>NC_135504.1:74896040-76096040 GCF_052857255.1 Amblyomma americanum | reverse complement strand
GTATGTGAACGCCTGCTTTGGCGCTAGTAACACACAGACGCGGCGCGCGTCTATGAAAGGAACTTGATCGTGGGCTGCGATTCAGCCTCGAGCCGCCGGTTAAGCTTGCATAAGCCCGCCCGCTAAGGAGCGCCGGGGGGACGCAGCACTCTCGGCCAGCCACGGGCAATCCAGGCAGCGTGTGCCATTCATCGAGACGGTCACCGTTGGACACCTGCGGCAGCGTCGGACTGACGAAGTGCCCGGTGCGGTGAACAATTAGCACCCATTCATGCGAAAATGCTCGGTCAGAAGCATCAAAGTGGTGCGTCTAAATGAAAGGCGAAGTTAGAAAGAGAAGGGCGTGAAAAGAAGCTACCAAATATCCCAAAGTACCTACTAAATGCAGCTTCCACGGAGCAGTATGATCGCTCTACCCAGAGTCGGTGTCAATCTCCCAATATCACCGACTGTGCTTCTGTGGAGGACTTGCCAACTACGTCGCCATGGTTTCCTGGAAAGTAGCAAGGTATGACTCATTTTGGTTGTCTGGATCCTGTGAAAACGGTGCCAACCTCGGTCCTTCATATTCCTGAGCAACCGACGCTAACCGAGCCCTGCCCTGTTGCTGAGTCAGCAACGTCTATGCTACTCGGCCGGGCCCGTGCCACAGAGCCCCAGGTGTCCGGTCCGCCATGCCCGATTTCTACTACTGCTGATTAACAGGTGCGAAACCTCCCCGATGAGCCTCCTTTTACTGACAAGCGCCAGAAAACAACACTCCATGAACCGACTCACTTTTTACCTGGCTTCAAATAATCATGTTTCCACCCACAAAGTGTGCCTCGAGAGCATGAATTAAACGGCTTCTCGATACGGCAACAGAGAAGTACAGACACCCCCGCAACAAGAGGTGCGCTGCGAGATCCTCCGATGTGACCCTGCTAAGTGGCCGGACGTTATTACTGACAGCTTTCGGAGTGTATGCCTAGAGAAAAAGCCATTGTATTTTCGAAACCGGGCACAATATTTTCCGTCTTCCGAAAGGCAATACAAAACTCAGAAACGCTATATGTCACCTCATCTTTGCATGCGAAAGGCTGTAAATGGGGAGGCGTACGAGCGACACTGGCTAATGTAATCGAAGTCCAAAGGTTCCGTTTACTGTTTCATGTGCAAACTATTTTCAATTCCAAGCGACCCCAGTGCTTTCACCACGCACGGCTTTTCTGATTGTAAAAGAGCAAAAGAAAAGGTTTGCGCACATGAAAAAAGCGTTGAGCACCGGAACTGCGTGGCAGCATGGCTCGCCCGCTCTAACTCGAGCAGCACAATTTACAAGGAGCTGGTTAAGCATATTGTCACTGAGACCGCTTACTGTACAGAGGTGTTGAAGCGCGCAGTCGTTTTAGTTAAGCTTCTAGCTGCGCGCAACCTAGCGTTTAGGGGCAGTGAGGAGATTTTTGGTTCAACGAGAAATGGCAACTATATGGGAGTGCTTGAGGCCATTGCCAAGTTTGATTCCTTTCTAGAGGAGCACATCAAACGCTACGGGAACAAAGGAAAAGGTCACCCATCGTATCTGTCAAAAACCATTTGTGATGATTTAATCGAGCTTATGGCAACGGCTGTCAAGGAACGTCTCGTTGACGAAGTGAAACGCGCGAAAGTGCTTTGTCAGGGGGCGCACCCACGCACAGTAGCACGGCCGGGAACTTAAAAGGGGGATTGTTACCTTTGCTTCGATGGTACAATTAATACAAAAACTTCAGAGATCATTGCGTCGACCCGCATTGGGAGAATGCGAAACCATTGACGCCTCTTCCACACTCGTCGCCTTTCTTCGCTTCACTTGAGAGCCCTCGTCCCATCGCACCGTTGCTTTCTTCTTTGACGGCAGGGTAACCCCATTCCGACGAGAAGACATAAGGTCACACGTTACCACAACAACCACGTTGGTTCGCCACCACCGCACTTACAGCCATTTGCAACCGCCGCCATTGCAACGCGGCCGACGCAGTCAGGTTCGAAGCCGGGTACTCCGGCTCAGTACACGTGCGCCTTGACCAATGGGCCTCTGCAGCGGGTTACTGTCAACCTCATAGGTGCGCTTGAGGATGCGCTTTTGTATGACCGGGTCCGAGCTGCGCAGCGAGGTCTCCCAGTCTTCTGGAAGCAGGAGTTGCCCTAATTCAGGCGTGGGGGGTGGGGCTCCTCCTTGCATCCCCAGAATATATGCTTGTGGGTAGCTCTCTCATCGCATAGTGTGCATTTGGGAGAAAATTGAGTTGAAATCTAGGGGAGAGAACTAGCATGTTAGGGAAGGATTTTTGTTGGTATCTTCTATGGGTGATTTCCTTCTCTTTATTGAGCCTCTTGTTCGGAAGCGGAAATTTCGTTCGTCCAAGGCGGAAGAGGTGGGTCAAATCATGAAATGGGATAAGGTTGTCCCTGGCTGTTACCAGAGAGGATTCCAACCTGTTGACTAGTGCTAAAATGATAGGGACACACAAGGAATCGACAGGGTACACAGTAAACTTGGAACTGTTATTTTATTACGTGTTGGGAATATTTATACACACGCTCGGACGATCCCGTAATAAATGCGCCGTAAATTATCAGTTTCAAGTTTAGCGTGTGTCCTGCCGCTTCGTTATGTGTCCTTGTCTTTTTAGCGCATGTTACCATACACGTCGAGATCCGTAAATCAACTAGCCCATTCAAGAGCCTTAAGCCAGAGCGGATGTTGTCACCGCCCAGCAGAGAGAGAGAAACAAACTTATTGCCATAGAATGTTGAGATTCAGCGCAAGTGAGGCTGGTGTGGTCCCCAGGTGTGGGCGACTTCAACAAACGCGGGTAGTTACGAAGGATGCCCTGCCGCTGGCAACCGCCCTCGTGACCTATCGAAGCTACCTAAATTCTCTATTCGACTACTTATCTCCGCATACGGAGACAAGATGAGGACGCCCTTGAGGCCATCTTTCGCAAAATTATTAAGTGTGCCCTGTACCTCCCGATCACTATTTCAAAGAGCCGTCTAATGGCCCTTAGGGTGGGGAATACTTTCCGGGAGCTCCGAAAGGAGCACCTTACAAACCAGTACACGCGCTTGTCGCCAACGCAGTCGGGTCACCGCATTCTTGCTCGACTCCGTATTTAATACACCACTTCCATTGAAGACAGGTTTCGCATACCGGAACTGCGGAGACGCGCCCTCCGTGTGCGACCTCTTCCAGACAACATGTCACAAGAAGATCATAATGATCGGCGCCTGGCACGAGCTGAAGCCCTAGCCCGACATTATGCCAACAGAGCAGGTGTGTACTACGTGGGCGCCTACAGCCCTCCCCACGGGGATGGTACACGGCCACGGTGTTCACCAACAGCAACACAGATAACGGCCTCACCTTCAGAGCATGCCGTTCAACACATTGAGAAGAGGTCACGGTTGCTCGCGTGGTCTAATATTCCGATTCAAAATACATAATCACCGACTCGCAAAGGACCTGTCGGAACGTCGTACAAGTCTGTACTCCCTTCCTAGCCTATCAAATCTACCTAAATTGAAGACGAGGTACTGGCCTGCAAAGCGCTACCTTATATGGGCCCCTCCTTTTCTGCGGTTGGTAGGAAACGAGGCAGCAGACGCGGCCGCCTGCGCGCTCTCTCACTGGGATGTGTTCTCCTCCCCACCTGATCAGGAACCCATTTTGATCCCGTCTATACCTTCATAGGTATTTCAACATACTACCAAGATAGTCATCGCGTTTACTCTCGCCCATGTAAATGCCTCAAGAAGGCGGATGATCGGCTCCTTCTCGGCTTTTTCAACAATACATTGCTGTGCCTGGCAGCCCTAAGACATTTTGACCCTCTTTATCGGCAACTGCGCGCACTGTAGAGCGGTGCCTTCGGACACTTACCACATGGCATCGGCCTGCCCCTCTAGCCAAGCTATTCTCCCAATTCCAACCCAACCCGAGAAGGCTGGGAGGCGACCCTGCTCGGCTGCCATGATTTACAGGCCCAACAAACCTTAGTAGGGCGCCAGTATGGCCACCTCCACTGGTGTCCCAAACTACGTACCTTCACTCAGTGCTTGCAAAGACCAGTCCCTTACGGGCATACGTCCGGTCCCTTGTATAGTAGTTGCGCGGGCAGGGACGCTATGTTTCGTTATTTTTATAGTGCGACAATAATGTTTGTCTTGTATAGCCTGTTGCCACCACCATCACCGTCCTGAGCCCACGAAACGAGGGCCCGTTCTTTTTTTATTTATTTTACCCTAGAAGGGCTGGGGCATTACAGAGGGGAGTGGTTGAATGAGATACAATACAGAAAATATAACACGAAGCAGACAAATTAATGATCGACATATACAATGGTGGCTAATGCGGTCCTAAAATGAGCAATGCCTGCAATGCTGGAAATCGGTCCGGGAAGGTGGTTCCAGTCCTTGGATGTTCGAGGAATGAAGGAGCTGCTGCATGTTTTCGTCCGGAGTGAAGCAATTCCAACTTTGTGTGCGTGGTCCAGACGAGATGATATGTACGAAGGCGAAGGGATGAGTGCTCTACGAATCTTGGGACAAATATGAAAAATTTTAACGAATAAGTGAATTCGAGAAATTTTCCGACGAGAAGCCAATGAAGGAAGGTTTAACATGCGTTTCATTGATTATATGCTAGCAGTACGATGGTAGTTATGCAGAATGAAATGAACGGAGTTATTCTGGAAAAGCTCCAGGGCATAGGTTGGGTTAGCACCGCTAGGGTCCCAAATGGATGCAGCGTATTCTAGTTTGCTACGGATTAGCGTCTTTTACAGGAGAACTTTAAGTGAGCTGAGGGCAGAAGAAAAATTACGGCGAAGATAACCAAGCATGCGATTAGCATTGTTAATTATGGTGTGATTGTGAAGGGACCAAGTAAGATCAGAAGAGATTTCGATGCCGAGATAACGATAGGAAGTGACGGATTCGAGCGCACTGTTATTTAGGTAATAGACGCAAAGACTGCAGGAATTTCTAGAGACACGTAAGGCTTTACATTTAGATGTATTAAGGTCCATTTTCAACAAGTCACGCCAATTAGTAATAGCATCCATATCATGTTGCAAGGCGTTAGTATCGTACTAACTGCTAATTTCCCGAAAGACAACACAATCATCAGCAAATAAATGAATGTTAAAGAATACACAGTCAGGTAGGTCATTAATGTATATTAGGAACAACAGAGGACCTAACGCAGAGCCCTGAGGCACGCCAGAACCAACGGAACATAATGATAAGTTGCGATTGTTAGATTATACAAACTGGGAACGGTTTTAAAGAAATTGTTTAAGCCAAATTAGGACGTTAGGTTCAAGGTTTCGTTGGGCTAGTTTGAAGAGGAGGAGTCGATGACAAACTTTTCCAAAAGCTTTCTTGAAATCAAGAAATATGTAGTCAGCTATTCAGCCTTTATCAATGATAAAATGAAGATTGTGAGTGAATGATGCTAATTGCGTTTCACATGAAAGATAATTTCGGAAATCGTGCTGGGCTCTGTTGAAGAACGAGTTAGTTTCCAGAAAGTTTACGATATTGGAGTACAGGATGTGCTCTAGTAATTTGCAGGGAATACTGGTTAATGAAATTGGGCGGTAGTTCAGTGGAGAACTTTTGCTACCTGATTTGTAGACCGGGACCACCTTCCCGATTTTCCAGTCAGCAGGAAGAGTGCAGGAGTCGATGGCCTGCTGAAAGATCATGCAAAGCATAAGTGATGAGTACGTTCGGGTGCTTTTCAAAAATTTGCTGTTAATTAGGTCAGTTTCAGGGCTAGATGATGTTTTAAGGTTGTCAATTAATTTCAGGATGCCGCTAGGATCAATGCAGACGGGGTCCATTACCGGGTACGCATATGACTGAGAGGGTGGTTATGCTGTGACAGGACAAATAACAACCTTATTACTGAAGGTTTTGTTTAATACATCGGGGCAGTCTGCATCCGGTATAGGGAATCCGTCGGGATCTGTTAAGTGAATTGAGTCGACTTTTCTTGTGTTATTTAACTCTGCGCCAGAATTTTCGGGGACCATTCGTAAGCATGGAGGGTATGGTTTTATTGAGGAAATTACTTTTGGCGTTCTTGAGTGTGGTTACATATGCGTTATTAGCTGCCGTATAGGCGCTCCATCGGGTGTCTGAAGGGGAACATGAAGCACTACAAAACAGGCGTTTTTTCTTGTTCGATAATCTTTTGAAGTGAAGGTTACACCAAGGTGCGTTTGAGTTGCAAGAAATGGTTCGTAGGGGAATGTGCATGCTTATCTATTAGTTGGTGGATTTTGTTACTGAAAATGCTCCAATTATTTTCTTCTGACCGGTTTTCGAAACCATCAAGGAAGGTGTCAAGGAATAGAGACAGCTCATTGTTAATGACCTCGAAATTAGCTTTGATGTAGTCCCTGATCCCTTTTTGTCCTGTTAGTTTCAAGGGGTGGGGCACATATTTCAGAATGAACAGCTAAATGGTCACTCAACCCGGGTATGTATGTTACATGCGGGACGAGATCGGGGCGTGATGTTAGTATTAAGTCCAAGGTGCTTGCGGTAGCTTGCGTTAACCTAGTAGGTTGAGTGACTAACTGAGAAAACGAGAAGACTGAGCAAAGATTCAAGAAATCGTTACTAACAGAAGAGAACGGATTAAGAGCAGGCGAACTGGAAGACCAGGAAATGTTCGGGAAATTAGTCACCGAGTAAAAAACTATCAGCAATAGGATGTCGGAAGTAGGCGCTATTAATAGCATCGTGCAACTGTTCGCAGAAGTTTGATGTGAAGTTCGGGGGGCGACAACATAGACCAAGGATTATTTTGCGGTGGTGGATATCAACGCATATCCAGATGGTTTCAAGGTTGGTATCAATGTGTATCGTATATGACCTAATATTTTTAGAAATAGCCAGCAGAACACCACCACCTTGGCGTTGCGTGCGGTCGCAACGGAAAACGGAAAACTGCGATAAATCATTTACTACTTCGCTGTTGTGAATGTTATAAAGAAGCCACGTTTCTGTGAGCGCGATGATGTCGGCGTTACATGAGTCAATAAGGGAATGCAAAGAGTCACGCTTGTTAATAATGCTTCTTACATTAGCTTGTAAGACAGATATGCTGCGGGACGGTGACAATTTCCTACTTCCCTTCTCGTATTCCTAGGGCGTGTTATTGACTGTGAGTGAAGAAACTTGAAGAACATCCCGCGAGGAGCCGGCTTGTGGTTCGGGACTGGGCTGTAAATCAGCTCGTGACTGAATTACTAATTCAACGTTCTTAGTTATTTCGTTGTAGATGACTAATTGATTGTTTACGAAAAGCTTGTTGTAGCGAAGCTGGAACTTCGGGCAGTGAGGCAGCTTTTTGCCAAATTCGACAAGCCGGCTCCTCGCTAGGCGAGTAGCGTACGAGAAATCCTCAGATATGGAAAGATTGTTTTCCTTCAGAATATCACGGGAGTTCAAAATTTTTTCTTTGATTTTAAAGGAACAGAACTTAATGACAATAGGGCGACACTTCGAGGCTGAAAAAGAGCCCAAACGATGAGTACGCTCTATGCATGGGGACAGTGAAACAGGGTCAGCGACAGGAGGTAAGGCAGAAATAATCTTTTTCTCTGTTTCATTCCATGTTTCACGTTCGTCAGGGATTCCACGCAAGATTAGATTGTACCGTCGCGATCTACCTTCAAGAGCGTCTAAGCGAGACTGTAGGACACTTTGTTGGGAGATGAGATCTCCTGCGGAACTTTGGATGGTTGAGAGGCTTTGCTCAAACACATCTAGGGTGCTTATTTTATTCTCAAGGGCTTGTAGCCGGCCAAATTTATATATAAACTTAATTTCAATGTTTTCCTGGCTTTTCTTGACTTGTTTAATGTCAGCCCAAAGTTCCTCTTGGTTTTTGCCAAATTCTAGCATACGCTCATTGATGTCTTTGAGCATCTGATACAAAGCGTCAGATTGAGCCGTGTTGTCAGTCGTTGAGCGAAGCTTGGAGTTAAGATTGGCCTCAATATCACCAGAACAAAGCAACAATCGCGCTACATCGAAGCAATCACTCATTAAATCACAGAGCGTATGTGAGCATGGGAGCACGACCAGAAAACGATTGTCGGATTTTTTAGCGCATGAAGAAGAGCGTCTACACACCTGCGGCGAGAACAGAAGATTTGTGTTGGCCATGCTGTCGCAGTGGCAGCTCCCATGCTCACGGACGCGGAAGACGGAGTGCAGCCAATTTATACTGCCGGTGGGAATGGGCGTTGACATGGTTGACCGGAATTTTTCAGGGAAGCCGGTGATAACCTTTCCATCAGGGAATCAAACGTGTGGTCGAAGGTACCAGGTGGATTGAAGATATCTGGGGGCCGCTCAGGGGCGCATGCGCCGTCGGGCAGAGGAGTCATGACGACGTATCTCGGTAACGATGGTCCGAAGAGCAGCGAAGGGGCCAGGAAGAAGCAAACCACAAAGATGGGACATGCCTGTGGCGAGAACAGAAGAATCTTGTTGGCCATGCTGTCGCACTGGCAGCTCCCATGCTCACTGGTGGTTTTGTGTAGTCTTCTCAGGAGTTGGTTCCATCCCCTCTTGGAGGGGACTGGCAATAAGGTAAATGAGGTTGGGCTTCCCGTGCAGCCCTAGAAGATATGAGCCTGGGTGGCGATTTCTCCCTGGTTGCAATTTTGGCAGGTGGTGTCGTATTCCCCGTCTGTCATGAGTGACAGTCTATAGTGGCTAAAGGTCGAGTGTGTCTGCAACGTACGGAGAAATGTGGCTTGCGCTCGATTTGAGCCGGGGTGGGTAGGCGGCAATCGTTGTCTAGTTTTTCTGTGAACAAAGAAAAATAGTTTTGTGGGAAAGGAAATGGCGCAGTATCTGTCTCGCATATTGGCGGACACCTGAACTGCGCCGTAAGGAAAGGGATAAACGAGGGAGTGAAAGAAGAAAGGAGAGAAAGAAGTTCCGTAAAGGAGGGCATCGGAATAATTCCGACCACCTGGGGATTCATATTTGAACAGTGCAATAAAACAACGGAACACAACGAATAATGGACACCACAAGCGCTGACTCGCAACTAGATTTTTATTCACGTCAAAGGTATCTTAAGTACTAAGGACACCAAACACAAACGCGAGGGAAAACAAAGGAAACCAAAAGAAAAACGCAAAAGCTAATCATCATGCCCACAACGGTGACAATCGGCACGAGCGCAAAGCTACACATCTTGGCCGGATATGAACATCACCTCTTTATCAGTCAGTGCGACAGAAGGATTACTAATACAACTATCTGATTGCAAGGAGACGTTAAAAGCCTCTAACATCTCACGCGTTAGGCTGTCATTATGTTTATCTAAGATGACGGTGTTAGAAATCAGAGGGGTGCATGTACCTTTTATCCAGTGACGGACAAGGTTACAAGAAGACCCATTCATTATCTCGGGTCCTCTGGTGCTCACTTAGACGAGCGTTAACGCCACGCCCAGTCTGGCCAATATAAGTCACCCCGCAAGTACACGGTATCCTGTCAACAAAAACGATATTGGAGGGCACAAAAGGGCTCTTAAGGTTGGTCTAACAGCCTCCACTCTTTCTTCGCGGTTGTTGCTTTTTGGTTCGCTTCCACCTGCCAGCACACACCTCTAAGTTTCCTAAGGCACCACCAGAAACTTTTTTCTTCTTGTTTTTGTTTATCCCATCTCTTGATTCATCTTAGAAGCTTATCACATTCCCTGGAAATCAGGTGAGAGGGGTAACCGCTAGATTTTAATTGGCCAACTTCACGCAAAATGGTTTCATTGATTCTTTCAAAACATGATTAGTTCATGGTAGATTTCAGGCCAGAAAAAACAATGCCATTTTTTATCAGGCCTGACTGGTAATTTAGGAAAGACTTGGTAGAGCGAGGGGAGTATTCCCAACACACAAGACGCACTTCCAAGAACAGTCTTAAATCCAGAAATAGAAGTACCTCTTCTTTGGGAAGTTCAGTCGTGAAAGTTATGCCCATAGCGCATTCTTTGAAAGCCTTCCGTACATCTACCGCCCTACGTGTAATGTCCCCCTTCAGGGGATCTTTAACGTGCACTGACATCGCACAGCACACGGGCGCCTTAGCGGTTCCCCTCCATCGAAACGCAGCCGCCGCGGTCAAGTTCGAAACCAGCAACTCTGGACGTCGGAAACTGCGGCAAAGATCTAGGCAGCCTCGGCAAGCGTGTCTGGACGCGTGCGTATGGCTGCTCTGTTAGTTAGGCCTTGGGCTATTCGGTCGACCTCTTCGTTTCCAGAGTTTTCCTCGTGGGCGGGTACCCAGGCTAGGTCGATCTTATAGACGAGAGCGCAGCCACGTATGATGCGTGCTGGAGGGTGGCAGGTAAAACCTGCCTAGTGATTTTGTATCGCTCTTTTAGAGTCGCTTAGGACTGTGCGCGTACGTGAGTCAGCGATGGCCAGCGCGATGCGGTTTCTTTCCCCGCGGTGGAGGAGTGGGCTCACACTGTGGCGGAGGAGACGAGAGTGGATTGTGGCTTGCTTGCTCAAGCCACGTATGTGGTGGCATTCTGCAGTGCCGTGTCTACGTTTATTGCGCGCTCGTCGGGAAGATATGTGACACCCAGTGCTTGGGCTTTGCGCTGGCGGCGCGTTCGTCGATTGCTTTGATGACAAGGCCGCTATGGACCCCTATCGGAATGGGCGCCGTGGGTTGGACGTCGTCAGTTGCATTAACGTTGAGGCGGTCAGGTATTTGCCGGCTTTGTTTATTGCGGTAGAGGCGGTGGTTTTGGGTGGTTTGTGTGCCCCTATGAGTTCTGTGAGCGTGCTGACTAAACCTTGGGCTGTCTGGTAAGCCGCCTCTTTTCCAGCTTTGCCAGAGTGTACCGGCACCCAAATCAATTAAGTGTGTCTGTCTGGGGAGGGTATATAATTAGGAATATTAAGAGTGTATTGTGCAATTCTGTCCCGGGCGAAATCGTGTATGGCAGTCTTGTAGTCACTGAAAATATCTGCCTGTAGGTCTCTAATGGCTAAAGGAATGGCTGCTGCCTCAGTCATTGCGGATGTACGTACACGGATGGAGGCTGACAGGACTGTGGCATGTGTTCTCGGAATCCGTACCACTGCAAGTCATCTGTGGAGAGGTGGATACTGAGCCGCATCGACGTAGATGACACCCGATTGCTGCTTATATTTCCGATGGAGAGCCAGAGCCCTGGCCGTCTTCCTACTCTGTTGGTGTACACGATTTTATGGTTTGGGTGTGTATGTGTGTGTATGGGGGGGGGGTGTAATTCAATGTCGACCTGTTTCCTAATTGGTGTGGGTAGGCTTCTGGTTGATCTATTTCTGGCTCTGCGTTTTCGTCTAGTGTGCCGACAGAAACCAACAACAGAACGACATAAACCAACAACGACGAAACCAATGTTACCCCTGTCCAAGACTTATTCAGTAACAGCTGCGAGATAAGAAAGAAAAACATGTTCCGCGGCCACATGAATGTGCGCATGCCGTCGCCTTGAAGTCGTCCTGAAACTGAGAGTTAATAATGAGTTCAATTGCATTCAAACGCTTTGCATATAATAATTTAGGTTCCCAAACATATTCAAAATGCGTTATGCCGGGTTTGGCATCTTTGTTGTGTCCTGAGAAATCTGCTGTCTATAGAAAATCTTGAGATTTCCCAAGCACAGAGGAAAATAAGGGACTCTTCAATGTGTGACTTATTATGTACATGTGGCAGTAATGCCGATGTTATGTGCTTAAAAAATTTGCGGTGCACTTGCCTCGTTTCATTTTATTAGCCTAACCTTAAGGCAACCGCCGCGGTGGCTGAGTGGTCATGACGCTCGGCTGCCGGCCCGAAAGACGCGGGTTCGATCCCGGCCGCAGCGGTCGAATTTCGATGGAGGCGAAATTCTGCAGGCCTGTGTACTGTGCGATGTCAGTGCACGTAAAGAACCCCAGGTGGTCGAAATTTCGGGAGCCCTTCACTACGACGTCTCTCATAGCCTGAGTTGCGTTGGGACGTTAAACCCCTACAAACCTACAACCTCACCTTAAGGCGTGTTCACACTGACTTCCACCTTTTTGAAAGCTCTGAAAGGGATGGGATTTCACCATACTTGCTAGGCAGAAGCAGGCAGCCTAAAAGAAGCCGAGAAGGGTCTTTCAACTGCACTATGCTTTATATCATGACTGGCGCGCTTGTATATTCTTTCTCAAATATACTGTACTAATTTTCCATAGCGAGCCCATCAGCAGGGTATCTTCTACTGCACATGAGGAAGGGTACCCTAAAATGAATGCTCAGTAATCACACGAGAGAGCAAAACCAAAAAAGGTAGTGTTAGCTCCTATTCGAAGGAACGGTATCCGCACCGACCAGGAAGCATTCTAGTGCCAGATCTTCAATTAAGGCCAAGCTTCGATGCGCCACTTGGACCGAGACTGAAGTGAAAGTAAAAACATAGAAAATGGGAAATTTATCGCTGCCTCCATTTTCTGGGACACGGAGGGTATTCTCATGGTTTTTTACCGACAAAATGCCGCACATAATGCGCAGGTATATTACAAGAAAAGTGCTACCGTACCCCTGCATTAGCACCGACATATGTTTTGCTTGGTCGTCTTGCTCCCCTCAAAGCTTATTAATAAGCACGCGGTACCGACATAAGGAAGTTTAATATGGACAAAATCGACCATGCTGTAATGAATGGTGGTAGCCTAAAAGCCTTGAAGACAAAAGTACACTTAGCGGAAAACCAGATATATGCGCTAAGAGACAAAGAGGGCAATGTCATTAGCAATATGGATAAGATAAAGTAGCCGAGTAGTTCTACACAAATATATACAATAGCCAATGTAATCAGAACCATAATGATAGTGGCAGTAGCGCACAACAATTGGACATCGCTCCAGTAAAAAAAGAAAAAGTAAAGAGAGCCTTAGGAGCATTGCAAAGGGGGAAAGCAACAGGTGGGGATTAGGTAACAGCAGATCTCTTGAAGGACGGACAGGATTTTCAGCAAGAAAAACTAGACACCCTATATACGCAATCCCTTATGATTTCAAGCGTAGCAGAAGCTTGGAAGAAAACTACCATCTTAATTTATAATAAAAGATACATAAGGACTTGAAAAACTGAAGACCCATCAACTTACGGTCCGTTTCCTACAAGGTATTTACGAAGGTGATCGTTCTGGGTATTGTACTGAACTTGCTATTACAGACAAATTAAGAATTGATACTGGTGAAGAAAAATTTGCAGGAGCCGTCGTTATAGACTTGTCAAAAGCTTCTGACATCATTAACAATTCAATTTTGTTCACTAGACTAGAATAAATTGGTATTGCCGGCCCCCCGTTATTATTGCTACAAAATTACTTGCAAAATAGATCACAAACTGTCAATATTTCAGATGCCTACTCTGATGTTGCGTTTACAAAGTTGTGCGTACCACAATTTCCTATTCGGGGTCCTCTCTTATTTTTATTTATATTCACAGTTAACCAAAGTGCCTCGGTTCCTCCAAGTGCATATTATATGCTGACGACAACACAATTTTTAACTCAGATCCAAGCGTTACTAATCTCGTATCTAAAGTTAATCATGACCTGTAAAACCTTCTATATTGGTGCAATCAACACAGTTTGAACATAAATTCCAACAAAACGAAGTTTGTTGTTTTCAGCTCGCATCAACGCCAGTCACTTTTCGTTCCTCCTGTTTAAATTGGTCAGTATCTCATAGAGGCTAGCGACTTTGCCTTAATTCTGGGTGTGTATTTGGACAGCCATCCAGTTTCATAAACACATAACCAATGTAAAGAAAAAATGGCATACGGTTTGAGAAGCCTTACTAAAGCCCGTCCATACTTCTCTAACGGCACATTAATATCCTTATATTACGGATTTATACACCCACACATCACTTAAGGTATAGTATTCTGGGGAACCACGTAAAATCAAGCCATTCGTATGCTTACCTACAGTTCCTATTACACCGGAGCAGCATTTATTCTTCAGGAACATAACATCCTCTCCGTATCACAGCTTGTTAGACATTCTCTTGGCACTCTCATGTACAAACTTGTCAACAATCTAACCTCTCTTCCTCTCAGACCACAGCGTTATCTTGTAAGCACCAACATAACCCGGTTTGCACTCAATAACAATATTGTCCTACCTAGAGTACGCACCAATTACGAAAACAGGCAACAGTTGCTGCCTGGAATACTATACCCGTAGAACTAAAATATACTCATTCAATCTTCATCTTTAAAGCACGCTTTAAACGAGCAATTGTTATCTAAGAGCCCTCATTGTGATTAATGCGTTTCCTTTTCCTCTTGCATGTAAATTGCACTGCCTCCTAGCCTTCGTTATAATTCAGTATGATATTGTCACCGACAAACGAAGCAGGACGCGGGATTCACAACCATTTACTGTGGCGAGGCTTGCCGAACAACCGCGCACATTAGAGAGAAAGAAGACGTTCGGCCACGTGCTGCGAGACAGGCTCAGCCACCAGGTGGCGCGGGCAGAATGTCAGCAATGTGACATTGCCCCTCTCCCTTCCAAGAGGCATCGACTCGATGCCGTGCGCGAGGGGAAAAGACATACGTAAGGCTTCCAGGCAGCGGCGCGAGTGTCTTCGTGGAAACGGGCTAACGGGAGTAATACGGCTTCATTCGCGCCACGTGGACTACTCCGGACGTCGGTTGTCGAGACGACCGGACAGTTCCTTGAGAGAGCACCTCGTAGGTCACCGCGCTGAGGCGGCGTAACTCCTGGTATGGACCAAATTAACGGCGAAGAAGCTTCTCAGACCGCCCTCGCAAACGGATCGGACTCCACACCCAGACTTGGTCACCGGGTGTATAAATCCCCTCCCTGCGGCGGAGGTTGTAGCGCTCGGCGTCGCGTTGTTGTTGGCACCGGATTCGCTGTCGAGCAACTTGGCGAGTGGCTTGAGTGTCACGAACAAATTGTTCAGCGTCCACGACGGAAGAGGGAGTAGGATCCGGAAGAAGCATGGCGTCCAGCAAGGTCAAGGCTTCGCGACCGTGCACCAAAGTGAAGCGCGTCGTTTCGTGGAGCGCAGTGTTGTACGCGAACGTGATGTAAGACAGTATCCGGTACCAGTTCGCATGGTCATCGACGACATACATAGAAAGCATATCGGCAATTGTCTTCTTAAGCCGCTCAGTCAGTCCGTTTGTTTGCGGATGGTAAGCTGTAGTATTGCGATGGCTGGTGCCACTGAGTCGAAGTACTTCGCTCGTAAGTGAAGACGTAAACGCGGTGCCCTTGTCAGTTAATACGACTTTTGGGGCTTCGTGACGAAGCACAATGTTGTTAATGAAAAAATGTGGAACTTCGGCGGCGGTGCCTCGTGGAAGGGCCTTGTTCTCACAGTAGCGGCTAAGATTGTAGTGGCAACAGCAATACAACGGTTACCCATGGAAGACGCCGGAAACGGGCCGAGTAAGTCCATGCCGACTTGTTTAAATGGGAGGCGAGGGGGATCGATAGGCTGCAGGAGCCCGGCTGGTTTAGTCGGCGGCGTCTTCCGGCGCTGACACTCACGACAGGTTCGCACGTAGCGGTGGACAACCGCAGCAAGCCTGGGCCAGTAGTACTTGTGGCGTATGCGCTCTAACGTGCTGGAAAACCCTAGGTGGCCCGAGAGAAGGTAGTCGTGGCACGAACGCAGAACTTCGTCACGAACCGTTGTAGGCCCTACAAGCAGATAGACAGTGTCCGTTGGGCCGTAGTTCTTTTTGTAGAGGACACCATCGCGCAAGCAATACGATGACAGTCCGCGCTTGAAGAGCCTAGGTCGTGATGGAGCGGTTCCTTCGAGGTACTCGATGAGGGGCAGCAGTTCGGAGTCGTCCCTCTGTTGGCGGGCAAGGGTGGATGTGGTGACAGCACCGAGAAAAGCGGAATCGTCGTCGGACTCGTCCGTGGGGCAGGGAATAGGAGCGCGGGAGATACAGTCAGCATCACTGTGTTTCTGGCCGGACTTCTGCACGATGGTGACATCAAATTCTTGTAACCGAAGACTCCATCGAGCAAGCCGCCCCGAGGGATCTTTCAGGTTCGCCAGCCAACACAATGAACGATGGTCGCTCACTACCCGAAACGGGCGGCCATACAAGTACGGTCGAAATTTCGTAACTGCCCACTGTACAGCCAGACATTCCTTTTCCGTGGTGGAATAATTGACTTCAGAACGGGATAAACTGCGACTGTCGTAAGCAATCACGCGTACTAGACCATCTTGCCGCTGAATAAGGACCGCTCCGACACCAACGTTACTGGCATCAGTGTGCAGTTCTGTGTCGGCCTCTTCGTCCAAGTGGCCAAGCACAGGCGCACATTGGAGACGGGAATTGAGTTCCATGAAGGCTCTTTCCTGGTCCTGGCCCCAGAAGAAGGGTTCAGCGTCTTTCGTCAGGCGGGTCAGCGGCCCAGCTAGCTTGGAGAAATTGCGAACAAACCGAGGATAGCACGCGCAGAGGCCCAAGAAACGACACAGGCTCCGTTTGTCTGTTGGCTTGGGGAAGGGAGCTACGGCGGCCGTCTTTTCGGGGTCTGGACTAACACCTCGAGCGCTGACAAAGTGACCAAGAAATTTTACCTCGTGAAACGCAAAGTGACATTTTTCTGCCTTGAGAGAGAGACCAGCGGTACGTATGGCCTCGAAAACAGCACGCAAACGTTTCAGGTGCTCATCGAACGTGTCAGAGAAGATCACGACATCGTCGAGATGTACGAGGCACGACTGCCACTTCAGGCCAGACAGCACGGTATCCATCATTCGTTGGAATGAGGCAGGGGCCGGGCACAAGAGCACCTTAACCTCGTACAAACCATCAGGAGTAATAAAGGCGGTCTTCTCCCTGTCGCGTTCGTCGACCTCTACTTGCCAATACCCACTGCGGAGGTCAAGGAACGAAAAGTAGCTGGCATGGCGCAGGCGGTCTAGGGAGTCATCAATGCGTGGCAGAGGATACATATCCTTTTTCGGGACGTTATTGAGGCGCCTATAATCCACGCAGAACCTGAGGGTGCCATCTTTCTTCGTGACGAGGACAACAGGCGATGTCCAGGGGCTCGTGGACGGTTGTATGACGTCGTCCTGGAGCATGTGTGTAACTTGATGGCGGATGGCGTCACGTTATTTTGAAGACACGCGATAAGAGCGCTGGCATAGTGGTCTTTGGTCGTCAGCAACGATAATTCTGTGCTTGGTAAGTGGCGTCTGTCGCACCTTGGAAGTTGATGCAAAACAGTCGCGGAAGAAAGAGATGAGGTTTTCCACGCAGCGTTTGTGACTGGCCAAGAGGTGTGGGTTTACGTCGGTCAGAATGGCTGTAGCCATTGCATCGTCGATGCCAGACGTGGTGGACAAAGAGCACTGCCTGGAACACTCTCCACGCTCGTCAAAATAAGCGATGACCGCTGTTTTTGTTTAATGCTGTGGTTCACGGGTAAAGTTGGTGACTAAAGATGTTGGTGCGACCGTTGGCAAGTTCTACTAGGCCTCGAGTGACACAAACTTGCTGAGTGAGTAACAGCGACACGTTCGCTTCAGCGATGCCAAGAGTGCCGGTGCGGTCATTACACTCGACTGTGACGAACTTGCTGGCTCGCGGAGGGATTGTTATGTGGTCGTCACATACGCGCAACATTACTCTGCTGGGCTTGGTGTTGGTGTCGCAGTTCTTCACGAACAGTGCTCCACACAAGCTCTCTCAGCGCCTCATCCACGGGGCCTGGCAAGGACGTGCAGTTGTGAGCGGCTGCTACATTTGCCTGACGGCCGTATTGGGCACTCCGTTCCAACAATGAACGTTCCATGCTCGTAGCTTCCTTGGTGAAGGCGGCGACGGTTCTCGGAGGGGCGCGCATGAGGCCAGCAAACAGCTTCTCCTTTACCCCACGCATAAGGTGCCGCACCTTTGTGGCTTCGGGCATGGCCGGGTCGGCCCGATTGAAGAGGCGGGTCATGTCCTCAATAAACATGGCCACGCTCTCGTTGGACTGCTGTGACCTGGAGCGAAGGGCAATCTCAGCATTTTCCTTTGGCTCGTTCGAGCTGAATGGGCGAGCAGCTCACGCGAAAAGCTGCCCAGTTGGAAAGGGATGCCTCGTGATCCTCGAACCACGTTTTCGCCGAGTCTTGCAGTGCGAAATAAACATTCATCGGCTTCCGCTCGTCGCCCCATTGGTTGAACGCAGTAGCACGGTCAAAACTGGACAACTGATATTCAACATCCTCGAACCGGTCGCCGTGGAAGGATTGTGGCAACCGAGGTGCGAGAAGGAAGAACGGCGGGGCACTGCCGGAGCACTGACCTGTCTGGCTGCCAGTGGTGGAAGTCATAGCTCGCACAGGCCTTGTCAGTGGCTCATACTCGGGTTGCAGGCCTCGAAGGCGACGGCTGGCTTTGTGGACAGGTGTAGCGTCCGCGCGTCGGGGAGAAGCGTCAGGGATTTCGACAGGGTCAGCGTACATGGGATGGTACCTAGCACCTCCACCAAATGTCACCGACAAACGAAGCAGGACGCGGGAAGCACAACCGTTTACTGGGGCGAGGCTTGCCGAACAACCGCGCACATTCGAGAGGAAAAAGACGTTCGGCCAGGCGCTGAGAGACAGGTTCGGCCACCAGGTGGCGCCGGCAGAATGTCAGCAATGTGGCAATATATAATTCAGTACGTGTCGGTGGTCCTTTGTAATAGCTTTTTAATAGTGTTTATTTCTCTCCCATGTGCCTGCTTTAAGTTTGGTTTATGGTTTATGAGGGTTTAACGTCCCAAAGCGAGTCAGGCTATGAGACACGCTGTAATGAAGGGCTCGAAAAATTTCGACCCCCATGCGGTCTTTAACGTGCACTGACATCGCAAAGTACACGGGCCTCCAGAATTTCGCCTACATCGAAATTCGACCCCTGCGGCCGGGGTCGAACCCGCGTCATTCGGGCCAGCAGCCGAGCACCATAACCTCTCAGCCACCACGGCGGCATCTGCTTTAAGTTGCATCATATATGTATATATTCAATTTCTCATATTCATCTGATCTATCGCCGCTGTTAAATGGTTTACACTATGTATTTGATTAGGAGGTCCCATTACAGTCTTTGACTTTGGGACATTCGTATGCCTTATATGATGTACACATGAAAAATATAAACAAATAGAGGCTGATTCTGATTCTAATTCTGATTCTAACACAGTCAGGGCAACCTTCAATCAACCAGTTATCAGGCAGGCTTTCGTAAAGGCTGCTGCTGAGTACAACACATTGACACTGTCAATCACTTCGGAAAGAAATGAGCGGAATAGAACCAAAACATTTATATAGCCTTCATTGATTACGAGAAAGCATTTGACTCCGTCTAAACTGCAGCAATCATGCAGGAATTACGAAATCGGGGTGTAGACGACCCTTATGTAAAAGTACTGGAAGGTATCTGTAACTGTTACAAAGCTGTCATAGTTCTTAATGAAGTCAGCAATGAAACCCTAATATCAAAAGGTTTCAGGAAGACACGATCTCGCCAGTGCTAATCACCGCCTGCTTCCAGGAGGTATTTGGAAGCCATAATTGGGAGAAGTAGGGCATAACAGTTAGTGCAGAATACCTTAGTAATCTGCAATTCGCTGATGGCATTGCCTTGCTGTTTCACTCAGGAGATGAACTGCAGAGCACCATCAATGAGTTACACAGGCAGAGCAGAACGGTGCGTCTAAAAATTAACATTCAGAAAACCTATGTAATGCTTACGCTCTGGTAACAAAACAGCAGTTCGCAATTAGTATTGAGTAGCTGAAAGTGGTAAACGAATACGCCTACTTAGGACAGGTAGTGCCCACTGACCCGGATCATGATAAGGAAGTGACTAGAGGAATAATACTGGCGTGATGCGCATGCGGCAGGTTCTCTCGGATCATGAATGACAGTTTACCAGCGTCACTCAATAAAAAAAGCATGCAACAGTTTTATCTTACCGGCACTGACCTATGGCGCAGAAACGTGGAGGGTAACGAAAAACGGCTCAGCTTAAGTTAAGGACAGCGCAGAGAGCTATGGGAAGAAAAATGATAGGTGTAATGTTAAAAAATTTAGAAGGCAGAGCGGGTAAGGGAACAAACACGTGTTACTTGCATTCTAGTCGAAATCAATAGGAACAAATAGGCTTGGGTAGAGGACGTATATATGCGAAGGCACGATAACCGCTGGTCCTTAAGGGCAACGGAGTGAATTCCAAGTGAAGGCAAACGTAGCAGCGGGCGGCAGAGTGTTAGGTGGCTGGTTGAGATTACAGAATTCGTGGGAACACGGTGGGCGTGGCTGGAACAGGACAGGGTTGATTGGCGAGATAGGGGATGACGTTGTCCCTCGGCTCTCTGTGCAGGACGACTCCTACGTGACGGGCGACCTGGCGCTCGCCCACGGCATCGGCCACGTGGACATACACGAGCGATACGAGTGGGACACTGAGAAGACTGACTGTATCTTCAAAGGCAGCTGTATGTTCACGCACGAGTACTTCGAGTACGGCCTGAGCATTGGCCGTCGCAGCCAGTGGGGCCTGGTACTATGGAGCCAGAGACTGGAGGCGGGTGAGACGCTGGACCTGTCACCGAGGTTCGGCAGCACGGACTACGCGGAATTGTTCAACCAAACAAGAGCAGCCTTCCTGAAAGAAGTGTCGACGAATGAACATGCCACCGCAGATGCCAGTTCATCGAGCATCACCCTCTTTGGATTAAAGGAAAGCTCCCTCTAATTTCGAAATACGTCATAGCGGAAAAGCCTGCGTTTTGAAGCGGAGTTCCCGATACTGACTGCTGAGGTGTTTGGTATCTGTTGGTATATTAAAGAAAATACAAAAAGGAAGCAATATAGGTTGCCGGCCACCGCAATTGCTGTCTAATATTTTAAGAACTTCGTATACGAATCAAAAGTAATCATATTTGCGCTGCTCGCGTGCGAGTGCCCAGGCACTGTCCGAGATGTCCCTGCGCGCGAGCGACCACTGGCCATATTTACAAAACAAAGCGTTGTACATCCAAAGCCACCCGCGCATAGCCCCATGTTGCAAATTAAACGCGCCCGCGGTACTTTGCGCAAGCGGCCAGAGGGGCGCCCGGCCGCATATCGCCCAAAGTAGCATACAACTTGGCGATTTGCAACCGCGCGGTGTCAGGCGCGCCTCCTCGATGCAGGCACAGCGACGCATGGTTGCTCTGTCGTAGGTGCGCCCACTGCCGCGCGGCCACGGGAGCGTCATGAGATTGCCCGGGATGATTCCCAGCGCCCTGTAAGCTGCTAAGAAGATCTCGCGACGCGGCTCTGCGTAAGCGGGAAACTTTTGGAGCATGTGTCTCTACTGTACCGCGATCACTGCACGCGTCGCTGCGCCAAAGTGCCTGGTCCACACGCCTTAGCAGCCCGGGCCACACGCAGCCGACGCGCACTCGCAACGTCATTGAGCCCTTGAGAATGAGCGCGCGTTCACGACAGGGATGCGCTCTCCTTGCGCAAATCGTAGGGTCGGGCGTTGCCGACAGAGGCGGTCGAAGATCACCGCACACACGTCCTCCAGTGCAAGCGAAACGTCACCATATGCATGCTGATGTGAACTGACCTGGCGTACACTGCGCTCGAACGTCGGACCCGCGTTCCGCGAGACGCACAATGAGCTCGCGTATCGCGCACAGCAGCGAGGATGGGAGTTTGCAGGCGGCTGAGGACAGCGCTCCTCCTGCAACTATTCCGCAACCACCATCACTGCAAAGGAACTTCTACAAAACTCCTTGGAAATATTTCTTATTATTTAGCCTTTAGGGGGGAAACATTGGCACTGTAGTACATTTCTGTGATGCGAGTTGCCCGACTTTCGGAGTAGTTTATATCAACAAGTGGTTGGATGCATGAAACAAGTTATGTAAGTTAAAGCAGATACAGAAAAGGAAAAAATGTGAGCCTCTGCGAAAAGCAAGCAAGGCGGAAGCACAATTGCAAAAAAAAATCTATAAGGCAATGTTTTCGTCAGCCAGCTATCGCCTTTTGCCGCATCGCCGGAGTTTGCTGTTTCTCCTAATCCATAGCTGAGGCGTTCCCGGTTTCTTGTCAAATTTTGTGAGGAAGTACTCTTAAACAGTTTCTCGCAAGCCACTTGTTCTCCACGCTATGGTTGCTGCTTTTTTCCACGCGATGACTGGTTCTTTCAGACAAACGATGCATGCCTGGGCGGAATCTTAGCTTCTTTTCCGTCCCTCCCCTCGTAACGAGCCTTCTCTGTTCTCCAGGTTGAAGAGGAAGGGGGAAGGACGGCTACCTGTGGGGTCTTTCGGCTACTCAGCGTGATGATGGGTGAGACCACGCCACCGACATGCAGTATAGCCGTCTGGGTGGACAGGAAGCCCTGGCTAGCCCGGATCTCTCCCAAAACATTTCCTCTATCCTCAATATCCACTACAGTATCTACACCAGAGATGGGCATCCTCACGAGGGCGAACCCTCATGAGGGAGTCCTCACCCTCACCTCATGAGGATTTCACTCGGTGAGGTGAGGGTGAGGGAGGATGGGTGGATGAAAATACGAGGACGAGGGTGAGGAAGGAAAGACATGGCGAGGTAAGGGCGAGGGAGGGAGGAGATGGTGAGGGCGAGGGAGGGAGAACATGATGAGGTGAGGGCGAGGGAGGGCAAGATACACAGTCTGAGGGCGAGGCTGGAGCCCCGAAACCTAGTCTAGGGTAATGTTTCTTGTCTGGACAGCCCGTTATTGATTCCATTTTAGAGCGCTAGATTTTAAGGCGAAGGTTCCCAGGGAAGACAATTTCTGCAGTCAGAAGGTACACGATGGTGAACAGCAGGTTGTGGTCCGTAAGAGCTAAACACTGCTCGATCTCAGCTTTTTTTATCTGAATTCTTTGTGCAATTTCACAGCTCACGAATGGTATGCTTGTTAGTGTGGGCTGACAACTGAGTTCTTTCTTCTTCTTTTCATGCTTTATAGTTATGTTGTGCCGTTCCAAAACAGTGTGTTCCCAGCAACGAAATGCATATCGCAGGCTGTGCGATATGGGCAGGTATTACAGTTTTTGCTGGCCTGGAGCCATCCTTCAGAACTCTTTTCCCGTTCACAACGTACTTAATTGTAGTTCTGTTTTTTTTGTTTACCTTTGGGCGGGCTGAGCTTAGACCCGGGCTACTGTTGTCACTGCTCATTTCAGTGCTTTTGGAAAACTTTGCACAAAAAGATAAAGTTGCACCATAGGATCGAACTTTCACCTAATATTGCACCTCGAAAGTCCAGCTTCTCCACTGTAGCAAAAATTAAACTGGCGCGCACAAATAAGAACTCATAGAGCAAAATGCATAAGCCGCTGCACCATTTAATCGGGCCGCAACTCTTAGTATATCTTGGCGGCTTCAATTTTGGGAAGCCGCTGTTAAGGACAATGTGCACGTGTCTTGCTTTGAGTTCTATGCAGCTTCGCTTAAGCGGCAGCACCGACGATGAGCTGAGTACCTGCTTTAAAATTTGGCTTCGTTTGTTGTGCAGATGACGTCTTGAGCGATGTGAAACGAGCTTGCTCATGCCGTTCGTTGCTGCTCGAATACTCCACCGATTCCGGGGTGCGTCCTCAGTGGCGCAACGGCGCTGGTAGTAGATGTGGGCTCCTGGGCTCCAGCTCTTGCTTTCGCTAGCCGGTAATCCGATTCCCGGACGTAAAGCACAGGAAGTGCAATTCGATGGCGGGTCTGCCGTGTAAACCGTGCAAAACGTTTCCAGCTAAACTCTCCGTAAGGCCAAGAATAAAAAAATACAAAACGAAAAGTGCGGGTTTTGAATGCACCTCTTCTCCCCCTCGACGCGCACGCGCTAGGCGGAGGTTCGAACGCACCGGCGGCGACTGCGTTTTGATGCATTAAGGCGAAACCCCGAAGTCATCCGCGTGGTGTGCAAGGCCAGAGCACCTGAGATTCGCTCTCCACACGGCGCCTCTTTCTTTCACTCTCCCCTTCCTCACTTCCCTAGCGCCGCTATCATGGTGTCCACTGTGAACTGAGACAATTACTGCACCTTTCATTTCCTCAAAAAAAAAAAAAAACCCAAGCGTCGTTTTCATTGGCTCTCGCCTCTCCGCTAAGGAAGAAAGCCAGCGCCAGCACCGCGTAAGAAACTCAAAACTTAGGTTTTCTGTTTAGACGCAAAGCGGCCTGATTGCTTGATACGTCGCGTTGGCTCCGTGCCAGTTGAGCTTAGCGAAGTTAGAAACAATGGATGAAGCGCCAGGTTCCTTCAAGTGGCGCATCGAAGCTTGGCCTTAATTGAAGATCTGGCACTAGGATGCTTCCTGGTCGGTGCGAATACAGTTCCTTCGTATAGGAGCTAACACTACATTTGCTGGTTTTGCTCTCTCGTGTGATTACTGAGCATTCATTTTAGGATACCCTTCCTCATGTGCAGTAGAAGATACCCTGCTGATGGGCTCGCTATGGAAAATTAGTACAGTATATTTGAGAAAGAATATACAAGCGCGCCAGTCATGATATAAAGCATAGTGCAGTTGAAAGACCCTTCTCGGCTTCTTTTAGGCTGCCTGCTTCTGCCTAGCAAGTATGGCGAAATCCCATCCCTTTCAGAGCTCTCAAAACGGTGGAAGTCACTGTGAACACGCCTTAAGGTGAGGTTGTAGGTTTGTAGGGGTTTAACGTCCCAACGCAACTCAGGCTATGAGAGACGTCGTAGTGAAGGGCTCCCGAAATTTCGACCACCTGGGGTTCTTTAACGTGCACTGACATCGCACAGTACACAGGCCTGCAGAATTTCGCCTCCATCGAAATTCGACCGCCGCGGCCGGGATCGAACCCGCGTCTTTCGGGCCGGCAGCCGAGCGTCATGACCACTCAGCCACCGCGGCGGTTGCCTTAAGGTTAGGCTAATAAAATGAAACGAGGCAAGTGCACCGCAAAACTTTTAAGCACATAACATCGGCATTACTGCCACATGTACATAATAAGTCACACATTGAAGAGTCCCTTAATTTCCTCTGTGCTTGGAAATCTCAAGAATTTCTATAGACAGCAGATTTCTCAGGACACAACAAAGCATTTTGATTATGTTTGGGAACCTAAATTATTATATGCAAAGAGTTTGAATGCAATCGAATTCATTATTAATAATAATTGGTTTTTTGGGGAAAGGAAATGGCGCAGTATCTGTCTCATATATCGTTGGACACCTGAACCGCGCCGTAAGGGAAGGGATAAAGGAGGGAGTGAAAGAAGAAAGGAAGAATAGGTACCGTAGTGGAGGGCTCCGAAATAATTTCCACCACCTGGGGATCTTTAACGTGCACTGACATCGCACAGCACAAGGGCGCCTTAGCGTTTTTCCTCCATAAAAACGTAGCCACCGCGGTCGGGTTCGAACCCGGGAACTCCGGATCAGTAGTCGAGCGCCCTAACCACTGAGTCACCGCGGCGGGGCCGAATTCATTATTAACTCTTAGTTTCAGGACGACTTCAAGGCGACGGCATGCGCACATTCATGTGGCCGCGGAACATCTTTTCCTTCTTATCTCGCAGCTGTTACTGAATAAGTCTTGGACAGGGGTAACATTGGTTTCGTCGTTGTTGGTTTCTGTCGTTCTGTTGTTGGTTTCTGTCGGCACACTAGACGAAAACGCCGAGCCAGAAATAGATCAACCAGAAACCTACCCACACCAATTAGGAAACAGGTCGACATTGAATTACACCCCCCCCCCCCACACACACACATACACACCCAAACCTTAAAATCGTGTACACCAACAGAGTAGGAAGACGGCCAGGGCTCTGGCTCTCCATCGGAAATATAAGCAGCAATCGGGTGTCATCTACGTCGATGCGGCTCAGTATCCACCTCTCCACAGATGACTTGCAGTGGTACGGATTCCGAGAACACATGCCACAGTCCTGTCAGCCTCCATCCGTGTATGTACATCCGCAATGACTGAGGCAGCAGCCATTCCTTTAGCCATTAGAGACCTACAGGCAGATATTTTCAGTGACTACAAGACTGCCATACACGATTTCGCCCGGGACAGAATTGCACAATACACTCTTAATATTTCTAATTAAATACCTTCCCCAGACAGACACACTTAATTGATTTGGGTGCCGGTACACTCTGGCAAAGCTGGAAAAGAGGCGGCTTACCAGACAGCCCGAGGATTAGTCAGCACGCTCACAGAACTCATAGGGCACACAAACCACCCAAAACCACCGCCTCTACCGCAATAAACAAAGCCGGCAAATACTTGACCGCCTCAACGTTAATGCAACTGACGACGTCCAACCCACGGCGCCCATTCCGATAGGGGTCCATAGCGGCCTTATCATCAAAGCAATCGACGAACGCGCCGCCAGCGCAAAGCCCAAGCACTGGGTGTCACATATCTTCCCGACGAGCGCGCAATAAACGTAGACACGGCACTGCAGAATGCCACCACATACGTGGCTTGAGCAAGCACGCCACAATCCACTCTCGTCCCCTCCGCCACAGTGTGAGCCCACTCCTCCACCGCGGGGAAAGAAATCGCATCGCGCTGGCCATCGCTGACTCACGTACGCGCACAGTCCTAAGGGACTCTAAAAGAGCGATACAAAATCACTAGGCAGGTTTTACCTGCCACCCTCCAGCACGCATCATTCGTGGCTGCGCTCTCGTCTATAAGATCGACCTAGCCTGGGCACCCGCCCACGAGGAAAACTCCGGAAACGAAGAGGTCGACCGACTAGCCCAAGGCCTAACAGAGCAGCCATACGCACGCGTCCAGACACTCTTGCCGAGGCTGCCTAGATCTTTGCCGCAGTTTCCGACGTCCAGAGTTGCTGGTTTCGAACTTGACCGCGGCGGCTGCGTTTCGATGGAGGGGAAACGCTAAGGCGCCCGTGTGCTGTGCGATGTCAGTGCACGTTAAAGATCCCCAGAAGGGGGACATTACACGTAGGGCGGTAGATGTACGGAAGGTTTTCAAAGAATGCGCTATGGGAATAACTTTCACGACTGAACTTCCCAAAGAAGAGGTACTTCTATTTCTGGATTTAAGACTGTTCTTGGAAGTGCGTCATTTGTGTTGGGAATACTCCCCTCGCTCTACCAAGTCTTTCCTAAATTACCAGTCAGGCCTGGTAAAAAATGGCATTGTTTTTTCTGGCATGAAATGTACCATGAACTAATCATGTTTTGAAAGAATCAATGAAACCATTTTGCGTGAAGTTGGATAATTAAAATCTAGCGGTTACCCCTCTCACCTGATTTCCAGGGAATGTGATAAGCTTCTAAGATGGATCAAGAGATGGGATAAACAAAAACAAGAAGAAAAAAGTTTGTGGTGGTGCCTTACATACATAGTGTAGGGCATGGTTTAAAGAATGTGGAGGTGGGGTACGATGTTGATGTAGTTTTTTTCAGCGCCAAGGAAACTTAGAGGTGTGTGCTGGCAGGTGGAAGCGAACCAAAAAGCAACAACCGCGAAGAAAGAGTAGAGGCTGTTAGAGCAACCTTAAGAGCCCTTTTGTGCCCTCTAATATCGTTGTTGTCGACAGGATACCGTGTACTTGCGGGGTGACTTATATTGGCCAGACTGGACGTGGCGTTAACGCTCGTCTAAGTGAGCACCAGAGGACCCGAGATAATGGGTCTTCTTGTAACCTTGTCCGTCACTGGAGAAAAGGTACATGCACCCCTCTGATTTCTAACAGCGTCATCTTAGATAAACATAATGACAGCCTAACGCGTGAGATGTTAGAGGCTTTTAACGTCCGCTTGCAATCAGATAGTTGTATTAGTAATCCTTCTGTCGTACTGACTGATAAAGAGGTGATGTTCATATCCGGCCAAGATGTGTAGCTCTGCGCTCGTGCTGATTGTCACCGTTGTGGGCATGATGATTAGCTTTTGCGTTTTTCTTTTCGTTTCTTTTGTTTTCCCTCTCGTTTGTGTTTGGTGTTCTTAGTACTAAAGATACCTTTGACGTGAATAAAAATCTAGTTGCGAGTCAGCGCTTGTGGTGTCCATTATTCGTTGTGTTCCGTTGTTTTATTGCGCTGTTCAAATATGAATCCCCAGGTGGTCGGAATTATTCCGATGCCCTCCCTTACAGCACTTCTTTCTCTCCTTTCTTCTTTCACTCCCTCGTTTATCCCTTTCCTTACGGCGCCGTTCAGGTGTCCGCCAATATGCGAGACAGATACTGCGCCATTTCCTTTCCCACAAAACCATTTTTTTGTTCACAGAAAAACTAGACGCCGAATGCCGCCTACCCACCCTGGCTCAAATCGAGCGCAAGACACATTTCTCCGTACGTTGCAGACACACTCGACCTTTAGCCACTATAGACTGTCACTCATGACAGACGGGGAATACGACACCACCTGCCAAAATTGCAACCAGGGAGAAATCGCCACCTAGGCTCATATCTTCTAGGGCTGCACGGGAAGCCCAACCTCATTTACCTTATTGCCAGTCCCCTCCGAGAGGGGATGGAACCAACTCCTGAGAAGACTACACAAAACCACCAGTGAGCATGGGAGCTGCCAGTGCGACAGCATGGCCAACAAGATTCTTCTGTTCTCACCACAGGCATGTCCCATTTTTGTGGTTTGCTTCTTCCTGGCCCCTTCGCTGCTCTTCGGACCATCGTTACCGAGATACGTCGTCATGACTCCTCTGCCCGACGGCGCATGCGCCTTTGAGCGGCCCCCAGATATCTTCAATCCACCTGGTACCTTCGACCACACGTTTTCATTCCCTGGGAAAGGTTATCACCGGCTTCCCTGAAAAATTCCGGTCAACCATGTCAACGCCCATTCCCACCGGCAGTATAAATTGGCTGCACTCCGTCTTCCGCGTCAGTGGGCATGAGAGCTGCCACTGCGACAGCATGGCCAACACAATTCTTCTGTTCTCGCCGCAGGTGTGTAGACGCTCTTCATGCGCTAAAAAATCCGACAATCGTTTTCTGGTCGTGCTCCCATGCTCACATACGCTCTGTGATTTAATGAGTGATTGCTTTGATGTAGCGCGATTGTTGCTTTGTTCTGGTGATATTGAGACCAATCCTAACCCCAAGCTTCGCTCAACGACTGACGATACGGATCAATCTGACGCTTTGTATCAGATGCTCAAAGACATCAATGAGCGTATGCTAGAATTTGGCAAAAACCAAGAGGAACTTTGGGCTGACATTAAACAAACCAAGAAAAGCCAGGAAAACATTGAAATTAAGTTTATATATATATCTGGCCGGCTACAAGCCCTTCAGAATAAAATAAGCACCCTAGATGTGTTTGAGCAATGCCTCTCAACCATCCAAAGTTCCGCAGGAGATCTCATCTCCCAACAAACTGTCCTACAGTCTCGCTTAGACGCTCTTGAAGATAGATCGCGACGGAACAATCTAATCTTGCGTGGAATCCCTGACGAACGTGAAACATGGAATGAAACAGAGAAAAAGATTATTTCTGCCTTACCTCCTGTCGCTGACCCTGTTTCACTGTCCCCATGCATAGAGCGTACTCATCGTTTGGGCTCTTTTTCAGCCTCGAAGTGTCGCCCTATTGTCATTAAGTTCTGTTCCTTTAAAATCAAAGAAAAAATTCTGAACTCCCGTGATATTCTGAAGGAAAACAATCTTTCCATATCTGAGGATTTCTCGTACGCTACTAGCCTAGCGAGGAGCCGGCTTGTCGAATTTGGCAAAGAGCTGCCTCACTGCCCGAAGTTCCAGCTTCGCTACAACAAGCTTTTCGTAAACAATCAATTATTCATCTACAACGAAATAACTAAGAACGTTGAATTAGTAATTCAGTCACGAGCTGATTTACAGCCCAGTCCCGAACCACAAGCCGGCTCCTCGCGGGATGTTCTTCAAGATTCTTCACTCACAGTCAATAACACGCCCTAGGAATACGAGAAGGGAAGTAGGAAATTGTCACCGTCCCGCAGCATATCTGTCTTACAAGCTAATGTAAGAAGCAATATTAACAAGCGTGACTCTTTGCATTCCCTTATTGACACATGTAACGCCGACATCATCGCGCTCACAGAAACATGGCTTCATTATAACATTCACAACAGCGAAGTAGTAAATGATTTATCGCAGTTTTCCGTTTTCCGTTGCGACCGCACGCAACGCCAAGGTGGTGGTGTTCTGCTGGCCATTTCTAAAAATATTAGGTCATATCCGATACACATTGATACCAACTTTGAAACCATCTGGATATGCGTTGATATCCACCACCGCAAAATAATCCTTGGTCTATGTTATCGCCCCCCGAACTTCACATCAAACTTCTGCGAACAGTTGCACGATGCTATTAATAGCGCCTACTTCCGACATCCTAATGCTGATAGTTTTTTACTCGGTGACTAATTTCACGAACATTTCCTGGTCTTCCAGTTCGCCTGCTCTTAATCCGTTCTCTTCTTTAGTAACGATTTCTTGAATCTTTGCTCAGTCTTTTCGTTTTCTCAGTTAGTCACTCAACCTACTAGGTTAACGCAAGCTACCGCAAACACCTTGGACCTAATACTAACATCACGCCCCGATCTCGTCCCGCATGTAACATACATACCCGGGTTAAGTGACCATTTAGCTGCTCATTTTGAAATATGTGCCCCACCCCTTGAAACTAACAGGACAAAAAGTGATCAGAGACTACATCAAAGCTAATTTCGAGGTCATTAACAATGAGCTGTCTCTATTCCTTGACACCTTCCTTGATGGTTTCGAAAACCGGTCAGTAGAAAATAATTGGAGCATTTTCAGTAACAAAATCCAACAACTAATAAATAAGCATGCACATTCCCCTACGAACCATTTCTTGCAACTCAAACGCACCTTGGTATAACCTTCACTTCAAAAGATTATCGAACAAGAAAAAAGGCCTGTTTCGTAGTGCTTCATATTCCCCTTCAGACGCCCGATGGAGCGCCTCTACGGCAGCTAATAACGCATATGTAACCACACTCAAGAACGCCAAAAGTAATTTCCTCAATAAATCCATACCCTCCATGCTTACGAATGGTCCCCGAAAATTCTGGCGCAGAGTTAATTAACACAAGAAAAGTCGACTCAATTCACTTAACAGATCCCGACGGATTCCCTATACCGGATGCAGACTGCCCCGATGTAATAAACAAAACCTTCAGTAATAACGTTGTTATTTGTCCTGTCACAGCATTACCACCCTCTCAGTCATATGCGTACCCGGTAATGGACCCCGTCTGCATTGATCCTAGCGGCATCCTGAAATTAATTGACAACCTTAAAACATCATCTAGCCCTGAAACTGACCTAATTAACAGCAAATTTTTGAAAAGCACCCGAACGTACTCATCACTTACGGTTTGCATGATCTTTCAGCAGGCCATCGACTCCTGCACTCTTCCTGCTGACTGGAAAATCGCGAAGGTGGTCCCGGTCCACAAATCAGGTAGCAAAAGTTCTCTGAACTACCGCCCAATTTCATTAACCAGTATTCCCTGCAAATTACTAGAGCACATCCTGTACTCCAATATCGCAAACTTTCTGGAAACTAACTCGTTCTTCAACAGAGCCCAGCCCGGTTTCCGAAAAGATCTTTCATGTGAAACGCAATTAGCATCATTCACTCACAATCTTCATATTATCATTGATAAAGGCTGAATAGCTGACTGCATATTTCTTGACTTCAAGAAAGCTTTTGAAAAAGTTTGTCATCGACTCCTCCTCTTCAAACTAGCCCAACGAAACCTTGAACCTAACGTCCTAATTTGGCTTAAACAATTTCTTTAAAACCGTTCCCAGTTTGTATCATCTAACAATCGCAACTTATCATTATGTTCCGTTGGTTCTGGCGTGCCTCAGGGCTCTGCGTTAGGTCCTCTGTTGTTCCTAATATACATTAATGACCTAACTGACTGTGTATTCTTTAACATTCATTTATTTGCTGATGATTGTGTTGTCTCTCGGGAAATTAGCAGTTAGTACGATACTAATGCCTTGCAACATGATATGGATGCTATTACTAATTGGCGTGACTTGTTGAAAATGGACCTTAATACATCTAAATGTAAAGCCTTACGTGTCTCTATAAATTCCTGCAGTCTTTGCGTCTATTACCTAAATAACAGTGCGCTCGAATCCGTCACTTCCTTTCGTTATCTCGGCATCGATATCTCTTCTGATCTTACTTGGTCCCTTCACAATAACACCATAATTAACAATTCTAATCGCATGCTAGGTTATCTTCGCCGTAATTTTTCTTCTGCCCTCAGCTCACTTAAAGTTCTCCTGTAAAAGACACTAATCCGTAGCAAACTAGAATACGCTGCATCAATTTGGGACCCTAGCTGTGCTAACCCAACCTATGCCCTGGAGCTTTTCCAGAATAACTCCGTTCGTTTCATTCTGCATAACTATCATCGTACTGCTTGCATATAATCAATGAAACGCATGATAAACCTTCCTTCATTGGCTTCTCGTCGGAACATTTCTCTAATTCACTTATTCCTTAAAATTTTTCATATTTGTCCCAAGATTCGTAGAGCACTCATCCCTTCGCCTTCGTACATATCATCTCGTCTGGACCACGCACACAAAGTTGGAATTGCTTCACTCAGGACGAAAACATGCAGCAACTCCTTCATTCCTCGAACATCCAAGGACTGGAACCACCTTCCCGGACCGATTTCCAGCATTGCAGGCATTGCTCATTTTAGGACCGCATTAGCCACCATTGTATATGTCGATCATTAATTTGTCTGCTTCGTGTTATATTTTCTGTATTGTATCTCATTCAACCACTCCCCTCTGTAATGCCCCAGGCCTTTTAGGGTAAAATAAATAAAAAAGAACGGGCCCTCGTTTCGTGCGCTCAGGACGGTGATGGTGGTGGCTAGAGGCTATACAAGACAAACATTATTGTCGCACTATAAAAATAACGAAACATAGCGTCCCTGCCCGCGCAACTACTATACAAGGGATCGGACGTATGCCCGTAAGGGACTGGTCCTTGCAAGCACTGAGTGAAGGTACGTAGTTTGGGACACCAGTGGAGGTGGATATACTGGCGCCCTACTAAGGTTTGTTGGGCCTGTAAATCATGGCAGCCGAGCAGGGTCGCCTCCCAGCCTTCTCGGGTTGGGTTGGAATTGGGAGAATAGCTTGGCTAGAGGGGCAGGCCCATGCCATGTGGTAAGTGTCCGAAGGCACCGCTCTACGGTGCGCGCAGTTGCCGATAAAGGAGGGTCAAAATGTCTTAGGGCTGCCAGGCACAGCAATGTATTGTTGAAAAAGCCGAGAAGGAGCCGATCATCCGCCTTCTTGAGGCATTTACATGGGCGAGAGTAAACGCGATGACTATCTTGGTAGTATGTTGAAATACCTATGAAGGTATAGACCGGATCAAAATGGGTTCCTGATCAGGTGGGGATGAGAACACATCCCAGTGAGAGAGCGCGCAGGCGGCCGCGTCAGCTGCCTCGTTTCCTACCAACCGCAGAAAAGGAGGGGCCCATATAAGGTAGCGCTGTGCAGGCCAGTACCTCGTCTTCAATTTAGGTAGATTTGATGGGCTAGGAAGGGAGTACAGACTTGTACGACGTTCCGACAGGTCCTTTGCGAGTCGGTGATTATGTATTTTGAATCGGAATATTAGACCACGCGAGCAACCGTGACCTCTTCTCAATGTGTTGAACGGCATGCTCTGAAGGTGAGGCCGTTATCTGTGTTGCTGTTGGTGAACACCGTGGCCGTGTACCATCCCCGTGGTGAGGGCTGTAGGCGTCCACGTAGTACACACCTGTTCTGTTGGCATAATGTCGGGCTAGGGCTTCAGCTCGTGCCAGGCGCCGACCATTATGATCTTCATGTGACATGTTGTCTGGAAGAGGTCGCACACGGAGGGCGCGTCTCCGCAGTTCTGGTATGCGAAACCTGTCTTCAATGGGAGTGGTGTATAAAATACGGAGTCGAGCAAGAATGCGGTGACCCGACTGCGTTGGCGACAAGCGCGTGTACTGGTTTGTAAGGTGCTCCTTTCGGAGCTCCCGGAAAGTATTCACCACCCTAAGGGCCATTAGACGGCTCTTTGAAATACTGATCGGGAGGTACAGGGCACACTTAATAATTTTGCGAAAGATGGCCTCAAGGGCGTCCTCATCTTGTCTCCGTATGCGGAGATAAGTAGTCGAATAGAGAATTTAGGTAGCTTCGATAGGTCACGAGGGCGGTTGCCAGCGGCAGGGCATCCTTCGTAACTACCCGCGTTTGTTGAAGTCGCACACACCTGGGGACCACACCAGCCTCACTTGCGCTGAATCTCAACATTCTATGGCAAAAAGTTTGTTTCTCTCTCTCTGCTGGGCGGTGACAACATACGCTCTGGCTTAAGGCTCTTGAATGGGCTAGTTGGTTTACGGATCTCGACGTGCATGGTAACATGCGCTAAAAAGACAAGGACACATAACGAAGCGGCAGGACACACGCTAAACATGAAACTGATAATTTACGGCGCATTTATTACGGGATCGTCTGAGCGTGTGTATAAATATTCCCAACACGTAATAAAATAACAGTTCCAAGTTTACTGTGTACCCTGTCGATTCCTTGTGTGTCCCTATCTTTTTAGCGCTAGTCAACAGGTTGGAATCCTCTCTGGTAACAGCCAGGGACAACCTTATCCCATTTCATGATTTGACCCACCTCTTCCGCCTTGGACGAACGAAATTTCCGCTTCCGAACAAGAGGCTCAATAAAGAGCAGGAAATCACCCATAGGAGATACCAACAAAAATCCTTCCCTAACATGCTAGTTCTCTCCCCTAGATTTCAAATCAATTTTCTCCCAAATGCACACTATGCGATGAGAGAGCTACCCACAAGCATATATATATTCTGGGGATGCAAGGAGGACCCCCCCCCCCCACGCCTGAATTAGGGCAACTCCTGCTTCCAGAAGACTGGGAGACCTCGCTACGCAGCTCGGACCCGGTCATACAAAAGCGCATCCTCAAGCGCACCTATGAGGTTGACAGTAACCCGCCGCAGAGGCCCATTGGTCAAGGCGCACGTGTACTGAGCCGGAGTACCCGGCTTCGAACCTGACTGCGTCGGCCGCGTTGCAATGGCGGCGGTTGCAAATGGCTGTAAGTGCGGTGGTGGCGAACCAACGTGGTTGTTGTGGTAACGTGTGACCTTATGTCGTCCCGTCGGAATGGGGTTACCCTGCCGTCAAAGAAGAAAGCAACGGTGCGATGGGACGAGGGGTCTCAAGTAAAGCGAAGAGAGGCGACGAGTGTGGAAGAGGCGTCAATGGTTTCGCATTCTCCCAATGCGGGTTGACGCAATGATCTCTGAAGTTTTTGTATTAATTGTACCATCGAAGCAAAGGTAACAAACCCCCTTTTAAGTTCCCGCCCGTGCTACTGTGCGTGGGTGCGCCCCCTGACAAAGCACCTTCGCGCGTTTCACTTCGTCAACGAGACGTTCCTTGACAGCTGTTGCCATAAGCTCGATAAAATCATCACAAATCGTTTTTGGCAGATACGATGGGTGACCTTTTCCTTTGTGCCCGTAGCGTTTGATGTGCTCCTCTAGAAAGGAATGAAACTTGGCAATGGCCTCAAGCACTCCCATATAGTTGCCATTTCTCGTTGAACCAAAAATCTCCTCACTGCCCCTAAACGCTAGGTTGCGCGCAGCTAGAAGCTTAACTACAACGACTGCGCGCTTCAACACCTCTGTACAGTAAGCGGTCTCAGTGACAATATGCTTAACCAGCTCCTTGTAAATTGTGCTGCTCGAGTTAGAGCGGGCGAGCCATGCTGCCACGCAGTTCCGGTGCTCAACGCTTTTTTCATGTGCGCAAACCTTTTCTTCTGCTCTCTTACAATCAGAAAAGCCGTGCGTGGTGAAAGCACTGGGGTCGCTTGGAATTGAAAATAGTTTGCACATGAAACAGTAAACGGAACCTTTGGACTTCGAGTACATTAACCAGTGTCGCTCGTACGCCTCCCTATTTACAGCCTTTCGCATGCAAAGATGAGGTGACATATAGCGTTTCTGAGTTTTGTATTGCCTTTCGGAAGACGAAAAATATTGTGCCCGTTTTCGAAAATACAATGGCTATTTCTCTAGGCATACACTCTGAAAGCTGTCAGTAATAACGTCCGGCCACTTAGCAGGGTCACATCGGACGATCTCGCAGCGCACCTCTTGTTGCGGGGGTGTCTGTACTTCTCTGTTGCCGTATCGAGAAGCCGTTTAATTCATGCTCTCGAGGCACACTTTGTGGGTGGGAACATGATTATTTGAAGCCAGGTAAAAAGTGAGTCGGTTCTTGGAGTGTTGCTTTCTGGCGCTTGTCAGTAAAAGGAGGCTCATCGGGGAGGTTTGGCACCTGTTAATCAGCAGTAGTAGAAATCGGGCATGGCGGACCGGACACCTGGGGCTCTGTGGCACGGGCCCGGCCGAGTAGCATAGACGTTGCTGACTCAGCAACAGGGCAGGGCTCGGTTAGCGTCGGTTGCTCAGGAATATGAAGGACCGAGGTTGGCACCGTTTTCACAGGATCCAGACAACCAAAATGAGTCATACCTTGCTACTTTCCAGGAAATCATGGCGACGTAGTTGGCAAGTCCTCCACAGAAGCACAGTCGGTGATATTGGGACATTGACACCGACTCTGGGTAGAGCGATCATACTGCTCCGTGGAAGCTGCATTTAGTAGGTACTTTGGCATATTTGGTAGCTTCTTTTCACGCTCTTCTCTTTCTAACTTCGCCTTTCATTTAGACGCACCACTTTGATGCTTCTGGCCGAGCATTTTCGCATGAATGGATGCTAATTGTTCACCGCACCGGGCACTTCGTCAGTCCGACGCTGCCGCAGGTGTCCAACGGTGACCGTCTCGATGACTGGCACACGCTGCCTGGATTGCCCGTGGCTGGCTGAGAGTGCTGCGTCCCCCCGGCGCTCCTTAGCGGGCGGGCTTATGCAAGCTTAACCGGCGGCTCGAGGCTGAATCGCAGCCCACGATCAACTTCCTTTCATAGACGCGCGCCGCGTCTGTGTGTTACTAGCGTCAAAGCAGGCGTTCACATACGCATAGAGTTCCTGGTGCAAATTCCCTCCTTCTCAGTACAAATTCACTCCTTCTCCTGTTCCGGTGTCGCCTTCCTATTGGCTATAGGAGCAACCGTCTGTTCTGGGAGGTTCTCGATTTTTCTTTTGCCCCGTCGACGCCGAACACGAGAACGAAGGGGAGAGGGCGACTCCTAGCGCGGGAGAAGTTACGCGCCCTCCGTCGCCTCTTAGTCATCTTTTTGGTACTTCTTTCTGGAAAGTACAGCGGCCAGTCTGACCTACTCTTTTCCGCCAAGCGCGCGCGAGCGTGCGCTGCCACTAGGCAGGAATGGGCCCTGGGGACAGGCGTTTGTGCCCAGCTCTCCAACTTCCCCATTCACTCTTCCACAACCCTAGCCCAAACAGTAAAGATTCCACGCCCCACGGCACGTGGACAAAAGCACCTGTGACGTCGTCTATCCTTTCCTGCCTAGGCTCTGCCACCATACTTTTGGTGATCTGCTATCAGACTCATCCTCCCCCTCCCAAGTTACCATCACGGTAAAGAAAAGTCGAATAGGACTTTTCGAATAGGACTGTTGGGTACTGCCGCACATCCTTTCTATGAGGACAGCGGTGGAACTATTTGAGAGGTGGAGGGTGGCGTGGAGGTGACGAGGGGCAAGGTAGATTTAGGTCATCATCCCAAATATCATGTTTTAGGTGTTTTCCCCTTGCCCCTGGACAGACGGACTGACAGGAAACCACGAAAACACTTCCAAGCAAACGCACCTCGCTTCGTAAGAAAGAGGGCCCCGGCGGGGTGGCAGGGGATTCCTGTTTTTTCAGCTCTACAAGCTCTCCCCAAATGATCAGGCTAAACGAATGCTGTTACATTAGGCGGGGCCCCGTCGGCTCGTTCTGATTTTCTCGCTTCATACATGTCACTCGAAGTTCCGTTGCCCATGGTTCCATATACTAAGCAGCTTAGAATAAATGGGCCCCGTTCTCCTACGGTCCAAGGTGAGGGCCTGGGCTGCAGCCCCCTTAGCCTCCCCCTCTTAATCCAGCGCTGCTGGCGTAGGCTGGTAAAAGTGGGACCAGTGACCAGGACCACGAGACGCATCCACCTCGTTCTCCTCATCTTCTCCTCATATCGACAAAATAGACTAGGCATCGCCCCTTGATGGGCGTCACAATATGTTACAAATACTGCTTAGAGGGACAGGTATAGGCTCAAATTGGATTTTATGAAAGGACACTAAGTGAAAGATGCAGACAAACAAGATCTTCGTTGCCTGGTCTTTATTTGAAAATATATGTAACGCAGAAGAACTAGTGATTTGATCAATTTAAACAATGTCAACACATGCAGTTTGCCTCTTCCGGAAAAATGTTTTATCAATGTATTCTGATTTCGCTGTCGAAATAGGGAAATGTTGGTTGTGTTTGCACTGGTAGAGCTCTGAACATATTAGAAAATTTTATTACTTTATCAATAACGTAAGCCTTTCACAACCTTTCACAGGCGCTAATAGGAGAGGGCCCACAGGAATAAAAGGATAATTACAGAGGCAACTTTTGGTTAAAAGCAGTAATACAGCAGCATCGACATTAACAAGAAAATGAAAAAAACACGTCAGTATGCCAAGTATTCAAACATAGGTTATAGGTAGGCCACAATGAAATAAAAATAATATTCAGAATAATCGTGCTTCTCATTTCGTTCACGCGAAGACTGCAAATAAACATGCAACCCTCAGAAAAACGCCTCGGCAGACTTTGCGTTAGCAATGTCGATCGGCCAACTTTTGCCAATCTAACAAACAAAGGAAACAATCTAACAAAAAAGGAAGAAAAGAGTACTTGTGAGTGTTACATCGCGGCAGAAATGGTCGAGATCATTTGGTGGGTTTTGCTCTACTGGAGTGGCGGTTGGCACGGTTTAAGTAGTCTTTTTTTATTATTCTGTTCGTAATGCGGTTGAAAAAAAAACTGCAAACAAGTCCACTTTCGCCGAGTAGCCAGTGTAGGCAATTTCACTTGGCTGTGGAGGGCAGTGACACTCTGACAACTGCAACATTTGGAGTACACAAATCTAAGTGCCATATTCTGTTCTTTTTCTAATGCCTCACCAAGACATACAAGTACTAAGACAATATAATACCTATCTGTCATCTTGCTGTAACTGTCAATCTTTCAACAAGGTATCACGAACAGCTGATGTGCATTAAAACCGCAGTTCTTTATGCCTCACGTGCTCTGAATTCTAAATTCTACTTGTGATTCGTTTATGTTGTTTAACGTCCTAAACAACTCAGGTTATTCTTTGCTTTTCAGCGCTTGTGGGAGTTGTCATGGAAGCAAAAGCGAGCGATAGTTCTAAAGCAGCTATAATCATCCTCTGGAGTGTCATTCTTCAGCATGCACTGAGGAGCTCCTTAGAAAAAAGACAGTAAAAGTTATCACAGGATACCAAAGCTGATGTCCCAGTAAATGCAAGTTGCATGGAAACAGCACCAAGCTATGCATCGAAGTAAAGGCTATGTCTTGCTCAAGTCTGCCAGGAGATGGATGAATATACCTTTGTCCGTAAAGTTCTGAGACAGAGTCCATTAAAAATGCGTTTAACATTGAAATTTTTTGTGCAGCATCCCTTCGAAATATTCTCGCCTGCAGTCTATACACCGCTTCCAACGATTCTTGAGGTATTGGAAACAGTTGGAAAACGCCTCTTTTGGCTCCTTTGCCGTGGCGTCTTGAATGGTCTCCACGCTCCCCATCCAGCAACCCTTTAGGGCTCTCTTCACACGAGGAAACTTGAAAAAATCGCATGAGGAGAGGTCAGGCGAGTATGGCGGATGGGGAAGTACAGTAATGCTATGCTTGGTGAAAACTTTTGTCCCGCTGAGAGCAATGTGCGGGCTTGCGTTATCATAGTGAAGGCTCTTTTGTCCGGATGCTCACAAGTCAGAGCGACGGCGTCCCAGTGCATTTCGCATGTGTTGGAGAACGCGGATATAAAACTCCTGATTCAGCGTCTGCCCTTGTGGGATGAATTCATAGTGTACACACCTCTTGCATCAAAAAAAAAAACTATCAGCATCGTTTTTGTTTTGGTCTTCTGTCGCCGCAACTTTCTCGACGCCGGACAGCCTGTGGACCGCCATTCGGCGCTCTGCCTCTTGGAGGATCGTATTGAAAACACCATGTTTCGTCGTCCGCAAAGATGCTGTCGACGAATGCAGCATCCTTCTCTGCCTCGGAGAGCAAATCAACGCTCGATGATGCCAGCGTGTCCTTCTGGTCTCTTGTGAGGGAGTGCGGCACAAGTCTGGCATTAAGCTTTCGTTTCCTGAAGTTCTCACGCAAAATTTGGTACATGTTGTCTTACTAATGACTAGAATATCTGATAGCATGCGGACTGTAATGGCGCGGACTTGCTGTGAGATTACCCTGATCCGAGCCACGTTGTTTTCATTCCGGGAGGATAAAGGGCGTCCCTGCCTTGTGTCGTCTTCCACCGACGTTCTCCCCGAAACGAACCTCTTGTGCGACTCGAAAACTAGCGCCCGCAATGATCTCTCATTGCCGTAAGCGTCACAAAGGAGCTCTTACGCCTGTGTGGCTGTCTTGCCAAGCTTCACACAGAATTTTATGTTTACATGCTGTTCAAGGTGGACATCCATCTCTCCACATTCACTCACAGTAGAATGCGCAAACGACCAGAGACAACATATTTTTCTACATGTATGGCCATCTACCGGCTGCCCCAGCAATTAACATAAATAGCTCTGGTTAGCCCGAAAAGATGGCGCTACACATACGCACCAACTAGGACGAACATTTGTTTTGGGGAATCATTTCCAGAGAAGGAAATAAATCACGCTCGAAACTTTACGGACAAACGTTGTAAAAGACCTAAAAGCTTGTCCTCCTACGCTTTAGTGGCTAACATCTTAATTTTATACCAGTTAAGCTAATTCAGCAACATTATCTTATCTCGTTGCTGCTTTTCCAGGTAGAGAGGTATTTGTTAAACACTGCTATCGCATCCTTTCTTGGAGAAATACACAGCTGCTCGTTCTCCGTTGTCCCTCATTCAAGACGCACTGGCGACTTTGCGAAAAACACCTCCCACGATGTGCTGCAAGTCATGCGCTAGAGCAGTACACTAGGTTATGTCGGGCTCTCGTATACATAGCGCAGAGTCCAAGTGCTTGTCCTGGACAAAACTGTTCAAGACACTGAAGTAAAATATTGCAAGCCATGACTAGTCAATATTACAACTGCATACCTTTCCACCTGAAGGCCCTCTGTGGCTTTGCAGACTGCCTTTATGACTTTCTTTTAAAAAATTACCACTCAACTTGGCTCTCTTTTTGAGCCAAATGCATGCACACTGGTTTTCCTGGAGCGTTTGGTTAGTTCCTAGAGCACCCAAAAAGCATGCACACCTCAACGCTGGTTTCGATTACCTGTGCTACGTAGGATCAACATATATCATATTATCATTTCGCTATGGTGTAGGCAAGATGTATATGTTACGCGAAAATTCCCATGAACTCTGTGATGTCAACGCGCATTAATAACCTCAGGTAACCAAATCCTTCCAGAACCCTGTACTACGGCATTCTTTTGAATAGACGTGCCACGATGTTGAACCCCAAATTCTTTTACTGTTCCGAGGGCCTGCGCTTCTACAGATTTTTTTTGCATCTAAGTTGGACAGGAGGCTAGAGGACAAAGTTCCTCTGCAACCTGGAAAGCTACTTAACAGATACATATATCGCCTCACCTGAGCCTTGAGACATCCACTGCTGAATTATTGTGTAAGGACTGACAAGGCTGGCTTAGAATGCGCATTCCTACGCTTCTTGAGCCACACTTGCCAGGCTAGCGCAGTTTTGACAAAAAATGTGAACCCCCCCCCCCCCCCCCCCCCCCCATTCCTTTCTTTTAAGGCGAACCTCATTCTACACAAAAACGCAACTTATTGCCTTTGATGCTATTTTGTGCCACTTGGGAAATGCGCTGAGAGACCCGCACTGGCCTTCTTCGAGCTCTCCACGGTGCACTCCAAAAGGCCAGCTTCATTAGCCCGAAACAGCTGAGCGCAGTGCGCGTGCAGCAGCTTCAGAACAATGTCCGAAGGAACCTTAAGTGGGTTTCGCCCTTGCATTGCGTAAGACTTGATGGTTTGGTTTGGTTTATGGGGGTTTAACGCCCCAAAGCGACTCAGGCTATGATGGACGCCGTAGTGAAGGGCTCCGGAAATTTCGACCTCCTGGGGTTCTTTAACGTGCAATGACATTAACGGGCAGGGCCACCAGCTCAGGCACCTCCGAGCTTTGCTTTACAACACTGGCAAGGCACTGCTGACAAAGCTTATAGTTGTGTACCACAGCCCACGGAACATAAACAGCAAATGATTCTAGGCTGTCTTCCTCCTCTTTACACAAATCTAGCACGTCATCTAGACTCATTTCAACATACTGTTAACAGATGGCTCAGTTTTCTTCTGTCTACTCATCAAAAAAGCTAGGAGGTCATGAGAGTCGTCAGTTGAGTACGAGTCAAGGCGACTACGGTCAGAATATTGTGAAAGAACAATTATAATGTGCCCTTGAACTCTATTGTCCGCGGAATCGGTGACTTTAGTCTCACAGTGCTGAAAAGGTATTCGAGAGCATCCTGCCTCAGCCTGCTCTACATAAAAAGCGTAAAGCTATGCTCCACAATGTAGTTTTGCCTCAACGGCAAAGCACACAACGTTGAGGGTGCAACACCTTTTTGAACAGGCTTCCACGACCTTTTCCGAGCTTGTCCATGATAGAAAAATATGAAAACATGACCAGAAATTCAGAAAGGAAGGTTTTAGCCTCATCAGCTGCCTGGGGGCAGATTTCATTTAGAGAAGTTTTCCTTGACCGTGAGCTCATGATGGTAAACCACCTGATAACCTGCTCTACGAAAAAAACCTGTTGTGAGGGCTTCCTTGAGCAGGCGGTCATTTTGTACTAGGTACCGCAGGCCCGCAGCAGTGACGTGGTGCAAAAGGGCATGTGCTGATGCCACATTCATTTTTTCAAACGATTTGGGTTCAAGTCACGCAGTTTCAAATTAGGTATCAGCTTGACCTTGTGTTTGGCATCAAATTCGCACGCCTGTTCACATACTCCAGGGAGACCTGCAGAAACCAGGAAAAGCCCGATGGTCCACACAATAAAATATACGTCCATGGTTACACTGCTGCATTTACTATTATGGAAATACTTCTAGGCTACAAGGTAAGTTGTTGGGCCAGTTGGTTTCGATATTCCATGTCTACAGCGCAACGAACGGCACATACAAGAAGGACACAGCCAGGAACACAACGATGTGTTGTGTCCCTGCCTGTGTCCTTCTTCTACGCCCCGTTCATTGCGCTGTAGTCATGGACTTCTGGGCTCGTTAGCTGAAGGTAAAGGTAGAGGTCCACGAGTCTGAGCAGGTGCATACAGTACGAATAGCCTGCTACAAAAGAAAAGTCAACATTTATAACACAGGAAATAATATATGCTTTTTGCGCTTAGCTTACAAAAATATAAGAGCAATAGTAGTTCTTATGAAATTGCCTTCTTTAAAATCTCCTTTTTATTGCGTACTAACCCATTCAATTTTCCCAGCGAACACTCCAATGTGAAGCAATAGGTGTCCAATCTATTTGAAGCAAATGAACTGTCATACAGAGCACCATCTGCAAAAACATTCAAGATACTCTGTTATTTTCATTAGTCGCCAAAAGAATAACTTTTCTACATGCGCTCGAATGACACTGCTTTGTGGACTGTGCTCCAGACACCTAGCAATTCGCAGCTCACAATGTACCTGATAGCACATCGTTCTTATTATTCCCGTTTTTTACAACTACGGTGCTTGCTTTATCGTGTGTCAACGTAGGTATTCTACAATTCCAATTTGTGCTGCCTACTGAAGCACGGAAGTAATGTGAGTGCACCGCGCTTTTAGGAGCACCAGCTAATATATCTGAAGCTGAATGGAGAGCAAAAGTCAGAACGTAAGATAACGAACAATGACTTGTGATCTAAAGTGTAGCGACTTGTGCTAGTCAAGGCGGAAAGCTGGGCTATTGCTGTTCGTGAAAGCCTTTACAGCCGGCAACTTCACTCTTGCACACATTATGAGCCTCGACGCCCATGTTTGGTGTGAATCTCTACACTTGAATATTATTAGTGCTTTATAATCATCTTAACACGCCATTTATTGAGTACAAAAAGCTGTTTATCAGCGGTAAGACAGCGGCGAGATATGAGGACGAAATGCCAGTGATCTGATGACATGGAATTAACGTGTGTTGGGAAATGAAGTAAAGGAAGTCTCAAGAAAAGCAGGAAGCCACATTACGGCGAAAGCCTTTCTTTGCTGATCAGTGTCCACAAGACCCGTCTGCAGGAAACGTGTAGAAGTGTTCGCTCCACGTGTGAATCAACCATGTAAAAAAATTAAAATAATAGTGTATAAAAAGTTATTAACAAAAATAAATTATAAAATGCACAAAATAAGAAAGACAAAATAAAAGCAAATGTATAAAAGTGAAAGAACATAAAAAATTTGGTTTTGTTTGGTTTGTGAGGGTTTAACGTCCCAAAGCGACTCAGGCCAAGGGGGACGCCGTAGTAAAAGGCTCCGGAAATTACGACCACCTGGAGTTCTTTAACGTTTACCGACATCGCGCAATACATTCAACTGCCGCGGCCTGGATCGAACCCGCGTTTTTCGGGACGCCATAACCACTGAGCCACCGCGGAAGCAATATAAAAAATTTAAGAAGATTAAAAAAATGAAAAATGAAGGGAAAGAGAGGACAGGGAAAGGCTTTCGTATTCCCGTTCATATGCAGAGTTCAGTGCAATTTCATTTTTACAAACTACTGGCTGCAAGAAAAACATACTGCTTCACTCATATCCCGTGGAAAGCGACGAACAAGTTCGAAGAAGTCGACATGCGCCAGCTAATTGACATGCATACGCTGTGAGCCGCAAGCACTTGAGCTGCAGCTTACACAGCACAGTGATATTATAAAGCAGGCAGGGTTTTCACAGGCGCCGCTTGAGCCCATGCGCTGCTTCATACCTACACGAATGATCAAAACGCGAGCGCAGTGCCCGCCACAAGGTAGCTGCGATATCTCGTTAATCATCCCTCTGCACACTTCACCCACGCTCGACGAGCCTGCTCAGCTCTCTGTACAACATTTGGTAGCGCGACAGTTATTCACCAAAGTCACCTAACGGAACAAGAACAAAAATATTACATTCCGAGTAAATAAAACGAACTGCTTACCTCGCATATTCGAGTACCTTTCGGGGCGCGCTTATCGCGGAACATTCCCAGAAGCCATTTCAGTCGCCGACGCACTTCACTCGCCGACCTTCCACATGGCACCGTGTAAAACGCTTTGCCGTTTCCAGTGTGGTTGCTGCAGTTTGGCGCGTTGCCTCCAGTCACAGCTGACGACTGCGTCCATCACTGCCACTGCAGAATATCAAACAAGACGCCACAGGTGTGCACGGAGCATGTTTGAAATGTAGCCGATAGCGCGGGTTCACATGAAGCGTTGAGCTGCCGAGGGGTGCAGTCGCTGAAGACAGCTTTCCCTCCATGGTGTTCGGAGCGGCGAGGGAAAACACACGCGAAACTTCGCTCCTGCGGGATCATGTACAGGAACGTCAGTTCTACTGCGCATCGCGTTTGTGAATTCATGCAGGGCAGAGGAGCGGCGGCGGCGCTCCTGTTGCCCGGCGCTGCCGCAGTAGAGGACTGTGCCAGGTACGACGAAATCGGCTTTACATGGCGCAGCGAAGTTATTGCTTCTAATCGCTTCAATAACAGGCGCCAGCGTGGTGCCCGAGCACCACAACGTGGAACAAAACTGTTGTTGTTGCGACTGAAGGAAGAAAGAAAAGGAAAGTGCACGGGGGCCTGCCCACTGGCTCAAGCTGAGCCACAAACACTGCCACGTGCAGACATTAGGAGAGTTAAGAGATATGAGAGGAAAGATTGTCAGAAAGGGGTCGCGCGTCGCAAACACCGCGTCATCTGAAGCGACGACGACGGTTTAGCAACAGATGCCCCCGGTGACAAGGAGCCCTTGTCGCATGTTTGAGAGCGCCGACATCACGACCCTCTAAGGCCAAGATGACGTGTTGGTCATTGCGAGATCGATGACCCGTTGATTGGACATCGTTATTTGGAGGCCGAGGGGGCGCTTATAGATTTTGTGAAGGGTCACCTCTTGGGTGTTCTCGTCAGATTTCCACAAGCGGAGATAGGGTGTCGAATAGAGTACCCGGCTAATGCTTTGGCCAGCCTCAGGGCGTCTTTGCATTGTAACACCCCCCTTTGTTAGATACCCGGACGACCACACCGCCTACCTGGTCTCCAATCTTGCGTAGCTTCTGCGGGGATGTATCAATCTTGCGGTTGCGGTGGACAAAGAGCCTCAGCACTCTTACTTCATCGTGTTCAGGGATAGGGCCGCTAGCAAGGGCGAGGTCAACTTTGGTGATACACTTCTGGTTGGGCTGAGGTGCACGAATTTTGATTTGGTCGGGGAGCATTCCGGGCCACTGGGGCGAGTGGATCCGTCAACAATAGTCGCCGCTTGTTGCAGGTTGGCATCGATCTGTCCCAGCGACACATGTGTTGCCCAGAGCGTGATGTCAGCGGCATACAGGGCATGCCTGATGCGTGGGGCATCATTTACCAGTAGGGGTGGTGAGCCATGGCGACGTTAAAGAGGAAGGGTGAAAGGACTGCTCCCTGTGGGGTTCCTCTTGCGCCGAGGGAATTCGGGTCATGCTTCTGGTCTTGGATACGTATATAGGTTTTCGGTACCTAAACATGTTGTGGCCACAATTCGTTGGTGACAAATGTGTAACGATGATGTCGCAGGTCACGTTGTCAACTCCACCTTGAGGCCCGAGACGAGGACCACTTGGTCGTCACTGGGGTGTTCGACTGGATCCAAGAGTTCTTTGTGTAGTTGGAGCAGGACATTCCTGCGCGGATCGGTCTGGGCAGAATCCGTATATGGTGTCCGATTGGTGTGTTTGGGCTCTAGATATCAATATTGAAACAAAAAGGAGAGCCAAGAACAGTGCCTCTTAAAAACTAACTTTTTTCTAATACTCAACACACTTATACATGGCATTTTTGTTTCAATTAAACTGTAGAGGAATTCTGAGAAATTGCACACACATTACAGACGTGCTTAAATCAATGTTGCCTACAGCTTCGTGTACAGACAAATATCTTGAAAAATACCAAATATTCGGACGAGATTAAAAACATGCGAACAGGCTTTCAGGTGGCGTCGCCATAATAATGCAAGCTGGCATCCGTGCACGAGAAACATCATGAAAACAAACTCTTAGGCTGTAACAGTCAGTGTATCCTTACCACCCTTTTACGTTTTTATCGCTTTTACGGCCATTTACACCTGACGTTGACTGCTTCTGATTGCATCTGCTACTTCCTTCCTTCCTATAAATTGCGCACATGTTGCTCAATAAAGATCAGTTGCAAGTCAGCGCTCGTGTTGTCGTTTCCTTTTTTCGTCTCTGTTTTGTGTGCGCTGTTTTTTCAGTATGAAGATTATATCAGGAAAATTACAATATAGGAACTAAATAGAGTACTATTTGCAGGCAAACAGACAGCAACAGGCCCAGATAATATACAGTACACCATACTTGCACATCTCTCTGAGGCCGCCATTGAGGCCCTTCAAAATTTCAATAAAGTCTGTCTTTCAGGGAAGATAATTGACGCATAGAAGAAAGCCATTATAGTTCCTTTTTGAGTCCTGGAAAAACATAATGAAGTCCTGGCAGTTATAGACCAATTGCAATTAACAGCTGCTTAGCAAAAAAAAAATGGCAGTAGCTTAGCTCGGCTATGCCAGGATATACGTAGCGAGAGGTATGTTTCCCTGGCTGAGCTTGTTGTGGGCACTGTATGTTTAGAAATGAAAGACATTGCGTATACACATCTATTATTCATTTTGCTTGACAGAGACGAAGACTGCCCGATCGTCTATGAAGTAGCAAGTAGCAGTCTCAATTTTGTCGATACAGTATTTCGCATTAAGAGCCTCTTTAGTATACAAGCTCTGTTGTAGATCCCCGTAGTGTAGTTTGGACGTGAGGGTCCAAAGCTAAAGTCAAACTTTTCTTTCATACACTGACTAAGAGAGTCCTGTTTCCTGTTTAAATCACCTAAAGTCACACACAACTGCGAAGCCGTGCCGTAGGCTGGTATGCACGTGGCAACCACATCAATCGTCTGCTTGACAGATGTTCTCGGTACCACGCAGACTCCTTGGATGATAATGCCGCTTTCCAGAAACCGGACACAGCAGGCTTCACCATTATTCACTACAATTGAAGGCATGTATCTGACAGCGGTGATACCTTATTTCACGTACACACAGACTCCAGCTTTCTTATTTAGTTCAAGTCAACTGCTAGGCGACAACCTCAGCATCGGAAGAGTTAACGTCCTCTTCTCTATACCGCCGTTTAGCAGCGGCTGGACTCTCCATTGCATTCATGTCAAAAGTTGTGATACAGACCCCCACTACATCTCCGCCTTATATACGCAATCCTGCGCACGCGACGCGGGGTTTGGGTGATAGTGCGGCGCCGCTGTGAGGTCTCTGTGGTTACCATGGTATCGGCGCATGCGCACAACTGCTCATCCGAGTGACGTCACGCCCGGCTTTGATGGTGGAGAGGGCGCGCGGCCGCGGCGATGGCGAAGCGCACGCCACAATTTGCTCCTCTTCGGTTGCCATGGTAACGGCGCATGCACACAACTGTCCTCTCCCGTCTGTCGCAAAAAAGCTCGACTGGTAGTTCAGTGTAGCTCCCGCTACAATGATCTGAAACTGTGGTGAACATCTACCTGACTTTAGTTCATGACTCTCGTCAGCTTCTCCACATACACAGCGTGGTTTCAAAAAGACATCCTCCACCACAGATCCGTATTGAAAACAAAATGCGGGAGGCGTTCATACACAAGCAGCATCGTCTTGCGGTTTTCTTTGACATGGAGAAGGCGTCCGACACCACTTGGAGGTTCGGCATACTTCACAATTTAGTAGATCAATGCGTCCGGGGCAGGATGCTGACCTGTTTGAGCGACTTTTTAGCAGACCGTTAATTTTTATTTGTTCATTTGCTACCTGCGTCACCTGTTCCGGCATTCCTGCAGGAGGTACAGATAGAAACAGAAATAACATGGGTTCGATAAAGTAATTCATGTAGCAGCTTGTATTGAAAGTCACCGTTCGGCAATTGCCATAGATTTGAGCAAACTGGGGAAGCCAGAGTTGATTTTGTTGTGTGAAGAACTGGGTATTGAGGTCGGGAAATGTCACAGAAAACCGCAGCTGATTGAGGATATATAGGAATCTGGTGCTGAGCAGGACACAATTTCGGATACCTGGGATGTCATTCAGAAGGGAATCAGGAAGACTAAGGAGGAGGCCGACAAGGTTGATAACGAACGCCTTTACCTCAAGGAAGCCGAATAAAGGCAACTTGCACTGAAACGTTTGGATTTGCAAATCGCAGAGGCGGAGGGCACCGAATATAATTCGACTTACAATCGGGAAGTTTCGGCGGAGAGAAAAATCAAAATCAAAGATCTTCTGCAGCCTTACGAAGTAAACGTGGACATCGGGTTGCTCCTTGTAAACTTCGAGACGGTTTGCGAGGAGGAAAGAATACCACACGAATCCTGACCTTAGAAAAACTTTAATGTGGTACCACGCAAATCGGCCGAAATTATTGCCAGGTTTTCGACAGAAGACGCTGATAACTACGGTAAAAGTCAAAGCAGCTCTTCTCAAGAAATATCAAATGTCGGCGGATGCATTCCGGCGCCGCTTTAATGACGTCAGGCGAAAACAAAGTGAGACACTCCTGGAGTTCTCATACAAGTTAACAGCCAATCTCATAGAGTGACTAAAAAGAGAGCAGGCTTATCAGAGCCGCGACAAGGTCGTTGATGCAGTTTGAAAATTGAAGTTTATTTTCATTTCGATCAGAAATGAGGGACACGAGACAAAAAGTGAAGGTTAATTCACTTGACGGCGCTCGGGCCCCAATACATGGCAAAACAGCGAGGTGTCGGTAGTATAATTTGGTGCGCTTACAATTTGGCAGTACATCCCAGTACATTTACTGACATTTGAGCTCTTACTGCGCATAGTTCAGTCTTTTTGTTGTTAAATGTAAAGGCACAATATGAAATGATAAACATGAATCAGCGAATAATAGCAATTGTACATAGCAATAAACCCGCAAAAAAATCCAAAAGACACAGGAGAAACACACTTCACGAAAAGCAGAAAAATTACATTGGCGAGAGAAAAAATGAATGTATTCTTTTCTTATTTGCATTTGCAATATAAACTTTATTTTCGCGAAAATAGTTTTACAGATTGGGCAGAGTATGTGCAAGCATTTACTGGCCAAAGGTTGTTCTTACGAAAGGTACCGCCCAGTTATGAGCAGAACGCGAAGGATATGTTCGTGTAAGTGTTGTTAGATTGGCGATCGAAAGCATTTTACCCTCAGGGGTAGTTTTGTGCTGTTTGTAGCGAACTGCTAAGTTATACGAGTAGAGATAGTGTACTGACATTACTTTAAAATTCTGAGAAAGCGGCGCAGTATGAGTGTAGCAGTCTTTTCCAGCTATATGGCGAATGGCATTTTTTGTAGTGCATATATTCGATTTAAATTTATGTAGTTGTACCCCATACAAGGAAGCAGTAGTTTAGTTGAGACAAGAATAATGAGTTATAGATATGTAGCTTAATTTTTGGCGGTAGGAAGAAATTAAAATACCTACTGGTTTTGACAGGCGTGAAATTACTTCATTTATGTGCCTATGTCTGGACATATTTTTGTTGAAATAAACACCAAGTGTTTTTATTTCATCAACAACTTCAATAGGAGCATGGTCAAAAATTAGATTATTATTTGAGGGCATGATAGGCATCAGAGACTGCCTTGTGGAAAAAAGCACGGCTTATGTTTTGGTTACATTTATCTGCAGTGAATTAAGTTTGCTACAAGCGCTTAAATTTTCTAATGATTGATTAATGTTATATGCAAGCTGGCTTTGAGCGTTGTTTCGAAATAAGTGTTGTGTCATCAGCGTATATTATATATTCTGGCTTTGTACTAATGTTTACAATGTCACTGACATAAAAGTTAAACAATAGGGGCCCTAGGATGCTTCCTTGAGGCACGCCTGTAGTAACACGCTTAGAAGAAAGATTTTCGCCTATTACAACTTTTTGTGTGCGATGCCCTAAGTACGAACATATTAAGTCTAGGGGTATACCTCGAATTCCATAGGTTTCTAACTTTTTTAGTAAAGTCTGATGATTTAAATGGTCGAACACTTTGGAGTGGTCAATTTATACACGAGGAACCATCTCTTTGTTTTCAAATCCTTTCAGAATAAATTCTTTCAATGCCAGGAGGGCCAGTTCAGAGGATCGGTCTCTACGAAAACCATATAGGGCGGAACAAATTAGATTACATTTTTCTGCAAATTTAATGATTCTAGATAGTATTAATTTTTCTAAGGCCTTAGAAAAAAAAACAGGTAGTATAGATATCCGACGGTAGTTCGACAAGTTGTTTTTTACACCCCCTTGTACAGTACGACTACTTTTGATGCCTGCATTTTCTGAGGAAAGTTTCCTGTGGAAAGAACCAAATTATATATAAATGAAAGAGGCGGTAAGATTAGATCTAAAACATGTTTCATCGCCTTAATTTGTATGTCATCGATATCACGAACCGTGCTATTGTTCAAAGAAATGATGATGGTGATTTTTTTATGGCGCAAGGGCATCTATGGCCAAAGAGCGCCATGACACAAGGCATTTTCAAATTCTCAAGGTGGGGTCGAAGACCCATTTCCAAAGCATTTCACCCTAAATAAGCCGAGCACCAGGGCAGGGGAAAGCTTGTACTCATTGTATCACCGGTGGGTACCCGGCGGCACTGGGGATCGAACCCCGCACCTCCCGCATGCGAGGTGGATGCTCCACCAATTTGCCACCGCTGCGGTGTTCAAAGAAATGAATGCTGTAGGAATCTCACTCTCATCTGTGGGACTCAAGTACAAACTCTCACTGTCTCTATTGATTCCATTTATAGCCTCAGGATGATATGAACTAGAAGCTAAATTAGCAAAATGATTATTTAATGCCTCCGCCAACTCAATGCCAGAAACCAGGGAGTTGTTTATTGTTAATTCACTGACGTTATGATCTGTAATAGAGCGGTTTAGGATCTTATTATGTTCTTCTAGAGAACATCCGGTTTAGAGTTGCACTCTGGCTGAAAAAGATCGTAAAGGTATTCTCGCTTCTTTTTCCGTATAAGATCATTGGTTTTGTTTCTATGGCGTTTTAATATGTCCCACTCATTTGTGTCTCGGGTGGTTATGAACTTCTTGAACAATTTATCTTTCTTTCTTATCATTTTAAGACATTCTTTCGATACCCAAGTTTCTGAGATCTTGGTGGTTTTGCTTGGGGACTTAAATAAATCATACGAGATACGCAATTAGAAAGAAACAAAAAATTATTACACGTTTCATCATAGTTTTCTGAGCTATATACGACATCCCAGTTGGTTTCTAGGAGAATAGTGCGAAATTTTTGTAATGTATTGTTGTTTATGCTCTGCATTTTTGGGCTAGCGCCTGGCTTCTTCCGCCTGTCTTTAGGTGTCGTTCGACTAAATAAGAAAATTGGCATGTGGTCACTGATATGTGAGGCAAGAACACCGGAGGTAATATTTTGTATAGCTTCATTGGTTATAAATAGATGTATCAATGTGCTGCTGTTTGGTGTCACGCGTGTAGCTGTTTAAATTAGGTTGTTAAATCCATGTGAGTCAAGGAGTGTTTTAAAATTATGCTGTAATGTAGATGGAGTTAGCATGTCAATATTAAGATCACGTCCGAGGATACGAACGAGGTTATTTTAATTTACATAATTAAGTATCCGATCAATGAGACGGAGAAACTAGAGACGTTATCCTCAGGTGGACGGTACATTACTACAAGCAGATATTTTTGACATGTTACAGCAATAAACTCAGTACTCAACGTGGTAACAGAAAATTCTTCAAGTAATTCACAGTGAAATGATCGTTTTATATGCATGAGCACACCACCACCGCGTTTGTTTGGTCGGTTTAGAAAAAACGTGTTGCAATCTGCATCCATTATGTCGTCCGAGTCAGATGTAAACCATGTTTCGGTAAGCATTATTACGTCGAACTGAAAACTAACACTGTTTAAAAGAGCAGTTAATTGACCCTCTTTGTTTCGCGCCGACCGTATATTTAAGTGAAAACATGTGAGACTGTTTTGACCATGGGGGCAAAAAAACTGAGTTAAGTTCTAAAGGTGTTATCGCCATTTCGGGATGCAGAAACAGCACGAGATCAGGGAGACACACGTTAGGCAATCTTATCAATGTCACGCTCACATTGCACACGCAGCACGTTTTGTTTTTCTTCCTTACGAGCAAAGATTTTGCTATCCTTAAACCAGACAAATTTCCAGTTGCTAGCCTTTTTCTTTTGAACAGTTTTACCCAACAGCACCTTTAGGGCTGGGCAGAGGTGCTCATTTATGAACATGGGGTTACTTGAAGAGTGTCCCAGGTCAGTCATTGAAAGTCTAGTTTTTTTGGCTTTCTGAAGAAGCAGGCTGCGTTGCGATAGACTTTTCAGTTTAACAACAATGTTTGGACAGGTTGCGTCATTGCGAGCCTTTACTCTGCGGTAAACGTCAATGTCATCGGGCGTTATTGTCATGTATAGCAATGTCGCAACCTTGCACACAGTGCTTGTCACATCCTCATTCTGCTCCTGCAAAATACCTTTCATTTCGACATTGCAGTTTCTAGAATACTGTTCTCCTGCTATGGTCTTGAGATCGTGCTCCACTAGTTGCTTTTTGATGTTTTCATATGTTCTTTATGTTGTCAGTCTGCCTCGAACAGCTTTAAAAGAACGTCTTGCTGGGCAAGTTGGTACAGCTTTATGGCTGCCTGTGAGAGGAAATGTGCAGAACAGGCCCGAGAAAAAGACCATAAGTTCGCGACAAAACTTGCTTTCGTGTTCGCGACTCGCCGGGAATCGGAGAGAGCCCACGTTCGGCACACGGCTAAATGTGAAAAAGGTAGTCGGCCGCTCTTTCCTGCAAATGAGAGAACGACGAGCTCCGCGAGAAACACGCCGTCGAATAGCCCTTGCGCACTGAAAAACAAGGATGCTCTCAGCACGATTGAAGATGTTAGAAAAGAAAAAGCAGCTGAAGCAAGCCTCTATTTCCCAATGGAATGCCCGCGGACCCCTGTCCCGAATATCAGACATGCGGCAATACGTTTACGTAAATAATTTCCTTATCCTTATCAATTGTGAGCCGAATATACCAAATATATTGCGACTGTCAAGCTACTAGGCGTTTGCGCCTCCCACACACCGAGTGTACAGTAAAGTCATCGTCTACATTCGGCGTGAACTTACGCTTGTGCTTCATCCAGTTCCCCCCATTAACGACAACCAGTACGTTTGCCTAACAGTGAAGAGGTGTAATCTCATGTTTACGCTTGGGGGTGCGTATCTGTCGCCATCAAGTCGACTTGACGTCGCACGATTGAGTGAGTTGATGCCGGTGACACCCGGCCTTTGGATCGTCATGGGCGACTTTAACGCTCATAACACCACGTGGGGAAGCGTTACAATGAACATTAGGGAAAAAAGTTGGTGTCCTTCGCCTCTGACCATGGCATTCAGTGTCTAAATGACAGCTCCCCAAACTATATTCGAAGGACAACTTACAGCACCTGCCTTGACTTGGCTTTCGTTTCCTGATGCCTTATCAGCAACGTGCGGTTTGTCGGATATTGAAACCCGTGAAAGTGACCACATCCGTACATATCTGATCATTACTGGCCTTTCCACATGCACCTCTGCCACACGCATGCGAAGCATCGAATGGTCAGTGTTTCAAGCACTTATGGAAGATACTTGCAGAGAAGGTTCCTCCGCTGGTTTCGAAGGGAAATTAAGGAAGTCAAGGAAAACGCGACACGGTTATTCACCCCAATTACAATGCACTCGGAAACGATATGGAATTGCAGCGCCTGCGATCACTCCGACGGAGGGCAGAGCGTAGATATCGACGCAGAAAGTCGAGCCTTGACCTGAGAGTTGCGAGGCGCATGCAAAAGAAAATTCACCGCAGAATTCAAGCCCTCCAGGCACAACGTTGGAGGTCATTGAAGACGGCCGTCATCGCCGGGACCTGACGGTGTGCCATACTCTGCACTTGCACACCTTTGACAAGAAGCTAGACGTGTCCTTTTGGAGTATTATAACAAATCATGGTACGACGGCACCGTTCCCGACGAGTTGAAGTCCACTCGTCTAATTCCGCTCCTGAAACAAAAGAAATCGCCGCTTCACCTGACATCATACCGTCCAATTGCACTGGCTAGCTGCGTTGGCAAAGTACTCGAAAAGATTCAATTGACAACGTGGTCGACCTGGTGTCATCTGTTCAGCGCCAAAAACATTTGAAGCGCTTGACCGCCGCATTGTTCCTGGACATAAAGGGCGCATACGACAATGTAACTCATCAGGCTATTTTGCACGCTCTGGAAGCTGCCGAGCTTGGTGGTCTCGTATTCTGCTGGATACGCAGTTATTTATCCAACAGACCCCCCTTTGTGCAGACTGAGGATGGCCCAACATCTTTCAATTTCACTTCTCGTGGATTCCAGCAAGGTGGCGCGCTTGGCCCAACGCTGTTCAGCCTTACACTTGTCGATCTTGTCACCATACTACCACCGTCGGCACAACCCTCAATCTATGCGGACGGCATCTCTATCTGGGCAGTCCGAGTTACGCGCCCGCAGGTTAGGGCGAGACCTCAAAAGGTATCAAGTATTCTGGCGGCCTACCTCCACCTGGAAGGCTTACAGATTTCAACCGGAAAGTGCTCCCTTGTTGCCTTTACCCGCAAGAACATGTCTCGTTGTACCGTGTGCATAAACTGCACAGCAATACCATACACAAAACGCCATCAGTTTCTGGGATTAATCATCGACCGAACTCTACCATGGGCAGCCCGTATTTCATACTTGAGAAAGAGGCTGACAGCCATTTCTCACGTTCTCGCCTTTTTTGGGGGTAAGCGGTGGGGAGCGTCAGTGCGGCCGATGATGCAGCTCTACAACGCCTTGTTCATGGTGTTTCTTTGCTACAGCCTTCCTGCGCTTGGAAACATTACAATACGAACAAACGAAGTCTGCAAAGCTTTCAAGCTCAAGCTCACCAGACTTGCCTAGGATTGCCGAAATGTGCCTCTAAGGCCGCATCTGTACTCATCGCCCAGGAGCATCCCATCCCTGCCTACCTAACAGTTGACGCACTGAGGACACATTTTCGACACATATCCCGGGTTCCCTCTCACCACCTTGCCAGTCTTTCTATTTATTACCAGGCCATGCACATCGTTTACAAACATCATTAATGCACACCGCGCCGTTCTGCCGTCCCAGTTTACACCCACCTCTAGACCATCCTCGCCACTTTGGAGCTTGCACAATCCCCTGTGTGCCTCTTCCAATGCCTGGTATCAGGAAAAAGATCGATTTATCACCGAGAGAACTTAAACAAATCACTCTTGAATATTTCCATGAGCACCTTGCAAACCGGGTGCACGTCTATATAGACGGCTCAGTGAACCCTATCAGTTACTCGGGCTCCGTGGTCATCCCCGCAAGGACTACAGAAATTAGAGTTAGGATGGCTCAACAGTATTCTTCCTCGGGTCCAGAACTCACCACTCTGCGACGCCATTTAACACATCAATCAGCAGCGCCCTCCGCAGTGGTCTATTTCACCGATTCCAAGGCTGCCGTCCCGGGCTTACAACCTGCTCTTAGCCGCGAAGTCCATGAAGAACTGGTCGCGGAAATTCGACAACTAAATCACTGTACCATAAACAAAGGGCATGACATTATTTAACAATGGCTACCGCGGCACAGCGGCATAGGAGGCAATCCACGCGCGGATGAGGTCGGGCGAACTGCTCACCACGACGGCGATTTTGTGTCGATCCTCATTTCGAGACCAGAAGCAGCCGGCAGGCTTCGCTCACTTGCGCCGGACATCACGCTTGCCGCGTGGAATTCCAGCCAATTTTTCAATTCACGTTTAAAATCCTTGGACCTAGATCTGAAGCTCCGGATTCCATCCGGCGTACCATGACGTGAAGAAACTTTCCTGTGTCGCCTGTGGCTTGGTGTAGCTTTCAGAAACCATACTCTTTCTTAATCGGCATGGCTTATAGCCCCACATATGTCATCTGCGAGTATGACGACTCTATAACACACATTCTTTGTGACTGCCCCGCCTACAGAGCCGAAAGGCAGTCTCTCTGCATGCGCTGGAGGATCTAGATTCACGCCCATTGTCGCTAATTAAGACTCTTGGCCACTGGCTGCGGCGATAGTCGGCAGTGAAGGCCTCCAAGGCACTGCTCCGCTTCTTGAAAACTCCTGGCCTACACGATAGGCTGTGACTTTACCGAACGCTGCCTTCATAGTAACTTAAAATTTTCTGCTACTCTTCATTCTCTTTTATTTTTTTATCCCCCACCCCTTCCCCCCGGGTAGGGTAGAAAGCCGATTATTCTTTCCGTCAACCTCCCTGTCTTTCCTTTTCTTCCTCCTCCTCCTCCTCGAAGCTAAAATGCCGGTCCTCTGTTTCCGGTGCCGAGAGCCCGGACACCTTGCGACCGGCTGCCGTAAGCCAAGACAATGCGTGGCTAACGATGAAGGCGCCAACTTGCAACTCCTGCAGCCCTATCTCCGGGAACTGACGGAAAACCCTGTAATGTTTTCGGAAACTCGGCTGCCACCATAGACGTTGTCGACCAGGCAAACGTTAAGCGTGAAGATTTCACAGGCGAGTATGCCTGCACAAGGCAAATAGTAGATGAGAACGGCGTATATTTGCCCATTGCCAGCGTCGAGATCAAGGACCCGTTAGGGGTGCTTCAGACCGAGGCATCCGTCTCGCGAAACCTGCCAAAGCAGTATCAGTACATTTTTTCTAATCGCTCGGATATGCTGCTCAGAGAAAAGGGCCTTAATTTTGGAGATAACATTTCGCAGGTCAACGCCATTCCGAAGGCTTGAGAAATCGCAGCGTTAAGCAAGGCGAAGGGAGGAAGAGGGCAGGACTGAACTTTTAAGCCATGAGCAAGCAAACAACAACGAGCCAGCCCAGGACTTACTCGCTGCTAGCACAGAGGTAAAGAGCACCGACAGTAGTGCCGGCTATGGTGAGTCTTCCGAATTAGGCGCAGTTGCTGAACTGGGTTAGGAGGGGAACGGAAGGCGGGTCTACTGTTCTGCATTCGGAGGGCTTTCTCGAACTCCTTCGTGTGGACAGAGAAGAGCTCCCACTGAGCAAGAGAAATACCAAACTCTCCAAAACCTGAGCTAGAAAAGTGACATGGGGGTGTCATGGAAGAACATAGCATTCCAGCGTCCTTCTTGACCGCTCTACTGCCAATAACCAAATTAGAGAGAGGAGGATGCACTGGCACTGCTCTCACAGTCGTTCGTTCCACTCCGGCATTCAGCTTTGTGAGCGCGAGCCAAGCTTTGGAGACGTGAGACTTGAACGAAGAACAGTTCGAGGTCGCGAGCTGAAGTCCCTGACAATTTGTCAGGTCTCATCTGCAAGAGCAGCCGTCGGATTTCGGCCGCGCTGGGTGGAGTTGACAAATATGAAAGCAAACAAACCGTTGGAGACTGATGTAGTGGGAGCACTCATTTACGTTCGTTAGACAGAAGGGCAGGATAATGCGGACGCTGATGGCCTCAGCAGAAGCTTTCTAGTGTTGTGCCCTTTCCTGACTTCCGGGACGTAATTCCGTTAAGCAAATTTGTAATTTTTTGTTCGTGCTTAGCGTAAATGTTTTGTCTGTATATATGCTCAGCAGCTCCAGCTTATTTTTATGCTCTTACGGGAGGTGGCTTTTTGTGCTATGAACCATGCTACGACACCTATCAAAATCTTAGGATGCTTTTGGATTTCAAACTAAGCACCCCGCCGCGGTGGATCAGTGGTTAGGGCGCTCGACTACTGATCCGGAGTTCCCGAGTTCGAACCCGACCGCGGCGGCTGCGTTTTTATGGAGGAAAAACGCTAAGGCGCCCGTGTGCTGTGCGATGTCAGTGCACGTTAAAGATCCCCAGGTGGTCGAAATTATTCCGGAGCCCTCCACTACGGCACCTCTCTCTTCCTTTCTCCTTTCACTCCCTCCTTTACCCTTCCCTTACGGCGGGGGTCAGGTGTCCAACGATATATGAGACAGATACTGCGCCATTTCCTTTCCCCAAAAAACCAATTATGATTATATATATAGCATGCTCTCTGCATTCTGGTTTGGTCAAACGTGTAGAGTTTCGGAGGAAGATGTGGATTTCACGAGGCAGCTTATTTTTCCGAAAGAAGCTTGGTCGACGGAAGACAGCCTGGTAGTTCTTAAAGCTGGTTTTGTGCTTTGTGTTTGTTCGCCTTTGTGCTTTTCTGGCTTAGACTATTACAGCTGTCAACCAGTGGGCCCAGTGTTGACGCGAGGCAGAACCGAGGCAGCTCCAGATGTCTGTGGGGAGCAGCGTTCGCTGCAACCACTGTGCGACCTCTTCGGGAGGCGGACAAGCTGTTGTATTTCAACCCTCCCTTACTTGTTCCCGGCACAGCAGTCGTCAATTAAGCCAGCCCCAAAGGCAGTGCGGGGTCCACCTACTCTGGCGCTTATCGCAGTACGCGCTGCCACGCGATCAGGAATGCGGCGCCCCACACGGTGAACGGAGACGTCTGGCCTAGCCGACTTCTTTCAGTAGTAACGACCCTGCGACAATGCACCACCGGCAGGGAGACGCCACTCCACGCCTGGCTCCACGCACAGAGACGAGGGGTTGTCAATCATCCGCGCTTCGATCTTCTTGTGGTCCTTGAACCAAGGCATGAAACCCTCCCCCCCCCCCCCTGGCTGGCTTCCTGTAGAGCCATGAGCTTTTGTTTAACTAAAAGCCAGCTGCGTTTGGTTATAGGGCGCTCACTTGGTGAAGAGCTGACCTGTGGAAAGGATACTTTCGGGAGATTGTGGGCCAGCTCAACAGCCTCTATTTGGCGAGCAAATTGTGAAATAGGGGCTGTTGAGCGTGCCCACAATCTCCCGAAAAGTATCCTTTCGCCAAATTGACGAGCGATTTAAGGAGCAAGAGTCTCGCCACGCGACCGCCTGAGCTGCCGTGCGGCCTAAAAAGAAAGCCCGGCTCCACACCGTCTCGAACTCCTACACTGCAAACGAAAGCTTCAGTGATGGCTGAACCGCGCACTAGCCTAGCCACCTGGCAGTGGAACTGTCGAGGCTTTTGTTCCAAGCGGGGGCTGCTTCACCAGTTCCTAGCTCGGGCAGATGGCCCCGACGTGCTCGCGCTGCAAGAGCCCTCCAATCCTCTCACCCTACCCAGCTACGTGCCCATCGTCCCCTTTTCTCCTACACCCCCTCGAGTTGCACTTCTTGTACGCCATGCGCTCACTACTATCTACCCCCCCTTAGACATCCAAGAAATAGATCATCTCCTTATCGAACTCGTGCCGCAGCGCGCTTGGGGTACTAGTCTCTTCATCCTCAATTTATAAAGCCACCCGAAGTGCCTGCGGCACTACTTCGACCGACTATTCACGCTTGCTAAGCGAGCCGCACACAAATTCCCCTTTCTGATAGTAGGGGACTTCAACGCCGCGCACACGGCCTGGGGCTACACAGCCGACACCCCCAAAGGGCGCAGGGTATGGCTCGCAGCTCAGCAGGCCGGCTTCTCTCCTCTCACAGACCCCACCACCCCTACTCGCACCGGGAACAGCGTCTGCGCAGACACTAGTCCTGACCTCACCTTCACCCTATGCCTCCCTCACGCTTGGTGGTGCAACACGCTGGAGAATTTGGGTAGTAATCACTACATTATCGAGATTCTCCTACAAGCACGCCCAACACGTAGACCCTCTCGTGATGCTACCATCATGAAGTGGGACTCGTACCGCACCTCCCGAGCAGCCCGCACTCTACACACCATCTCAGACATAGCCACTTAGTGCGACCAACTCCAGAGTGACGTCCGCGCCGTGAGTTGCCAACTCCCAGAGGACTGCCCTGCAGAAGCGATGGATTCCCATCTCCTGCACCTATGGGACGCCAAGGCGGGTCTCGAACGGAGGTGGCGGCGTCAGCGCTGGAATAGAACATTCGGACGCCGACTGGCCCGGCTCAACAAGGAGATTGAGACGCATGCTGCAACTCTGTCTCGCCAAAATTGAGAATCTCTGTAACAAGCTTGACGGCAACATGAGCCTCTCCCAGACCTGGAACCTATTCCGCCATCTCATTGATTAGACTCAGTCCAACACACACCAGAAACACAACCTCATAAAGCTCATACACACATGCGAGGCCTCCCCGCAGGAACTTCTCGAGGAGCTTCGTGATCTCTACTTCCCGGCATATCCCTCTGCAGACCACCCTGACTACACAGGCTCCCCCAACGACCTTCTGGACCAACCGATCACCGAGGCGGAAGTGAGGGCAGAACTTTAGCGCCTCAACGCGTCCTCAGCTCATGGCCACAATGTAGTGCGCAACAAGGCACTCCGCGACCTCGATTCCCCCTCCGTCAAAGCCCTAACCGACTACTTCAACGAATGCTGGCTGCGCGGCGCCCTCCCACCTCAGTGGAAAGACGCCAAAGTAGTCTTTATTCCAAAATCCGTCAAACCACTTCTCCCCGCTAACCTGCGTCCCATCTCTTACGTCGTGTGTGGGCAAGCTCATGGAGCGCGTTCTCCAGACCCGGCTCAGCCGGTATTGGGAGAACAACAACCTTATGCCTTCGTGCATGTTTGGTTTCCGCCCGGGCTTCTTCATTCAGGACGTCGTTCTACAGCTCAAGCACCACATCCTTGACTCCCCCGTGGGCGACACCAAGGCTTTCCTCGGCGTCGACATAACAAAAGCTTTCGATAACGTTACCCACGCAGCCATCCTAGAGGGCCTCCACGCCCTAGGCGTAGGCCGGCGGATGTAGAATTACGTCCGCGATTTCCTGTCCGAACGAACAGCCACACTCACCGTGGGTGACCACCGAATGTCCGGTGTCTCAGTGGGAGCACGGAGAACCCCTCAGGGTGCTGCACTGTTTCCTGTCCTCTTTAATATAGCCCTTCTCCAACTCCCCCACCAACTCGCGCAAGTACCCGACATCCATTTCAGCCTCTATGCTGACGACATCACTATCTGGGCTAATCGAGGCAGTCATGCCGACATGGATCGCAACCTACAGTCGGCCCTCAACATCGACTCATACGCGCGCGCGCGCGGCCTAGCCTGCTCCCCTTCTAAATCAGAACTCTTCTTCTACCACCCCATTGTCACGGATCTCTCCGGAGAACACTCGGACTGAAAGAATGGACTAGGCGATGGGTGTACCCACACAAACGCACATTTAATACACCCTACGTGACACACACGCTAGAACACAAAACTAACACAACACACAAAGGCTATAAATACACACGACCCGGGCACACTACTACCAGCGTCTACTACTAGCGTTCTACTATTCGTGGTCGGCGTTCGTGCTCACGGTTGGTTCGGTGCGGCTGCGGCGTTGTATAAATCCAGTATCCGGCGTCGAGGCGACGTTCGACGTGCTTGGGCTGGCGTTGCTGGCGCAGTTCGACGTGCTTGGGCTGGCGTCGCTGGCGGCATCGCTGGCTGTGGCGTACAAGCTCGCGGTCCAAGCGCCCGTGGAGGTGATGCCGGTGTTGTTGTCGTTGGGGGCACCACCCAGATGGGTGGCAACAGCGCTGGAGACAACCCTGGCCGTAGCAGGTGGTAGCGTCCTCTGTTGACTCCCCGGAAGGGCCTCAGGCATGGCAGGAAGTCCACGATGCGATGTCGTAGAAAGCGAGCTCACCGGAGCAGTAGCCGGCGTCGCTCTCTTCCAGCCGATGTGTCCCTGACCTGCCGGAGCCTCCGCTTCTCTGCTGTTCACCCCCAGTGCCTCGCTCTCACTCGCCCTTTTATAGCCTCGGTGCTAGTCCACGTAAGCCTTGTCGTCGTCTTCTCTTCTCCACCAATCATCTCTCTCCACCTCACCGAATGCTTCTTCTTCCTCTTCTTTATTCTTCGGTTAATTCACGTCGTCTTCTTCAAACCTTTTTCTATTAGAATTTAATTTACGCTCATTAATATATGTGACAGGGGCCCCTCTCTCAAGAGTTTTTCCATGAAAAACTGCTCACATCACCCTCATCTTCAAGCCATCCAGCCAACCGACTATCTTCCGTGGCGATTCTGGACCCAGCACACACCACACCTCAGATGTCCAGCACACACCAAACGCACACCACTAAAACAGCACACCAAATTGTGTTTCCAGAACACTAACACACCACTGCCGTTGTCCGTACAGAATCCTTAATACGCATGTTGGTGTCCGCAACACACTTCCTTGTATAATCACATAACATCAACAACAGCCGTTGTCCGTACAGAGTCCTTAATACGAATGTTGGTGTCCGCAACACACTTCCTTGTGTAATCACATAACGCCAACAACAGCAATAAGATAAATCCCAGAGATACATTAACACAACAACAACAACAAGATACATGCCAGAGATACCTAGAGCTGTTCAGTTAGCTCTATCTGCATACAAGCCTAATTTGTAACATATGACCGACTCAAATGCGCAAAGTGTAGCGACAGACATGTACTATGAGTGTGCGGCCCAAACTGAAAGCCGAAGAAACAAGAGTCGACTCTAAGATTGGATATTAACAGCTTGCATGCAAGCAGCCGGAAGTTCATCAACAATAAAAGTAATCTGCAATCCTGCCGGCTTTAGCTTGTTGGAGGATCTAGGCGCGGTTACAGATCGTGGATTTCTATGCGTGAAAGACAGTGGAAAGACCTCTCCCGACCGAATACATTTGTGACGGCCACATTAGCAACACAAAAGCGTCGCCTGGTAGAGGTGCCTGTTCGCAGTCAATATGATGACAAGAAACATATTATAGAGGCCATTGAGGTACCTTTCATCTGCAAAGACATAGTCGAAAACGACTTTGTCAGAGCAATAGAAGAGATAGGACGGCCTATCGCGGATTAGCTTCTTTTGCCAGGAATGCCCGGATAAGGGCCGAATAAGGAGTGAAAGCGATTGTTGGTCAGTTTGAAACAAACATCAGAATGAAGAACGGCGGCTATGATGTCGCCCTTCCTTGGAATGAAAGAAGCGGACATCTTTGTCACAACCGCTCCAAGGCACTAAAGCGACTGAAGGGCCTAGGGAAAAGGATTCGGCGCACTCCGGAATTTGGCGCGGAGTGTAAAAGTACAGCGCGGAGTTACACAGATATGAGTTAAGCCGAACGTGTAACACCTGACGACGAAGCCACCCTTTATGGTTCATTAAATGCCACACTGCGCTGTTTTGCGCAGTAAATCAATAACGACAAAGCTACTCATAGTCTTTGACGCCTCCACACATGAGCAAAGAACGTCTTCTCAAAACGAACATTTAGAGAAGGGGCTTTGTCATTTACAGATCTGTTGAAGCTGCTGATTCGTTTTGCACTTCATCAGATGGCTTTGACAGCTGACATTGAAAGGGCATTCTTGACAATCAGGGGCCGAAAAGAAATTCGAGACTACCTCCGCTTTGTCTGGTTTAACGGCTTGCCTTCAAACGAGTAACCTGACCTTGAAATAGAAGAGTGGCGAATGAAGCGTGTGCCCTTTGGCACCAACGCTAACTTTTTCCTGCTAAATGGCATTATCTAATATCACCTTAAGGCAGCTGAGGAGCAAAAGCATAGAGGACCTCCATTTCTGGCGGAGTCATTCTATGTCGATGACCTGTTGGTTCTAGCAGACAGGGAAAAGGATGCGGAGGAGATTTTCCCGCAGGCAAAAAAAAAGAACGATAATATTGGAGCTTGCGGAATGAGTCTCTGAAATTGTTCGTCCAACTCAAAGCGCTTGCAAAGCCTATTTGCGTCGGAAAAGGAACTGAGTGACTCAATTGGAACAGCAACAATTTTGAAATCCTGCAAAGGACACGATCACCGTGACCATCAAGTCCCTCTCAAGCGTTTCGGAGAGAGAAAATAACTGCAAAACACTTGTTCTACAAACCATCCCCCATATATTTGATCCTCTTGGACTGCTAGTGCCATTTACCAAAGAAGCCAAGGCAATGTTTCAGGAATTTTTGAAACGACACATTGGTAGGGATGATAAATTGCCCAATGACATCGAAAGGAAGTGTTAAGGCTGGAAGTGGGGGAAATAGAGCTTTGTTCACTGACCGTACCCGCGCTGCTCCGGTAGTTCAACCCCAGAGTGTAACGTTGCACATCTGCGACGCTAGTCAGCTAGCGTAGCAGACATGCGCCTACCTACGACTTCAGAACTCCAACGGCAGCGTTTATATGGAACTAACTTTTGAGAAAGCGAGAGTTTCACCCCTAAAAGGTATGACTCTCCATTGACTTGAACTATTGGGTGCAATGCTAGGTGCTAGAGTAGCCAAGTTTCTACAACGCTGCTTAATGATGTATTTCGGTCGGCTGAAAATGATTTACTGGAAAGTCTACCATTACCCTTCATTGGTTGAACGGAAACCCTTTGCAGTGGCACCTGTTTGTGAGAAACAGAGTGATCGGCGTTCAAACCTGCACAGATAAAGACCAATGAAGGCATTGCCCCGGTTCACAGAAACCCTCAGATCGTGCACGTGTAACACGTGGAGAGGCTCTACACAGTCTTCAAGGTGACAGATTGTAGAGATTTCGACTGTCATAGCTTTCAGAGAGAGAGAGGATTTCTTACCACCTCTGAATTATAGTTACTTCCCGACGAGGGAGGAAAGTTCGAAAGAAATAAAAAAGGAAAGGTGTTGCAAGAAAGGACATTTATGCGGACCTTGGACTTCGCTCAAAACAGTAGTTTTTTTTCGTTTTTTTCGAGCGTCTGGAGATAGAAAAGGCCGAAGCATACTGATCGAACGCCGTTCAGGAAGACGGCTGACACATCCCGTCTTGGTCAAGGGCACTCATTGAAATCTCAATCAAGCTTACAGAAGATACAGCCCATTTTGGACCTCAAGGATTGCTACGACTTGGTGAACGGCTGCAATTCTCTGAGGAGAATGAAGGTTCGAAGCCTCCTCTGCTCTTTCCTGCAAGCCATCCGTTCACGGAGCTCGTTATTTCAGACACGCATTTACGAACATTACACGGCGGCTTTGGAGACACCCTCACAGAAGTGAGAAAAAGGTTTTGGATCCCGCGCGGACTTCAAAAAGTAAACAAGGTTGTAAACGTCTGTCTGAAAGGTCGCGCGAAGCCGGGACAAGCTCTCACAGCGCCCTTACCAAACGAAATAGTATAGGTTGCAGTCTGAACCGTTTCAAGTGGTTGGCATAGACTTCTCGCCGAGCCACACTTCACTAAGAGGAAGGACACGGTCTCCAAATATTACACTGCTCTCTTCTCTTGCGCAGTTACGAGAGCAGTCGGTCTAGAGCTTGTCTGTAACCTATCAAGGGAAATGTTCCTATTGGCTTTCCGACGATTTACCGCCCGACGAGGACTGCCACCAGTGATGTACACTGTCAACGGCGAAACCTTTCAGAGCGCATCAAAAGAAAAGACAGCGTTCCGAGACCCCTTTTCTGAGTGAACTTTCTACGACAACTGTGCAAAGACACGCATCGAATGGAAATTCATCATATAGAGAGATAAGCATGGTGGGGTAGATTCTGGGGAAGGATGGTGAGGAGTGGGAAAGTTTGCCTCCGTAATATCCTCAGCCAGGCAAGACTCACCTTCCAACAGCTTATTACAGTACTGCAGGAGATGGAAAGGATTGAATCGCGCCCCTAATTTACATTTCTTCATCGCCAGAAGACCCCAATATTCTTACTCTGGCGCATTGCCTGACAGGAAAGACACTAACGGCGCTATCTTCGCGGTGTCAAGATGGCAGTTCGCTCTCGGAAGGTGTGACACGAATGTGGATGCACCGAAAACGAGCAGCTGGAGCAATATTGGAGGCGACAGCGGAAGGAGTATCTTTTGAAGCAAAGGTCTGCGCAGACTTGAGACAAACAATAGGCTCGACAGGCCTCGGCCGGAGATTTAGCTCGTATCTTCGATGAAAAGGCGCCGCGACAAATATTGGAGATGGGGAAGGCCGGCAAAGAGATCTACGGAAGAGATAACCAAGTCCGAGCGTGTGTTATGAAGCAGCCCAAGGAATCCACATTGCGAAGGCCGGTACAGCTTCTCTCCCTCCTCGAGTTTTGTGTGCAGTGTTGCGACTGCTGGGGCCAGGAGGTTGTTGCGTATTCTTTGTTTTCGGGGGGAGGGGGGGGGTGAAGGCAGAGTGCGTCTTCCACGAAAGGCATCCTTTATTCGTGCCTGTTATATTTTTTGTCACCAGTGTGCCCTCCTTTGAGCTTGCCCGTGTGTTTCTATGCTCGTGAGCGTGACGGGGCGCCAAAGCAGACTGGTAAATTGCGGAGAAATTCCGTTTTTCAAGCGTAGATCGTTTGCTCGGTATCGCGTTTCGTCGTCGGCGCCCGAGAGACGAGTTGGGCAGCGAAACGGCCCGGTGCAGAAAAAAAAACAGCAGCCGAGCTCCCTCGGAATATCAGCAAGACAGTGGCCGCTGTTACGTTTGTGTCGTGTGCTCCGTCAGGCCACTCTTTGTGTACCACAGAAAGAGAAGTCCTGCAGCTTGTGATACCCAAAAAATTGCGTCCAGCTGTCATGTATGTAGGCCACGATTTGATTACGGCTGGCCACCAAGGTGCCAAGAACAAAGTCAACACAAGAACTGAGAATTCTGTTCGCCAGGCCTCCAAACCGACGTGAAGCGATATGCCAAATCAGGTAATATAAGCTAAAGCACAATACAGAAAGGAAAAGTAGGGAAAGCGCCATTTGGAACTATGCCTACCATTGGAATGCATTTCCACAGAGTGGCAGTCGATATCATTGGACCTAAAACCGCCTCCTCCAGGAAAGGAAATCGCTATGCCATCACCCTGGTGAACATGGCGACAAAATACCTGGGTACCATTGCACTGAAAACTATTGATACAGTCGAAGCTGCGGAAACGCTCCTTGAGATGTTCTCGCGATACGAAATACCGAAAGAGATGCTCACAGATCGGGATCAAATTTAACTTCAGACCTAATGAAGGAATAGAGTAGTCTCATGCCAATGAAGCAGATAATCAATGGGACAATCAAGCACATGTTGAGAAAAATGGGCCAAGACCTGCTGTTTGGGATGGGTACCTCTCAGCATTGCTATTTGTATATCGGGAGGTCCCGCAGTCAAGTTTAGGTCTTTAGACATTTGAAATGCTCTACACTAGATCCGTCAGACGACCATTAACTATCCTTCGAGAGCTTTGGCCAAATAAAGAACTGGAAAGCGAACAGAAGACCAGGCATACTTAAATGCTGGGAATGAGAGAGAGGTTGCATGAAACCTGCGAGATTGCACACCGCAACCTTGATGCTGCCAAGCAGGTGTACAAAAAATTTTATAACCGAAAATTGGTGTATCCACAGCTAAAGCCTGGAGAAAAAGGTCTTGATCCTGCTGCCTAGTGACAAGAAAAAGGCAGAGGAAGGATCCTTTTTCACTAGCGGGAGAGATGGAACTAGACAACGAGCTGCTAGCGAACGGAAACAAAAATATCTTCCACATAAATAAGCTGAACAGATATGAAGAGAGGAGCAATAATGCCGACCATATGATCGCCTGTATGGTCATCAGTGAAGAGCAAGATCGAGGGGAAGGTGCCAACTTTCAATACAAGAAAGGTATTCGGACGAGAAGCCGCGGTGCTTAACCCCTCCCTAGATGCAGAAAAGAAGGATAAACTTTGGCGTCGTCTCGAACGCTACGACACTGATCATGAGAGCGAGCTTCGCCTGACCACCGAGCAGCCCTTACACGTCAGGGAGTACCCCTTGCCACTGGTTGCACATAAGTCGGTCGAGAAAGAAGGAGACGAGTTGCTTAGACTGGGCATAAATTAGCGCACGGAGTCCGTCTACCTTTTTTTGTACAATAGGCTGTCTCGAATGAGAAATTGAAGAGTCGTTCGGCATTTTTTCTTTTTAGAATTATCACAACCTTCTTGAAACAATCCGCCAGTGATCCGTCATTACTTTGCTCTTGCGCTACACTCTCGCGAGTCACCGTCAGCAGCTCCGCCGCAGGTACTTTCAGTTTGGATATCTTTCCCTGCGCTGCCTTTCTTGCTCTGATCCGTACAGCGGAGGAAATCATTGGCGTTTCAACCCTTTTTGTTGCGAAAGCAACACTACGCCAGCCAGCGAGCCATTTCGGCTCGTCGCGCACTTCAGCCGTATGCCGTGGCCGACGAACGACCTTTAGACTCCGTTGCCTAGCAACACCGCAGACGCGCTCCAACAGATGGCGCTGCCGCCGACGCTCGCTCCACCAGATGTGCTCCGCTGTTGTAGAGGGAGAGGAGGTGCCGCCTCGCGGGGGGTATACATATATGCGCTTCACCTCAGTGCATTGTAGTCGTCATGGTGAGCGCGAAAGAGAGGCGACAACGACAGACCTAAGCGAGGAAGAGACGACAGTAGAACGCGCCGGACGACTCCAGAAGCGTCGTAACGAAGATGCGGCTAGAAGTCGTGCCACGTCCCGGATTGACTCTTCAACTGCGGAAGAGACCGGTTTGAGTTCTCGATAGCGTCGGAATGAGACGCTGCGTAGACTACGTGCCGAAGAAACGACGCTTTCGCAATTGAACTAGGGTTAACCACAGCTAAACCAAAGCCAAATTTTATTTCGTGTGAAACTACGTCCACGCGTGTCTTTTCATGTGTTTCCTCCTCACATCTCTAGAGGTACAGCCGGCTTCGGTATCATCAACCTTTATTACGCCCGTGATGTTTCCCAGCACCAGGTAATACAGATGTTCATCTGAGCATTGTGACACCACCGGTCCCGACTAGTACGAGGTAGAATTGCTAATCATTGCCTCGGGAAGTTAGCGAACCGTGCTGTCAACCAGTAAGACTGACGCCACTTCACCTCTAAGAGCCTTATCTTTAACTAGGCGTCTTCTCATCGGAACAGTGTTTCTTCCACTGTCTCTCAAAACGGTGATCGGTGTCCTCTTTGAGCTCGTGTCAGCTTATCATGGGATATAAGATACACGCGGCCTTTTCTTTCGTTAGAAATCTGCGTTATTCTGCTCGGTAGCCTTTTTTACTGCAGTTTTGGTAGATTAACCAGGTCTCCTTGCTGATTCCAGAAACCTATAGCCCACGGCGCGGTGTCCAATGCCATTCTCAAGAAACCCCTCGGTGTGTGCTTGAATGTGTAACTTTTCACTCCTCGCTTTCCAGAGTTGAACATCTGCCGATGTCTTCTATATCCTTGCCTAGGTTTCTATTGCCTTGAGCCTGCATGAACTGATCTGCATACTCTGTGAATACTTTACTGTCTTCAACCTCCTCTCTTTTACGAATACGGTCAACCTTGGTGACAACAGGACGAAAACTGCTCTGCGCCATGACGACTTCCACTTATTCGTATGATTTCTCTACCTCGGACTTTTCCAGCTGTCTTTCAAAGTAGTTCGACAATCTCGATGCGAACTTCTTAGTTGTTTCCGCATCGTTTGGTTTGCTACCTCGAAAGCTCACACTGAAACCTACGGCTAAGCGGAACCTGTGTAGATGTGTTTCCTTCACGTTATCATAGTCTGTCGACTCTGGTACGGGCATTCTGTCGAAAACTACTAAGACCTCGCCCGCCAGACAAAAGCTCTGTTGCCCACTCGCTCTTGCCCCAGCCTTGTCTTACAGTTATTCTCTCAAAGCGACGCAAATAGGCACTAGAAGCCATCAGAAGTCAGAAGAAGCCAGCAGCTTTCGTGGGCAAACAATTGTTGGTCGTGGAACTGTAACACCCAAAGAAAAACTTGTCGCCTCTGGTACCGACTCAGCGCTAGTATTAGTAAGACGCAACTTGATCTCGAGAACTTCTTCCTCCTGTGCCATTCTCTTATCTTCTGATTCTCCCATCCGCGTCGCTTTCTCTTCAGCTTCAAGTGCCTCCTTTTGCGCCGACTCCCTTTCCTCATTGTATCTCGTTTTTTTTCTTTCTCGTAAAGAGCCACCCTTTATTATTTTGCGGACCCGAGCTTTTCAGCTCTGAGTGTAAGCTTGTGGAGGTCCATGTCCCTGGTTTTTCAAATTCAAATTCACTTTATTTCCATGGAAAGCACGAACACAAGCGTGTTGACATTAGCGTGGAGATATAATGACTCGCTCCTTTTTACTTTTTATGGCTAGGCTTCAAGGCTATCGCCGGACGCTGCCTTCTGAGTTTTTTCCTCCATAGTCTAATGTTTGCAAACGCAAAGCTTTGCGGGAGACCGCGTTTAGCTGGGGCACCGGGTATATTGTGAAATTAAAACAAACCGGCATCAGCCCTCAGTCCCTATGCAGCAGGCGTTTATTGATGTAGGGCAGAAAAAAAAAGCCATCTATTTTCCTTTCGTGCTTGCGCATCCGATCCACCACCGCTCGCCGCGACTCATTGCAAGTGTAGAGTGAGAGCCTACTGCTCCGGCCACTCGATTTCCGGGTGTAACCGGTCCAAAAACTCTGCCTCCATCAAATGCTGTTTCGACGTAAGGGACGAAGCAAGGGTCAAACCGGCTGTGAGAATGATGTCTTACGGCTGGTGGAGACCTGGATCGTACTGTGAAGGGATTTCGTCTAATTTAATTTGTTAGTCCCTCAATGTTTCCAACGCAATAAATGAAAAGTGCGTACAGGTTGGGATGTATGCAAAACAGAATAAAAAATGATGAAAAAACAAAAATTCAACACAGTAACATTCTATCTAAAAGTAAGAAACAGGTTATAGTGGTGGAAAATAAAAGGTTTAGATTTGCTCTCTCTGAATTACGCCGTTGACGCCGCAAGGCGTAAATGGTGTCAATTTTATTCCGCCATTCACCACAAAGCGGTACGCTAAATTTCTGAAGCAGTTTTGATTGCAAAACGAGAGAATGAATATGTTAGCCTTCGATTCCATTGTGCAATACTGATATTTATTTCTTGATATACTTTTTATCTTCGCATGTCTTCTTAGTCTCTTGGCTGTCTGGGCGAGGCGCACAAGGGATAATTTTGTTATTTTTATGTATAAATTCTCTGCGAGATGAAAAAGCTCTTGCAGCTAGTGACCGTCTGTTTGTCGCTCAGTTTGCTTCTTTGTGCTCCGTGCGCATTTTTTTTTGCTTTTTTAACGACTATAGAACCACAGCAATAGCCAGAAGTTAGAAGACGATGACCGTAAGGCACAACAGATTAAATTCTTTTGAAATTCTTCGAGCCCTTCTTTTCTCACCGAAATGCTGTCTGTTATTTTACTTTCAATATTCTTCTGGCGTTTTTATTGATGCATTTTTTCAAAATTCACGCTTGGTGCTACAATTTTGTCGTAATCTCCTATGAAAATGTTCTTGTTTATGCCACTACACCTTGGCCAATCCTCCCGTGTGGGTATGTGCCATGTATTAAGATGAGGAAGAAGAAAAGGAATAAGATTCAGCCATTAATCCTGTGGACATCATCGTCATAAGCAGCAGAGACATCGCATTCTGTGGACACGTTCCTCGTCATATTCACGTTGCCGTCAAGCGCAAGCTATCTTCATTCAACCCCCTGACTGTGCAAACGCCTGGTGTCACAATGGAGTATCTAAAGGTGTTACTTGCGACGCTCGTCGCAGTCAATCTGTGCGCTTATGTATATCTGGCTTGGTACATGTGGGATCCCCAGATAGTGGCGGCACCAGCAGGTCCCCGTGAGACCATGCGGCATGCGGACTGGGCCCACGAGGAAGTCGACGGCCGAATGGTGGAGCGCTCGTCCGAGCCTCGTCTCACTTTACGAGGGGGCTGGGCGGTGATCGAACGCTGTCGCCACCCCTTAAGTGTGCTGTTGCTCGTGTACACCGCACCGGCAGGCCGCAGCCGTCGAGCTGTGTTCAGGGACACGCTGATGGAGGAGGTGGCTGCGCAGCGATTTAACTGGACCGCGGTGTTCTTCACTGGACGACGCCCAGCGGAGCCTAATGTGGACGTCTGGCTGGACCTAGAGGTGGACACGACGGGAGACCTGGTGGTGTTCCCGTTTGAGGACACCTTCGCCGTCATGTCAATCAAGTTTGTGGCCGCAATGCGTTGGGCAGCAGAAAACTGCCCTGGGGTCCAGCACGTGGTCAAGATGGACGACGACGTCCTCATCCAGCCGTTTCAGGTGCAGTTCACGCTAAGTCGATTTTGTGCGTGTCCGTGGTGATTTCACGGCGAGAGCTGTTGAGCGTACCATTCCATGTTCCGAGGTGGCGCCGACTAAGTTCTGGTATCAACGCACCACGCTGAGAGGGCGAGTGCAGTATGGTCATGCATGATGTCGCTCCAGCGCGCCCTTCTGAGTGGCATAAAAGCAGCGGCGTTACTTGACACCAAATTGATATCAGGGGCTTTCTACGATAGAAGAAAAATTAGAAAGAAAAAGAAAAAAAACACCTGAATGGTTACCGCGTGATTCAGGGGCAGCCGTTGGCATGGCTTGTTCAGGATATGTCGAGGTAGAGAATACGAGAACGGCTTCGTATCTCTATAGGTCTAGAGACCTCTTTCTAGTTTTCCACGCAGAGTCGTTTTCGACTGGCTCTCCTCTCCTGTCCACCGCTCTCATGTATGACTCTCTCCTCGCTCGCCGCGTTTGGCAGCAGGTGCATTGAGCTATGGAAAGGAAAATTATTGCCGTAACATTAAGGGACCGGAAGAGATGAGATTGGGTCAGGGGTCAAACTCGAGCTAATGGCATCATAGCCTAAATAAAGCACAAGAAATAGATGTCAGCGGTGTATGTGCTGTTATGGCAAGATTTTGTTTTTGAAAAAGTAATTCAGCACATTGAAAATGTTGTGAGGATTTGCGGTGTACTCCAATTTTTATTCAAGCAGACGCATGTTACATGTGTACAGCATGAAGGTGCTGAGCGCATGCACATTCATGACGCCAGCAAAAAAAAAATCTAGTAGATCATATTCACACTATCCATCAGATGATTGAAAAATGCGCAGAATGTAACCAAGCGTTACAAATAGCGTTCATTGGCTACGAGAAAGTATTTGACTCAGTGGGAACCTCTGATTCCGGAATCAGGATGTAGAAGACCATTATGTAAAAATACTCAAAGGTATATATAGCAACAGCACAGCTACCATAGCCATCCATAAAGTAAGCAATAAATTTCCAATAATGAAGGGCGCCAGGCAGGGAGACACGATCTCGCCAATGCTATCCACCGCCTGTTTAGAGGAGGTGTTCCGAGGCCTGGATTGGGAACAGTTGGGTATAAGTGTTCATTGAGAGTAATTTTTGTGCGACGCAGAGTAATTATTTAAGTAATCTGCGATTCGCTGATGACTTTGCCTTGCAAGAGATCAGCTGCAAAGCATAACCGAAGAGCAGAACGATAGGTCTTAAAAGTAACATGTAGAAAACCGAAGAAATTTTTAACAGTCTCGCAAGGAAACAGCAGTTCACAGTTTGTGGCCGAGTGCTGGAAGAGGGCAAGGAAATACGTCTACATAGGGCAGGTTGTGCCCGCTTCTCAGGGTGGTGAGAGGGAAATAACTAGATGAATAAGAATGGGGTGGAGCGCATATGGCAGGTTCTCTGAGATCTTGAATGGCAGTTTACCAACGTCCCTCAAAAGAAAAGTATACAGCGTTAATCTTATCGGTACTCACCTATGGGACAGAACCGTGGTGCCTAACGAAAAGGGTTGAACTTAAGGACAACACAGTCAGCTATGCAAAAAAAGATGGTAGGTGTAACGTTAAGAGTCCGGATGCGGGCACAGTGGGAGAGGAAACAAACGCGGGTTAATCGCATTCTTGTCGAAATCCAGAGGAAGAAATGGGCTTGGGCAGGGCATGTGATGCGAAGGCAAGATAACAACCGCTAGTCTTAGATCATAACGGAGTGGATTCGAAGAGAAGGCAAGCGTAGCGGGGGCTGTCAGAAAGACAGGTGCGCGGATGAAGTTACGAAGTTTTGGTGAATACAGTGTCCGCAGCTGGCAAAAGACAGGGATGACATGACATGAGAGAGGCCTTTGCCCTGCAGTGGGCGTCATTAGGTTGATGATGATATGATGAAATTAAATAGAGAAGATTGCATATTATCGCCTAATTATCTCAATTCACTGGCTCGCAGAGACACTAATGTCGCGCTGACGCACGTGTCGCCTGTTTCCTTGAAAAAAAAGACGGATCTGACAATTCGCTAGTTAATCTGTCCTCAATCCGTTAAAAAAGCGCGGAAAAACACGAGGACGCAACAAACACGACGACACGAGCGCTGACTTTCAACTGGTGATTTATTACGCATGTGTGTACATATACTATTCCGCCAAACACTAAACAGAACAAAAAATATTCGAGAAATACTGCGTCACCACTGAACACCTTAAATCTACCTTGCTGCAAAAACATGCTCCAAACAGGTGATTTCGTCGTTAGCCAGTGATAATGTGGGCTTGCTAATGCATGCTGCACCCCCTTGTCAATGTGATATGCCTCTACTAGTTCCCTTACTATCTGATCTTTATATTTGAAGATGACGGATGTCTGATGAAGCAACGGGACGCACGTCTGCTTATGTTGCCTAGTAGTAACCAACTTGCTCAGCTTTCCGTATTTATATCTGTCCTCACTTCTGCTCCAAATTTTGATTCCCTCAATTCGCGGCTCACAGATACGATCGTTTTCAGATTTCAAGAGCGGAATTTGGCGGCTATATTCGGGTGCGCGAGTGAAATCTTATAAAGTGGTAGTTCATCTTCCGTGGCAAGTTCATTTACACAGCGGCCACTTTGGCGGACATACAATTTGCCTCATGACAGCGGGATCTCATAGACCGCGCCCTTGTCACAACTTTGCGTACGGCTTTGCGTGTTCCATTCCAGAGCTGCAACTACGGACCTCTGGGCACACCTTGGTCAGTTTGCCTGACGCAGAAAGTGCTACCGCCGCGCCGTACTTGTTGCCAACTCTTTTCAGGTTGTTGGATACTCTATGGATGTACGACGTTATAATCGGTCTGGCGCTGCTACGTTCCTGTCTCCGTGTTTTCGTTGCTCTCCCCAGGATAATTTTAAGAGTGCCGAAGTCACGGCTGCCGATACGTGGTCAGCGAAACCTGCTTGGCGCAGTTCAGCTAGCTCTCCCTGAAAGCTCGCGTGCGTCATATAAGGGCATGACTTGAGGATACTTGAGCTCCAAGCCAGTAATTAGAGGAGACATTTGTACTCGAAATATATCGTATATGTATGTGTCATATGTGTGTCGTTCAAGCGAATCTGTGGAATATATCATATGTGTGCCCATATACGTCATACGTATCCTCGTATGTCATACACGCCATATATATCTCGTACACTAATCTTAGGAAAGGCAAACGCTGGGCTGGAAGTAAAAAGGAGTGAACCATAGAATAGCTGCCATTCAAGATAAAGGACTAAAAAAATAAAAAAGTGGAAGGGCCAAAAAGAAAGCATGCACCGCAACAAGATTCGAAACATATTCCTGGAGATCTACAGATCACTACACTAACCAGAACGCCACGACTAATAACATGCTACTAACTGCCATCCTCTCCGTCCAACTAATCAGTGTGTGTTCCTTGGCTTAGTTCTGAATTCTGGTTTAAAATCTGGCCGGCACATAGAGGCATTACAGAAAAAGACTTCATTTGTAATTAGAGTTTTGCGAAAAGTTCGTCGTTTCTTTAACTTGCGTACTTTAATCACTATCTACTAAGTGTTTATTCATCGCCATCTATATTATTGCATTACTTCTCGGGGCTGACATACCATTCCCATTTATCGCCTCTTCAACTTATTCAGTACCGAGCTGTCAGAATTCTGACATCTAATAACCGGTATTTTCCCACATTACCTTTGTAAAACGAGCTTAACATACTAAATATTAATAATCTCCTTAAGTTCAATGTTGGTGTATTTGGTTTTAGAGCAGTTAATGATCATAATCTTCTGATATTCATACTCTTGAAGGACATCAAGAATTCAAGTGCTCTCAAATCGGCATATTTTTTTGCTTCCGAAAGTTCGCACTAACTTCGGAATTCATACAGTTGAATATTCCTTCGTCAATCTTCGGAATTCATTGCCTTTGGATATTAAAACAGCTCTATCCTTGTCATCATTTAAATGCCAACTTAATATGTTTCTTTCCAACAGCTAGGCTAACTGTTTTTTGGTTTCCAACTGTTTTGTGCATACTTCATTGTGTTTCCTCTCTGGTTTTGCGTATCAGTAAGCAATTTTATCTAATATGTTATAGTGTTTACCTGATATTTAACTCATTACTGTTCGCGGTTGCTACTGCTAAAAAATATCATTAGCTTATCCATTTCATTATAAGGGGTCCCATTACAGCATATTGCTCTGGGACCTCTTTCTGTTTGATCATTCAGTCTATGCATGCCTTTCTCTTGAGTTTTAAGAGATAAACTGAACTTCAAACTTAAAAATATATATGAGAGGGCAAAGAATCCTTATTGATTTTAGGGCTGCAAAACTAGGAGACACTTCAACATCAAGCTCGAAGAAAGATGTGTTTGCTTGTGTTACCGCCCTAGAGCCGAGTAAGATTTTTTGCCCTCTGCTTCGGCCAGGTCAAAAACTCTCAAGAGAGCTACAGTGACCATTCCGCTGGAATCCACCCTCATCATGTCATGTCCTTGTATGATGCACGCGAGCTTTCAGGGTAGGGTAGCTAAAATGCGCCAAGCAGGGTTCTATGAATATGAATTGGCAGCCGTCGCCAAGGCACTCTTACAAAACATTGAGGAGAAACCGAAGAAAACACGGAGGCAGGAACGTAGGAGCGCCGGACCAGTGGTATTCTCGCACATCCATAGGGTGTCTCACTACCTGAAAAGGGTTGGCATGAAGTACGGCGTACCGATGACTCTTTCAGCGCCAGGAAAATTGAGCAAGATGTGTCCCAAGGCAGCGTGGTCTATGAGGTTCCCCTTTCATGTGGGAAATTATATGTCGGGAAAACTAACCGCTATGTCAACGAACGTGCCACGAGCATGAACGATTACTAGATAACATGTCGTACTCGTACTCGAATCTACCCGCCCATACCCGCCCTTGCAAAGATGAAAATGATCATAACTGTGAGCCACGACTTGAGGGAATCGAAATTCTAGTCGAAGTAAGGACTGGATTCTAGAAGCGTTTTGTAGCGATAGCTACATTACGGTAGAATTTCGATCCTTCAGCGTGGCGGCGCCAACCCACTGTCACTTGGTTAGTCACGGGGTGCGGAGCAGCTGCCGGCGGCGAAGCGCCTTGGCTGATCACGTGGTTCGTCACCTGGTTGGTCACGTGACCAGCCACGTGGTGCGAAGCAGCTGATGGTACCGGCGGCGCGGCACACCGGCGAAACCGAGCTGCCACGGCTGTGCGCACGCGCCACTTCAAGTGGGACGAAGATGAACAAGGAACGTCAGCGAAACGGAGCGGAGCGACGAAAGACTGACTTTGACATTCAAATCAGCAATTTCCAGTCGGCCTGCTGTAGCTATCGCGCCATTCCAGGTTTAACCAGATCTAAACCACCGCCAATTGTTTCTCAAAGAAAGAGTCGACTCGTGCGACAGCATCACACCAATCTCCTTGCGGCCCAGTGAGTTCAGATAATTAAATAGGCAATAATATGCAATAGGCTCTCTTTAATTTATGGGCTCAGTATCTTCATTCCGTATGAATGTTACGTGTGTCTGCTTCCGTCAAAATAGTTGGAGTACAGCGCCTGTGCCGCCGTGTTCTTTGTCGTCGTCTTGAAATTTAGCGCGGCATTGCTTTTTCAAAAACAATGCATAACCAACTACACCCGCAACGAGTTTTGTTTACGTAATATATTCGATAATCCGAGAAGAATAAAGCTTAGCCGTCGGCGCAAGAAAGGCAGATGGTCGGACGAGATCAGGAAGTTTGCAGGGATTCTTTGGTCCCAGCTGGCACATCGCAAGGTTAATTAGAGACATATGGGAGAGGCCTTGTCCTGCAGTGTGTGTTGTTAGGCTGATGAAGGTGTTCAGCGGTCCTCCCAGCCTAAGCGCTGTGACATCGCAATTTATATCCGCTAGTTCGCCGAACAGCACGGCTTGGCTAGTCCAACTGGATAAGACTCTGATTAATATAGGTTTTCAGGTTCGGTTGCAGACTTGGTTCTAAATTCCTTTTTTTCTGGTGAAGAATTGCGCAGCGCCAGTGTTCGAAACGCGGTCCTCTTGAACGCAATGCGAATTCTGGGTCTTTACGCCAAGACTGCAACGAGAGAAAAAATGCTCTCAATTTTCGACAACCTCGCGTACGCTCATTTGTTGAGGTGCCTAGGGGGCGTTGCACAGAAAACAGTTGGCATTAAGTTTCGATGGTAGTGAAACAGCCATATTTCTCGTCTGGGTGGCTGATCGCAGCTTATAGTGCGCAGTGCAAACATAATCATCATCAGCCTGATTACACGCAATGTAGCACAAAGAAGTCTCATACATCACTCCAGTTAGCCGCCCGGCTGACTCAGTTGTTATGGTGCTTGGCTGCTGACCCGAAAGACGTGATGCCGGCCGCAGCGGCCGCGTTTTGCTAGAAGCCCGTTTGCTTTGCGATGCCAGTGCACGCTAAAAAGCCACAGATGGTCGTAACTACCCACAATCCTCCACTTGGGCGTCACTCGTAGCCAGAGTTGCTTTCCACATTAATCCCTGTAAACGAAGCCAAACCTAACCAATCCATATGCGTCAAATTAACTGCGCCACCTACTAACCACCGCAAACTTGTCAATCTCATCCGCCACCTAACTTTCTGCCGTCCCTGCTAAGCTTGCCTTCTCTTGGAATCCAGTCTGTTACCCTTAACGACCATCAGTTGTCTTGCATTCGCATTACATGCACTGTCCAAGCTTATTTCTTCTTGATTTCGACTGGGATGCTATTAACCGTCGTCAACATACGGAAAAAAAACGGCGGGGCAAAATTCACCACCGCTTAACCTTGCTGGGTAATTCCTACGACTCAGCGAGAGCTTCCCCGTTCACCAATCACCAGTCTTTTGTGTCACCTCCCAGCAACTAGCTGCGTCATGGTTTCACAGCCCCAAGTAACGGCTAAGCAAAAACTACAGCGTCATCGCGCTTTAAAATTATAGATTCCATATTTTTGCTAGCGTATTTATTTACAAATAACGCTTTAGCAACTATTATGCGCTGATCCCTTCATCGTCCTCTCCCTACGATGAATAAATAATTTAAAATTGAACTTCTTCTCGGCGGTCTTTAAGCGATTGCATAAACTACAGCGCATAAGTCAGAATGAACTAATATGAAGTGACACACACAGCGCTGAAATGACGGATGAATTCTTAAGGAAATTAAAGGAATATTGCGCAACAACCTTACATGGCACAAGATAACGCTAAGATCACTAAATATACGACCTGCTTACTCTAGGCAACGGAGGCTTATTCCCACTGCAAAAGATAGTAACTAGATGCAGTTGGCAATGGGAGGAGGCTTCTAAACTCTGCGCCGGAGTGCTGGAGGTTTGACTTTTTTTTTGCAGTTTTTACTTTTGTACCGCATGCATACATAATTTTCCTTCGGGAGGTGCATACGCAACAAACGCTATAAACACCTAAACACGATGAACAATTTACATATGTCTACGAACATGCTAGGACGACAATTTCCGTACGAGAATAGGATCTGCCAGGTGCCGAATATTTTTGTCGGCATCACTAGCACCATTAGTATGTACACATGCATAGTGTACGCATATATATTGAAAAAATTGGGTATTGATATTGATGAATTTAGACATAAGCTTGTTATATACACTAGAGCACCACACTGACGCATGTACACTGTAATATATACATGCATACACCGCTATCGGCGCAGAGGTGCACCTATCCTGCCCTAACGTGGAGATTTAAAACCTTCGCAACTGCTAGAAGTTCACATTTTTTTAACATAAAATTTCTTTCGGTTAAAAAAATCTGTGCTGCATGGTTTTATCAGCATACAGGGCCTCTAAAAGGCAGCGCGCTAGACGAAAGCGTACTTCCATTTCACTCCTATGTCAGCTACATCGCGTTTAGAGCGTAATCTCTTTCGCGTGAATTGCTAGTGAAGCTTTACTGAGGCAAGACAGACTGGCCTTTGAGATATGGTATGCTCGCGCTCGCGTTGGATGCTGTGTTTGTAGTTCAGCATGCTTACTCGTTTTGGGTAATACTACAGCTGAAAACCTACGCAAAACTCACTGTAAGGCAGAAAAGACTGTCCGCGCGGTGTGAAATTCCTTGTATTTAGAACACGCGGCTACTCTTTTTGAAAAGCACAGAATCAGTCAATTCCAGGATTAGTACACTTACACACTATTATATTTTTATAAGATAGCGGTTCATGGCAGATTACATGTTTTTCTCGACATCGCACAACCTGAACACATCCCCTACAACATAACATTTTCTCTATCAACCACGTTGGCACGTTCGTTTTTCGCGCACACAGTACAGGCGGAAGAAAATTTAGCGTACATTGCCAACAATATTAAACCACTATGACACACTAAAGATTGACATCCCAACGTTAACAACTAAGATATAATAAGTTTATTTTGTCAATAAAAGTGAAAATAACAAGCCTCTCTTTGTGTATACGTGTGTGGGTGAAGATTTCGTAATTCTCCCATGTGTGGTATTTCTATCATATTACCAGCTTTTGCAGCGATGCAGCGATTGTGTAGAGGCAGAGCGTCCGCCTCGCGTGCAACAGGACCGGGGCTCGAATCCCGGTTCCGCGCATTTCTCCACCGAGTTAGGAAAGAATATAAAACCACCACTTGTTGATGAAAATGCAAATCCAGGCCTGGGGCGCGGTATGGTCTCGATGACCAGAACCGACTACGCACTCCCTCACCAAAACAGGATTTGGCCAAACTGGTGTAGTAATACCATGTAGTACATGGCGACAACTTTAAAGGAACCAATCAATTAACCCTCGCCCCTTAGTTCCCAGAGACTGCAGAGCATCTGAGCAAGGCGGCGGTCAGACCTGTGACGCAGCGAAGGGTGCTAAGAAACTCTGGCTCCAGACAGGCCTCCATTGGAATCTGAACCTGGCAGTATTTAACGCTAGATCCTTATCAAGTGAGCTAGGGCTAGCAGTGTTGTTCGAGGAACTAGCGGGAATTAAATTGGATGTGATAGGGCTTAGTGAAGTTCGAAGGATAGGAGAGGCCTAACTATTGTACACTAGTATGGGAGACGGCTACTAAAATGAACGTTAGTACACTTCTGCGGGTAGAAAAAAAGCCGTACGTTGTAAGAGCAATGTACCATATATACATCCTCCAGCCGAGCTATTTCGCCAGCATCATATAAGTAACACTTAGTCTCTTTATAGTTACTGCGTCCTCTACCACATTCATTTTGCTAATGAAAAGTATAAAGAATTTCTAATGATGTCCTCAGGTGCAGCGTTACGCTGCAATACTTCTCGGACACGTACCCCTGAAAAATGGGCGATTCCACACCACTGAACCAATTACCTTCTGCAGTCAATAAGCTACACAATGCCAATGTTGCTATATAAGTGCGATGTATTCAGTCTTTGTAATGCTGTAATAACACGCCAAGCTTTGCGTTCAATGTTTATAGACAGAAATGAAATCAAATCAGATCAAAATTTATTCATCTTTGTTTAGCAAATGAGTTTTTCCTGTCCAACCTAAGCACAGCGTGCTCATTGGTTGTTCAGGGAGTACGGCGATTCACCGAATGTGTACAAACAATTACACACAAAACAATAACAGGCACACTAGTCGTGGCTACTGCGATTTTATGGAGGAAAAACGCTAAGGTGCCCGGTTGCTGTGCGATGTATGCGTATTATGCAAACAATTATGTATACATATTGAGCAAATAGGAATAAAACTCGAAAAAACAGGAATGAACAGAGCACATCACAAGAGCTTGAAATGGGCGATTCCACACCACTGAACCAATTACCTTCTGCAGTCAATAAGCTACACAATGAAAATGTTGCTATATAAGTGCGATGTATTCAGTCTTTGTAATGCTGTAATAACACGCCAAGCTTTGCGTTCAATGTTTATAGACAGAAATGAAATCAAATCAGATCAAAATTTATTCATCTTTGTTTAGCAAATGAGTTTTTCCTGTCCAACCTAAGCACAGCGTGCTCATTGGTTTTTCAGGGAGTACGGCGATTCACCGAATGTGTACAAACAATTACACACAAAACAATAACAGGCACACTAGTCGTGGCTACTGCGATTTTATGGAGGAAAAACGCTAAGGTGCCCGGCTGCTGTGCGATGTATGCGTATTATGCAAACAATTATGTATACATATTGAGCAAATAGGAATACAACTCGAAAAAACAGGAATGAACAGAGCACATCATAAGAGCTTGAAATGGGCCATATCTAAACAAATCTAAAATCTGAAGTAAAACTGGTAAAGTAGAATACAGCATGCAAGATTCTATCAGTGAATTATCTGAAAGACTGAGCACCATTTTCTTATTGGTTGGGTGTTGCTTTTACTAAAGCCTATGCCTTCCGCTTAGGGATGACCGACACCCCAACCTGTGACCACTGCGGCCATGAAGAATCAATTGGCCATATATTGTGCTCCTGCCCGCAGTACAGTCCACAGAGGGCATGTCTTAGCCGCGAACTTGACCAACTGGACGACCAAGCGCTATCCGAAAAAAAGAATTCTACAACATCGAAAGGACCTACCGTCGCAGAAGACGGTCGTGCAAGCGCTTTTGCGCTTCTTGCAATCTACCGGCCTGTGTGAAGGACTTTAACTGGAACGCCTTGTGTGTGTGTGTCTCCATGTGTGCACGTTCCTTTTTTTTGCGTTTTCCTCTCTGTCATATTTCTAACCCCTAGCCCCCATCCCCAGTGTAGGGTAGCAAACCGGAGACTCACATCTGGTTAACCTCCCTGCGTTTCCTTTTCATTCTCTCTCTCTTCTTGCTTTAGTCATTTTACGTTTAGTTTTGAAAATGCAAAAACTCTTGACCAAGTTCATTTAATATTTGCGGCACATAAAATCTCCTTATCTTTATCCCGTATTGTGCAAAGCGTCGTGCCTTAATATTAGTTTCTATTTTTCTTAAGCTAGCGTTTTTCTTGACGGGCATTTTTAAAGCATTTGTAAAGTAATGAGGGGTAAGCACTGTGTAATAAATAGTTCCCGCATTTCTAGTACGCCTAGTCTATTGTATTTTTACTCCTTAATTAACCTTCTCCAGCATAGTACCATAAGTTATACTTTTTACAGTTTTTTAATTCTACGATTTATGGCTCCCATTTTGTGATGAGAGCAAGTTACATACAATGTTATGCCGCAGGTTATAATATATTCAGACAGCGCCTTGAATATGATGCGCCTTAGGTGCATCGAAATCTTACCTCCGAGGTTGCACATCATCGCGGACACGGCTCTAAGCCTGCTACATATATACTGCACATGATTATTCCGTGTTACGAGCTCATCAAGTATTATTCCGACACATATTATCGAAGGTGGAAATGGTATGACATTACATGTGCATGGATCACAATGTGACTGATTCAGGAGCATTCGCTTGTGCGAGTTTCTAAAGCAGTGAAGCTTCGTTTTCTGTCGATTTAAATATATTGAATTTTAGACAAGCCAGTCTATCACCTTGCGCATATCCTGTTCAAACCCTTTGCTCCCAGAATGAAGATCAGTGGGTTCTTGTGCTAGTGCTGTGGCATCTGCATAGCGATAAATTCTTGAGGTTAATTTCAGAAAACCGACTTCAGAAACGTACATATAGAATAGTAATGAGCCCGGTGTACTTCCTTTAGGAACACCAAATTTAATCGCCTTAAATTGAATGTATTTCTCATCAATTCTAACACACTGTGATCTGTCTGTGAAATATCCCTGAAAGAAATGATGAAATCGTCCCCTGAATCCCATGTCTTGCAACTTTTTCAAAATAAATGCGTGATCATTAGTATCGAAGGAATTTGATATTTATAAAAATAGTGCTAATGTAAGGTGATTGTTTTCTCATAAGAGCAATGTTCCGGGCTACTTGGTAATGCCTTTATACTCACAACTGCGTTTTTATTCTGATGAAGAGACGCTTAAATAGAAGACATGAGAGGGTGGGCAACAGGGCTGCTGCAGCGATAACCTGCAAACACTGTAGTCGCTTCACAAGATGGCGAAAAAACAGGAACAAAACAAAAAGTAAGCGGTAAAAAGGCTTTGTAAACAGCCGCGAAAAGTTGGTCAGGTAGCAATAACAAAAACAAAACAAGTGAAAAATTACCCAAAAGGGTGGGGAATGCGTTAAAACCATGAAGGACAGAGAGGAAAATATACAAGTGAATACATAAAAATGAAGAAGGTAAAAGCTTTAAAAACGTGCCCCAAATGGGGGGAATGAAAAGCGTCAAAATCTTGCACGACGCTGCGGAAGATAAAATAAGACAAAGGCAGTACCAAGAAAGGATCATTGAATCATTCAGCTGTATGTGGCACAAAAGAAAAGAAAGACAAGGAGAGGGATGGAGTGCTCACGCATTGTTCACCGGCATAATGGCTTCTGAGGGCTTCGACCATTTCCCTCGTCAACCTATCTCGTCCTCGGCCGATAGTGGTGCAGCGATTAAAGTCTTGGGTGCAGATACTTTCATGGCTGTTTTCTGTGATTTTGCACTTCTTACAGTGCTTAGCTAGGTGCCCAGAAATGGCTATACGTTTAACATTGTTTTGATGTTCTTGGAGACAGACATTGATACAACATCCCGTTTGACCGATATACCTCTTCCCGCATGACACTGGAACGGAGTAAATTATTCCTCAATCACAGGGGACATATTGGTCAGTGTGTGCCACCCTCATGTGCGTCGTTTCTTCGTGTGTCCGTGGTTAATCGTGCTGTTTCTTCGTTCAGATTGTTTTTTCTTGCGGTGTTAATGTAATACGAGAATTCTTCTAAGGGAGTGGTTGTATTCCGGTCCTTTGTGAAGCTATATTGTGTTGGGTTCTTAAAAAAATATTTCTCGCAAGAACACTGCATAACAGTTGCCACGTGTTTTTCCAGAATGTGCGCAAAAGCACATATAATAGAAATCGGCCTGTAGTCTGTGCACTCATTTTTCTTTCCGCTTTTATACATACAAAATACCGCCTACATAAACGCATAAAATGCCGCACCTGATGAGCAGCCCCGGCGACGAAACTGACAGCGCCGACCTTACCGCACTTCCGCCGCAAATGCCGAAAGAGACGAGCAACCCGGACGCCGTTGTTAGCACTGACCTCGCCCTTTGCATTGATGGGCTGGAGGTACACGCTCTGGTGGATACCGGGCCGGATTTTTCAATTATTAGCCGAAAACTGGATGACAGGCTGCGCAAAGTAAAAACCGAATGGACTAGGCCAGTAATAAGTGCTGGGGGTCAGCTACTGGCACCGACTGGGAACTGCACTGCCTGGATAGGAATAGGAAACTCAGTTTTAGTTGGTGGCTTCGTTATTCTCTCTGACTGTTGCAAAGACCTCATCTTGGGAATGGACGTTCTGAGCCTTCATGGCGCTGTTATTAGCTTTCGGGACAACGAAGTTGCCTTCACTAAAAATCATGGAGATCTTGGTTTATATGAATGTGCCCTTATGACTTTACGCGTCGCCAATGAGACGGTGACATTACCTCCGCGATAATGAACTCCTGTTTAAGTGAAGTGCGGCGTGGCGCATACCGTCGATGGCGCCGCCGAACGAGCAGTCACAGTGATACTCAGCCGAGGTGTTTCTATAGCTCGAGGGCCAGGCAGTTCGGCCAATGGGCACACCGAGCGTCAACAAATTCCGAAAGGCACAACCGTGGCCTTTTTCGACAGCCTCCCAAGTGCGTAGGACTGCTTTGTGCTGCAACACGAAGGATCAGTTAGCAAGGCACACGGCACCATCGTCGATGTGAGCCCAAATTTGTCGTCTTCAAAACGGGAACGCCTTTTCGATCTCATAGATCACTTTGGAGACTGGTTTTCTTCATAATCGCGGAACGGCCATACGCCTTTGGTAAACATCGAATTATCACGGATGACGCGATTCGCCCGATTCGACAAAATCCTTGCCGTGTGGCCCCGAAACGGCACAAAGCCATTCAACATCACGCGGCCGAAAGTCATAGAGCCGACGTTATTCAGCCGTCATAGAGTCCCTGGGCTTCTCTCGTGGTACTTGTTAAAAACGGACCGAAATTAAGCTTACGATATTGCGTTGACTACTTCAAGCTCAACCACGCGACCAAAAAGGACGTGTACCCCCTCCCTCGCATCGATGATTCCCTTGATCGGCTATGAAATGCACGTTACTTCTAATCAATGGATTCGAAAAGTGGATATTGGCAAATGAAGTAGATGAGAGGGATCGGGAGAAGAGAGCATTTGTCACTCCCGACGGATTGTATGAGTTTAAGGTTATTTCATTCGGTTTATGCTCGGCACCAGCAAAATTTCAGACTCTGATAGACACTGTGCTTTCGGGACTCAAGTGGCAAACATGCCTGGTATATCTTGACGACGTGATCGTGTTTCCAGCCACCTTCTAGGAGCATCTACGCCCTTTGAGCTGCCGCGGTGGCTGAGTGGTTATGGCGCTCGGCTGCTGGCACAAAAGACGCGGGTTCGATCCCAGCCGCAGCGGTAGAATTTCGACGAGGCGAAATTCTAGAGGCCCGTGTGCTGTGCGATGTCAGTACGCGTTAAAGAACCCTAGGTGGTTGAAATTTCCGGAGCCCTTCACTACGGCATCTCACATAGCCTGAGTCGCTTTGGGACGGTAAACCCTCATAACGCGAACCATGTACGCCGTTTGCTAGCTCTCTTTCAGGCCATACGATCGGCGGGCCTCACACTAAAACTCGAGAAGTGCCACTTCGGTTGCGAGGAGCTGCAATTCTTAGGACACGTAGTTAGCCAAGAAGGTGTCCGGCCTGATCCCGGAAAGCTCTCCGCAGTCGCCAAGTTCCACACACCTACGGACAAAAAGACGTTGCGGTGCTTCCTGAGGCTTTGCGCCAATTACTGCCGATTTATTGCTGGCTTCTCACGAATTGCCTTGCCATTAACTTTACAAACACGCGACAACGCTGTCTTTCGCTCGGGTGAAGAAGAGCACCAAGCTTTTAATGAGCTCCGGAGACGTCTACGGACACCACCTGTCCTGGCGCACTTTGATGACGACGCCCCTACCCTGCTTCATACCGATGCGAGCAATGCGTGTTTAAGTGCTCTATTGGTGCAGCGCCAGGATGCTGTGGAAAAAGTGACTGCTTATGCCAGCAGGGCTCTGTATAAAGCAGAAGCGAACTGCTCGGCAATAGAAAAAGAATGCCTTGCAGTGGTATGGGCGGTTATGAAATTCCGCCCCTACTTGTACGCTCGCCCCTTTCAATTCGTTAGCGACCATCACTCTCTCTGTTGGTTGACGAACTTAAAGGACCCTTCAGGGAGACTCGCGTGTTGGAGCCTTCGGTTACCAGAGTTTGACATGATGGTTATTTGCAAGTCCCGAAAGAAGCATGCGGATGCTGTCTTTCGCGAGCACCGGTCGAACCCTCCGCCTTGACCGATGAAGACACTGCTTTTTTAGGAGACATCGATGACGCAATTGCGGCTGTGCCTAAGATTTTCACACGCAGCCTCTCTTGATTCTTTCTTCAAAACGACGTACTTTACAGGAAGAACTACCGTTCTGAGGAGAACAGTCATCTACTCGTCGTCCCAACAGCTCTCCGTACGGAAGTCTTGCAGTGTTGTGCTCACGCTTCCTTCGTGCTGTTGAGTTTGGCGAAGTTGGGCATGGGAAGAATTGCCTGAAGACCACCATGAGGGTGGGTGAGCCCTCTGGGGGAGACGTGGCTGCAGGAATGCCGGAAGCACCGACGATAATAGCACCCCACGTGTTCGAACAAGAATGCCGGAAGCAGCGACGACCATAGCGTCCCCACGTATTCGTTCAGGAATGCCGGAAGCAGCGACGACCAAAGCGTCCTCACGTATTCGTTCCGGTCCTCAGACGACGAAGTGCGGGATCAGTGTGGTCCCCTTCGGTCACGCTGGGGTTGAACAATTGCCCCAGTGCCGCGCCTTCGACAGAGGTTCCGCGTTCCGGTCATAAGTACAAGATCTTTCAACCCCTGCTGGGAGACAGCCTGCATTCCTGTGTCATGCAGGCGCCTTCCGGGTCAACATGGGCGCGGTCCGGACACACGTTCACGCCCACCTGGAGGCCGCGTGGACGACAACGTGACCGGGTCCTGTTCCCTTTCACTCGACCGAGCTGCTAGAAAACATCAGGACCGCCCTACCGTGGGCGGTACCATCACTGCCATCATGTGATTGGACATCATTCTTCGAACTATATTCCCCAGCTAGGGATCTGGGGAATACGAAGAGTTTTGAAGGAGCTGCTGGTTTGGTACCAGAGGAGAGCCCCCTCTTGAGAGATACCAGAGACTCCCGACTGCTAAGAAGCTCTCTTTACTGAGGAGCCCTCTCAGTGGCCCGTACTTGTACATTATGTAAATAGCCCTTGTATAAAGTTTTCCAAGTTTTCTTCCTCCGAACGTCCTCGTCTCTTCTCCGGCCCCGTCACGCTACCTAAATCCCAACAACTGGTGGCAGCGGTGGGATGCTGCTACCTGAATCCCAACAACTTGTGGCAGCGGTGGGATGCCGCTACCTGAATTCCAACAACTGGATGGCAGGTGTGGGACGTCCACGTGAAGTTACCGGCTCCAACGGACTTCGGCAGCTACGGGACTGACAGGCGTCAGCTATACCTTGGCAGGGTAAGTTCCCAATGATTTCCGTTCATTTCGCCAGACCGTACTTGCACAGGCAGATGCTAGGTGCGGATTCCTGTTGTCTGTGAAATTGATTTAGGGAAACTGTTCTCCTCAATTCAAGCTAGGCCTTTTGTTTTAGTGGGCTTGCTAACGCATGGTGGAACTCACGATGAAGAATTTAAAAGTGCAGGAGCTGCTCGAAGTTTGCCAGGAGCTGGGGATTTCGCTACGTTCTGCAAAAAGAAAAAAGAAATTCTCGAGGTAATGCGGCAGGAGGAGGTGACTATTGAGGAGGTCGACGAGGCTTTGGAAACGGTTGTTGGACGCAAAGAAGAGCAGAAAAGATGGGAGTTGTGCGAGAAGAAAGAATAAGGAGAGCTTCGGTTGACTCAAGAAAGACGGGAGCTTTGCGAGCAGAGAGAAAATGAAGAGCTTCGGTTGGCTCAAGAAAGACGGGAATTGTGCGAGCAGAAAGAAAAAGAAGAGCTTCGGTTGGCTCAAGAGAGACGGGAGGTCCGTGAGGCAGAGGAAAAAGCGAGAGAACATGCTCGAAAAATGAAGGAGCTCGAAATCGCGTCGAACGGAGGGAATATGGCGCGTCTTAGCCATGTAGTTTCGGTAGAGGAGCAAGGGAGGCAGAGATTGGAGCATCACGTCTCACCATACCACTTGGGAGGCGATATTGCACTCTTTTGGTAAATTTCGAACGTGCATCATGCGGGAAGGTGCACATCGTCAAGAGCGCTTGGTCGGAGAAGTTACTTCCTCTCCTTCCGTGCGAGGCGGCCGAAGTGGTGACGCCTCTCACAGGAAGATTGGGACGACTACGAGAAGGTAAAGAGCGCACTGCTTAGAAAGTACCGGCTTTCTGCTGAAGCCTTAAGCAGCGATTCAGGCAGGCAAAGAAAGGCGGAGAGTTGCATACTGACTTCGCGTACCGGCTTAAAGTCAATTTAATCGAGTGGCTTAAGACCGCTGAGGTGCACGGAAGTCATGACAAGGTACTGTTCTCGAGCGCGAGAGCTCTCAAAGAAACTCGCCTGCGCTCCGATAAAAGAGCAGGCACCGAACCATTTTCCCGACCAGCCGGGGGATCCTTGCTGGAAAACTGACCCGTGTAATCCGCATGAGCATGACCATGAAGGTTTTCCAGAACCAGCGGTAGCTCATGAAATCCAAGGAACTGCCGGTTCCGTAGAGAATGGGGCAACAGGAACCAACGCGAAGGTTTCGACATTAACACCTGCTTCGACTTGTTGAGAAGAGTTGACTAAGGTTGATAGGAAAGCACTCATTGCAGAGCAGAAAAGCGACCCATCGTTAAGAGCTCTAAGCAATAGTGTGAGAGAGGGAGTCGCCAGAAAGAACATCAGCTTTCACGAAAAATCAGGCCTTCTGTACCGGAAATACTGCGACGCAAAGGGACGCGCATATGAGCAACTCCTGGTGCCTGAGAAGTACCGGCGGCAGCTTCTAGAGCTCGCACACGGAAATGCGTGGGCGGGCCGCCCGGGGCATAAAGAAAACAAAACCTAGACTAGCCCTCGAATATGACTGGCCTGGCTGCTGGAAAGATGTGAAACAGCTGGTTAGATCTTGCGACACCTGCCAGCGGGTCGCCAAGTCGACGGATAAATGGAAAGCGCCCATGACACTAGTTCCCATTATTACAGAGCCCTTTTGGCGTCTTGTAATAGATACTGTCGGCCCACTGCCAGCGTCGAACTCTGGTTGTCGCTACATTATGACCTCACTGTGCGTCGCAACCAAATTTCCCGAGGCCATTCCCTTGAAGGAGCTAAGTTCCGCATGTGTTGTTGACGCCCTTTTGTCAATTTTCTCTCGCGTGGGGTTCCCTGCAGAGATACAAAGCGATAACGGGAGCGTGTTCACAAGCTGTTTGACAACAACGTTCTTTGAACGGTGTGGGATTAAAATAATCCGCAGTTGCATTCACCACCCTCTGTCAAATGCAGTCGAGCGTATGCACTCAGTGCTAAAGCGGATACTTATGTCTCTGTGTTTTGAGCATAAGGGAGATTGGAAAGGCTGCATTCCAGCAGCACTCTTTGCAATGAGATCCATCCCCCACGAAAGCACAGGATTTAGCCCTGCTGAACTAGTCTACGCGCGTGACTTAAAGACTCCGTTGCGCATGTTGAGGGAGTCATGGGAGAGTTACGGAGAAGATCGATGTGTTATGGAATACGTCCTGAAGCTACTGGAAAGACTTGCGAAAATCAGAGACCTCGTGGAAGTCAATGTCAGGGCACCACAGTCAGTCTAAAGTGTACTACCACATATAGGCACGCAAGCGCACCTTTCAACCTGGCGACCAGGCGATGTTGCTGCGTCCGTCGAAAAAGGAATAAGTTTGAGGTGCAATGGGAAGGGCCAACTAAGGTAGTGTCCGAGCTTTTGGACACGAACTATGAAGTAAAATTTAATAACAAACACAATCGGATAATCCACAGTAATTTGATGAAGCCTTATGTACAGCGTCAGACTATGGTTAACATGGCGTTGAACATGCCAGATGAAGAGATCTCAGACATACTTTATGTACCACATGAGGACGAGCAAGCAGCGAATGAGGTGCTAAACTCAATCGACAGAGAGCCACGCTTGACGGAAAGTCAACGAGGAGACATGAAAAACGTCGTCCGCGACTTTGAGGCGGTGTTTAAAACAAGCCAGGAAAAACAACCCTCGTAGAACACGACATTCAGCTGTCCAGCGAACAGCCGGCAGGAGCAAACCATACCGTGTGTCTCCAGGACAAAAAGGAATGATTGAAACGGAGATCCGCCGTATGTGTGAACTTGGCGTCATAGTGCCCTGCAAAAGTGACTATACGTCACCAATCATTATTGTAGAGGTTCCAGGCAAGGATCCGAGACCTTGCGTGGACGACCGGAGACTGAATTCAATCAAAGTGGACCAGACCTACCCCATTCCGAACATCGAGCAGAGGGTTGAAACTGTCGCTAAATCAGAATATATATCCACACTGGATTTAGTTCGTGGTTACTGGCAGCTGCCACTCACTGAGCGCGCCAGCAGGTACGCAGCATTCGTGTCCCCCGCGGGCACGTTTTGCCCTGTAATGTTGAGATTAGGCTTGAAAAATGCCCCGTACTGTTTTTCAATGTTAATAGACCAAGTGCTTCGGGGACTTGCAGATTTCGCTCTCCCCTACCTTGACGACGTGGCCGTTTTCTCACACAACTGGGAGGAGCACATTGAACACCTGCGTATTGTGTTGAGCCGAATGCATGAGGCTGGTTTAACTGTAAGGGCTGGGAAATGCCACCTGGAGGGCGCCGCATTGAACTATCTTGGGCATGTGGTTGGACGAGGCCAACGCAGACCTGCAGAACTTAAAGTGGCTGCCGTGGTGGAGTACCGTCGCCCAACCACAAAATCGGAACTCGGGACTTTTCATACCCTAGCCGGCTATTATCCGCATTATGTAAAAGGCTACTCTGATTTAGCCAGCCCCCTGACCGACTCGCTGATAAAAAGTGAGCCTACCAATCTTTCTTGGGACCGAAAGAAAGAGAAGGCATTTCAGAGTCTGAAAACGGCCCTAAGCGAGCTCCCAATACTGGCAGCGCCAGATTTCTCGAAACGCTTTATCATACAATGTGATGCTAGCGACCGCGGGTTTGGCGCTATTCTTTGCCAGGAAAGCGATGGCTGGCACACACGGCCTGTCCTTTACTTGAGCCGCAAGCTCAGCACGCGGAAAGAGGCATATAGCACGTCTGAAAAAGAATGCGCATGCGTCGTTTGGGCTATAGACAAACTGGCATGCTACGTCTCCGGGTCCCGTTTCACAGTAGAAACGAACCATTGCCCTTTGACTTGGCTGCACAATACGTCGCCCAAAAATGGTCGTCTACTGAGGCGGAGCCGGGCACTCCAGCACCACAGCTTCGAGGTTCGCTACAAGAAAGGCAACCTCCACACAATGCCGAGCCTTTTAGCTGGTAAATATTTTACCAAAGGGGGATGTCCCCCAAAATTTTAGTTTTGCAGGTTTATTTCATATTCTCTTCCTAATGGAGAGCGTATATCTCCCACTTTCTTTGCAGTAATCTTGTTCATTATCAGGTGACATACCTAGAAGTACGTTTCCTTATTTCGGCCAAGGATAAGAAAGAGCGAGTGGTGTAACGTTCCTTCACTCTGAGGTATTGGGGCGGGTAAAATTGAACGCCAAGTCGGCCAAATCCAGTCACCTATTCCCGTACCGCGTGCCCTCTAAGCACCAAACTGATTTCAGCGAATTTTTTTCCTATCCAATTGCGCCTCGAGCGGGAGCACACGCCTTGGGCCGGTGCCCTGTCTAAACTGCTCGTCGGGAGACACCATGTGTTCATTCAGGCAAAACATTTGATCAATTCAAGTTTTAGTTGAAGTTTTTTTGCTAAGTGCTGCAGTTTTGGCCCTGAGTTTTGGTCTGGCGGGATGAGTGTGTTCTGAGGGCACTTGCTTTTGTCAGGTGTGGTTTGGCGCTTGGGATCACTTTTGGCTAGCACTGCAGAGAATTTTTCAAAACGGCCATCTGACGAGGGGAAGCGGTGCCGAGCTACGGCACTGAAGGTCATCCGAAGACTCCCAGAGAGCATCTGGTTCCTGGCACGCCCAGTCAGCCGAGCTACGTGCGAGCAGTTCATCTTCCGGGCGCCACATCTGGCGGCGGGGGTGCTGTTGTGCTCGCGCTTCCTTCCTGCTGTTGAGTCCGGCGAAGTTGAGCATGGGGAGGATTCCTTGAAGACCACCAGGACGGTGGGTGAGCCCTCTTGGGGAGACGTGGCTGCAGGAATGCCGGAAGCAGCGAAGATAATGGCATACCCACGTGTTCGAACAGGAATGCCGGAAGCAGCGACGACCATAGCGTCCCCACGTATTCGTTCAGGAATGCCGGAAGGAGCGTCCTCACGTATTCGTTCCCGTCTTCAGACGACGAAGTGCGGGATCAGTGTGGTCCCCTTCGGTCACGCTGGGGTTGAACAATTGTCCCAGTACCGCGCCTTCGACAGAGGTTCCGCGTTCCGGTCATCAGTACAATATCTTTCAAACCCTGCTGGGAGACAGCCTGCATCCCTGTGTTATGCAGGCGCCTTCCGGGTCAACATGGGCGCGGTCCGGACACACGTGCGCGCGCACCTGGAGGCCGCGTGGACGACAACGTGACAGGGTCCTGTTCCCTTTCACTGACCGAGCTGCGAGAAAACATCAGGACCGCCCTTCCATGGGCGGTACCATCAGTGCCATCGTGTGATTGGACATCATTCTTCGAACTATATTCCCCAGCTAGGGATCTGGGGTATACGAAGAGTATTTAAGGAGCTGCTGTTTTGGTACCAAAGGAGAGCTCCCTGTTGAGAGATACCAGAGACTCCCGACTGCTACGAAGCTCTGTTTACTGAGAAGCTTCCTCAGTTGCCCGTACTTGTACATTATGCAAATAGTTCTTGCATTAAGTTTTCCAAGTTTTCTTCCTCCAACCATCCTCGTCTCTTCTCCGGCCAAGTCACGCTATCTGAATCCCAACAACTGGTGGCAGCGGTGGGATGCTGCTACCTGAATCCCAACAACTGGTGGCAGCGGTGGGATGCTGCTACCAGAATTCCAACAGTAGGCGTGCCACTACGAGTCAACCGCTGGTCACTTAGGCTACACCCGCACGTTGGCTAGAGTGCAGCGTGGATACTACTGGCCGAAACTGCCGGCGACAGTCAAGCACTATGTACGGACGTGCGTAAACTGCCGACGTCGTAAATCACCCCCTGAAAAACCAGCCGGCCTATTCCACCCTCTTCAGGTGCCAAAGACACCTTTCAAGCAAATTGGCATGAACCTCCCGGGACCATTTCCAACGTCTACTGCCGGGAATAAATGAATAATTGTCGCCACCGGTTATCTAACTCGCTACTCGGAGACAAAGGCTCTGTACAGGGGTACCGGCGCCGAAGCAGCTCGGTTCTTCGTTGAAAATATTGTCCTCAGGCATGGCGCCGCGGCACTCATTATAACTTACAGAGGAACTGCGTTTACGGCCGAGCTTTTGGAAACGGTTCTCTGCCTCGGCGGTACCATCGTAAAACGACGGCCTATCACCGTCAAACCAATGGATTGACGGAACGCCTCAAAGAAGTTCAGACCGGACAGTTAAACTTACTTGCCGAGCTGAAATCTATCAAAGTATCTCGATCTGACCATGTGAAAGCATTCACTGAAGTGTACAACCCCCTCTCGAAGAACTAATTAGATTGCGCTGCCTTCTCTTTGAAATAATTGCAAGTAGAAGATATTAAGTCTGCACCAGCCGAATTTAAGGCTCAATTTGCAAAAATGGCTGCCCGGTTGTGCAATGCGGACGATCGAGGACGAGGAAACAACCTAGTTTTTTTACGGTCTGAAAGATGCAAGTACTGTGTTCTGACAAGATCTCAAAAAAAGACATCGATCACTGCGGCCAGTATCTAAATCTATCCATTGAACCTTGAAGCATTATAGCGCCCATTGCTTTGGCTCATTTCGTTCCGGTAAAATTTGCCCTATCATTGTCGCATTCGCTCACTTTAAAGATAAAGACCAGGTTTTGTCCGTGTGTAGCAAATTTAAAGATACTGGCTACAGAGTGTCCGAGAACTATTCACCAAGTTCCCGTCTTGCATGGAAGCGCCTTTATGATTTAGGTAGGAGTCAGGGCCTCACATTTAAAATACGACATAACAGAATGACATCCAGAAACAAAACTTATTATTTAGATCGCGTCAATAACGCTGTAGTTGAACAGCATACCTAGCAATCACTTCATCAGAAACAGTCCAAAACAGGATCACCGTTTTCAATTGTCTTTCCTCTTTACTAATATCCGCTGTGTTACTTCCAAACGTGACGCTTTAAGCAGCTTAGTTGAATCATGTTCCTCTAATGTTCTTTTATCAACCGAAACTTGGCATACATCTACTATCTGCGACGTGTAAATTTTACCCTCTCTTCCTAACTTTGATATTTTTCCATCCGATCGCAGAGACATGCGAGGCGGGGAGTCCTAATAGCCACTGATTGCTCGTTACATTGTTCGCAGATAAACATTTCAAGCCCTTTGGATGGTCTGGCTTTGCTGCGATCAGTATTACCCACGTTTTCTGGTCGGAGTTAGTTATCGCCCTCCTAGCCATGACTCTACATTTGGTAAATTGCTTCATTACGCTTTGAACAGATGAGCAATCCTTTATCTAAATACGCCGATTTTATTCTTCGGTGACTTCAGTTTTTCTTCCATAATTTGGTCTGACCATGCATCCACTTTCTGAAAAAAATAATCTTGATAGCGAATTTGTTCAGACCTGTCTTACTTTAGGGTTAGAACAAATAACAGATCAAGCAAATAGAATAGCAAATCTTTCTGCTAACATTTTGGACCTTGTAATGACATCCCAACGTGGTAGTTTTTCACCTATAACTTATCTAGAAGGGCTTAGCGATCACCTGGCTATTCATGCTACTTTCTCATGTCATCTATAGAATATAAAAAAAGAAAACACTTACCCTATATGATAAAGGTGATTAAAATAGTTTTAATCATGACCACGTTGCTTTCCACGATAACTTTACCACAGATTTTCAAGCTCGTTCACTGGAATCAGACTGATTACTTTTTAAGTTCGACATACAACGACTTATCGGTAAACACATTCCTTTTATCACAATAACTGAGCGACCTAGTTCCCGATAGTATAATAAAACATCAAAAAGATTAAACAATAAAAAGAAACGATTATTTCGTACAGCTTAAGCTACTAACATGGCACACGCTCGGAACAGATATTTCACTGCCTCCGCTAACTATGACGCCGAAATATCCAAAGTTAAGGGTAACTTCTTTTCTTACACCTTGCCTACTATTATGCATAATAAACAAAAGCGTTCCTGGCAAACTAATCCTGCCTCTACATCTAGCGAAATTTCACTAACTGATCATTCTGGTCTTATATATTCTGATTTAGATATTGCAGATATCCTAAATGATCAGTTTTACTCTGTATTCACTGATGAACATCTCGATAACCTCCCTGAAGTTCACTGTCTTAATGATTCTCCTATGGAAAACATCTTTGAGCCGAGTGCAATATTAAAGATCATAGAATCATTACCAACTTATCATCTGCTGGTGTTGACGGCATCAACCCAAAAATCCTGAAAAAATCTAAAGTTCTGTGCAGTGTCATATTATCTCTAATTTTTCAGCAGTCGCTTTCTTCGTCCGCCCTACCACGCGATTGATGCATCGGGAAGGTCATTCCAGTGTACAAAAAAGTTAACCGATCATAACCACTTAAATACAGACCAATATCTTTTGCATGTGTTTGCTGTAGAATCATAGAACATGTATATTTTTACATACTGCCAAGTTTCTGTCATCACATAAATTTTTTCATCCTAATCAACATGGCTTCCGCAAAGGTCGCTCGTGTGATACACAACTTGCTCTCTTCCTTAATGCCATACATGCATGTCTAGATCATTACGTTCCTACAGATGTCATATTCGTAGATTTTGAGAAAGTCCCTCATGCACGCCTCATTCAAAACTTTCATGCCCAAACATTCATCCTTTGGTTCTATATTTAATCCGTTGGATCCGTGCTTCCTTAACTGACTGTTATCAATTCGTTCATTCCAATTCTCATTCGCAATCACTTTCCCCTGTTCTCTCTGGCGTTCCGCAAGGATCTGCCTTAGGCCCCCTTCTAATTCTTGTTTATATTTTGTTTATTTATTTACAGAATACTGCAAGCCCTTCTGGGCCCTAGCAGGAGGGGCAATACAATGCAACATGAATATGCACAAAAACACTAAAGAAAATTCGAAACACAAAGCCAAATAAGTTTGATGGTGTCAGTCTTCTATTCCTTCAATGGATTATATGTCACGTAGTGCTGTTAAAGGTATAGCATTCCATTCAGTAACGGTGTGAGGGAAGGAGTATTTAAATAGGTTAGTTCTGGCGGTGAATGAAATTAGTGAATCAGAGTGGCGATGTCTTGTTGGTCGTTGAGCGAAAAATGGCTTGACATAGGGATCTCGGCACATTGCAACTTGTTATGTTTTAGAAGGAAAATAAATTCTAATCTGAGAATTTTACGTCTTACTTGCAATGTTTGATTTCAGTGTGATCGCATTATGGCAGTAGGTGAGTCGGTTGAACGGTATTTTGAAACGATGAATCGAATGGCCTTGCGCTGGATCATTTGAAGTGCTTGAAGGTTAGTTTTAGGAAATGGGTCCCACACAATGGAAGTGTGTTCTAACTTGGGTCTGATTAATGAAGAATAGGCTAACAATTTGAAGTCTGCAGGAGCATTCTTCAGTTTGTGCTTGAGGACACAAAATTTACAAAAACCCGATGCACATACGTTACTTATATGTTTGTTCCAGCTTAGATTGTTAATTATCCTCGCGCCAAGCTATTTATAGTCAGTTACCTCTGAAAGTGTAAATGAAGGAAGAACGTAGGGGTTTAATAGGCTGTTTTTTGTTAATCTCATAAAAACGGTTTTCTGAGTGTTAAGTTTCATGTCCCACTGATTGCACCAATAAAAAATATTCTTTACGTTTAAATTGAGTAATAGTTGGTCTTCGCGACAAGTAATTACATTAAACAAAACACAGTCATCTGCAAACAACCGGATTTGAACGGGATGAGGAACTACTTTAACAATGTCATTCCCATATATTAAAAATAACAGGCGACCGAGGACACTTCCTTGGGGAACACCAGAAGAGACAGGCAGGCTGTGTGAATAATGGTCGTCAATACTAACAAACTGCCATCGGTTAGATAAGTAAGCTCAAACCCAGTTAACTACATTGTTAGGAATACCAACTTGTTTAAGCTTTTCAATTAATTTAGAAAGGGAGACGAGGCCAAATGCTTTACTAAAATCTATAAAAATATTATCAACCTGGCCGGATTTATCATGTATAGATGCGAAGCTATGAGCAACAGATGTTAGTTGTGTTACTGCAGAATAGCCCTTCCTAAACCCGTGTTGAACGTTAGAATGGATCTTGTTATCATCAAGAAAACCGATGATGTACTTGGCGATGATGTGTTCAAGTAATTTGCAACAGGTTGAAGTCAGAGATATGGGACGACAATTTGATATCAGTGATGCGTCCCCTTTCTTAAGAACAGGACCAACACGTGCAGTTTTCCACTCTGAAGGAATGAGAGCTGATGAAAGTGACGCGCAAAAAATGACAGCCAGAAACTCTGAAAGCTTTTCGGCTGTGACGACCCCCCATAATGCGCAGGTCCACACGGGACGGAGAGGCAAAGAGGCACCGTATGGCTCAGTTTAAACAAACAGATATATTCAATAATTATACATGATTATTGATTATACAACAGAGGCTAGGATGTCCGAGCTTACGTGCCGACGACTTCATGGGGACGATGGAGGGGCTCCGGAGTTGAGCTTGAGCGGTTGCTGGCAGAAGCTGCACGCCGTCGGGCTTCGGCGCTGAAGGCCCCCTTGGCGAACGATGTCGTCCTGAGCGTTGTTTCTTCCGTACTGCTTGTCGATTTTTATATCCTCTTATACCCACAATTCCTGGGTTGAGGACGCCCACGCCGGAGTGGGAGGGGCCTAGGGCTTTCACTTGGGCGCACAAACACACCACCGCACTTATGGTCTCGCCCCCGTCACGTGTTGAGTCCGAGAGAAAGAAGGTTGTCGTCGAGGTAGCGTCGGCTGTGGTAGACGGTCTCTGGCCCGCTGACGGTTCCCGCGGGTCACCGACCTCCGTTCTCCATCAAATGACACTCGCCACTCAATTCCGGAACGCGAGGTCACTAAAAGGCCGGGAAAGTGGTCCCTTGTCCTGGGATGTGCTCGGGAGGGTTGGTGATGATGCCCGCCGTCTTGTCACGGGGCCAGGCCCGCCGAAACGAGGCCCTTTGTCCCCGGCACGGTTACGGCAATTGGGGAAGATAACGCCCGTCTCCCCGCGGCGGCGGCGGCGGCGTTCGACACGTGCCGACACTATGGAAAGGGGGTCCGGTTGTGCTTAAACCCCTTCGTTTTGATCGTTCACTCTCAACGAGTATGGCTCGGTAATTGATGATGCCCGCCGTCTTGTCACGGGGCCAGGCCCGCCGAAACGAGGCCCTTCGTAGCACACACAAGGAACGTCACACTCGCTCACCCTCCAGAAAAATGTTCTCCGAACATTTGAGTCCATGCAGCTCCCCTTCGCTTTCTGAATCGCCTCGCACAGTGCGTCCGACAAAACACTTTTCGCTGCACTCAACACCACTGCACAACACCATATGCCTCAGCTGTCATAACTGGCGTCTACAGGGGCAGCACTGATCTTCTTTTACAGATAAACATGAAACTCAGCACCCCAGCATCTCATTTCTAGTCCAAACTGGACGAAATAAATTTACCACAGTTACAAAGGAGCTCCCACTTCTAGCACGATCACGGCACAGACAAAAATATAGATAACGAAAGGAAGTAGGGCAGGTTCTGCATGCGCTCCGCATGCTCTCCTGTGAAGGTGTTACTTAATGACAGAAAGGTTTAACAACCAACTCCGATATCTTAACACATAAGCACATAGCTATGTTATGAGCTGCGGCATTAAACAATTCTAACCAGTTCACAACTCCGCTCTGTTTACGCCATTAGTCCGACTTAGCTTTCCGATTTCGCAGCGGATATCGGCCTTCATGAGTCATACCAAGTAAGTCTGTGACCCTTTGTCTGCTTTGAGACTCGCGAGGGCTCGTGGCAGGAGCCTCTCCTGGCGTTATCTGCGCGGCAACCTCGCGCGCTTCTTCTTCTTCTAGCAATGCATGAAGTAAATCCGGTGGCATTCCGGCCGTCAACTCTGGCGCCTGCCGAACAAATGCAGGAGAGGGCGTTTCTTGCGAACTATCTGCGCGCTCGCTTCACTTCTGTCCCCATCAAAATCCGCGCTTTCGCTTTCCTCATTTCGTGAATACTGAACCGGTGCCGACTTGAGGCGATTTGCGTGTATCCTTATCAAGCGCCCGTTCACGTCTCGGACTCTGAAGTTTACCGGAGAAAGCTTCTCGACAACCTCGCACGGTCCTCTCCACTTCGTCTGGAACTTACGAGCTAGCCCAATCTGCCTTTGGCAGTTTTCAATGTACACGCTGTCCCCCACATCAAACGGCGCGTCTCTAGCACTGCGATCGTGCACCTCCTTCCTGCTCTTCGCCGCTTTCTTTAAGGCCTCCTTTGCGATGTTCCTCGCCCCTTGCAAGCGCGATTCTAGCTCAACCTTATAGTCGTCCAGTGAAGTGTATGGGACACGACGGGGGCCCTCTGGCACTTCACTAGGCTGGTCCGGGTCTCGGCCGTAGAGAAGAAAGAATGGCGATTCGCCCGTGCTCTCGTGTGCTGCGGAATTGTAGGCAAACATTGCATACGGGAGCCACAAGTCCCAGTCCCGCTGGTCGCGCGAAACAAAATGCGACAGGAACCCGGCCACGGTTTGGTTCAGTCGCTCCACCGCGCCGTTGCAAGCTGGATGGTACGGTGTTGTCTGCTTCTTAGCGATCTTAAATAGCTCGCAAACTCTCCTCATTAGCTGCGACACGAAGTTCGTTCCCAAATCTGTCAAGAGTTGCCTCGGGGGTCCATGTCGGAGCACGATCTGTTCGACAAATGCTCTTGCAACCGTGTCTGCCTTCTGATCTGGGAGTGCTACCACTTCCGCGTATTTTGAAAGGTGATCGACAAATACTAAAATGTACCTGTTTCCGGAAGTGGTCGTGGGCAATGGGCCCATTATGTCCATACCTGTCCGCTCGAAGGGAGCCGAAACCCCAGGGGAACGGCTGAATTGGAGCTGGTCTTCGTCCCTTGGGTGTTTTTCTTTCGAGACAGGAATGACACTTCGTACAGTAGTCTCTAACATCCTGTCGCATGCCACTCCAAATGTACAAACGCTCCACACGCCTGCGTGTCTTCGCTACGCCAAAATGACCGGCGCATGGCGCATCGTGAAACGCGCGAAGAACTCTTTCTGTCCACGACCGAGGTATGACGACTCTCTCCCAAGCGGTTTTCTCTGGTCTCCCCTTCCTGGTTGGCCTCGTGCGCCGACACAGGGTGCCGTCTTTGCCAATGAAATAACCAAGCTGTTCGGAGTGAGACGGTGCGCCCTCTAAGCTTTCGATTATTCGCTTCAGGTCAGGATCTTTGCACTGCTCTGTGCTTAATTCGGCGGGGTCGACTGCGGTGACAAACTCATCTATAGCTGCCACGGCAGCTGTGCGGCTGAGTGCATCAGCATTCAGATGTGTCTTTCCTGACTTGTGCTTCACTTCAAAGCAGTATTCCTTCAGGTGTAGATTCCATCTAGCGAGTCGCGAGCTAGGGTCCCTGACACTCATCACCCATTTCAGAGGATGGCAGTCTGTGACTAGCTTGAATTTGCGGCCGTAAAGGTAGCATCTGAAGTGCTTTACTGCCCAGACAACGGCGAGGCACTACCTTTCCGTAGCTCCGTACTTTTGCTCTGTGGGGCTCAGCTGTCGGCTAGCAAAAGCAACGGGATGTTCTTTGCCCTCGATAACCTGAGATAGCACGGCACCAACTGCGAACTTTGACGCATCTGTGGCCATAACGAAGGGCAAATTAAAATCCGGGTGGCGCAAGAGCGGTGCACTCATTAGCTTCCTTTTCAGGGCCCCAAAAGCATCCTCCGCGTTTTCGTCCCAGCGAAAGGCGACATTTTTGGCTCTTAAGGCGGTGAGCGGCTTAGCGAGCTTGGCGAACTCCTCTATGTGCCTTCGGTAGTAACCGATCAGGCCGAGAAACTGCCGGACCTGGCGGACGCTAGTCGGGGATGGAAAACACGAGACACACCTTAGTTTCTCAGGGTCCGGTCGCACGCCGTCAGCTGAAACAACGTGCCCGAAGTATTTCACCTCGTTTTTGAGGAATTGGCACTTAGAGGGCTTCAGCTTGAGACCCGCTTATCTTAGGCGCACCAAAACCTGCTCAATATCGCGCAAATGGTTCTCAAAACTGTCACTGTATATGATTATGTCATCCATATACACGAAGCACAGCCTCCCCAGAAGACCTGCCAGGATAACATCAGCGGTTCTCTGCCAGACAGCAGGGCTGTTGGCCAGGCCCATCGGCATTCTTTTCCATTCATAGTGCCCTGACGGCGTGTTGAATGCCGTTTTCTCGGCATCTGCCGGATCCATTGCTATCTGCCAGAATCCCGCCGCCATGTCCACTACCGTGAAGTACCTGGCAGAGCCCAGCTGAGAAAGCGTCTCCTGTATATTGGGAATGGGGTATGGATCGATGCGAGTTACGGCTTTTAGTTTGCGGTAGTCCACTACCAATCGATACGAGCCATCTGGCTTTTCCACCAATAGTGCTGGTGCTCCCCAGGGTGACTTAGAGTTTTCGACAATGCCGCGATCAATCAGGTCTTGCACCTGCCGCTCCATCTCCTCACGTTGGGAGTAAGGAATCCTGCATGCACGCTGGTAAACGGGCGATGAAGTGCCGGTTTCTATCCTGTGCTTTATAACGCCACAGCAGCCCAAATCCAGGTTGGACGCTGCGAATACCTCCGAGTAGTCGTTCAGCAAACCCGCCAGAGCCTCCCTCTCTCTGTATTTTACGTGAGAAAGATCGAACGACGCCTTTGGAGCAGCCGAAGGACTAGCATGCTCTACAGTTGCGAGTACCGTATCGTGGGCTCACGTTTCTCTGTCGCAGAGGTGAAGAAAGCCAATGTTTTGTTCTTGGGAAGGCTCAGTGGCTGCTGGCTACAGTTAACCACCCGTAGGGGCACTCTGTGGGCGTCATTAACTGTCACGAGGCACGCGGCTGCCTTCAGGCCATTGCTGAGAGAGTCGACCGGCTCAAGCACTCCCACGGCGCCGCTCTCTACGTCTGAAAGCACACACGCGTACAAAATGTGCTCCGACCAAGGAAGGACGACCACCTCATCGACCAGCCTGACGGCAACCCGCGAATATACCTTCTCCAATGATCCCGCCGATTGACTAGTGTCAATATCGGTAATGCGAATCTCAGCCCCTCTCCTGTTCAAAAACAGAACTTTTGAGCCGCCCGCATTAACCTCTTCCTCAGAGAATGAGACTACTACCTTCCCTTTTCTCAAAAAATCCTGCCTTAATATACCTGACACTCCGTTTGGCAGAGACATCGTGTCCGGGCATACGTAGCAGGGGTGCTTCAATGCAATTCCGCCGAGAGAATAGTGTAACCGGTAGAGTCCACTTATGCCAAGAGGATCCCCCGTTATGCCTACAAATTTGGTTGCCATACCGCCAGACGCTTCCAACACCTCGCGGTCCCCCTTCCTTCGAAGCGTGTTAAAACTGCTCTCCTTAAGGAATGTCACCTTTGACCCCGTATCTATCAACAATTCCATGCAACAACCATTTAACTTGCAACGCACAACAGGGCATGCCTCGTCGGCCACACAAACCACCACCACCTCATCATCCACTGCTCCCTCCCCACGCTCCTCAGGATGGGGAGGACTATCTAGTTTTTTGTCTCGGTATCTGGAGCCCCGCTGTAGGCTTGCTTAGGGCGTGTCTCGCCTGCTTCTCTTTGTGGCTCCCCACGGCGCACGTTTTGGAAGAACCTGGCGATGTGTCCGCGACCCTGGCAAGCGAAGCATACGATTTCTTCAAAATCTGGCATACCGCGCGTGTAGCTTTGTGGCGGTCTCCGGTTTCCAGCGAATGGGCGCTGTTGAGCGCGCGCTTCAACCTGGCGTTCCACCTGCTGAGATAGCAGCTGTTCTAAGCGATCTAACCGCTCTGTCAAGAGAGCAACCTCAGGGTTGAGCACCGCTCTCTGTATGACGCGTAGTCTCGCTGCGGCTGTCGTTAACGCCTCGTTTCGTTCCTCATCCAATGCGGCCGCCACGGCTTAGTCGAGATTGCTCTGCTTGCGCGAGAGCACGAACCGGCGCACGGGGTCTTGCAGACCAGCCACGAACAAAGCGGTCATTTCCTCTTTAAGTAGATGCTCCGCGTATTTCTTCTTTAGCTGGTCTCCTTCCTCCTCCCTGCTTAACGTATCGCGTGCTAGGCGCTGAAGCCGCGACGCAAACGTTCGCACGTCCTCCCCTACCATCTGTCCGGCGTCACGGAACCTCTGTACCCGCACGTGACGTGGTTCAGTGTCGAAATGCTCAAATGCGAGCTTCTTAAATTCCGCAAATGATTTTGTGGATTTTACTTTTTCGTCTCGCCATGCAAAATCATGAGCAGCTCCTGCCATCTTACACCTCGCCATTCCCAGCATTTGAGCCTCGGACCATCCCCCCATTTTCCCAATCTTTTCTAGCATGGAAAAGAAATCGCAGATTGGAACCCCTGTCTTATCTCCCGTAAACGTCGGAATGACGCTTCCTAATGCCAGCATGCTTGCTCCGAGCGACGGCTGTGGAGTGGGAGCTCCCTCAGATACAGACATTTTTTTTTCGCTCAAGCCCTTCGGTGCCTCAAGCCTCTCAAATGAGAGTAAAAGTCCCACAATCAGTCCCGTTATTCCCTTTTGATTACAATTTTGAAGTCATGAATGTCGCAGCATTCAGAGGACATTTGCTTTTGAGACCCCACTTCTGACACCAGTGTGACGACCCCCCATAATGCGCAGGTCCACACGGGACGGAGAGGCAAAGAGACACCGTATGGCTCAGTTTAAAAAAACAGATATATTCAATAATTATATATGATTATTGATTATACATCAGAGGCTGGGATGTCCGAGCTTACGTGCCGACGACTTCATGGGGACGATGGAGGGGCTCCGGAGTTGAGCTTGAACGGTTGCTGGCAGAAGCTGCACGCCGTCGGGCTTCGGCGCTGAAGGCCCCCTTGGCGAACGATGTCGTCCTGAGCGTTGTTTCTTCCGTACTGCTTGTCGATTTTTATATCCTCTTATCCCCACATACCCTAGGTTGAGGACGCCCACGCCGGAGTGGGAGGGGCCTAGGGCTTTCACTTGGGCGCACAAACACACCACCGCACCTATGGTCTCGCCCCCGTCACGTGTTGAGTCCGAGGGAAAGAAGGTTGTCGTCGAGGTAGCGTCGGCTGTGGTAGACGGTCTCTGGCCCGCTGACGGTTCCCGCGGGTCACCGACCTCCGTTCTCCAACAGTTGACACTCGCCACTCAAGGCCGGAACGCGGGGTCACTAAAAGACCGGGAAAGTGGTCCCTTGTCCTGGGATGTGCTCGGGAGGGTTGGTGATGATGCGCGCCGTCTTGTCACGGGGCCAGGCCCGCCAAAACGAGGCCCTTTGTCCCCGGCACGGTTACGGTAATTGGGGAACATAACGCCCGTCTCCCCGCGGCGGCGACGGCGGCGTTCGACACATGCCGACACTACGGAAAGGGGGTCCGGTTGTGCTTAAACCCATTCGTTTTGGTCGTTCACTCTCAACGAGTACGGCTCGGTAATTGATGATTCCCGCCGTTTTGTCCCGGGGCCAGGCCCACCGAAACGAGGCCCTTCGTAGCACACACAAGGAACGTCACACGGCATACCGGTGCAATAAAGCGTTCGGAATTTTATGAGGTCCTGGCCGCGCTTTAGTTTTCAGGTTTAGGAGCAATTAAACAATGCCAGGTCTTGATATCGTAATACAAGGCATAGTGCAGGGCGTTTCAAAAGAACATTGTTCTCCACTTGCATTAGCAAAGACACTGTGGATGTAGCGGTTGAATTCCGTAGATCTGTGAGAGGTTTGCCGTCGTGCATTATTCGGTCAATAGAGTTTTCTTTTGACATAAGTGGTTCAAAAATTTTTCAGGTGAAGTTCGAATGAAATTAGGCAGTTTGTATTCAAAGTAATGTCGTTTAGCGGGCCTCACAGCTGCATTAAAAGACAGTTCGAAAGACTGAATAATGAAACGACTGCACCTCCACGTTTCAAACGTTTTACTTTTCTTTCCAATTGCAGGATTTCACGTGTGATCCAGGGAGAGGCTTTGCGAGATTTTATTATTTTATTAGGGACAAAGTTTTCAAGGCAGTGAGTGCACAGTGTTTTAAACTTATTCCATAGCTCATCAGCATTACTGCCTCGGAAACTGCTGAGGCAGAAATCTAAATAATCCAACACGCTCGCATCTTTCGCACGCGAGAAGTCCCTTACATAGCAGACTTTGGCCACAGCCTTTTTGCAAACAATATGGATAGAGAAGGAACAATCGATCATATCATGATCGTAAATTTCCTGCTCAGTTGAAATATGGTAGTCACTAATAGCTCGGCTTACAACAAGGTCAAGTATAGAAGTACAACCATGTACACGTGTTGGCTGCCTCACTACTTGCTGCAAGTCGTGTCTCAAAATCATATTAAATATGTGTTCTTCATGAGCAGCACGATCGGGATTGAAAAAGGGCTTGTCCTAGTTAATTGATGGAAGGTTTAAATCGCCAATTAATAAGATTCTGTCGTGATGAAAATCATCAATGAAATCAGACAGTCACGTAGAAACTGCGGAGGGGAATGGGGGATCTGTGCACTGCAAATAGTAGAAATGACCGTCCCCAACAAGAAATTTTTATCGCGAGGCTTTCATGGTTTTGAATTTGAGCTAGGAATGAAGTGTCGATGCCATGTTTTACGAGTACGGCAACACCGCCTCCTCTGGTAGATCTGTCCCGACGGAACACCCGGTAAAGGGGGGGGGGGGGGAGGAGGTGACATCTTCATTAGTTCCTTCGTGCAACCAAGTCTCTGTGATTACAACAATATGTGGCTTATACCCTATAATTACGGATTCAAGATGATCGCTTTTATTTACCACGCTGCGCGCATTTATGTTTAGAAGCCTGAGTTCCTTGATAGGCGGTGAAGCGAGTCACTCTTTACTCTGCTCACTTCGTATCTTGATTTTGCAATTGTTGGCCTCACCCCACGCGAAAACCTGGCAGTCCATTTTTTGTTTATCGTGCACCAGAATGGCCTTCTTGCCTTGATCCCTAACGATTTTATTACTATCCCATGAGAGCTTTTTTATTCTGAGGATGTCACGTGAATAGTTATTTTGCACAGAAAGTTTGGTTCCTTTAAAGGGACACTGAGGAGAACCCTATCAATTTTGTTTTGTTAGCGAAATCTGATAGTTCGGCATTTCATGGCTTTGTTGAGGCTTGTCCTGCAGCGAAAGATGCATTTATTTCAGAACAATTTGGATTCGAAGTTGAAAAAGTTTTTCCCGCCGCTTTGGTTCAAACTCGAGAATTCTTATGACGACATGGAGAACTCTTATGACGTCACAGGATAGAGTGACGTGAAACGTGACGTAAACAGAGACTCCGTGATTTCTGACGGTTAGCGGTGCGGTCTAGCAGCTGCCGAAATGAAAGCTACCGCCGCCGCACGTTGAAAGCATCTGTCGGGGGTCGCTACCGTCGCTCTGTTTACGTTTGCACAGCGTCTTGCCAGCGTTGCGATGAATCCTGTTCCCGAACCCGACGACGTAGTTCTCGCAAAATCTCCGGCCTGCATTTCAGCGACCTCAGCCCCACAGAGCGTGCGATGCTTTTGAGGGAGCACGGTTAGGTTAGGCGCCGGCGGGCCATTTCCCCCTTCCTCAGCGAGCAGCCGTTGCAAACTATATATCATAACCCCAGTGCGAGGAGTCGCGAGGCGCCAGGACAAGGTCGGCGCGTTGCGCCCATCTGAGGCTGGCTGTGGCTTTGGGGCCAACGGATTGGGATTCCTTGAACGGCGCGGTTGCACGGGGCAGCAGGCGGCGTCGAGGCCTCCCACGGTTGCAAGGGCCAAGGTATGTATTTATTTTATTGCCACAAAAAACGGATAGGTGCTCAAGGGCGGTCGCGTTTAATGTGGGCGCCTTGAAACTAAAGCCGACGCACGACGCTTCAACGGCTTCCGCTTGATCCAACGGGTCCACTGGATCGGGCTTTCTCGCCCACTTGCATGTACAGTACCATCATATGTGTACCGTGAATGGATCAAATTAGCCGAGAGCTCGAAAAGAACAGCTCCGCCCAACTGCCGAAGTTATTGAACTACGTCACAACGTGCACCTCGCCGCGGAGCCGAACCAGTCTGGCCGGGCTGGCGGCGCCTGGCGCACTCGGCGGGAAATAGAGACATGCTCCAAGTCTCCCCGCCAGTGCGGTCGGAGTGCGCCGAAGCCACCGAACGCGTGGGCGGTCAAGCGCAGTTGGAGTATAGAGGGTCTCCCTTTGGCCGACGTGACGTCACCGTGCAGCGCGCGCGCGCGTGTTACGCCGGTGCATAAACGCGCCTGAAGAGAGCCTGCGCTTAACCGCTAACCAACGTATTTGGCGGCGGCATCTATAGGAGCCACTGAAAGCCCCCGCCCACTCACTGAATAAAAAAAACCCTGTGCCGCAGTTCGGAATTGAACCAGGGCCTTTGGCGCTTCAGGCGGAGACGCTACCACACCGCCACGACGGCTCAAGTAGTAACTATCACTAAAGGCGCTTCTAGTGAATGCACTCTTCCGATGCAGAAATCTCCGCGCTTTCGCTACGTATATCCTGGCCTAACAGAGCTAGGCCATCAGCAATTTTTCTGAACTGCCTTGTACCTTGTCTCCCGTCCCTAATAAACGATTTCCGTTAAGTAGTTTGAAGTTGACTGGCACAGCCGGGAATGTTTCGCCGGGCGAGCGTGCGAAGACACAAGTGCTGCCTTGTACGATTACCGACCATCGTGCCATCATAGTTTTTCATCGACCGTGGCGATCATCTGGCAAGCCTTAACAGGCTCCTTCAAAGGTTAACTAGCACTTGAAGCGGCACTTGGAGTTCCTCTGCTGTTCGGCGCTTGTAAATCGAGGCGCGTCAAAAACAAAACCACGGGGCCCGCAAAGCTCATAGACGCGAAGCTCCTTAACAAATCGAAACTCTCCTGGCCCCCTGTGGCGCCGCCAAGCATCGGTTTTCTTTGCTTCCAACATTCAGGTTGCCTTTTGTCTGCATTCTTTGTGTGATAAAAGCGCACTATCGGTTTTAAAACATAACTTACTTCAATATTGAACCGCGCAATCTTCCTTTGTCAGCCTCATAGATTCGCGCCCTATGTAGGAAGGAAAACTCCTCCAAGGTGGCGGCTCTTGTCCTACGACGTCACCATGCTTGTACTTGCGAGTTTGGCCTGTGGCGGTGATACCTGTATTTTGGTTCTTGCTATTTTATACCTTACGAGAGCTTTGTTTTCAGTAAGAGCGGCGTTTTTGTGATCAAGAGTTGTTATTCTATCCATAGAAGCCAACTTCAATTTCTCCTCAGTGTCCCTTTAAGCTTGCGGCGATTTCACATTACTTCTTGTTTTTCATTAAAGTCCTGGAAGAACAATATGGCTCGACGGTTTTTCCCAGCACTACCAATACGGTGGATTCTGGCGACTGAGTTGGATGTCACACCAAGATTCTCCTGAAAAACTTCTGAAATAACGTTCTCTTTAAGGACAGATTCTGTTTCATTGCTGTCTTCTTGTACCACGAACACAACTAAGTTTGAACGCCTACTTCTGCCCTCCAAGTCGATAATTTTTTTGCGTAGGAAGGTGACTGTTCTTTCCAGGTTTTCTACGCGGGCTGATTAGTCTTTTAATATACCGAGCTGTTGGATCAATTCGCACAATATTTTTTTCCATCTTCGCGTTGTTCGTTCTTAATGCTGCCATTTCGTCTGTCAATTTTTGCTGTCCCCAAATAAGTTGCTTCAACACCTCTTGCGCACTCATACTGTCAGAGTCTGTCTCGGGGCCAGGATTCAGTTCGACGTCGCCGCACAACATCAACTCGCACATTAGGTATATATCACATGCGATACGAATGCACTGTTGGGGGCAAGGCAGAACCAGGATACCACGACAATCACTTTTAAATGAATAACAGGCACCAACCTTGGTTAGATAAAAGAAGGGTGCGTAAGGCCACATGCTGCTGCCTGGTCTGCCGTGTCCACTGAAGTGAAATTCTTGCGGTCGGCTATTTAAAGGAATGTCCGGTGAGGTCACATGCTGATGCGGCAGCGCTATAGGTGTGACGCCCGTACTAGATTCATGACGTCATCAGGCTCTTGATGAATGTTGTGCTGATAGACCGCTCTGGCATGACCAAGCAGAAAAACCTGGGTTAGACAAAAGAAGGGTGCGTAAGGCCACATGCTGCTGCCTGGTCTGCCGAGCCCACTAACATCACTTCTAGCATACGGCTATTTGCTGACGATTGTGTCATCTATCGCCCAATAGTCAACCAATCCGACATAACCATCATCCAAGAAGACCTGCTACGCATCCAAAAGTGGTGCAAAACCTGGCTAATGTCATTAAATTCTGCTAAGACTTCCCTTCTTTCATTCCACCGCCGGCGCAACCACCAGGATGCAATTTATACAATTGTGGGCTGCCATTCTATCGAAGGACGGACCCCAACATACATCATTCATCGCACCTTAACCCATCATTGATGCCCTGGGGCAATGAATTTCGCTTTAAAAATCCCAACATAAAACATAACGGCTTATTAGGGACAGCAGCGAACGAGCATACCGACGCTACGCTCGTCTGGGTAGCGGACGAAAAACAGATTTCTTCCCAGCCGGGCAGTTTTCTTTGTAGCCAACGTCGGTGACGCATGCCTCGGGTGACGCAGCGGTGGCGCTGTGTCTTATCGGCAACCCAGTACAGCCTGTGGCCGTGTTACACTGGACCGGAATATAACAAGGCGGAGGCTGCGCGGAAATGTGCGCAGTGAGTGTCGCCACATCAGCCCCCCCTCCCGCGGAGTGGAGAGCCCTCAGGGCTTGTAAACATCGGATGCATCGAGAGCCGTGCAGACCATCCGGGGTCCGAGGACGGGGCTCAGGCGGACGACTCTGGCTGTGGCGCTGCGGCCAAGGTTTCGGGGTGCAGCGAGGGACGTGGAGCGGCAGAGCTGCTGGGAGGGTCTGGGCCGCCGGGACGAGGGCGTGGAGAGGGACGAGAGCGTCGAAAGGGACGAGGGCGCCGGGAGGGACGATTGCGTCGAGAGGGACGAGGGCGCCGGGAGGGACGAGGGCGCCGGGAGGGACGAGATAGTCGGGATGGACGAGAGCGTCGAGATGGACGAGGGCGCTGGAAGGGACGAGAGCGTCGAGAGGGACGAGGGCGCCGGAAGGGACGAGAGCGTCGAGAGGGACGAGGGCGCCGGGAGGGACGAGGGCGCCGGGAGGGACGAGATAGTCGGGATGGACGAGAGCGTCGAGATGGACGAGGGCGCCGGGAGGACGAGGGCGCCGGGAGGGACGAGATAGTCGGGAGGGACGAGAGCGTCGAGAGGGACGAGGGCGCCAGAAGGGACGAGATAGTCGGGAGGGACGAGAGCGTCGGGAGGGACGAGGGCGCCGGGAGGCACGAGAGCGTCGAGAGGGACGAGGGCGTCGGGAGGCACGAGAACGTCGAGAGGGACGAGGGCGCCGGAAGGGACGAGAGCGTCGGGAGGGACGAGATAGTCGGGAGGGACGAGAGCGTTGAGATGGACGAGGGCGCCGGGAGGGACGAGGGCGCCGAGAGCGCCGGGAGGGAATAGGGCGTCGGGAGGGACGAGAGCGTCGAGAGGGACGAGGGCACCGGGAGGGACGATAGCGTCGAGAGGGACGAGGGCGCCGGGAGGCTCGAGAGCGTCGAGGGCGCCGGGAGGGACGAGAGCGTCGAGAGGGAAGAGAGTGTCGAGAGGGAAGAGAGCGTCGAGAGGGACGAGGGCACCGGGAGGGACGATAGCGTCGAGAAGGACGAGGGCGCCGGGAGGCTCGAGAGCGTCGAGGGTGCCGGGAGGGACGAGAGCGTCGAGAGGGAGAGCCCTCTGGGCTTGTAAACATCGGATGCGTGGAGAGTCGTGCAGGCCGTCTGGGGTCCGAGGACGCGGCTCAGGCGAGAGCCTCTGGCTAATGTCAGTATATTCTGCTAAGACTTCCCTTCTTTCTTTGCACCGTCGCCGCAACCACCAGGATGCAATTGATACAATTAACAACCTTCCCATTAAATCAGTAGATTCCTATAAATATTTTCGTGTCTATTTACGTAAAAATCTGACCTGGTCGCAACACTTTCGCCATGTAACTACTTCAGCTAATGAAGTTTTAGGGTACCGTCGCCGTATCCCTTCTTTAGCATCGCGTTGCATGAAATTGCTTGCTTACTTAACATTTGTTTACCACAGTTCAGGTGTCCGCCGATATATGAGACAGATACTGCGTCATTTCCTTTCCCCAAAACCAATTATTATTATTACTTAACTTTTGGACAGTCCAAATTTCAGTTTGCATGTGCCACCTATGATCCTAACTTTGCTAACCTCATTGACACGCTCGAATCCATTCAGAATCGCGCTGCTTGATTCATTTGTTCCAATTTTTCATACCACACTAGCGTTTCCGCACTAAAGTTTCAGGTTAATCTCCACACATTGGCCTGTCGTCGCAAGATTGCCTGTCTTTCGTTATATAATAAATTTTTCCATAACTTTGATGACGAAGTCATTCTTAACGCACGAGCTCATCGTATTTCCCGTTTATTGTCACCCTAACGCCGTGTTCCCTGCGAAATCCCTCACTGAAACATGTCACCTCTCTTTTTTTCTTAAAAGAGCCTGAGACTGGAATGACCTTCCATCCGAAGTGGCAACCATCATCGACTTCAGCAAATTCAAAACGGCCATCGAAGATCATCTTCTGTATTCAAGCTAATTGCCTTCTCAGCCTACCCCTCATGTAATGTCCCTTGAGGACCTTTGAGGAACAAATGAATAAATAAGACCATCGCCGACATGCTCTGTATGTACGTCGACGTGGAACGCAAGTATTGGGACGAACTGCTTCTCTACGTCATGTTCGCCTGCAATACGGCACAAGACACCACTCACATGACGCCTTCGAGCCTTCTTCATGGGCTACCAGTGAAAATTATGCTGGATGCCGTGTTCCGCCAGACGCTACAACCGACGAAGACGCAACGCGGAATACAGGCAGGAGGCCCAGTCTGGGTTTGGACGCCCATATGCCGCCGTGGATTGAGTGAAAAGCTTTCGCGCCGCTATTTCGGCCCGTGCAAGATTCTTCGTCCCTTAGATGAACTGGATTAGGAAGTAATCCCTGACGCAATGACTGCATCCCAGCGACGCCCGGTAAGACCAGTTGTCCATGTCGTCCGTCTGAAGCCCTATTATGTGCGCTAAATGACTCTGTGTTTCCGCATTCTCTGTGTTTATTTTCGCACAATCCGTTTTATTTGTTGCTAGTCGCCTTAATTGCTTTAATGCATCGGGTCGATGCTTCTTTGAAAGGGGAGTATGGCCCGAGTCTTGGCAGCGTTTGCTTGTTCGTTCTTAAAAGCTGCCGTCGCGCTGATCTATCGCTTTGTTTGCGATGCAAGACGTGACCAGATTTATCTCGATTGATCGCATCCAGGCAGAGCTGATTCTACATTGTTTAATGTGCTAGTAACTTTTCATTCTTTACCTCGAAAGTTCGCTATCAGCTTTAAATTGAGCACGGCCGACAGCGGCGGGCATTCTGTTCGACGACCACCGAGCACGCTTGTTGCTACGCCGCCGCCGAATGATTCAGTCCACTTTGGGTGCAAGTCAGCCCAAATAAATAATTTTGTTTAGACACCATTTATTACAGCTTTCCTGCTCTCCGGACTGCAGTCACCACTCCGTGACAATATCTATGCGACAGGGCTTCCATTGATGCTCCTATCCCTGTTGCCGTGCACTGTCTGTCTACCTTTCTTTCCAGCTCTTCCAGTCGGCCCAAGACTGCAGCAATCTTTTGGCTAATCTCCTCAATCAGTTTTGTTACATGGATCAATTGACACCGCTTCCATTGGGCATCAAGCGACAATGTTATCGCTAACCCGCCCACGCTCGTGGCTCAGTTGTTGCGCCGTGCGTTGCTCGCTGCTCGTTCAGCCGGCATGCATCCGGCAGGCGGCCAGGTGATCGGGGCCAGTAGGCGATCGAAAAGGCAGAACCCTATAGTCGGGTACAACTTTAGAAGGCAGCGATATAGTGTTCTAGAAGGGGGTAGTGGGTTCAGCAGCCGGCGCGCCCCATGCATTGCGGCGAGGCCGCGAGTGCGGACGGGACCCGGATGTTAGCGGCGGCGCTGTAGTCGCGTGGGCTGGCTGTTGGTGGTGCCCATGTGCTGCCTCTCGCATGTTTGTTCACGCATGGTTTGCGGCTTTGGCTGTAATCCGTTTTTTCAGCGCATCATTTTAGTTTGCTTCACCGGCTGCCTTCTTCATTCGTGAAACATAGGAATGCTGAATCGTCAACAGCAACGACACTGCATTGCTCCCGGGTGTCAAACCGGCTACAAGTGGACTAGAGGAAAGCGGCCGTCGTTTTTTACCGTGCCGAAAGATGAGGAAAGACGCCGAATTTTCCAGTACATCATGACATCCAGATTGAGCCAGGATCCACTGGAAAATTTATTTGGCATAATCAGGCAATCCTGCGGGACCAACGACCACCCAACCCCCACACAGTTTCTAATTGTAGTCAACAGCTTGTCGTTTTACAATCTTGCCACGACAGTGCGCTCAGGAAATGCTGACCTTAACAGAGGTAGTGGAAAAATAAGTTATCTCCAGTGTTCGTGCGATGCTCCTGCTAAAGACAGGGTTGCTGCAATCGATCAGCTTATCTAGAAAGGCAACCTAGCTTCATCCGAGCGCATGCTTCAGAGTATTTCTGCTGAGCACAGAGAGTATGTAGAGCAGAAGAGCGACGACAGGCTTATGCATTATATGGCAGGGTATGTTGCCCGAAAGTTTCTTAAACGTTATGACGGCAAGAACTGCCAAGCCTTTCTGTTGGAAAGATCCAATAAGGAAGGCAGAAATTCTTAGTTCTCAGTGATATCTGACAAGGAAGAGTTGTATCCTTCGCAAGAACTTTTCCGGGCAGTGAAGAAGTTATAAAACGTATTCCCTGTTTTCTTCAGTCGCAATAACTCTGCAGTGACAGCATAGTAGATTTAATGCTGCTTGTGAAGGCAAATTTTCGATATGCCTTAGGTTGCAGCCAGCAGGCAGATGCGCTCACAACAGGTTTGACGAAGTTCTATATACTGACAAGGCTGCACTTTTATGTAAAAGGGTGGAACCAATCGCAACAGGAACGGCGGAAAAACAAATTGTTCACGAAGATAAGCGTTGTCTATAGTGCCTCTCTCGTAGCAGCCGTAAGCAGTGCCTTGAAAAAGAGGTGGCTGCCCGTTTATTGTACCAATAAATTTGTTTGCTACCATTAGTTCCCATACTTTCTTTTTTACATGTTTATTACGAAATTTCGCGCATTGCAAGAACCGCCGTGACCGCCTACTAATGACATCACCGTAGCAGGAATTATCTCTCTAGATTTCAGTGAATGTGTACTTTGTAAAATAAAAGCTGAACTTGATGAAACAAAGCCTCGTCCATTCGGGATCTCTCTGTTCAGGATGCGTAAGTACGCGTGCAGGAATTGATTAGCTAACTTTAACAGTGAATGTGATTGCGTCTGGACGTGCATCGAAAATTTTGATGGAAAATTAAGCGATTTGCTCAACCACAATTTTACTTCTGCCCTGTTTTTGAGGTCTGCGTTCAGAAATGCAACCGGATCGTCGTACGGCGGCTCTGTGTCTGCACTCGTCGGGTCGGCTTTATCTTCGCACAAACTTATGGCATGTCCGCCTTTCCACCTTTTCCGGGCTCTTTACCTTGAGAGTTAGGTTTTAAGAAAAATGCATTGGAGCTGCAGACGTCCGATTTTCGGCGTTACACCAGATGCACACAGCTTTCCCGGCGCTGCGAATGCAGCGCGTATCGCGGGTATGTCGCGGGTCCTTTACAGCCGGTGCTCCGGTTGCGCCATCTCGCGCTATCGACGTGAGATGGCGCATCCGCGGGCTCTCCCTGAACCCACTACCCCCTTCTAGAACACTATAGCAGCGGCATTTACCCCTCAAAGGCGGATGCACACGAGCCTCCGCCAATAGGCGCGCACTTCAGTTGACGTCACGAGCCGGACGGCCGGTGACCCCGCCGACGAAGAACACGCCTAATGGCTTGTTGACACTTGGACATTCGGCGGCGAGAGCGAGCGGAATCCGCTGCCGCGACAGAGATTCCGCCGAAATACCCAGCGGATAGGCCGATCGGTCCAGGACCGATTTCTGCCGCCGGAAAAAAATACGCCGAATCTCGTCAGCCAATAGGAAGGCGAGTACCCGCGGCACAAACATGGCGGCGCCCTTCGATGCAGGAGGCCTCGCTTCGGACTGAATTCGTCGCTGTTACTGCCTTTTTCAGCGCGTTCACTGGCAATAAAAGAACCAGCGGTCTTTCGCTTTGTCTCATCTCGCCCATAAGAAAACGTTTGAGTGATAAATTTGCTTTACTTCTTATTTCGGGTGACGATTCTTCCCCTTTTAGGCTTAAGAGGGGCGTCGGTTTGTTGACAACAGTGGTTCCCGTCATAACCACCATATGGCGCCACTAGGCCAAAATTACAGTTTTAAAAGCGAGAATGTTAGAAATTGCCTAACGTCCGGCAAAATAGGTGCATTTAGCGTACGTAAGTGTGCATACGGTTATGGAACGTAGACAGCATCGATTAACGCCTTGCCATATCTGTGAACGCCGTGAGCAGACGACACACTGGCGATGAGCGGAGACGCGGTGGCCAGGAAGTGTGAACGATGCAGCTTTTCGGCGGCAGCGGATTTCGCTTGCTCTCGCCGCCGAATGTTCAAGTGTGAACGCGCCATAACATGGCCGCCCTCGTTTCGAACTGGACCGAGTCGCGTCAGCTGCGTACGTCTCCCTCCGTCAGAGTGAATTCCAAGTATTTGTGGGCGTCTGTCATGCCGGAAATATTATTGCGAGCTTACGATGCACAATTAGTGCCGCGTGCGCTTGTTCTGAGCCGTTAGCCGACAAAAAAAGATAACCGCGAACATCGCTGACGCTGCGCTGCGCTTCGTCTGGAAACAGGATACCGCGGCAACACACCGCTGCAAACAAACATCGCGCGTGTTGGTTCTATGGTGTTTTGTTTTGCTCTTAAGTGAAGTTGCGGCGAGGGGAGTTTGCCAAAGTCTGGTACCCACTGTGAGCGGCTGGTGTGTTGGTGTACTGTGCCCCTGCGTTTCTCGTCGGACGTGGCGAAGTGATGGAGCAAAACCATTATCACGATAAATGGGTAAAGCGTGCGCGGATGAAACCTACCTACAAGTTCCTAAACCGTTGGCGGCAGTATGGTAAGATAGCCGAGCGTCTAACAGGGCGTCGTTCGAGTGTCGCTCCATGCCATCGATCTTGTTCCGTAGCAGACGACTCACAGCGCTGTAGAAGGCACGGAGTTATTTTTCTCTCGCGATCCAGCATATGCTGTAGCATTTACATCTTGATAGCTTTACTAAACCACTCAACAAGATACACAAATCTGATTTATACCGAGAAATACGCGTTTTAGAAGCAGTCACAATTTTTTGAGCGGGACTATTTCTTTAGTCGCGGTGGCAATTGGCTGCTGCATTTCGGTCATCTGGGCGGGGCCTGTCCTGTTTTCTAAAGTTGTACCCGACTATAGAAGTAAGCAGCAAGATTGTTCGATTATCAGTTTTCCTGTATTGTGTTCATGTAAACGGTTCTCTTTGTTTAACTCCTTTCATATCTTTTTATACTTTCCTTCACATCTTATTTTTGTAAAATTAGGATACAGTGTGAACGCTTTTTTCTCGAATAATAGATATCTTACAGATTTTTCTTGCACTGCTGTCACTGTTGCGCGCCGCCGGCGCCCAGGCCCCTTCAAGCTACAGCTTTTTGCCTGGGAAGCCGTCAGCATTATAAGATGTTGAAAATAAAGGTGAATCGAATTGAAGTTAGTTTCTTTCTAACGGAAGTACCACAAGTTTTGAGTGCATTTAAGAAAACACTAGCACATCTTGAAGTGCTTCACGCAAATTAGAAAAGAAGTTGTGATACGCTTTCTGGAGTTCATGGTATTTTCACGCCACATTACACTTGCTGGGCCTTCGAACCAAGAGGAAAAGAGCCCATTCTTCCTATTACCATACCATTCAGAACTAATGAAACGTAACATCGTTAAATCAAGTTTTATTAACACCTTGACTCTGTCAGGTCAGCATAGGCTAGAGGACAGCTTTTCGAGCCAAGTGTCTAGGCTGACGCAGTGAGGATACTCGCAAGCCCTTCTCTCGTCTGTCGCTGAAAAAGTAGCTGCCCCAGATGAAGCGTGCATGGGAAGCAAAAATGTCGCTGAACCCCAAGCAGCACAGCTAATCGGCCTAATATTGGAAATTAATGGTTTCACTCTGGTCTCTCCTTTGTCGGGCCCGTCTTTGCCAATACGTTGCGAATATTGGGCAGGTTACCTGTGCTGCTTGGGTTCTACCTTGCATGCACCGGATATCGCATAAACTTAAGAAAGTTGGAAGCAAAGCAGGAGTGGACGCAGGTTTCTCAGCCCCTCTCCGGCTATCAAAATTTTGCGGCAAGGTTAACGAAAACAAGAAGAAAATGGGTTGCACAACGCGGCATAGAGATCCTTTCGTGGCATGTTAGCAGGGCGTTGTCTATTCCACTCTTTTATCTTGGTGCAAAACTTGCATCGGACAAACAGACCATTGTTTAAATGAAAGGCTAATTGAACACAACAATTATTTATATGGCACTTGAGATAGTTAGCTTTTCACTGTCGGAACTGCCACCCCAAAAAACAATTTTTGCCTACCTGAAGAAAAACGTGGCCTGACGAATGCCACGTGCGAGTGGCGTGCTGGTGTGGCCAAAAGAGCAGTCTTTTGTTTCGGCTCCTCGGTTCTCGACGTGACAGCTTGGCTGCCTTTTCTAACCATCCGCTTTAAAGAGGCTCCGAAAGAGGCTCTATTAACGTTGCAGTATGGCTGGAATGTTAAAGCACGCCGTTTCACGAATATTGCCAGGAAGAATTTTTAATCCGCTTTGTAGAAACAGTTATCTTTTGTCAAAATTTGAATTTCAGCGTCTTCGCGCCTTTCTTTTTCCTCTCGTCACTTTTTGCACACTTGAAGGTCGGCGCTCGTCCGCCGGCCCCACCTCCGGGAGAGAGCTTCCTGACCCACCGGAGCTACGCGGCTTATTGGCCGCGGCCTTGGCAGCTGCCTAACGTCTGAAAGAATCTAACCAATAGCCATCTCTCAAGATGTATACGTAGATGCGAGCGACAGTGAAGGGTGCGAGCATGAAAAGGTCGCCAGGAAGGGCTCGCCAACTGTCGCGCGTGATTTTGGGTTCTCTGCTGCCTGTAGAACTGTATTATTTGGCTCAAGTGTTCATGAAAAGACACTGCAGTGATTGCGAAAGTTGATGTTCTCTCCTCGGAAGGTGTTTTAGATCCCGTTTGGCCATGCATCCGCCGCTGGTTCTGATCTCTGCGCCGAAGTGGATGCCTCATTGTCGGTAATATATTATTGCATTATAACCACAACCTCGCGCAAGAAAATGTCTGCTGCCGCTATGTTCCTTTGACTTCTTGAGTGCGGGTCATAGCATCGTAACGTAGGAATACTCTAAAAACGCCTACAAACTTTACCTCTCTGGCAGAGTGCGTGAATGTTCAAATGCTTTTTCCAGCTGCAGGAATACCTCGAGAAAGCTGTGCCACTGCAGCCACGGTCGCTGCACTGCCACGTCTGGTACCGGATGCACGTGATTCGGGACCCGAGGAGCGTGTTCTTTGAAACTTACGAATTATTCCCGGATGACGCCTTCTTCACCTACTGCTCGGGGCGCACAATCATCATGACCTTCGATGTGATGCGCGACCTCCTCCGGGCGGCATCGTTCATCCCTCGCCACACGAGTGTAGGACATTCACACTTTTGGCCTGCACTTGCTTACATTATGGTTACCGTCATCGTTTACACGGATTGACGTCCCCGCATAGCGCTTTCTAGAAGGAAGCTGAAAGGGATCCTCAGGACATAGAGTGTTGGCTTTAGTGGCGCATAAGCATCTAACGTTATCATGCGCCAAGCTCAAGGTGTAAGAAAATTGTCGCCTGCTCAATTTTACAAATCTGTAAAAAAACAATCAGTGGTGTCGATGGCCTAAAAGATTAGTTCATAATTCTTATTAATGGCAAAAAAGAGCTTTAAAAGGGCAGTTAGTGAAAGCTTTAAAGGTCAGGTGACCTCAGCAACCATCCTTGCCTCGGCAAGGATATCGAGGCTCCCAACAAATCAAATAAAAACCTCAGCCTTCTTCTCAGGAACGAGAAGGTGGCTGATGTGTATCGCCATATGTAGTAAGGAACTGGTTTAGAATTCAGAGGTTTTCAAGGACAGCTGCTTTCCTTAAAAAGCTAATAACACTTACGATACCAATTAGTGTGTCTTCGGCTAAAATAGTTCTGGGAGGAATACAGTTTTTTCATGTAGCATAGATCAAAATGTTTTGGTCAGTGATTCAAGTTATGTGCATAAGAATAAGACGTGAATTAGTGCAATTTGATATCAGCATTTTTCACAAACAGATTTAACTTCTTTTGTTACTAGAAAGTTGTCTGTAAGGTGTGTATGTGGCATACAGAAATGGCATAAAATTACTTCCGTGAAACGTTCATTGTGACTACATGTTTTCCATTCACCCAGTATGGGCATCACCAAATGCAGTTTTTTATTATTTCATTGTCCTAGGTATCCTGGCATTTAGCTTTCAAATTAGCGCTTATTAATACAGTCTCTATCAGGTATGTTGACTTTCCTGATTTCACGGCTGCGAGCTTGTGAAGCGCATAAGTTGGCTCTTATGTCCATACAGTCCATCTATCCCATCTAGCGGCCATCAAGTCCAAGACGGCTTGGCATTCATATGTAGCGGTGCCCTGACTTGTTCTATGTTGTGTAATATGTTTCCTATTAAGGATTAGCCTGCATTTCTGGAATGTAATAACGTGAGCACGCTAAGAGAATCAGTGTAGATCATGCTGTTTTTTTTAATGCTGTTATTTATTAGTTTGCCTACAGTTGCAGAGACTGATTGACATTCAGCAGCAAAAATGGATGCACAGTTGGGAAGCCTAACTATTTTTTGCAACGCATTGCCTTCTAACCTCGTCCGTACCTGAAGCTTGGAAGAACGCAATTATAATGTTAATTCATAAGAGAGGAGACGCCAAAGACTTGAAAAATTACAGACCGTTCAGCTTACTGTCCGTTTCCTACACGGTACTTACTAAGGTAATCGCTAATAGAGTCCGGGCAACCGTAGACATTAATCGGCCAAATGATCAGGCAGGTATTTGTAAAGAATATTCCACAATGTATCATACTCACGCTATAAATCAGATGAAAGAGAAATACGCAGAATTCAACCAACCACTATATAAAGCCTGTATTAAATATGAGAAAGCATACGACTCAGTGGAAACCTCAGCAGTCATTCAGGCTTTGCGGAATCAGGGTGTAGATGAGCCTTATGTCAAAAAATATATCATACTGCTCTTTCTGTCTAACTCATTGATCATGATTTGCAGTTCATCTCCTGAGTGACTCAGCAAGGCAATATCATCAGCGAATCGCAGATTATTTAGGTATTCTCCATTCACCCTTATCCCCAAGAGTTCCCAATTCAGGCCTCGGAATACCTCCTGTAAACTGGCGGTGAATTGGATTGGCGAGATCGTGTCTTCTTGCCTGACGCCCTTCCTTATTGGAATTTTATTTCTGACTTTATGGAGGACTATTGACCATAGTCCTCCATCCAGACGCTTCAGTGCAATTTGCTTTCATTCGGCTTCCTTGAGCTAAAGGCGTTCGTTATCAAGCCTGTCGGCCTCCTCCTTAGTCTTCCTGATTCCCTTCCTGAATGGCATCCCAGGTATCCGAAATTTTGTCCTGCTCAGCACTTCGTTCCTCAATATCCTCAATCAGCTGCGGTTTTCTGTGACATTTCCCGATCTCAATACCCAGTTCATCACAAAACAAAATAAACTTTGGCTCCCCCAGTTTGCTCAAATCCATGGCAATTGCTGAACGAGGACTTTCAATACAAGATGCTACGTGAAATACTTTATCGAGCCCCTGTTATTTCTATCTGTACCTCCTGCAGGAATGCCTGAACAGGTGACGCAGGTAGCAAATGAAGAAATAAAAATTAACGGTCTGCTAAAAAGTCGTACAAACAGGTCAGCATCCTGCCCCGGATGCATAGATCTGCTAAATCGTGGAGTATGCCGAACCTTTAAGTAGAGCCGTACGCTTTCTGCTTGTCAAAGAGAACCGCAAGATAACGGTGCTGCTGTATGAACGCCTCCCGCATTGTGTTTTCAAGGCGGATCTGTGGTGGAGCATATTTTTTTGAAACCGCGCTTATGTATGTCGAGAAGCTGGCGAGATTCAAGAACAAAGGTCAGTTGGATATTCACCACACTTTCAAATTTTTGTAGCGGGAGCTACACTGGGCTATCAGTCGAGCATTTCGCGGTACACGGGAAAGGTCAGTTGTGCGCACGCGCCGTTGCCATGGCAACCGAAGAGGAGCAAAGCGCGGTGTGCGCTTCACCGTAGCCGCGTCCGTGCGCACGCTCCACCGTCAAAGCCGAGCGTGACGTTACGCGAATGAGCAGTTGTGCGCATGCGCCGATACCATGGTAACCACAGGGACCCCACAGCTGCGCCGCTCTATCAACCGAACCCCGCGTCGCGTGGGCAGGATTGCGTATAAAAGGCGGAGATGTAGTGGGCGTTTGTATCACAACTTTTGACATGCATGCAGAGGAGAGTCCAGCCCCTGCTAAACGGCGGTAGAGACAAAAGAACATCAACTCTTCCGATCCTGAGGTTGTAGCCTCGCAGTTGGATTAAACTAAATAAGAACGCTTGAGTCTGTGTGTACGTGAAGCAAGGTATCACCGCTGTCAGATATCTCCATTGGATTGCGTCGAATAATGGTGAAGCCTGCTGTGTCCGGCTTCTCTAAAGCGGCATTATCATCCAAGGAGTCTGCGTGGTACCGAGAACATCTGTCAAGCAGACGATTAATGTTGTTGCCAAGTGTATACAAGCCTACGTCACGGTTTCACAGTAGTGTGTGACTTTGGGTGATTTCAACAGGAAACAGGACTCTCTCTGTCAGTGTATGAAAGAAAAGTTTGACTTGAATTTAGCTTTGGACCCTCACGTCCAAACTACACACTGGGGAACTAGAATAGAGCTTGTATACTAAGGAGGCTCTTAATTTGAAATACTGTACCGACCAAATTGAGACCACTGCTTGCTACTTCACTTACCATCGGGTAGTCTTCGTCTCTGTCAAGCAGAATGAATAATAGATCTGTATACCCAATGTCTCTCATTTCTAAACATACAGTGACCACAACAAGCTCAGCCAGGGAAACATACCTCTCGCTACGTATACCCTGGCATAGCCGAGCTAAGCCACTGCCAATTTTTTTTGTTTTTTTCTGAGCAGCTGGTAAGTACAATTGGTCTATAACTGCCATTACTTGATGATGGTATTCCAGGGCTCAAGAAAGGAACTACAATGGATTTCTTCCATGTGTCAATTATCTTCCCTGCCAGAGTTTATTGAAATTTAAATTTTATTGAAAAGCCAGATTTTATTGAAATTTAGAAGTGCCTCAATGGTGGCCTCAGAGAGTTGTGCAAGTATGATGTACTGCGTATTATCTCGGCCTGTTGCTCTCTGTTTGCCTGCAGATAATACTCTATTTAGTTTCTGTATTGTAATTTTCCTATATGATCTTCATTCATGCCTGCTTCTGTGAGAAGTTTTTTCTGCTATGGCTTTGTGTTTTTTGAAATGTGTCAGTGCAGTTGCAACAACTGGAAACAGCAGCGAAGGGTTCACCTATTATGTCTGCCTGTTCTAATATTGTTTGTTTAACAGGGTGGACAGAAGTGGAAAAGTGTAGGGAGAATAGTCGCCACTGAATTTTCGGACCTCATCCCACAATTCTTGGACAGTAGTGAACTGGTTTTTGTATGCATGTTTCTTCCAAGACGTTCTTTCATCATTTATACGAATATGACGCGCTTTGGACTTTGTCCTTTTAAATAATAACAAGTTCTCCGTTCTGGGGCACCTTCAAAATATTCCACATGCTTTCTTTGTTCCATCTTCACTAGTATGCATCCTGTGTCTTCCAAACCTTGCGATTTTTCCTTATTTGTCCTGATGATTGCGGAATCGCTATCTTTGACAGAAGAAATTATACAGGTCGTAAATTTTTCATTCCTTTCTGCTATGCCTATTCCATGATTGAAATCTCTATGTAATGAGGCATTTGTGGACACAGTGACCAGTCAGCTATATTGGAGTTTCCAGCTATGAGGTCATGTTGTAATGATTTAAATTCAGGATATAATTTTAAAACTCTTGGTCAGTGGTGACTTGCTCGAGGATCATTATAACATTCCAAATAAATTCATTAAAACTTATGTGATAGGGTGGTTAAACCAAGGCAGCACATTTTTTCCTGAGCTGGGGCAGCAATTCGTCTTTTTTCTTGCATTCATTAGGTAAATGAAATTTGTAAGCATAAGGTCTTCAATTATTTGGCTTCTGGAGTCTGTGCGCTCACTCTTTCAAAAGTGTGAGTGCGGATTGAAATCCCGAACTACCACACATAGTTCTTATAGTTGTTGGAAGAGGCTTTCCAATTTGTGGATAGTAACTGTGAGGCTTGGTGGCATATGTACAGAGCAGTTATTCTATGTTTAACTACACTGACTGTTAAAGCCTAAAAGTTTGTTTTCATGTTATTTCTCGTGCACGGATGACAATTTTCATTACGATTGCCACGCTACCTGTTCTCCTGTTCTCAATCTCATCCGGAAATTTCGAATTTTTCAAGATATTTCTGTGTACACGAAGATGTAGGCAAAATTGATTTAAACATGTCTGTAATGTGTGTGCAATTTCTCAGAATTCCTCTACAGTTTAATTGAAACAAAAATGTCACGTATAAGAGTGTTGAGTATGAGGAAAAAGCAGCTGAAAAAGTAAGTTTTCAAGAGGAAAAAGTAAGTTTTCAAGAGGCATTATTCTAGGCTCTCCTTTTTGTTTTGATATCGATGTTTAGAATCCAAACACACCTTTCAGACACCATATACGGATTCTGCCCAGACCGATCCGCGCAGGAATGTCCTGCTCTAACTACACAAGGAACTCTTGGATCCAGTCGAGCACCCCAGTGACGATCAAGTGGTCCTCGCCTCAGGCCTCAAGGTGGAGTTGACAACGTGACCAGCGACCTCATCCTCACACATTTGTCACATGAATTGTGGCCACAACATGTTTAGGTACATCCGATAATTTCTCGCTGATAGGAAGGCCTATATACGTATCCAAGACCAGAAGCATGGCCCGTATTCCCTCGGCACAAGAGGAACCCCACAGGGAGCAGTACTTTCACTCTTCTTCTTTAATGTCGCCATGGCTTACCACCCCTACTGGTTAATGATGCCCGACGCATCAGGCATGCCCTGTATGCTGCTGACATCACGCTCTGGGCAACACATGGGTCGCTGGGACAGATCGAGGCCAACCTGAAACAAGCGGCGACTATTGTTGACGGATCCACTCGCCCCAGTGGCCCGGAATGCTCCCCGACCAAATCAAAATTCATGCACCTCGGCCCAACCAGAAGTGTATCACTAAAGTTGACCTCGCCCTTGCTAGCGGCCCTATCCCTGAACACGATGAAGTAAGAGTGTTGAGGCTCTTTGTCCACCGCAACCGCAAGATTGATACAACCCCGCAGAAGCTGCGCACGATTGGAGACCAGGTAGGCGGTGTTGTCCTCCGGGTATCTTACAAATGGGGATGGTTACGATGCAAAGACGCCCTGAGGCTGGCCAATGCATTAGCCGGGTACTCTACTCGACACCCTATCTCCGCTTGTGGAAATGTGACGAGAACGCCCTAGAGGTGATCCCTCACAACATCTATAAGCGCCCCCTCGGCTTCCAAATAACGATGTCCAATCAACAGGTCATCGATCTCGCGATGACCAACACGTCATCTTGACCTTAGAGGGTCGTGATGTAGGGGCTCTCAAACATGCGACAAGGGCTCCTTGTCACCGGAGGCATCTGTTGCTAAACCGTCGTGGTCGCTTCAGATGACGCGGTGTTTGCGACGCGCGACCCCTTTCTGACAATCTATCCTCTCATATCTCTTAACTCTCCTAACGTCTGCACGTGGCAGTGTTTGTGGCTCAGCTTGAGCCAGTGGGCAGGCCCCCGTGCACTTTCCTTTTCTTTCTTCCTTCAGTCGCAACAACAACAGTTTTGTTCCACGTTGTGGTGCTCGGGCACCACGCTGGCGCCTGTTATTGAAGCGATTAGAAGGGATAACTTCGCTGCACCATGTAAAGCCGATTTCGTCGTACCTGGCACAGTCCTCTACTGCGGCAGCGCCGCGCAACAGGAGCGCCGCCGCCGCCGGCTTCTCCGCTGCGCCGGAGCCGCCGCCGCTCCTCTGCCCTGCGTGACTTCACAACCGCGATGCGCAGTAGTACTGGCGTTCCTGTACATGATCCCGCAGGAGCGGAGTTGCGCGTCTGTTTTCCCTCGCCGCTCCGAACACCATGGAGGGGAACCTGTCTTCAGCGACTGTACCCCTCGACAGCTCGATACTTCGTGTGGACCCGCGCTGTCGGTTACATTTCATACATTTCTCGTGCGCACCTGTGGCGCCATGTTTGGTGCTCTCCAATGGCAGTAACGGACGCGGTCGTCAGCTATGACTGGAGGCAGTGCGCCAAACTGCAGCAACCGCAGTGGAAACGGCAAAGCGTTTTACACGGCGCCGTGTGGAAGGTCGGCGGGTGAAGTGCGTCGGCGACTGAAATGGCTTCTGGGAATGGGCCGCGATAAGCGCGCCCCGAAAGGTACTTGAATATGCGAGGTAAGCAGTTCGTTTTATTTACTCGGAATGTAATATTTGTGTTCTTGTTCCGTTAAGTGACTTTGGTGAGTAACTTTCGCGCTACCAAATGATGTACAGAGAGCTGAGCAGGCTCGTCGAGCGCGGGTGAAGTGTGCAGAGGGACGATTAACGAGATATCGCAGCTACCTTGTGGCGGGCACTGCGCTTTCGTTTTGATCATTCGTGTCGGTATGAAGCAGCGCATGGGCTCAAGCGGTGCCTGTGAAAACCCTGCCTGCTTTATAATATCACTGTGCTGTGTAAGCTGCAGCTCAAGTGCTTGCTGTTCACAGCGTATGCATGTCAATTAGCTGGCGCATGTCGACTTCTTCGAACTTGTTCGTCGCTTTCCACGAGATATGAGTGAAGCAATATGTTTTTCTTGCAGCCAATAGTTTGGCTGACCCGAAAGACGCGGGTTCGATCCAGGCCGCGGCAGTTGAGTTTCCATGGAGGCGAAATTCTAGAGGCCCGTGTATTGTGCGATGTCGGTGAACGTTAAAGAACTCCAGGTGGTCGTAATTTCCTGAGCCTTTTACTACGGCGTCCCCCATAGCCTGAGTCGCTTTGGGACGTTAAACCCCCATAAACCAAACCAAGTTTTTTTGTTCTTTCCCTTTTATACATTTGCTTTTATTTTGTCGCTCTTATTTTGCGCATTTTATATTTTATTTTTGTAAATAACTTTTTATACACTATTATTTAATTTTTTTACATGGTTGATTCTCAGGTGGAGCGAACACTTCTACACGTTTCCTGCAGACGGGTCTTGGGGACACTGATCAGCAAAGAAAGGCTTTCGCCGTAATGTGGCTTCCTGCTTTTCTTGAGACTTCCTTTACTTCATTTCGCAACGCACGTTAATTCCATGTCAACACATCACTGGCATTTCGTCCTCATATCTCGCCACTGTCTTACCGCTGATAAACAGCTTTTTGTACTCAATAAATGGCGTGTTAAGATGATTATAAAGCACTAATAATATTCAAGTGTAGAGATTCACGTCAAACATCAGCGTCGAGGCTCATAATTTGTGCAAGAGTGAAGTTGCCGGCTGTAAAGGCTTTTTCGAACAGCAATAGCCCAGCTTTCCTCCTTGACGAGCACAAGTCTCTACACTTTAGATCACAAGTCATTGTTCGTTATCTTATAATCTGACTTTTGCTCTCCATTCAGCTTCAGATATATTAGCTGGTGCTCCTAAAGGCGCGGTGCACTCACATTGCTTCCGTGCTTCAGTAGGCAATAATAATAATAATTGGTTTTTGGGGAAAGTAAATGGCGCAGTATCTGTCTCATATATCTTTGGACACCTGAACCGCGCCGTAAGGGAAGGGATAAAGGAGGGAATGAAGGAAGAAAGGAAGAAGAGGTGCCGTAGTGGAGGGCTCCGGAATAATTTCGACCACCTGGGGATCTTTAACGTGCACTGACATCGCACAGCACACGGGCGCCTTAGCGTTTTTCCTCCATAAAAACGCAGCCGCCGCGGTCGGGTTCGAACCCGGGAACTCCGGATCAGTAGTCGAGCGCCCTAACCACTGAGCCACCGCGGCGGGAGCACAAATTGGAATTGTAGAATGCCTACGTTGACACACGATAAATCAAGCATCGTAGTTGTAGAAAGCGGGAATAATCAGAAGGATGTGCTATCAGGTATATTGTGAGCTGCGAATTGCTAGGTGTTAGGAGCACAGTCCACAAAGAAGTGTCAGTCGAGCGCGTGCAGAAAAGTTGTTCTTTTAGCGACTAATGAAAATTACAGAGTAACTTGAATGTTTTTGCAGATGGTGCTCTGTATGACAGTTCATTTGCTTCAAATACATTGGACATCTATTGCTTCACATTGGAGTGTTCGCTGGGAAAATTGAATGGGTGAGTACGCAAAAAAAAGGAGATTTTAAAAAAGGCAATTTCATAAGAACTACTATTTTTCTTACATTTTTGTAAGCTAAGCGCAAAAAGCAGATATATTATTTCCTGTGTTATAAATGTTGACTTTTCTTTTGTAGCAGGCTATTCGTACTGTATGCACCTGCTCAGACTCGTGGACCTCTACCTTTACCTTCAGCTAAGGAGCCCAGAAGTCCATGACTACAGCGCAATGAACGGGGCGTAGAAGAAGGACACAGGCAGGGACACAACACATCGTAGTGTTCCTGGCTGTGTCCTTCTTTTACGTGCCATTCGTAGCGCTGTAGTCATGGAATATCGAAATCAACTCGGCCAACAACTTACCTTGTAGCCCAGAAGTATTTCCGTAGTAGGAAATGCAGCAGTGTAACCATGCAAGCATATTTTGTTTTGTGGACCATCGGGATTTTCCTGGTTTCCGCAGGTCTGCATGACGTATGTGAACAGGCGTGTGAAATTGATGCCAAACACAAGATCAACCTGATGCCTAATTTGAAACTGCGTGACTTGAACCCAAATCATTTGAAAAAATGAATGTGGCATCAGCACATGCCCTTTTGCACCACGCCAGTGCTGCGGGCCTGCGGCACCTAGTGCAAAATGACCGCCTGCTCAAGGAAGCCCTCACAACAGGTTTTTTCGTAGAACAGGTTTTCAGGTGGTTTACCATCATGAGGTCACGGTCAAGGAAAACTGCTCTAAATGAAATCTGCCCCCGGGCAGCTGATGAGGCTAAAACCTTCCTTTCTGAATTTCTGGTCATGTTTTCATATTTTTCTATCATGGACAAGCTCGGAAAAGGTCATGGAAGCCTGCTAAAACAGGTGTTGTACCCTCAACGTTGGGTGCTTTGCCGTTGAGGCAAAACTACATTGTGGAGCATAGCTTTACGCTCTTTGTGTTCAGCAGGCTGAGGCAGGATGCTCTCGAAAACCTTTTCAGCACTGTGAGACTAAAGTCACCGATTCCACGGACAATAGAGTTCAAGGGCACATTATAATTGTTCTTGCACAATATTCTGACCGTAGTCGCCCTGACACGTACTCAACTTACGACTCTCATGACCTGCTACCTTTTTTGATGAGTAGACAGAAGAAAACTGAGCCGTCTGTTGACAGTATGTTGGACATGAGTCTAGATGACGTGCTAGAGTTGTGTAAAGAGGAGGAAGACAGCCTATAATAATTTGATGGTTATGTTCTATGGGCTGTGGTACACAACTATAAGCTGTGTCAGCAGTGCCTTGCCAGTGTTGTAAAGCCAAGTTCGGAGGACCCTGAACTGGTGGCCCTGGCCGTTAATGTCAGTGCACGTTAAAGAACCCCAGGAGGTCGAAATTCCCGGAGCCCTTCACTACGGCGTCCCTCATAGCCTGAGTCGCTTTGGGACGTTAAACCCCCATAAGCCAAACCAAACCATCAGGTGTTATGCAATTCAAGGGCGAAACCCACTTAAGGTTCCTTCGGACATTGTTCTGAAGCTGCTGCACGCGCACTGCGCTCAGCTGCTTCGGGATAATCAAGCTGGCCTTTTGGAGTGGACTGTGGAGAGCTCGAAGAAGGCCGTTGAAGGCAACTGCGGGTCTCTCAGCGCATTTCCCAAGTGTCACAATATAGCATCAAAAGCGATAAGTCGTGTTTTTTGCGCAGAATGAGGTTCGCCTTAAAAGAAAATAATGGGGAGGGGGGCAAAACTTTTGTCGAAACTGCGCGAGCCTGGCAAGTGTGGCTTATAATGTTTAGGAATGCGCATTCTAAGCCAGATTGTCAGCTAGCCTTGTCATTCCGTACACAATAATTCAGCAATGGCTGTCTGAAGGCTCAGGTGAGGGATTATGTATCTCCTAAGTAGCTTTCCAGGTTGCAGAGGAACTTTGTTCTCTAGCGTCCGGTCCAACTTAGATTTAAAAAAAAATCTGTAGAAGCGCAGGCCCTCGGAACACAATGTATTTAGGGTTCAACATCCTCAGGCGGCACGTCTACTCAAAAGAATGCCGTAGTACAGGGTTGTGCAAGGAGCTGGTTACCTGAGGTCATTAATGTGCGTTGACATCCCAGAGTTCATGGAAATTTTCGAGTAACATATACATCTTGCAAACACCATTGCCAAATGATAAAATGATATTTCAGTCAAATTGAGGGGTTGGCTAATGAAATGGCGTGCAATAACCAATTACAGTATGTTGATCCTATGTAGCACAGGCAAACGAAACGTCAGTGTTGAGACGTCCATGCTTTTGGGCGCTCTAGCAACCACCCAAAGGCTCCAGGTAAACATGTGTGCATCCATTTGCCTCTAGAAGAGAACCAATTTGAGTGGTAATTTTTAAAAAGTGATAAAGGAAGTATGCAAAGCCACAGAGGGCCTTCAGGTGGAAAGGTATGAAGTTGTAATGTTGATTAGTCATGGCTTCCAATATTTTACTTCAATGTTTTGGCCGGGACAGGCACTTGGACTCTGTGCTATGTATACGAGAACCTGGCATAACCTAGTGTAATGCTATCGCGCATGACGTGCAGGACATCGTGGGAGGTGTTTTTCGCAAAGTCGCCAGTACGGCTTGAATTAGGGACAACGGAGAACAAGAAGTTGTGTGTTTCTCGAAGAAAGGATTGCAATAGCAGTGTTTAACAAATACCACTCTACCTGAAAAAGCACTGAAGAGCTAAGATAATGGTGATGGATTACTTTAACAGGTATAAAATTAAGATGTTAACCATTAAAGTATAGGACAAGCTTTTAGGTCTTCTACAAATTTTGTCCTTAAAGCTTCAAGACTGATTTATTCCCTTCGCTGGAAATGATTCCCCAAACCAAATGTTAGTGCTAGTAGGTGCGTATTTGTAGCGCCATCTATTCGGGCTAACCTCAGCTATTTATGTTATTAGATGTGGCAGCCGCTAGATGGCACTACATGTAAAAATACGTTGTCACTAGTCGTCTGCGCATTCTACAATGTGGAGAGATGGACGTCCACCTCGAACAGTGTGTAAACAGAAATTTCTCTGAGAAGCTTGGCAAGACGTATGAACTCCACACACAGACGTATGAACTCCTTCGCGACCCTGGAGACATGGACGTCCACCTCGAACAGCGTGTAAACAGAAATTTCTCTGAGAAGCTTGGCAAGACGTATGAACTCCACACACAGACGTATGAACTCCTTCGTGACGCTTACGGCAACGAGAGATTATCTCGGGCGCGAGTTTTCGAATCGGACAAGAGGTTCGTTTTGGGGAGAACGTCGATGGAAGACGACACAAGGCAGGGGAGACCTTAAGCCTCATGGATTGAAAACAACGTGGCTCGGATCAAGGAAATCTTACAGAAATACCGCGCCGTTACAGTCCGCATGCTATCAGATACTCTCCACATTAGTAAGACAACACGCACCAAATTTTGCGTGAGAACTTGAGGAAACGAAAGCTGAATGCTAGGCTTGTGCCGCACTCCCTCACACAGGACCAGAAGGACACGCGGGCATGAGCGAGCGCTGATTTGCTCTCCGAGGCAGAGAAGGATGCTGCATTCGTCGACAGCATCATTGCGGACGACGAAACATGGTGTTTTCAATACGGTCCTCAAAGAGGCAGAGCGCCGAATGTCGGTCCACAAGCTGTCCGGCGTCCAGAAAGGTGCGGCGACAGAAGACCAAACAAAGACGATGCTGATAGTTTTTTTCGATGCAAGAGGTATGAACACCATGAATTCATCCCACAAGGACCGACGGTGAATCAGGAGATTTGTATCCGCGTGCTCCAACACATGCGAAATGCCCTGCGATGCCGTCGCTCTGATTTATGGGCATCCGAACAAAAGAGCATTCTCCATGATAACACAAGCCCGCGCATTGCTCTCAGCGTGACAAAATGTTTCGCCAAGCATAGCATTACTGTACTTCCCCATCAGCCATACTCGCCTGACCTTTCCCCATGCGATTTTTTTAGGTTTCCTCTTGCGAAGAGAGTCCTAAAGGGTTGCTGAATGGGGAGCGTGGAGGCCATTCAAGACGCCACGACAAAGGAGCTGACAGCCCTGCCAAAACAGGCGTTTTCCAACTGTTTCCAACACCTCAGGAATTGTTGGAAGCTGTGTATAGACTGCAAGGGAGACTATTTCGATGGGGTGCTGCACAAAGGATTTCAATGTTAAACGCATTTTTTTAATGGACTCAGTCTCGGAACTTTACGGACAAAGGTATATTCATTTCCCGGTAGTCTTGCGCAATGCACACCCTTTACTTCGATGCATAACTTAGGGCTGTTTTATGCAACTTTGCTTTAATTGCTGTGACGTCTGCTTCGGTATCTTTTGATAACGTTTATTTTCCTATTTCTATGCAGTTCTTCAGTGCGTGCTGATGAATGGCACTCCAGTGCATGATTATAGCTGCTTTAGAATTATCGCTCGCATTTGCTTTCATGACAACTCCCACAAGCGCTGAAAAGCTAAGAATAACGTAAGTTGCTTGAGGACGTTAACCACATAAACGAATCACAAGTAGGATTTAGGATTCACAGCACGTGAGGCATAAAATAACAGCGGTTTTAATGCACATCAGCTGTTCATGATAGCGTGTTGAAAGATTGACAGTTACAGCAAGATAACAGATGGGTATTACATTGCCTTAGTACTTGTATGTCTTGGTGAGGCATAAGAAAAGGAACAGAATATGACACTTAGATTTGTGTACTCCAAATATTGCAATTGTCAAAGTGTCACTGCCCTCCAAAGCCAAGTGAAATATCCTACACTGGCTACTCGGCGAAAGTGGCCTTGTTTGAAGTTATTTTGCAACTGCATTACAAAGTGAGTAATAAAAATGGCTACTTAAACCCTGCCATACGCCACTCTCGTAGAGCGAAACACACTAAATGTGCTCTACCATTTCTGTCGCGATGTAACAGTCACAACTACTCCTTTTTCCGTTTTTGTGGAAAAGTGATCATGTCCCTTTGTTCTCTCCCCTTTCTCTCTCTCCCTCCGTTCCCCTTCCCACGTGTAGGGTAGCATACCGGGCGCTGCCTAGTTAACCTCCCTGCCTTTCTGCCTGTCTCACTCTCTTGTTGGATTGTGCAAAAGTTTGTCAATCAACATTGCTAATGCACAGTCTGCTGAGGCGTTTTTCTCAGGGTAGGAATTTTATATGCAGTCTTTGCCTGAAAGAAATATCAGTGTTGTGGCAGGTTCTTATCATAAGCACAGTGATTCCGAATATTATTTTCATTTCATTGTGGCCTACCTATCACCTGTGTTTCCATACTTAGGGTACTGACGTGTGTTTTTACTGTATTGTCAATGTCGATGCTGCTGCATTATTGCTTGTTACCAAAAGATTCCTCTGTAATGATCCTTGCATTATTGTGTGCCGTCACCTGTTAGCTGCTGTGAAAGGCTTACGTTATTGATCAATAAATAAAAAATTTCTAACATGTTCCAAGCTCTACTAGTGCCATCACAACCAACATTTGCCTGTTTCGACAGCGGAATTAGAACTACATTGGTAAAAACATTTTTCACGAACAAGCAAACTGCATGCCTTGAAAGTTGTTTACATTGATCAAATCACCCTTTTTTCTTCGTTACATATATTTTCAAATAAACAAGAGACAAAGAAAATCTTGTTTGTCTGTATCTTTCCTTTAAAGTCCTTTCATGGACACCAATTTGAGCCTATACCTGTTCCTCTAAGCAGTATTTGTAAAATATTGTGACGCCCATGAAGGCGCGACGCCTAGTCTGTTTGGTCGATATCGCTGACTACGCAGAAGTTGAGGAGAGCGAGGTGGATGCGTCTCGTGGTCGGCAAGCGGACCCCAGCTGGTTTCAGTCGCCCGTTAGGATCAGAATGAAATCTAAAGTCTGACAAAAACTCCTCTGGTTGGGTAGAAGATTCATGTATAAAGAAAGGAACGCCGACCAAGGTTGTTGTTAAAACGAAGACGTTTCGGCTTCCATATGGAAGCCTTGATTACTGGGCGGAAAGCCCAAAGCACCAAGCTTAAGTGCGTCGCAGTAATCGCCCCAAGCTTCTTGCGTATGTAGGCGGTTGCCTGCGTTGTAGTTAAGGGCTTTTTCTGTAGTTAGGATTATCAGTGATTCCAGATATCGACGTGACAGTCAATTCTTTTCTTTTGCGATTATTGATGCTTCTTCCCAGTATATATTGTGCGACGCGGCTTCCACGTGTTCTGCGAGTGCATTAATCGCAATCTTCTTGTTCCTTACGTCGTTCTTGTGGTCCCTCAATCGCGTTTCGAAATTCCCGCTCTCGCCGATATAGCAGTAGTCGCAGTCTGCGCAGGGAATCTTATAGATGACGCCAGGAAACTTCTCTTCCTTTATCTTGTCTTTAACGGCCACCAGCTCGTGCCTCAGCTTGCACGCGGGAACGTGAGCGACGTGCACACCGTAAGTGCGCAGAACGCGAGCCAACGACTCGCTCACGCCCGGCTCCTAAGGGATAGCGGCTCGGGCTCGGCAAGGAGGACCAACTCGTTCAGATGGGCGTGATGACCGTTGAAGGACGGAATCCACAAAGCGCTTGGGGTAGCCGCATTCACTCATTTCTCGGCACACTTGGCGTAGATCAGCCGCCCGCTCTTCTGGCCTCGGGCAGATGTTTTTGGCACGTCGGACGAGGGAAGTTACGACGGAGCGTTTGTGGAAAACCGGGTGAACAGAATTAAAATGAAGGTACTAACCTGTGTGGGTTGCCTTTCTATAAACTTTGAAAGAGAGTCTGTTGCCACGGCGTTCAACCAAAACGTCCAGGAACGGAAGACAGCGGGCAGTCTCCTCCTGTACAGTGAACTGAATGGAATCTTCCATGCTATTGATGTGATCTGGGAAAGCACCTAACGCTTCTTTTTTGATAATACCGAAGCAAACATCGACGTAACGTACAAAAACCTTTGGGTGTGGTTCGAAGGTAGCCAGTGTGCGGGCTTCTATTGCTTCCATGGTAAGGTTTTCAGTTGTTACTGATATAGATGCTGCCATAGCGGTGCCATGAACTTGTCTATAGGCTGCACCCCAGAAAATAAAATAGGTGTTTTCAAGGCAGAACTGCAAAAGCTTCAGAAGGTCTGCTGCTTCGATAGGGGTTCTTTCACACAATCCGTTGTCATTCTGCGGCGCTGAGCGGCACACTTCCACAGCTAGATACACAGGAACGCTGGTAAACAGTGACTTCACATCAAAGGACGCCATGATCTCGTCGTCCTCCACCGTGACGTCACGTACTTTTTCAATAGAATCGAAAGAGTCCCGTATGAAAGTCGAGCCCTTTCCAACGAGTGGCGCAAAAACCTTGTGCAAGTAGCCCGACAAGCGGTACAAGGGCGACCGTGTAAAGTCAACTATTGGTCGCATCGGGACGTTTGGCTTATGGATCTTCGGGAGACCATACAAGGCGGGAGCTAATCCATTGTGTCAGAGGATCTTGAAATAAAGTGACTTGTGCTCTGGTGGAATAAATTGGGAGACGTCCGTCAAAAGAATCTGCAAGTTTCTTCCTTGAGCGTAGGGTCCCGCTTCAGCGGCAAGTACGTACTGTCGTCCTGCAGAAGGTCAGTCATTTTCTCAACGTAGTCGTTGCTGTCCAGGATGACGGTGGCGTTGCCTTTGTCAGCGGGAAGTATAATAATGTCCAAGTTTTTACGCAGACTCTTGATAGCATCTCGCTCCTCGGAAAGAAGGGGGGTCGGAGTGTGTCGCGGAAGCTTGGCAAGGATGCTGACTGCGCAAGTTCGGGCCTCTTCTCGGCGGTTGTTATCTACAAGGCCTACAGCGCGTTCGACAGCACAAACCATTTTTCTTGCATCCGCCGCAGATCTCGTGTTAAAGTTCAACCCGAGCTCAAATACGGCGAGTTCTTCTCGAGTAGGCCTGTATGAAACCAGGTTGTGAACTGTCGAAGTGGATGGGCCAGGCGCACACACTTTTTCGCAAGACAGCAGCCTTGATAACTTCCTCTGATGGGACAACTCTCGCTGGAGGGACTGGAGGCTCAGCTTGTTGTTAACATGTAACTGGATGCTGGCGAAGTCCTCGGGACACTGGTGCTCGAGGCTGCGACGAGCAAAGAAGACTTCGTTTTGCAGTTGCCTGTTGGAGGCTTTGCAATGTAGGATCCTGGCTTGAAGCAGTTGCCGTTCCGCTCTGGATACCGCAGCAGACGGAGGGATATAGGAATGAAGCTCCTAGCCTTGCATATGAGGTTAAAATCCAGATGGGCTTTGAAAGCAGAGAGTCGCATGAATAGCGAAACGTATTGGCGCACTTGAGTGATGAAATGTTGGCCATGCGTAGCGTAATGAAATCTAAAGTCTGACGAAATCTAATCTAAAGTCTGTTCCCACTATGGGAGCATCTATATGGGTAGGAACTGCAAACCTTACCATGAAAGCAATAGAAGCCTGCGCACTGGCTTCCTTCGAACCGCACCCAAAGGTTTTTGTACGTTACGTCGATGATTGCTTCAGTGTTATCAAAAAAGAAGCGTTAGGTGTTTTCACAGATCACATCAATAGCATGGAAGATTCCATTCAGTTCACTGTATAGGAGGAGACTGCCCACTGTCTTCCTTTCCTGGACGTTTTGGTTGAACGCCGTGGCAACCGACCCTCTTTCAAAGTTTATAGAAAGGAAACCCACACAGGCCGGGACCTTCATTTTAATTCTGTTCACCCTGTTTGCCACAAACGCTCCGTCGTGGCTTCCCTCGTCTGACGTGCCAAAAACATCTGCCCGAGGCCAGAAGATCGGGCGGCTGACCTACGCCAAGTGTGCCGAGAACTGAGTGAATGCGGCTACCCCAAGCACTTCGCGGATTCCGTCGTTCTACGGTCATCACGCCCATCTGAATGAGTTGGTCCTCCTTGCCGAGCCCGAGCAGCTATCTCTGTGCCGGGCGTGAGCGAGTCTTTGGCTCGCGTTCTGCGCACTCATGATGTGCACATCGCTCACGTTCCCGCGTGCAAGCTGAGGCACGAGCTGGTGGCCGTTACAGGCAAGTTAAAGGAAGAGAAGTTTCCTGGCGTCATCTATGGTTCCCTGCGCAGACTGCGACTACTGCTATATCGGCGAGAGCGGGAATTTCGAAAAGCGATTGAGGGACCACAACAACGACGTAAGGAACAAGAAGATTGCGTCTAATGCACTCACGGAACACGTGGAAGCCGCTTCGCACAATATAGCCTGGGAAGCAGCATCAATAATCGCAAGAGAAAAGAATGGGCTGTCACGTCGACATCTGGAATCACTGATAATCCAAACTACACAAAAAATCCTTAACCACAACGCAGGCAATCTCCCGCCTACGTACGCAAGATGCTTGGGGCGATTACTGCGACGCACTTGAGCTTGGTGCTTTGGGCTTACCGCCCAGTGATCAAGGCTTCCGTATGGAAGCCGAAACGTCTTCGTTTGAACAACAACTTTGGTCGGCGTTCCTTTCTTTATACATGCATGATCAGAATAAACACACGGTCCTAACATTTCGGTGAGAGGTGCCGGGTGCACAGGTTCCCCGAAGACGGATCCCCTGCTTCACCATCGCTGGATGCGGTACATTGCTGGTCTGCCGCTATCTGTGCCAATGATTGTCCTGGACGGCTACGCTCCGAGGTCTGTGCCCAGCAGTTCGTGGCAGCAAGACCTGGAGCCAGTCATTCGCAGGCTCAACCAGAGACGACGTGGATGAATGGCTCACCCAATACCTACACGTGAGTCGCTACAATGAGTGTGGCTCCTCCGCCCGACTTGCCAACATCGTGTTTTCCCTAATGTACACGTCCCTAACGTGGTATGACAACCACGAGGACTCTCATGACGTAGAACCGCTTTGTAGAGGAGCTGAAGAAGTGCTTCGGCGACTCAGTCGCAAAGAAGCGTGCTGAACAATCGCTTGTGCAATGGGCTGAGCTCCCGGTGAGGTGTGTACGAAATACATTGAGGAAATCGTCAAGTTATGCAAGGTCGTCTCTCCTGTCATGAGAGAAGAGGACAAAGTTGGCCACTTAATTAAAGGATTTGCCGAAGACGTCTATAATATTATTATAGGGAAATGAAGTCTAGAGTTGGTGTCTGGCGTCATCCAGCACTGATGCACGTTTGAGACACTAAAAATGCGTCACATCACACCGAAATTTGGCCGTTTGGCCGGGGTGACGACAGTGGCCGCTGTACACACACCATCGTCATGTGATGTGTCTTCCATAATCCGCCCGATCGTTCGCGAGAAGTTTACCAGGCCGCCGGAACTTACACCGAATTCCTCAGCTCTCCCTCCTGTGTTTACCATGCGCCCTCCTCTGCCAGCCGCCCTTAACGCGCAGCGGACGTTGAGGAACACCGGGTACCCCGAAGGCTACGGCCGAGCAACATACCGCGATGGCCCCGGAACTCCAGTCCCGCTTTTACCGGCCTACGCCAGCCACATACGATGAAAACTTTCGGCCCAGCCTTTCGTATGATGACTACTTGCCGGCGCTGCCTGCTGCTGGTTCCTCTCTTGTGTGTTGCCGCTGCGGTCAACCCGGTCACACCTCGCGATTTTGTCTCCGCCGACGACAGCCAATCCCGTTACGGCTCCTTTGTCTATCCTTCGCGGCCGGATTACCAACCCGATTCATCTCGGTACCCATCCTACCCGCCTGATTCTAGCAACCCATGGCCTGCACAAATGCGGACTCGTTCTCCGGCATCGGATAGAAGTGTGACATCGCCTCCTGCCCTCCGCACTCGTCGCTCCGCGTCATCCCGACGCCTCTCCTCATACCCTCCACCGGAAAACTAATCGGCGCGACTGGTGGGGCTGAGGTCGCTGGATGTCTGCCGCCGGAAGAGATACCCCTGCCTGTAGTGATGTTACAGAACAAAGTGCATGTGCTAGTGAATGGTGTACCTGTGATGGCTTTATGGATACCGGTGCTACTGTTTCAGTTACGACTGCTGCGTTTAAGTGTCGCCTCGAACGTAAACTTTTGTTTCGGAGGAACAAAATGTCCAGTTTTGTGGTGTGAGTGGGAAACTGTTGCCTGCAGTAGGAGTGTGTGGCTTTAAGGTTTCAATGAATGAAGTGTTGAGCATGGAAATGGCGGTGCTCGTCCGGTCGACGCACGACGTTTTTTTGGCCTCGACTTTTTGCAGATGTGTGGCGCTAACGTCGACTGTTGCACCGGTGAGCTCAGCGTCGGCAAATGTTTCACCACTGGCCTTGCGGAAGGCTCGTGCAGTGCAGAGTGTGTGTTCTGTGTTACCCGAGATACTCTCGTGCCTCCTCCTTCGGCTGTATGCGGGCCGGTTTCCTGCCCGATACCACTCTCGACGTGTCTGCTGCGACTGTGGAGCCGAACCATTTGGTCTGCATGAAGAATATCTTGGTTCCTCACGTCATGGTTTCCGTGCTGTGTCACTACGACGTACCCTATGTAGTGGGCTCGACGAGGTGACGGGGATCATGTCACTAACTCAGATTCCTGCTTACTGTCCAGGTTGCCCTGTTTGCCACAGCCAGTGCGTCAACGATTCCAAGCACGTGTCGCCACTTGGGATCGGATAACAGGAAAGATAGCTCCGTCGGTTAAAGCTGCCCTTTACCGGATTCGAACTTTCTGCCTGAGATGCGCAGTGTTCCACTCCAGGATTTTCGCGCATCAGCGGCGTCTCCAGCATGGGTTTATAAGACTGTCCCCAGCGTTACTCCACCAGTGGGCTCGGCGAGGCGGCGGGGATCATGTCGCTAACGCAAAGATTCCTGCTTACTGTCGAGGTTAGTACTGTTTGTTCGTGCAGAAGTGACGAAAGGCGTCTTGTCGTTATGCCGAGCCCACATATGGTTTTGATTCTTGCTTATGAGTGTTTCTGTACATCGATGCTATTGCTTCGCGGAGACGTTGAGCAAAACCCTGGTCCAGATCCCTCGGTCACTGAAATTCTTCAGCAACTTGTTATAGGCCAGCAAGCTATACGCAGTGACTTGGCCAAAGTAATCAGTAGGCTATAACAGACAGAAAAAAACTCTTGCGAACTTTGGCGTGCGCGTGAACGAACTCGAGGAAAACGTGAAAATAATAGCCGCAAAGACGAAGGAAATAGATGGTCTACATGAAAGCTTAGCAGAAGTCCAAGCAGCATTGAAATCACAGAGTGCAAGGTTGGTTGATAAAGAGGATAGAAGTCGCAGGAGGAATTTGATTGTGTTTGGAATTAAAAAAGAAGAAAACGACACTGCAGAAATATTGCGCCAAAAGGTGATCGACGAAGTTTTTCACGATAAACTTGGACTTACGTGTATACTTCTGTTGCCCGCATTCGCACGTTAGGTCGCCGAGGTGCGAATTCACCAGTTATCTTATACTTTCAGGTTTACTTAGAAAAACAACAGGTTTGGAGCAGTGTTGGAAAGCTAAAGGGGACCGGAGTGTCTATCCAAAAATATTCTGCGGAGACAGTTAAAAGACGTAAATTACTTTGGCTGATTGCAAAAATTGAAGTACATAGTCGCAAAAAGGTTTCCCTTTTGCATGACAAACTGCGTATTGATAACATCCACTACGTGTGGGACGATGCTTCGAATTCACGTGTTCCAGTGCCTATCAGAGGAGGCGAGCCTTCTGAAAGATAGCGGTCGCGGGCCCAAGCACATGATCTACGCGTGTTGTCCCTTAACGCCAGAAGTATTAAGAACAAAACTGACGCGCATGAACTACTACTACTATTTTCTTGCGACCCACACGTTCTTGTTCTTTCAGAAACATGGCTCCATGATAAAATAAGTAATGACGAGATTATTCCTCCTGGCTATCACATCTTTTGAACGGATCGCAGTTCAAGGGGCGGGGGTGTCGCAGTAATTGTGAAGTCATTTTTGCGGGTCACTGTTCTCGACCAAATTCCTGCTCATGAAAGTCTGTTTTTAAATGTGTCGTGTTGGCGTTTGGCCTTTTTATAATGTGCAGTTTACCGCGCTTCTCACACTGAAATCGCATTTCTTCAGAGCTTATATGATCACCTGCTAGCCAAGAGTGAAACTAATGTGATTGTGACGGGGGATTTCAATATACCAGGCTTGGACTGGGGGAGTTTAATTTACGGGACCTGTGTTTCTAGTGATGTAATTATGGACATTATGTTAGCCTTAAACCTTAACCAAATTTTGAGTGACTACACCCGTAAAAATGCTCTGTTGGATTTTTTTTATCAGTGATTTGTTCTCTAATGGAGAATTGAGCCTGGTATTTCGGATCACCATTTGCTGTTTTTTTTCTTGTCTTACTGATCACGTTAAAAACACACGAAATTTGTCTGTTGCCTTTGTCCATGATTTTGATTGCTCTGACGATATTTCTATTATTGACTATTTGGATGATGTGTTTGATGTGTACCAATGAAGGTGGCACACAGAGTTTATGGGAACTCCTCAAGAAGGGCATTTTATTTTTGCACCGCAAATTTTCATTACAAATTTTGTACCTCGGCGAAAGATTAGAAACAATCGTCGGAGCCCCTGGGTGAGTCGTGATATTATTCATATGAAGCCGAGACTTAAAAGTCTTAGGTGACATCCCTCTTTATCTTCCCAGTATTTGCAGAAATTAAAACTTGAATCAGCACAGGCACTGTCTACATCAGAATAACATTACTTTAAGGTCCCCTTTCCTTCATTCATAAAAAACAGATCAGAGCAAATTTTGGCGATACCTTGGTCCACAAAAGGAAGCCTTCAAAGAAATTAGAAGCGAGGATGGGAGCCTCGTAACTGATGTGAAGGATATAGCTCAACAGTTTAACAGGTATTTTCAAAGTGTTTTCGGGAGCCTTTCAGATATGGTCGTTGATGCACCCAAACAACCCATGGATCCTCACGATGTTCCTGTTATTTCCACAGAAGGGGCTCTCTCGTTGCTGCGTAATATAAATATTCGGAAAAACCATGGTCTGGACGACAATCTAAATGCCTTTTTAAAGCGTTACGCGCTGCAGATCTTGGAGCATCAGGCTAAGCTTTTCACTTTGTCTCTACAAACCAGTGAATTGCCAGAAGATTGGAAGAAGGCTCGTGTTTTGCCAATTCATAAAAAAGGAGACAAGTTACTCGTAACTATTTACCGACCGGTATCTATTATCTCTACATCCTGTAAGCTTTTAGAGCACATCGTGGCCGGCATAATAATTGACTTTTTAAATGAAAGAAATATTCTGTCACCTTTTCAGCACGGATTCAGGAACGGTATGTCGACCATCACTCAACTAGTTACGACTATTGATGATTTTCTTAGAGTGCTGGATAACTCGGGAAAGATTGTTGTTCTTTTTTTTGGATATGGCTAAAGCTTTTGATAAGGTTCCTCATTCAATGCTCCTTTATAAATTACACTTACTTGGTATACCGTTTTATCTTATTGAATGGGTCAGAGCATATGTAAGTGGTAGAACTCAGTGTGTTGATGTGAATGGTACTCTTTCTGAATCCCTTCCTGTTACTTCCGGTGTTCCCCAGAGCAGTGTGTTAGGACCTTTGCTGTTTTTAATATATTTAACAGATTTAATAGACACCATTCCTCTGCCTGTGTCAATAAGATTGTTCGCAGATCACTGCGTTGTATATAAAGAAACAACATAAATTGGAGACCATCAATTGCTTCAAGAATCTTTGCTCAAAATATGTCACTGCTGCAAGGAATGGAACATGGATTTAATTATAGATGAGAGTGTACTTGTCAGAGTTACGAGAAAAAAAAATTTAGTCATTATCAATATTGCCTTCACCACAGCCACATTACAGAGGTTTCACAATATAAATATCTAGGAATTACTCTGCACAACCGATTAGCCTGGGGCACTCATATTTCTGAGATCTCTTCAGCCGCTTTCTCTAACCTTTGTTCCTTGAGACGTAAATTAAAACATACTCCTAAACATATTAAGCTTTGGGCTTACAAACTTTTGTCAGGTCGAAATTTGAATACGCTTCTGAAATTTGGGACCCGCACATCAAGAAAGATATCTATAAATTACAGCTCATCCAGAGGAAGGCAGTACGTTTCATTTTTCATAAATATAGAAGGTCTGACTCTCCAACACAGCTCATGAAAGACAATAACATTCCGTTACTCTGTACACGCAGAAAAGTGAAACGTATTTCTGTCCTTTATAAAATTATAGCTGGTAAGCATAGCATTTCTCCCCCTTCATTCCTCAGGCACTCCACAGCTCGAAGGTTATACTGGTTATAACTTTACTTAGTGTGTGCCCTATAGTCTGTTAAGTTTCAATTTTTGATTTATTTTACGGTAGTGCTGTTACCGCTCCGAAATTTTTCCATGGGGCTGTGGCCTAGTCAAGCTGTTCTGAAAAACAGCTTTTTGTCACAGTCCTTCTTTCTGTATCACTGACACAATGAAAATAAAGATTGATTGATTGATTGATTGATTGATTGAGTGATTGACTGATATTAGGGCGCACTCTTTACAGCCTCTTTTTGCCAAAACAAGCGCATTTAAGCAGTTTTTCCCTCATACAATAGCAGATTGGAACGCACTCTCTGAATCGATTTTTAACTCTCCTAACGTGGAAGAGGCGCTAAAAACTTTTTGCTCGACTAAAAAGGAAGAAACTCTACCTTTCCGCTTTCTTCAGCATGTATTTTTTCTCTTGCTATGTTCATCTTTTTGGTTTAGTTTTTGCTGTGTTTCACACGAAATGTTTTCACGTAGTGTTGTGATTTGTGTTTTTTCATGCCCCTCCTGCTTGGGCCAATGCTGGCCTGCAGTATTTTGAAATAAATAAATAAATATTGAGCAAATCAGCGAGCTCCATTACCGCATAGCACTATTCACGACAAGCGGCCGTCGTTCTGCACGAACTGAAGTGACTCATGTTGTCCGGCTGAAGCCCTACCATTCGCGCGGTGCTTTTTAACTCGCCCTGCGGGCTTCGGCTACGTAGGGGGAAGTGTGACGCCCATAAAGAGGCGATGTTTAGTTCATTTGGTCGGTATCGCCGACTACGCAGAAGATGAGGAGAACGAAGTGGATGCGCCTCGTGCTGGGCAAGCAGACCCCAGCTGGTTGCAGTCGCCCGTCATGGTCAGAATAAACCCACGGTCGTAAGAGTATCACTGCATAAGAATTTTACCAGATTTGCAGCTTGCACCTGCAACACTTCGGCACTATACTTGCGTAGGCTCTGCTTACACTACTGCTGCTTCAAGCCTTCTGTAGTGATGGTTAGAGGTGACATATAAGGGACAATGAATATTCAATAAGCAAATTCCATGCAGAGTTTTGCTACATTTCGATGCCAGTCTTATCTGCGTAAAAACTTCCTTTGTCTGTGCTACAGTATTGTTTTTGGTAAAAAAATGCCCTTAAAATCCTCTTGACAAGAATTACGTGGGAGGTTTATGAATAGCATAGGCAAAAAGCACATGTAAAGAAGTTTTCTCTAATCTTGATGCCGCAAATAACTTCAGCTAAAAGAGAGCAAATGATTCTATAACCTCTGCTTCAAAAAACCTAGGAGCCGCTAAATGTTTTGATACTGCGACCTAAGCCCGAATCGACGAAGAATAAGTGCAAGAGTGCTAAGCGGAACGTTAAATTGTTTTTTTTACAAACAATAAGTATGAAGCAAGCAGGAAAACCTGCCACAGTGGTCAACAACTATTCTAATTTATAACTAAGGTGAAAAGATAATGCTTTTTGATAAAAATTAGGAAAGTTAATAATATTAACGTTAAAGAGTACCTTCAAGGCACATTAAAGAATCGGCATTTCATTGCATTTAGCAACGGGGTACGTTTTGTGAAATGTCGCTTGGCAAGCAATTGAGCTTTAAACTTATTCATTATTCATTATGGCTGTCATTATGTTTATCTAAGATGACGGTGTTAGAAATCAGAGGGGTGCATGTACCTTTTATCCAGTGACGGACAAGGTTACAAGAAGACCCATTATCTCGGGTCCTCTGGTGCTCACTTAGACGAGCGTTAACGCCACGCCCAGTCTGGCCAATACAAGTCACCCCGTAAGTACACGGTATCCTGTCGACAACAACGATATTAGAGGGCACAAAAGGGCTCTTAAGGTTGGTCTAACAGCCTCCACTATTTCTTCGCGGTTGTTACGTTTTGGTTCGCTTCCACCTGCCAGCACACACCTCTATGTTTCCTTGGCGCTGAAAAAAACTACATCAACATCGTACCCCACCTCCACATTCTTTAAACCATGCCCTACACCATGTATGTAAGGCACCACCACAAACTTTTTTTCTTCTTGTTTTTGTTTATCCCATCTCTTGATCCATCTTATAAGCTTATCACATTCTCTGGAAATCAGGTGAGAGGGGTAACCGCTAGATTTTAATTGGCCAACTTCACGCAAAATGGTTTCATTGATTCTTTCAAAACATGATTAGTTCATGGTAGATTTCAGGCCAGAAAAAACAATGCCATTTTTTACCAGGCCTGACTGGTAATTTAGGAAAGACTTGGTAGAGCGAGGGGAGTATTCCCAACACACATGACATACTTCCAAGAACAGTCTTAAATCCAGAAATAGAAGTACCTCTTCTTTGGGAAGTTCAGTCGTGAAAGTTATGCCCATAGCGCATTCTTTGAAAACCTTCCGTATATCTACCGCCCTACGTGTAATGTCCCCCTTCTGGGGATCTTTAACGTGCACTGACATCGCACAGCACACGGGCGCCTTAGCGTTTCCCCTCCATCGAAACGCAGCCGCCGCGGTCAAGTTCGAAACCAGCAACTCTGGACGTCGGAAACTGCGGCAAAGTTCTAGGCAGCCTCGGCAAGAGTGTCTGGACGCGTGCGTATGGCTGCTCTGTTAATTAGGCCTTGGGCTAGTCGGTCGACCTCTTCGTTTCCGGAGTTTTCCTCGTGGGCGGGTGCCCAGGCTAGGTCGATCTTATAGACGAGAGCGCCGCCACGAATGATGCGTGCTGGAGGGTGGCAGGTAAAACCTGCCTTGTGATTTTGTATCGCTCTTTTAGAGTCGCTTAGGACTGTGCGCGTACGTGAGTCAGCGATGGCCAGCGCGATGCGGTTTCTTTCCCCGCGGTGGAGGAGTGGGCTCACACTGTGGCGGAGGGGACGAGAGTGGATTGTGGCGTGCTTGCTCAAGCCACGTATGTGGTGGCACTCTGCAGTGCCGTGTCTACGTTTATTGCGCGCTCGTCGGGAAGATATGTGACACCCAGTGCTTGGGCTTTGCGCTGGCGGCGCGTTCGTCGATTGCTTTGATGACAAGGCCGCTATGGACCCCTATCGGAATGGGCGCCGTGGGTTGGACGTCGTCAGTTGCATTAACGTTGAGGCGGTCAAGTATTTGCTGGTTTTGTTTATTGCGGTAGAGGCGGTGGTTTTGGGTGGTTTGTGTGCCCCTATGAGTTCTGTGAGCGTGCTGACTAAACCTCGGGCTGTCTGGTAAGCCGCCTCTTTTCCAGCTTTGCCAGAGTGTTCCGGCACCCAAATCAATTAAGTGTGTCTGTCTGGGGAGGGTATTTAATTAGGAATATTAAGAGTGTATTGTGCAATTCTGTCCCGGGCGAAATCGTGTATGGCAGTCTTGTAGTCACTGAAAATATCTGCCTGTAGGTCTCTAATGGCTAAAGGAATGGCTGCTGCCTCAGTCATTGCGGATGTACGTACAGGGATGGAGGCTGACAGGACTGTGGCATGTGTTCTCGGAATCCGTACCACTGCAAGTCATCTGTGGAGAGGTGGACACTGAGCCGCATCGACGTAGATGACACCTGATTGCTGCTTATATTTCCGATGGAGAGCCAGAGCCCTGGCCGTCTTCCTACTCTGTTGGTGTACCCGATTTTAAGGTTTGGGTGTGTATGTGTGTGTGTGTGTGGGGGGGGGTGTAATTCAATGTCTACCTGTTTCCTAATTGGTGTGGGTAGGTTTCTGGTCGATCTATTTCTGGCTCTGCGTTTTCGTCTAGTGTGCCGACAGAAACCAACAACAGAACGACAGAAACCAACAACGACGAAACCAATCTTACCCCTGTCCAAGACTTATTCAGTAACAGCTGCGAGATAAGAAGGAAAAACATGTTCCGCGGCCACATGAATGTGCGCATGCCGTCGCCTTGAAGTCGTCCTGAAACTGAGAGTTAATAATGAATTCGATTGCATTCAAACGCTTTGCATATAATAATTTAGGTTCCCAAACATAATCAAAATGCGTTGTGCCGGGTTTTGACATCTTTGTTGTGTCCTGAGAAATCTGCTGTCTATAGAAAATCTCGAGATTTCCCAAGCACAGAGGAAAATAAGGGACTCTTCAATGTGTGACTTATTATGTACATGTGGCAGTAATGCCGATGTTATGTGCTTAAAAGTTTTGCGGTGCACTTGCCTCGTTTCATTTTATTAGCCTAACCTTAAGGCAACCGCCGCGGTGGCTGAGTGGTCATGACGCTCGGCTGCCGGCCCGAAAGACGCGGGTTCGATCCCGGCCGCGGCGGTCGAATTTCGATGGAGGCGAAATTCTGCAGGCCTGTGTACTGTGCGATGTCAGTGCACGTTAAAGAACCCCAGGTGGTCGAAATTTCGGGAGCCCTTCACTACGACGTCTCTCATAGCCTGAGTTGCGTTGGGACGTTAAACCCCTACAAACCTACAACCTCACCTTAAGGCGTGTTCACACTGACTTCCACCTTTTTGAGAGCTCTGAAAGGGATGGGATTTCACCATACTTCCTAGGCAGAAGCAGGCAGCCTAAAAGAAGCCGAGAAGGGTCTTTCAACTGCACTATGCTTTATATCATGACTGGCGCGCTTGTATATTCTTTCTCAAATATACTGTACTAATTTTCCATAGCGAGCCCATCAGCAGGGTATCTTCTACTGCACATGAGGAAGGGTACCCTAAAATGAATGCTCAGTAATCACACGAGAGAGCAAAACCAACAAAGGTAGTGTTAGCTCCTATTTGAAGGAACTGTATTCGCACCGACCAGGAAGCATTCTAGTGCCAGATCTTCAATTAAGGCCAAGCTTCGATGCGCCACTTGGACCGAGACTGAAGTGAAAGTAAAAACATCGAAAATGGGAAATTTATCGCTGCCTTCATTTTCTGGGACACGGAGGGTATTCTCATGGTTTTTTACCGACAAAATGCCGCACATAATGCGCAGGTATATTACAAGAAAAGTGCTACCGTACCCCTGCATTAGCACCGACATATGCTTTGCTTGGTCCTCTTGCTCCCCTCAAAGCTTATTAATAAGCACGCGGTACCGACATAAGGAAGTTTAATATGGACAAAATCGACCATGCTGTAATGAATGGTGGTAGCCTAAAAGCCTTGAAGACAAAAGTACACTTAGGGGAAAACCAGATATATGCGCTAAGAGACAAACAGGGCAATGTCATTAGGAATATGGATAAGATAAAGTAGCCGAGTAGTTCTACACAAATATATACAATAGCCAATGTAATCAGAACCATAATGATAGTGGCAGTAGCGCACAACAATTGGACATCGCTCCAGTAAAAAAAGAAAAAGTAAAGAGAGCCTTAGGAGCATTGCAAAGGGGGAAAGCAACAGGTGGGGATTAGGTAACAGCAGATCTCTTGAAGGACGGACAGGAGTTTCAGCAAGAAAAACTAGACACCCTATATACGCAATCCCTTATGATTTCGAGCGTAGCAGAAGCTTGGAAGAAAACTAACATTATCTTAATTTATAATAAAAGATACATAAGGACTTGAAAAACTGAAGACCCATCAGCTTACGGCCCGTTTCCTACAAGGTATTTACGAAGGTGATCGTTCTGGGTATTGTACTGAACTTGCTATTACAGACAAATTAAGAATTGATACTGGTGAAGAAAAATTTGCAGGAGCCGTCGTTATAGACTTGTCAAAAGCTTCTGACATCATTAACAATCCAATTTTGTTCACTAGACTAGAATAAATTGGTATTGCCGGCCCCCCGTTATTATTGCTACAAAATTACTTGCAAAATAGATCACAAACTGTCAATATTTCAGATGCCTACTCTGATGTTGTGTTTACAAAGTTGGGCGTACCACAATTTCCTATTCGGGGTCCTCTCTTCTTTTTATTTATATTCACAGTTAACCAAAGTGCCTCGGTTCCTCCAAGTGCATATTATATGCTGACGACAACACAATGTTTAACTCAGATCCAAGCGTTACTAATCTCGTATCTAAAGTTAATCATGACCTGTAAAACCTTCTATATTGGTGCAATCAACACAGTTTGAACATGAATTCCAACAAAACGAAGTTTGTTGTTTTCAGCTCGCATCAACGCAAGTCACTTTTCATTCCTCCTGTTTAAATTGGTCAGTATCTCATAGAGGCTAGCGACTTTGCCTTAATTCTGGGTGTGTATTTGGACAGCCATCCAGTTTCATAAACACATAACCAATGTAAAGAAAAAAATGACATACGGTTTCAGAAGCCTTACTAAAGCCCGTCCATACTTCTCCAACGGCACATTAATATCCTTATATTACGGATTTATACACCCACACATCACTTAAGGTATAGTATTCTGGGGAACCACGTAAAATCAAGCCATTCGTATGCTTACCTACAGTTCCTATTACACCGGAGCAGCATTTATTCTTCAGGAACATAACATCCTCTCCGTATCACAGCTTGTTAGATATTCTCTTGGCATTCTCGTGTACAAACTTGTCAACAATCTAATCTCTCTTCCTCTCATACCACAGTGTTATCTTGTAAGCACCAATATAACCCGGTTTGCACTCAATAACAATATTGTCCTATCTAGAGTACGCACCAATTACGAAAACAGGCAACAGTTGCTGCCTGGAAAACTATACCCGTAGAACTAAAATATACTCATTCAATCTTCATCTTTAAAGCACACTTTAAACGAGCAATTGTTATCTAAGAGCCCTCATTGTGATTAATGCGTTTCCTTTTCCTCTTGCATGTAAATTGCACTGCCTCCTAGCCTTCGTTATAATTCAGTATGATATTGTCACCGACAAACGAAGCAGGACGCGGGATTCACAACCATTTACTGTGGCGAGGCTTGCCGAACAACCGCGCACATTAGAGAGAAAGAAGACGTTCGGCCACGTGCTGCAAGACAGGCTCAGCCACCAGGTGGCGCGGGCAGAATGTCAGCAATGTGACATTGCCCCTCTCCCTTCCAAGAGGCATCGACTCGATGCCGTGCGCGAGGGGAAAAGACATACGTAAGGCTTCCAGGCAGCGGCGCGAGTGTCTTCGTGGAAACGGGCTAACGGGAGTAATACGGCTTCATTCGCGCCACGTGGACTACTCCGGACGTCGGTTGTCGAGACGACCGGACAGTTCCTTGAGAGAGCACCTCGTAGGTCACCGCGCTGAGGCGGCGTAACTCCTGGTATGGACCAAATTAACGGCGAAGAAGCCTCTCAGACCGCCCTCGCAAACGGATCGGACTCCACACCCAGACTTGGTCACCGGGTGTATAAATCACCTCCCTGCGGCGGAGGTTGTAGCGCTCGGCGTCGCGTTGTTGTTGGCACCGGATTCGCTGTCGAGCAACTTGGCGAGTGGCTTCAGTGTCACGAACAAATTGTTCAGCGTCCACGACAGAAGAGGAAGTAGGATCCGGAAGAAGCATGGCGTCCAGCAAGGTCAAGGCTTCGCGACCGTGCACCAAAGTGAAGCGCGTCGTTTCGTGGAGCGCAGTGTTGTACGCGAACGTGATGTAAGACAGTATCCGGTACCAGTTCGCATGGTCATCGTCGACATACATAGAAAGCATATCGGCAATTGTCTTCTTAAGCCGCTCAGTCAGTCCGTTTGTTTGCGGATGGTAAGCTGTAGTCTTGCGATGGCTGGTGCCACTGAGTCGAAGTACTTCGCTCGTAAGTGAAGACGTAAACGCGGTGCCCTTGTCAGTTAATACGACTTTTGGGGCTTCGTGACGAAGCACAATGTTGTTAATGAAAAAATGTGCAACTTCGGCGGCGGTGCCACGTGGAAGGGCCTTGTTCTCACAGTAGCGGCTAAGATAGTAGTGGCAACAGCAATACAACGGTTACCCATGGAAGACGCCGGAAACGGGCCGAGTAAGTCCATGCCGACTTGTTTAAATGGGAGGCGAGGGGGATCGATAGGCTGCAGGAGCCCGGCTGGTTTAGTCGGCGGCGTCTTCCGGCGCTGACACTCACGACAGGTTCGCACGTAGCGGTGGACAACCGCAGCAAGCCTGGGCCAGTAGTACTTGTGGCGTATGCGCTCTAAGGTGCTGGAAAACCCTAGGTGGCCCGAGAGAAGGTAGTCGTGGCAAGAACGCAGAACTTCGTCACGAACCGTTGTAGGCCCTACAAGCAGATAGACAGTGTCCGTTGGGCCGTAGTTCTTTTTGTAGAGGACACCATCGCGCAAGCAATACGATGACAGTCCGCGCTTGAAGAGCCTAGGTCGTGATGGAGCGGTTCCTTCGAGGTACTCGATGAGGGGCAGCAGTTCGGAGTCGTCCCTCTGTTGGCGGGCAAGGGTGGATGTGGTGACAGCACCGAGAAAAGCGGAATCTTCGTCGGACTCGTCCGTGGGGCAGGGAATAGGAGCGCGGGAGATACAGTCAGCATCACTGTGTTTCTGGCCGGACTTCTGCACGATGGTGACATCAAATTCTTGTAACCGAAGACTCCATCGAGCAAGCCGCCCCGAGGGATCTTTCAGGTTCGCCAGCCAACACAATGAATGATGGTCGCTCACTACCCGAAACGGGCAGCCATACAAGTACGGTCGAAATTTCGTAACTGCCCACTGTACAGCCAGACATTCCTTTTCCGTGGTGGAATAATTGACTTCAGAACGGGATAAAGAGCGACTGTCGTAAGCAATCACGCGTACTAGACCATCTTGCCGCTGAATAAGGACTGCTCCGACACCAACGTTACTGGCATCAGTGTGCAGTTCCGTGTCGGCCTCTTCGTCCAAGTGGCCAAGCACAGGCGCACATTAGAGATGGGACTTGAGTTCCATGAAGGCTCTTTCCTGGTCCTGGCCCCAGAAGAAGGGTTCAGCGTCTTTCGTCAGGCGGGTCAGCGGCCCTGCTAGCTTGAAGAAATTGCGAACAAACCGAAGATAGCACGCGCAGAGGCCCAAGAAACGACACAGGCTCCGTTTGTCTGTTGGCTTGGGAAGGGAGCTACGGCGGCCGTCTTTTCGGGGTCTGGACTAACACCTCGAGCGCTGACAAAGTGACCAAGAAATTTAGCTCGTGAAACGCAAAGTGACATTTTTCTGGCTTGAGAGAGAGACCAGCGGTACGTATGGCCTCGAAAACAGCACGCAAACGTTTCAGGTGCTCATCGAACGTGTCAGAGAAGATCACGACATCGTCGAGATGTACGAGGCACGACTGCCACTTCAGGCCAGACAGCACGGTATCCATCATTCATTGGAATGAGGCAGGGGCCGGGCACAAGAGCACCTTAACCTCGTACAAACCATCAGGAGTAATAAAGGTGGTCTTGTCCCGGTCGCGTTCGTCGACCTCTACTTGCCAATACCCACTGCGGAGGTCAAGGAACGAAAAGTAGCTGGCATGGCGCAGGTGGTCTAGGGAGTCATCAATGCGTGGCAGAGGATACATATCCTTTTTCGGGACGTTATTGAGGCGCCTATAATCCACGCAGAACCTGAGGGTGCCATCTTTCTTCGTGACGAGGACAACAGGCGATGTCCAGGGGCTCGTGGACGGTCGTATGACGTCGTCCTGGAGCATGTGTGTAACTTGATGGCGGATGGCGTCACGTTATTTTGAAGACACGCGATAAGAGCGCTGGCATAGTGGTCTTTGGTCGTCAGCAACGATAATTCTGTGCTTGGTAAGTGGCGTCTGTCGCACCTTGGAAGCTGATGCAAAACAGTCGCGGAAGAAAGAGATGAGGTTTTCCACGCAGCGTTTGTGACTGGCCAAGAGGTGTGGGTTTACGTCGGTCAGAATGGCTGTAGCCATTGCATCGTCGATGCCAGACGTGGTGGACAAAGAGCACTGCCTGGAACACTCTCCACGCTCGTCAAAATAAGCGATGACCGCTGTTTTTGTTTAATGCTGTGGTTCACGGGTAAAGTTGGTGACTAAAGATGTCGGTGCGACCGTTGGCAAGTTCTACTAGGCCTCGAGCGACACAAACTTGCTGAGTGAGTAACAGCGACACGTTCGCTTCAGCGATGCCAAGAGTGCCGGTGCGGTCATTACACTCGACTGTGACGAACTTGCTGGCTCGCGGAGGGATTGTTATGTGGTCGTCACATACGCGCAACATTACTCTGCTGGGCTTGGTGTTGGTGTCGCAGTTCTTCACGAACAATGCTCCACACAAGCTCTCTCAGCGCCTCATCCACGGGGCCTGGCAAGGACGTCCAGTTGTGAGCGGCTGCTACATTTGCCTGACGGCCGTATTGGGCACTCCGTTCCAACAATGAACGTTCCATGCTCATAGCTTCCTTGTTGAAGGCGGCGACGGTTCTCGGAGGGGCGCGCATGAGGCCAGCAAACAGCTTCTCCTTTACCCCACGCATAAGGTGCCGCACCTTTGTAGCTTCGGGCATGGCCGGGTCGGCCCGATTGAAGAGGCGGGTCTTGTCCTCAATAAACATGGCCACGCTCTCGTTGGACTGCTGTGACCTGGAGCGAAGGGCAATCTCAGCATTTTCCTCTGGCTCGTTCGAGCTGAATGGGCGAGCAGCTCACGCGAAAAGCTGCCCAGTTGGAAAGGGATGCCTCGTGATCCTCGAACCACGTTTTCGCCGAGTCTTGCAGTGCGAAATAAACAATCATCGGCTTCCGCTCGTCGCCCCATTGGTTGAACGCAGTAGCAGGGTCAAAACTGGACAACTGATATTCAACATCCTCGAACCGGTCGCCGTGGAAGGATTGTGGCAACCGAGGTGCGAGAAGGAAGAACGGCGGGGCACTGCCGGAGCACTGACCTGTCTGGCTGGCAGTGGTGGAACTCATAGCTCGCACAGGCGTTGTCAGTGGCTCATACTCGGGTTGCAGGCCTCGCAGGCGACGGCTGGCTTTGTGGACAGGTGTAGCGTCCGCGCGTCGGGGAGAAGCGTCAGGGATTTCGACAGGGTCAGCGTACATGGGATGGTACCTAGCACCTCCACCAATTGTCACCGACAAACGAAGCAGGACGCGGGAAGCACAACCGTTTACTGGGGCGAGGCTTGCCGAACAACCGCGCACATTCGAGAGGAAGAAGACATTCGGCCAGGCGCTGAGAGACAGGTTCGGCCACCAGGTGGCGCCGGCAGAATGTCAGCAATGTGGCAATATATAATTCAGTACGTGTCGGTGGTCCTTTGTAATAGCTTTTTAATAGTGTTTATTTCTCTCCCATGTGCCTGCTTTAAGTTTGGTTTATGGTTTATGAGGGTTTAACGTCCCAAAGCGAGTCAGGCTATGAGACACGCTGTAGTGAAGGGCTCGAAAAATTTCGACCCCCATGCGGTCTTTAACGTGCACTGACATCGCAAAGTACACGGGCCTCCAGAATTTCGCCTACATCGAAATTCTTACCCCTGCGGCCGGGATCGAACCCGCGTCATTTGGGCCAGCAGCCGAGTGCCATAACCTCTCAGCCACCACGGCGGCATCTGCTTTAAGTTGCATCATATATGTATATATTCAATTTCTCATATTCATCTGATCTATCGCAGCTGTTAAATAGTTTACACTATGTATTTGATTAGGAGGTCCCATTACAGTCTTTGACTTTGGGACATCCTTATGCCTTATATGATGTACACATGAAAAATATAAACAAATATAGGCTGATTCTGATTCTAATTCTGATTCTAACACAGTCAGGGCAACCTTCAATCAACCAGTTATCAGGCAGGCTTTCGTAAAGGCTGCTGCTGAGTACAACACATTGACACTGTCAAACACTTCGGAAAGAAATGAGCGGAATAGAACCAAAACATTTATATAGCCTTCATTGATTACGAGAAAGCATTTGACTCCGTCGAAACTGCAGCAATCATGCAGGAATTACGAAATCGGGGTGTAGACGACCCTTATGTAAAAGTACTGGAAGGTATCTGTAACTGTTACAAAGCTGTCATAGTTCTTAATGAAGTCAGCAATGAAACCCTAATATGAAAAGGTTTCAGGAAGACACGATCTCGCCAGTGCTAATCACCGCCTGCTTCCAGGAGGTATTTGGAAGCCTTAATTGAAAGAAGTAGGGCATAACAGTTAGTGCAGAATACCTTAGTAATCTGCAATTCGCTGATGGCATTGCCTTGCTGTTTCACTCAGGAGATGAACTGCAGAGCACCATCAATGAGTTACACAGGCAGAGCAGAACGGTGCGTCTAAAAATTAACATTCAGAAAACCTATGTAATGCTTACGCTCTGGTAACAAAACAGCAGTTCGCAGTTAGTATTGAGTAGCTGAAAGTGGTAAACGAATACGCCTACTTAGGACAGGTAGTGCCCACTGACCCGGATCATGATAAGGAAGTGACTAGAGGAATAATACTGGCGTGATGCGCATGCGGCAGGTTCTCTCGGATCATGAATGACAGTTTACCAGCGTCACTCAATAAAAAAAGCATGCAACAGTTTTATCTTACCGGTACTGACCTATGGGGCAGAAACGTGGAGGGTAACGAAAAACGGCTCAGCTTAAGTTAAGGACAGCGCAGAGAGCTATGGGAAGAAAAATGATAGGTGTAATGTTAAAAAATTTAGAAGAAGGCAGAGCGGGTAAGGGAACAAACACGTGTTACTTGCATTCTAGTCGAAATCAATAGGAACAAATAGGCTTGGGTAGAGGACGTATATATGCGAAGGCACGATAACCGCTGGTCCTTAAGGGCAACGGAGTGAATTCCAAGTGAAGGCAAACGTAGCAGCGGGCGGCAGAGTGTTAGGTGGCTGGTTGAAATTACAGAATTCGTGGGAACACGGTGGGCGTGGCTTTAACAGGACAGGGTTGATTGGCGAGATAGGGGATGACGTTGTCCCTCGGCTCTCTGTGCAGGACGACTCCTACGTGACGGGCGACCTGGCGCTCGTCCACGGCATCGGCCATGTGGACATACACGAGCGATACGAGTGGGACACTGAGAAGACTGACTGTATCTTCAATGGCAGCTGTATGTTCACGCACGAGTACTTCGAGTACGGCCTGAGCATTGGCCGTCGCAGCCAGTGGGGCCTGGTACTATGGAGCCAGAGACTGGAGGCGGGTGAGACGCTGGACCTGTCACCGAGGTACGGCAGCACGGACTACGCGGAATTGTTCAACCAAACAAGAGCAGCCCTCCTGAAAGAAGTGTCGACGAATGAACATGCCACCACAGATGCCAGTTCATCGAGCACCACCCTCTTTGGATTAAAGGAAAGCTCCCTCTAATTTCGAAATACGTCATAGCGGAAAAGCCTGCGGTTTGAAGCGGAGTTCCCGATACTGACTGCTGAGGTGTTTGGTATCTGTTGGTATACTAAAGAAAATACAAAAAGGAAGCAATATACGTTGCCAGCCACCGCAATTGCTGTCTAATATTTTAAGAACCTAATAATAATAATAATAATAGCTTTATTTCCATCAAAACGATGGAGGGGCCGTGGGTAAAAGCTGCTGAACAGCTTGACTAGAGCCCACGGTCCCCTCTACAAGGCAGTACAGGAGCATACATGAAACATACAGGAATACAAACATGCAGAAACGCAAAATTGATTCGATTTAATGTATCACAAGGAAATCAATGTTAGAATTGTTAAAAACATGACATATCACGTGGCGCAGTTCACGAACTGTAGTGCGACCTAAATCAATTCCACATTTATTCAGATCATTAAGAAGTTTAGGCAAAATGTACGATAGTGTACCCATAGAATAGTTAGCACGGGGAGTGACCACCTTCCAGTATTCAGACTGACGTATAGTGTAGGATGTAGGCTTTATTTCTAGCTTGGCTAGGTTGCGAAAGAAATTTCGATTTTCTTTTAATTCGTACTTAAAGGCAACAATTAGTCTATAGCTAAACAATTTCCAGACAGGCATTATATCTGCTTTAATGAACAGAGCATGTGTATGAGAATTGTAGGGTACATCAAAAATAAGCCTAATTATCTTTTTTTGTAGGACGTACATCGTTGTTAAGTTTGTTACTGTGGTAGATCCCCATACCAAAAAGCAGTAAGAGAGGTGAGAGTAAAAAAGAGAATTATATATCAGCTTTTTTACGCTGAAATCGAATCAAAAGTAATCATATTTGCGCTGCTCGCGTGCGAGTGCCCAGGCACTGTCCGAGATGTCCCTGCGCGCGAGCGACCACTGGCCATATTTACAAAACAAAGCGTTGTACATCCAAAGCCACCCGCGCATAGCCGCATGTTGCAAATTAAACGCGCCCGCGGTACTTTGCGCAAGCGGCCTGAGGGGCGCCCGGCCGCATATCGCCCAAAGTAGCATACAACTTGGCGATTTGCAACCGCGCGATGTCAGGCGCGCCTCCTCGATGCAGGCACAGCGACGCATGGTTGCTCTGTCGTAGGTGCGCCCACTGCCGCGCGGCCACAGGAGCGTCATGAGATTGCCCGTGATGATTCCCAGCGCCCTGTAAGCTGCTAAGAAGATCTCGCGACGCGGCTCTGCGTAAGCGGGAGAGTGTAGGAGCATGTGTCTCTACTGTACCGCAATCACTGCACGCGTCGCTGAGCCAAAGTGCCTGGTCCACACGCCTTAGCAGCCCGGGCCACACGCAGCCGACGCGCACTCGCAACGTCATTGAGCCCTTGAGAATGAGCGCGCGTTCACGACAGGGATGCGCTCTCCTTGCGCAATTCGTAGGGTCGGGCGTTGCCGACAGAGGCGGTCGAAGATCACCGCACACACGTCCTCCAGTGCAAGCGAAACGTCACCATATGCATGCTGATGTGAACTGACCTGGCGTACACTGCGCTCGAACGTCGGACCCGCGTTCCGCGAGACGCACAATGCGCTCGCGTATCGCGCACAGCTGCGAGGATGGGAGTTTGCAGGCGGCTGAGGACAGCGCTCCTCCTGCAACTATTCCGCAACCGCCATCACTGCAAAGGAACTTCTACAAAACTCCTTGGAAATATTTCTTATTATTTAGCCTTTAGGGGGGAAACATTGGCACTGTAGTACATTTCTGTGATGCGAGTTGCCCGACTTTCGGAGTAGTTTATATCAACAAGTGGCTGGATGCATGAAACAAGTTATGTAAGTTAAAGCAGATACAGAAAAGGAAAAAATATGAGCCTCTGCGAAAAGCAAGCAAGGCGGAAGCACAACTGCAAAAAAAAATCTATAAGGCAATGTTTTCGTCAGCCAGCTATCGCCTTTTGCCGCATCGCCGGAGTTTGCTTTTCCTCCTAATCCATAGCTGAGGCGTTCCCGGTTTCTTGTCGAATTTTGTGAGGAAGTACTCTTAAACAGTTTCTCGCAAGCCACTTGTTCTCCACGCTATGGTCGCTGCTTTTTTCCACGCGATGACTGGTTCTTTCAGACAAACGATGCATGCCTGGGCGGAATCTTAGCTTCTTTTCCGTCCCTCCCCTCGTAACGAGCCTTCCCTGTTCTCCAGGTTGAAGAGGAAGGGGGAAGGACGGCTACCTGTGAGGTCTTTCGGCTACTCAGCGTGATGATGGGGGAGACCACGCCACCGACATGCAGTATAGCCGTCTGGTTGGACAGGAAGCCCTGGCTAGCCCGGATCTCCCCCAAAACATTTCCTTTATCCTCAATATCCACTACAGTATCTACACCAGAGATGGGCATCCTCACGAGGGTGAACCCTCATGAGGGAGTCCTCACCCTCACCTCATGAGGATTTCACTCGGTGACGTGAGGGTGAGGGAGGATGGGTGGATGAAAATACGAGGACGAGGGTGAGGAAGGAAAGACATGGCGAGGTGAGGGCGAGGGAGGGAGGAGATGGTGAGGGCGAGGGAGGGAGAACATGATGAGGTGAGGGCGAGGGAAGGCAAGACACACAGTCTGAGGGCGAGGCTGGAGCCCCGAAACCTAGTCTAGGCTAATGTTTCTTGTCTGGACAGCCCGTTATTGATTCTATTTTAGAGCGCTAGATTTTAAGGCGAAGGTTCCCAGGGAAGGCAATTTCTGCAGTCAGAAGGTACACGATGGTGAACAGCAGGTTGTGGTCCGTAAGAGCTAAACACTGCTCGATCTCAGCTTCTTTTATCTGAATTCTTTGTGCAATTTCACAGCTCACGAATGGTATGCTTGTTAGTGTGGGCTGACAACTGAGTTTTTTCTTCTTCTTTTCATGCTTTATAGTTATCTTGTGCCGTTCCAAAACAGTGTGTTCCCAGCAACGAAATGCATATCGCAGGCTGTGCGATATGGGCAGGTATTACAGTTTTTGCTGGCCTGGAGCCATCCTTCAGAACTCTTTTCCCGTTCACAACGTACTTAATTGTACTTCTGTTTTTTTTTGTTTACCTTTGGGCGGACTGAGCTTAGACCCGGGCTACTGTTGTCACTGCTCATTTCAGTGCTTCTGGAAAACTTTGAACAAAAAGATAAAGTTGCACCATAGGATCGAACTTTCACCTAATATGGCAGCTCGAAAGTCCAGCTTCTCCACTGTAGCAAAAATTAAACTGGCGCGCACAAATGAGAACTCATAGAGCAAAATGCATAAGGCGCTGCACCATTTAATCGGGCCGCAACTCTTAGTAATTCTTGGCGCCTTCAATTTTGGGAAGCCGCTGTTAAGGACAATGTGCACGTGTCTTGCTTTGAGTTCTATGCAGCTTCGCTTAAGCGGCAGCACCGACGATGACCTGAGTACCTGCTTTAAAATTTGGCTTCGTTTGTTGTGCAGATGACGTCTTGAGCGATGTGCTTGCTCATGCCGTTCGTTGCGGCTCGAATACTCCACCGATTCCGGGGTGCGTCCTGAGTGGCGCGACGGCGCTGGTAGTAGATGTGGGCTCCTGGGCTCCAGCTCTTGCTTTCGCTAGCCGGTAATCCGATTCCCGGACGTAAAGCACAGGAAGTGCAATTCGATGGCGGGTCTACCGTGTAAACCGTGTAAAACGTTTCCAGCTAAACTCTCCGTAAGGCCAAGAATAAAAAAATACAAAACGAAAAGTGCGGGTTTTGAATGCACCTCTTCTCCCCCTCGACGCGCACGCGCTAGGCGGAGGTTTGAACGCGACGGCGGCGACTGCGTTTTGATGCATTAAGGCGAAACCACGAAGTCAACCGTGTGGTGTGCAAGGCCAGAGCACCTGAGATTCGCTCTCCACACGGCGCCTCTTTCTTTCACTTCCCCTTCCTCACTTCCCTAGCGCCGCTATCATGGTGTCCACTGTGAACTGAGACGATTACTGCACCTTTCATTACCTCAAAAAAAAAAAACCCAGCGTCATTTTCATTGGCTCTCGCCTCTCCGCTAAGGAAGAAAGCCAGCGCCAGCATCGCGTAAGAAGCTCAACACTTATGTTTTCTGTTTAGACGCAAAGCGGCCTGATTGCTTGATACGTCGCGTTGGCTCCGTGCAAGTTGAGCTTAGCGAAGTTAGAAACAATGAATGAAGCGCCAGGTTCCTTCAAGTGGCGCATCGAAGCTTGGCCTTAATTGAAGATCTGGCACTAGAATGCTTCCTGGTCGGTGCGAATACAGTTCCTTCGAATAGGAGCTAACACTACCTTTGTTGGTTTTGCTCTCTCGTGTGATTACTGAGCATTCATTTTAGGGTACCCTTCCTCATGTGCAGTAGAAGATACCCTGCTGATGGGCTCGCTATGGAAAATTAGTACAGTATATTTGAGAAAGAATATACAAGCGCGCCAGTCATGATATAAAGCATAGTGCAGTTGAAAGACCCTTCTCGGCTTCTTTTAGGCTGCCTGCTTCTGCCTAGGAAGTATGGTGACATCCCATCCCTTTCAGAGCTCTCAAAAAGGTGGAAGTCAGTGTGAACACGCCTTAAGGTGAGGTTGTAGGTTTGTAGAGGTTTAACGTCCCAACGCAACTCAGGCTATGAGAGACGTCGTAGTGAAGGGCTCCCGAAATTTTGACCACCTGGGGTTCTTTAACGTGCACTGACATCGCACAGTACACAGGCCTGCAGAATTTCGCCTCCATCGAAATTCGACCGCCGCAGCCGGGATCGAACCCGCGTCTTTCGGGCCGGCAGCCGAGCGTCATGACCACTCAGCCACCGCGGCGGTTGCCTTAAGGTTAGGCTAATAAAATGAAACGAGGCAAGTGCACCGCAAAACTTTTAAGCACATAACATCGGCATTACTGCCACATGTACATAATAAGTCACACATTGAAGAGTCCCTTATTTTCCTCTGTGCTTGGGAAATCTCAGATTTTCTATAGACAGCAGATTTCTCAGGACACAACAAAGATGTCAAAACCCGGCATAACGCATTTTGATTATGTTTGGGAACCTAAATTATTATATGCAAAGCGTTTGAATGCAATCGAATTCATTATTAATAATAATTGGTTTTTTGAGGAAAGGAAATGGCGCAGTATCTGTCTCATATATCGTTGGACACCTGAACCGCGCCGTAAGGGTAGGGATAAAGGAGGGAGTGAAAGAAGAAAGGAAGAATAGGTACCGTAGTGGAGGGCTCCGGAATAATTTCGACCACCTGGGGATCTTTAACGTGCACTGACATCGCACAGCACACGGGCGCCTTAGCGTATTTCCTCCATAAAAACGCAGCTGCCGCGGTCGGGTTCGAACCCGGGAACTCCGGATCAGTAGTCGAGCGCCCTAACCACTGAGCCACCACGGCGGGGCCGAATTCATTATTAACTCTCAGTTTCAGGACGACTTCAAGGCGACGGCATGCGCACATTCATGTGGCCGCGGAACATGTTTTTCCTTCTTATCTCGCAGCTCTTACTGAATAAGTCTTGGACAGGGGTAACATTGGTTTCGTCGTTGTTGGTTTCTGTCGTTCTGTTGTTGGTTTCTGTCGGCACACTAGACAAAAACGCAGAGCCAGAAATAGATCAACCAGAAACCTACCCACACCAATTAGGAAACAGGTCGACATTGAATTACAGCCCCCCCCCCCCACACACACACATACACACCCAAACCTTAAAATCGGGTACACCAACAGAGTAGGAAGACGGCCAGGTTTTACCTGCCACCCTCCAGCACGCATCATTCGTGGCTGCGCTCTCGTCTATAAGATCGACCTAGTCTGGGCACCCGCCGACGAGGAAAACTCCGGAAACGAAGAGGTCGACCGACTAGCCCAAGGCCTAACTAACAGAGCAGCCATACGCACGCGTCCAGACACTCTTGCCGAGGCTGCCTAGATCTTTGCCGCAGTTTCCGACGTCCAGAGTTGCTGGTTTTGAACTTGACCGCGGCGGCTGCGTTTCAATGGAGGGGAAACGCTAAGGCGCCCGTGAGCTGTGCGATGTCAGTGCACGTTAAAGATCCCCAGAAGGGGGACATTACACGTAGGGCGGTAGATGTACGGAAGGTTTTCAAAGAATGCGCTATGGGCATAACTTTCACGACTGAACTTCCCAAAGAAGAGGTACTTCTATTTCTGGATTTAAGACTGTTCTTGGAAGTATGTCATGTGTGTTGGGAATACTCCCCTCGCTCTACCAAGTCTTTCCTAAATTACCAGTCAGGCCTGGTAAAAAATGGCATTGTTTTTTCTGGCCTGAAATCTACCATGAACTAATCATGTTTTGAAAGAATCAATGAAACCATTTTGCGTGAAGTTGGCCAATTAAAATCTAGCGGTTACCCCTCTCACCTGATTTCCAGAGAATGTGATAAGCTTATAAGATGGATCAAGAGATGGGATAAACAAAAACAAGAAGAAAAAAAGTTTGTGGTGGTGCCTTACATACATGGTGTAGGGCATGGTTTAAAGAATGTGGAGGTGGGGTACGATGTTGATGTAGTTTTTTTCAGCGCCAAAGAAACTTAGAGGTGTGTGCTGGCAGGTGGAAGCGAACCAAAAAGCAACAACCGCGAAGAAAGAGTGGAGGCTGTTGGACCAACCTTAAGAGCCCTTTTGTGCCCTCTAATATCGTTGTTGTCGACAGGATACCGTGTACTTGCGGGGTGACTTATATTGGCCAGACTGGACGTGGCGTTAACGCTCGTCTAAGTGAGCTCCAGAGGACCCGAGATAATGGGTCTTCTTGTAACCTTGTCCGTCACTGGAGAAAAGGTACATGCACCCCTCTGGTTTCTAACACCGTCATCTTAGATAAACATAATGACAGCCTAACGCGTGAGATGTTAGAGGCTTTTAACGTCCGCTTGCAATCAGATAGTTGTATTAGTAATCCTTCTGTCGCACTGACTGATAAAGAGGTGATGTTCATATCCAGCCAAGATGTGTAGCTTTGCGCTCGTGCCGATTGTCACCGTTGTGGGCATGATGATTAGCTTTTGCGTTTTTCTTTTGGTTTCCTTTGTTTTCCCTCTCGTTTGTGCTTGGTGTTCTTAGTACTTAAGATACCTTTGACGTGAATAAAAATCTACTTGCGAGTCAGCGCTTGTGGTGTCCATTATTCGTTGTGTTCCGTTGTTTTATTGCGCTGTTCAAATATGAATCCCCAGGTGGTCGGAATTATTCCGATGCCCTCCCTTACGGCACTTCTTTCTCTCCTTTCTTCTTTCACTCCCTCGTTTATCCCTTTCCTTACGGTGCCGTTCAGGTGTCCGCCAATATGCGAGACAGATACTGCGCCATTTCCTTTCCCACAAAACCATTTTTTTTTGTTCACAGAAAAACTAGACGCCGATTGCCGCCTACCCACCCTGGCTCAAATCGAGCGCAAGCCACATTTCTCCGTACGTTGCAGACACACTCGACCTTTAGCCACTATAGACTGTCACTCATGACAGACGGGGAATACGACACCACCTGCCAAAATTGCAACCAGGGAGAAATCGCCACCCAGGCTCATATCTTCTAGGGCTGCACGGGAAGCCCAACCTCATTTACCTTATTGCCAGTCCCCTCCGAGAGGGGATGGAACCAACTCCTGAGAAGACTACACAAAACCACCAGTAAGCATGGGAGCTGCCAGTGCGACAGCATGGCCAACAAGATTCTTCTGTTCTCTCCACAGGCATGTCCCATCTTTGTGGTTTGCTTCTTCCTGGCCCCTTCGCTGCTCTTCAGACCATCGTTACCGAGATACGTCGTCATGACTCCTCTGCCCGACGGCGCATGCGCCCCTGAGTGGCCCCCAGATATCTTCAATCCACCTGGTACCTTCGACCACACGTTTTCATTCCCTGATGGAAAGGTTATCACCGGCTTCCCTGAAAAATTCCGGTCAACCATGTCAACGCCCATTCCCACCGGCAGTATAAATTGGCTGCACTCCGTCTTCCGCGTCAGTGAGCATGGGAGCTGCCACTGCGACAGCATGGCCAACACAATTCTTCTGTTCTCGCCGCAGGTGTGTAGACGCTCTTCTTCATGCACTAAAAAATCCGACAATCGTTTTCATCATCACCATTTCATCATTTATTATACCCTTAAAGGCCTCTGTTGAGGCATTACATAAGGGGGGGGGGACAAAGCAAATGCAACTAAGAATAATACGTTAATACAACAAAACATAATGCAATACAATAAAATGAAAAACGATACATCACAATACAACGTTGGTCAATAATGAAGGGCACAAGGCTGAATTAGGCGGTAACAACTACAACAACAACAAGAAAAATAATAAGTTAACTGGGTGAAGTTTGAGAAGTGTCTTTTATTCAGTACAGTGATTAATTAATGCCTGTCGAAATTTAGTAGCGTCGCGCTCGTTAACAATGTAGTCGGGTAGCAGGTTCCAATTTTCTATTGCAGTTGGAAGAAAAGATTTATTAAATGCCAAGGTCGATCCATGTATACGTTGAATGCTGAGGAGGTTAAACAGGCGGCGCGATGTTCTGATGGGAGCTAGTAATAATGTGTCACGAAGATCAGGAAAATTGTAATATAACTTATGAAAGAGGCAGAGTCGTGCGATTTTCCGTCGGAGCTCTAGTGGCGGGATGTTAAGTGAAGATTTAATACTGGTGATACTGCTGTGTCTATTGTAATTTGAGGATATAAAACGGGCTGCTCTGTTTTGAACGGCTTCTAAGGTGTTAATTAGGTATGCTTGGTGAGGATTCCATATAGCCGCTGCATAATCAAGTATGGTACGGGTGAATGTTTCGTATGCTAATTTTCGAACAGAAGGAGGGGCTAGGTACAGGGATCTTCGGATGAGGCCAAGTGATTTTGATGCTCTAGATGCTAGATATAAGATGTGTTCCGACCAGGTTAATTTGCTGGAGATGGTGATTCCAAGGTACCGATATGATTGGACTTGGGTTACCGTGTTTGACAGGAGTGAATATGCAGATCTGATGTTGGAACGTTTTCGCGATACTTGCATGAATTGGCACTTTGAGACATTCAGCTGCATAAGCCAGTCGGAACACCACCGTTCTATTATGTGTAAGTCGTTCTGAAGCGATAGTTGATCCCTGTTAGTGACAATGCGACGATAAAGGATGCAATCATCCGCAAAAAGCCGAATAGTGGATGAAACACCGGAAGGAAGGTCATTAATGAAGATTAGAAAAAGAAGTGGGCCAAGAACGGAACCTTGGGGAACGCCAGAGATAACGTTAGTAGTGCCTGAAGGATGATTGTCGATTACTGTGTATTGGGAGCGACCTGTTAAAAAGCAATGTATCCATGATAAAACGAGAGGATCAATGGACAGTCCGGAGAGTTTAGACATGAGGCGAAGATGGGGCACGCGATCGAAGGTTTTAGAAAAATCTAAAAAGATAATGTCAGTTTGGAATGAAGAGTCCATATTTAAGTGGAGGTCAGTGGTAAATTCAAATAGCTGAGTTTCACACGAAAAACCGGAACGGAAACCATGCTGCTTAGTAAAAAAGAAATTGTTCTGATCGAGGTGTGATGCAACATGTGAATATATGACGTGCTCTAGAAGCTTACAGGCAATGCATGGTCGTGCTCCCATGCTCACATACGCTCTGTGATTTAATGAGTGATTGCTTCGATGTAGCGCGATTGTTGCTTTGTTCTGGTGATATTGAGACCAATCCTAACCCCAAGCTTCGCTCAACGACTGACGATACGGATCAATCTGACGCTTTGTATCAGATGCTCAAAGACATCAATCAGCGTATGCTAGAATTTGCCAAAAACCAAGAGGAACTTTGGGCTGACATTAAACAAATCAAGAAAAGCCAGGAAAACATTGAAATTAAGTTCATATATATATATTTGGCCGGCTACAAGCCCTTGAAAATAAAATAAGCACCCTAGATGTGTTTGAGCAAAGCCTCTCAACCATCCAAAGTTCCGCAGGAGATCTCATCTCCCAACAAACTGTCCTACAGTCTGGCTTAGACGCTCTTGAAGATAGATCGCGACGGTACAATCTAATCTTGCGTGGAATCCCTGACGAACGTGAAACATGGAATGAAACAGAGAAAAAGATTATTTCTGCCTTATCTCCTGTCGCTGACCCTGTTTCACTGTCCCCATGCATAGAGCGTACTCATCGTTTGGGCTCTTTTTCAGCCTCGAAGTGTCGCCCTATTGTCATTAAGTTCTGTTCCTTTAAAATCAAAGAAAAAAGTTTGAACTCCCGTGATATTCTGAAGGAAAACAATCTTTCCATATCTGAGGATTTCTCGTACGCTACTCGCCTAGCGTGGAGCCGGCTTGTCGAATTTGGCAAAGAGCTGCCTCACTCCCCGAAGTTCCAGCTTCGCTACAACAAGCTGTTCGTAAACAATCAATTAGTCATCTACAACGAAATAACTAAGAACGTTGAATTAGTAATTCAGTCACGAGCTGATTTACAGCCCAGTCCCGAACCACAAGCCGGCTCCTCGCGGGATGTTCTTCAAGATTCTTCACTCACAGTCAATAACACGCCCTAGGAATACGACAGGACTTGTCGGGCTAGTTGGTTGATCATAATGCAAAAAAGACGAACTGCGCAACAAGAACACGGACGAAAGGGAGGCAGACACACACTAACGCAGACTTAAGTTGTAAGTCTGCGTTAGTGTGTGTCTGCCTCCCTTTCGTCCGTGTTCTTGTTGCGCAGTTCGTCTTTTTTGCACTAGGAATACGAGAAGGGAATTAGGAAATTGTCACCGTCCCGCAGCATATCTGTCTTACAAGCTAAAGTAAGAAGCATTATTAACAAGCGTGACTCTTTGCATTCCCTTATTGATACATGTAACGCCGACATCATCGCGCTCACAGAAACATGGCTTCATTATAACATTCACAACAGCGAAGTAGTAAATGATTTATCGCAGTTTTCCGTTTTCCGTTGCGACCGCACGCAACGCCAAGGTGGTGGTGTTCTGCTGGCTATTTCTAAAAATATTAGGTCATATCCGACACACATTGATACCAACCTTGAAACCATCTGGGTATGCGTTGATATCCACCACCGCAAAATAATCCTTGGTCTATGTTATCGCCCCCCGAACTTCACATCAAACTTCTGCGAACAGTTGCACGATGCTATTAATAGCGCCTACTTCCGACATCCTAATGCTGATAGTTTTTTACTCGGTGACTAATTTCCCGAACATTTCCTGGTCTTCCAGTTCGCCTGCTCTTAATTCGTTCTCTTCTGTTAGTAACGATTTCTTGAATCTTTGCTCAGTCTTTTCGTTTTCTCAGTTAGCCACTCAACCTACTAGGTTAACGCAAGCTACCGCAAACACCTTGGACTTAATACTAACATCACGCCCCGATCTCGTCGCGCATGTAACATACATACCCGGGTTAAGTGACCATTTAGCTGTTCATTTTGAAATATGTGCCCCACCCCTTGAAACTAACAGGACAAAAAGTGATCAGGGACTACATCAAAGCTAATTTCGAGGTCATTAACAATGAGCTGTCTCTATTCCTTGACACCTTCCTTGATGGCTTCGAAAACCGGTCAGTAGAAAATAATTGAAGCATTTTCAGTAACAAAATCCAACAACTAATAGATAAGCATGCACATTCCCCTACGAACCATTTCTAGCAACTCAAACGCACCTTGGTATAACCTTCACTTCAAAAGATTATCGAACAAGAAAAAACGCCTGTTTCGTAGTGCTTCATGTTCGTAGTGCTTCAAGTTTACTGTGTGCCCTGTCGATTCCTTGTGTGTCCCTATCTTTTTAGCGCTAGTCAACAGGTTGGAATCCTCTCTGGTAACAGCCAGGGACAACCTTATCCCATTTCATGATTTGACCCACCTCTTCCGCCTTGGACGAACGAAATTTCCGCTTCCGAACAAGAGGCTCAATAAAGAGCAGGAAATCACCCATAGGAGATACCAAAAAAAATCCTTCCCTAACATGCTAGTTCTCTCCCCTAGATTTCAAATCAATTTTCTCCCAAATGCACACTATGCGATGAGAGAGCTACCCACAAGCATATATTCTAGGGATGCAAGGAGGACCCCCCCACGCCTGAATTAGGGCAACTCCTGCTTCCAGAAGACTGGGAGACCTCGCTACGCAGCTCGGACCCGGTCATACAAAAGCGCATCCTCAAGCGCACCTATGAGGTTGACAGTAACCCGCCGCAGAGGCCCATTGGTCAAGGCGCACGTGTACTGAGCCGGAGTACCCGGCTTCGAACCTGACTGCGTCGGCCGCGTTGCAATGGCGGCGGTTGCAAATGGCTGTAAGTGCGGTGGTGGCGAACCAACGTGGTTGTTGTGGTAACGTGTGACCTTATGTCTTCTCGTCGGAATGGGGTTACCCTGCCGTCAAAGGAGAAAGCGACGGTGCGATGGGACGAGGGCTCCCAAGTGAAGCAAAAAGAGGCGACGAGTGTTGAGGAGGCGACAATGGTTTCGCATTCTCCCAATGCGGGTCGACGCAATGATCTCTGAAGTTTTTGTATTAATTGTACCATCGAAGCAAAGGTAACAAACCCCCTTTTAAGTTCCCGCCCGTGCTACTGTGCGTGGGTGCGCCCCCTGACAAAGCACTTTCGCGCGTTTCACTTCGTCAACGAGACGTTCCTTGACAGCCGTTGCCATAAGCTCGATAAAATCATCACAAATGGTTTTTGACAGATACGATGGGTGACCTTTTCCTTTATTCCCGTAGCGTTTGATGTGCTCCAATAGAAAGGAATCAAACTTGGCAATGGCCTCAAGCTCTCCCATATAGTTGCCATTTCTCGTTGAACCAAAAATCTCCTCACTGCCCCTAAACGCTAGGTTGCGCGCAGCTAGAAGCTTACTACAACGACTGCGCGCTTCAACACCTCTGTACAGTAAGCGGTCTCAGTGACAATATGCTTAACCAGCTCCTTGTAAATTGTGCTGCTCGAGTTAGAGCGGGCGAGCCATGCTGCCACGCAGTTCCGGTGCTCAACGCTTTTTTCATGTGCGCAAACCTTTTCTTCTCCTCTTTTACAATCAGAAAAGCCGTGCGTGGTGAAAGCACTGGGGTCGCTTGGAATTGAAAATAGTTTGCACATGAAACAGTAAACGGAACCTTTGGACTTCGAGTACATTAACCAGTGTCGCTCGTACGCCTCCCTATTTACAGCCTTTCGCATGCAAAGATGAGGTGACATATAGCGTTTCTGAGTTTTGTATTGCCTTTCGGAAGACGGAAAATATTGTGCCCGTTTTCGAAAATACAATGGCTTTTTCTCTAGGCATACACTCCGAAAGCTGTCAGTAATAACGTCCGGCCACTTAGCAGGGTCACATCGGACGATCTCGCAGCGCACCTCTTGTTGCGGGGGTGTCTGTACTTCTCTGTTGCCTTATCGAGAAGCCGTTTAATTCATGCTCTCGAGGCACACTTTGTGGGTGGGAACATGATTATTTGAATTCAGGTAAAAGGTGCGTAGGTTCTTGGAGTGTTGTTTTCTGGCGCTTGTCAGTAAAAGGAGGCTCATCGGGGAGGTTTGGCACCTGTTAATCAGCAGTAGTAGAAATCGGGCATGGCGGACCGGACACCTGGGGCTCTGTGGCACGGGCCCGGCCGAGTAGCATAGACGTTGCTGACTCAGCAACAGGGCAGGGCTCTGTTAGCGTCGGTTGCTCATGAATATGAAGGACCGAGGTTGGCGCCGTTTTCACAGGATCCAGACAACCAAAATGAGTCATACCTTGCTACTTTCCACGAAACCATGGCGACGTAGTTGGCAAGTCCTCCACAGAAGCACCGTCGGTGATATTGGGAGATTGACACCGACTCTGGGTAGAGCGATCATACTGCTCCGTGGAAGCTGCATTTAGTAGGTACTTAGGCATATTTGGTAGCTTCTTTTCACGCTCTTCTCTTTCTAACTTCGCCTTTCATTTAGACGCACCACTTTGATGCTTCTGACCGAGCATTTTCGCATGAATGGATGCTAATTGTTGACCGCACCGGACACTTCGTCAGTCCGACGCTGCCGCAGGTGTCCAACGGTGACCGTCTCGATGACTGGCACACGCTGCCTGGATTGCCCGTGGCTGGCCGAGAGTGCTGCGTCCCCCGGGCGCTCCTTAGCGGGCGGGCTTATGCAAGCTTAACCGGCGGCTCGAGGCTGAATCGCAGCACACGATCAACTTCCTTTCATAGACGCGCGCCGCGTCTGTGTGTTACTAGCGCCAAAGCAGGCGTTCACATACGCATAGAGTTCCTGGCTCAAATTCCCTCCTTCTCAGTACAAATTCACTCCTTCTCCTGTTCCGGTGTCGCCTTCCTATTGGCTATAGGAGCAACCCTCTGTTCTGGGAGGTTCTCGATTTTTCTTTTGCCCCGTCGACGCCGAACACGAGAACGAAGGGGAGAGGGCGACTCCTAGAGCGGGAGAAGTTACGCGCCCTCCGTCGCCTCTTAGTCATCTTTTTGGTATTTCTTTCTGGAAAGTTCAGCGGCCAGTCTGACCTACTCTTTTCCGCCAAGCGCGCGCGAGCGTGCGCTGCCACTAGGCAGGAATGGGACCTGGGGACAGGCGTTTGTGCAGAGCTCTCCAACTTCCCCATTCACTCTTCCACAACCCTAGCCCAAACAGTGAAGATTCCACGCCCCACGGCACGTGGACAAAAGCACGTGTGACGTCGTCTTCCCTTTCCTGCCTAGGCTCTGCCACCATACTTGTGGTGATCTGCTATCAGACTCATCCTCCCCCGCCCAAATTACCATCACGGTAAAGAAAAGTCGAATAGGACTTTTCGAATAGGACTGTTGGGTACTGCCGCACATCCTTTCTATGAGGACAGCGGCGGAACTATTTGAGAGGTGGAGGGTGGCGTAGAGGTGACGAGGGGCAAGGAAGATTTAGGTCATCATCCCAAATATCATGTTTTAGGTGTTTTCCCCTTGCCCCTGGACAGACGGACTGACAGGAAACCACGAAAACACTTCCAAGCAAACGCACCTCGCTTCGTAAGAAAGAGGGCCCCGGCGGGGTGGCAGGGGATTCCTGTTTTTTCAGCTCTACAAGCTCTCCCCAAATGATCAGGCTAAACGAATGCTGTTACATTAGGCGGGGCCCCGTCGGTTCTTTCTGGTTTTCTCGCTTCATACATGTAACTCGAAGTTCCGTTGCCCATGGTTCCATATACTAAGCAGCTTAGAATAAATGGGCCCCGTTCTCCTACGGTCCAAAGTGAGGGCCTGGGCTGCAGCCCCCTTAGCCTCCTTCTCTTAATCCAGCGCTGCTGGCGTAGGCTGGTAAAAGTGGGACCTGTGTTCCGGGGGCGATCGCGGCATGTTACTCGGCCGCAACCTTCGGAGTGCCCGGTGTTCCAGGACGCCCGCTGCGTTAAGGTCGCCTGGCGGAGGAGGGCGCGTGGTACACGCAGGAGGGAGAGCTGATGAATTCCGTGCGAGTTCCAGCGACCTGGTAAACTTTTCGCGAGCGATCATGCGGATTGTGGAAGCCACATCATATTACGATGGTGTGTCTACAGCTGCCACCGTCGTCACCCCGGCCCAACGGCCAAATTTATGTATGATGCGACGGATGTTTAGTGTCTCAAACGTGCGGCAGGGTTGGATGACGTCGGACACAGACTCGAGACTTGATTTTCCGATAAGAAGGTTATAGACGTTTTCGGCAGATCCTTTAAGTAAGTGGCGAACTCTGTCCTCTTATCGCATGACAGGAGAGACGACCTTGCATAACTTGACGATTTCCTCAATGTACTTTGTACACGCCTAACCGGGAAGCTGAGCGCTTTGCGCAAGCGATTGTTCAGCCCACTTCTTCGCGACTGATTCACCGAAACACTTCTTGAGCTCCTATACAAAGCGGTCACCGTCGTGAAAGAATCCTCGTGGTTGTCGTACCACGTTAGGGACGTATCGGTTAGGGAAAAAACGACGTTGGCAAGCCGGGAGGAGGGGTTCCACTTATTGCAGCGACTCACGCGTAGCTAGTGGGTGAAACATTCATCGACGTCGTCGCTGGTTGAGCCTGCGAATGACTGGCTCCCGATATTGCTGCCACGAACTGCTGGGCACAGACCACGGAGGGTCGCCGTCCAGGGACCTCATGGGCACACAAAGTGGCAGACGAGCAACGTGACGACTCCAGCGATGGTGAAGCAGGGGATCTGTCTTCGGGGAACCTGTATGCCCGCCACCTCTCGCCAAGATGTTACGACCGTGGGTTTATTCTGACCATGACGGGCGACTGAAACCAGCTGGGGTCCGCTTGCCGACCACGAGACGCATCCACCTCGTTCTCCTCATCTTCTGCGTAGTCGGCGATATCGACAAAATAGACTAGGCATCGCCCCTTGATGGGCGTCACAATGTGTTACAAATACTGCTTAGAGGGACAGGTATAGGCTCAAATTGGATTTCATGAAAGGACACTAAGTGAAAGATACAGACAAACAAGATCTTCGTTGCCTGGTCTTTATTTGAAAATATATGTAACGCAGAAGAACTAGTGATTTGATCAATTTAACCAATGTCAACACATGCAGTTTGCCTCTTCCTGAAAAATGTTTTACCAATGTATTCTGATTTCGCTGTCAAAATAGGGAAATGTTGGTTGTGTTTGCACTAGTAGAGCTTGGAACATATTAGAAAATTTTATTACTTTATCAATAACGTAAGCCTTTCACAGCCTTTCACAGGCGCTAATAGGAGACGGCACACATGAATAAAAGGATAATTACAGAGGCAACTTTTGGTTAAAAGCAGTAATACAGCAGCATCGACATTAACAAGAAAATAAAAAAAACACGTCAGTATGCCAAGTATTCAAACATAGGTTATAGGTAGGCCACAATGAAATAAAAATAATATTCAGAATCATCGTGCTTCTCATTTCGTTCAGGCGTAGACTGCAAATAAACATGCAACCCTCAGAAAAATGCCTCGGCAGACTTTGCATTAGCAATGTCGATCGGCCAACTTTTGGCAATCTAACAAACAAAGGAAACAATCTACCAAAAAAAGGAAGAAAAGAGTACTTGTGAGTGTTACATCGCGGCAGAAATGGTCGAGATCATTTGGTGTGTTTCGCTCTACTGGAGTGGCGGTTGGCACGGTTTAAGTAGTCTTTTTTATTATTCTGTTCGTAATGCGGTTGGAAAAGAAACTGCAAACAAGTCCACTTTCGCCGAGTAGCCAGTGTAGGCAATTTCACTTGGCTGTGGAGGGCAGTGACACTCTGACAACTGCAACATTTGGAGTACACAAATATAAGTGCCATATTCTGTTCTTTTTCTAATGCCTCACCAAGACATACAAGTACTAAGACAATATAATACCTATCTGTCATCTTGCTGTAACTGTCAATCTTTCAACAAGGTATCATGAACAGCTGATGTGCATTAAAACCGCAGTTCTTTATGCCTCGCGTGCTCTGAATTCTAAATTCTACTTGTGATTCGTTTATGTTGTTTAACGTCCTAAACAACTCAGGTTATTCTTTGCTTTTCAGTGCTTGTGGGAGTTGTCATGGAAGTAAAAGCGAGCGATAGTTCTAAAGCAGCTATAATCATCCTCTGGAGTGTCATTCTTCAGCATGCACTGAGGAGCTCCTTAGAAAAAGGACAGTAAAAGTTATCACAGGATACCAAAGCTGATGTCCCAGTAAATGCAAGTTGCATGGAAACAGCACCAAGCTATGCATCGAAGTAAAGGCTATGTCTTGCTCAAGTCTGCCAGGAGATGGATGAATATACCTTTGTCCGTAAAGTTCTGAGACTGAGTCCATTAAAAATGCGTTTAACATTGCAATCCTTTGTGCAGCATCCCTTCGAAATATTCTCGCCTGCAGTCTATACACCGCTTCCAATGATTCTTGAGGTATTGGAAACAGTTTAAAAACGCCTCTTTTGGCTCCTTTGCCGTGGCGTCTTGAATGGTCTCCACGCTCCCCATCCAGCAACCCTTTAGGGCTCTCTTCAAACGAGGAAACTTGAAAAAATCGCATGAGGAGAGGTCAGGCGAGTATGGCGGATGGGGAAGTACAGTAATGCTATGCTTGGTGAAATATTTTGTCCCGCTAAGAGCAATGTGCGGGCTTGCGTTATCATAGAGAAGGCTCTTTTGTCCGGATGCTAACAAGTCAGAGCGACGGCGTCCCAGTGCATTTCGCATGTGTTGGAGAACGCGGATATAAAACTCCTGATTCAGCGTCTGCCCTTGTGGGATGAATTCATGGTGTACACACCTCTTGCATCGAAAAAAACTATCAGCATCGTTTTTGTTTTGGTCTTCTGTCGCCGCACCTTTCTCGACGCCGGACAGCCTGTGGACCGCCATTCGGCGCTCTGCCTCTTGGAGGATCGTATTGAAAACACCATGTTTCGTCGTCCGCAAAGATCCTGTCGACGAATGCAGCATCCTTCTCTGCCTCGGAGAGCAAATCAACGCTCGATGATGCCAGCGTGTCCTTCTGGTCTTTTGTGAGGGAGTGCGGCACAAGTCTGGCATTAAGCTTTCGTTTCCTGAAGTTCTCACGCAAAATTTGGTAAATGTTGTCTTACTAATGACTAGAACATCTGATAGCATGCGGACTGTAATGGCGCGGACTTGCTGTGAGATTACCCTGATCCGAGCCACGTTGTTTTCATTCCGTGAGGATAAAGGGCGCCCCTGCCTTGTGTCGTCTTCCACCGACGTTCTCCCCGAAACGAACCTCTTGTGCGACTCGAAAACTAGCGCCCGCAATGATCTCTCATTGCCGTAAGCGTCACAAAGGAGCTCATACGCCTGTGTGGCTGTCTTGCCAAGCTTCACACAGAATTTTATGTTTACATGCTGTTCAAGGTGGACATCCATCTCTCCACATTCACTCACAGTAGAATGCGCAAACGACTAGAGACAACATATTTTCTACATGTATGGCCATCTACCGGCTGCCCCAGCAATTAACATAAATAGCTCAGGTTAGCCCGAAAAGATGGCGCTACACATATGCACCAACTAGGACGAACATTTGTTTTGGGGAATCATTTCCAGAGGAGGAAATAAATCACACTCGAAACTTTACGGACAAACGTTGTAAAAGACCTAAAAGCTTGTCCTCCTACGCTTTAGAGGTTAACATCTTAATTTTATACCAGTTAAGCTAATTCATCAACATTATCTTATCTCGTTGCTGCTTTTTCAGGTAGAGAGGTATTTGTTAAACACTGCTATCGCATCCTTTCTTGGAGAAATACACAGCTGCTCGTTCTCCGTTGTCCCTCATTCAAGACGCACTGGCGACTTTGCGAAAAACACCTCCCACGATGTGCTGCAAGTCATGCGCTATAGCAGTACACTAGGTTATGTCGGGCTCTCGTATACATAGCGCAGAGTCCAAGTGCTTGTCCTGGACAAAACTGTTCAAGACACTGAAGTAAAATATTGCAAGCCATGACTAGTCAATACTACAACTGCATACCTTTCCACCTGAAGGCCCTCTGTGGCTTTGCAGACTGCCGTTATGACTTTCTTTTAAAAAATTACCACTCAACTTGGCTCTCTTTTTGAGCCAAATGCATGCACACTGGTTTTCCTGGAGCTTTTGGTTAGTTCCTAGAGCACCCAAAAAGCATGCACACCTCAACGCTGGTTTCGATTACCTGTGCTCCGTAGGATCAACATATTGGAATTGGTTATTGCACGCTGTTTCCAACCTGTCAATTTTGACTGATGTATCATTTTATCATTTCGCTATGGTGTAGGCAAGATGTATATGTTACACGAAAATTCCCATGAACTCTGTGATGTCAACACACATTAATAACCTCAGGTTACCAAATCCTTCCAGAACCCTGTACTACGGCATTCTTTTGAATAGACGTGCCACGATGTTGAACCCCAAATACTTTTACTGTTCCGAGGGCCTGCGCTTCTACAGATTTTTTTTTGCATCTAAGTTGGACAGGAAGCTAGAGGACAAAGTTTCTCTGCAACCTGGAAAGCTACTTAACAGATGCAGCAGCGGCAGCTAGCCGGCACTTCGACTTATCGAGCGCATTTCTGCACTGCAGGTTGGATAGCGAATAGTGGTCATACCCATCTAGCATCCACGTGACCCACTTGGCTGCGGCAGCTTTCCACTGGCGCTGACTCTACCGGAAGCTATCGGAAGCATCTTCGTCGACTTCCCGGGGACTAGCTTCATAAAAGGACTGCGCGTGACGGACGGACCACTTGGCAGCAGCGGCAGCTAGCCGGCACTTCGACTTATCGAGCGCATTTCTGCACTGCAGGTTGGTGCGAAGCTATCCTGTGGCTGGTCGCTTTGTTTTTTTGTTTTTGCTGTTGCTGTTGCCAACCTTGTGTTTCTTCTGCAGTGCTATTGAGCTTATTGAGCCTTTTGTTTGTACGGCTTGTGCATCTAACTCATAGCAAGTGGTAATGCCTAACCCATCGCAGTCCTCAGACCGGGACAACCGTTCCGACCTGCGCGAGCTTCGTGCAGAGATTAAAACGCTGAGAGACAGCGTACAATTCATGAGCGACGAGTTTGAGAGCATGAAGAAGCAAATTGTGAGAAGCATTCTTGTGAATTAGGAAACAAGTTTCTTGCTTCTGGGTTCCACAACGTCATAACGACGCCAACTCGTGTAACATCGAAAAGTCAGACACTTCTCGACCTTTTCGTTATTAATACAGACACACCTGTTCTAGCGATTGGTACAATCAGTACTGACATCAGTGACCATTGTCCTATATATATAAGTTATTCTACCAATTTAGCCCGACAAAAACAGCGCTCAAACAGGCTAAAGTACAGATGCTTGTCAAGTGAGAACCTTGAAACATTTCGCAGACGAATAATCCATGCGGACTGGTCATCCATTTTTTACAAGGTCTCCAGCAGTGACGCCTACGCTGACTTTTTGTCAATATTCCGTCAGCTGTATGAGTTGTCGTTTCCATATCAGAATGTTAAACTTAAGAAAAGAATAAGGAAACCTTGGCTAGGACCAGAACACATAAAAATGATAACTGAAAAAAACCTTCTTTTTCAAGCCTTCCTCAGGACAAAAGACCTAGCTAAACTTGAAATATTTAAGAAGTATCGCAACAAACTAAACGCCGAATTGCGAAGAGCAAAGAAATACTACTACAACCACCTTTTCAGTACTGCAAGAAAAGAGCGTCCGGACAAAGTTTGGAACATAGTCAACGAAGCCCTAAATAGAAAAATAACACGAGAAAACACTTCTGAATTGACAATAGATGGTAAAAAATTATCCGGAATTCCTCTAGCCGAGTATTTCAATGAACACTTCGTCAATGTGGCAGAGCCAGCAGTCGTTAACTCGACTAGCGCTTTGCTTCACTACCAGTGTAAGGAGACGCTATTTCTTTACCCAACGGATGAAACAGAAATCTATCGCACATTTATAAATTTGAAAAACACCAATGCCAGCGATATTGACGGCTTTCAAATAAAGGCAGTGAAATACGTTATCGATATTATTGCGCCGCATCTAGTATACATATTCAATCTGGCTCTTACATCTGGATGTTTCCCGGATAGGATGAAAATCGCTAAAGTTTCAGTTCGTTTTAAGGGGGGCGATAAAAACGATGTTAACAACTATAGACCCGTCTCAGTGCTTCCTGTATTTTCTAAGGGTTTAGAGAAGATTATTCTTTTGCGCATGAACAGCTTTTTCGTTAAACATAACATGCTTTCAGATGCTCAACACGGCTTTCGGAAAGGCAGGTCAACGGAAACTGCACTATTAACTCAGAAGGAATTAATAATCTCTAATATTGATGAAAGCAGACTTACCCTCGGAATTTTCATTGACTACAGCAAAGCATTTGATCGCCTAAACCATGAAATATTACTAGACAAACTGTTCAGTTATGGTGTCCGAGGAGTTGGTTTCGCTTTACTTAAATCTTTTCTTTTGAATCGTCAGCAGCACGTCTCTATCGCTGAAAGTGACTCGTCCCACAGATTACTAACTTCCGGCGTGGCACAAGGAAGTATTTTAGGGCCGTTTCTTTTCAACATCTATGTGAACGATATCGTGCAAAAGGAAAGCAATGCAATATACGTGCTCTACGCAGATGACACGAGCATCTTTTTCACCGGTAAAAATGTAGACGAACTATTAATAGAAGCCAAAAAAGAGCTTGCAATAATTTGGGATTGGTCAAATAAGAACTGTTTAAAAATAAATGGCAATAAATCTAAGGCCATATTATTCATGGCCAGAGGGAAGCAAGCACAGATAGAAGAAAGGTTGGTTCTTGGAGGTGCACCCATAGAAATTGTTAAGAAACATAAAATTCTTGGCGTGACCTTTGCTGCTGACATGTCGTGGAATCATCACGTTCAATCATTATCAAGGACACTATCTACGTCAGTCGGCGCACTAGAACGGTGCCGTCATTTTCTTCCAGATAGAGCAAAACTTCAAATTTATCATGCACTGTTTTCCTCTCACATAAATTACTGTACACTGGTTTGGGCCACAACCACACAAACAAATATTCAAACACTGCTCCTTCTTCAAAAGAAAGCACTTCGTTGCATTGCAAATGTGTCCTATTTACATTCATCTGCACCATTGTTCACACGGTATAACATAATAAGCGTCGGAAAAATTTACGATTTCCGTCTACTATACTCATACTTATTTTCCGATGAAAAGTTTAAGAGCCTCATAAAATTCCTTTCGCATTTGCAGAAACAGAAAAGTGATTGTCGCACCCGTGGATCTGAGACATGGCTGATACCACGCAGACGTACAAATTATATGCTACAGTCGCTCACGCACAAGTTGCCGTGCTTGCTTAACAAATTACTGTCTGCAAATTTTGACTTAAGCGCATGTAATAGAAAACAGACACGTGAAATTTTTTTCTCATCCCAGTTTTTGTGCAGCTAATCGTATTCAATGTATTTTCATTGCCTTTATGTTTTTCGTACTGTATACTTTCTTGTGCTGTGTTTTAATGTGTTTCGAATGTGTTCCGATGAGTCAATTTCTGTAAAAGTGTAACTGAACATGTGTTCAGAATTTTGTGTTGGCTATATGCTGCTGCCTTGTACGGGCATCAGGCACCCTCAAGCTGCCAATGGCAGCTTTTTTGCCTGATGACCCCCAACGGGTCGTTGGAAATAAAGTTTTGAATTTTGAATTTGAATTTGAATATATCGCCTCACCTGAGCCTTGAGACATCCACTGCTGAATTATTGTGTAAGGACTGACAAGGCTGGCTTAGAATGCGCATTCCTACGCTTTTTGAGCCACACTTGCCAGGCTAGCGCAGTTTTGACAAAAGTTGTGAACCCCCCCCCCCCCCATTCCTTTCTTTTAAGGCGAACCTCATTCTACACAAAAACGCAACTTATTGCCTTTGATGCTATTTTGTGACACTTGGAAAATGCGCTGAGAGACCCGCAGTGGCCTTCATCGAGCTCTCCACGGTGCACTCCAAAAGGCCAGCTTCATTAGCCCGAAACAGCTGAGCGCAGTGCGCGTGCAGCAGCTTCAGAACAATGTCCGAAGGAACCTTAAGTGGGTTTCGCCCTTGCATTGCGTAAAACTTGATGGTTTGGTTTGGTTTATGGGGGTTTAACGTCCCAAAGCGACTCAGGCTATGAGGGACGCCGTAGCGAAGGGCTCCGGAAATTTCGACCTCCTGGGGTTCTTTAACGTGCACTGACATTAACGGGCAGGGCCACCAGCTCAGGCACCTCCGAGCTTTGCTTTACAACACTGGCAAGGCACTGCTGACAAAGCTTATAGTTGTGTACCACAGCCCACGGAACATAACCAGCAAATGATTCTAGGCTGTCTTCCTCCTCTTTACACAACTCTAACACGTCATCTAGACTCATGTCAACATACTGTCAACAGACGGCTCAGTTTTCTTCTGTCTACTCATCAAAAAAGCTAGGAGGTCATGAGAGTCGTCAGTTGACTACGAGTCAAGGCGACTACGGTCTGAATATTGTGAAGGAACAATTATAATGTGCCCTTGAACTCTATTGTCCGTGGAATCGGTGACTTTAGTCTCACAGTGCTGAAAAGGTATTCGAGAGCATCCTGCCTCAGCCTGCTCAACATAAAAAGCGTAAAGCTATGCTCCACAATGTAGTTTTGCCTCAACGGCAAAGCACACAACGTTGAGGGTACAACACCTGTTTGAACAGGCTTCCACGACCTTTTCCGAGCTTGTCCATGATAGAAAAATATGAAAACATGACCAGAAATTCAGAAAGGAAGGTTTTAGCCTCATAAGCTGCATGGAGGCAGATTTCATTTAGAGAAGTTTTCCTTGACCGTGAGCTCATGATGGTAAACCACCTGATAACCTCCTCTACGAAAAAACCTGTTGTGAGGGCTTCCTTGAGCAGGCGGTCATTTTGTACTAGGTACCGCAGGCCCGTAGCAGTGGCGTGGTGCAAAAGGGCATGTGCTGATGCCACATTCATTTTTTCAAATGATTTGGGTTCAAGTCACGCAGTTTCAAATTAGGTATCAGCTTGACCTTGTGTTTGGCATCAAATTCGCACGCCTGTTCACATACTCCAGGGAGACCTGCAGAAACCAGGAAAAGCCCGATGGTCCACACAATAAAATATACGTCCATGGTTACACTGCTGCATTTACTATTATGGAAATACTTCTAGGCTACAAGGTAAGTTGTTGGGCCAGTTGGTTTCGATATTCCATGTCTACAGCGCAACGAACGGCACGTACAAGAAGGACACAGCCAGGAACACAACGATGTGTTGTGTCCCTGCCTGTGTCCTTCTTCTACGCCCCGTTCATTGCGCTGTAGTCATGGACTTCTGGGCTCCTTAGCTGAAGGTAAAGGTAGAGGTCCACGAGTCTGAGCAGGTGCATACAGTACGAATAGCCTGCTACAAAAGAAAAGTCAACATTTATAACACAGGAAATAATATATCTGCTTTTTGCGCTTAGCTTACAAAAATATAAGAGCAATAGTAGTTCTTATGAAATTGCCTTTTTTAAATCTCCTTTTTATTGCGTACTAACCCATTCAATTTTCCCAGCGAACACTCCAATGTGAAGCAATAGGTGTCCAATCGATTTGAAGCAAATGAACTGTCATACAGAGCACCATCTGCAAAAACATTCAAGGTACTCTGTTATTTTCATTAGTCGCGTAAAGAATAACTTTTCTACATGCGCTCGAATGACACTGCTTTGTGGACTGTACTCCAGACACCTAGCAATTCGCAGCTCACAATGCACCCGATAGCACATCGTTCTTATTATTCCCGCTTTCTACAACTACGATGCTTGCTTTATCGTGTGTCAACATAGGTATTCTACAATTCCAATTTGTGCTGCCTACTGAAGCACGGAAGTAATGTGAGTGCACCGCGCTTTTAGGAGCACCAGCTAATATATCTGAAGCTGAATGGAGAGCAAAAGTCAGAACATAAGATAACGAACAATGACTTGTGATCTAAAGTGTAGCGACTTGTGCTAGTCAAGGCGGAAAGCTGGGCTATTGCTGTTCGAGAAAGCCTTTACAGCCGGCAACTTCACTCTTGCACACCTTATGAGCCTCGACGCCCATGTTTGGTGTGAATCTCTACACTTGAATATTATTAGTGCTTTATAACCATCTTAACACGCCATTTATTGAGTACAAAAAGCTGTTTATCAGCGGTAAGACAGCGGCGAGATATGAGGACGAAATGCCAGTGATCTGTTGACATGGAATTAACGTGTGTTGGGAAATGAAGTAAAGGAAGTCTCAAGAAAAGCAGGAAGCCACATTACGGCGAAAGCCTTTCTTTGCTGATCAGTGTCCACAAGACCCGTCTGCAGGAAACGTGTAGAAAAAGTGTTCGCTCCACGTGTGAATCAACCATGTAAAAAAATTAAAATAATAGTGTATAAAAAGTTATTAACAAAAATAAATTATAAAATGCGCAAAATAAGAAAGACAAAAAAAGCAAATGTATAAAAGTGAAAGAACATAAAAATTTGGTTTTGTTTGGTTTATGGGGGTTTAACGTCCCAAAGCGACTCAGGCTAAGGGGGACGCCGTAGTAAAAGGCTCCGGAAATTACGACCACCTGGAGTTCTTTAACGTTTACCGACATCGCGCAATACATTCAAATGCCGCGGCCTGGATCGAACCCGCGTCTTTCAGGACGCCATAACCACTGAGCCACCGCGGAAGCAATATAAAAAATTTAAGAAGATTAAAAAAATGAAAAATGAAGGGAAAGAGAGGACAGGGAAAGGCTTTCGTATTCCCGTTCATATGCAGAGTTCAGTGCAATTTCATTTTTACAAACTACTGGCTGCAAGAAAAACATACTGCTTCACTCATATCTCGTGGAAAGCGACGAACAAGATCGAAGAAGTCGACATGCGCCAGCTAATTGACAAGCATACGCTGTGAGCCGCAAGCACTTGAGCTGCAGCTTACACAGCACAGTGATATTATAAAGCAGGCAGGGTTTTCACAGGCACCGCTTGAGCCCATGCGCTGCTTCATACCTACACGAATGATCAAAACGCAAGCGCAGTGCCCGCCACAAGGTAGCTGCGATATCTCGTTAATCATCCCTCTGCACACTTCACCCGCGCTCGACGAGCCTGCTCAGCTCTCTGTACATCATTTGGTAGCGCGACAGTTATTCACCAAAGTCACCTAACGGAACAAGAACAAAAATATTACATTCCGAGTAAATAAAACGAACTGCTTACCTCACATATTCGAGTACCTTTCGGGGCGCGCTTATCGCGGCCCATTCCCAGAAGCCATTTCAGTCGCCTACGCACTTCACTCGCCGACCTTCCACACGGCGCCGTGTAAAACGCTTTGCCGTTTCCAGTGTGGTTGCTGCAGTTTGGCGCGCTGCCTCCAGTCACAGCTGACGACTGCGTCCATCACTGCCACTGCAGAATATCAAACAAGACGCCACAGGTGTGCACAGAGCATGTTTGAAATGTAGCCGACAGCGCGGCTTCACATGAAGCGTCGAGCTGCCGAGGGGTGCAGTCGCTGAAGACAGCTTTCCCTCCATGGTGTCGGAGCGGCGAGGGAAAACAGACGCGCAACTCCGCTCCTGCGGGATCATGTACAGGAACGTCAGTTCTACTGCGCATCGCGGTTGTGAAGTCATGCAGAGCAGAGGAGCGGCGGCGGCGCTCCGGTTGCGCGGCGCTGCCGCAGTCGAGGACTGTGCCAGGTACGACGAAATCGGCTTTACATGGTGCAGCGAAGTTATCCCTTCTAATCGCTTCAATAACAGGCGCCAGCGTGGTGCCCGAGCACCACAACGTGGAACAAAACTGTTGTTGTTGCGACTGAAGGAAGAAAGAAAAGGAAAGTGCACGGGGCCTGCCCACTGGCTCAAGCTGAGCCACAAACACTGCCACGTGCAGACATTAGGAGAGTTAAGAGATATGAGAGGAAAGATTGTCAGAAAGGGGTCGCGCGTCGCAAACACCGCGTCATCTGAAGCGACGACGACGGTTTAGCAACAGATGCCCACGGTGACAAGGAGCCCCTGTCGCATGTTTGAGAGCCCCTACATCACGACCCTCTAAGGCCAAGATGACGTGTTGGTCATTGCGAGATCGATGACCCGTTGATTGGACATCGTTATTTGGAGGCCGAGGGGGCGCTTACAGATTTTGTGAAGGATCACCTCTAAGGTGTTCTCGTCAGATTTCCACAAGCGGAGATAGGGTGTCGAATAGAGTACCCGGCTAATGCTTTGGCCAGCCTCAGGGCGTCTTTGCATTGTAACACCCCCGTTTGTTAGATACCCGGAGGACCACACAGCCTACCTGGTCTCCAATCTTGCGTAGCTTCTGCGGGGATGTATCAATCTTGCGGTTGCGGTGGTCAAAGAGCCTCAGCACTCTTACTTCATCGTGTTCAGGGATAGGGCCGCTAGCAAGGGCGAGGTCAACTTTAGTGATACACTTCTGGTTGGGCCGAGGTGCACGAATTTTGATTTAGTCGGGGAGCATTCCGGGCCACTGGGGCGAGTGGATCCGTCAACAATAGTCGCCGCTTGTTGCAGGTTGGCATCGATCTGTCTCAGCGACCCATGTGTTGCCCAGAGCGTGATGTCAGCGGCATACAGGGCATGCCTGATGCGTGGGGCATCATTAACCAGTAGGGGTGGTGAGCCATGGCGACATTAAAGAGGAAGGGTGAAAGGACTGCTCCCTGTGGGGTTCCTCTTGTGCCAAGGGAATTCGGGCCATGCTTCTGGTCTTGGATACGTATATACGTTTTCGGTACCTAAACATGTTGTGGCCACAATTCGTCGGTGACAAATTTGTAACGATGATGTCGCTGGTCACGTTGTCAACTCCACCTTGAGGCCCGAGACGAGGACCACTTGATCGTCACTGGGGTGTTCGACTGGATCCAACAGTTCTTTGTGTAGTTGGAGCAGGACATTCCTGCGCGGATCGGTCTGGGCAGAATCCGTATATGGTGTCCGATTGGTGTGTTTGGGCTCTAGATATCAATATCGAAACAAAAAGGAGAGCCAAGAACAGTGCCTCTTAAAAACTAACTTTTTTCTAATACTCAACACACCTATACATGGTATTTTTGTTTCAATTAAACTGTAGAGGAATTCTGAGAAATTGCACACACATTACAGACGTGCTTAAATCAATGTTGCCTACAGCTTCGTGTACAGACAAATATCTTGAAAAATACCAAATTTTCGGACGAGATTAAAACATGCGAACAGGCTCTCAGGTGGCATCGCCATCATAATGCAAGCTGGCATCCGTGCACGAGAAACATCATGAAAACAAACTCTTAGGCTGTAACAGCCAGTGTATCCTTACCACCCTTTTACGTTTTTATCGCTTTTATGGCCATTTACACCTGACGTTGACTGCTTATGATTGCATCTGCTACTTCCTTCCTTCCTATAAATTGCGCACATGTTGCTCAATAAAGATCAGTTGTATGTCAGCGCTCGTGTTGTCGTTTCCTTTTTTCGTCTCTGTTTTGTGTGCGCTGTTTTTTCAATATGAAGATTATATCAGGAAAATTACAATATAGGAACTAAATAGAGTACTATTTGCAGGCAAACAGACAGCAACAGGCCCAGATAATATACAGAACACCATACTTGCACATCTCTCTCAGGCCGCCATTGAGGCCCTTCAAAATTTCAATAAAGTCTGGCTTTCAGGGAAGATAATTGACGCATAGAAGAAAGCCATTATAGTTCCTTTTTGAGTCCTGCAAAACCATAATCAAGTCCTGGCAGTTATAGACCAATTGCAATTAACAGCTGCTTAGCAAAAAAAAATGGCAGTAGCTTAGCTCGGCTATGCCATGATATAGGTAGCGAGAGGTATGTTTCCCTGGCTGAGCTTGTTGTGGGCACTGTATGTTTAGAAATGAAAGACCATGCGTATACACATCTATTATTCATTTTGCTTGACAGAGACGAAGACTGCCCGATCGTCTATGAAGTAGCAAGTAGCAGTCTCAATTTTGTCGATACAGTATTTCGCATTAAGAGCCTCTTTAGTATACAAGCTCTATTGTAGATCCCCGTAGTGTAGTTTGGACGTGAGGGTCCAAAGCTTAAGTCAAACTTTTCTTTCATACACTGACTAAGAGAGTCCTGTTTCCTGTTTAAATCACCTAAAGTCACACACAACTGCGAAGCCGTGCCGTAGGCTGGTATGCACGTGGCAACCACATCAATCGTCTGCTTGACAGATGTTCTCGGTACCACGCAGACTCCTTGGATGATAATGCCGCTTTCCAGAAACCGGACAAGGCAGGCTTCACTATTATTCGCTACAATTGAAGGCATGTATCTGACAGCGATGATACCTTATTTCACGTACACACAGAGTCCAGCTTTCTTATTTAGTTCAAGTCAACTGCTAGGCGACAACCTCAGCATCGGAAGAGTTAACGTCCTCTTCTCTATACCGCCGTTTAGCAGCGGCTGGACTCTCCATTGCATTCATGTCAAATGTTGTGATACAGACCCCCACTAGATCTCCGCCTTATATACGCAATCCTGCGCACGCGACGCGGGGTTTGGGTGATAGAGCGGCGCCGCTGTGGGGTCTCTGTGGTTCCAATGGTATCGGCGCATGCGCACAACTGCTCATCCGAGTGACGTCACGCCCGGCTTTGATGGTGGAGAGGGCGCGCGGCCGCGGCGATGGCGAAGCGCACGCCACAATTTGCTCCTCTTCGGTTGCCATGGTAACGGCGCATGCACACAACTGTCCTCTCCCGTCTGTCGCAAAAAAGCTCGACTGGTAGCCCAGTGTAGCTCCCGCTACAATGATCTGAAACTGTGGTGAACATCCACCTGACTTTAGTTCATGACTCTCGTCAGCTTCTCGACATACACAGCGTGGTTTCAAAAAGACATCCTCCACCACAGATCCGTATTGAAAACAAAATGCGGGAGGCGTTCATACACAAGCAGCAACGTCTTGCGGTTTTCTTTGACATGGAGAAGGCGTCCGACACCACTTGGAGGTTCGGCATACTTCACAATTTAGTAGATCAATGCGTCCGGGGCAGGATGCTGACCTGTTGGAGCGACTTTTAGCAGACCGTTAATTTTTATTTGTTCATTTGCTACCTGCGTCACCTGTTCAGGCATTCCTGCAGGAGGTACAGATAGAAACAGAAATAACATGGGTTCGATAAAGTAATTCATGTAGCAGCTTGTATTGAAAGTCCCCGTTCGGCAATTGCCATAGATTTGAGCAAACTGGGGAAGCCAGAGTTGATTTTGTTGTGTGAAGAACTGGGTATTGAGGTCGGGAAATGTCACAGAAAACCGCAGCTGATTGAGGATATTGAGGAATCTGGTGCTGAGCAGGACACAATTTCGGATACCTGGGATGTCATTCAGAAGGGAATCAGGAAGACTAAGGAGGAGGCCGACAGGGTTGATAACGAACGCCTTTACCTCAAGGAAGCCGAATAAAGGCAACTTGCACTGAAACGTTTGGATTTGCAAATCGCAGAGGCGGAGGGCACCGAATATAATTCGACTTACAATCGGGAAGTTTCGGCGGAGAGAAAAATCAAAATCAAAGACCTTCTGCAGCCTTACGAAGTAAACGTGGACATCGGGTTGCTCCTTGTAAACTTCGAGGCGGTTTGCGAGGAGGAAAGAATACCACACGAATCCTGACCTTAGAAAAACTTTAATGTGGTACCACGCAAATCGGCCGAAATTATTGCCAGGTTTTTGACAGAAGACGCTGATAACTACGGTAAAAGTCAAAGCAGCTCTTCTCAAGAAATATCAAATGTCGGCGGATGCATTCCGGCGCCGCTTTAATGATGTCAGGCGAAAACAAAGTGAGACACTCCTGGAGTTCTCATACAAGTTAACAGCCAATCTCATAGAGTGACTAAAAAGAGAGCAGGCTTATCAGAGCCGCGACAAGGTCGTTGATGCAGTTTGAAAATTGAAGTTTATTTTCATTTCGATCAGAAATGAGGGACACGAGACAAAAAGTGAAGGTTAATTCACTTGACGGCGCTCGGGCCCCATTACATGGCAAAACAGCGAGGTGTCGGTAGTATAATTTGGTGCACTTACAATTTGGCAGTACATCCCAGTACATTTACAGACATTTGAGCTCTTACTGCGCATAGTTCAGTCTTTTTGTTGTTAAATGTAAAGGCACAATATGAAATGATAAACATGAATCAGCGAATAATAGCAATTGTACATAGCAATAAACCCGCAAAAAATCCAAAAGACACGGGAAAAACACACTTCACGAAAAGCAGAAAAATTACATTGGCGAGAGAAAAAATGAATGTATTCTTTTCTTATTTACATTTGCAATATAAACTTTATTTTCGCGAAAATAGTTTAACAGATTGGGCAGAGCATGTGCAAGCATTTACTGGCCACAAGTTGTTCTTACGAAAGGTACCGCCCAGTTATGAGCAGAACGCGAAGGATATGTTCGTGTAAGTGTTGTTAGATTGGCGATCGAAAGCATTGTACCCTCAGAGGTAGTTATGGGCTGTTTGTAGCGAACTGCTAAGTTATACGAGGTTCCAGCTATATGGCGAATGGCATTTTTTGTAGTGCATATATTCGATTTAAATTTGTGTAGTTGTACCCCATACAAGGAAACAGTAGTTTAGTTGAGACAAGAATAATGAGTTATAGATATGTAGCTTAATTTTTGGCGGTAGGAAGAAATGAAGTTTTGCTAAAATACCTACTGGTTTTGACAGGCGTGAAATTACTTCATTTATGTGCCTATGCCAGGACATATTTTTGTTGAAATAAACGCCAAGTGTTTTTATTTCATCAACAACTTCAATAGGAGCATGGTCAAAAATTAGATTATTATTTGAGGGCATGATAGGCATCAGAGACTGCCTTGTGGAAAAAAGCACGGCTTTTGTTTTGGTTACATTTATCTGCAGTGAATTAAGTTTGCTCCAAGCGCTTAAATTTTCCAATGATTGATTAATGTTATATACAAGCTGGCTTTGAGCGTTGTTTCGAAATAAGTGTTGTGTCATCAGCGTATATTATATATTCTGGCTTTGTACTAATGTTTACAATGTCACTGACATAAAAGTTAAACAATAGGGGCCCTAGGATGCTTCCTTGAGGCACGCCTGTAGTAACACGCTTAGAAGAAAGATTTTCGCCTATTACAACTTTTTGTGTGCGATGCTCTAAGTACGAACATATTAAGTCTAGGGGTATACCTCGAATTCCATAGGTTTCTAACTTTTTTAGTAAAGTCTGATGATTTAAATGGTCGAACACTTTGGAGTGGTCAATTTATACACGAGGAACCATCTCTTTGTTTTCAAATTCTTTCAGAATAAATTCTTTCAATGCCAGGAGGGCCAGTTCAGAGGATCGGTCTCTACGAAAACAATATAGAGCGGAACAAATTAGATTACATTTTTCTGCAAATTTAATGATTCTAGATATTATTAATTTTTCTAAGGCCTTAGAAAAAAAACAGGTAGTATAGATATCCGACGGTAGTTCGACAAGTTGTTTTTTACACCCCCTTGTACAGTACGACTACTTTTGATGCCTGCATTTTCTGAGGAAAGTTTCCTGTGGAAAGAACCAAATTATATATAAATGAAAGAGGCGGTAAGATTAGATCTAAAACATGTTTCATCGCCTTAATTTGTATGTCATCGATATCACGAACCGTGCTATTGTTCAAAGAAATGATGATGGTGATTTTTTTATGGCGAAAGGGCATCTATGGCCAAAGAGCGCCATGACACAAGGCATTTTCAAATTCTCAAGGTGGGGTCGAAGACTCATTTCCAAAGCATTTCACCCTAAATAAGCCGAGCACCAGGGCAGGGGAAAGCTTGTACTCATTGTATCACCGGTGGGTACCCGGCGGCACTGGGGATCGAACCCCGCACCTCCCGCATTCGAGGTGGATGCTCAACCAATTTGCCACCGCTGCGGTGTTCAAAGAAATGAATGCTGTAGGAATCACACTCTCATCTGTGGGACTCAAGTACGAACTCTCACTGTCTCTATTGATTCCATTTATAGCCTCAGGATGATATGAACTAGAAGCTAAATTAACAAAATGATTATTTAATGCCTCCGCCAACTCAATGCCAGAAACCAGGGAGTTGTTTATTGTTAATTCACTGACGTTATGATCTCTAATAGAGTGGTTTAGGATTTTATTATGTTTTTCCAGAGAACATCCGGTTTAGAGTTGCACTCTGGCTGAAAAAGATCGTAAAGGTATTCTCGCTTCTTTTTCCGTATAAGATCATTGGTTTTGTTTCTATGGCGTTTAAATATGTCCCACTCATTTGTGTCTCGTGTGGTTATGAACTTGTTGAACAATTTATCTTTCTTTCTTATCATTTTAAGACATTCTTTCGATACCCAAGTTTCTGAGATCTTGGTGGTTTTGCTTCTGGACTTAAATAAATGATACGAGATACGCAATTAGAAAGAAACAAGAAATTATTATACGTTTCATCATAGGTTTCTGAGCTATATACGACATCCCAGTTGGTTTATAGGAGAATAGTGCGAAATTTTTGTAATGTATTGTTGTCTATGCTCTGCATTTTTGGGCTAGCGCCTGGCTTCTTCCGCCTGTCTTTAGGCGTCGTTCGACTAAATAAGATAATTGGCATGTGGTCACCGATATGTGAGGCAAGAACACCGGAGGTAATATTTTGTATAGCTTCATTGGTTATAAATAGATGTATCAATGTGTTGCTGTTTGGTGTCACGCGTGTAGCTGTTTCAATTAGGTTGTTAAATCCATGTGAGTCAAGGAGTGTTTTAAAATTATGCTGTAATGTAGATGGAGTTAGCATGTCAATATTAAGATCACGTCCGAGGATAAGAACGAGGTTATTTTAATTTACATAATTAAGTATCCGATCAATGAGACGGAGAAACTAGAGACGTTACCCTCAGGTGGACGGTACATTACTACAAGCAGATATTTTTGACATGTTACAGCAATAAACTCAGTACTCAACGTGGTAACAGAAAATTCTTCAAGTAATTCACAGTGAAATGATCGTTTTATATGCATGAGCACACCACCACCGCGTTTGTTTGGTCGGTTTAGAAAAAACGTGTTGCAATCTGCATCGATTATGACGTCCGAGTCAGATGTAAATCATGTTTCGGTAAACATTATTACGTCGAACTGAAAACTAATACTGTTTAAAAGAGCAGTTAATTGATCCTCTTTGTTTCGCGCCGACCGTATATTTAAGTGAAAACATGTGAGACTTTTGACCACGGGGGCAAAAAAACTGAGTTAAGTTCTACAGGTGTTATCGCCATTTCGGGATGCAGAAACAACACGAGATCAGGTAGACACACGTTAGGCAATCTTATCAATGTCACGCTCACATTGCACACGCAGCACGTTTTGCTTTTCTTCCTTACGAGCAAAGATAGACAAATTTCCAGTTGCTAGCCTTTTTCTTTTGAACAGATTTTCTTCCTTACGAGCAAAGATAGACAAATTTCCAGTTGCTAGCCTTTTTCTTTTGAACAGATTTACCCAACAGCACCTTTAGGGCTGGGCAGAGGTGCTCATTTATGAACATGGGTTACTTGAAGAGTGTCCCAGGTCAGTCATTGAAAGTCTAGTTTTTTTGGCTTTCTGAAGAAGCAGGCTGCGTTGCGATAGACTTTTCAGTTTAACAACAATGTTTGGACAGGTTGCGTCATTGCGAGCCTTTACTCTGCGGTAAACGTCAATGTCATCGGGCGTTATTGTCATGTCTAGCAATGTCGCAACCTTGCACACAGTGCTTGTCACATCCTCATTCTGCTCCTGCAAAATACCTTTCATTTCGACATTGCAGTTTCTAGAATACTGTTCTCCTGCTATGATCCTGAGGTCGTGCTCCACTAGTTGCTTTTTGATGTTTTCATATGTTCTTTATGTTGTCAGTCTGCCTCGAACAGCTTTATGGCTGCCTGTGAGAGGAAATGCGCAGAACAGGCCCGAGAAAAAGACCATAAGTTCGCGACAGAACTTGCTTTCGTGTTCGCGACTCGCCGGGAATCGGAGAGAGCCCACGTTCGGCACACGGCTAAATGTGAAAAAGGTAGTCGGCCGCTCTTTCCTGCAAATGAGAGAACGACGAGCTCCGCGAGAAACACGCCGTCGAATAGCCCTTGCGCACTGAAAAACAAGGATGCTCTCAGCACGATGGAAGATGTTAGAAAAGAAAAAGCAGCTGAAGCAAGCCTCTATTTCCCAATGGAATGCCCGCGGACCCCAGTCCCAAATATCAGACATGCGGCGATACGTTTACGTAAATAATTTCCCCATCGTTATCAAGTGTGAGCCGAATATACCAAATATATTGCGACTGTCAAGCTACTAGGCGTTTGCGCCTCCCACGCACCGAGTGTACAGTAAAGTCATCGTCTACATTCGGCGTGAACTTACGCTTGTGCTTCATCCAGTTCCCCCCATTAACGACAACCAGTACGTTTGCCTAACAGTGAAGAGGTGTAATCTCATGTTTACGCTTGGGGGTGCGTATCTGTCGCCATCAAGTCGACTTGACGTCGCACGATTGAGTGACTTGATGCCGGTTACACCCGGCCTTGGGGTCGTCATGGGCGACTTTAACGCTCATAACACCACGTGGGGAAGCGTTACAATGAACATTAGGGAAAAAAGTTGGTGTCCTTCGTCTCTGACCATGGCATTCAGTGTCTAAATGACGGCTCCCCAAACTATATTCGAAGGACAACTTACAGCACCTGCCTTGACTTGGCTTTCGTTTCCTGATGCCTTATCAGCAACGTGCGGTTTGTCGGATATTGAAACCCGTGAAAGTGACCACATCCGTACATATCTGATCATTACTGGCCTTTCCACATGCACCTCTGCCACACGCATGCGAAGCATCGATTGGTCAGTGTTTCAAGCACTTATGGAAGATACTTGCAGAGAAGGTTCCTCCGCTGGTTTCGAAGGGAAATTAAGGAAGCCACGGAAAACGCAACAGGTTATTCACCCCAATTGCAATGTACTCGGAAACGATATGGAATTGCAGCGCCTGCGATCACTCCGACGGAGGGCAGAGCGTAGATATCGACGCAGAAAGTCGAGCCTTGACCTGAGAGTTGCGAGGCGCATGCAAAAGAAAATTCACCGCAGAATTCAAGCCCTCCAGGCACAACGTTGGAGGTCATTGGAGACGGCCGTCATCGCCGGGACCTGACGGTGTGCCATACTCTGCACTTGCACACCTTTGACAAGAAGCTAGACGTGTCCTTTTGGAGTATTATAACAAATCATGGTACGACGGCACAGTTCCAGACGAGTTGAAGTCCACTCGTCTAATTCCGCCCCTGAAACAAAAGAAATCGCCGCTTCACCTTACATCATACCGTCCAATTGCACTGGCTAGCTGCGTTGGCAAAGTACTCGAAAAGATTCAATTGACAACTTGGTCGACCTGGTGTCATCTGTTCAGCGCCAAAAACATTTGAAGCGCTTGACCGCCGCATTGTTCCTGGACATAAAGGGCGCATACGACAATGTAACTCATCAGGCTATTTTGCACGCTCTGGAAGCTGCCGAGCTTGGTGGTCTCGTATTCTGCTGGATACGCAGTTATTTAACCAAGAGACCTCCCTTTATGCAGACTGAGGATGGCCCAACATCTTTGAATTTCACTTCTCGTGGATTCCAGGAAGGTGGAGCGCTTGGCCCAACGCTGTTCAGCCTTACACTTGTCGATCTTGTCGACATACTACCACAGTCGGCACAACCCTCAATCTATGCGGACGGCATCTCTATTTGGGCAGTCCGAGTTACGCGCCCGCAGGTTAGGGCGAGACCTCAAAAGGTATCAAGTATTCTGGCGGCCTACCTCCACCTGGAAGGCTTACAGATTTCAACCGAAAAGTGCTCGCTTGTTGCCTTTACCCGCAAGAACATGTCTCGTTGTACCGTGTGCATAAACTGCACAGCAATACCATACACAAAACGCCATCAGTTTCTGGGATTAATCATCGACCGAACTCTACCATGGGCAGCCCGTATTTCATACATGAGAAAGAGGCTGACAGCCATTTCTCACGTTCTCGCCTTTTTTGGGGGTAAGCGGTGGGGAGCGTCAGTGCGGCCGATGATGCAGCTCTACAACGCCTTGTTCATGGTGTTTCTTTGCTACAGCCTTTCTTCGCTTGGAAACATTACAATACGAACAAACGAAGTCTGCAAAGCTTTCAAGCTCAAGCTCTCCAGACTTGCCTAGGATTGCCGAAATGTGCCTCTAAGGCCGCATCTGTACTCATCGCCCAGGAGCATCCCATCCCTGCCTACCTAACAGTTGACGCACTGAGGACACATTTTCGACACATATCCCGGGTTCCCTCTCACCACCTTGCCAGTCTTTCTATTTATTACCAGGCCGTGCACATCGTTTACAAACATCAATAATGCACACCGCGCCGTTCTGCCGTCCCAGTTTACACCCACCTCTAGACCGTCCTCGCCACTTTGGAGCTTGCACAATCCCCGTGTGCCTCTTCCAATGCCTGGTATCAGGAAAAAGATCGATTTATCACCGAGAGAACTTAAACAAATCACTCTTGAATATTTCCATGAGCACCTTGCAAACCGGGTGCACGTCTATATAGACGGCTCAGTGAACCCTATCAGTTCCTCGGGCTCCGTGGTCATCGCCGCAAGGACTACAGAAATTAGAGTTAGGATGGCTCAACAATATTCTTCCTCGGGTCCAGAACTCACCACTCTGCGACGCCATTTAACACATCAATCAGCAGCGCCCTCCGCAGTGGTCTATTTCACCGATTCCAAGGCTGCCGTCCCGGGCTTACAAGCTGCTCTTAGTCGCGAAGTCCATGAAGAACTGGTCGCGGAAATTCGACAAATAAATCACTGTACCATAAACAAAGGGCATGACATTATTTAACAATGGCTACCGCGGCACAGCGGCATAGGAGGCAATCCACGCGCGGATGAGGTCGGGCGAACTGCTCACCACGACGGCGATTTTGTGTCGATCCTCATTTCGAGATCAGAAGCAGCCGGCAGGCTTCGCGCACTTGCGCCGGACATCACGCTTGCCGCGTGGAATTCCAGCCAATTTTCCAATTCACGTTTAAAATCCTTGGACCTAGATCTGAAGCTCCGGCTTCCATCCGGCGTACCATGACGTGAAGAAACTTTCCTGTGTCGCCTGTGGCTTGGTATAGCTTTCAGCAACCATACTTTTTCTTAATCGGCATGGCTTATAGCCCCGCATATGTCATCTGCGAGTATGACGACTCTATAACACACATTCTTTGTGAATGCCCCGCCTACAGAGCTGAAAGGCAGTCTCTCTGCATGCGCTGGAGGATCTAGATTCACGCCCATTGACGTTAATTAAGACTCTTGGCCACTGGCTGCGGCGATAGTCGGCAGTGAAGGCCTCCAAGGCACTGCTCCGCTTCTTGAGAACTCCTGGCCTACACGATAGGCTGTGACTTTACCGAACGCTGCCTTCATAGTAACTTCAAATTTTCTGCTACTCTTCATTCTCTTTTATTTTTTTTATCCCCCACCCCTTCCCCCCGTGTAGGGTAGAAAGCCGATTATTCTTTCCGTCAACCTCCCTGTCTTTCCTCTTCTTCCTCCTCCTCCTCCTCGAAGCTAAAATGCCGGTCCTCTGTTTTCGGTGCCGAGAGCCCGGACACCTTGCGACCGGCTGCCGTAAGCCAAGACAATGTGTTTCTATACAATGAAGGCGCCAACTTGCAACTCCTGCAGCCCTATCTCCGGGAACTAACGGAAAACCCTGTAATGTTTTCGGAAACTCGGCTGCCACCATAGACGTTGTCGACCAGGCAAACGTTAAGCGTGAAGATTTCCCAGGCGAGTATGCCTGCACAAGGCAAATAGTAGATGACAACGGCGTATATTTGCCCATTGCCCGCGTCGAGATCAAGGACCCGTTCGGGGTGCTTCAGACCGAGGCAGCCGTCTCGCGAAACCTGCCAAAGCAGTATCAGTACATTTTTTCTAATCGCTCGGATATGCTGCTCAGAGAAAAGGGCCTTAATTTTGGAGATAACATTTCGCAGGTCTTCGCCATTCCGAAGGCTTGAGAAATCGCAGCGTTAAGCAAAGCGAAGGAAGGAAGAGGGCAGGACTGAACTTTTAAGCCATGAGCAAGCCCACAACAACGAGCCAGCCCAGGACTTACTCGCTGCTAGCAGAGAGGTAAAGAGCACCGACAGTAGTGCCGGCTATGGTGAGTCTTCCGAATTAGGCGCAGTTGCTGAACTGGGTTAGGAGGGGAACGGAAGGCGGGTCTAGTGTTTTGCATTCGGAGGGCTTTCTCGAACTCCTTCGTGTGGACAGAGAAGAGCTCCCACTGAGCAAAAGAAATACCAAACTTTCCAAAACCAGAGCTAGAAAAGTGACATGGGGGTGTCATGGAAGAACATAGCATTCCAGCGTCCTTCTTGACCGCTCTACTGCCAAAAACCAAATTCGAGAGAGGAGGATGCACTGGCACTGCTCTCACAGTCGTTCGTTCCACTCCGGCATTCAGCTTTGTGAGCGCGAGCCAAGCTTTGGAAACGTGAGACTTGAACGAAGAACAGTTCGAGGTCGCGAGCTGAAGTCCCTGACAATTTGTCAGGTCTCATCTGCAAGAGCAGCCGTCGGATTTCGGCCGCACTGGGCGGGGTTGACAAATATGAAAGCAAACAAACCGTTGGAGACTGATGTAGTGGGAGCACTCATTTACGTTCGTTAGACAGAAGGGCAGGATAATGCGGACGCTGATGGCCCCAGCAGAAGCTTTCTAGTGTTGTGCCCTTTCCTGACTTCCGGGACGTAATTCCGTTAAGCAAATTTGTAATTTTTTGTTCGTGCTTAGCGTAAATGTTTTGTCTGTATATATGCTCAGCAGCTCCAGCTTATTTTTATGCTCTTACGGGAGGTGGCTTTTTGTGCTATGAACCATGCTACAACACCTATCAAAATCTTAGGATGCTTTTGGATTTCAAACTAAGCACCCCGCCGCGGTGGATCAGTGGTTAGGGCGCTCGACTACTGATCCGGAGTTCCCGGGTTCGAACCCGACTGCGGCGGCTGCGTTTTTATGGAGGAAAAACGCTAAGCCGCCCGTGTGCTGTGCGATGTCAGTACGTTAAAGATCCCCAGGTGGTCGAAATTATTCCGGAGCCCTCCACTACGGCACCTCTCTCTTCCTTTCTCCTTTCACTCCCTCCTTTACCCTTCCCTTACGGCGCGGTTCAGGTGTCCAACGATATATGAGACAGATACTGCGCCATTTCCTTTCCCCCCAAAACCAATTATAATTATAATTATAGCATGCTCTCTGCATTCTGGTTTGGTCAAACGTGTAGAGTTTCGGAGGAAGATGTGGATTTCACGAGGCACCTTATTTTTCCGAAAGAAGCTTGGTCGACGGAAGACAGCCTGGTAGTTCTTAAAGCTGGTTTTGTGCTTTGTGTTTGTTCGCCTTTGTGCTTTTCTGGCTTATACTATTACAGCTTTCAACCAGTGGGCCCAGTTTTGACGCGAGGCAGAACCGAGGCAGCTCCAGATGTCTGTGGGGAGCAGCGTTGGCTGCCACCACTGTGCGACCTCTTCGGGAGGCGGACAAGCTGTTGTATTTGAACCCTCCCTTACTTGTTCCCGGCACAGCAATCGTCAATTAAGCCAGCCCCAAAGGCAGTGCGGGGTCCTCCTACTCTGGCGCTTATCGCAGTACGCGCTGCCACGCGATCAGGAATGCGGCGCCCCACACGGTGAACGGAGACGTCTGGCCTAGCCGACTTCTTTCAGTAGTAACGACCCTGCGACAATGCACCACTGGCAGGGAGACGCCACTCCATCCACGCCTGGCTCCACGCACAGAGACGAGGGGTTGTCAATCATCCGCGCTTCGATCTTCTTGTGGTCCTTGAACCAAAGCATGAAACCCTCCCCCCCCCCCCCCTGGCTGGCTTCCTGTAGAGCCATGAGCTTTTGTTTAACTAAAAGCCAGCTGCGTTTGGTTATAGGGCGCTCACTTGGTGAAGAACTGACCTGTGGAAAGGATACTTTCGGGAGATTGTGGGCCAGCTCAACAGCCTCTATTTGGCGAGCAAATTGTGAAATAGGGGCTGTTGAGCGTGCCCACAATCTCCCGAAAAGTATCCTTTAGCCAAATTGACGAGCGATTTAAGGAGCAAGAGTCTCGCTACGCGACCGCCTGTGCTGCCGTGCGGCCTAAAAAGAAAGCCCGGCTCCACACCGTCTCGAACTCCTACACTGCAAACGAAAGCTTCAGTGATGGCTGAACCGCGCACTAGCCTAGCCACCTGGCAGTGGAACTGTCGAGGCTTTGGTTCCAAGCGGGGGCTGCTTCACCAGTTCCTAGCTCGGGCAGACGGCCCCGACGTGCTCGCGCTGCAAGAGCCCTCCAATCCTCTCACCCTACCCAGCTACGTGCCCATCGTCCCCTTTTCTCCTACACCCACTCGAGTTGCACTTCTTGTACGCCATGCGCTCACTACTATCTACCACCCCTTAGACATCCACGAAATAGATCATCTCCTTATCGAACTCGTGCCGCAGCGCGCTTGGGATACTAGTCTCTTCATCCTCAATTTATAAAGCCACCCGAAGTGCCTGCGGCACTACTTCGACCGACTATTCACGCTTGCTAAGCGAGCCGCACACAAATTCCCCTTTCTGATAGTAGGGAACTTCAACGTCCCGCACACGGCCTGGGGCTACACAGCCGACACCCCCAAGGGGCGCAGGGTATGGCTCGCAGCTCAGCAGGCCGGCTTCTCTCTTCTCACAGACCCCACCACCCCTACTCGCACCGGGAACAGCGTCTGCGCAGACACTAGTCGTGACCTCACCTTCACCCTATGCCTCCCTCACGCTTCGTGGTGCAACACGCTGGAGAATTTGGGTAGTAATCACTACATTATCGAGATTCTCCTACAAGCAGGCCCAACACGTAGACCCTCTCGTGATGCTACCATCATGAAGTGGGACTCGTTCCGCACCTCCCGAGCAACCCGCACTCTACACACCATCTCAGACATAGCCACTTAGTGCGACCAACTCCAGCGTGACGTCCGCGCCGTGAGTTGCCAACTCCCAGAGGACTGCCCTGCAGAAGCGATGAATTCCCATCTCCTGCACCTATGGGACGCCAAGGCGGGTCTCGAACGGAGGTGGCGGCGTCAGCGCTGGAATAGAACATTCGGACGCCGACTGGCCCGGCTCAACAAGGAGATTGAGAGGCATGCTGCAACTCTGTCTCGCCAAAATTTAGAATCTCTGTAACAAGCTTGACGGCAACATGAGCCTCTCCCTGACCTGGAACCTATTCCGCCATCTCATTGATTAGACTCAGTCCCACACACCAGAAACACAACCTCATAAAGCTCATACACACATGCGAGGCCTCCCCGCAGGAACTTCTCGAGGAGCTTCGTGATCTCTACTTCCCGGCATATCCCTCCGCAGACCACTCTGACTACACAGGCTCCCCCAACGACCTTCTGGACCAACCGATCACCGAGGCGGAAGTGAGGGCAGAACTTTAGCGCCTCAACGCGTCCTCAGCTCATGGCCACAATGTAGTGCACAACAAGGCACTCCGCGACCTCGATTCCCCCTCCGTCAAAGCCCTAACCGACTACGTCCACGAATGCTGGCTGCGCGGCGCCCTCCCACCTCAGTGGAAAGACGCCAAAGTAGTCTTTATTCCCAAATCCGTCCAACCACTTCTCCCCGCTAACCTGCGTCCCATCTCTTACGTCGTGTGTGGGCAAGCTCATGGAGCGCATTCTCCAGACCCGGCTCAGCCGGTATTGGGAGAACAACAACCTTATGCCTTCGTGCATGTTTGGTTTCCGCCCGGGCTTCTCCATTCAGGACGTCTTTCTACAGCTCAAGCACCACATCCTTGACTCCCCCGTGGGCGACACCAAGGCTTTCCTCGGCGTCGACATAACAAAAGCTTTCGATAATGTTACCCACGCAGCCATCCTAGAGGGCCTCCACGCCCTAGGCGTAGGCCCGCGGATGTATAATTACGTCCGCGATTTCCTGTCCGAACGAACAGCCACACTCACCATGGGTGACCACCGAATGTCCGGTGTCTCACTGGGAGCACGGAGAACCCCTCAGGGTGCTGCACGGTTTCCTGTCCTGTTTAATATAGCCCTTCTCCAACTCCCCCACCAACTCGCCCAAGTACCCGACATCCATTTCAGCCTCTATGCTGACGACATCACTATCTGGGCTAATCGAGGCATTCATGCCGACATGGAACGCAACCTACATTCGGCCCTCAACATCGACTCATACGCTCGCGCGCGCGGCCTAGCCTGGTCCCCTTCTAAATCAGAACTCTTCTTCTACCACCCCATTGTCACGGATCTCTCCGGAGAACACTCGGACTGAAAGAATGGACTAGGCGACGGGTGTACCCACACAAACGCACATTTAATACACCCTACGTGACACACACGCTAGAACACAAAACTAACACAACACACAAAGGCTATAAATACACACGACCCGGGCACACTACTACCAGCGTCTACTACTAGCGGTCTACTATTCGTGGTCGGCGTTCGTGCTCACGGTTGGTTCGGTGCGGCTGCGGCGTTGTATGGATACAGTATCCGGCGTCGAGGCGACGTTCGACGTGCTTGGGCTGGCGTCGCTGGCGCAGTTCGACGTGCTTGGGCTGGCGTCGCTGGCGGCATCGCTGGCTGTATCGTACAAGCTCGCGGTCCAAGCGCCCGTGGAGGTGATGCCTGTGTTGTCGGCGTTGGGGGCACCACCCAGATGGGTGGCAACAGCGCTGGAGACAGCCCTGGCTGTAGCAGGTGGTAGCGTCCTCTGTTGACTCCCCGGAAGGGCCTCAGGCATGGCAGGAAGTCCACGATGCGATGTCGTAGAAAGCGAGCTCACCGGAGCAGTAGCCGGCGTCGCTCTCTTCCAGCCGATGTGTCCCTGACCTGCCGGAGCCTCCGCTTCTCTGCTGTTCCCCCCAGTGCCTCGCTCTCACTCGCCCTTTTATAGCCTCGGTGCTAGTCCACGTAAGCCTTGTCGTCGTCTTCTCTTCTCCACCAATCATCTCTATCCACCTCACCGAATGCTTCTTCTTCCTCTTCTTTATTCTTCGGTTAATTCACGTCGTCTTCTTCAAACCTTTTTTCTATTAGAATTTAATTTACGCTCCCTAATATATGTGACAGGGGCCCCTCTCTCAAGAGTTTTTCCATGAAAAACTGCTCACATCACCCTCATCTTCAAGCCATCCAGCCAACCGACTATCTTCCGTGGCGATTCTGGACCCAGCACACACCACACCTCAGATGTCCAGCACACACCAAACGCACACCACTAAAACAGCACACCAAATTGTGTTTCCAGAACACTAACACACCACTGCCGTTGTCCGTACAGAATCCTTAATATGCATGTTGGTGTCCGCAACACACTTCCTTGTATAATCACATAACATCAACAACAGCCGTTGTCCGTACAGAGTCCTTAATACGAATGTTGGTGTCCGCAACACACATCCTTGTGTAATCACATAACGCCAACAACAGCAATAAGATAAATCCCAGAGATACATTAACACAACAACAACAAGAACAAGATACATGCCAGAGATACCTAGAGCTGTTCAGTTAGCTCTATCTGCATACAAGTCTAATTTGTAACATATGACCGGCTCAAATGCGCAAAGTGTAGCGACAGATATGTACTATGAGTGTGCGGCCCACACTGAAAGCCGAAGAAACAAGAGTCGACTCTAAGATTGGATATTAACAGCTTGCATGCAAGCAGCCGGAATTTCATCAACAATAAAAGTAATCTGCAATCCTGCCGGCTTTAGGCTGTTGGAGGATGTAGGCGCGGTTACAGATCGTGGATGGGGGCAGTCACGGCCCTTTCATCCGTGATGACATCTATAAATTTCTGTGCGTGAAAGACAGTGCAAAGACCTCTCCCGACCGAATACATTTGTGACAGCCACATTAGCAACACAAAAGCGTCGAGGTAGAGGTGCCTGTTCGCAGTCAATATGATGACAAGAAACATATTATAGAGGCCATTGAGGTACCTTTCATCTGCAAAGACATAGTCGAAAACGACTTTGTCAGAGCAATAGAAGAGATAGGACGGCCTATCGCGGATTAGCTTCTTTTGCCAGGAATGCCCGGAATTGGTCTCGTTACTGCCGCTGAACACCTTTGGAAATTCATGACAGGCGAAATTCAACCCTCCCAGAAAAACGCTGATTTGGTTGCCCTGGGGTCGGTCTTCGGTTGGATGTTTCAGGGTCCGATATCAGTTGATACCTCAGTTGACCATTCAGCCAGCTTCTGTGTCCTGATGGTAAGTACAGTCCTTGAAAGCACTGAACGACTTTTGAAAGGCTTCTGGGACTTGGAAAACATTGGTATTATAGATCATTCCAGAGGGCCGAATAAGGAGTGAAAGCGATTGTTGGTCAGTTTGAAACAAACATCAGAATGAAGAACAGCGGCTACGATGTCGCCCTTCCTTGGAATGAAAGAAGCGGGCATCTTTGTCACAACCGCTCCAAGGCACTAAAGCGACAGAAGGGCCTAGAGAAAAGGATTCGGCGAACTCCGGAATTTGGCGCGGAGTATAAAAGTACAGCGCGGAGTTACACAGATATGAGTTAAGCCGAACGTGTAACACCTGACGACCAAGCCACCCTTTATGGTCCATTAAATGCCACACTGCGCTGTTTTGCGCAGTAACTCAATAACGACAAAGCTACTCATAGTCTTTGACGCCTCCACACATGAGCAAAGAACGTCTTCCCAAAACGAACATTTAGAGAAGGGGCTTTGTCATTTACAGATCTGTTGAAGCTGCTGATTCGTTTTGCACTTCATCAGATGGCTTTGACAGCTGACATTGAAAGGGCATTCTTGACAATCAGAACCGAAAAGAAATTCGAGACTCCCTCCGTTTTCTCTGGTTTAACGGCTTGCCTTCAAACGAGTAACCTGACCTTTAAATAGAAGAGCGGCGAATGAAGCGTGTGCCCTTTGGCACCAACGCTAACTTTTTCCTGCTAAATGGCATTATCTAATATCACCTTAAGGCAGCTGAGGAGCAAAAGCAGAGAGGACCTCCATTTCTGGCGGAGTCATTCTATATCGATGACCTGTTGGTTCTAGCAGACAGGGAAAAGGATGCGGAGGAGATTTTCTCGCAGGCAAAAAAAAAGAACGATAATATTGGAGCTTGCGGAATGAGTCTCTGAAATTGTTCGTCTAACTCAAACGCTTGCAAAGCCTATTTACGTCGGAAAAGGAACTGAATGACTCAATTGGAACAGCAAAAATTTTGAAATTCTGCAAAGGACACGATCACCGTGACCATCAAGTCCCTCTCAAGCGTTTCGGAGAGAGAAAACAACTGCAAAACACTTGTTCTACAAACCATCCCCCATATATTTGATCCTCTTGGACTGCTAGTGCCATTTACCAAAGAAGCCAAGGCACTGTTTCAGGAATTTTTGAAACGACACATTGGTAGGGATGATAAATTGCCCAATGACATCGAAAGGAAGTGGGAAGGCTGGAAGTGGGGGAAATAGAGCTTTGTTCACTGACCGTACCCGCGCTGCTCCGGTAGTTCAACGCTAGAGTGTACAGTTGCACATCTGCGACGCCAGTCAGCGAGCGTATTAGACATGCGCCTACCTACGACTTCAGAACTCCAACGGCAGCGTTTATATGGAACTAACTTTTGAGAAAGCGAGAGTTTCACCCCTAAAAGGTATGACTCTCCCTTGACTTGAACTATTGGGTGCACTGCTAGGTGCTACAGTAGCCAAGTTTCTACAACGCTGCTTAATGATGTATTTCGGTCGGCTGAAAATGATTTACTGGAAAGTCTACCATTACCCTTCATTGGTTGAAAGGAAACCCTTTGCAGTGGCACCTGTTTGTGAGAAACAGAGTGATCGGCGTTCAAACCTGCACAGATAAAGACCAATGAAGGCATTGCCCCGGTTAACAGAAACCCTCAGATCGTGCACGTGTAACACGTAGAGTGGCTCTACACAGTCTTCAAGGTGACATATTGTAGAGATTTCGACTGTCATACCTTTCAGAGAGAGAGAGGATTTCTTACCACCTCTGAATTATAGTTACTTCCCGACGAGGGAGGAAAGTTCGAAAGAAATAAAAAAGGAAAGGTGTTGCAAGAAAGGACCTTTATGCGGACCTTGGACCTCGCTCAAAACAGTAGTTTTTTTTCGTTTTTTTCGAGCGTCTGGAGATAGAAAAGGCCGAAGCATACTGATCGAACGCCGTTCAGGAAGACGGATGACACATCCCGTCTTGGTCAAGGGCTCTCATTGAAATCTCAATCAAGCTTATAGAAGATACAGCCCATTTTGGACCTCAAGGATTGCTACGACTGGGTGAACGGCTGCAATTCTCTGAGGAGAATGAAGGTTTGAAGCCTCCTCTGCTCTTTCCTGCAAGCCATCCGTTCACGGAGCTCGTTATTTCAGACACGCATTTACGAACATTACACGGCGGCTTTGGAGACACCCTCACAGAAGTGAGAAAAAGGTTTTGGATCCCGCGCGGACTTCAAAAAGTAAACAAGGTTGTAAACGTCTGTCTCAAAGGTCGCGCGAAGCCGGGACAAGCTCTCACAGCGCCCTTACCAAACGAAATAGTATAGGTTGCAGTCTGAACCGTTTCAAGTGGTTGGCATAGACTTCTCGCCGAGCCACACTTCACTAAGAGGAAGGACACGGTCTCCAAATATTACACTGCTCTCTTCTCTTGCGCAGTTACGAGAGCAGTCGGTCTAGAGCTTGTCTGTAACCTATCATGGAAAATGTTCCTATTGGCTTTCCGACGATTTACCGCCCGACGAGGACTGCCACCAGTGATGTACACTGTCAACGGCGAAACCTTTCAGAGCGCATCAAAAGAAAAGACAGCGTTCCGAGACCCTTTTTCTGAGTGAACTTTCTACGACAACTGTGCAAAGACACGCATCGAATGGAAATTCATCATATAGAGAGATAAGCATGGTGGGGTAGATTCTGGAAAGGATGGTGAGGAGTGGGAAAGTTTGCCTCCGTAAAATCCTCAGCCAGGCAAGACTCACCTTCCAACAGCTTACCACACTACTGCAGGAGGTGGAAAGGATTGAATCGCGCCCCTAACCTACATTTCTTCATCGCCAGAAGACCCCAATATTCTTACTCTGGCGCATTGCCTGACAGGAAAGAAACTAACGGCGCTATCTTCGCGGTGTCAAGATGGCAGTTCGCTCTCGGAAGGTGTGACACGAATGTGGATGCACCGAAAACGAGCAGCTGGAGCAATATTGGAGGCGACAGCGGAAGGAGTATCTTTTGAATCAAAGGTCGGCGCAGACTTGAGACAAACAATAGGCTCGACAGGCCTCGGCCGGAGATTTAGCTCGTATCTTCGATGAAAAGGCGCCGCGACAAATATTGGAGATGGGGAAGGCCGGCAAAGAGATCTGCGGAAGAGATAACCAAGTCCGAGCGTGTGTTATGAAGCAGCCCAAGGAATCCACATTGCGAAGGCCGGTACAGCTTCTCTACCTTCTCGAGTTTTGTGTGCAGTGTTGCGACTGCTGGGGCCAGGAGGTTGTTGCGTATTCTTTGTTTTCGGGGGGAGGGGGGGCGAAGGCAGAGTGCGTCTTCCACGAAAGGCATCCTTTATTCGTGCCTGTTATATTTTTTGTCACCCGTGTGCCCTCCTTTGAGCTTGCCCGTGTATTTCTATGCTCGTGAGCGTGACGGGGCGCCAAAGCAGACTGGTAAATTTCAGAGAAATTCCGTTTTTCGAGCGTGGATCGTTTGCTCGGGATCGCGTTTCGTCGTCGGCGCCCGAGAGACGAGTTGGGCAGCGAAACGGCCCGGTGCAGAAAAAAAAACAGCAGCCGAGCTCCCTGGGAATATCAGCAAGACAGTGGCCGCTGTTACGTTTGTGTCGTGTGCTCCGTCAGGCCACTCGTTGTGTACCTCAGAAAGAGAAGTCCTGCAGCTTGTGATACCCAAAAAATTGCGTCCAGCTGTCATGTATGTATGCCACGATTTGATTACGGCTGGCCACCAAGGTGCCAAGAACAAAGTTAACACAAGAACTGAGAATTCTGTTCGCCAGGCCTCCAAACCGACGTGAAGCGATATGCCAAATCAGGTAATATAAGCTAAAGCACGATACAGAAAGGAAAAGTAGGGAAAGCGCCTTTTGGAACTATGCCTACCATTGAAATGCATTTCCACAGAGTGGCAGTCGATATCATTGCACCTAAAACCGCCTCCTCCAGGAAAGAAAATCGCTATGCCATCACCCTGGTGAACATGGCGACAAAATACCTGGGTACCATTGCACTGAAAACTATTGATACAGTCGAAGCTGCGGAAACGCTCCTTGAGATGTTCTCGCGATACGAAATACCGAAAGAGATGCTCACAGATCGGGATCAAATATAACTTCAGACCTAATGAAGGAATAGAGTAGTCTCATGCCAATGAAGCAGATAATCAATGGGACAATCAAGCACATGTTGAGAAAAATGGGCCAAGACCTGCTGGTTGGGATGGGTACCTCTCAGCATTGCTATTTATATATCGGGAGGTCCCGCAGTCAAGTTTAGGTCTCTTGACATTTGAAATGCTCTACACTAGATCCGTCAGACGACCATTAACTATCCTTCGAGAGCTTTGGCCAAATAAAGAACTGGAAAGCGAACAGAAGACCAGACATACTTAAGTGCTGGGAATGAGAGAGAGGTTGCATGAAACCTGCGAGATTGCACACCGCAACCTTGATGCTGCCATGCAGATGTACAAAAAATTTTGTAACCGAAAATTGGTGTATCCACAGCTAAAGGCCGGAGAAAAAGGTCTTGATCCTGCTGCCTAGTGACAAGAAAAAGGCAGAGGAAGGATCCTTTTTCACTAGCGGGAGAGATGGAACTAGACAACGAGCTGCTAGCGAACGGAAACAAAAATATCTTCCACATAAATAAGCTGAACAGATAAGAAGAGAGGAGCAATGATGCCGACCGTATGATCGCCTGTATCGTCATCAGTGAAGAGCAAGATCGGGGGGAAGGTGCCAACTTTCAATACAAGAAAGGTATCCGGACGAGAAGCCGCGGTGCTTAACCCCTCCCTAGATGCAGAAAAGAAGGATAAACTTAGGCGTCGTCTCGAACGCTACGACACTGATCATGAGAGCGAGCTTCGCCTGACCACCGAGCAGCCCTTACACGTCAGGGAGTACCCCTTGCCACTGGTTGCACATAAGTCGGTCGAGAAAGAAGGAGACGAATTGCTTAGACTGGGCATAAATTAGCGCACGGAGTCCGTCTACCTTTTTTTGTACATTAGGCTGTCTCGAATGAGAAATTGAAGAGTCGTTCGGCATTTTTTCTTTTTAGAATTATCACAACCTTCTTGAAACAATCCGCCAGTGACCCGTCATTTCTTTGCTCTTGCGCTACACTCTCGCGAGTCACCGTCAGGAGCTCCGCCGCAGGTACTTTCAGTTTGGATATCTTTCCCTGCGCTGCCTTTCTTGCTCTGATCCGTACAGCGGAGGAAATCATTGGCGTTTCAACCCTTTTTGTTGCGAAAGCAACACTACGCCAGCCAGCGAGCCATTTCGGCTCGTCGCGCACTTCAGCCGTATGCCGTGGCCGACGAACGACCTTTAGACTCAGTTGCCTAGCAACACCGCAGACGCGCTCCAACAGATGGCGCTGCCGCCGACGCTCGCTCCACCAGATGTGCTCCGCTGTTGTAGAGGGAGAGGAGGTGCCGCCTCGCGGGGGGTATACATATATGCGCTTCACCTCAGTGCATTGTAGTCGTTATGGTGAGCGCGAAAGAGAGGCGACAACGACAGACCTAAGCGAGGAAGAGACAACGCGCCCAAGAGACGACAGTAGAACGCGCCGGACGACTCCAGAAGCGTCGTAACGAAGATGCGGCTAGAAGTCGTGCCACGTCCCGGATTGACTCTTCAACTGCGGAAGAGACCGGTTTGAGTTCTCGATAGCGTCGGAATGAGACGCTGCGTAGACTACGTGCCGAAGAAACGACGCTTTCGCAATTGAACTAGGGTTAACCAGAGCTAAACCAAAGCCAAATTTTATTTCGTGTGAAACTACGTCCACGCGTGTCTTTTCTTGTGTTTCCTCCTCACATCTCTAGAGGTACAGCCAGCTTCGGTATCATCAACCTTTCTTACGCCCGTGATGTTTCCCAGCACCAGGTAATACAGATGTTCATCTGAGCATTGTGACACCACCGGTCCCGACTAGTACGAGGTAGAATTGCTAATCATTGCCTCGGGAAGTTAGCGAACCGTGCTGTCAACCAGTAAGACTGACGCCACTTCACCTCTAAGAGCCTTATCTTTAACTAGGCGTCTTCTCATCGGGACAGTGTTTCTTCCACTGTCTCTCAAAACGGTGATCGGTGTCCCCTTTGAGCTCGTGTCAGCTTATCATGGGATATAAGATACACGCGGCCTTTTCTTTCGTTAGAAATCTGCGTAATTCTGCTCGGTAGCCTTTTTACTGCAGTTTTGGTAGATTAACCAGGTCTCCTTGCTGATTCCAGAAACCTATAGCCCGCGGCGCGGTGTCCAATGCCATTCTCAAGAAACCCCTCGGTGTGTGCTTGAATGTGTAACTTTTCACTCCTCGCTTTCCAGAGTTGAACATCTGCTGATGTCTTCTATATCCTTGCCTAGGTTTCTATTGCCTTGAGCCTGCATGAACTGATCTGCATACTCTGTGAATACTTTACTGTCTTCAACCTCCTCTTTTTTACGAATACGGTCAACCTTGGTGACAACAGGACGAAAACTGCTCTGCGCCATGACGACTTCCACTTATTCGTATGATTTCTCTACCTCGGACTTTTCCAGCTGTCTTTCAAAGTAGTTCGACAATCTCGATGCGAACTTCTTAGTTGTTTCCGCATCGTTTGGTTTGCTACCTCGGAAGCTCACACTGAAACCTACGGCTAAGCGGAACCTGTGTAGATGTGTTTCCTTCACGTTATCATAGTCTGTCGACTCTGGTACGGGCATTCTGTCGAAAACTACTAAGACCTCGCCCGCCAGACAAAGGCTCTGTTGCCCACTCGCTCTTGCCCCAGCCTTGTCTTACAGTTATTCTCTCAAAGCGACGCAAATAGGTACTAGAAGCCATCGGAAGTCAGAAGAAGCCAGCAGCTTTCGTGGGCAAACAATTGTTGGGCGTGGAACTGTAACACCCAAAGAAAAACTTGTCGCCTCTGGTACCGACTCAGCGCTAGTATTAGTAAGACGCAACTTGATCTCGAGAACCTCTTCCTCCTGTGCCATTCTCTTATCTTCTGATTCTTCCATCCGCGTCGCTTTCTCTTGAGCTTCAAGTGCCTCCTTTTGCGCCGACTCCCTTTCCTCTTTGTATCTCGTTTTATTTTCTTTCTCGTAAAGAGCCACCCTTTATTATTTTGCGGACCCGAGCTTTTCAGCTCTGAGTGTAAGCTTGTGGAGGTCCATGTCCCTGGTTTTTCAAATTCAAATTCACTTTATTTCCATGGAAAGCACGAACACAAGCGTGTTGACATTAGCGTGGAGATATAATGACTCGCTCCTTTTTACTTTTTATGGCTAGGCTTCAAGGCTATCGGCGGACGCTGCCTTCTGAGTTTTTTCCTCCATGGTCTAATGTTTGCAAACGCAAAGCTTTGCGGGAGACCGCGTTTAGCTGGGGCACCGGGTATATTGTGAAATTAAAAGAAACCGGCATCAGCCCTCAGTCCCTATGCAGCAGGCGTTTATCGATGTAGGGCAGAAAAAAAAGCCATCTATTTTCCTTTCGTGCTTGCGCATCCGATCCACCACCGCTCGCCGCGACTCATTGCAAGTGTAGAGTGAGAGCCAACTGCTCCGGCCACTCGATTTCCGGGTGTAACCGGTCCAAAAACTCTGCCTCCATCAAATGCTGTTTCGACGTAAGGGACGAAGCAAGGGTCAAACCGGCTGTGAGAATGATGTCTTACGGCTGGTGGAGACCTGGATCGTACTGTGAAGGGATTTCGTCTAATTTAATTTGTTAGTCCCTCAATGTTTCCAACGCAATAAATGAAAAGTACGTACAGGTTGGGGTGTATGCAAAACAGAATAAAAAATGATGAAAAAACAAAAATTCAGCACAGTAACATTCTATCTAAAAGTAAGAAACAGGTTATAGTGGTGGAAATTAAAAGGTTTAAATTTGCTCTCTCTGAATTACGCCGTTGACGCCGCAAGGCGTAAATGGTGTCAATTTTATTCCGCCATTCACCACAAAGCGGTACGCTATATTTCTGAAGCAGTTTTGGTTGCAAAACGAGAGAATGAATGTGTTAGCCTTCGATTCCATTGTGCAATACTCATGTTTATTTCTTGATATACTTTTTATCTTCGCATGTCTTCTTAGTCTCTTGGCTGTCTGGGCGAGGCGCACAAGGGATAATTTTGTTATTTTTATGTATAAATTCTCTGCGAGATGAAAAAGCTTTAGCAGCTAGTGAGCGTCTGTTTGTTGCTCAATTTGCTTCTTTGTGCTCCGTGCGCATTTTTTTGCTTTTTTAACGACAATAGAACCACAGCAATACCCAGAAGTAAGAAGACGACGACCGTAAGGCACAGCAGATTAAATTCTTTTGAAATTCTTCGAGCCCTTCTTTTCTCACCGAAATGCTGTCTGTTATTTTACTTTCAATATTCTGCTGGCGTTTTTATTGATGCATTTTTTCAAAATTAACGCTTGGTGCTACAATTTTGTCGTAATCTCCTATGAAAATTTTCTTGTTTATGCCACTACACCTTGGTCAATCCTACCGTGTGGGTATGTGCCATGTATTAAGATGAGGAAGAAAAAAAGGAATAAGATTCAGCCATTAAGCCTGTGGACATCATCGTCATAAGCAGCAGAGACATCGCATTCTGTGGACACGTTCCTCGTCATATTCACGTTGCCGTCAAGCGCAAGCTATCTTCATTCAACCCCCTGAGTGTGAAAACGCCTGGTGTCACAATGGAGTGTCTAAAGGTGTTACTTGCGACGCTCGTCGCAGTCAATCTGTGCGCTTATGTATTTCTGGCTTGGTACATGAGGGATCCCCGGATAGTGGCGGCACCAGCAGGTTCCCGTGAGACCATGCGGCATGCGGACTGGGCCCACGAGGAAGTCGACGGCCGAATGGTGGAGCGCTCGTCCGAGCCTCGTCTCACGTCGCGAGGGGGCTGGGCGGTGATCGAACGCTGTCGCCACCCCTTAAGTGTGCTGTTGCTCGTGTACACCGCACCGGCAGGCCGCAGCCGTCGAGCTGTGTTCAGGGACACGCTGATGGAGGAGGTGGCTGCGCAGCGATTCAACTGGACCGCGGTGTTCTTCACCGGACGACGCCCAGCGGAGCCTAATGTGGACGTCTGGCTGGACCTAGAGGTGGACACGACGGGAGACCTGGTGGTGTTCCCGTTTGAGGACACCTTCGCCGTCATGTCAATCAAGTTCGTGGCCGCAATGCGTTGGGCAGCAGAAAACTGCCCTGGGGTCCAGCACGTGGTCAAGATGGACGACGACGTCCTCATCCAGCCGTTTCAGGTGCAGTTCACGCTAAGTCGATTTTGTGCGTGTCCGTGGTGATTTCACGGCGAGAGCTGTTGAGCGTACCATTCCATGTTCCGAGGTGGCGCCGACTAAGTTCTGGTATCAACGCACCACGCTGAGAGGGCAAGTGCAGTATGGTCATGCATGATGTCGCTCCAGCGCGCCCTTCTGAGTGGCATAAAAGCAGCGGCGTTACTTGACACCAAATTGATATCAGGGGCTTTCTACGATAGAAGAAAAATTAGAAAGAAAAAGAAAAACAACACCTGAATGGTTACCGCGTGATTCAGGGGCAGCCGTTGGCATGGCTTGTTCAGGATATGTCGAGGTAGAGAATACGAGAACGGCTTCGCATCTCTATAGGTCTAGAGACCTCTTTCTAGTTTTCCACGCAGAGTAGTTTTCGACTGGCTCTCCTCTCCTGTCCACCGCTCTCATGTATGACTCTCTCCTCGCTCGCCGCGTTTCGCAGCAGGTGCATTGAGCTATGGAAAGGAAAATTATTGCCGTAACATTAAGGGACCGGAAGAGATGAGATTTGGTCAGGGGTCAAACTCGAGCTAAGTGCATCATAGCCGAAATAAAGCACAAGAAATAGATGTCAGCGGTGTATGTGCTGTTATGGCAAGATTTTGTTTTTGAAAAAGTAATTCAGCACATTGAAAATGTTGTGAGGATTTGCGGTGTACTCCAATTTTTATTCAAGCAGACGCATGTTACATGTGTACAGCATGAAGGTGCTGAGCGCATGCACATTCATGACGCCAGCAAAAAAAAATCTAGTAGATCATATTCAAACTATCCATCAGATGATTGAAAAATGCGCAGAATGTAACCAAGCGTTACAAATAGCGTTCATTGGCTACGAGAAAGCATTTGACTCAGTGGGAACCTCTGATTCCGGAATCAGGATGTAGAAGACCATTATGTAAAAATACTCAAAGGTATATATAGCAACAGCACAGCTACCATAGCCATCCATAAAGTAAGCAATAAAATTCCAATAATAAAGGGCGCCAGGCAGGGAGACACGATCACGCCAATGCTATCCACCGCCTGTTTAGAGGAGGTGTTCCGGGGCCTGGATTGGGAACAGTTGGGTATAAGTGTTCATTGAGAGTAATTTTTGTGCGACGCAGAGTAATTATTTAAGTAATCTGCGATTCGCTGATGACTTTGCCTTGCAAGAGATCAGCTGCAAAGCATAACCGAAGAGCAGAACGATAGGTCTTAAAAGTAACATGTAGAAAACCGAAGAAATTTTTAACAGTCTCGCAAGGAAACAGCAGTTCACAGTTTGTGGCCGAGTGCTGGAAGAGGGCAAGGAAATACGTCTACATAGGGCAGGTTGTGCCCGCTTCTCAGGGTGGTGAGAGGGAAATAACTAGATGAATAAGAATGGGGTGGAGCGCATATGGCAGGTTCTCTGAGATCTTGAATGGCAGTTTACCAATGTCCCCCAAAAGAAAAGTATACAGCATTAATCTTATCGGTACTCACCTATGGGACAGAAGCGTGGAGCCTAACGAAAAGGGTTGAACTTAAGGACAACGCAGTCAGCTATGCAAAAAAAATGATAGGTGTAACGTTAAGAGTCCGGATGCGGGCACAGTGGGAGAGCAAACAAACGCGGGTTAATCGCATCCTTGTCGAAATCCAGAGGAAGAAATGGGCTTGGGCAGGGCATGCGAAGCGAAGGCAAGATAACAACCGCTAGTCTTTGATCATAACGGAGCGGATTCGAAGAGAAGGCAAGCGTAGCGGGGGCTGTCAGAAAGACAGGTGCGCGGATGAAGTTACGAAGTTTTGGTGAATACAGTGTCCGCAGCTGGCAAAAGACAGGGATGACATGACATGGGAGAGGCTTTTGCCCTGCAGTGGGCGTCATTAGGTTGATGATGATATGATGAAATTAAATAGAGAAGACTGCATATTATCGCCTAATTATCTCAATTCACTGGCTCGCAGAGACACTAATGTCGCGCTGACGCACGTGTCGCCTGTTTCCTTGACAAAAACAAACGGATCTGACAATTCGCTAGTTAATCTGTCCTCAATCCACGGTAAAACAGCGCGGAAAAACACGAGGACGCAACAAACACGACGACACGAGCGCTGACTTTCAACTGGTGATTTATTACGCATGTGTGTACATATACTATTCCCGCCAAACACTAAACAGAACAAAAAATATTCGAGAAATATTGCGTCACCACTGAACATCTTAAATCTACCTTGCTGCAAAAACATGCTCCAAACAGGTGATTTAGTCGTTAGCCAGTGATAATGTGGGCTTGCTAATGCATGCTGCACCCCCCTTGCCAATGTGATATGCCTCTACTAGTTCCCTTACTATCTGATCTCTATATTTGAAGATGACGGATGTCTGATGAAGCAACGGGACGCACGTCTGCTTATGTTGCCTAGTAGTAACCAACTTGCTCAGCTTTCCGTATTTCTATCTGCCCTCACTTCTGGTCCAAATTTTGATTCCCTCAATTCGCGGCTCACAGTTACGATCGTTTTCAGCTTTTCAAGAGCGGAATTTGGCGACTATATTCGGGTGCGCGAGTGAAATCTTATAAAGTGGTAGTTCATCTTCCGTGGCAAGTTCATTTACACAGCGGCCACTTTGGCGGACATACAATTTGCCTCATGACAGCGGGATCTCATAGACCACGCCCTTGTCACATCTTTGCGTTCGGCTTTGCGTGTTCCATTCCAGAGCTGCAACTACGGACCTCTGGGCACACCTTGGTCAGTTTGCCTGGCGCAGAAAGTGCTACCGCCGCGCCGTACTTGTTGCCAACTCTTTTCAGGTTGTTGGATACTCTATGGATGTACGACGTTATCATCGGTCTGGCGCTGCTACGTTCTTGTCTCCGTGTTTTCGTTGCTCTCCTTAGGATATTTTTAAGAGTGCCGAAGTCACGGCTGCCGATACGTGGTCAGCGAAACCTGCTTGGCGCAGTTCAGCTAGCTCTCCCTGAAAGCTCGCGTGCGTCATATAAGGGCATGACTTGAGGATACTTGAGCTCCAAGCCCGTAATTAGAGGAGACATTCGTACTCGAAATATATCGTATATGTATGTGTCATATGTGTGTTGTTCAAGCGAATCTGTGGAATATCTCATATGTGTGTCCATATACGTCATACGTATCCTCGTATGTCATACACGCCATATATATCTCGTACACTAATCTTAGGAAAGGCAAACGCTGGGCTGGAAGTAAAAAGGAGTGAACCATAGAATAGCTGCCATTCAAGATAAAGGACTAAAAAAATAAAAAAGTGGAAGGGCCAAAAAGAAAGCATGCACCGCAACAAGATTCGAAACATATTCCTGGAGATCTACAGATCACTACACTAACCAGAACACCACGACTAATAACATGCTACTAACTGCCATCCTCTCCGTCCAATTAATCAGTGTGTGTTCCTTGGCTTAGTTCTGAATACTGGTGTAAAATCTGGCCGGCACATAGAGGCATTACAGAAAAAGACTTCATTTGTAATTAGAGTTTTGCGAAAAGTTCGTCGTTTCTTTAACTTGCGTACTTTAATCACTATCTACTAAGTGTATATTCATCGCCATCTATATTATTGCATTACTTCACGGGGCTGACATACCATTCCCATTTATCGCCTCTTCAACTTATTCAGTACCGAGCTGTCAGAATTCTGACATCTAATAACCAGTATTTTCCCACATTACCTTTGTAAAACGAGCTTAATATACTAAATATTAATAATCTCCTTAAGTTCAATGTTGGTGTATTTGGTTTTAGAGCAGTTAATGATCATAATCTTCTGATATTCATACTCTTGAAGGACATCAAGAATTCAAGTGCTCTCAAATCGGCATATTTTTTTGCTTCCGAAAGTTCGCACTAACTTCGGAATTCATACAGTTGAATATTCCTTCGTCAATCTTCGGAATTCATTGCCTTTGGATATTAAAACAGCTCTATCTTTGTCATCATTTAAATGCGAACTTAATATGTTTCTTTCCAACAGCTAGGCTAACTGTTTTTTGGTTTTCAACTGTTTTGTGCATACTTCATTGTGTTTCCTCTCTGGTTTTGCGTATCAGTAAGCAATTTTATCTGATATGTTATAGTGTTTACCTGATATTTAACTCATTACTGTTCGCGGTTGCTACTGCTAAAAAATGTCATTAGCTTATCCATTTCATTATAAGGGGTCCCATTACAGCATATTGCTCTGGGACCTCTTTCTGTTTGATCATTCAGTCTATGCATGCCTTTCTCTTGAGTTTTAAGAGATGAACTGAACTTCAAACTTAAAAATATATATCTGAGGGCGAAGAATCCTTATTGGCTTTAGGGCTGCAAAACTAGGAGACACTTCAACATCAAGCTCGAAGAAAGATGTGTTTGCTTGTGTTACCGCCCTAGAGCCGAGTAAGATTTTTTGCCCTCTGCTTCGGCCAGGTCAAAAACTCTCAAAAGAGCTACAGTGACCATTCCGCTGGAATCCACCCTCATCAAGTCATGCCCTTGTATGATGCACGCGAGCTTTCAGGGTAGGGTAGCTAGAATGCGCCAAGCAGGGTTCTATGAATATGAATTGGCAGCCGTCGCCAAGGCACTCTTACAAAACATTGAGGAGAAACCGAAGAAAACACGGAGGCAAGAACGTAGGAGCGCCAGACCAGTGGTATTCTCGCACATCCATAGGGTGTCTCACTACCTGAAAAGGGTTGGCATGAAGTACGGCGTACCGATGACTCTTTCAGCGCCAGGAAAATTGAGCAAGATGTGTCCCAAGGCAGCGTGGTCTATGAGGTTCCCCTTTCATGTGGAAAATTATATGTCGGGAAAACTAACCGCTATGTCAACGAACGTGCCACGAAGCATGAACGATTACTAGATAACATGTCGTACTCGTACTCGAATCTACCCGCCCATACCCGCCCTTGCAAAGATGAAAATGATCATAACTGTGAGCCACGGCTTGAGGGAATCGAAATTCTAGTCGAAGTAAGGACTGGATTCTGAGAAGCGTTTTGTAGCGATAGCTACATTACGGTAGAATTTCGAGCCTTCAGCGTGGCGGCGCCAACGCGCTGCCACTTGGTTAGTCACGGGGTGCGGAGCAGCTGCCGGCGGCGAAGCGCCTTGGCTGATCACGTGGTTCGTCACCTGGTTGGTCACGTGACCAGCCACGTGGTGCGAAGCAGCTGATGGTACCGGCGGCGCGGCACGCCGGCGAAACCGAGCTGCCACGGCTGTGCGCACGCGCCACTTCAAGTGGGACGAAGATGAACAAGGAACGTCCAGCGAAACGGAGCGGAGCGACGAAATACTGACTTTGACATTCAAATGAGCAATTTCCAGTCGGCCTGCTGTAGCTATCGCGCCATTCCAGGTTTAACCAGATCTAAACCACCGCCAATTGTTTCTCAGGGAAAGATTCGACACGTGCGTCAGCATCACACCAATCTCCTTGCGGGCCAGTGAGTTCAGATAATTAAATAGTCAATAATATGCAATAGGCTCTCTTTAATATATGGGCTCAGTATCTTCATTCCGTATGAATGTTACGTGTGTCTGCTTCCGTCAAAATAGTTGGAGTACAGCGCCTGTGCCGCCGTGTTCTTTCTTTGTCGTCGTCTTGAAATTCAGCGCTGCATTGCTTTTTCAAAAACAATGCATAACCAACTACACCCGCAACGAGTTTTGTTTACGTAATATATTCGATAATCCGAGAAGAATGAAGCTTAGCCGTCGGCGCAAGAAAGGCAGATGGTCGGACGAGATCAGGAAGTTTGCAGGGATTCTTTGGTCTCAGCTGGCACATCGCAAGGTTAATTAGAGACATATGGGAGAGGCCTTGTCCTGCACTGTGTGTTGTTAGGCTGATGAAGATGTTCATCGGTCCTCCCAGCCTAAGCGCTGTGACATCGCAATTTATATCCGCTAGTTCGCCGAACAGCACGGCTTGGCTAGTCCAACTGGATAAGACTCTGATTAATATATGTTTTCAGGTTCGGTTGCAGACTTGGTTCTAAATTCCTTTTTTTCTGGTGAAGAATTGCGCAGCGCCAGTGTTCGAAACGCGGTCCTCTTGAACGCAATGCGAATTCTGGGTCTTTACGCCAAGACTGCAACGAGAGAAAAAATGCTCTCAATTTTCGACAACCTCGCGTACGCTCATTTGTTGAGGTGCCTAGGGGGCGTTGCACAGAAAACAGTTGGCATTAAGTTTCGATGGTAGTGAAACAGCCATATTTCTCGTCTGGGTGGCTGATCGCAGCTTATAGTGCGCAGTGCAAACATAATCATCATCAGCCTGATTACACGCAATGTAGCACAAAGAAGTCTCATACATCACTCCAGTTAGCCGCCCGGCTGACTCAGTTGTTATGGTGCTTGGCTGCTGACCCGAAAGACGTGATGCCGGCCGCAGCGGCCGCGTTTTGCTAGAAGCCCGTTTGCTTTGCGATGCCAGTGCACGCTAAAAAGCCACAGATTGTCGTAACTACCCACAATCCTCCACTTGGGCGTCACTCGTAGCCAGAGTTGCTTTCCACATCAATCCCTGTAAACGAAGCCAAACCTAACCAATCCATATGCGTCAAATTAACTGCGCCACCTACTAACCACCGCAAACTTATCAATCTCATCCGCCACCTAACTTTCTGCCGTCCCTGCTAAGCTTGCCTTCTCTTGGAATCCAGTCTGTTACCCTTAACGACCATCAGTTGTCTTGCATTCGCATTACATGCACTGTCCAAGCTTATTTCTTCTTGATTTCGACTGGGATGCTATTAACCGTCGTCAACATACGGAAAAAAAACGGCGGGGCAAAATTCACCACCGCTTAACCTTGCTGGGTAATTCCTAGGACTCAGCGAGAGCTTCCCCGTTCACCAATCACCAGTCTTTTGTGTCACCTCCCAGCAACTAGCTGCGTCATGGTTTCACAGCCCCAAGTAACGGCTAAGCAAAAACTACAGCGTCATCGCGCTTTAAAATTATAGATTCCATATTTTTGCTAGCGTATTTATTTACAAATAACGCTTTACCAACTATTATGCGCTGATCCCTTCATCGTCCTCTCCCTACGATGAATAAATAATTTAAAATTGAACTTCTCGGCGGTTTTAAGCGATTGCATAAACTACTGCGCATAAGTCAGAATGAACTAATATGAAGCGACACACGCAGCGCTGAAATGACGGATGAATTCTTAAGGAAATTAAAGGAATATTGCGCAACAACCTTACATGGCACAAGATAACGCTAAGATCACTAAATATATGACCTGCTTACTCTAGGCAACGGAGGCTTAATCCCACTGCAAAAGATAGTAACTAGATGCAGTTGGCAATGGGAGGAGGCTTCTAAACTCTGCGCCGGAGTGCTGGAGGTTTGACATTTTTTTTGCAGTTTTTACTTTTGTACCGCATGCATACATAATTTTCCTTCGGGAGGTGCATATGCAACAAACGCTATAAACACCTAAACACGATGAACAATTTACATATGTCTACGAACATGCTAGGACGACCATTTCCGTACGAGAATAGGATCTGCCAGGTGCCGAATATTTTTGTCGGCATCACTAGCACCATTAGTATGTACACATGCATAGTGTACGCACATATATTGAAAAATTTGGGTATTGATATTGATGAATTTAGACATAAGCTTGTTATATACACTAGAGCACCACACTGACGCATGTACACTGTAATATATACATGCATACACCGCTATCAGCGCAGAGGTGCACCTATCCTGCCCTAACGTGGAGATTTAAAACCTTCGCAACTGCTAGAAGTTCACATTTTTTAACATAAAATTTCTTTCTGTTAAAAAAATCTGTGCTGCATGGTTTTATCAGCATACAGAGCCTCTAAAAGGCAGCGCGCTAGACGAAAGCGTACTTCCATTTCACTCCTATGTCAGCTATATCGCGTTTAGAGCGTAATCTCTTTCGCGTGAATTGCTAGTGAAGCTTTACTGAGGCAAGACAGACTGGCCTTTGAGATATTTTATGCTCGCGCTCGCGTTGGATGCTGTGTTTGTAGTTCAGCATGCTTACTCGTTTTGGGTAATACTACAGCTGAAAATCTACGCAAAACTCACTGTAAGGCAGAAAAGACTGTCCGCGCGGTGTGAAATTCCTTGTATTTAGAACACGCGGCTACTCTTTTTGAAAAGCACAGAATCAGTCGATTCCAGGATTAGTACACTTACACACTATTATATTTTTATAAGATAGCGATTCATGGCAGATTACATGTTTTTCTCGACATCGCACAACCTGAACACATCCCCTACAACATAACATTTTCTCTATCAACCACGTTGGCACGTTCGTTTTTCGCGCACACAGAACGGGAGGAAGAGAATTTAGCGTACATTGCCAACAATATTAATCCACTATGGCACACTAAAGATTGACATCCCAACGTTAACAACTAAGATATAATAAGTTTATTTAGACAATAAAAGTGAAAATAACAAGCCTCTCTTTGTGTATACGTGTGTGGGTGAAGATTTCGTAATTCTCCCATGTGTGGTATTTCTATCATATTACCAGCTTTTGCAGCGATGCAGCGATTGTGTAGAGGCAGAGCGTCCGCCTCGCGTGCAACAGGACCGGGGCTCGAATCCCGGTTCCGCGCATTTCTCCACCGAGTTAGGAAAGAATATAAAACCACCACTTGTTGATGAAAATGCAAATCCAGGCGTGGGGCGCGGTATGGTCTCGATGACCAGAACCGACTACGCACTCCCTCACCAAAACAGGATTTGGCCAAACTGGTGTAGTAATACCATGTAGTACATGGCGACAACTTTAAAGGAACCAATCAATTAACCCTCGGCCCTTAGTTCCCAGAGACTGCAGAGCATCTGAGCAATGCGGCGGTCAGACCTGTGACGCAGCGGAGGGTGCTAAGAAACTCTGGCTCCAGACAGGCCGCCATTGGAATCTGAACCTGGCAGTATTTAACGCTAGAGCCTTAGCAAGTGAGCTAGGGCTAGCAGTGTTGTTCGAGGAACTAGCGGGAATTAAATTGGATGTGATAGGGCTTAGTGATGTTCGAAGGATAGGAGAGGCCTAACTATTGTACACTAGTATGGGAGACGGCTACTAAAATGCACGTTAGTACACTTCTGCGGGTAGAAAAAAAGCCGTACGTTGTAAGAGCAATGTACCATATATACATCCTCCAGCCGAGCTATTTCGCCAGCATCATATAAGTAACACTTAGTCTCTTTATAGTTACTGCGTCCTCTACCACATTCATTTTGCTAATGAAAAGTATAGAGAATTTCTAATGATGTCCTCAGGTGCAGCGTTACGCTGCAATACTTCTCGGACACGTACCCCTGAAAATTGGGCGATTCCACACCACTGAACCAATTACCTTCTGCAGTCAATAAGCTACACAATGCCAATGTTGCTATATAAGTGCGATGTATTCAGTCTTTTTAATGCTGTAATAACACGCCAAGCTTTGCGTTCAATGTTTATAGACAGAAATGAAATCAAATTAGATCAAAATTTATTCATCTTTGTTTAGCAAATCAGTTTTTCCTGTCCAACCTAAGCACAGCGTCCTCATTGGATGTTCAGGGGGTACGGCGATTCACCGAATGTGTACAAACAATTACACACAAAACAATAACAGGCACACTAGTCGTGGCTACTGCGATTTTATGGAGGAAAAACGCTAAGGTGCCCGGTTGCTGTGCGATGTATGCGTATTATGCAAACAATTATGTATACATATTGAGCAAATAGGAATACAACTCGAAAAAACAGGAATGAACAGAGCACATCATAAGAGCTTGAAATGGGCCATATCTAAACAAATCTAAAATCTGAAGTAAAACTGGTAAAGTAGTATACAGCATGCAAGATTCTATCAGTGATTTATCTGAAAGACTGAGCACCATTTTCTTATTGGTTGGGTGTTGCCTTTACTAAAGCCTATGCCTTCCGCATAGGGATGACCGACACCCCAACCTGTGACCACTGCGGCCATGAAGAATCAATTGGCCATATATTGTGCTCCTTCCCGCAGTACAGTCCACAGAGGGCATGTCTTAGCAGCGAACTTGACCAACTGGACGACCAAGCGTTATCCGAAAAAAGAATTCTACAACATCGAAAGGACCTACCGTCGCAGAAGACGGTCGTGCAAGCGCTTTTGCGCTTCTTGCAATCTACCGGCCTGTGTGAAGGACTTTAACTGGAACGCCTTGTGTGTGTGTGTCTCCATGTGTGCACGTTCCTTTTTTTTGCGTTTTCCTCTCTGTAATCTTTCTAACCCCTAGCCCCCATCCCCAGTGTAGGGTAGCAAACCAGAGACTGACATCTGGTTAACCTCCCTGCGTTTCCTTTTCATTCTCTCTCTCTTATTGCTTTAGTCATTTTACGTTTAGTTTTGAAAATGCAAAAACTCTTGACCAAGTTCATTTATATTTGCGGCACATAAAATCTGCTTATCTTTATCCCGTATTGGGCAAAGCGTCGTGCCTTAATATTAGTTTCTATTTTTCTTAAGCTAGCGTTTTTCTTGACGGGCATTTTAAAGCATTTGTAAAGTAATGAGGGGTAAGCACTGTGTAATAAATAGTTCCCGCATTTCTAGTACGCCTAGTCTATTGTATTTTTACTCCTTAATTAACCTTCTCCATCATAGTACTATAAGTTATACTTTTTACAGTTTTTTAATTCTACGATTTATGGCTCCCATTTTGTGATGAGAGCAAGTTACATACAATGTTATGCCGCAGGTTATAATATATTCAGACAGCGCCTTGAATATGATGCGCCTTAGGTGCATCGAAATCTTACCTCCGAGGTTGCACATCATCGCGGACACGGCTATAAGCCTGCTACATATATACTGCACATGATTATTCCGTGTTACGAGCTCATCAAGTATTATTCCGACACATATTATCGAAGGTGGAAATGGTATGACATTACATGTGCATGGATCACAATGTGACTGATTCAGGAGCATTCGCTTGTGCGAGTTTCTAATGCAGTGAAGCTTCGTTTTCTGTCGATTTAAATATATTGAATTTTAGACAAGCCAGTCTATCACCTTGCGCATATCCTGTTCAAACCCTTTGCTCCCAGAATGAAGATCAGTGGGTTCTTGTGCTAGTGCTGTGGCATCTGCATACCGATAAATTCTTGAGGTTAATTTCAGAAAACCGACTTCAGAAACGTACATATAGAATAGTAATGGGCCCGGTGTACTTCCTTTAGGAACACTAAATTTATTCGCCTTAAATTGAATGTATTTCTCATCAATTCTAACACACTGTGATCTGTCTGTGAAATATCCCTGAAAGAAATGATGAAATCGTCCCCTGAATCCCATGTTTTGAAACTTTTTCAAAATAAATGCGTGATCATTAGTATCGAAGGAATTTGATATTTATAAAAATAGTGCTAATGTAAGGTCATTGTTTTCTCATAAGAGCAAGGTTCCGGGCTACTTGGTAATGCCTTTATACTCACAACTGCGTTTTTATTCTGATGAAGAGACGCTTAAATAGAAGACATGAGAGGGTGGGTAACAGGGCTGCTGCAGCGATAACCTGCAAACACTGTAGTCGCTTCACAAGATGGCAAAAAACAGGAACAAAACAAAAAGTAAGCGGTAAAAAGGCTTTGTAAACAGCCGCGAAAAGTTGGTCAGGTAACAATAACAAAAACAAAACAAGTGAAAAATTACCCAAAAGGGTGGGGAATGCGTTAAAACCATGAAGGACAGAGAGGAAAATATACAAGTGAATACATAAAAATGAAGAAGGTAAAAGCTTTAAAAACGTGCCCCAAATGGGGGGAATGAAAAGCGTCAAAATCTTGCACGACGCTGCGGAAGATAAAATAAGACAAAGGCAGTACCAAGAAAGGATCATTGAATCATTCAGCTGTATGTGGCACAAAAGAAAAGAAAGACAAGGAGAGGGATGGAGTGCTCACGCATTGTTCACCGGCATAATGGCTTCTGAGGGCTTCGACCATTTCCCTCGTCAACCTATCTCGTCCTCGGCCGATAGTGGTGCAGCGATTAAAGTCTTGGGTGCAGATACTTTCATGGCTGTTTTCTGTGATTTTGCACTTCTTACAGTGCTTAGCTAGGTGCCCAGAAATGGCTATACGTTTAACATTGTTTTGATGTTCTTGGAGACAGACATTGATACAACATCCCGTTTGACCGATATACCTCTTCCCGCATGACACTGGAACGGAGTAAATTATTCCTCAATCACAGGGGACATATTGGTCAGTGTGTGCCACCCTCATGTGCGTCGTTTCTTCGTGTGTCCGTGGTTAATCGTGCTGTTTATTCGTTCAGATTGTTTTTTCTTGCGGTGTTAATGTAATACGAGAATTCTTCTAAGGGAGTGGTTGTATTCCGGTCCTTTGTGAAGCTATATTGTGTTGGGTTCTTAAAATATTTCTCGCAAGAACACTGCATAACAGTTGCCACGTGTTTTTCCAGAATGTGCGCAAAAGCAGATATAATGGAAATCGGCCTGTAGTCTGTGCACTCATTTTTCTTTCCGCTTTTATACATACAAAATACCGCCTACATAAACGCATAAAATGCCGCGCCTGATGAGCAGCCCCGGCGACGAAACTGACAGCGCCGACCTTACCGCACTTCCGCCGCAAATGCCGAAAGAGACGAGCAACCCGGACGCCGTTGTTAGCACTGACTTCGCCCTTTGCATTGATGGGCGGGAGGTACACGCTCTGGTAGATACCGGGCCGGATTTTTCAATTATTAGCCGAAAACTGGACGACAGGCTGCGCAAAGTAAAAACCGAATGGACTAGGCCAGTAATAAGTGCTGGGGGTCAGCTACTGGCACCGACTGGGAACTGCACTGCCTGGATAGGAATAGGGAACTCAGTTTTCGTTGGTGGCTTCGTTATTCTCTCTGACTGTTGCAAAGACCTCATCTTGGGAATGGACGTTCTGAGCCTTCATGGCGCTGTTATTAGCTTTCGGGACAACGACGTTGCCTTCACTAAAAATCATGGAGACCTTGGTGTATATGAAAGTGCCCTTATGACTTTACGCGTCGCCAATGAGACTTTGACATTACCTCCGCGATAATGAACTCTTGTTTAAGTGAAGTGCGGCGTGGCGCATACCGGCGATGGCGCCGCCGAACGAGCAGTCACAGTGATACTCAGCCGAGGTGTTTCTATAGATCGAGGGCCAGGCAGTTTGGCCAATGGGCACACCGAGCGTCAACAAAATCCGAAAGGCGCAACCGTGCCCTTTTTCGACAGCCTCCCAAGTGCGTAGGACTGTTTTGTGCTGCAACACGAAGGATCAGTTAGCAAGGCACACGGCACCATCGTCGATGTGAGCCCAAATTTGTCGTCTTCAAAACGGGAACGCCTTTTGGATCTCATAGATCACTTTGGAGACTAGTTTTCTTCATAATCGCGGATCGGCCATACGCCTTTGGTCAAACATCGAATTATCACGGATGACGCGATTCGCCCGATTCGACAAAATCCTTGCCGTGTGGCCCCGAAACGGCACAAAGCCATTCAACGTCACGCGGCCGAAAGTCATAGAGCCGACGTTATTCAGCCGTCATAGAGTCCCTGGGCTTCTCTCGTGGTACTTGTTAAAAAAACGGACCGAAATTAAGCTTACGATATTGCGTTGACTACTTCAAGCTCAACCACGCGACCAAAAAGGACGTGTACCCCCTCCCTCGCATCGATGATTCCCTTGATCGGCTATGAAATGCACGTTACTTCTCATCAATGGATTCGAAAAGTGGATATTGGCAAATGAAGTAGATGAGAGGGATCGGGAGAAGAGAGCATTTGTCACTCCCGACGGATTGTATGAGATTAAGGTTATTTCATTCGGTTTATGCTCGGCACCAGCAAAATTTCAGACTCTGATAGACACTGTGCTTTTGGGACTCAAGTGGCAAACATGCCTGGTATATCTTGACGACGTGATCGTGTTTCCAGCCACCTTCTAGGAGCATCTACGCCCTTTGAGCTGCCGCGGTGGCTGAGTGGTTATGGCGCTCGGCTGCTGGCACAAAAGACGCGGGTTCGATCCCAGCCGCAGCGGTAGAATTTCGACGGAGGCGAAATTCTAGAGGCCCGTGTGCTGTGCGATGTCAGTACGCGTTAAAGAACCCTAGGTGGTTGAAATTTCCGGAGCCCTTCACTACGGCATCTCTCATAGCCTGAGTCGCTTTGGGACGTTAAACCCTCATACCGCGAACCATGTACGCCGTTTGCTAGCTCTCTTTCAGGCCATACGATCGGCGGGCCTCACACTAAAACTCGAGAAGTGCCACTTCGGTTGCGAGGAGCTGCAATTCTTAGGACACGTAGTTAGCCAAGAAGGTGTCCGGCCTGATCCCGGAAAGCTCTCCGCAGTCGCCAAGTTCCACACACCTACGGACAAAAAGACGTTGCGGTGCTTCCTGAGGCTTTGCGCCAATTACTGCCGATTTATTGCTGGCTTCTCACGAATTACAAACACGCGACAACGCTGTCTTGCGCTCGGGTGAAGAAGAGTACCAAGCTTTTAATGAGCTCCGGAGACGTCTACGGACACCACCTGTCCTGGCGCACTTTGATGACGACGCCCCTACCCAGCTTTATACCGATGCGAGCAATGCGTGTTTAAGTGCTCTTTTGGTGCAGCGCCAGGATGCTGTGGAAAAAGTGACTGCTTATGCCAGCAGGGCTCTGTATAAAGCAGAAGCGAACTGCTCGGCAATAGAAAAAGAATGCCTTGCAGTGGTATGGGCGGTTATGAAATTCCGCCCCTACTTGTACGCTCGCCCCTTTCAATTCGTTAGCGACCATCACTCTCTCTGTTGGCTGACGAACTTAAAGGACCCTTCAGGGAGACTCGCGTGTTGGAGCCTTCGGTTACCAGAGTTTGACATGATGGTTATTTGCAAGTCCCGAAAGAAGCATGCGGATGCTGTCTTTCGCGGGCACCGGTCGAACCCTCCGCCTTGACCGATGAAGGCACTGCTTTTTTAGGAGACATCGATGACGCAATTGCGGCTGTGCCTAAGATTTTCACACGCAGCCTCTCTTGATTCTTTCTTCAAAACGACGTACTTTACAGGAAGAACTACCTTTCTGAGGAGAACAGTCATCTACTCGTCGTCCCAACAGCTCTCCGTACGGAAGTCTTGCAGTGTTGTGCTCACGCTTCCTTCGTGCTGTTGAGTTTGGCGAAGTTGGGCATGGGGAGGATTGCCTGAAGACCACCATGAGGGTGGGTGAGGCCTCTGGTGGAGACGTGGCTGCAGGAATGCCGGAAGCACCGACGATAATAGCACCCCACGTGTTCGAACAAGAATGCCGGAAGCAGCGCCGACCATAGCGTCCCCACGTATTCGTTCAGGAATGACGGAAGCAGCGACGACCAAAGCGTCCTCACGTATTCGTTCCGGTCCTCAGACGACGAAGTGCGGGATCAGTGTGGTCCCCTTCGCTCACGCTGGGGTTGTACAATTGCCCCAGTGCCGCGCCTTCGACAGAGGTTCCGCGTTCCGGTCATAAGTACAAGATCTTTCAACCCCTGCTGGGAGACAGCCTGCATTCCTGTGTCATGCAGGCGCCTTCCGGGTCAACATGGGCGCGGTCCGGACACACGTGCACGCCCACCTGGAGGCCGCGTGGACGACAACGTGACCGGGTCCTGTTCCCTTTCACTCGACCGAGCTGCGAGAAAACATCAGGACCGCCCTACCGTGGGCGGTACCATCAGTGCCATCGTGTGATTGGACATCATTCTTCGAACTATATTCCCCAGCTAGGGATCTGGGGAATACGAAGAGTTTTGAAGGAGCTGCTGGTTTGGTACCAGAGGAGAGCCCCCTCTTGAGAGATACCAGAGACTACCGACTGCTAAGAAGCTCTCTTTACTGAGGAGCCCTCTCAGTTGCCCGTACTTGTACATTATGTAAATAGCCCTTGTATAAAGTTTTCCAAGTTTTCTTCCTCCGAACGTCCTCGTCTCTTCTCCGGCCCAGTCACGCTACCTAAATCCCAACAACTGGTGGCAGCGGTGGGATGCTGCTACCTGAATCCCAACAACTTGTGGCAGCGGTGGGATGCCGCTACCTGAATTCCAACAACTGGATGGCAGGTGTGGGACGTCCATGTGAAGTTACCGGCTCCAACGGACTTCGGCTGCTACGGGACTGACAGGCGTCAGCTATACCTTGGCAGGGTAAGTTCCCAATGATTTCCGTTCATTTGCCAGACCGTACTTGCACAGGCAGATGCTAGGTGCGGATTCCTGTTGTCTGTGAAATTGATTTAGGGAAACTGTTCTCCTCACTTCAAGCTAGGCCTTTTGTTTTAGTGGGCTTGCTAACGCATGGTGGAACTCACGATGAAGAATTTAAAAGTGCAGGAGCTGCTCGAAATTCGCCAGGAGCTGGGGATTTCGCTACGTTCTGCGAAAAGAAAATAGAAATTCTCGAGGTAATGCGGCAGGAGGAGGTGACTATTGAGGAGGTCGACGAGGCTTGGGAAACGGTTGTTGGACGCAAAGAAGAGCAGAAAAGATGGGAGTTGTGCGAGAAGAAAGAATAAGGAGAGCTTCGGTTGGCTCAAGAAAGACGGGAATTGTGCGAGCAGAAAGAAAAAGAAGAGCTTCGGTTGGCTCAAGAGAGACGGGAGGTCCGTGAGGCAGAGGAAAAAGCGAGAGAACATGCTCGAAAAATGAAGTAGCTCGTAATCGCGTCGAACGGAGGGAATATGGCGCGTCTTAGCCATGTAGCTTCGGTAGAGGAGCAAGGGAGGCAGAGATTGGAGCATCACGTCTCACCATACCGCTTGGGAGGCTATATTGCACTCTTTTTGGTAAATTTCGAATGTGCATCATGCGGGAAGGTGCACATCGTCAAGAGCGCTTGGTCGGAGAAGTTACTTCCTCTCCTTCCGTGCGAGGCGGCCGAAGTGGTGACGCCTCTCACAGGAAGATTGGGACGACTACGAGAAGGTAAAGAGCGCACTGCTTAGAAAGTACCGGCTTTCTGCTGAAGCCTTTAAGCAGCGATTCATTTAGGCAAAGAAAGGCGGAGAGTTGCATACTGACTTCGCGTACCGGCTTAAAGTCAATTTAATCGAGTGGCTTAAGACCGCTGAGGTGCACGGAAGTCATGACAAGGTACTGTTCTCGAGCGCGAGAGCTCTTAAAGAAACTCGCCTGCGCTCCGATGAATGAGCAGGCACCGAAACATTTTCCCGACCAGCCGGGGGATCCTTGCTGGAAAACTGACCCGTGTAATCCGCATGAGCATGACCATGAAGGTTTTCCCGAACCAGCGGTAGCTCATGAAATCCAAGGAACTGCCGGTTCCGTAGAGAATGGGGCAACAGAACCAACGCGAAGGTTTCGACATTAACACCTGCTTCGACTTGTTGAGAAGAGTTGACTAAGGTTGATAGGAAAGCACTCATTGCAGAGCAGAAAAGCGACCCATCGTTAAGAGCTCTAAGCAATAGTGTGAGAGAGGGAGTCGCCAGAAAGAACATCAGCTTTCACGAAAAATCAGGCCTTCTGTACCGGAAATACTGCGACTCAAAGGGACGCGCATATGAGCAACTCCTGGTGCCTGAGAAGTACCGGCGGCAGCTTCTAGAGCTCGCACACAGAAATGCATGGGCGGGCCACCCGGGGCATAAAGAAAACAAAAGCTAGACTAGCCCTCGAATATGACTGGCCTGGCTGCTGGAAAGATGTGAAACAGCTTGTTAGATCTTGCGACACCTGCCAGCGGGTCGCCAAGTCGACGGATAAATGGAAAGCGCCCATGACACTAGTTCCCATTATTACAGAGCCCTTTTGGCGTCTTGTAATAGATACTGTCGGCCCACTGCCAGCGTCGAACTCTGGTTGTCGCTACATTATGACCTCACTGTGCGACGCAACCAAATTTCCCGAGGCCATTCCCTTGAAGGAGCTAAGTTCCGCATGTGTTGTTGACGCCCTTTTGTCAATTTTCTCTCGCGTGGGGTTCCCTGCAGAGATACAAAGCGATAACGGGAGCGTGTTCACAAGCTGTTTCACAACAACGTTCTTTGAACGGTGTGGGATTAAAATAATCCGCAGTTGCATTCACCACCCTCTGTCAAATGCAGTCGAGCGTATGCACTCAGTGCTAAAGCGGATACTTATGTCTCTGTGTTTTGAGCATAAGGGAGATTGGAAAGGCTGCATTCCAGCAGCACTCTTTGCAATGAGATCCATCCCCCACGAAAGCACAGGATTTAGCCCTGCTGAACTAGTCTACGCGCGTGACTTAAAGACTCCGTTGCGCATGTTGAGGGAGTCATGTGAGTGTTACGGAGAAGATCCATGTGTTGTGGAATACGTCCTGAAGCTACTGGAAAGACTTGCGAAAATCAGAGACCTCGTGGAAGTCAATGTCAGGGCACCACAGTCAGTCTAAAGTGTACTACCACAAATAGGCACGCAAGCGCACCTTTCAACCTGGCGACCAGGCGATGTTGCTGCGTCCGTCGAAAAAGGAATAAGTTTGAGGTGCAATGGGAAGGGCCAGCTAAGGTAGTGTCCGAGCTTTTGGACACGAACTATGAAGTAAAATTTAATAACAAACAAAATCGGATAATCCACAGTAATTTGATGAAGCCTTATGTACAGCGTCAGACTATGGTTAAAATGGCGTTGAACATGCCAGATGAAGAGATCTCAGACATACCTTATGTACCACATGAGGACGAGCAAGCAGCGAATGAGCTGCTAAACTATATCGACAGAGAGCCACGCTTGACGGAAAGTCAACGAGGAGACATGAAAAACGTCGTCCGCGACTTTGAGGCGGTGTTTAAAAGAAGCCAGGAAAAACAACCCTCGTAGAAGACGACATTCAGCTGTCCAGCGAACAGCCGGCAGAAGCAAACCATACCGTGTGTCTCCAGGACAAAAAGGAATGATTGAAACGGAGATCCGCCGTATGTGTGAACTTGGCGTCATAGTGCCCTGCAAAAGTGACTATACGTCACCAATCATTATTGTAGAGGTTCCAGGCAAGGATCCGAGACCTTGCATGGACGACCGGAGACTGAATTCAATCAAAGTGGACCAGACCTACCCCATTCCGAACATCGAGCAGAGGGTTGAAACTGTCGCTAAATCAGAATATATATCCACACTGGATTTAGTTCGTGGTTACTGGCAGCTGCCACTCACTGAGCGCGCCAGCAGGTACGCAGCATTCGTGTCCCCCGCGGGCACGTTTTGCCGTGTAATGTTGAGATTCGGCTTGAAAAATGCCCCGTACTGTTTTTCAATGTTAATAGACCAAGTGCTTCGGGGACTTGCAGATTTCGCTCTCCCCTACCTTGACGACGTGGCCGTTTTCTCACACAACTGGGAGGAGCACATTGAACACCTGCGTATTGTGTTGAGCCGACTGCTTGAGGCTGGTTTAACTGTAAGGGCGGGGAAATGCCACCTGGAGGGCGCGGCATTGAACTATCTTGGGCATGTGGTTGGACGAGGCCAACACAGACCTGCAGAACTTAAAGTGGCTGCCGTGGTGGAGTACCGTCGCCCAACCACAAAATCGGAACTCAGGACTTTTCTTATCCTAGCCGGCTATTATCCGCATTATGTAAAAGGCTACTCTGATTTAGCCAGCCCCCTGACCGACTCGCTGATAAAAAGTGAGCCTACCAATCTTTCTTGGGACCGAAAGAAAGAGAAGGCATTTCAGAGTCTGAAAACGGCCCTAAGCGAGCTCCCAATACTGGCAGCGCCAGATTTCTCGAAACGCTTTATCATACAATGTGATGCTAGCGACCGCGGGTTTGGCGCTATTCTTTGCCAGGAAAGCGATGGCTGGCACACACGGCCTGTCCTTTACTTGAGCCGCAAGCTCAGCACGCCGAAAGAGGCATATAGCACGTCTGAAAAAGAATGCGCATGCGTCGTTTGGGCTATAGACAAACTGGCATGCTACGTCTCCGGGTCCCGTTTCACAGTAGAAACGAGCCATTGCCCTTTGACTTGGCTGCACAATACGTCGCCCAAAAATGGTCGTCTACTGAGGCGGAGCCGGGCACTCCAGCACCACAGCTTCGAGGTTCGCTACAAGAAAGGCAAGCTCCACACAATGCCGAGCCTTTTAGCTGGTAAATATTTTACCAAAGGGGGATGTCCCCCAAAATTTTAGTTTTGCAGGTTTATTTCATATTCTCTTCCTAATGGAGAGCGTATATCTCCCACTTTCTTTGCAGTAATCTTGTTCATTATCAGGTGACATACCTAGAAGTACGTTTCCTTATTTCGGCCAAGGATAAGAAAGAGCGAGTGGTGTAACGTTCCTTCACTCTGAGGTATTGGGGCGGGTAAAATTGAACGCCACGTCGGCCAAATCCAGTCACCTATTCCCGTACCGCGTGCCCTCTAAGCACCAAACTGATTTCAGCGAATTTTTTTCCTATCCAATTGCGCCTCGAGCGGGAGCACACGCCTTGGGCCGGTGCCCTGTCTAAACTGCTCGTCGGGAGACACCATGTGTTCATTCAGGCAAAACATTTGATCAATTCAAGTTTTAGTTGAAGTTTTTTTGCTAAGTGCTGCAGTTTTGGCCCTGAGTTTTGGTCTGGCGGGATGAGTGTGTTCTGAGGGCACTTGCTTTTGTCAGGTGTGGTTTGGCGCTTGGGATCACTTTTGGCTAGCATTGCAGAGAGTTTTCCAAAACGGCCATCTGACGAAGGGAAGCGATGCCGAGCTACGGCACTGAAGGTCATCCGAAGACTCCCAGAGAGCATCTGGTTCCTGGCACGCCCAGTCAGCCGAGCTACGTGCGAGCAGTTTATCTTCCGGGCGCAATATCCGGCGGCGGGGGTGCTGTTGTGCTCGCGCTTCCTTCCTGCTGTTGAGTCCGGCGAAGTTGAGCATGGGGAGGATTCCTTGAAGACCACCAGGACGGTGGGTGAGCCCTCTGGGGGAGACGTGGCTGCAGGAATGCCGGAAGCAGCGAAGATAATAGCATACCCACGTGTTCGAACAGGAATTCCGGAAGCAGCGACGACCATAGCGTCCCCACGTATTCGTTCAGGAATGCCGGAAGGAGCGTCCTCACGTATTCGTTCCGGTCTTCAGACGACGAAGTGCGGGATCAGTGTGGTCCCCTTCGGGCACGCTGGGGTTGAACAACTGCCCCAGTACCGCGCCTTCGACAGAGGTTCCGCGTTCCGGTCATCAGTACAAGATCTTTCAAACCCTGCTGGGAGACAGCCTGCATCCCTGTGTTATGCAGGCGCCTTCCGGGTCAACATGGGCGCGGTCCGGACACACGTGCGCGCCCACCTGGAGGCCGCGTGGACGACAACGTGACAGGGTCCTGTTCCCTTTCACTCGACCGAGCTGCGAGAAAACATCAGGACCGCCCTACCGCGGGCGGTACCATCAGTGCCATCGTGTGATTGGACATCATTCTTCAAACTATATTCCCCAGCTAGGGATCTGGGGTATACGAAGAGTATTTAAGGAGCTGCTGTTTTGGTGCCAAAGGAGAGCTCCCTCTTGAGAGATACCAGAGACTCCCGACTGCTAAGAAGCTCTGTTTACTGAGAAGCTTCCTCAGTTGCCCGTACTTGTACATTATGCAAATAGTTCTTGTATAAAGTTTTCCAAGTTTTCTTCCTCCAACCGTCCTCGTCTCTTCTCCGGCCAAGTCACGCTATCTGAATCCCAACAACTGGTGGCAGCGGTGGGATGCGGCTACCTGAATTCCAACAGCAGGCGTGCCACTACGAGTCAACCGCCGGTCACTTAGGCTACACCCGCACGTTGGCTAGAGTGCAGCGTGGATACTACAGGCCGAAACTGCCGGCGACAGTGAAGCACTATGTACGGACGTGCGTAAACTGCCGACGTCGTAAATCACCGCCTGAAAAACCAGCCGGCCTATTCCACCCTCTTCAGGTGCCAAAGACACCTTTCAAGCCAATTGGCATGGACCTCCCGGGACCATTTCCAACGTGTACTGCCGGGAATAAATGAATAATTGTCGCCACCGGTTATCTAACTCGCTACTCGGAGACAAAGGCTCTGTACAGGGGTACCGGCGCCGAAGCAGCTCGGTTCTTCGTTGAAAATATTGTCCTCAGGCATGGCGCCGCGGCAATCATTATAACTTACAGAGGAACTGCGTTTACGGCCGAGCTTTTGGAAACGGTTCTCTGCCTCGGCGGTACCGTCGTAAAACGACGGCCTATCACCGTCAAACCAATGGATTGACGGAACGCCTCGAAGAAGTTCAGACCGGACAGTTAAACTTACTTGCCGAGCTGAAATCTATCAAAGTATCCCGATCTGACCATGTGAAAGCATTCACTGAAGTGTACAACCCCCTCTCGAAGAACTAATTAGATTGCGCTGCCTTCTCTTTGAAATAATTGCAAGTAGAAGATATTAAGTCTGCAACAGCCGAATTCAAGGCTCAATTTGCAAAAATGGCTGCCCGGTTGTGCAATGCGGACGATCGAGGACGAGGAAACAACCTAGTTTTTTTACGGTCTGAAAGATGCAAGTACTGTGTTCTGACAAGATCCCAAAAAAGAGATCGATCACTGCGGCCAGTATCTAAATCTATCCATTGAACCTTGAAGCATTAATGCGTCCATTGCTTTGGCTCATTTTGTTCCGGTAAAATTTGCCCTATCATTGTCGCATTCGCTCACTTTAAAGATAAAGACCAGGTTTTGGCCGTGTGTAGCAAATTTAAAGATACTGGCTACAGAGTGTCCGAGAACTATTCACCAAGTTCCCGTCTTGCATGGAAGCTCCTTTATGATTTAGGTAGGAGTCAGGGCCTCACATTTAAAATACGACATAACAGAATGACATCCAGAAACAAAACTTATTATTTCGATCGCGTCAATAACGCTGTAGTTGAACAGCATACCTAGCAATCACTTCATCAGAAACAGTCCAAAACAGGATCACCGTTTTCAATTGTCTTTCCTCTTTACTAATATCCGCTGTGTTATTTCCAAACGTGACGCTTTAAGCAGCTTAGTTGAATCATGTTCCTCTAATGTTCTTTTATCAACCGAAACTTGGCATACATCTACTATCTGCGACGTGTAAATTTTACCCTCTCTTCCTAACTTTGATATTTTTCCATCAGATCGCAGAGACATGCGAGGCGGGGAGTCCTAATAGCCACTGATTGCTCGTTACATTGTTCGCAGATAAACATTTCAAGCCCTTTGGATGGTCTGGCTTTGCTGCGATCAGTATTACCCACGTTTTCTGGTCGGAGTTAGTTATCGCCCTCCTAGCCATGACTCTACATTTGGTAAATTTCTTCATTACGCTTTGAACAGATGAGCAATCCTTTATCTAAATACGTCGATTTTATTCTTCGGTGACTTCAGTTTTCCTTCCATAATTTGGTCTGACCTTGCATCCACTTTCTGAAAAAAATAATCTTGATAGCAAATTTGTTCAGACCTGTCTTAGTTTAGGGTTAGAACAAATAACAGATCAAGCAAATAGAATAGCAAATCTTTCTGCTAACATTTTGGACCTTGTAATGACATCCCAACGTGGTAGTTTTTCACCTATAACTTATCTAGAAGGGCTTAGCGATCACCTGGCTATTCATGCTACTTTCTCATGTCATCTATAGAATATGAAAAAGGAAAACACTTACCCTATATGATAAAGGTGATTACAACAGTTTTAATCATGACCTCGTTGCTTTCCACGATAACTTTACCACAGATTTTCAAGTTCGTTCACTGGAATCAGACTGATTACTTTTTAAGTTCAACATACAACGACTTATCGGTAAACACATTCCTACTATCACAATAACTGAGCGACCTAGTTCCCGATAGTATAATAAAACATCAAAAAGATTAAACAATAAAAAGAAACGATTATTTCGTACAGCTTAAGCTACTAACATGCTTCCCGATAGTATAATAAAACATCAAAAAGATTAAACAATAAAAAGAAACGATTATTTCGTACAGCTTAAGCTACTAACATGGCACACGCTCGGAACAGATATTTCATTGCCTCCGCTAACTATGACGCCGAAATATCCAAAGTTAAGGGTAACTTCTTTTCTTACACCTTGCCTACTATTATGCATAATAAACAAAAGCGTTCCTGGCAAACTAATCCTGCCTCCACATCTAGCGAAATTTCACTAACTGATCATTCTCGCCTTATACATTCTGATTTAGATATTGCAGATATCCTAAATGATCAGTTTTACTCTGTATTCACTGAAGAACATCTCGATAACCTCCCTGAAGTTCACTGTCTTAATGATTCTCCTATGGAAAATATCTTTGAGCCGAGTGCAATATTAAATATCATAGAATCATTACCAACCTATCATCTGCTGGTGTTGACGGCATCAACCCAAAAATCCTGAAAAAATCTAAAGTTCTTTGCAGTGTCATATTATCTTTAATTTTTCAGCAGTCGCTTTCTTCGTCCGCCCTACCACGCGATTGATGCATCGGGAAGGTCATTCCAGTGTACAAAAAAGTTAACCGATCATCACCACTTAAATACAGACCAATATCTTTAGCAAGTGTTTGCTGTAGAATCATAGAACATGTATATTTTTACATACTGCCAAGTTTCTATCATCACATAAATTTTTTCATCCTAATCAACATGGCTTCCGCAAAGGTCGCTCGTTTCATACACAACTTGCTCTCTTCCTTAATGACATACATGCATGTCTAGATCATTACGTTCCTACAGATGCCATATTCGTAGATTTTGAGAAAGTCCCTCATGCACGCCTCGTTCAAAACTTTTATGCCCAAACATTCATCCTTTGGTTCTGTATTTAATCCGTTGGATCCGTGCTTCTTTAACTGACCGTTATCAATTCGTTCATTCTAATTCTCATTCGCAATCACTTTCCCCTGTTCTCTCTGGCGTTCCGCAAGGATCTGCCTTAGGCCCCCTTCTATTTCTTGTTTATATTTTGTTTATTTATTTACAGAATACTGCAAGCCCTTCTGGGCCCTAGCAGGAGGGGCAATACAATGCAACATGAATATGCACAAAAACACTAAAGAAAATTCGAAACACAAAGCCAAATAAGAGTGATGGTGTCAATCTTCTATTCCTTCAATGGATTATATGTCACGTAGTGCTGTTAAAGGTATAGCATTCCATTCAGTAACAGTGTGAGGGAAGGAGTATTTAAATAGGTTAGTTCTGGCGGTGAATGGAATTGGTGTATCAGAGTGGCGATGTCTTGTTGGTCGTTGAGCGAAAAATGGCTTGACATAGGGATCCCGGCACATTGCAGATTGTTATGTTTTAGAAGGAAAATAAACTCTAATCTGAGAATTATACGTCTTACTTGCAATGTTTGATTTCGGTGTGATCGCATTATGGCAGTAGGTGAGTCGGTTGAACGGTATTTTGAAACGATGAATCGAATGGCCTTGCGCTGAATCATTTGAAGTGCTTGAAGGTTAGTTTTAGGAAATGGGTCCCACATAATGGAAGTGTGTTCTAACTTGGGTCTGAATAATGAAGAATAGGCTAACAATTTGAAGTCTGCAGGAGCATTCTTCAGTTCGTGCTTGAGGACACAAAGTTTACAAAAACCCGATGCACATACGTTACTTATATGTTTGTTCCAGCTTAGATTGTTAGTTATCCTCGCGCCAAGATATTTATATTCAGTTACCTCTGAAAGTGGAAATGAAGGAAGAACGTAGGGGTTTAATAGGCTGTTTTTTGTTAATCTCATAAAAACGGTTTTCTGAGTGTTAAGTTTCATGTCCCACTGATTGCACCAATAAAAAATATTCTTTACGTTTAAATTGAGTAATAGTTGGTCTTCGCGACAAGTAATTACATTAAACAAAACACAGTCATCTGCAAACAACCGGATTTGAACGGGATGAGGAACTACTTTAACAATGTCATTCCCATATATTAAAAATAACAGGCGACCGAGGACACTTCCTTGGGGAACACCAGAAGAGACAGGCAGGCTGTGTGAATAATGGTCGTCAATACTAACAAACTGCCATCGGTTAGATAAGTAAGCTGAAACCCAGTTAACTACATTGTTAGGAATACCAACTTGTTTAAGCTTTTCAATTAATTTAGAAAGGGAGACGAGGCCAAATGCTTTATTAAAATCTATAAAAATAATATCAACCTGGCCGGATTTATCATGTATAGATGCGAAGCTATGAGCAAGCGATGTTAGTTGTGTTACTGCAGAATAGCCCTTCCTAAACCCGTGTTGAACGTTAGAATGGATCTTGTTATCATCAAGAAAACCGATGATGTACTTGGCGATGATGTGTTCCAGTAATTTGCAACAGGTTGAAGTCAGAGATATGGGACGATAATTTGATATCATTGATGCGTCCCCTTTCTTAAGAACAGGACCAACACGTGCAGTTTTCCACTCTGAAGGAATGACAGCTGATGAAAGTGACGCGCAAAAAATGACAGCCAGAAACTCGGAAAGCTTTTCGGCTGTGACGACCCCCCATAATGCGCAGGTCTACACGGGACGGAGAGGCAAAGAGACACCGTATGGCTCAGTTTAAAAAAACAGATATATTCAATAATTATACATGATTATTGATTATAAATCAGAGGCTAGGATGTCCGAGCTTACGTGCCGACGACTTCATGGGGACGATGGAGGGGCTCCGGAGTTGAGCTTGAACGGTTGCTGGCAGAAGCTGCACGCCGTCGGGCTTCGGCGCTGAAGGCCCCCTTGGCGAACGATGTCGTCCTGAGCGTTGTTTCTTCCGTACTGCTTGTCGATTTTTATATCCTCTTATACCCACATTTCCTGGGTTGAGGACGCCCACGCCGGAGTGGGAGGGGCCTAGGGCTTTCACTTGGGCACACAAACACACCACCGCACTTATGGTCTCGCCCCCGTCACGTGTTGAGTCCGAGAGAAAGAAGGTTGTCGTCGAGGTAGCGTCGGCTGTGGTAGACGGTCTCTGGCCCGCCGATGGTTCCCGCGGGTCACCGACCTCCGTTCTCCATCAAATGACACTCGCCACTCAAGGCCGGAACGCGAGGTCACTAAAAGGCCGGGAAAGTGGTCCTTTGTCCTGGGATGTGCTCGGGAGGGTTGGTGATGATGCCCGCCGTCTTGTCACGGGGCCAGGCCCGCCGAAACGAGGCCCTTTGTCCCCGGCACGGTTACGGCAATTGGGGAAGATAACGCCCGTCTCCCCGCGGCGGCGGCGGCGGCGTTCGACACGTGCCGACACTATGGAAAGGGGGTCCGGTTGTGCTTAAATCCCTTCGTTTTGATCGTTCACTCTCAACGAGTATGGCTCGGTAATTGATGATGCCCGCCGTCTTGTCACGGGGCCAGGCCCGCCGAAACGAGGCCCTTCGTAGCGCACACAAGGAACGTCACACTCGCTCACCCTCCAGAAAAATGTTCTCCGAACATTTGAGTCCATGCAGCTCCCCTTCGCTTTCTGAATCGCCTCGCACAGTGCGTCCGACAAAACACTTTTCGCTGCACTCAACACCACTGCACAACACCATATGCCTCAGCTGTCATAACTGGCGTCTCCAGGGGCAGCACTGATCTTCTTTTACAGATAAACATGAAACTCAGCACCCAAGCCTCTCATTTCTAGTCCAAACTGGACGAAATAAATTTACCACAGTTACAAAGCAGCTCCCACTTCTAGCACGATCACGGCACAGACAAAAATATAGATAACGAAGGGAAGTAGGGCAGGTTCTGCATACGCTCCGCAAGCTCTCCTGTGAAGGTGTTACTTAATGACAGAAAGGTTTAACTACCAAGTCCGATATCTTAACACATAAGCACATAGATATGTTATGAGCTGCGGCATTCAACAATTCTAACCAGTCCACAACTCCGCTCTGTTTACGCCATTAGTCCGACTTAGCTTTCTGATTTCGCAGCGGATATCGGCCTTCATGAGTCATACCAAGTAAGTCTGTGACCCTTTGTCTGCTTTGAGACTCGCGAGGGCTCGTGGCAGGAGCCTCTCCTGGCGTTATCTGCGCGGCAACCTCGCGCGCGTCTTCTTCTTCTAGCAATGCATGAAGTAAATCCGGTGGCATTCCGGCCGTCACCTCTGGCGCCTGCCGAACAAATGCAGGAGAGGGCGTTTCTTGCGAACTATCTGCGCGCTCGCTTCACTTTTGTCCCCATCAAAACCCGCGCTTTCGCATTCCTCATTTCGTGAATACTGAACCGGTGCCGACTTGAGGCGATTTGCGTGTATCCTTATCAAGCGCCCGTTCACGTCTCGGACTCTGAACTTTACCGGAGAAAGCTTCTCGACAACCTCGCACGGTCCTCTCCACCTCGTTTGGAACTTACGAGCTAGCCCAATCTGCCTTTGGCAGTTTTCAATGTACACGCTGTCCCCCACATCAAACGGCGCGTCTCTAGCACTGCGATCGTGCACCTCCTTCCTGATCTTCGCCGCTTTCTTTAAGGCCTCCTTTGCGATGTCCCTCGCCCCTTGCAAGCGCGATTCTAGCTCAACCTTATAGTCGTCCAGTGAAGCGTATGGCACACGACGGGGGCCCTCTGGCACTTCACTAGGCTGGTCCGGGTCTCGGCCGTAGAGAAGAAAGAATGGCGATTCGCCCGTGCTCTCGTGTGCTGCGGAATTGTAGGCAAACATTGCATACGGGAGCCACAAGTCCCAGTCCCGCTGGTCGCGCGAAACAAAATGCGACAGGAACCCGGCCACGGTTGGTTCAGTCGCTCCACCGCGCCGTTGCAAGCCGGATGGTACGGTGTTGTCTGCTTCTTAGCGATCTTAAGCAGCTCGCAAACTCTCCTCATTAGCTGCGACACGAAGTTCGTTCCCCAATCTGTGAAGAGTTGCCTCGGGGGTCCATGTCGGTGCACGATCTGTTCGACAAATGCTCTTGCAACCGTGTCTGCCTTCTGATCTGAGAGTGCTACCGCTTCCGCGTATTTTGAAAGGTGATTGACAAATACTAAAATGTACCTGTTTCCGGAAGTGGTCGTGGGCAATGGGCCCATTATGTGCATACCTGTCCGCTCGAAGGGAGCCGAAACCTCAGGGAACGGCTGAATTGGAGCTGGTCTTCGTCCCTTGGGTGTTTTTCTTTCGAGACAGGAATGACACTTCGCACAGTAGTCTCTAACATCCTGTCGCATGCCACTCCAAAAGTACAAACGCTCCACACGCCTGCGTGTCTTCGCTACGCCAAAATGACCGGCGCATGGCGCATCGTGAAACGCGCGAAGAACCCTTTCTGTCCACGACCGAGGTATGACGACTCTCTCCCAAGCGGTTTTCTCTGGTCTCCCTTTCCTGGTTGGCCTCGTGCGCCGACACAGGGTGCCGTCTTTGCCAATGAAATAACCAAGCTGTTCGGGGTGAGACGGTGCGCCCTCTAAGCTTTCGATTATTCGCTTCAGGTCAGGATCTTTGCACTGCTCTGCGCGTAATTCGGCGGGGTCGACTGCGGTGACAAACTCATCTATAGCTGCCACGGCAGCTGTGCGGCTGAGTGCATCAGCATTCAGATGTGTCTTTCCTGACTTGTGCTTCACTTCAAAGCAGTATTCCTTCAGGTGTAGATTCCATCTAGCGAGTCGGGAGCTAGGGTCCCTGACACTCATCACCCATTTCAGAGGATGGCAGTGTGTGACTAGCTTGAATTTGCGGCCGTAAAGGTAGCATCTGAAGTGCTTTACTGCCCAGAGGACGGCGAGGCACTACCTTTCCGTAGCTCCGTACTTTTGCTCTGTGGGGCTCAGCTGTCGGCTATCAAAAGCAACGGGATGTTCTTTGCCCTCGATAACCTGAGATAGCACGGCACCAACTGCGAACTTTGACGCATCTGTGGCCATAACGAAGGGCAAATTAAAATCCGGGTGGCGCAAGAGCAGTGCACTCATTAGCTTCCTTTTCAGGGCCCCAAAAGCATCCTCCGCGTTTTCGTCCCAGCGAAAGGCGACATTTTTGGCTCTTAAGGCGGTGAGCGGCTTAGCGAGCTTGGCGAACTCCTCTATGTGCCTTCGGTAGTAACCGATCAGGCCGAGAAACTGCCGGACCTGGCGGACGCTAGTCGGGGATGGAAAATCCGAGACACACCTTAGTTTCTCAGGGTCCGGTCGCACGCCGTCAGCTGAAACAACGTGCCCGAAGTATTTAACCTCGTTTTTGAGGAATTGGCACTTAGAGGGCTTCAGCTTGAGACCCGCTCCTCTTAGTCGCACCAAAACCTGCTCAATATCGCGCAAATGGTTCTCAAAACTTTCACTGTATATGATTATGTCATCCATATACACGAAGCACAGCCTCCCCAGAAGACCTGCCAGGATAACATCAGCGGTTCTCTGCCAGACAGCAGGGCTGTTGGCCAGACCCATCGGCATTCTTTTCCATTCATAGTGCCCTGACGGCGTGTTGAATGCCGTTTTCTCGGCATCTGCCGGATCCATTGCTATCTGCCAGAATCCCGCCGCCATGTCCACTACCGTGAAGTACCTGGCAGAGCCCAGCTGAGAAAGCGTCTCCTGTATATTGGGGATGGGGTATGGATCGATGCGAGTTACGGCATTTAGTTTGCGGTAGTCCACTACCAATCGATACGAGCCATCTGGCTTTTCCACCAATAGTGCTGGTGCTCCCCAGGGTGACTTAGAGTGTTCGACAATGCCTGCGATCAATCAGGTCTTGCACCTGCCGCTCCATCTCCTCACGTTGGGAGTAAGGAATCCTGTACGCACGCTGGTAAACGGGCGATGAAGTGCCGGTTTCTATCCTGTGCTTTATAACGCCACAGCAGCCCAAATCCAGGTTGGACGCTGCGAATACCTCCGAGTAGTCGTTCAGCAAACCAGCCAGAGCCTCCCTCTCCCTGTATTTTACGTGAGAAAGATCGAACGACGCCTTTGGAGCAGCCGAAAGACTAGCATGCTCTAGAGTTGCGAGTACCGTATCGGTGGGCTCACGTTTCTCTGTCGCAGAGGTGAAGAAAGCCAATGTTTTGTTCTTGGGAAGGCTCAGTGGCTGCTAGCTACAGTTAACCACCCGTAGGGGCACTCTGTGGGCGTCATTAACTGTCACGAGGCACGCGGCTGCCTTCAGGCCATTGCTGAGAGAGTCGACCGTCTCAAGCACTCCCACGGCGCCGCTCTCTACATCTGAAGGCACACACGCGTACAAAATGTTCTCCGACCAAGGAATGACGACCGCGTCTTCGACCAGCCTGACGGCAACCCGCGAATATACCTTCTCCAATGATCCCACTGATTGACTAGTGTCAATATCGGTAATGCGAATCTCAGCCCCTCTCCTGTTCAAAACCGGAACTTTTGAGCCGCCCGCATTAACCTCTTCCTCAGAGAATGAGACTACTACCTTCCCTTTTCTCAAAAAATCCTGCCCTAATATACCTGACACTCCGTTTGGCAGAGACATCGTGTCCGGGCATACGTAGCAGGGGTGCTCCAATGCAATTCCGCCGAGCGAAAAGTGTAACCGGTAGAGTCCACTTATGCCAAGAGGATCCCCCGTTATGCCTACAAATTTGGTTGCCATACCACCAGACGCTTCCAACAACTCGCGGTCCCCCTTCCTTCGAAGCGTGTTAAAACTGCTCTCCTTAAGCAATGTCACCTTTGACCCCGTATCTATCAACAATTCCATGCAACAACCATTTAACTTGCAACGCACAACAGGGCATGCCTCGTCGGCCACACAAACCACCACCACCTCATCATCCACTGCTCCCTCCCCACGCTCCTCAGGATGGGGAGGACTATCTAGTTTTTTGTCTCGGTATCTGGAGCCCCGCTCGCCTGCTTCTCTTTGTGGCTCCCCACGGCGCCCGTTTTGGCAGAACCTGGCGATGTGTCCGTGACCCTGGCAAGCGAAGCATACGATTTCTTAAAAATCTTGCATACCGCGCCTGTAGCTTTGTGGCGGTCTCCGGTTTCCAGCGAATGGGCGCTGTTGAGCGCGCGCTTCAACCTGGCGTTCCACCTGCTGAGATAGCAGCTGTTCTAAGCGATCTAACCGCTCTGTCAAGAGAGCAACCTCAGGGTTGAGCACCGCTCTCTCTATGACGCGTACTCTCGCTGCGGCTGTCGTTAACGCCTCGTTTCGTTCCTCATCCAATGCGGCCGCCACGGCTTGGTCGAAATTGCTCTGCTTGCGCGAGAGCACGAACCGGCGCACGGGGTCTTGCAGACCAGCCACGAACAAAGCGGTCATTTCCTCTTTAAGTAGATCCTCCGCGTATTTCTTCTTTAGCTGGTCTCCTTCCTCCTCCCTGCTTAACGTATCGCGTGCTAGGCGCTGAAGCCGCGACGCAAACGTTCGCACGTCCTCCCCTACCATCTGTCCGGCGTCACGGAACCTCTGTACCCGCACGTGACGTGGTTCAGTGTCGAAATGCTCAAATGCGAGCTTCTTAAATTCCGCAAATGATTTGGTGGATTTTACTTTTTCGTCTCGCCATGCAAAATCATGAGCAGCTCCTGCCATCTTACACCTCGCCATTCCCAGCATTTGAGCCTCGGACCATCCCCCCATTTTCCCAATCTCTTCTAGCATGGAAAAGAAATCGCAGATTGGAACCCCTGTCTTATCTCCCGTAAACGTCGGAATGACGCTTCCTAATGCCAGCATGCTTGCTCCGAGCGACGGCTGTGGAGTGGGAGCTCCCTCAGATACAGACATTTTTTTTTCGCTCAAGCCCTTCGGTGCCTCAAGCCTCTCAAATGGGAGTAAAAGTCCCACAATCAGTCCCGTTATTCCCTTTTGATTACAATTTTGAAGTCATGAATGTCGCAGCATTCAGAGGACATTTGCTTTTGAGACCCCACTTCTGACACCAGTGTGACGACCCCCCATAATGCGCAGGTCCACACGGGACGGAGAGGCAAAGAGACACCGTATGGCTCAGTTTAAACAAACAGATATATTCAATAATTATACATGATTATTGATTATACATCAGAGGCTGGGATGTCCGAGCTTACGTGCCGACGACTTCATGGGGACGATGGAGGGGCTCCGGAGTTGAGCTTGAACGGTTGCTGGCAGAAGCTGCACGCCGTCGGGCTTCGGCGCTGAAGGCCCCCTTGGCGAACGATGTCGTCCTGAGCGTTGTTTCTTCCGTACTGCTTGTCGATTTTTATATCCTCTTATCCCCACATACCCTAGGTTGTGGACGCCCACGCCGGAGTGGGAGGGGCCTAGGGCTTTCACTTGGGCGCACAAACACACCACCGCACTTATGGTCTCGCCCCCGTCACGTGTTGAGTCCGAGGGAAAGAAGGTTGTCGTCGAGGTAGCGTCGGCTGTGGTAGACGGTCTCTGGCCCGCTGACGGTTCCCGCGGGTCACCGACCTCCGTTCTCCATCAAATGACACTCGCCACTCAAGGCCGGAACGCGAGGTCACTAAAAGACCGGGAAAGTGGTCCCTTGTCCTGGGATGTGCTCGGGAGGGTTGGTGATGATGCCCGCCGTCTTGTCAAGGGGCCAGGCCCGCCAAAACGAGGCCCTTTGTCCCCGGCACGGTTATGGTAATTGGGGAACATAACGCCCGTCTCCCCGCGGCGGCGGCGTTCGACACATGCCGACACTATGGAAAGGGGGTCCGGTTGTGCTTAAACCCCTTCGTTTTGGTCGTTCACTCTCAACGAGTACGGCTGGCTCGGTAATTGATGATGCCCGCCGTCTTGTCACGGGGCCAGGCCCGCCGAAACGAGGCCCTTCGTAGCACACACAAGGAACGTCACACGGCATACCGGTGCAATAAAGCGTTCGGAATTTTATGAGGTCCTGGCCACTCTTTAGTTTTCAGGTTTAAGAGCAATTAAACAATGCCAAGTCTTGATATCGTAATACAAGGCATAGTGCAGGGCGTTTCAAAAGAACAATGTTCTCCACTTGCATTAGCAAAGACACTGTGGAAGTAGCGGTTGAATTGCGTAGCAATATCATTTTTATCTGTGAGAGGTTTGCCGTCGTGCATTATTCGGTCAATAGGTTTTTCTTTTGACATAAGTGGTTCAAAAATTTTTCAGGTGAAGTTCGAATGAAATTAGGCAGTTTGTATTCAAAGTAATGTCGTTTAGCGGGCCTCACAGCTGCATTAAAAGACAGTTCAAAAGACTGAATAATGAAACGACTGCACCTCCACGTTTCAAACGTTTTACTTTTCTTTTCAATTGCAGGATTTCACGTGTGATCCAGGGAGAGGCTTTGCGAGATTTTATTATTTTATTAGGGACAAAGCTTTCAAGGCAGTGAGTGCACAGTGTTTTAAACTTATTCCATAGCTCATCAGCATTACTGCCTCGGAAACTGCTGAGGCAGAAATCTAAATAATCCAACACACTCGCATCTTTCGCACGCGAGAAGTCTCTTACATAGCAGAATTTGGCCACAGCCTTTTTGCAAACAATATGGATAGAGAAAGAACAATCGATCATATCATGATCGTAAATTTCCTGCTCAGTTGAAACATGGTAGTCACTAATAGCTCGGCTTACAACAAGGTCAAGTATAGAAGTACAACCATGTACACGTGTTGGCTGCCTCACTACTTGCTGCAAGTCGTGTCTCAAAATCATATTAAATATGTGTTCTTCATGAGCAGCATGATCGGGATTGAAAAAGGGCTTGTCCTACTTAATTGATGGAAGGTTTAAATCGCCAATAATAAGATTCTGTCGTGATGAAAATCATCAATGAAATCAGACAGTCACGTAGAAACTGCGGAGGGGAATGGGGGATCTGTGCACTGCGAATAATAGAAATGACCGTCCCCAACAAGAAATTTTTATCGCGAGGCTTTCATGGTTTTGAATTTGAGCTAGGAAAGAAGTGTCGATGCCAAGTTTTACGAGTACGGCAACACCGCCTCCTCTGGTAGATCTGTCCCGACGTAACACCCGGTAAAAGGGGGGGGGGGGGGAGGTGACATCTTCATCAGTTCCTTCGTGCAACCAAGTCTCTGTGATTACAACAATATGTGGCTTATACCCTATAATTACGGATTCAAGATGATCGCTTTTACTTACCACGCTGCGCGCATTTATGTTTAGAAGCCTGAGTTCCTAGATAGGCGGTGAAGCGAGTCACTCTTTACTCTGCTCACTTCGTATCTTGATTTTGCAATTGTTGGCCTCACCCCACGCGAAAACCTGGCCGTCCATTTTTAGTTTATCGTGCACCAGAATGGCCTTCTTGCCTTGATCCCTATCGATTTTATTACTATCCCATGAGAGCTTTTTTATTCTGAGGGTGTCACGTGAATAGTTATTTTGCACAGAAAGTTTGGTTCCTTTAAAGGGACACTGAGGAGAATCCTATCCATTTTTTTTTGTTAGCGAAATCTGATAGTTCGGCATTTCATGGCTTTGTTGCGGCTTGCCCTGCAGCGAAAGATGCATTTATTTAAAAAAAATTTGGATTCGAAGTTGAAAAAGTTTTTCCCGCCGCTTTGGTTCAAACTCGTGAATTCTTGTGACGACATGGAGACCTCTTATGACGTCACAGGATAGAGTGACGTGAAACGTGACGTAAACAGAGACTCCGTGATTTCTGACGGTTAGCGGTGCGGTCTAGCAGCTGGCGAAATGAAAGCTACCGCCGCCGCACGTTGAAAGCATCTGTCGGGGGTCGCTACCGTCGCTCTGTTTACGTTTGCACCGCCGTCTTGCCAGCGTTGCAATGGATCCCGTTCCCGAACCCGACGACGTAGTTCTCGCAAAATCTCCGGCCTGCATTTCAGCGACCTCAGCCCCACAGAGCGTGCGATGCTTTTGAGGGAGCACGGTTAGGTTAGGCGCCGGCGGGCCGTTTCCCCCTTCCTCAGCGAGCAGCCGTTGCAAACTATATATCATAACCCCAGTGCGAGGAGTCGCGAGGCGCCAGGACAAGGTCGGCGCGTTGCGCCCATCTGAGGCTGGCTGTGGCTTTGGGGCCAACGGATTGGGATTCCTTGAACGGCGCGGTTGCACGGGGCAGCAGGCGGCGTCGAGGCCTCCCACGGTTGCAAGGGCCAAGTTATGTATTTATTTTATTGCCACAAAAAACGAATAGGTGCTCAAGGGCGGTCGCGTTTAAAGTGGGCGCCTTGAAACTAAAACCGACGCACGACGCTTCAACGGCTTCCGCTAGATCCAACGGGTCTACTGGATCGGGCTCTCTCGCCCACTTGCATGTACAGTACCATCATATGTGTACCGTGAATAGATCAAATTAGCCGAGAGCTCGAAAAGAACAGCTCCGCCCAACTGCCGAAGTTATTGAACTACGTCACAACGTGCACCTCGCCGTGGAGCCGAATCAGTCTGGCCGGGCTGGCGGCGCCTGGCGCACTGGGCGGGAAATAGAGACATGCTCCAAGTCTCCCCGCCAGTGCGGTCGGAGTGCGCCGAAGCCACAGAACGCGTAGGCGGTCAAGCGCAGTTGGAGTATAGAGGGTCTCCCTTTGGCCGACGTGACGTCGCCGTGTAGCGCGCGCGCGCGTGTTACGCCGGTGCATAAACGCGCCTTAGGAGAGCCTGCGCTTAACCGCTAACCAACGTATTTGGCGGCGGCATCTATAGGAGCCACTGAAAGCCCCCGCCCACTCACTGAATAAAAAAAAACCCTGTGCCGCAGTTCGGAATTGAACCAGGGCTTTTGGCGCTTCAGGCGGAGACGCTACCACACCGCCACGACGGCTCAAGTAGTAACTATCACTAAAGGCGCTTCTAGTGAATGCACTCTTCCGATGCAGAAATCTCCGCGCTTTCGCTACGTATATCCTGGCCTAACAGAGCTAGGCCATCAGCAATTTTTCTGACCTGCCTTGTACCTTGTCTCCCGTCCCTAATAAACGATTTCCGTTAAGTAGTTTGAAGTTGACTGGCACAGCCGGGAATGTTTCGCCGGGCGAGCGTGCGAAGACACGTGCTGCCTTGTACGATTACCGACCATCGTGCCATCATAGTTTTTCATCGACCGTGGCGATCATCTGGCAAGCCTTAACAGGCTCCTTCAAAGGTTAACTAGCACTTGAAGCGGCACTTGGAGTTCCTGTGCTGTTCGGCGCTTGTAAATCGAGGCGCGTCAAAAACAAAACCACGGGGCCCGCAAAGATCATAGACGCGAAGCTCCTTAACAAATCGAAACTCTCCTGGCCGCCTGTGGCGCCGCCAAGCATCGGGTTTCTTTGCTTCCAACATTCAGGTTGCCTTTTGTCTGCCTTCTTTGCGTGATAAAAGTGCACTATAGGTTTTAAAACATAACTTACTTCAATATTGAACCGCGCAATCTTCCTTTGTCATCCTCATAGATTCGCGCCCTATGTAGGAAGGAAAATTCCTCCAAGGTGGCGGCTCTTGTCCTACGACGTCACCACGCTTGTACTTGCGAGTTTGGCCTGTGGCGGTGATACCTGTATTTTGGTTCTTGCTATTTTCTACCTTACGAGAGCTTTGTTTTCAGTAAGAGCGGCGTTTTTGTGATCAAGAGTTGTTATTCTATCCATAGAAGCCAACTTCAATTTCTCCTCAGTGTCCCTTTAAGCTTCCGGCGATTTCACATTACTTCTTGTTTTTCATTAAAGTCCTGGAAGAACAATATGGCTCGACGGTTTTTCCCAGCACTACCAATACGGTGGATTCTGGCGACTGAGTTGGATGTCACACCAAGATTCTCCTGAAAAACTTCTGAAATAACGTTCTCTTTAAGGACAGATTCTGTTTCATTGCTGTCTTCTTGTACCACGAACACAACTAAGTTTGAACGCCTACTTCTGCCCTCCAAGTCGATAATTTTTTTGCGTAGGAAGGTGACTGTTCTTTCCAGGTTTTCTACGTGGGCTGATTAGTCTTTTAATATACCGAGCTGTTGGATCAATTCGCACAATATTTTTTTCCATCTTCGCGTTGTGCGTTCTTAATGCTGCCATTTCGTCTGTCAATTTTTGCTGTCCCCAAATAAGTTGCTTCAACATCTCTTGCGCACTCACACTGTCAGAGTCTGTCTCGGGGCCAGGATTCAGTTCGACGTCGCCGCACAACATCAACTCGCACATTAGGTACATATCACATGCGATACGAATGCACTGTTGGGGGCGAGGCAGAACCAGGATACCACGACAATCACTTTTAAATGAATAACAGGCACCATCCTTGGTTAGATAAAAGAAGGGTGCGTAAGGCCACATGCTGCTGCCTGCTCTGCCGAGTCCACTGAAGTGAAATTCTTGCGGTCGGCTATTTAAAGGAATGTCCGGTGAGGTCACATGCTGATGCGGCAGCGCTGTAGGTGTGACGCCCGTACTAGATTCATGACGTCATCAGGCTCTTGATGAATGTTGTGCTGATAGACCGCTCTGGCATGACCAAGCAGAAAAACCTGGGTTAGACAAAAGAAGGGTGCGTAAGGCCACATGCTGCTGCCTGGTCTGCCGAGCCCACTAACATCACTTCTAACATACGGCTATTTGCTGACGATTGTGTCATCTATCGCCCAATAGTCAACCAATCCGACATAACCATCCTCCAAGAAGACCTGCTACGCATCCAAAAGTGGTGCAAAACCTGGCTAATGTCATTAAATTCTGCTAAGACTTCCCTTCTTTCATTCCACCGCCGGCGCAACCACCAGGATGCAATTTATACAATTGTGGGCTGCCATTCTATCGAAGGAGGGCCCCCAACATACATGATTCATCGCACCTTAACCCATCATTGATGCCCTGGGGCAATGAATTTCGCTTTAAAAATCCCAACATAAAACATAACGGCTTATTAGGGCCCTGTCACACTAGCCCGACACGCCGCCGGCGCCGACACGACAAAGACACCAAAGATCGGCCAACCCGGTCGGCCGACCTTGTCTGTGGCAGACCGAGCTGTCACACTAGGCCGACTACGACACCAACGCGGCCGACGACCGGATGTCTTCGTAGTGTGACAAGCTTTGACGACCGCGACGCCGACAAAACCAGTCTGCCGACCGTGTCGTCGCGAGATCGGTCGCCGAGCAAAAACATTACCGAAACAAGGCCCTGCTTCCATATCCAGCCTGCGGAGAATAAATTTCGGATACATTTCGGCGCTCACAAAACGTTCAAATTATTATGACAGCCGAATTGACATCGTGTCCACATTGCTTTAACCCTCCTTTGGTAAGGTTTTTAAGCGTGCGCTGGTCATTTCAATCGCCACCTCGCACGAGAATGACTGCTGCAGCATTTTCTTTGGAAGTGGAGACGGAGCTGATCTCCCTAATAGAAGAGCGTCGCCTGATATGGGACGTTAAACATCCCCATTACCACCGCCGCGACTTTAAAGAAGTAGCATACGCGGAGGTATGCGAGGCACTGGGAGGCCAATTCACCGGTACGTTCGGGAACATACCACGTTGCGCGGAGTATCGGAGACTATATCTGATGCTGTGGTGTCTGCTGTTTTTTTTAGCACTGCTTATGGTTAGTGTGGCGTCGTGACTTCCCGACCGTCGATTGCATTAACTATGTGGCTTGGCGTCGTCCGCACGAGAAGTCAAACAGCAGCCACAAAACTTTATTTGACTGCCACGCTGTACCGATGCTCCCTTTTCTGACGTTACTTTTCAGTTGCCCAAGTGCGCGCGCGGTTCGCTAACTTGCGCACACAATTTATGCGCGAGAGGCGCAAGATCAAGGCCCGCTCCGGCGCAAGCCCGGACGAGCTCTACCAGCCAAAGTGGGCTCATTACAAAAGGCTGATGTTCCTGGATACCTCCTGCTCCTCGCAGCCAAGTTTTTCGACACTCCACACGCAGGAAGAAGAGGAGGTATGTTGTGTTTATTCCTTGATAGCTGGCGAGTATGCAGGGGCATTTCTAAATGTGTTGTATTGAAGCTGCATTTTGAGTACAACATCTGTTTTTTGATCATCGAGGATAAAGTGTTATGTCACCGAATCTTTAAATAATGTTCAAAACTCATTCTGATAAAGCATGTTACAGGATGAAAACTGGCATGCTTTTTGAAATCAACAGTGCATCACATCTTCAATCAAGCTGGCCTGAAGCAAATCGTGGCCTACACAGACAACCGAAATTTGCTGCAGGCCATATTACATTATGTCTACACTGGTGTACAGTTGTGCCCCATCAATACAATATTCTTTAACATGCGCGGCTCAAGTTATGAGCATTTTCTTAAAAACCCAAATTTTTGCATTCATTTTAACCTTGTTAATGGAAACTCATTGCCCAGACGGTAAACAGGGTGAAAGTGCGCACAGCCTCTTGGAAATCTTGTCACATTAAAATTAATAGCACTGAGAACACAATATCGACTTCCCCTGACAAGTATTTCTATTCTTGTGTTTTATTGCTGAACACCACCGCAACGGAGTAAAAAAGCTAGCATGATGGCTGTTCTTTGGTTTAGTGCTTTCCAGTATCATGGTGCTTGGCCGGAAGGCCCCATCATTTGCCATGTTGCATGAGTTACTGCCCTCTGTGCTGCTTTGTTACATCAAAGCCTCCTTCAGGAGCACATCGAACTGTATCTAAATATTTTAAAAGTAATGGCAACCACAATAACACACTTGGAACTTCCCAGCTTTTGACTAATCACCGCTTCACTGCCGTCCCCTATGCACAGAAACAGATATTGGGCTAATACCCCTGTCACACGGCATTCCTCGAAGGCCTTTCCAGCAAAGGCACCTTTTTTCACCAAAGGAGCGAAAGCTTAAAGGAGCAGTGACGCAGCTACACGGTGCAGCCCAAAGGTGGAACAGCCATTCAGACTTAGCACCCGCTGCGGTGCTCGAGGCGGCTTAAGTGAATGTTTTAAAATTAAAGTGGGGTATTCTGTTCATTCGTTGAGCTCAGGCAATTTTTTTTATTCTGATTGCTTCCTTAAAAGGACTGCAACAGCTACTCTCATCAGCAGCAGCAGGTTTTGTGCATTGCCTTGGCCACCAGGGGCACTCGGTGTTCTGCAACGCTTTCACTGTCTTGAAATCTGGGCATAAAATATAAACACCCGTACAAAAAGCAAAGCCAGACACACCTTTCGTATTTCTTGAAGATGTTTTCAAACATTTTTGGCTGCATCTACGTTCTTTTTTAATTTATTTTACTTTTTCACATTGGATGGCACTGCGATCACAGGTTCTCGAAGGCCGCGCCTTTGGGCTCCAAAGGTCTTGGACGGGCCAAGGCCCTTAGCAGCAAAGGCACAACATTTGTGCCGTGTAGCTGCACTCCTTATGACTTTGGATATAAAGACCTGACTCTCAAAGGCCTTTGCGGTGCCCATGTGACAGGGTATAAGTCAGCAACAGGGCCTGATAGAGTGAGAAACAGAATGTTGCGTAATTTAGACGACAGGTCTATCTCCAACCTCTCAACATACATGCAGGACTGCTGGGAGAAGGGGACGATACCGCAGGAGTGCAAACTCAGAAACCTTATTTAATTCCCAAGTCAGGGAAGAAACCGGGCTCCGAGAACATCGGACCGATATCGCTAACCTCCTGCATGGGTAAGCTTATGGAGCACATCTTTCAGACTCGGCTAAATAAGTATACAGAGGACAGTGGGCTGTACCCGGACACCATGATCGTTTTCAGACCAAAGCTGTCAGCATGCAACGTGATGCTGCAGCTCAAGGAGCAATTCATAGACAAGCAAACCCGAGACTCGAGTGGTCGTGGTGTTGGATGTGGCAAAGGCATTTGACAATGTGAGGCACGTGTCGGTCTTGGAGAAGTTGAACTCACTTAATGTCGGGAGGAGAGTGAACAACTACATCAAGGACTTTCTTACAAACAGGAAAGCCGCTCTCAAGCTAGGGGAAGACTCCATCGAGGACATTACAGTGGGTGACAGGGGGGGCTCCACAGGGTTCGGTGTTATCACCAACCCTCTTCAACACTGTAATGTTGAGACTCCCCGACCATTTGGCGGAAATTGGAAATCTAAACCACACCAGTTACACAGATGACTTAACATTATGGATAAACAAGATAGGCGACCGGCAAATTGAAAGCTCTCTACAAAATGCAATTGACATCATTGAAGAGTACCTGAAACCTAAAGGAGTTAAATGTTCAGCAGAAAAGCCGGAAGCATTGTTCCTCATGCCCCTCGGAAAATGACGGCTTCACCAAAAGCACGAGGCAGGCATCCGCTTGTATGTCAACGGCGGAGAGATCCTCGCGGTCGTCAGTATCCACGTCCTCGGGCTTAGAATTCAGGCGAACAGACGAAACACGAAACGCTTGCTAGGTTAGAAGCCAGCACAAATCAAACACGTCATCTTATCAGATGAATAGCAAACAGGCACGCTGGGATGAAGGAGGCGAATCTCTTGAGACTTGCACAAACCTTCGTATTCAGTTAGTGTATGTGGCAGCCTACTTCAATCTGAACACAGTGGAACGGAACAAGCTAGATGTTATTATCAGGAAAAGCATCAAGGTGGCACTCGGATTCCCCCCGAACATGTCTACTGACAGACGTGAAGCTAGGGGTCTCGAACACTCTCGTGGAGCTGACTGAGGCTGCCGTTACAGTGCAGCATGAAAGACTACTCGGATCTAAAATGGAGAGGAAATTTTTAGACAGATTGGGCTACGAGCTTAAGCAGTAGCATGTGCACTCAAGAGACATACCGCGACAAATCAAGGACAAGGTTAAAATCGCTCCGCTGCCCAGAAACATACACCCTGCCTTTCACAAAGGCAGATGTAAAGCTGAACAGATGCATTACAAACTAGGTATACAGGTTGGCAGGATGTCCTGTATACAGACGCTGTAGTATACGAGATCAAAGTGGCATACGCGCCTGTGGAGGAAGACTGAACCCTGGTGGCATGCTGCACAGTTTGTGGCGCTGAGACCGCAGAAGCAGAGGAAGTGGCCATAGCCTTGGCCATGAGCTAAGAGGGTTTAGGGTGGTCATCAGTGATTCAAAAAACGTTGTAAATGAATTGGGGACGGTGATGGAGACTGCCGTCCGTATATTAAACAGGGAAGGAGGACCCAGAGAACTGGTTCTGCTGGTTTGGGCACCAGCTCACCAAGGACTTAGAGGAAACGAGGAGGCTCATTTAGTCGCCCGAAGTCTGAATTGCCGGTTGACTCCTGGAACCTCCCAAGTCACCGAAACTATAAACAGCAGAGAGGATATGCGCTCGTACCAGGAAATCGCATTATACTACAGACTAAATCGACAAATTCATCCGCCAGTGGACAGAAAGCTCAATAAGAAAGAGGAGGTTGTGTGGAGAAAATTACAGGCGGGGTTTTTTTCCCAACCCAGTACTATACAGCAAGTGGCACCCTGAAGTCTTCAGATCACAGTGCAAATTTTGCGACAAGGCAGCAACATTGGTCCACATAGTGTGGACGTGTCTGGCTAAGTACGAGAGTTCGCGCACTCTAGAACCCTTGGGAGGCTTTGCTCTGTAGCCCAGACCCTAACTTCCAGCAGGACATCATTGGTCAAGTCTTTGCTGCTGCTGTGTCCCAAGGGATTCCGGCCGACGGCTAGGGGCGATGGACTTCTCTTGGCGTTCATTGGCTAGTGTTCCATTCATTTATGGAAAATTTGCAAAACGTTAAGTTGAACAGAACAAAAAGTGTGCCTTTTAGCATTATTTCTTAAAAAAAGCATCAGAACAGGCATTGCTCAGTATGAAAAAAAAGAACTTGAATATTCAACATACTGGTGTTTCTCTACGGCATTACATCCTCAACGAATGTGACCACTTGCACTATGACATTTTCACATGTGTCCAGTGACACTGCAGTAATCATGCCGTGTAGCTATTAAAAGCCTTTGCACTGTGTTTTGCCTTTCTGCGCTTGAGTAACGTTAGCGCAAGGTACATCTTTGTTTATTGCAATTATGGTGTACCAGTCATACACACATTCCTTAAGATGTACTGATAAGGGTTCCACAGTCTGTAACAGCAATGGGACACTCCATTAAAAACCACGAAGAGAACATTGTGTAAGGAGAACAGCAGATGCTTTTTATATAATCAAGATTGAACAACTACAGTGCACCTCAAAAACAAGATCTCAGCAGAAGAAAAGAAACACAGAAAATATGGATATAACAGTGCATAAAGAAACTTACACCCAAAAATAAATGCACAAACAATAGTGAAGGAAACAAGTTTAACAAAGCATAACCAGTCAATACTCAAGAACTCTATGAACTGTAAAAAAGGGTAATGAAATAAAGACATGAACGCATGAGGTGCAACCGATTCTCTTACTGTTTTGCAAAAAATTTATTCATAAATGATTGTTTCAACGCCCGCATCTAACAGACTGTGTCTTGCGTTATACTGTAGCTCACTTCAGAAACAAAAGCCGTACTCTGGGTACATTAAAATAGGTGGCAGAGAGCCAGGTTACTCATAGTAAGAGCTTTTGTCACAAAGGATTACAAATGGATACAAAAGACATTGATGTCTATCAATTATCAACTCATTGTTCCATAGATGGCTTTAATGTTCAACCTTTTTTCTTTACATCGTACAGTTTTGCATGACTACATCCACAGTATTCATCTCAATATCTTTATCAGTGGCAAATGGCTGCTGAGGCCAATGATGAAGGATCAAGTTCTGGCCACGGCTGCTGCATTTCGGGGAAAGCAGCACATAAAAATGGCAATGTTACTGGGTTATACTAGTGCAGAAGAGCTCGAGTGGTCAAAATTAATTAGTAACCCTGCAATAGACCATTTCTCATAATCGATTTGTGTCACGAATTTCCCCGGAGAACACTCGGACCGAAAGAATGGACTAGGCGACAGCTGTACCCACACAGACGCACATTTAATACACCCTACGTGGCATGCACACTAGGACGCAAAACTAACACAAAACAGACTGTAAATACACACGACCCGGAACCACTGCTACCAGTGTCAACTACTAGCACTCTACTGTTAACGGTCGGCGTTCGTGCTCACTGTTCGTTCTGTCCGGATGCGGCGTTGCATGCGTCCAGTAGCCGGCTTCTAGATGGCGTTCGACGTGCTGAGGCTGGCGTCGGTGTCGTATAAGCTTCCGGTCCAAGCGTCCTTGGAGGTGATGCCAGTGTTGTTGGCGTTGGGGGCACCACCCGAATGGGTGGCAACAGCGCTGGAGACACACTTGGCTGTAGCAGGTGGTAGCGTCCTCAGTTAACTCCCCAGAACGGGCTCAGGAACAGCAGGAAGCCCACGATGCATTGCCGTAGAACGCGAGCTCACCGGAGCAGTAGCCTGCGTCGCACTATTCAAGCCAAAGCGTCCCTGACCCGCCGCAGCCTCCGCTTCTCTGTTCTTCCCCCTTGTGCCTCGCTCTCCGTCGTTCTTTTATAGCCTTGGCGTTAGTCCATGTAAGCCTTGTCGTCTTCTTCTCTTCTCCACCAATCATCTCTCTCCACCTTACCGAATGCTTCTTCATCTTCTATAGTCTTCGGTTAATCCACGTTATCCTTATTGCCAACCTCTTGCCTCCATAATTTTATTTTAAACTGCCTATGAAATGTGACAATGTGCAACTTTGAGCATTGGGGATTACTGTATGGGATAAATTAGTCATTAAATCCTAGTACTGCCATGATGGCTCAGTGGTTAGGGTGCCCGACTGCTGAACCCAAGGATACGGGCTGAATCCCAGCCGCCATGGCCGCTTTTCGATGGAGGCGAAAAGCAAAGCAGCTGTTTACTACAGTGACAGTGTACGTTAAAAAACCCAAGGTCGTAGAAATTTCCGAAGCCCTTCACTGTAGCGTCCCTGAGTCGCCTTGGGAATTTTAATACAAGCGTAACTATGTTTCAATTGTGGCTCCATACGTTAAATAAGATACAGTTTAGCCTGTGTAGTTTTGACTTAAGATTTTGTGTCCTTTTGTTTTAGGAGACTGAACGGCAGTGCGAGCACTGGAACAACGAATCCGCAGATCAAGAAATGGATTTTCCTTGTTCGCCACAAAATTGTGCAGAGCCAAGTCTGCCAGCACAGCAGATTGGAGAGGGGACTTCAAGGCCTGGAAAAAAGAGAAGGCGAAATGATGACGAGACAGAACAAAGGAAAGTTCTGCTGACAACAGCGGTGAAAACATTACAGAGGAGTCAGCAACGCCTGGCGGCCAATGATGAATGCGACGCATTTGGCAGCATGATGGCGCATGCTGTCCACCAAATACCGCCAGGGCCAGACCGTCAGTTGGCCATGCTAAATGCCCATCAGGCAATTGTAAAAATTAATTTATCTAGGCACAGTGTTCCAGTGGAAATGTTAAACGTCCTCAACATGCAGGAATAAAAACAGATTTCTATTTCACCTGGACACAAGTTTCCACTGCCAGCTAACTTGGCCTTCATTGGAGAAGTAGCTCTTGAAAACTTCTCTAGTTTCCCGAGCACTCCTGCTGCAGTTCCCGCCAGTTTTTGAGAGCGGCTTCATGGCACCACAAGGGTCTGCCCGGTCGCGCCAGGATCCTTGATGGACATGTCCTGCGCATGAGCAAAGAATGCAATGTACGGCAGCAGCATGAAGCATTTCTTGTAGCATAAGAACACAACACTACCTTAGGCAAGGCTAATAAGAACGTCCACATGATGGTGCATGCTTTGTTTCAAGGGACCCACCTTAAAATATTTTTGCAATACTTAAATAGCAATTTAAGTGCACCAAGTCAACGTTATTCTTTCATAAAGTGTTTTTATTTCTTTTCCTTTATTAATACCCCCAGGGCCATTTGGCATTACAGAGGGGAATGTTAATGTGACTATTTGCATAACTAATGACATTTCTAACACACGCATAATCTCCATTTTAAATGAAAGCATCATCCTTCTGTCTTTACACATGTTAGGCCATTTGGTCAGAAATACACACTGCTGTTTTTAGAGCTCAGCTCTTAGGTGCCGTTCCTTAACTCCTGCTGTATTTAAAGCGTAGCTCAGGCTTCTTTTTCTAGATTCCTAGTCAGTGGCCTCACACGCCACCTGCCAGCTGTGGCAGAGCAAAATGCCACGGCGAGCAGGTGGTAGATTGGAGAGATGGAAATCCCCTCCTTGAATTTGAACCTGGCAGTTTTGGATCCCGAATAAGACATGTAACCCTTAGGTCATGCATGGACATTAGGACAGCTTAGTTAAAGTGGGGCATTATATCTAGGTCAGGTGGTCTTTCACACAGTGCGTTAGTTTACGAGTGTATTCAATGTATGTTTCAGATAATGTGTAAGATGAGAATGAGCGAATTTGAATGCGTAAGCATTTTATGGCTATGTTTGCGGTTTTGTGCCCTCACGAGCTTCTCATCACGGTAACGTTCGAACAAATTGAGTTATAAAAAAAAGTGGGCGGGGCCACAGCGAAAGTGGCGCCAAATTTGAAAGAGAGGTGACGAGTTGAGTAAACAGAGGCAAGGAGGTGCGAGGAGGAGTCAATGTTTGCGCAATCCTCCAATGCAGGTGCCGCAGTGATCTCATACTTTTTAGAGGGAGTTTAATGGTGTAGTGATTAAGCAGGCAGCAAAGTGCATTAAGGTGAACGTAAATCTGAAAAGAGCCGTAGACAAGAACCATTAACGCGATCACAATGTAAGGACAACTCAAACTTCGCATTACCGAGTATTGTAATCGTCAGTAAATTTCTTTTGAAAAAAAATTCAGACTGTCACACTGCACGGACAGGAATACAGTCAAGCCTTGTTAATGTGAACAATTTGGTTGCTGAGCAAATCTGTTCATAGAGCAGCCAGTCCAGTGAATTGTGAAGGGAAAAAAGCTCAGGAAAAAGAAAACAATTCTATGGTTAAGATCTCCAGATCACCAATTGTAGTAACGAAAGAGCCGTTACACTAAATTAAAGTGGTGCGGTTTGAAGCACCTAGTGGTCCATGAGATGTGTCTCAGAGTGATAATACACCTCCTACTGTGGCTGCTGAGATCTCTCAAACCACTGTGCACATCTGTACTCAGTCAGTTCACAGCTGCTAAAAGCTAATTTATATGCAGCATATAAAGTAGACAGAGATGTCTTCACAGCCATTCAATGAATATAGCAGACAGTAAGGGGTGTCAACTGGACTCTTGGCACCCTAAAGCATGAAACCACAAAAGAGAAGCCGTGACTAGAAACATTTCCCCTTTCTCACTGCCATTCAATAGTACCCTGTGGTCAAAATATTGGAAAGCTCCAGATTGAACAGTCAACATTCTGCTACAGCAGTGGCTCGTTAATATGGATAGTTCAGTTCTATATTAGCCGGCAAAAGTACATGACCTGCAATGGGCGCTATACTTCCCCCCGTCCATTGCCTGGACGAGCTTCCATATTAACAAGGCACAAAATATACTGAAAAACCTTGGTCCCCAGAAAAGCTGCCCATAGTTTGAATCGTCCACATTAACTGGGGTCGCATTAATAGGACACAACTGTACTCAACCTACACATTGGCAAAGCTCACACAGCACTTTGAAGACTGGCACTGCTGATCTGACTGCAGAGTAAATGCTTGGCAGTGGCCCTCCTTTCAAGACCTTGCAAAACGAATAAACGTTCCAAAGTAGAGAAGACAGATATAACAAATTCAAATATTGAACGAGGCACTGCACACAGCAGTACACAAGCGGGAGTGATCTGTTGGGTTGAAAGTAGTTGTTCATGACGAACCGAAACACTGAAGCCGAGGGCCGTTCAGATATGCAATCTTGACAAACCAGACCCATGTATGTTGCATAAATAGAAAAAGAAGCTGGGAAAATGTTGCGTGACATCTATTCCAAGTCATAAAATTATTGTAGGCACAGCATTCCTGCTCTTTGTCCTGATCACTTGTAAAAGAAGGAGAGCACTGTATGCAGCCATGATTACAGATATGCACAGGTTTCAACAGAGGTGAACAGGACAGGCTATTGGCCTCCTTGCCTTTTTCACACATGGTCTAAAACTGGCAGGTATCAGATGTATAGCCTGGTAGAGGCTGCTGGTGCTGTTTGAAGAGGCGAGCTACGATCACACTTGCAAAAGGGTACAGTGCTCCATTTACTGATGTCTGCCCCTGTGCATACTCTCATGATCAGTATTCCAAATAAATACTTGGAAGCGCATTAATAAACTGCTGCTTATAAGAATGTGTTCTGTCAAGTCATCAACGGCATACACAGTTATACAGACTAGGCAGGCCTTGTGTGTTTCTAGCAGTGCAACAGCTTCAAGACACAAGCCAAGATTGCCACGAATTTCACAAAGTAGGAGAAAGTGGTGTCTTGCCTGTTAGCACATCTCGGGTGGAGTATACAGTTGTCTTGATGCCCCCCTAGACCGAAGATAATTGTGCAATGCAACTGTGGCAAGCACAAGTTGCACTGCCTTGAGGGGCTTGTGTCGCATCGGCGCCCTGTATATCTGCCAGCGGCTGGCTAAAATGCCGAAAGCGTTTTCTGCAGTGCGCCTGGCACGAGAGAGCCTGAAATGAATGGGTTCAAGAATGAGGACAAAAGTGAAAAAAAAAAACCCTTTCATAGCTGCTTCATCCGTTCATGACACTGTGACTGGGCAGTAAATGCTCCTATTAAGTACATAATATTCCAAAGGAACAGCGGAAGCATGGTTTACTGCATTACAAGATAGTCTGGATGCAAGAAAGTTGGTTACAATGCAAATTAGGTAGGTTGCAAGGCCACCACTCCCGAATTGCACCCGGAAAAATGGAGAATCAACTGGATGAAAGCAAATTCCGTCATTGTGCAACCCGCACCCTGACCCTCATCATCCTCTGCCCGAGATCCAAACAATTCCCACACCAGGAAGGTACCTTTGCTGCGAAACTACTTTTGAAAATAATTGTACGCCTTCAAAAAATAAACTTAAGTGACCAAAACAGATGCAGGAATGGATATTGTGTACGATTTTACGCAGGCCGCACCTGTAGTTAAAAATCCTCTTCTCGTGCTGCAGCTCGGCGACTGGATATGGCCGCATGAGATATGGCTTGAGGCCAAATCCCTCGTCTCCCACAATTACATAGGGAGCACTGGTACAAGAGTTGGGCAGCTGCTCAGGAGGGGGAAGGCATGTTGGGTCTGACTCGATTCTTAAGCGCAGCTTTGCCTCGGTCCAGACCCCACTGTCATTTAGGCGTCCGTTTTTGCCAACATCAGCAAAGATGAAGTTGAGGTCAGCATCCACAAGTGCCATGAGAACTATACTAAATGTTCCCTTATAGTTCCTGTACGCAGCTCCACTCCCTGGTGGTGGCGTGATGACAACATGCTTGCCATCCAGTGCCCCTATGCAATGTGGGAACTGCCACAGTTCTTGAAAGCCTTGCGCTATTTGTAGCCATTCGTCGTGGCATGTGGGTGCCTGTAGAAGGGAAACAACCAAAAGTGCAACGTTGAGACATGCTTTGCTCAACTGTATATTAGTGGACGCACACAATTTCACTGTAAAAATTAGTGTACTCTCCATGACAACTTCTTTTAGTGTAGTCCATAATTTATACACCTGCACTTTTTTATTGCTTGTCAAGGAACCTTTGCAAAGCACTGTTTGCGGAAATGAACTTTTCTAGTGCCATACATTTATGTCGAGCAGTATTTTGATTGAATGTGTACATCTGCAGATTGCCTGCAGCATTACATAAACGACAACACTTCAGCATTGGTTTCCATCCTTGATAATGTGTAAAGTGTTGAAAATTACAGTAAAGTGCACATACCTTCAGCACTTTTGGCTTCAGAACTCTGTATATTGCTTGAGACACCTCAGATATAATTCCGGATATGGTATTATGTGCCACATAAAATGCAAACTGCAGCGACATTTCGCTGTTTCCTGAAAGAGAGAATGTGGGCATTAGTGTAATGTAAACAACTACATTTTCTCCAGAAGGGGATTTGAATATGTGGCATACACACACGGCAAAATTATCTGTTAACCCAGCTTGCAAAACACACCAGAAAATGGTTAAAAAAAAAAACTTCCCAGCTGTCCTTGCAAAGAAGTAGCATTCAATCACTGTCACCAGAGACAACTTTAGGTGCGAGTGCTGGCAGGTGCAGGTGCTGAGATGCCATTTAAAATGTAACCTGCAGAAAACGGCAAAAAAAAATGCAGGCAGCAGATGCTTTTAACGCCAAACTATGTTGCAGTGGTGAGTCCCGATCGAACTGTCAAATTCGTCTGCCTGGCTTGTTTCCCTAAACACAATTCAGCCCTGTTATTTTGTATCTCCCGCCATGATATTCTGCAGTAGGCCCTATAAATGCAGTCTATCGCACTGTTTGATTTTTTTTTATTCGCCACAATCGCTTTAATTGACTTCAATTAACTCACTCAGAAAACGTAATTAAAATGCTAGGCTGGTTCACACTAATTAGCATTAACAGCAATAATTAAGATGCTTAAATGCACGTGATGATCACTGTGCGCACTTATTACAGGGAACCGATTGCTGCTGATGCGCAAGTGGAAGCCCTTGAGGAATTTAGACATGACAGCGCTTGAACGGCAGCGATCGAGCAGTATGCTGCAAATCATGTCATTCAACTAAATTTCTTACGCGATTTTAGACATAAAGCGCAAATGGTAATAAACGTCGCCTCCAGCTCCGGCACCTGAATCTCTGCTGAGTTTAAAATGTGCCGGATGTCATAGCGTGCGACGCGCTCGATCGCTCACCTGTTGCAAGGTACCGTAGAGTAATGGCCAGCCGTTCTCCTGCCTGAATAGCTTCCCTGAAAGGCGTATCTTTCTTGGTGATCTGCGGCCTTACTTCACCAAGGAGCTCTTCAAAGGTGTCCGTGTCCATCCGTATCCAGCGGCGATAATTTTCGCTGTCTTCAAGGGCCAGCTCCCGCATCAGATTTTCATAATCGCCCTGCTGTTTCCTGCGCTGCAGCCACGGCGACACCCAGGAAGTCCGCGGCTTCTTTGCAGGCGGCTCCTCCAACAGCTCCAGTATTACTAGAGCTGCTGTAGCAACAGCAGCCGCCGATTCAGCTTCCATTTCAGACGCGCGGAGATTGCCGGAGTGTGGATGCTTTGGTCGATGCCGAAGCGCAGAAGGGCGGCAACGAGAGCGGAATTCCCCCGGGAAGGTCACGTGACAAACTACCACTGCGGCGCGCCGTTTTCGTGACAACGCGAGAAGAGAGGGCACGGAGTCGGCCGATGGTTTCCGAGCGTTGTCTTGCTAGTGTGACATGGGAGTTTGCAGACCATCGGCCAACACCTGTTTGGCGAGCGAGAGGGAGCCGACGCCGACAGTCGGCAGACTGTTTTCGTCGGCGCAGTGTGACATAGAGCCAGACATCACGACGACATGGTTTTGGCAGACCGAGTCGGCCGACTGTTGGCCTAGTGTGACAGGCCCTTTAGGGACAGCAGCGAACGAGCATACCGACGCTACGCTCGTCTGGGTAGCGGACGGAAAACAGATTTCTTCCCAGCCGGGCAGTTTTCTTTGTAGCCAACGTCGGTGAGGCATGCCTCGGGTGACGCAGCGGTGGCGCTGTGTCTTATCGGCAACCAAGTACAGCCTGTGGCCGTGTTACACTGGACCGGAATATAACAAGGCGGAGGCTGCGCGGAAATGTGCGCAGTGAGTGTCGCCACATCAGCCCCCCTCCCGCGGAGTGGAGAGCCCTCAGGGCTTGTAAACATCGGATGCATCGAGAGTTGTGCAGACCATCCGGGGTCCGAGGACGGGGCTCAGGCGGACGACTCTGGCTGTGGCGCTGCGGCCAAGGTTTCGGGGTGCAGCGAGGGACGTGGAGCGGCAGAGCTGCTGGGAGGGTCTGGGCCGCCGGGACGAGATAGTCGGGAGGGACGAGAGCGTCGAGAGGGACGAGGGCGCCAGAAGGGACGAGATAGTCGGGAGGGACGAGAGCGTCGAGAGGGACGAGGGCGCCGGGAGGCACGAGAGCGTCGAGAGGGACGAGGGCGTCGGGAGGCACAAGAACGTCGAGAGGGACGAGGGCGCCGGAAGGGACGAGAGCGTCGAGAGGCACGAGGGCGCCGGGAGGGACGAGGGCGCCGGGAGGGACGAGATAGTCGGGAGGGACGAGAGCGTCGAGATGGACGAGGGCGCCGGGAGGGACGAGGGCGCCGAGAGCGCCGGGAGGGAAGAGGGCGCCGGGAGGGACGAGAGCGCCGAGAGGGACGAGGGCACCGGCAGGGACGATAGCGTCGAGAGGGACGAGGGTGCCGGGAGGCACGAGAGCGTCGAGAGGGACGAGGGCGCTGGGAGGGACGAGAGCGTCGAGAGGGACGAGGGCGCCGGGAGGGACGAGGGCGCCGTGAGGGACGAGAGCGTCGAGAGGGACGAGGGCGCCGGGAGGCACGAGAGCGTCGAGAGGGACGAGGGCGCCGGGAGGGACGAGAGCGTCGAGAGGGAAGAGAGTGTCGAGAGGGAAGAGAGCGTCGAGAGGGACGAGGGCACCGGGAGGGACGATAGCGTCGAGAGGGACGAGGGCGCCGGGAGGCTCGAGAGCGTCGAGGGCGCCGGGAAGGACGAGAGCGTCGAGAGGGAGAGCCCTCTGGGCTTGTAAACATCGGATGCGTTGAGAGTCGTGCAGGCCGTCTGGGGTCCGAGGACGCGGCACAGGCGGGAGCCTCTGGCTAATGTCAGTATATTCTGCTAAGACTTCCCTTCTTTCATTGCACCGTCGGCGCAACCACCAGGATGCAATTGATACAATTAACAACCTTCCCATTAAATCAGTAGATTCCTATAAATATTTTCGTGTCTATTTACGTAAAAATCTGACCTGGTCGCAACACTTTCGCCATGTAACTACTTCAGCTAATGAAGTTTTAGGGTACCGTCGCCGTATCCCTTCTTTAGCATCGCGTTGCATGAAATTGCTTGCTTACTTAACATTTGTTTACCACAGTTCAGGTGTCCGCCGATATATGAGACAGATACTGCGTCATTTCCTTTCCCCAAAACAAATTATTATTATTACTTAACATTTCGACAGTCCAAATTTCAGTTTGCATGCGCCGCCTATGATCCTAACTTTGCTAACCTCATTGACACGCTCGAATCCATTCAGAATCGCGCTGCTTGATTCATTTGTTCCAATTTTTCATACCACACTAGCGTTTCCGCACTAAAGTTTCAGGTTAATCTCCACACATTGGCCTGTCGTCGCAAGATTGCCTGTCTTTCGTTATATAATAAATTTTTCCATAACTTCGATGACGAAGTCATTCTTAACGCACGAGCTCATCGTATTTCCCGTTTATTGTCACCCTAACGCCGTGTTTCCTGCGAAATCCCTCACTGAAACATGTCACCTCTCTTTTTTTCTTAAAAGAGCCTGAGACTGGAATGACCTTCCATCCGAAGTGGCAACCATCATCGACTTCAGCAAATTCAAAACGGCCATCGAAGATCATCTTCTGTATTCAAGCTAATTGCCTTCTCAGCCTACCCCTCATGTAATGTCCCTTGAGGACCTTTGAGGAACAAATGAATAAATAAGACCATCGCAGACATGCTCTGTATGTACGTCGACGTGGACCGCAAGTATTGGGACGAACTACTTCTCTACGTCATGTTCGCCTACAATACGGCACAAGACACCACTCACATGACGCCTTCGAGCCTTCTTCATGGGCTACCAGTGAAAATTATGCTGGATGCCGTGTTCCGGAAGACTTGCCCGGTTAAGGATCAAAAACCAGCAGCGGACCGACGCCAGACGCTACAACCGACGAAGACGCAACGCGGAAAACAGACAGGAGGCCAAGTCTGGGTTTGGACGCCCATATGCCGCCGTGGATTGAGTGAAAAGCTTTCGCGCCCCTATTTCGGCCCGTACAAGATTCTTCGTCCGTTAAATGAACTGGATTATGAAGTCATCCCTGACACAATGACTGCATCCCAGCGACGCCCGGTAAGACCAGTTGTCCATGTCGTCCGTCTGAAGCCCTATTATGTGCGCTAAATGACTCTGTGTTTCCACATTCTCTGTGGTTATTTTCGCACGATCCGTTTTATTTGTTGCTAGTCGCCTTAATTGCTTTAATGCATCGGGTCGATGCTTCTTTGAAAGGGGAATATGGCCCGAGTCTCGGCAGTGTTTGCTTGTTCGTTCTTAAAAGCTGCCGTCGCGCCGATCTATCGCTTTGTTTGCGATGCAAGACGCGACCAGATTTATCTCGATTGATCGCATCCAGGCAGAGCTGATTCTACATTGTTTCAGAATGTGCTAGTAACTTTTCATTCTTTACGTCGAAAGTTCGCTATCAGCTTTAAATTGAGCACGGCCGACAGCAGCGGGCATTCTGTTCGACGACCGCCGAGCACGCTTGTTGCTACGCCGCCGCCGAATGATTCAGTCCACTTTGGGTGCAAGTCAGCCCAAATAAATAATTGTTTAGACACCATTTATTACAGCTTTTCTGCTCTCCGGACTGCAGTCACCACTCCGTGACAATATCTATGCGACAGGGCTTCCATTGTTGCTCCTATCCCTGTTGCCGTGCACTGTCTGTCTACCTTTCTTTCCAGCTCTTCCAGTCGGCCCAAGGCTGCAGCAATCTTTTGGCTAATCTCCTCAATCAGTTTAGTTACATGGATCAATTGACACCGCTTCCAATGGGCATCAAGCGACAATGTTATCGCTAACCCGCCCACGCTCGTGGCTCAGTTGCTGCGCCGTGCGTTGCTCGCTGCTCGTTCAGCCGGCATGCAGCCGGCAGGCGGCCAGGCGGCCAGGTGATCGGGGCCAGTAGGCGATCGAAAAGACAGAACCCTATAGTCGGGTACAACTTTAGAAGGCAGCGGTATAGTGTTCTAGAAGGGGGTAGTGGGTTCAGCAGCCGGCGCGCCCCATGCATTGCGGCGAGGCCGCGAGTGCGGACGGGACCCGGATGTTAGCGGCGGCGCTGTAGTCGCGTGGGCTGGCTGTTGGTGGTGCCCATGTGCTGCCTCTCGCATGTTTGTTCACGCATGGTTTGCGGCTTTGGCTGTTATCCGTTTTTTCAGCGCATCATATTAGTTTGCTTCGCCGGCTGCCTTCTTCATTCGTGAAACATAGGAATGCTGAATCGTCAACAGCAACGACACTGCATTGCTCCCGGGTGTCAAACCGGCTACAAGTGGACTAGAGGAAAGCGGCCGTCGTTTTTTACCGTGCCGAAAGATGAGGAAAGACGCCGAATTTTCCAGTACATCATGACATCCAGATTGAGCCAGGATCCACTGCAAAATTTATTTGGCATAATCAGGCAATCCTGCGGGTCCAACGACCACCCAAGCCCCACACAGTTTCTAATTGTCGTCAACAGCTTGTCGTTTTACAATCTTGCCAAGACAGTGCGCTCAGGAAATGCTGACCATAACAGAGGTAGTGGAAAAATAAGTTATCTCCAGTGTGCGTGCGATGCTCCTGCAAAAGACAGGGTTGCTGCAATCGATCAGCTCATCTAGAAAGCAACCCAACTTCATCCGAGCGCATGCTTTAGAGTATTTCTGCTGAGCACAGAGAGTATGTAGAGCAGAAGAGCGACGACCGGCTTATTCATTATATGGCAGGGTATGTTGCCCGAAAGTTTCTTAAACGTTATTACTGCAAGAACTGCCAAGCCTTTCTGTTGGAAAGATCCAATAAGGAAGGCAGAAATTCTTAGTTCTCAGTGATATGTGACAAGGGAGAGTTGTATTCTTCGCAAGAACTTTTCCGGGCAGTGAAGAAGTTATAAAACGTATTCCCTGTTTTCTTCAGTCGCAATAACTCTGCAGTGACAGCATAGTAGATTTAATGCTGCTTGTGAAGGCAAATTTTCGTTATGCCTTAGGTTGCAGCCAGCAGGCAGATGCGCTCACAACAGGTTTGACGAAGTTCTATGTACTGACAAGGCTGCACTTTTATGTAAAAGGGTGGAACCAATCGCAACAGGAACGGCGGAAAAACAAATTGTTCACGAAGATAAGCGTTGTCTATAGTGCCTCTCTCGTAGCAGCCGTAAGCAGTGCCTTGAAAAAGAGGTGGCTGCCCGTTTATTGTACCAATAAACTTGTTTGCTACCATTAGTTCCCGTACTTTCTTTTTTACATGTTTATTACGAAATTTCGCGCATTGCAGGAACCGCCGTGACCGCCTCCTAATGACATCACCGTAGCAGGAATTATCTCTCTAGATTTCAGTGAATGTGTACTTTGTAAAATAAAAGCTGAACTTGATGAAACAAAGCCTCGTCCATTCGGGATCTCTCTGTTCAGGATGCGTAAGTACGCGTGCAGGAATTGATTAGCTAACTTTAACAGTGAATGTTATTGCGTCTGGACGTGCATCGAAAATTTTGATGGAAAATTAAGCGATTTGCTCAACCACAATTTTACTTCTGCCCTGTTTTTGAGGTCTGCGTTCAGAAATGCAACCGGATCGTCGTACGGCGGCTCTGTGTCTGCATTCGTCGGGTCGGCTTTATCTTCGCACAAACTTATGGCATGTCCGCCTTTCCACCTTTTCCGGGCTCTTTACCTTGAGAGTTAGGTTTTAAGAAAAATGCATTGGAGCTGCAGACGTCCGATTTTCGGCGTTACACCAGATGCACACAGCTTTCCCGGCGCTGCGAATGCAGCGCGTATCGCGGGTATGTCGCGGGTCCTTTACAGCCGGTGCTCCGGTTGCGCCATCTCGCGCTATCGACGTGAGATGGCGCATCCACGGGCTCTCCCTGAACCCACTACCCCCTTCTAGAACACTATAGCAGCGGCATTTACCCCTCAAAGGCGGATGCACACGAGCCTCCGCCAATAGGCGCGCACTTCAGTTGACGTCACGAGCCGGACGGCCGGTGACCCCGCCGACGAAGAACACGCCTAATGGCTTGTTCACACTTGGACATTCGGCGGCGAGAGCGAGCGGAATCCGCTGCCGCGACAGAGATTCCGCCGAAATACCCAGCGGAAAGGCCGATCGGTCCAGGACCGATTTCTGCCGCCGGAAAAAAAAGACGCCGAATCTCGTCAGCCAATAGGAAGGCGAGTACCCGCGGCCACAAACATGGCGGCGCCCTTCGATGCAGGAGGCCTCGCTTCGGACTGAATTCGTCGCTGTTACTGCCTTTTTCAGCGCGTTCACTGGCCATAAAAGAACCAGCGGTCTTTCGCTTTGTCTCATCTCGCCCATAAGGAAACGTTTGAGTGATAAATTTGCTTTACTTCTTATTTCGGGTGACGATTCTTCCCCTTTTAGGCTTAAGAGGGGCGTCGGATTGTTGACAACAGTGGTTCCCGTCATAACCATCATATGGCGCCACTAGGCCAAAATTACAGTTTTAAAAGCGAGAATGTTAGAAATTGCGTAACGTCCGGCAAAATAGGTGCATTTAGCGTACGTAAGTGTGCATACGGTTATGGTACGTAGACAGCATCGATTAACGTCTTGCCATATCCGTGAACGCCGTGAGCAGACGACACACTGGCGATGAGCGGAGACGCGGTGGCCAGGAAGTGTGAACGATGCAGCTTTTCGGCGGCAGCGGATTTCGCTTGCTCTCGCCGCCGAATGTTCAAGTGTGAACGCGCCATAACATGGCCGCCCTCGTTTCGAACTGGACCGAGTCGCGTCAGCTGCGTACATCTCCCTCCGTCAGAGTGAATTCCAAGTATTTGTGGGCGTCTGTCATGCCGGAAATATTATTGCGAGCTTACGATGCACAATTAGTGCCACGTGCGCTTGTTCTGAGCCGTTAGCCGACGAAAAAAGATAACAGCGAACATCGCTGACGCTGCGCTGCGCTTCGTCTGGAAACAGGATACCGCGGCAACACACCGCTGCAAACAAACATCGCGCGTGTTGGTTCTATGGTGTTTTGTTTTGCTCTTAAGTGAAGTTGCGGCGAGGGGAGTTTGCCAAAGTCTGGTACCCACTGTGAGCGGCTGGTTTGTTGGTGTACTGTGCCCATGCGTTTCTCGTCGGAAGTGGCGAAGTGATGGAGCAAAACCATTATCACGATAAATGGGTAAAGCGTGCGCGGATGAAACCTACCTACAAGTTCCTAAACCGTTGGCGGCAGTATGGTAAGATAGCCGAGCGTCTAACAGGGCGTCGTTCGAGTGTCGCTCCATGCCATCGATCTTGTTCCGTAGCAGACGACTCACAGCGTTGTAGAAGGCACGGAGTTATTTTTCTCCCGCGATCCAGCATATGCTGTAGCATTTACATCTTGATAGCTTTACTAAACCACTCAACAAGATACACAAATCTGATTTATACCGAGAAATACGCGTTTTAGAAGCAGTCACAATTTTTTGAGCGGGACTATTTCTTTAGTCGCGGTGGCAATTGGCTGCTGCATTTCGGTCATCTGGGCGGGGCCTGTCCTGTTTTCTAAAGTTGTACCCGACTATAGAAGTAAGCAGCAAGATTGTTCGATTATCAGTTTTCCTGTATTGTGTGCATGTAAACGGTTCTCTTTGTTTAACACCTTTCATATCTTTTTATACTTTCCTTCACATCTTATTTTTGTAAAATTAGGATACAGTGTGAACGCTTTTTTCTCGAATAATAGATATCTTACAGATTTTTCTTGCACTGCTGTCACTGTTGCGCGCCGCCGGTGCCCAGGCCCCTTCAAGCTACAGCTTTTTGCCTGGGAAGCCGTCAGCATTATAAGATGTTGAAAATAAAGGTGAATCGAATTGAAGTTAGTTTCTTTCTAACGGAAGTACCACAATTTTTGAGTGCATTTAAGAAAACACTAGCACATCTTGAAGTGCTTCACGCAAATTACAAAACAAGTTGTGATACGCTTTCTGGAGTTCATGGTTTTTTTCACGCCACATTACACTTGCTGGGCCTTCGAACCAAGAGGAAAAGAGCCCATTCTTCCTATTACCATCCCATTCAGAACTAATGAAACGTAACATCGTTAAATCAAGTTTTATTAACACCTTGACTCTGTCAGGTCAGCATAGGCTAGAGGACAGCTTTTCGAGCCAAGTGTCTAGGCTGACGCAGTGAGGATACTCGCAAGCCCTTCTCTCGTCTGTCGCTGAAAAAGTAGCTGCCCCAGATGAAGCGTGCATGGGAAGCAAAAATGTCGCTGAACCCCAAGCAGCACAGCTAATCGGCCTAATATTGGAAATTAATTGTTTCACTCTGGTCGATCCTTTGTCGGGCCCGTCTTTGCCAATACGTTGCGAATATTGGGCAGGTTACCTGTGCTGCTTGGGTTCTACCTTGCATGCACCGGATATCGCATAAACTTACGAAAGTTGGAAGCAAAGCAGGAGTGGACGCAGGTTTCTCAGCCCCTCTCCGGCTATCAAAATTTTGCGGTAAGGTTAACGAAAACAAGAAGAAAATGGGTTGCACAACGCGGCATAGAGATCCTTTCGTGGCATGTTAGCAGGGCGTTGTCTATTCCACTCTTTTATCTTGGTGCAAAACTTGCATCGGACAAACAGGCCATTGTTTAAATGAAAGGCTAATTGAACACAACAATTATTTATATGGCACTTGAGATAGTTAGCTTTTCACTGTCGGAACTGCCACCCCAAAAAACAATTTTTGCCTACCTGAAGAAAAACGTGGCCGGACGAATGCCACGTGCGAGTGGCGTGCTGGTGTGGCCAAAAGAGCAGTCTTTTGTTTCGGCTCCTCGGTTCTCGACGTGACAGCTTGGCTGCCTTTTCTAACCATCCGCTTTAAAGAGGCTCCGAAAGAGGCTCTATTAACGTTGCAGTATGGCTGGAATGTTAAAGCACGCCGTTTCACGAATATTGCCAGGAAGAATTTTTAATCCGCTTTGTAGAAACAGTTATCTTTTGTCAAAATTTGAATTTCAGCGTCTTCGCGCCTTTCTTTTTCCTCTCGTCACTTTTTGCACACTTGAAGGTCGGCGCTCGTCCGCCGGCCCCACCTCCGGGAGAGAGCTTCCTGACCCACCGGAGCTACGCGGCTTATTGGCCGCGGCCTTGGCAGCTGCCTAACGTCTGAAAGAATCTAACCAATAGCCATCTCTCAAGATGTATACGTAGATGCGAGCGACAGTGAAGGGTGCGAGCATGAAAAGGTCGCCACGAAGGGCTCGCCAACTGTCGCGCGTGATTTTGGGTTCTCTGCTGCCTGTAGAACTGTATTATTTGGCTCAGGTCTTCATGAAAAGACACTGCAGTGATTGCGAAAGTTGATGTTCTCTTCTCGGAAGGTGTTTTAGATCCCGTTTGGCCATGCATCCGCCGCTGGTTCTGATCTCTGCGCCGAAGTGGATGCCTCATTGTCGGTAATATATTACTGCATTATAACCACAACGTCGCGCAAGAAAATGTCTGCTGCCGCTATGTTCCTTTGACTTCGTGAGTGTGGGTCATAGCATCGTAACGTAGGAATACTCTAAAAACGCCTACAACCTTTACCTCTCTGGCAGAGTGCGTGAATGTTCAAATGCTTTTTCCAGCTGCAGGTATACCTCGAGAAAGCTGTGCTACTGCAGCCACGGTCGCTGCACTGCCACGTCTGGTACCGGAGTCACGTGATTCGGGACCCGACGAGCGTGTTCTTTGAAACTTACGAATCATTCCCGGATGACGCCTTCTTCACCTACTGCTCGGGGCGCACAATCATCATGACCTTCGATGTGATGCGCGACCTCCTCCGGGCGGCATCGTTCATCCCTCGCCACACGAGTGTACGACCTTCACACTTTTGGCCTGCACTTGCTTACATTATGGTTACCGTCATCGTTTACACGGATTGACGTCCCCGCATAGCGCTTTCTAGAAGGAAGCTGAAAGGGATCCTCAGGACATAGAGTGTTGGCTTTAGTGGCGCATAAGCATCTAACGTTATCATGCGCCAAGCTCAAGGTGTAAGAAAATTGTCGCCTGCTCAATTTTACAAATCTGTAAAAAAACAATCAGTGGTGTCGATGGCCTAAAGCATTAGTTCATAATTCTTATTAATGGCAAAAAAGAGCTTTAAAAGGGCAGTTAGTGAAAGCTTTAAAGGTCAGGTGACCTCAGCAACCATCCTTGACTCGGCAAGGATATCGAGGCTCCCAACAAATCAAATAAAAACCTCAGCCTTCTTCTCAGGAACGAGAAGGTGGCTGATGTGTATCGCCATATGTAGTAAGGAACTGGTTTAGAATTCAGAGGTTTTCAAGGACAGCTGCTTTCCTTAAAAAGCTAATAACACTTACGATACCAATTAGTGTGTCTTCGGCTAAAATAGTTCTGGGAGGAATACAGTTTTTTCATGTAGCATAGATCAAAATGTTTTGTTCAGTGATTCAGGTTATGTGCATAAGAATAAGGCGTGAATTAGAGCAATTTGATATCAGCATTTTTCACAAACAGATTTAACTTCTTTTGCTACTAGAAAGTTGTCTGTAAGGTGTGTATGTGCCATACAGAAATGGCATAAAATTACTTGCGTGAAACGTTCATTGTGACTACATGTTTTCCATTCACCCAGTATGGGCATCACCAAATGCAGTTTTTTATTACTTCATTGTCCTAGGTATCCTGGCATTTAGCTTTCAAATTAGCGCTTATTAATACAGTCTCTATCAGGTATGTTGACTTTCCTGATTTCACGGCTGCGAGCTTGTGAAGCGCATAAGTTGGCTCTTATGTCCATATAGTCCATCTATCCCATCTAGCGGCCATCAAGTCAGAGACGGCTTGGCATTCATATGTAGCGGTGCCCTGACTTTTTCTATGTTGTGTAATATGTTTCCTATTAAGGATTAGCCTGCATTTCTGGAATGTAATAACGTGAGCACGCTAAGAGAATCAGTGTAGATCATGCTGTTTTTAATGCTGTTATTTATTAGTTTGCCTACAGTTGCAGAGACTGAATGACATTCAGCAGCAAAAATGGATGCACAGTTGGGAAGCCTAACTATTTTTTGCAACGCATTGCCTTCTAACCTCGTCCGTACCTGAAGCTTGGAAGAACGCAATTATAATCTTAATTCATAAGAGAGGAGACGCCAAAGACTTGAAAAATTACAGACCGTTCAGCTTACTGTCCGTTTCCTACACGGTACTTACTAAGGTAATCGCTAATAGAGTCCGGGCAACCGTAGACATTAATCGACCAAATGATCAGGCAGGTATTTGTAAAGAATATTCCACAATGTATCATACTCACGCTATAAATCAGATGAAAGAGAAATACGCAGAATTCAACCAACCACTATATAAAGCCTGTATTAAATATGAGAAAGCATACGACTCAGTGGAAACCTCAGCAGTCATTCAGGCTTTGCGGAATCAGGGTGTAGATGAGCCTTATGTCAAAAAATATATCATACTGCTCTTTCTGTCTAACTCATTGATCATGATTTGCAGTTCATCTCCTGAGTGACTCAGCAAGGCAATATCATCAGCGAATCGCCGATTATTTAGGTATTCTCCATTCACCCTTATCCCCAAGAGTTCCCAATTCAGGCCTCGGAATACCTCCTGTAAACTTGCGGTGAATTGGATTGGTGAGATCGTGTCTCCTTGCGTGACGCCCTTCCTTATTGGAATTTTATTTCTGACTTTATGAAGGACTATGGTCCATATTTTATGGAGGACTATGGACCATGGACCATAGTCCTCCATAAAATATGGACCATAGTCCTTCATAAAGTCAGAAATAAAATTCCAATAAGGAAGGGCGTCAGGCAAGGAGACACGATCTCACCAATCCAATTCACCGCAAGTTTACAGGAGGTATTCCGAGGCCTGAATTGGGAACTCTTGGGGATAAGGGTGAATGAATAATACCTAAATAATCTGCAATTCGCTGATGATATTGCCTTGCTGAGTCACTCAGGAGATGAACTGCAAATCATGATCAATGAGTTAGACAGACAGAGCAGTATGGCGGGTCTAAAAATTAAGATGCGGAAAACCAAATTAATGTTCTACTATAGCAAGAGAACAGCAGTTCACAATTGGAAATGAGGTGCTGAAAGTGGTAAATGAATTCGTCTACTTAGGGCAGGTAGTGAGAGCAGATCCGGATCATGAGAGGGAAATAACTAGAAGGATAAGAATGGGGTGGAGCGCATATAGCAGGTTCTCTCAGATAATGAATAGCATGTTACCAATATCCCCGATGAGGAAAGTGTACAACATCTGTATCTCACCTGTAACACCTACAGGGCAGAAACGTGGAGGCTAAAGAAAAGGGTTCAGCTTAAGTTAAGAACAACACAGCGAGCCATGGAAGGAAAGTTATAGGTGTAACGTTAAGACACCGGAAGAGGCCAGAGTGGGTGGGGGAACAGACGCGTGTTAATGAGATCCTAGAAGAAATCAAGAGGAAGAAATTGGCTTGGGTAGGGCATGAACTGCGAAGGCAAGATAATCGCTGGTCCTTAAGGGTAGCGCTGTGGATTCCAGGAGAAAGAAATTGTAGAATGTGGCGGCAGAAGCTTAGGTGGGCGGAGGAGATTAGCACGTTTGCAGGCATAGAATGGGCGCAGCTGGCAAAGGACAGGGTTAATTGGAGAGACATGGGAGCGGCCTTTGCCCTGCAGAGCGTGTAGTCAGGCTAATGGTGATGACGACGATGACTATTTTTTTGCCAGTATTCTTCTACAACCGAGATGACGACATATTTTGTTGTTTTTGACCTGCCAGCATTAACTTCTGTGTAGTTCAAATATTTTGTTTTCTAGTGCCTGGTACTCCTGTAGAATGTGTACATGTAGAGGGCTCTTTTTTGGGCGTGTTAACGCAAAGTCACACTCAGTGGGAACGCTATATCTTGGGGGAAGTGGGTAGTGCCTTCAGGCGACGTCAGGAAGGCTGTCCAGTATTTCCAAGTTTTCAAAATTATCCTATAATAGAAGAAGTAGAGGTCTGATTTTCGCCAACTGTGGTAGTATGTTGACAAGCTCGACAAGTGTAAGGTTGAAGAGTGTTGGGCTAAGCACTCCACATTGCGGGACTCCACGGGAAGTGAAATGAAAAGATGTGTGGCCATCTTCACTCTGCACAAAGAGACATCTGTTGGATAAATAACTGCGCATTCAGCAGAACACGTAGCCATCAAGCTCGGCAGCTTCCATAGTGTGCAAAAAAGCCTGATGAGTTAAACTGTCGTATGCGCCCTTTATGTCCAGGAACAATGCCGTGGTCAAGCGCTTGAAATGGTTTTTGGCGCTTACGGATGACACCAGGTCGGCCACGTTGTTAATTGAATCCTTTCCAGTACTTTGCCAACGCAGCTAGCCAGTGCAATTAGACGGTATGATGTCAGGTCAAGTGGAAATTTTCCTTGTTTCAGGAGCGGAACTAGACGACTGGACTTACACCCGTCTGGAACTGTGCCCTTATATTATGATTTGTTGTAATATTCCAAAAGGACACGCCTAGCTTCTTGTCCATGGTTTGCAAGTGCAGAGTATGGCACACCGTCAGGTCCCGGCGATGACGGCCGTCTCCAATGACCTCCAACGTTGTGCCTGGAGGGCTTGAATTCTGCGTTGAATTTTCTTCTGCATGCGCCTCGCATCCCTCATGCCAAGGCTCGACTTTCTGCGTCGATGTCTACGCTCTGCCCTCCGTCGCAGTGATCGCAGGCACTGCATTTGCATATCATTCCCGTGTACATTGTAATTGAGGCGAATAGTCGTGTCGCGTTTTCCATGGCCTCCTTAATTTTCCCTTGCAAACATTAGCTGAGGAACCTTCTCTGCAAGCATCTTGCATGAGTGCTTGAAACGCTGACCAATCTGTGCGTCGCATGGGTGTGGCAGAGGTGCATGTGGAAAGGCCAGTAATGATCAGATATGTACGGATATGGTCACTTTCACGGGTCTCAGTATCCGAAAACCACCGGACGTTGCTGATAAGGCATCGGGAAACGAAAGCCAAGTCAAGGCAGCTGCTGTAAGTTGTCCCTCCAATATAGGTTGGGGAGCCGTCATTTAGACACTGAAGGCCATGGTCAGAGGCGAAGGACACAGGCTTTCGTTCCCTAACGTTCATTCTAACGCCTCCCCACGTAGTGTTATGAGCGTTAAAGTCACCCATGACGACCCCAAGGCCGGGTGTAACCGCCATCAAATCACTCAATCGTGCGACGTCAAGTCGACTTGATGGCGACAGATACGCACCCCCAAGCGTAAACATGAGATTACGCCTCTTCACTGTTAGGCAAACGTACGGGTTGTCGTTATTGGTGGGGGAGGGGGGGGGAACTGGATGAAGCACCATTGTAAGTTCATGCCGAATGTCGACAATGACTTTACTGTTCCCTCGGTGCGTGGGAAGTGCAAACGCCCCGTAGCTTGGCAATCGCAATATCTTTGGTATATTCGGCTCACAAATGATAAGGAAGGGGAACTTGTTTACGCAAACATAGTGCCGCATGTCTGAAATTCTGGACTGGAGTCCCCGGGCATTGCATTAGAAAAAAAAGAGACTTGCTTCAGCTGCTTTTTCTTTCCTAGCATCTTCCATCGTGCTGCTGGCAGCGTTGTTTTTCAGTGCAAAAGGGCTATTCGACGACGCGTTTCTCGCGGAGCTCGTCGTTCTCTCATTTGCAGGAAAGCGCGCCCGACTATCTTGTTCACATTTATCCGTGTGCCGAACGCGTGCTCTCTCCGATTCCCGGCGGATCGCGAACTCGAAAGCAAGTTCTGCCGAGCGCTCTACGGTCGTTTTCTCGGGCCTGTCCTGCGAATTTCCTCTCACAGGCAGCCATAAAGCTGTTCGAGGCAGACTGCATCAACGACCTTGTCGCGGCTCTGATAAGCCTGCTCTCCTTTTAGCCACTCGATGAGATTGGCTGTTAACTTGTACGAGAACTCATGAAATGTCCCACTTTGTTTTCGCCTGGCATCTCTAAAGAGGCGGCGGAATGCATCCGCCGACATTTGGTATTTCTGGAGAAGAGCTGCTTTGATTTTTCCGTAATTATCAGCGTCTTCTGTCGAAAAACTTGCAATAATTTTGGCCGATTTGCATGCCACCACTTGAAAATTTTTCTGAGGCCAGGATTCGCGTGGAACTCTTTCCTCCTCGCAAACCCTCTCAAAGTTTACAAGAAGCGCCCCGATGTCCACGTAAGGCTGATTTTGATTTTTTCTGTCCACCAGAATCTCCTGATTTTAAGTCGAACTATACTCGATGCGCTCCGCTTCTACGATTTGCAAATCCAGACGCTTCAGTGCAAGTTGCTTTCATTCGGCTTCCTTGAGCTAAAGGCGTTCGTTATCAACCCTGTCGGCCTCTTCCTTAGTCTTCCTGATTCCCTTCCTGGATGACATCCCAGGTATCCGAAATTTTGTCCTGCTCAGCACTTGATTCCTCAATATCCTCAATCAACTGCGGTTTTCTGTGACATTTCCCGATCTCAATACCCAGTTCATCACAAAACAAAATAAAATTTGGCTCCCCCAGTTTGCTCAAATCCATGGCAATTGCTGAACGAGGACTTTCAATACAAGATGCTACGTGAAATACTTTATCGAGCCCCTGTTATTTCTATTTCTATCTGTACCTCCTGCAGGAATGCCTGAACAGGTGACGCAGGTAGCAAATGAAGAAAAAAAAATTAACGGTCTGCTAAAAAGTCGTACACACAGGTCAGCAGCATCCTGCCCCGGATGCATAGATCTGCTAAATCGTGGAGTATGCCGAACCTTTAAGTAGAGCCGTACGCCTTCTGCTTGTCAAAGAGAACCGCAAGATAATGGTGCTGCTGTATGAACGCCTCCCGCATTGTGTTTTCAAGGCGGATCTGTGGTGGAGCATATTTTTTTGAAACCGCGCTTATGTATGTCGAGAAGCTGGCGAGGTTCAAGAACAAAGGTCAGTTGGATGTTCACCACACTTTCAAATTTTTGTAGCGGGAGCTACACTGGGCTATCAGTCGAGCATTGCGCGGTACACGGGAAAGGTCAGTTGTGCGCACGCGCCGTTGCCATGGCAACCGAAGAGGAGCAAAGTGCGGTGTGCGCTTCGCCGTAGCCGCGTCCGTGCGCACGCTCCACCGTCAAAGCCGAGCGTGACGTTACGCGAATGAGCAGTTGTGCGCATGCGCCGATACCATGGTAACCACAGGGACCCCACAGCTGCGCCGCTCTATCAACCGAACCCCGCGTCGCGTGGGCAGGATTGCGTATAAAAGGCGGAGATGTAGTGGGCGTTTGTATCACAACTTTTGACATGCATGCGGAGGAGAGTCCCGCCCCTGCTAAACGGCGGTAGAGACAAAAGAACATCAACTCTTCCGATCCTGAGGTTGTAGCCTCGCAGTTGGCTTAAACTAAATAAGAACGCTTGAGTCTGTGTGTACGTGAAGCAAGGTATCACCGCTGTCAGATATCTCCATTCGATTGCGTCGAATAATGGTGAAGCCTGCTGTGTCCGGCTTCTCTAAAGCGGCATTATCATCCAAGGAGTCTGCGTGGTACCGAGAACATCTGTCAAGCAGACGATTAATGTTGTTGCCAAGTGTATACAAGCCTACGTCACGGTTTCACAGTAGTGTGTGACTTTGGGTGATTTCAACAGGAAACAGGACTCTCTCTGTCAGTGTATGAAAGAAAAGTTTGACTTTAATTTAGCTTTGGACCCTCACGTCCAAACTACACACTGGGGAACTAGAATAGAGCTTGTATACTAAGGAGGCTCTTAATTTGAAATACTGTACCGACCAAATTGAGACCACTGCTTGCTACTTCACTGACCATCGGGTAGTCTTCGTCTCTGTCAAGCAGAATGAATAATAGATCTGTATAGCCAATGTCTCTCATTTCTAAACATACAGTGACCACAACAAGCTCAGCCAGGGAAACATACCTGTCGCTACGTATACCCTGGCATAGCCGAGCTAAGCCACTGCCAATTTTTTTTTTGTTTTTTTCTAAGCAGCTGGTAAGTACAATTGGTCTATAACTGCCATTACTTGATGATGGTATTCCAGGGCTCAAGAAAGGAACTACAATGGATTTCTTCCATGTGTCAATTATCTTCCCTCAAAAGCCAGATTTTATTGAAATTTAGAAGTGCCTCAACGGTGGCCTCAGAGAGTTGTGCAAGTATGATGTACTGCGTATTATCTCGGCCTGTTGCTGTCTGTTTGCCTGCAGATAGTACTCTATTTAGTTTCTGTATTGTAATTTTCCTATATAATCTTCATTCATGCCTGCTTCTGTGAGAAGTTTTTTCTGCTATGGCTTTGTGTTTTTGAAATGTGTCTGTGCAGTTGCAAGAACTGGAAACAGCAGCGAAGGGTTCACCTATAATGTCTGCCTGTTCTAATATTGTTTGTTTAACAGGGTGGACAGAAGTGGAAAAGTGTAGGGAGAATAGTCGCCACTGAATTTTCGGACCTCATCCCACAATTCTTGGACAGTAGTGAACTGGTTTTTGTATGCATGTTTCTTCCAAGACGTTCTTTCATCATTTATACGAATACGACGCGCTTTGGACTTTGTCCTTTTAAATAATAACAAGTTCTCCGTTCTGGGGCACCTTCAAAATATTCCACATGCTTTCTTTGTTCCATCTTCACTACTATGCATCCTGTGTCTACCAAACCTTGCGATTTTTCCTTATTTGTCCTGATGATTGCGGAATCGCTATCTTTGACAGAAGAAATTATACAGGTCGTAAATTTTTCATTCCTTTCTGCTATGCCTAGTCCATGATTGAAATCTCTATGTAATGAGGCATTTGTGGCAACAGTGACCAGTCGGCTATATTGGAGTTTCCAGCTATGAGGTCATGTTGTAATGATTTAAATTCAGGATATAATTTTAAAACTCTTGGTCAGTGATGACTTGCTCGAGGATCATTATTACATTCCAAATAAATTCATTAAAACTTATGTGATAGGGTGGTTAAACCAAGGCACCATATTTTTTCCTGAGCTGGGGCAGCAATTCGTCTTTTTTCTTGCATTCATTAGGTAAATGAAATTTGTAAGCATAAGGTCTTCAATTATTTGGCTTCTGGAGTCTGTGCGCTCACTCTTTCAAAAGTGTGAGTGCGGATTGAAATCCCGAACTACCACACATAGTTCTTATAGTTGTTGGAAGAGGCTTTCCAATTTGTGGGTAGTAACTGTGAGGCTTGGTGGCATATGTACAGAGCAGTTGTTCTGTGTTTAACTACACTGACTGTTAAAGCCTAAAAGTTTGTTTTCATGTTATTTCTCGGGCACGGATGACAATTTTCATTACGATTGCCACGCTACCTCTTCTCCTGTTCTCAATCTCGTCCGGAAATTTCGAATTTTTCAAGATTTTTTTGTGTACACGAAGATGTAGGCAAAATTGATTTAAACATGTCTGTAATGTGTGTGCAATTTCTCAGAATTCCTCTACAGTTTAATTGAAACAAATATGTCACGGATAAGAGTGTTGAGTATGAGGAAAAAGCAGCTGAAAAAGTAAGTTTTCAAGAGGAAAAAGTAAGTTTTCAAGAGGCATTATTCTAGGCTCTCCTTTTTGTTTTGATATCGATGTCTAGAATCCAAACACACCTTTCGGACACCATATACGGATTCTGCCCAGACCGATCCGCGCAGGAATGTCCTGCTCTAACTACACAAGGAACTCTTGGATCCAGTCGAGCACCCCAGTGACGATCAAGTGGTCCTCGCCTCAGGCCTCAAGGTGGAGTTGACAACGTGACCAGCGACCTCATCCTCACACATTTGTCACATGAATTGTGGCCACAACATGTTTAGGTACATCCGATAATTTCTCGCTGATAGGAAGGCCTATATACGTATCCAAGACCAGAAGCATGGCCCGTATTCCCTCGGCACAAGAGGAACCCCACAGGGAGCAGTACTTTCACCCTTCTTCTTTAATGTCGCCATGGCTTACCACCCCTACTGGTTAATGATGCCCCACGCATCAGGCATGCCCTGTATGCTGCTGACATCACGCACTGGGTAACACATGGGTCGCTGGGACAGATCGAGGCCAACCTGAAACAAGCGGCGACTATTGTTGACGGATCCACTCGCCCAAGTGGCCCGGAATGCTCCCCGACCAAATCAAAATTCATGCACATCGGCCCAACCAGAAGTGTATCACCAAAGTTGACCTCGCCCTTGCTAGCGGCCCTATCCCTGAACACGATGAAGTAAGAGTGTTGAGGCTCTTTGTCCACCGCAACCGCAAGATTGATACAACCCCGCAGAAGCTACGCACGATTGGAGACCAGGTAGGCGGTGTTGTCCTCCGGGTATCTTACAAATGGGGATTGTAACGATGCAAAGACGCCCTGAGGCTGGCCAATGCATTAGCCGGGTACTCTACGCGACACCCTATCTCCGCTTGTGGAAATGTGACGAGAACGCCCTAGAGGTGATCCCTCACAAAATCTATAAGCGCCCCCTCGGCTTCCAAATAACGATGTCCAATCAACGGGTCATCGATCTCGCGATGACCAACACGTCATCTTGACCTTAGAGGGTCGTGATGTAGGGGCTCTCAAACATGCGACAAGGGCTCCTTGTCACCGGGGGCATCTGTTGCTAAACCGTCGTCGTCGCTTCAGATGACGCGGTGTTTGCGACGCGCGACCCCTTTCTGACAATCTTTCCTCTCATATCTCTTAACTCTCCTAATGTCTGCACGTGGCAGTGTTTGTGGCTCAGCTTGAGCCAGTGGGCAGGCCCCCGTGCACTTTCCTTTTCTTTCTTCCTTCAGTCACAACAACAACACTTTTGTTCCACGTTGTGGTGCTCGGGCACCACGCTGGCGCCTGTTATTGAAGCGATTAGAAGGGATAACTTCGCTGCGCCATGTAAAGCCGATTTCGTCGTACCTGGCACAGTCCTCTACTGCGGCAGCGCCGCGCAACAGGAGCGCCGCCGCCGCCGGCTTCTCCGCTGCGCCGGAGCCGCCGCCGCACCTCTGCCCTGCGTGGCTTCACAACCGCGATGCGCAGGAGAACTGGCGTTCCTGTACATGATCCCGCAGGAGCGGAGTTGCTCGTCTGTTTTCCCTCGCCGCTCCGAACACCATGGAGGGGAACCTGTATTCAGCGACTGCACCCCTCGACAGCTCGATGCTTCGTGTGGACCCGCGCTGTCGGTTACATTTCATACATTTTTCGTGCACACCTATGGCGCCATGTTTGGTGCTCTCCAATGGCAGTAACGGACGCGGTCGTCAGCTATGACTGGAGGCAGTGCACCAAACTGCAGCAACCGCAGTGGAAACGGCAAAGCGTTTTACACGGCGCCGTGTGGAAGGTCGGCGGGTGAAGTGCGTAGGCGACTGAAATGGCTTCTGGGAATGGGCCGCGATAAGCGCGCCCCGAAAGGTACTCGAATATGCGAGGTAAGCAGTTCGTTTTATTTACTCGGAGTGTAATATTTTTGTTCTTGTTCCGTTAGGTGACTTTGGTGAATAACTGTCGCGCTACCAAATGATGTACAGAGAGCTGAGCAGGCTCGTCGAGCGCGGGTGAAGTGTGCAGAGGGATGATTAACGAGATATCGCATCTACCTTGTGGCGGGCACTGCGCTTTCGTTTTGATCATTCGTGTAGGTATGAAGCAGCGCAGGGGTTCAAGCGGCGCCTGTGAAAACCCTGCCTGCTTTATAATATCACTGTGCTGTGTAAGCTGCAGCTCAAGTGCTTGCGGCTCACAGCGTATGCATGTCAATTAGCTGGCACATGTCGACTTCTACGAATTTGTTCGTCGCTTTCCACGAGATATGAGTGAAGCAGTATGTTTTTCTTGCAGCCAGTAGTTTGGCTGACCCGAAAGACGCGGGTTCGATCCAGGCCGTGGCAGTTGAATTTCCATGAAGGCGAAATTCTAGAGGCCCGTGTATTGTGCGATGTCGGAGAACGTTAAAGAACTCCAGGTGGTCGAAATTTCCTGAGCCTTTTACTAAGGCGTCCCCCATAGCCTGAGTCGCTTTGGGATGTTAAACCCCCATAAACCAAACCAAGTTTTTTTGTTCTTTCCCTTTTATACATTTGCTTTTATTTTGTCTTTCTTATTTTGCGCATTTTATATTTTATTTTTGTAAATGACTTTTTATACACTATTATTTAATTTTTTTACATGGTTGATTCCCAGGTGGAGCGAACACTTCTACACGTTTCCTGCAGACGGGTCTTGTGGACACTGATCAGCAAAGAAAGGCTTTCGCCGTAATGTGGTTTCCTGCTTTTCTTGAGACTTCCTTTACTTCATTTCGCAACACACGTTAATTCCATGTCAACACATCATTGGCATTTCGTCCTCATATCTCGTCGCTGTCTTACCGCTGATAAACAGCTTTTTGTACTCAATAAATTGCGTGTTAAGATGATTATAAAGCACTAATAATATTCAAGTGTAGAGATTCACACCAAACATGGGCGTCGAGGCTCATAATGTGTGCAAGAGTGAAGTTGCCGGCTATAAAGGCTTTCTCGAACAGCAATAGCCCAGCTTTCCGCCTTGACTAGGACAAGTCGCTACACTTTAGATCACAAGTCATTGTTCGTTATGTTATGTTCTGACTTTTGCTCTCCATTCAGCTTTAGATATATTAGCTGGTGCTCCTAAAAGCGCGGTGCACTCACATTACTTCCGTGCTTCAGTAGGCAGCACAAATTGGAATTGTAGAATACCTATGTTGACACACGATAAAGCAAGCATCGTAGTTGTAGAAAGCGGGAATAATAAGAACGATGTGCTATCAGGTACATTGTGAGCTGCGAATTGCTAGGTGTCTGGAGCACAGTCCACAAAGCAGTGTCATTCGAGCGAATGTAGAAAAGTTATTCTTTTAGCGACTAATGAAAATAACAGAGTACCTTGAATGCTTTTGCAGATGGTGCTCTGTATGACAGTTCATTTGCTTCAAATAGATTGGACACCTATTGCTTCACATTGGAGTGTTCGCTGGGAAAATTGAATGGGTTAGTACGCAATAAAAAGAAGATTTTAAAGAAGGCAAGTTCATAAGAACTACTATTGCTCTTATATTTTTGTAAGCTAAGCGCAAAAAGCAGATATATTATTTCCTGTGTTATAAAAGTTGACTTTTCTTTTGTAGCAGGCTATTCGTACTGTATGCACCTGCTCAGACTCGTGGACCGCTACCTTTACCTTCAGCTAAGGAGCACAGAAGTCCATGATTACAGCGCAATGAACGGGGCGTAGAAGAAGGACACAGGCAGGGACACAACACATCGTTGTGTTCCTGGCTGTGTCCTTCTTGTACGTGCCGTTCGTTGCGCTGTAGACATGGAATATCGAAACCAACTGGCCCAACAACTTACCTTGTAGCCTAGAAGTATTTCCATAATAGTAAATGCAGCAGTGTAACCATGGACGTATATTTTATTGTGTGGACCATCGGGCTTTTCGTCGTTTCTGCAGGTCTCCCTGGAGTATGTGAACAGGCGTGCGAATTTGATGCCAAACACAAGGTCAAGCTGATACCTAATTTGAAACTGCGTGACTTGAACCCAAATCATTTGAAAAAATGAATGTGGCATCAGCACATGCCCTTTTGCACCACGCCACTGCTGCGGGCCTGCGGTACCTAGTACAAAATGACCGCCTGCTCAAGGAAGCCCTCACAACAGGTTTTTTCGTAGAGCAGGTTACAGGTGGTTTACCATCATGAGCTCACGGTCAAGGAAAACTTCTCTTAATGAAATCTGCCCCCAGGCAGCTGATGAGGCTAAAACCTTCATTTCTGAATTTCTGGTCATGTTTTCATATTTTTCTATCATGGATAAGCTCAGAAAAGGTCGTGGAAGCCTGTTCAAACAGGTGTTGTACCCTCAACGTTGTGTGCTTTGCCGTTGAGGCAAAACTACATTGTGGAGCATAGCTTTACGCTTTTTATGTTGAGCAGGCTGAGGCAGGATGCTCTCGAATACCTTTTCAGCACTGTGAGACTAAAGTCACCGATTCCACGGACAATAGAGTTCAAGGGCACATTATAATTGTTCTTTCACAATATTCTGACCGTAGTCGCCTTGACTCGTACTCAACTGACGACTCTCATGACCTCCTAGCTTTTTTGATGAGTAGACAGAAGAAAACTGAGCCGTCTGTTGACAGTATGTTGACATGAGTCTAGATGACGTGTTAGAGTTGTGTAAAGAGGAGGAAGACAGCCTAGAATCATTTGCTGGTTATGTTCCGTGGGCTGTGGTACACAACTATAAGCTTTGTCAGCAGTGCCTTGCCAGTGTTGTAAAGCAAAGCTCGGAGGTGCTTGAGCTGGTGGCCCTGCCCGTTAATGTCAGTGCACGTTAAAGAACCCCAGGAGGTCGAAATTTCCAGAGCCCTTCGCTACGGCGTCCCTCATAGCCTGATTCGCTTTGGGACGTTAAACCACCCTAAACCAAACCAAACCATCAAGTTTTACGCAATGCAAGGGCGAAACCCACTTAAGGTTCCTTCGGACATTGTTCTGAAGCTGCTGCACGCGCACTGCGCTCAGCTGTTTCGGGCTAATGAAGCTGGCCTTTTGGAGTGCACCGTGGAGAGCTCGAAGAAGGCCACTGCGGGTCTCTCAGCGCATTTCCCAAGTGTCACAAAATAGCATCAAAGGCAATAAGTTGCGTTTTTGTGTAGAATGAGGTTCGCCTTAAAAGAAAGGAATGGGGGGGGGGGGGGGGGTTCACAACTTTTGTCAAAACTGCGCTAGCCTGGCAAGTGTGGCTCAAAAAGCGTAGGAATGCGCATTCTAATCCAGCCTTGTCAGTCCTTACACAATAATTCAGCAGTGGATGTCTCAAGGCTCAGGTGAGGCGATATATGCATCTGTTAAGTAGCTTTCCAGGTTGCAGAGGAACTTTGTCCTCTAGCTTCCTGTCCAACTTAGATGCAAAAAAAATCTGTAGAAGCGCAGGCCCCAGGAACAGTAAAAGTATTTGGGGTTCAACATCGTGGCACGTCTATTCAAAAGAATGTCGTAGTACAGGGTTCTGGAAGGATTTGGTTACCTGAGGTTATTAATGTGCGTTGACATCACAGAGTTCATGGGAATTTTCGCGTAACATATACATCTTGCCTACACCATAGCGAAATGATAAAATGATATATCAGTCAAAATTGACGGGTTGAAAACAGCGTGCAATAACCAATTCCAATATGTTGATCCTACGTAGCACAGGTAATCGAAACCAGCGTTGAGGTGTGCATGCTTTTTGGGTGCTCTAGGAACTAACCAAACGCTCCAGGAAAACCAGTGTGCATGCATTTGGCTCAAAAAGAGAGCCAAGTTGAGTGGTAGTTTTTTAAAAGAAAGTCATAAAGGCAGTCTGCAAAGCCACAGAGGGCCTTCAGGTGGGAAGGTATGCAGTTGTAATATTGACTAGTCATGGCTTGCAATATTTTACTTCAGTGTCTTGAACAGTTTTGTCCAGGACAAGCACTTGGACTCTGCGCTATGTATACGAGAGCCCGACATAACCTAGTGTACTGCTATAGCGCATGACTTGCAGCACATCGTGGGAGGTGTTTTTCGCAAAGTCGCCAGTGCGTCTTGAATGAGGGACAACGGAGAACGAGCAGCTGTGTATTTCTCCAAGAAAGGATGCGATAGCAGTGTTTAACAAATACCTCTCTACCTGGAAAAGCAGCAACGAGATAAGATAATGTTGCTGAATTAGCTTAACTGGTATAAAATTAAGATGTTAGCCACTAAAGCGTAGGAGGACAAGCTTTTAGGTCTTTTACAACGTTTGTCCGTAAAGTTTCGAGCGTGATTTATTTCCTTCTCTGGAAATGATTCCCCAAAACAAATGTTCGTCCTAGTTGTTGCGTATGTGTAGCGCCATCTTTTCGGGCTAACCAGAGCTATTTATGTTAATTGCTGGGGCAGCCGGTAGATGGCCATACATGTAGAAAAATATGTTGTCTCTAGTCGTTTGCGCATTCTACTGTGAGTGAATGTGGAGAGATGGATGTCCACCTTGAACAGCATGTAAACATAAAATTCTGTGTGAAGCTTGGCAAGACACCCACACAGGCGTATGAGCTCCTTTGTGACGCTTACGGCAATGAGAGATCATTGCGGGCGCTAGTTTTCGAGTCGCACAAGAGGTTCGTTTCGGGGAGAACGTCGGTGGAAGACGACACAAGGCAGGGGCGCCCTTTATCCTCACGGAATGAAAACAACGTGGCTCGGATCAGGGTAATCTCACAGCAAGTCCGCGCCATTACAGTCCGCATGCCATCCGATGTTCTAGTCATTAGTAAGACAACGTACCAAATTTTGCGTGAGAACTTCAGGAAACGAAAGCTTAATGCCAGACTTGTGCCGCACTCCCTCACAAAAGACCAGAAGGACACGCTGGCATCATCGAGCGTTGATTTGCTCTCCGAGGCAAAGAAGGATGCTGCATTCGTCGACAGCATCTTTGCGGACGACGAAACATGGTGTTTTCAATACGATCCTTTAAGAGGCAGAGCGCCGAATGGCGGTCCACAGGCTGTCCGGCGTCGAGAAAGGTGCGGCGACAGAAGACCAAAACAAAAACGATGCTGATAGTTTTTTTCGATGCAAGAGGTGTGTACACCATGAATTCATCCCACAAGGGCAGACGCTGAATCAGGAGTTTTATATCCGCGTTCTCCAACACATGCGAAATGCACTGGGACGCCGTCGCTCTGACTTGTGAGCATCCGGACAAAAGAGCCTTCACTATGATAACGCAAGCCCGCACATTGCTCTCAGCGGGACAAAAGTTTTCACCAAGCATAGTATTACTGTACTTCCCCATCCGCCATACTCGCCTGACCTCTCCTCATGCGATTTGTTCAAGTTTCCTCGTGTGAAGAGAGCCCTAAAGGGTTGCTGGATGGGGAGCGTGGAGACCATTCAAGACGCCACGGCAAAGGAGCCAAAAGAGGCGTTTTCCAACTGTTTCCAATACCTCAAGAATCGTTGGAAGCGGTGTATAGACTGCAGGCGAGAATATTTCGAAGGGATGCGGCACAAAGGATTTCAATGTTAAACGCATTTTTAATGGACTCAGTCTCAGAACTTTACGGACAAAGGTATATTCATCCATCTCCTGGCAGACTTGAGCAAGACATAGCCTTTACTTCGATGCATAGCTTGGTGCTGTTTCCATGCAACTTGCATTTACTGGGACATCAGCTTTGGTATCCTGTGATAACTTTTACTGTCCTTTTTCTAAGGAGCTCCTCAGTGCATGCTGAAGAATGACACTCCAGAGGATGATTATAGCTGCTTTAGAACTATCGCTCGCTTTTGCTTCCATGACAACTCCCACAAACGCTGAAAAGCAAAGAATAACCTGAGTTGTTTAGGACGATAAACAACATAAACGAATCACAAGTAGAATTTAGAATTCAGAGCACGTGAGGCATAAAGAACTGCGGTTTTAATGCACATCAGCTGTTCATGATACCTTGTTGAAAGATTGACAGTTACAGCAAGATGACAGATAGGTATTATATTGTCTTAGTACTTGTATGTCTTGGTGAGGCATTAGAAAAAGAACAGAATATGGCACTTAGATTTGTGTACTCCAAATGTTGCAGTTGTCAGAGTGTCACTGCCCTCCACAGCCAAGTGAAATTGCCTACACTGGCTACTCGGCGAAAGTGGACTTGTTTGCAGTTTCTTTTCCAACCGCATTACGAAGAGAATAATAAAAAAGACTACTTAAACCGTGCCAACCGCCACTCCAGTAGAGCAAAACACACCAAATGATCTCGACCATTTCTGCCGCGATGTAACACTCACAAATACTCTTTTCTTCCTTTTTTTTGTTAGATTGTTTCCTTTGTTTGTTAGATTGGCAAAAGTTGGCCGATCGACATCGCTAATGCAAAGTCTGCGGAGGCGTTTTTCTGAAGGTTGCATGTTTATTTGCAGTCTTCGCCTGAACGAAATGAGAAGCACGATGACTCTGAATATTATTTTTATTTCATTGTGGCCTACCTATAACTTATGTTTGAATACTTGGCATACTGACGTGTTTTTTTATTTTCTTGTTAATGTCGATGCTGCTGTATTATTGCTTTTAACCAAAAGTTGCCTCTGTAATTACCCTTTTATTCCTGTGTGCCGTCTGCTATTAGCGCCTGTGAAAGGCTGTGAAAGGCTTACGTTATTGATAAAGTAATAAAATTTTCTAATATGTTCCAAGCTCTACTAGTGCAAACACAACCAACATTTCCCTATTTCGACAGCGAAATCAGAATACATTGGTAAAACATTTTTCAGGAAGCGGCAAACTGCATGTGTTGACATTGTTTAAATTGATCAAATCACTAGTTCTTCTGCGTTACATATATTTTCAAATAAAGACCAGGCAACGAAGATCTTGTTTGTCTGCATCTTTCACTTAGTGTCCTTTGATGAAATCCAATTTGAGCCTATACCTGTCCCTCTAAGCAGTATTTGTAACATATTGTGACGCCCATCAAGGGGCGATGCCTAGTCTATTTTGTCGATATCGCCGACTACGCAGAAGATGAGGAGAAAGAGGTGGATGCGTCTCGTGGTCGGCAAGCGGAGCCCAGCTGGTTTCAGTCGCCCGTCATGGTCAGAATAAACCCACGGTCGTAACATCTTGGCGAGAGGTGGCGGGCATACAGGTTCCCCGAAGACAGATCCCCTGCTTCACCATCGCTGGAGTCGTCACGTTGCTCGTCTGCCACTTTCTGTGCCCGTGATGTCCCTGGACGGCGACCCTCCGTGGTCTGTGCCCAGCAGTTCGTGGCAGCAATATCGGGAGCCAGTCATTCGCAGGCTCAACCAGCGACGACGTCGATGAATGGTTCACCCACTAGCTACGCGTGAGTCACTACAATAAGTGGAACCCCTCCTCCCGGCTTCCCAACGTCGTGTTTTCCCTAACCGACACGTCCCTAACGTGGTACGACAATCACGAGGATTCTTTCATGACGGTGACCGCTTTGTAGAGGAGCTCAAGAAGTGTTTCGGTGAATCAGTCGCGAAGAAGTGGGCTGAACAATCGCTTGCGCAAAGCGCTCAGATTCCCGGTTAGGCGTGTACAAAGTACATTGAGGAAATCGTCAAGTTATGCAAGGTCGTCTCTCCTGTCATGCGATAAGAGGACAAAGTTGGCCACTTACTTAAAGGATCTGCCGAAGACGTCTATAACCTTCTTATCTGAAAATCAAGTCTCGAGTCTGTGTCCGACGTCATCCAACCCGGCCGCACGTTTGAGACACTAAACATCCGTCGCATCATAGATAAATTTGGCCGTTGGGACGGGGTGACAACGGTGGCAGCTGTAGACACACCATCGTAATATGATGTGGCTTCCACAATCCGCCTGATCGTTCGCGAAAAGTTTACCAGGTCGCTGGAACTCGCACGGAATTCATCAGCTCTCCCTCCTGCGTGTACCACGCGCCCTCCTCCGCCAGACGACCTTAACGCAGCGGGCGTTGTGGAACACCGGGCACTCCGAGGGTTGCGGCCGAGTAACATGCCGCGATCGCCCCCGGAACACTGGTCCCACCTTTACCAGCCTACGCCAGCAGCGCTGGATTAAGAGGGGGAGGCTAAGGGGGCTGCAGCCCAGGCCCTCACCTTGGACCGTAGGAGAACGGGGCCCATTTATTCTAAGCTGCTTAGTATATGGAACCATGGGCAACGAAACTTCGAGTGACATGTATGAAGCGAGAAAACCAGAACGAGGCGACGGGGCCCCGCCTAATGTAACAGCATTCGTTTAGCCTGATCATTTGGGGAGAGCTTGTAGAGCTGAAAAAACAGGAATCCCCTGCCACCCCGCCGGGGCCCTCTTTCTTACGAAGCGAGGTGCGTTTGCTTGGAAGTGTTTTCGTGGTTTCCTGTCAGTCCGTCTGTCCAGGGGCAAGGGGAAAACACCTAAAACATAATATTTGGGATGATGACCTAAATCTTCCTTGCCCCTCGTCACCTCCACGACACCCTCCACCTCTCAAATAGTTCCGCCGCTGTCCTCATAGAAAGGATGTGCGGCAGTACCCAACAGTCCTATTCGAAAAGTCCTATTCGACTTTTCTTTACCGTGATGGTAATTTGGGCGGGGGAGGATGAGTCTGATAGCAGATCACCACAAGTATGGTGGCAGAGCCTAGGCAGGAAAGGAAAGACGACGTCACACGTGCTTTTGTCCACGTGCCGTGGGGCGTGGAATCTTCACTGTTTGGGCTAGGGTTGTGGAAGAGTGGATGGGGAAGTTGGAGAGCTGGGCACAAACGCCTGTCCCCAGGGCCCATTCCTGCCTAGTGGCAGCGCACGCTCGCGCGCGCTTGGCGGAAAAGAGTAGGTCAGACTGGCCGCTGAACTTGCTCGGTCAGAAGCATCAAAGTGATGCGTCTAAATGAAAGGCGAAGTTAGAAAGAGAAGAGCGTGAAAAGAAGCTACCAAATATGCCAAAGTACCTACTAAATGCAGCTTCCACGGAGCAGTATCATCGCTCTACCCAGAGTCGGTGTCAATCTCCCAATATCACCGACTGTGCTTCTGTGGAGGACTTGCCAACTACGTCGCCATGGTTTCCTGGAAAGTAGCAAGGTATGACTCATTTTTTGGTTGTCTGGATCCTGTGAAAACGGTGCCAACCTCGGTCCTTCATATTCCTGAGCAACCGACGCTAACTGAGCCCTGCCCTGTTGCTGAGTCAGCAACGTCTATGCTACTCGGCCGGGCCCGTGCCACAGAGCCCCAGGTGTCCGGTCCGCCATGCCCGATTTCTACTACTGCTGATTAACAGGTGCCAAACCTCCCCGATGAGCCTCTTTTTACTAACAAGCGCCAGAAAACAACACTCCAAGAACCGACTCACTTTTTACCTGGCTTCAAATAATCATGTTCCCACCCACAAAGTGTGCCTCGAGAGCATGAATTAAACGGCTTCTCGATAAGGCAACAGAGAAGTACAGACACCCCCGCAACAAGAGGTGCGCTGCGAGATCCTCCGATGTGACCCTGCTAAGTGGCCGGACGTTATTACTGACAGCTTTCGGAGTGTATGCCTAGAGAAAAAGCCATTGTATTTTCGAAAACGGGCACAATATTTTCCGTCTTCCGAAAGGCAATACAAAACTCAGAAACGCTATATGTCACCTCATCTTTGCATGCGAAAGGCTGTAAATGGGGAGGCGTACGAGCGACACTGGTTAATGTACTCGAAGTCCAAAGGTTCCGTTTACTGTTTCATGTGCAAACTATTTTCAATTCCAAGCGACCCCAGTGCTTTCACCACGCACGGCTTTTCTGATTGTAAAAGAGGAGAAGAAAAGGTTTGCGCACATGAAAAAAGCGTTGAGCACCGGAACTGCGTGGCAGCATGGCTCGCCCGCTCTAACTCGAGCAGCACAATTTACAAGGAGCTGGTTAAGCATATTGTCACTGAGACCGCTTACTGCACAGAGGTGTTGAAGCGCGCAGTCGTTGTAGTTAAGCTTCTAGCTGCGCGCAACCTAGCGTTTAGGGGCAGTGAGGAGATTTTTGGTTCAACGAGAAATGGAAACTATATGGGAGTGCTTGAGGCCATTGCCAAGTTTGATTCCTTTCTAGAGGAGCACATCAAACGCTACGGGAACAAAGGAAACGGTCACCCATCGTATCTGTCAAAAACCATTTGTGATGATTTTATCGAGCTTATGGCAACGGCTGTCAAGGAACGTCTCGTTGACGAAGTGAAACGCGCGAAAGTGCTTTGTCAGGGGGCGCACCCACGCACAGTAGCACGGGCGGGAACTTAAAAGGGGGTTTGTTACCTTTGCTTCGCTGATACAATTAATACAAAAACTTCAGAGATCATTGCGTCGACCCGCATTGGGAGAATGCGAAACCTTTGACGCCTCTTCCACGCTCGTCGCCTCTTTTTGCTTCACTTGGGAGCCCTCGTCCCATCGCACCGTCGCTTTCTCCTTTCACGGCAGGGTAACCCCATTCCGACGAGAAGACATAAGGTCACACGTTACCACAACAACCACGTTGGTTCGCCACCACCGCACTTACAGCCATTTGCAACCGCCGCCATTGCAACGCGGCCGACGCAGTCAGGTTCGAAGCCAGGTACTCCGGCTCAGTACACGTGCGCCTTGACCAATGGGCCTCTGCGGCGGGTTACTGTCAACCTCATAGGTGCGCTTGAGGATGCGCTTTTGTATGACCGGGTACGAGCTGCGTAGCGAGGTCTCCCAGTTTTCTGGAAGCAGGAGTTGCCCTAATTCAGGCGGGGGGGGGGTCCTCCTTGCATCCCCAGAATATATGCTTGTGGGTAGCTCTCTCATCGCATAGTGTGCATTTGGGAGAAAATTAATTTGAAATCTAGGGGAGAGAACTAGCATGTTAGGGAAGGATTTTTGTTGGTATCTCCTATGGGTGATTTCCTGCTCTTTATTGAGCCTCTTGTTCGGAAGCGGAAATTTCGTTCGTCCAAGGCGGAAGAGGTGGGTCAAATCATGAAATGGGATAAGGTTGTCCCTGGCTGTTACCAGAGAGGATTCCAACCAGTTGACTAGCGCTAAATAGATAGGGACACACAAGGAATCGACAGGGTACACAGTAAACTTGGAACTGTTATTTTATTACGTGTTGGGAATATTTATACACACGCTCAGACGATCCCGTAATAAATGCGCCGTAAATTATCAGTTTCAAGTTTAGCGTGTGTCCTGCTGCTTCGTTATGTGTCCTTGTCTTTTTAGCGCATGTTACCATGCACGTCGAGATCCGTAAACCAACTAGCCCATTCAAGAGCCTTAAGCCAGAGCGGATGTTGTCACCGCCCAGCAGAGAGAGAGAAACAAACTTATTGCCATAGAATGTTGAGATTCAGCGCAAGTGAGGCTGGTGTGGTCCCCAGGTGTGGGCGACTTCAACAAACGCGGGTAGTTACGAAGGATGCCCTGCCGCTGGCAACCGCCCTCGTGACCTATCGAAGCTACCTAAATTCTCTATTCGACTACTTATCTCCGCATACGGAGACAAGATGAGGACGCCCTTGAGGCCATCTTTCGCAAAATTATTAAGTGTGCCCTGTACCTCCCGATCACTATTTCAAAGAGCCGTCTAATGGCCCTTAGGGTAGTGAATACTTTCCGGGAGCTCCGAAAGGAGCACCTTACAAACCAGTACACGCGCTTGTCGCCAACGCAGTCGGGTCACCGCATTCTTGCTCGACTCCGTATTTAATACACCACTCCCATTGAAGACAGGTTTCGCATACCAGAACTGCGGAGACGCGCCCTCCGTGTGCGACCTCTTCCAGACAACATGTCACATGAAGATCATAATGGTCGGCGCCTGGCACGAGCTGAAGCCCTAGCCCGACATTATGCCAACAGAACAGGTGTGCACTACGTGGACGCCTACAGCCCTCACCACGAGGATGGTACACGGCCACGGTGTTCACCAACAGCAACACAGATAACGGCCTCACCTTCAGAGCATGCCGTTCAACACATTGAGAGGAGGTCACGGTTGCTCGCGTGGTCTAATATTCCGATTCAAAATACATAATCACCGACTCGCAAAGGACCTGTCGGAACGTCGTACAAGTCTGTACTCCCTTCCTAGCCTATCAAATCTACCTAAATTGAAGACGAGGTACTGGCCTGCACAGCGCTACTTTATATGGGCCCCTCCTTTTCTGCGGTTGGTAGGAAACGAGGCAGCAGACGCGGCCGCCTGCGCGCTCTCTCACTGGGATGTGTTTTCCTCCCCACCTGATCAGGAACCCATTTTGATCCTGTCTATACCTTCATAGGTATTACAACATACTACCAAGATAGTCATCGCGTTTACTCTCGCCCATGTAAATGCCTCAAGAAGGCGGATGATCGGCTCCTTCTCGGCTTTTTCAACAATACATTGCTGTGCCTGGCAGCTCTAAGACATTTTGACCCTCCTTTATCGGCAACTGCGTGCACCGTAGAGCGGTGCCTTCGGACACTTACCACATGGCATGGGCCTGCCCCTCTAGCCAAGCTATTCTCCCTATTCCAACCCAACCCGAGAAGGCTGGGAGGCGACCCTGCTCGGCTGCCATGATTTACAGGCCCAACAAACCTTAGTAGGGCGCCAGTATGGCCACCTCCCCTGGTGTTCCAAACTACGTACCTTCACTCAGTGCTTGCAAGGACCAGTCCCTTACGGGCATACGTCCGGTCCCTTGTATAGTAGTTGCGCGGGCAGGGACGCTATGTTTCGTTATTTTTATAGTGCGACAATAATGTTTGTCTTGTATAGCCTGTTGCCACCACCATCACCGTCCTGAGCCCACGAAACGAGGGCCCGTTCTTTTTTTATTTATTTTACCCTAAAAGGCCTGGGGCATTACAGATGGGAGTGGTTGAATGAGATACAATACAGAAAATAGAACACGAAGCAGACAAATTGATGATCGACATATACAATGGTGGCTAATGCGGTCCTAAAATGAGCAATGCCTGCAATGCTGGAAATCGGTCCGGGAAGGTGGTTCCAGTCCTTGGATGTTCGAGGAATGAAGGAGTTGCTGCATGTTTTAGTCCTGAGTGAAGCAATTCCAACCTTGTGTGCGTGGTCCAGACGAGATGATATGTACGAAGGCGAAGGGATGAGTGCTCTACGAATCTTGGGACAAATATGAAAAATTTTAAGGAATAAGTGAATTCGAGAAATTTTTTGACGAGAAGCCAATGAAGGAAGGTTTGACATGCGTTTCATTGATTATATGCTAGCAGTAGGATGGTAGTTATGCAGAATGAAACGAACGGAGTTATTCTGGAAAAGCTCTAGGGCATAGGTTGGGTTAGCACCGCTAGGGTCCCAAATGGATGCAGCGTATTCTAGTTTGCTACGGATTAGTGTCTTTTACAGGAGAACTTTAAGTGAGCTGAGGGCAGAAGAAAAATTACGGCGAAGATAACCAAGCATGCGATTAGCATTGTTAATTATGGTGTTATTGTGAAGGGACCAAGTAAGATCAGAAGAGATTTCGATGCCGAGATAACGATAGGAAGTGACGGATTCGAGCGCACTGTTATTTAGGTAATAGACGCAAAGACTGCAGGAATTTCTAGAGACACGTAAGGCTTTACATTTAGATGTATTAAGGTCCATTTTCAACAAGTCACGCCAATTAGTAATAGCATCCATATCATGTTGCAAGGCATTAGTATCGTACTATCTGCTAATTTCCCGAAAGACAACACAATCATCAGCAAATAAATGAATGTTAAAGAATACACAGTCAGGTAGGTCATTAATGTATATTAGGAACAACAGAGGACCTAACGCAGAGCCCTGAGGCACGCCAGAACCAACGGAACATAATGATAAGTTGCGATTGTTAGATGATACAAACTGGGAACGGTTTTAATAAATTGTTTAAGCCAAATTAGGACGTTAGGTTCAAGGTTTCGTTGGGCTAGTTTGAAGAGGAGGAGTCGATGACAAACATTTTCAAAAGCTTTCTTGAAATCAAGAAATATGCAGTCAGCTATTCAGCCTTTATCAATGATAATATGTAGATTGTGAGGGAATGATGCTAATTGCGTTTCACATGAAAGATATTTTCGGAAACCGTGCTGGGCTCTGTTGAAGAACGAGTTAGTTTCCAGAAAGTTTGCGATATTGGAGTACAGGATGTGCTGTAGTAATTTGCAGGGAATACTGGTTAATGAAATTGGGCGGTAGTTCAGAGGAGAACTTTTGCTACCTGATTTGTGGACCGGGACCACCTTCCCGATTTTCCAGTCAGCAGGAAGAGTGCAGGAGTCGATGGCCTGCTGAAAGATCATGCAAAGCATAAGTGATGAGTACGTTCGGGTGCTTTTCAAAAATTTGCTGTTAATTATGTCAGTTTCAGGGCTAGATGATGTTTTAAGGTTGTCAATTAATTTCAGGATGCCGCTAGGATCAATGCAGACGGGGTCCATTACCGGGTACGCATATGACTGAGAGGGTGGTAATACTACGGATGATCTTAGCCAAAAGTAATGCTGTGACAGGCCAAATAACAACGTTATTACTGAAGGTTTTGTTTAATACATCGGGGCAGTCTGCATCCGGTATAGGGAATCCGTCGGGATCTGTTAAGTGAATTGTGTCGACTTTTCTTGTGTTAATTAACTGTGCGCCAGAATTTTCGGGGACCATTCGTAAGCATGGAGGGTATGGTTTTATTGAGGAAATTACTTTTGGCGTTCTTGAGTGTGGTTACATATACGTTAATAGCTGCCGTATACGCGCTCCATCGGGCGTCTGAAGGGGAACATGAAGCACTACGAAACAGGCGTTTTTTCTTGTTCGATAATCTTTTGAAGTGAAGGTTATACCAAGGTGCGTTTGAGTTGCAAGAAATGGTTCGTAGGGGAATGTGCATGCTTATTTATTAGTTGTTGGATTTTGTTACTGAAAATGCTCCAATTATTTTCTACTGACCGTTTTTTGGAAACCATCAAGGAAGGCGTCAAGCAATAGAGACAGCTCATTGTTAATGACCTCGAAATTAGCTTTGATGTAGTCCCTGATCACTTTTTGTCCTGTTAGTTTCAAGGGGTGGGGCACATATTTCAAAATGAACAGCTAAATGGTCACTTAACCCGGGTATGTATGTTACATGCGGGACGAGATCGGGGCGTGATGTTAGTATTAAGTCCAAGGTGTTTGCGGTAGCTTGCGTTAACCTAGTAGGTTGAGTGACTAACTGAGAAAACGAAAAGACTGAGCAAAGATTCAAGAAATCGTTACTAACAGAAGAGAACGGATTAAGAGCAGGCGAACTGGAAGACCAGGAAATGTTCGGGAAATTAGTCACCGAGTAAAAAACTATCAGCATTAGGATGTCGGAAGTAGGCGCTATTAATAGCATCGTGCAACTGTTCGCAGAAGTTTGATGTGAAGTTCGGGGGGCGATAACATAGACCAAGGATTATTTTGCGGTGGTGGATATCAACGCATATCCAGATGGTTTCAAGGTTGGTATCAATGTGTATCGTATATGACCTAATATTTTTAGAAATAGCCAGCAGAACACCACCACCTTGGCGTTGCGTGCGGTCGCAACGGAAAACGGAAAACTGCGATAAATCATTTACTACTTCGCTGTTGTGAATGTTATAAAGAAGCCATGTTTCTGTGAGCGCGATGATGTCGGCGTTACATGAGTCAATAAGGGAATGCAAAGAGTCACGCTTGTTAATAATTCTTCTTACATTAGCTTGTAAGACAGATATGCTGCGGGACGGTGACAATTTCCTACTTCCCTTCTCGTATTCCTAGGGCGTGTTATTGACTGTGAGTGAAGAATCTTGAAGAACATCCCGCGAGGAGCCGGCTTGTGGTTCGGGACTGGGCTGTAAATCAGCTCGTGACTGAATTACTAATTCAACGTTCTTAGTTATTTCGTTGTATATGACTAATTGATTGTTTACGAACAGCTTGTTGTAGCGAAGCTGGAACTTCGGGGAGTGAGGCAGCTCTTTGCCAAATTCGACAAGCCGGCTCCACGCTAGGCGAGTAGCGTACGAGAAATCCTCAGATATGGAAAGATTGTTTTCCTTCAGAATATCACGGGAGTTCAGAATTTTTTCTTTGATTTTAAAGGAACAGAACTTAATGACAATAGGGCGACACTTCGAGGCTGAATAAGAGCCCTAACGATGAGTACGCTCTATGCATGGGGACAGTGAAACAGGGTCAGCGACAGGAGATAAGGCAGAAATAATCTTTTTCTCTGTTTCATTCCATGTTTCACGTTCGTCAGGGATTCCACGCAAGATTAGATTGTACCGTCGCGATCTATCTTCAAGAGCGTCCAAGCGAGACTGTAGGACAGTTTGTTGGGAGATCAGATCTCCTGCGGAACTTTGCATGGTTGAGAGGCTTTGCTCAAACACATCTAGGGTGCTTATTTTATTCTCAAGGGCTTGTAGCCGGCCAAATATATATATATATAAACTTAATTTCAATGTTTTCCTGGCTTTTCTTGACTTGTTTAATGTCAGCCCAAAGTTCCTCTTGGTTTTTGCCAAATTCTAGCATACGCTCATTGATGTCTTTGAGCATCTGATACAAAGCGTCAGATTGAGCCGTATCGTCAGTCGTTGAGCGAAGCCTGGATTTAGGATTGGCCTCAATATCACCAGAACAAAGCAACAATCGCGCTACATCGAAGCAATCACTCATTAAATCACAGAGCGTATGTGAGCATGGGAGCACGACCAGAAAACGATTGTCGGATCTTTTAGCGCATGAAGAAGAGCGTCTACACACCTGCGGCGAGAACAGAAGAATTGTGTTGGCCATGCTGTCGCAGTGGCAGCTCCCATGCTCACTGACGCGGAAGACGGAGTGCAGCCAATTTATACTGCCGGTGGGAATGGGCGTTGACATGGTTGACCGGAATTTTTCAGGGAAGCCGTGGATAACCTTTCCATCAGGGAATGAAAACGTGTGGTCGAAGGTACCAGGTGGATTGAAGATATCTGGGGGCCGCTCAGGGGCGCATGCGCCGTCGGGCAGAGGAGTCATGACGACGTATCTCGGTAACGATGGTCCGAAGAGCAGCGAAGGGGCCAGGAAGAAGCAAACCACAAAGATGGGACATGCCTGTGGTGAGAACAGAAGAATCTTGTTGGCCATGTTGTCGCACTGGCAGCTCCCATGCTCACTGGTGGTTTTGTGTAGTCTTCTCAGGAGTTGGTTCCATCCCCTCTCGGAGGGGACTGGCAATAAGGTAAACGAGGTTGGGCTTCCCGTGCAGCCCTAGAAGATATGAGCCTGGGTGGCGATTTCTCCCTGGTTGCAATTTTGGCAGGTGGTGTCGTATTCCCCGTCTGTCATGAGTGACAGTCTATAGTGGCTAAAGGTCGAGTGTGTCTGCAACGTACGGAGAAATGTGTCTTGCGCTCGATTTGAGCCAGGGTGGGTAGGCGGCAATCGGCGTCTAGTTTTCCTGTGAACAAAAAAGAATGGTTTTGTGGGAAAGGAAATGGCGCAGTATCTGTCTCGCATATTGGCGCACACCTGAACGGCGCCGTAAGGAAAGGGATAAACGAGGGAGTGAAAGAAGAAGAGAAAGAAGTGCCGTAAGGGAGGGCATCGGAATAATTCCGACCACCTTGGGATTCATATTTGAACAGCGCAATAAAACAACGGAACACAACGAATAATGGACACCACAAGCGCTGACTCGCAACTAGATTTTTATTCACGTCAAAGGTATCTTACGTACTAAGAACACCAAACACAAACGAGAGGGAAAACAAAGGAAACCAAAAGAAAAACGCAAAAGCTAATCATGCCCACAACGGTGACAATCGGCACGAGCGCAAAGCTACACATCTTGGCCGGATATGAACATCACCTCTTTATCAGTCAGTGCGACAGAAGGATTACTAATACAACTATCTGATTGCAAGGGGACGTTAAAAGCCTCTAACATCTCACGCGTTAGGCTGTCATTATGTTTATCTAAGATGACGGTGTTAGAAATCAGAGGGGTGCATGTACCTTTTATCCAGTGACGGACAAGGTTACAAGAAGACCCATTATCTCGGGTCCTCTGGGGCTCACTTAGACGAGCGTTAACGCCACGTCCAGTCTGGCCAATATAAGTCCCCCCGCAAGTACACGGTATCCTGTCGACAACAACGATATTAGAGGGCACAAAAGGGCTCTTAAGGTTGATCTAACAGCCTCCACTCTTTCTTCGCGGTTGTTGCTTTTTGGTTCGCTTCCACCTGCCAGCACACACCTCTAAGTTTCCTTGGCGCTGAAAAAAAAGTACATCAACATCGTACCCCACCTCCACATTCTTTAAACCATGCCCTACACCATGTATGTAAGGCACCACCACAAGCTTTTTTTCTTCTTGTTTTTGTTTCTCCCATCTCTTGATCCATCTTAGAAGCTTATCACATTCTCTGGAAATCAGGTGAGAGGGGTAACCGCTAGATTTTAATTGGCCAACTTCACGCAAAATGGTTTCATTGATTCTTTCAAAACATGATTAGTTCATGGTAGATTTCAGGCCAGAAAAAACAATGCCATTTTTTACCAGGCCTGACTGGTAATTTAGGAAAGACTTGGTAGAGCGAGGGGAGTATTCCCAACACACATGACGCACTTCCAAGAAGAGTCTTAAATCCAGAAGTAGAAGTACCTCTTCTTTGGGAAGTTCAGTCGTGAAAGTTATGCCCATAGCCCATTCTTTGAAAGCCTTCCGTACATCTACCGCCCTACGTGTAATGTCCCCCTTCAGGGGATCTTTAACGTGCACTGACATCGCACAGCACACGGGCGCCTTAGCGTTTCCCCTCCATCGAAACGCAGCCGCCGCGGTCAAGTTCGAAACCAGCAACTCTGGACGTCGGAAACTGCGGCAAAGATCTAGGCAGCCTCGGCAAGAGTGTCTGGACGCGTGCGTATGGCTGCTCTGTTAGTTAGGCCTTGGGCTAGTCGGTCGACCTCTTCGTTTCCGGAGTTTTCCTCGTGGGCGGGTACCCAGGCTAGGTCGATCTTATAGACGAGAGCGCAGCCACGTATGATGCGTGCTGGAGGGTGGCAGGTGAAACCTGCCTAGTGATTTTGTATCGCTCTTTTAGAGTCGCTTTGGACTGTGCGCGTACGTGAGTCAGCGATGGCCAGCGCGATGCGGTTTCTTTCCCCGCGGTGGAGGAGTGGGCTCACACTGTGGCGGAGGGGAAGAGAGTGGATTGTGGCTTGCTTGCTCAAGCCACTTATGTGGTGGCATTCTGCAGTGCCGTGTCTACGTTTATTGCGGGCTCGTCGGGAAGATATGTGACACCCAGTGCTTGGGCTTTGCGCTGACGGCGCGTTCGTCGATTGCTTTGATGACAAGGCCGCTATGGACCCCTATCGGAATGGGCGCCGTGGGTTGGACGTCGTCAGTTGCATTAACGTTGAGGCGGTCAAGTATTTGCCGGCTTTGTTTATTGCGGTAGAGGCGGTGGTTTTGGGTGGTTTGTGTGCCCCTATGAGTTCTGTGAGCGTGCTGACTAAACCTCGGGCTGTCTGGTAAGCCGCCTCTTTTCCAGCTTTGCCAGAGTGTACCGGCACCCAAATCAATTAAGTGTGTCTGTCTGGGGAGGGTATATAATTAGGAATATTAAGAGTGTATTGTGCAATTCTGTCCCGGGCGAAATCGTGTATGGCAGTCTTGTAGTCACTGAGAATATCTGCCTGTAGGTCTCTAATGGCTAAAGGAATGGCTGCTGCCTCAGTCATTGCGGATGTACGTACACGGATGGAGGCTGACAGGACTGGGCATGTGTTCTCGGAATCCGTACCACTGCAAGTCATCTGTGGAGAGGTGGATACTGAGCCGCATCGACGTAGATGACACCCGATTGCTGCTTATATTTCCGATGGAGAGCCAGAGCCCTGGCCGTCTTCCTACTCTGTTGGTGTACACGATTTTAAGGTTTGGGTGTGTATGTGTGTGTGTGTGGGGGGGGGGGGTTGTGGGTAGGTTTCTGGTTGATCTATTTCTGGCTCTGCGTTTTCGTCTAGTGTGCCGACAGAAACCAACAACAGAACGACAGAAACCAACAACGACGAAACCAATGTTACCCCTGTCCAAGACTTATTCAGTAACAGCTGCGAGATAAGAAGGAAAAACATGTTCCGCGGCCACATGAATGTGCGCATGCCGTCGCCATGAAGTCGTCCTGAAACTTTGAGTTAATAATGAGTTCGATTGCATTCAAACGCTTTGCATATAATAATTTAGGTTCCCAAACATATTCAAAATGCGTTATGCCGGGTTTTGACATCTTTGTTGTGTCCTGAGAAATCTGCTGTCTATAGAAAATCTGAGATTTCCCAAGCACAGAGGAAAATAAGGGACTCTTCAATGTGTGACTTATTATGTACATGTGGCAGTAATGCCGATGTTATGTGCTTAAAAGTTTTGCGGTGCACTTGCCTCGTTTCATTTTATTAGCCTAACCTTAAGGCAACCGCCGCGGTGGCTGAGCGGTCATGACGCTCGGCTGCCGGCCCGAAAGACGCGGGCTCGATCCCGGCCGCGGCGGTCGAATTTCGATGGAGGCGAAATTCTGCAGGCCTGTGTACTGTGCGATGTCAGTGCACGTTAAAGAACCCCAGGTGGTCGAAATTTCGGGAGCCCTTCACTACGACGTCTCTCATAGCCTGAGTTGCGTTGGGACGTTAAACCCCTACAAACCTAAAACCTCACCTTAAGGCGTGTTCACACTGACTTCCACCTTTTTGAGAGCTCTGAAAGGGATGGGATTTCACCATACTTGCTAGGCAGAAGCAGGCAGCCTAAAAGAAGCCGAGAAGGGTCTTTCAACTGCACTATGCTTTATATCATGACTGGCGCGCTTGTATATTCTTTCTCAAATATACTGTACTAATTTTCCATAGCGAGCCCATCAGCAGGGTATCTTCTACTGCACATGAGGAAGGGTACCCTAAAATAAATGCTCAGTAATCACACGAGAGAGCAAAACCAACAAAGGTAGTGTTAGCTCCTATTCGAAGGAACGGTACCCGCACCGACCAGGAAGCATTCTAGTGCCAGATCTTCAATTAAGGCCAAGCTTCGATGCGCCACTTGGACCGAGACTGAAGTGAAAGTAAAAACATCGAAAATGGGAAATTTATCGCTGCCTCCATTTTCTGGGACACGGAGGGTATTCTCATGGTTTTTTACCCACAAAATGCCGCACATAATGCGCAGGTATATTACAAGAAAAGTGCTACCGTACCCCTGCATTAGCACCGACATATGTTTTGCTTGGTCGTCTTGCTCCCCTCAAAGCTTATTAATAAGCACGCGGTACGGACATAAGGAAGTTTAATATGGACAAAATCGACCATGCTGTAATGAATGGTATTAGCCTAAAAGCCTTGAAGATAAAAGTACACTTAGGGGAAAACCAGATATATGCGCTAAGAGACAAAGAGGGCAATGTCATTAGCAATATGGATAAGATAAAGTAGCCGAGTAGTTCTACACAAATATATACAATAGGCAATGTAATCAGAACCATAATGATAGTGGCAGTAGCGCACAACAATTGGACATCGCTCCAGTAAAAAAAGAGAAAGTAAAGAGAGCCTTAGGAGCATTGCAAAGGGGGAAAGCAACAGGTGGGGATTAGGTAACAGCAGATCTCTTCAAGGACGGACAGGAGTTTCAGCAAGAAAAATTAGACACCCTATATACGCAATCCCTTATGATTTCGAGCGTAGCAGAAGCTTGGAAGAAAACTAACATTATCTTAATTTATAATAAAAGATACATAAGGACTTGAAAAACTGAAGACCCATCAGCTTACGGTCCGTTTCCTACAAGGTATTTACGAAGGTGATCGTTCTGGGTATTGTACTGAACTTGCTATTACAGACAAATTAAGAATTGATACTGGTGAAGACAAATTTGCAGGAGCCGTCGTTATAGACTTGTCAAAAGCTTCTGACATCATTAACAATCCAATTTTGTTCACTAGACTAGAATAAATTGGTATTGCCGGCCCCCCGTTAATATTGCTACAAGATTACTTGCAAAATAGATCACAAACTGTCAATATTTCAGATGGCTACTCTGATGTTGTGTTTACAAAGTTGTGCGTACCACAATTTCCTATTCGGGGTCCTCTCTTATTTTTATTTATATTCACAGTTAACCAAAGTGCCTCGGTTCCTCCAAGTGCATATTATATGCTGACGACAACACAATTTTTAACTCAGTTCCAAGCGTTACTAATCTCGTATCTAAAGTTAATCATGACCTGTAAAACCTTCTATATTGGTGCAAATCAACACAGTTTGAACATGAATTCCAACAAAACGAAGTTTGTTGTTTTCAGCTCGCATCAACGCCAGTCACTTTTCATTCCTCCTGTTTAAATTGGTCAGTATCTCATAGAGGCTAGCGACTTTGCCTTAATTCTGGGTGTGTATTTGGACAGCCATCCAGTTTCATAAACACATAACCAATGTAAAGAAAAAAATGGCATACGGTTTGAGAAGCCTTACTAAAGCCCGTCCATACTTCTCTAACGGCATATTAATATCCTTATATTACGGATTTATACACCCACACATCACTTAAGGTATAGTATTCTGGGGAACCACGTAAAATCAAGCCATTCGTATGCTTACCTACAGTTCCTATTACACCGGAGCAGCATTTATTCTTCAGGAACATAACATCCTCTCCGTATCACAGCTTGTTAGACATTCTCTTGGCACTCTCATGTACAAACTTGTCAACAATCTAATCTCTCTTCCTCTCATACCACAGTGTTATCTTGTAAGCACCAACATAATCCGGTTTGCACTCAATAACAATATTGTCCTACCTAGAGTACGCACCAATTACGAAAACAGGCAACAGTTGCTGCCTGGAATACTATACCCGTAGAACAAAAATATACTCATTCAATCTTCATCTTTAAAGCACGCTTTAAACGAGCAATTGTTATCTAAGAGCCCTCATTGTGATTAATGCGTTTCCTTTTCCTCTTGCATGTAAATTGCACTGCCTCCTAGCCTTCGTTATAATTCAGTATGATATTGTCACCGACAAACGAAGCAGGACGCGGGATTCACAACCATTTACTGTGGCGAGGCTTGCCGAACAACCGCGCACATTAGAGAGAAAGAAGACGTTCGGCCACGTGCTGCGAGACAGGCTCAGCCACCAGGTGGCGCGGGCAGAATGTCAGCAATGTGACATTGCCCCTCTCCCTTCCAAGAGGCATCCACTTCGATGCCGTGCGCGAGGGGAAAAGACATACGTAAGGCTTCCAGGCAGCGGCGCGAGTGTCTTCGTGGAAACGGGCTAACGGGAGTAATACGGCTTCATTCGCGCCACGTGGACTACTCCGGACGTCGGTTGTCGAGACGACCGGACAGTTCCTTGAGAGAGCACCTCGTAGGTCACCGCGCTGAGGCGGCGTAACTCCTGGTATGGACCAAATTAACGGCGAAGAAGCTTCTCAGACCGCCCTCGCAAACGGATCGGACTCCACACCCAGACTTAGTCACCGGGTGTATAAATCACCTCCCTGCAGCGGAGGTTGTAGCGCTCGGCGTCGCGTTGTTGTTGGCACCGGATTCGCTGTCGAGCAACTTGGCGAGTGGCTTCAGTGTCACGAACAAATTGTTCAGCGTCCACGACAGAAGAGGGAGTAGGATCCGGAAGAAGCATGGCGTCCAGCAAGGTCAAGGCTTCGCGACCGTGCACCAAAGTGAAGCGCGTCGTTTCGTGGAGCGCAGTGTTGTACGCGAACGTGATGTGAGACAGTATCCGGTACCAGTTCGCATGGTCATCGTCGACATACATAGAAAGCATATCGGCAATTGTCTTCTTAAGCCGCTCAGTCAGTCCGTTTGTTTGCGGATGGTAAGCTGTAGTATTGCGATGGCTGGTGCCACTGAGTCGAAGTACTTCGCTCGTAAGTGAAGACGTAAACGCGGTGCCCTTGTCAGTTAATACGACTTTTGGGGCTTCGTGACGAAGCACAATGTTGTTAATGAAAGAATGTGCCACGTGGAAGGGCCTTGTTCTCACAGTAGCGGCTAAGATAGTAGTGGCAACAGCAATACAACGGTTACCCATGGAAGACACCGGAAACGGGCCGAGTAAGTCCATGCCGACTTGTTTAAATGGGAGGCGAGGGGGATCGATAGGCTGCAGGAGCCCGGCTGGTTTAGTCGGCGGCGTCTTCCGGCGCTGACACTCACGACAGGTTCGCACGTAGCGGTGGACAACCGCAGCAAGCCTGGGCCAGTAGTACTTGTGGCGTATGCGCTCTAACGTGCTGGAAAACCCTAGGTGGCCCGAGAGAAGGTAGTCGTGGCACGAACGCAGAACTTCGTCACGAACCGTTGTAGGCCCTACAAGCAGATAGACAGTGTCCGTTGGGCCGTAGTTCTTTTTGTAGAGGACACCATCGCGCAAGCAATACGATGACAGTCCGCGCTTGAAGAGCCTAGGTCGTGATGGAGCGGTTCCTTCGAGGTACTCGATGAGGGGCAGCAGTTCGGAGTCGTCCCTCTGTTGGCGGGCAAGGGTGGATGTGGTGACAGCACCGAGAAAAGCGGAATCGTCGTCGGACTCGTCCGTGGGACAGGGAATAGGAGCGCGGGAGATACAGTCAGCATCACTGTTTCTGGCCGGACTTCTGCACGATGGTGACATCAGATTCTTGTAACCGAAGACTCCATCGAGCAAGCCGCCCCGAGGGATCTTTCAGGTTCGCCAGCCAACACAATGAATGATGGTCGCTCACTACCCGAAACGGGCGGCCATACAAGTACGGTCGAAATTTCGTAACTGCCCACTGTACAGCCAGACATTCCTTTTCCGTGGTGGAATAATTGACTTCAGAACGGGATAAAGTGCGACTGTCGTAAGCAATCACGCGTACTAGACCATCTTGCCGCTGAATAAGGACCGCTCCGACACCAACGTTACTGGCATCAGTGTGCAGTTCCGTGTCGGCCTCTTCGTCCAAGTGGCCTAGCACAGGCGCACATTGGAGACGGGACTTGAGTTCCATGAAGGCTCTTTCCTGGTCCTGGCCCCAGAAGAAGGGTTCAGCGTCTTTCGTCAGGCGGGTCAGCGGCCCAGCTAGCTTGGAGAAATTGCTAACAAACCGAGGATAGCACGCGCAGAGGCCCAAGAAACGACACAGGCTCTGTTTGTCTGTTGGCTTGGGGAAGGGAGCTACGGCGGCCGTCTTTTCGGGGTCTGGACTAACACCTCGAGCGCTGACAAAGTGACCAAGAAATTTTACCTCGTGAAACGCAAAGTGACATTTTTCTGCCTTGAGAGAGAGACCAGCGGTACGTATGGCCTCGAAAACAGCACGCAAACGTTTCAGGTGCTCATCGAACGTGTCAGAGAAGATCACGACATCGTCGAGATGTACGAGGCACGACTGCCACTTCTGGCCAGACAGCACGGTATCCATCATTCGTTGGAATGAGGCAGGGGCCGGGCACAAGAGCACCTTAACCTCGTACAAACCATCAGGAGTAATAAAGGCGATCTTCTCCCGGTCGCGTTCGTCGACCTCTACTTGCCAATACCCACTGCGGAGGTCAAGGAACGAAAAGTAGCTGGCATGGCGCAGGCGGTCTAGGGAGTCATCAATGCGTGGCAGAGGATACATATCCTTTTTCGGGACGTTATTGAGGCGCCTATAATCCACGCAGAACCTGAGGGTGCCATCTTTCTTCGTGACGAGGACAACAGGCGATGTCCAGGGGCTCGTGGACGGTTGTATGACGTCGTCCTGGAGCATGTGTGTAACTTGATGGCGGATGGCGTCACGTTATTTTGAAGACACGCGATAAGAGCGCTGGCATAGTGGTCTTTGGTCGTCAGCAACGATAATTCTTTGCTTTGTAAGTGGCGTCTGTCGCACCTTGGAAGTTGATGCAAAACAGTCGCGGAAGAAAGAGATGAGGTTTTCCACGCAGCGTTTGTGACTGGCCAAGAGGTGTGGGTTTACGTCGGTCAGAATGGCTGTAGCCATTGCATCGTCGATGCCAGACGTGGTGGACAAAGAGCACTGCCTGGAACACTCTCCACGCTCGTCAAAATAAGCGATCACCGCTGTTTTGGTTTAATGCTGTGGTTCACGGGTAAAGTTGGTGACTAAAGATGTCGGTGCGACCGTTGGCAAGTTCTACTAGGCCTCGAGTGACACAAACTTGCTGAGTGAGTAACAGCGACACGTTCGCTTCAGCGATGCCAAGAGTGCCGGTGCGGTCATTACACTCGACTGTGACGAACTTGCTGGCTCGCGGAGGGATTGTTATGTGGTCGTCACATACGCGCAACATTACTCTGCTGGGCTTGGTGTTGGTGTCGCAGTTCTTCACGAACAATGCTCCACACAAGCTCTCTCAGCGCCTCATCCACGGGGCCTGGCAAGGACGTGCAGTTGTGAGCGGCTGCTACATTTGCCTGACGGCCGTATTGGGCACTCCGTTCCAACAATGAACGTTCCATGCTCGTAGCTTCCTTGGTGAAGGCGGCGACGGTTCTCGGAGGGGCGCGCATGAGGCCAGCAAACAGCTTCTCCTTTACCCCACGCATAAGGTGCCGCACCTTTATAGCTTCGGGCATGGCCGGGTCGGCCCGATTGAAGAGGCGGGTCATGTCCTCAATAAACATGGCCACGCTCTCGTTGGACTGCTGTGACCTGGAGCGAAGGGCAATCTCAGCATTTTCCTTTGGCTCGTTCGAGCTGAATGGGCGAGCAGCTCACGCGAAAAGCTGCCCAGTTGGAAAGGGATGCCTTGTGATCCTCGAACCACGTTTTCGCCGAGTCTTGCAGTGCGAAATAAACATTCATCGGCTTCCGCTCGTCGCCCCATTGGTTGAACGCAGTAGCAGGGTCAAAACTGGACAACTGATATTCAACATCCTCGAACCGGTCGCCGTGGAAGGATTGTGGCAACCGAGGTGCGAGAAGGAAGAACGGCGGGGCACTGCCGGAGCACTGACCTGTCTGGCTGGCAGTGGTGGAACTCATAGCTCGCACAGGCGTTGTCAGTGGCTCATACTCGGGTTGCAGGCCTCGCAGGCGACGGCTGGCTTTGTGGACAGGTGTAGCGTCCGCGCGTCGGGGAGAAGCGTCAGGGATTTCGACAGGGTCAGCGTACATGGGATGGTACCTAGCACCTCCACCAAATGTCACCGACAAACGAAGCAGGACGCGGGAAGCACAACCGTTTACTGGGGCGAGGCTTGCCGAACAACCGCGCACATTCGAGAGGAAGAAGACGTTCGGCCAGGCGCTGAGAGACAGGTTCGGCCACCAGGTGGCGCCGGCAGAATGTCAGCAATGTGGCAATATATAATTCAGTACGTGTCGGTGGTCCTTTGTAATAGCTTTTTAATAGTGTTTATTTCTCTCCCATGTGCCTGCTTTAAGTTTGGTTTATGGTTTATGAGGGTTTAACGTCCCAAAGCGAGTCAGGCTATGAGACACGCTGTAATGAAGGGCTCGAAAAATTAAGACCCCCATGCGGTCTTTAACGTGCACTGACATCGCAAAGTACACGGGCCTCCAGAATTTCGCCTACATCGAAATTTGACCCCTGCGGCTGGGATCGAACTCGCGTCATTCAGGCCAGCAGCCGAGCGCCATAACCTCTCAGCCACCACGGCGGCATCTGCTTTAAGTTGCATCATATATGTATATATTCAATTTCTCATATTCATCTGATCTATCGCAGCTGTTAAATGGTTTACACTATGTATTTGATTAGGAGGTTCCATTACAGTCTTTGACTTTGGGACATCCTTATGCCTTATATGATGTACACATGAAAAATATAAACAAATATAGGCTGATTCTGATTCTAATTCTGATTCTAACACAGTCAGGGCAACCTTCAATCAACCAGTTATCAGGCAGGCTTTCGTAAAGGCTGCTGCTGAGTACAACACATTGACACTGTCAATCACTTCGGAAAGAAATGAGCGGAATAGAACCAAAACATTTATATAGCCTTCATTGATTACGAGAAAGCATTTGACTCCGTCGAAACTGCAGCAATCATGCAGGAATTACGAAATCGGGGTGTAGACGACCCTTATGTAAAAGTACTGGAAGGTATCTGTAACTGTTACAAAGCTGTCATAGTTCTTAATGAAGTCAGCAATGAAACCCTAATATGAAAAGGTTTCAGGAAGACACGGTCTCGCCAGTGCTAATCACCGCCTGCTTCCAGGAGGTATTTGGAAGCCATAATTGGGAGAAGTAGGGCAAAACAGTTAGTGCAGAATACCTTAGTAATTTGCAATTCGCTGATGGCATTGCCTTGCTGTTTCACTCAGGAGATGAACTGCACAGCACCATCAATGAGTTACACAGGCAGAGCAGAACGGTGCGTCTAAAAATTAACATTCAGAAAACCTATGTAATGCTTACGCTCTGGTAACAAAACAGCAGTTCGCAATTAGTATTGAGTAGCTGAAAGTGGTAAACGAATACGCCTACTTAGGACAGGTAGTGCCCACTGACCCGGATCATGATAAGGAAGTGACTAGAGGAATAATACTGGCGTGATGCGCATGCGGCAGGTTCTCTCGGATCATGAATGACAGTTTACCAGCGTCACTCAATAAAAAAAGCATGCAACAGTTTTATCTTACCGGCACTGACCTATGGGGCAGAAACGTGGAGGGTAACGAAAAACGGCTCAGCTTAAGTTAACGACAGCGCAGAGAGCTATGGGAAGAAAAATGATAGGTGTAATGTTAAAAAATTTAGAAGAAGGCAGAGCGGGTAAGGGAAGAAACACGTGTTACTTGCATTCTAGTCGAAATCAATAAGAACAAATAGGCTTGGGTAGAGGACGTATATATGCGAAGGCACGATAACCGCTGGTCCTTAAGGGCAACGGAGTGAATTCCAAGTGAAGGCAAACGTAGCAGCGGGCGGCAGAGTGTTAGGTGGCTGGTTGAAATTACAGAATTCGTGGGAACACGGTGGGCGTGGCTTTAACAGGACAGGGTTGATTGGCGAGATAGGGGATGACGTTGTCCCTCGGCTCTCTGTGCAGGACGACTCCTACGTGACGGGCGACCTGGCGCTCGTCCAGGGCATCGGCCACGTGGACATACACAAGCGATACGAGTGGGACACTCAGAAGACTGACTGTATCTTCAATGGCAGCTGTATGTTCACGCACGAGTACTTCGAGTACGGCCTGAGCATTGGCCGTCGCAGCCAGTGGGGCCTGGTACTATGGAGCCAGAGACTGGAGGCGGGTGAGACGCTGGACCTGTCACCGAGGTTCGGCAGCACGGACTACGCGGAATTGTTCAACCAAACAAGAGCAGCCCTCCTGAAAGAAGTGTCGACGAATGAACATGCCACCACAGATGCCAGTTCATCGAGCACCACCCTCTTTGGATTAAAGGAAAGCTCCCTCTAATTTCGAAATACGTCATAGCGGAAAAGCCTGCGGTTTGAAGCGGAGTTCCCGATACTGACTGCTGAGGTGTTTGGTATCTGTTGGTATATTAAAGAAAATACAAAAAGGAAGCAATATAGGTTGCCGGCCACCGCAATTGCTGTCTAATATTTTAAGAACTTCGTATTCGAATCAAAAGTAATCATATTTGCGCTGCTCGCGTGCGAGTGCCCAGGCACTGTCCGAGATGTCCCTGCGCGCGAGCGACCACTGGCCATATTTACAAAACAAAGCGTTGTACATCCAAAGCCACCCGCGCATAGCCCCATGTTGCAAATTAAACGCGCCCGCGGTACTTTGCGCAAGCGGCCAGAGGGGCGCCCGGCCGCATATCGCCCAAAGTAGCATACAACTTGGCGATTTGCAACCGCGCGATGCCAGGCGCGCCTCCTCGTTGCAGGCACAGCGACGCATGGTTGCTCTGTCGTAGTTGCGCCCACTGCCGCGCGGCCACAGGAGCGTCATGAGATTGCCCGTGATGATTCCCAGCGCCCTGTAAGCTGCTAAGAAGATCTCGCGACGCGGCTCTGCGTAAGCGGGAGAGTGTAGGAGCATGTGTCTCTACTGTACCGCAATCACTGCACGCGTCGCTGAGCCAAAGTGCCTGGTCCACACGCCTTAGCAGCCCGGGCCACACGCAGCCGACGCGCACTCGCAACGTCATTGAGCCCTTGAGAATGAGCGCGCGTTCACGACAGGGATGCGCTCTCCTTGCGCAATTCGTAGGGTCGGGCGTTGCCGACAGAGGCGGTCGAAGATCACCGCACACACGTCCTCCAGTGCAAGCGAAACGTCACCATATGCATGCTGATGTGAACGTACCTGGCGTACACTGCGCTCGAACGTCGGACCCGCGTTCCGCGAGACGCACAATGCGCTCGCGTATCGCGCACAGCAGCGAGGATGGGAGTTTGCAGGCGGCTGAGGACAGCGCTCCTCCTGCAACTATTCCGCAACCGCCATCACTGCAAAGGAACTTCTACAAAACTCCTTGGAAACATTTCTTATTATTTAGCCTTTAGGGGGGAAACATTGGCACTGTAGTACATTTCTGTGATGCGAGTTGCCCGACTTTCGGAGTAGTTTATATCAACAAGTGGTTGGATGCATGAAACAAGTTATGTAAGTTAAAGCAGATACAGAAAAGGAAAAAATGTGAGCCTCTGCGAAAAGCAAGCAAGGCGGAAGCACAATTGCAAAAAAAAATCTATAAGGCAATGTTTTCGTCAGCCAGCTATCGCCTTTTGCCGCATCGCCGGAGTTTGCTTTTCCTCCTAATCCATAGCTGAGGCGTTCCCGGTTTCTTGTCGAATTTTGTGAGGAAGTACTCTTAAACAGTTTCTCGCAAGCCACTTGTTCTCCACGCTATGGTCGCTGCTTTTTTCCACGCGATGACTGGTTCTTTCAGACAAACGATGCATGCCTGGGCGGAATCTTAGCTTCTTTTCCGTCCCTCCCCTCGTAACGAGCCTTCCCTGTTCTCCAGGTTGAAGAGGAAGGGGGAAGGACGGCTACCTGTGAGGTCTTTCGGCTACTCAGCGTGATGATGGGGGAGACCACGCCACCGACATGCAGTATAGCCGTCTGGTTGGACAGGAAGCCCTGGCTAGCCCGGATCTCCCCCAAAACATTTCCTTTATCCTCAATATCCACTACAGTATCTACACCAGAGATGGGCATCCTCACGAGGGTGAACCCTCATGAGGGAGTCCTCACCCTCACCTCATGAGGGTTTCACTCGGTGACGTGAGGGTGAGGGAGGATGGGTGGATGAAAATACGAGGACGAGGGTGAGGAAGGAAAGACATGGCGAGGTGAGGGCGAGGGAGGGAGGAGATGGTGAGGGCGAGGGAGGGAGAACATGATGAGGTGAGGGCGAGGGAAGGCAAGACACACAGTCTGAGGGCGAGGCTGGAGCCCCGAAACCTAGTCTAGGCTAATGTTTCTTGTCTGGACAGCCCGTTATTGATTCCATTTTAGAGCGCTAGATTTTAAGGCGAAGGTTCCCAGGGAAGGCAATTTCTGCAGTCAGAAGGTACACGATGGTGAACAGCAGGTTGTGGTCCGTAAGAGCTAAACACTGCTCGATCTCAGCTTCTTTTATCTGAATTCTTTGTGCAATTTCACAGCTCACGAATGGTATGCTTGTTAGTGTGGGCTGACAACTAAGTTTTTTCTTCTTCTTTTCATGCTTTATAGTTATCTTGTGCCGTTCCAAAACAGTGTGTTCCCAGCAACGAAATGCATATCGCAGGCTGTGCGATATGGGCAGGTATTACAGTTTTTGCTGGCCTGGAGCCATCCTTCAGAACTCTTTTCCCGTTCACAACGTACTTAATTGTACTTCTGTTTTTTTTTGTTTACCTTTGGGCGGGCTGAGCTTAGACCCGGGCTACTGTTGTCACTGCTCATTTCAGTGCTTCTGGAAAACTTTGAACAAAAAGATAAAGTTGCACCATAGGATCGAACTTTCACCTAATATGGCAGCTCGAAAGTCCAGCTTCTCCACTGTAGCAAAAATTAAACTGGCGCGCACAAATAAGAACTCATAGAGCAAAATGCATAAGGCGCTGCACCATTTAATCGGGCCGCAACTCTTAGTAATTCTTGGCGCCTTCAATTTTGGGAAGCCGCTGTTAAGGACAATGTGCACGTGTCTTGCTTTGAGTTCTATGCAGCTTCGCTTAAGCGGCAGCACCGACGATGACCTGAGTACCTGCTTTAAAATTTGGCTTCGTTTGTTGTGCAGATGACGTCTTGAGCGATGTGCTTGCTCATGCCGTTCGTTGCGGCTCGAATACTCCACCGATTCCGGGGTGCGTCCTCAGTGGCGCGACGGCGCTGGTAGTAGATGTGGGCTCCTGGGCTCCAGCTCTTGCTTTCGCTAGCCGGTAATCCGATTCCCGGACGTAAAGCACAGGAAGTGCAATTCGATGGCGGGTCTACCGTGTAAACCGTGTAAAACGTTTCCAGCTAAACTCTCCGTAAGGCCAAGAATAAAAAAATACAAAACGAAAAGTGCGGGTTTTGAATGCACCTCTTCTCCCCCTCGACGCGCACGCGCTAGGCGGAGGTTTGAACGCGACGGCGGCGACTGCGTTTTGATGCATTAAGGCGAAACCACGAAGTCAACCGTGTGGTGTGCAAGGCCAGAGCACCTGAGATTCGCTCTCCACACGGCGCCTCTTTCTTTCACTCTCCCCTTCCTCACTTCCCTAGCGCCGCTATCATGGTGTCCACTGTGAACTGAGACAATTACTGCACCTTTCATTTCCTCAAAAAAAAAAAAAACCCAGCGTCGTTTTCATTGGCTCTCGCCTCTCCGCTAAGGAAGAAAGCCAGCGCCAGCATCGCGTAAGAAACTCAACACTTATGTTTTCTGTTTAGACGCAAAGCGGCCTGATTGCTTGATACGTCGCGTTGGCTCCGTGCAAGTTGAGCTTAGCGAAGTTAGAAACAATGAATGAAGCGCCAGGTTCCTTCAAGTGGCGCATCGAAGCTTGGCCTTAATTGAAGATCTGGCACTAGAATGCTTCCTGGTCGGTGCGAATACAGTTCCTTCGAATAGGAGCTAACACTACCTTTGTTGGTTTTGCTCTCTCGTGTGATTACTGAGCATTCATTTTAGGGTACCCTTCCTCATGTGCAGTAGAAGATACCCTGCTGATGGGCTCGCTATGGAAAATTAGTACAGTATATTTGAGAAAGAATATACAAGCGCGCCAGTCATGATATAAAGCATAGTGCAGTTGAAAGACCCTTCTCGGCTTCTTTTAGGCTGCCTGCTTCTGCCTAGGAAGTATGGTGAAATCCCATCCCTTTCAGAGCTCTCAAAAAGGTGGAAGTCAGTGTGAACACGCCTTAAGGTGAGGTTGTAGGTTTGTAGAGGTTTAACGTCCCAACGCAACTCAGGCTATGAGAGACGTCGTAGTGAAGGGCTCCCGAAATTTCGACCACCTGGGGTTCTTTAACGTGCACTGACATCGCACAGTACACAGGCCTGCAGAATTTCGCCTCCATCGAAATTCGACCGCCGCAGCCGGGATCGAACCCGCGTCTTTCGGGCCGGCAGCCGAGCGTCATGACCACTCAGCCACCGCGGCGGTTGCCTTAAGGTTAGGCTAATAAAATGAAACGAGGCAAGTGCACTGCAAAACTTTTAAGCACATAACATCGGCATTACTGCCACATGTACATAATAAGTCACACATTGAAGAGTCCCTTATTTTCCTCTGTGCTTGGGAAATCTCAAGAATTTCTATAGACAGCAGATTTCTCAGGACACAACAAAGATGTCAAAACCCGGCATAACGCATTTTGATTATGTTTGGGAACCTAAATTATTATATGCAAAGCGTTTGAATGCAATCGAATTCATTGTTAATAATAATTGGTTTTTTGAGGAAAGGAAATGGCGCAGTATCTGTCTCATATATCGTTGGACACCTGAACCGCGCCGTAAGGGAAGGGATAAAGGAGGGAGTGAAAGAAGAAAGGAAGAATAGGTACCGTAGTGGAGGGCTCCGGAATAATTTCGACCACCTGGGGATCTTTAACGTGCACTGACACCGCACAGCACACGGGCGCCTTAGCGTTTTTCCTCCATAAAAACGCAGCTGCCGCGGTCGGGTTCGAACCCGGGAACTCCGGATCAGTAGTCGAGCGCCCTAACCACTGAGCCACCACGGCGGGGCCGAATTCATTATTAACTCTCAGTTTCAGGACGACTTCAAGGCGACGGCATGCGCACATTCATGTGGCCGCGGAACATGTTTTTCCTTCTTATCTCGCAGCTCTTACTGAATAAGTCTTGGACAGGGGTAACATTGGTTTCGTCGTTGTTGGTTTCTGTCGGCACACTAGACAAAAACGCAGAGCCAGAAATAGATCAACCAGAAACCTACCCACACCAATTAGGAAACAGGTCGACATTGAATTACACCCCCCCCCCCCCCACACACACACACACATACACACCCAAACCTTAAAATCGGGTACACCAACAGAGTAGGAAGACGGCCAGGGCTCTGGCTCTCCATCGGAAATATAAGCAGCAATCAGGTGTCATCTACGTCGATGCGGCTCAGTATCCACCTCTCCACAGATGACTTGCAGTGGTACGGATTCCGAGAACACATGCCACAGTCCTGTCAGCCTCCATCCGTGTACGTACATCCGCAATGACTGAGGCAGCAGCCATTCCTTTAGCCATTAGAGACCTACAGGCAGATATTTTCAGTGACTACAAGACTGCCATACACGATTTCGCCCGGGACAGAATTGCACAATACACTCTTAATATTCGTAATTAAATACCCTCCCCAGACAGACACACTTAATTGATTTGGGTGCCGGTACACTCTGGCAAAGCTGGAAAAGAGGCGGCTTACCAGACAGCCCGAGGTTTAGTCAGCACGCTCACAGAACTCATAGGGGCACACAAACCACCCAAAACCACCGCCTCTACCGCAATAAACAAAGCCGGCAAATACTTGACCGCCTCAACGTTAATGCAACTGACGACGTCCAACCCTCGGCGCCCATTCCGATAGGGGTCCATAGCGGCCTTGTCATCAAAGCAATCGACAAACGCGCCGCCAGCGCAAAGCCCAAGCACTGGGTGTCACATATCTTCCCGACGAGCGCGCAATAAACGTAGACACGGCACTGCAGAATGCCACCACATACGTGGCTTGAGCAAGCACGCCACAATCCACTCTCGTCCCCTCCGCCACAGTGTGAGCCCACTCCTCCACCGCGGGGAAAGAAACCGCATCGCGCTGGCCATTGCTGACTCACGTACGCGCACAGTCCTAAGCGACTCTAAAAGAGCGATACAAAATCACTAGGCAGGTTTTACCTGCCACCCTCCAGCACGCATCATTCGTGGCTGCGCTCTCGTCTATAAGATCGACCTAGTCTGGGCACCCGCCCACGAGGAAAACTCCGGAAACGAAGAGGTCGACCGACTAGCCCAAGGCCTAACTAACAGAGCAGCCATACGCACGCGTCCAGACACTCTTGCCGAGGCTGCCTAGATCTTTGCCGCAGTTTCCGACGTCCAGAGTTGCTGGTTTTGAACTTGACCGCGGCGGCTGCGTTTCAATGGAGGGGAAACGCTAAGGCGCCCGTGAGCTGTGCGATGTCAGTGCACGTTAAAGATCCCCAGAAGGGGGACATTACACGTAGGGCGGTAGATGTACGGAAGGTTTTCAAAGAATGCGCTATGGGCATAACTTTCACGACTGAACTTCCCAAAGAAGAGGTACTTCTATTTCTGGATTTAAGACTGTGCTTGGAAGAGCGTCATGTGTGTTGGGAATACTCCCCTCGCTCTACCAAGTCTTTCCTAAATTACCAGTCAGGCCTGGTAAAAAATGGCATTGTTTTTTCTGGCCTGAAATCTACCATGAACTAATCATGTTTTGAAAGAATCAATGAAACCATTTTGCGTGAAGTTGGCCAATTAAAATCTAGCGGTTACCCCTCTCACCTGATTTCCAGGGAATGTGATAAGCTTATAAGATGGATCAAGAGATGGGATAAACAAAAACAAGAAGAAAAAAAGTTTGTGGTGGTGCCTTACATACATGGTGTAGGGCATGGTTTAAAGAATGTGGAGGTGGGGTACGATGTTGATGTAGTTTTTTTCAGCGCCAAAGAAACTTAGAGGTGTGTGCTGGCAGGTGGAAGCGAACCAAAAAGCAACAACCGCGAAGAAAGAGTGGAGGCTGTTGGACCAACCTTAAGAGCCCTTTTGTGCCCTCTAATATCGTTGTTGTCGACAGGATACCGTGTACTTGCGGGGTGACTTATATTGGCCAGACTGGACGTGGCGTTAACGCTCGTCTAAGTGAGCACCAGAGGACCCGAGATAATGGGTCTTCTTGTAACCTGGTCCGTCACTGGAGAAAAGGTACATGCACCCCTCTGGTTTCTAACACCGTCATCTTAGATAAACATAATGACAGCCTAACGCGTGAGATGTTAGAGGCTTTTAACGTCCGCTTGCAATCAGATAGTTGTATTAGTAATCCTTCTGTCGCACTGACTGATAGAGGTGATGTTCATATCCAGCCAAGATGTGTAGCTTTGCGCTCGTGCCGATTGTCACCGTTGTGGGCATGATGATTAGCTTTTGCGTTTTTCTTTTGGTTTCCTTTGTTTTCCCTCTCGTTTGTGTTTGGTGTTCTTAGTACTTAAGATACCTTTGACGTGAATAAAAATCTAGTTGCGAGTCAGCGCTTGTGGTGTCCATTATTCGTTGTGTTCCGTTGTTTTATTGCGCTGTTCAAATATGAATCCCCAGGTGGTCGGAATTATTCCGATGCCCTCCCTTACGGCACTTCTTTCTCTCCTTTCTTCTTTCACTCCCTCGTTTATCCCTTTCCTTACGGCGCCGTTCAGGTGTCCGCCAATATGCGAGGCAGATACTGCGCCATTTCCTTTCCCACAAAACCATTTTTTTTGTTCACAGAAAAACAAGACGCCGATTGCCGCCTACCCACCCCGGATCAAATCGAGCGCAAGCCACATTTCTCCGTACGTTGCAGACACACTCGACCTTTAGCCACTATAGACTGTCACTCATGACAGACGGGGAATACGACACCACCTGCCAAAATTGCAACCAGGGAGAAATCGCCACCCAGGCTCATATCTTCTAGGGCTGCACGGGAAGCCCAACCTCATTTACCTTATTGCCAGTCCCCTCCGAGAGGGGATGGAACCAACTCCTGAGAAGACTACACAAAACCACCAGTAAGCATGGGAGCTGCCAGTGCGACAGCATGGCCAACAAGATTCTTCTGTTCTCTCCACAGGCATGTCCCATCTTTGTGGTTTGCTTCTTCCTGGCCCCTTCGCTGCTCTTCAGACCATCGTTACCGAGATACGTCGTCATGACTCCTCTGCCCGACGGCGCATGCGCCCCTGAGCGGCCCCCAGATATCTTCAATCCACCTGGTACCTTCGACCACACGTTTTCATTCCCTGATGGAAAGGTTATCACCGGCTTCCCTGAAAAATTCCGGTCAACCATGTCAACGCCCATTCCCACCGGCAGTATAAATTGGCTGCACTCCGTCTTCCGCGTCAGTGAGCATGGGAGCTGCCACTGCGACAGCATGGCCAACACAATTCTTCTGTTCTCGCCGCAGGTGTGTAGACGCTCTTCTTCATGCACTAAAAAATCCGACAATCGTTTTCATCATCATCATTTCATCATTTATTATACCCTTAAAGGCCTCTGTTGAGGCACAACATAAGGGGGGGGGACAAAGCAAATGCAACTAAGAATAATACGTTAATACAACAAAACATAATGCAATACAATAAAATGAAAAACGTGTCAAGGCGTTTATTTGAGGCACAGGTCGGTTGGTCTTGGTTGTCCGGCGACACGACGGGCACACTCACAGGCGTCGTTCGAAAAACCCAGCTGCACTTCGTCTGCTTCTTCGTTGTCCCGCTTGAACTCGTCCGCTTCTTCGCTGCGCTGCGCCTGTCGGTCCCATTACAATTACTCTCCCTCCGAAAAAGGAGCCATCCTGGCGACTTACGGAGAGGAGAGGATGGGCGGGTCATAGTAAGGCTTGAGGCGCTCAACGTGCACAGTTTCGCGCCCCCGGCGACGGTGGTCCGAAGAGGGAACGAGCGGCTCAACGATATAAGTCACCGGAGAAGTTTGGTGGACAACCCGGTAAGGCCCGTGAAAGCGAGACAGTAGTTTCGTGGCGAGGCCGGGAGTAGAGGAAGGCACCCAGAGCCAAACGAGGGCGCCAGATGGGTATGACGCTGGAGGGTCCGGGGAATCCCGACGGTGCTTCTGATCCCATTGTTGCTGTGTGGTGAAAGAGCGGGCAAGTTGCCGGCATTCTTCGGCATACAGGTGAGCTTCGGAGAGTAAGGTGGTCTCGGAAGGGTCAGGGTGATAAGGAAGGATGGTGTCCATGGTGGATGTAGGCTCCCGGCCATATAAGAGGAAGAAAGGAGAAAACCCCGTTGTTGTCTGAGTAGCTGTGTTATACGCGTACGTGACGAACGGGAGCACTTGATCCCAGTTGGAGTGGGCGGTGTCAACGTACATGGCGAGCATGTCACTCAGAGTGCGGTTGAACCGCTCAGTCATGCCGTTGGTCTGGGGGTGATAGGCGCTGGTGTAGCGATGAACGATTTGGCATTGCTTGAGCAGGGCCTCGACGGCGTCCGAGAGAAAATCACGGCCGCGGTCACTCAGAAGTTCTTTCGGGGCGCCGTGACGAAGAACAAGACTGTGTAGAATGAAGTGGGCGACATCGTTTGCGGTAGCAGATTTGAGAGCCGACGTTTCGACGTAACGGGTGAGATGGTCAACGGCAACGATGATCCACCGATTATTAGCCGAAGTAGTTGGAAGCGGGCCATAAAGATCAATGCCGACGCGGTCAAAGGGACGGCCAGGGCAAGGTAACGGCTGCAAAGGAGCGGCGGCGGGGTGGGGAGGTTTCTTGCGACGTTGGCAGGCGATGCATGACCGAATGTACTGACGTATGTAGCGGTACATACCTCGCCAGTAGAATCGCTGACGAAGGCGAGCATATGTTTTCTGTACACCGGCGTGGCCGCATTGTGGAGCGGAGTGAAAAGAGGCACAGATTGTAGCACGGAGGTGTCGAGGGATGACCAACAGCCACTTCCGGCCGTCGGGGAGGTAATTACGGCGGTATAAGAGGCCATCACGAACGGCGAAGTGGTGGGCTTGGCGGCGAAGGGTCCGGGTCGAAGGATGCGGCGAGGGAGTGTTCAGGAAGTTTAGCAGCGAGGTGATCCAAGGATCCTTCAATTGTTCGGAGAGCATATCAGGGATGTTGAACGAAAAGAATTCGTAGGCACAGACGAGGGCAGAGGTTGACTCGCATGGGAGTGGTGAACGAGAAAGGGCGTCGGCGTCTGAGTGCTTGCGGCCGGAGCGATAAATGACGTGTATATCAAACTCCTGGAGACGTAAAGCCCAGCGGGCGAGTCGGCCAGAAGGATCTTTGAGGGAGGATAGCCAGCATAGGGCGTGGTGGTCTGTGACGACATGGAAGGGCCGGCCGTAAATGTAAGGGCGGAACTTGGCAATTGCCCAAATGATGGCGAGACATTCTTTTTCTGTAACAGAATAGTTTGATTCCGCCTTGGTGAGGGCGCGGCTGGCGTAAGCGACGACGTATTCCGGATACCCAGGCTTTCGCTGGGCAAGAACTGCGCCCAAGCCCACACCGCTCGCGTCAGTGTGAACTTCTGTCGGACAGGCGGGATCAAAATGGCGAAGGATGGCGGGAGAGACCAGCAGGCGACGTAAAGTGCTGAACGCGGTATCGCAGGCGGGGGACCAAGACGAAAGGTTCGGGCTGCCGGCAAGAAGCTGCGTTAAAGGGGCGATGATACTGGCGAAATTTCGGATGAAGCGGCGAAAATATGAGCATAAGCCTATAAAACTGCGAAGTTCTTTTAAGGTGGTTGGTTTGGGGAAGTCAGCGACGGCGCGAAGTTTGGCAGGGTCAGGAAGAATGCCGTCTTTGGAGATGACATGGCCTAATATTGTGAGCTGCGTTGCACCGAAGTAACATTTTTTCAAGTTTAGTTGGAGGCCGGCGTCAGTAAGGCTAGTGAGTACGCGCTGAAGGCGGTGCAGATGGGAAGGAAAATCTTTGGAAAAAACGACAATGCCATCTAAGTAACACAGACAAGTTTCCCATTTGAGGCCACTGAGAATAGTGTCCATCATCCTTTCGAATGTGGCTGGAGCATTGCAGAGGCCGAATGGCATCACATTGAACTCATACAAGCCGTCTGGGGTGACGAAAGCGGTTTTCGGCCTGTCGTTCGCCGCCATCGGGACCTGCCAGTAGCCGGAGCGTAAGTCGAGGGATGAAAAATACTCCGCTCCCTGCAAGCAATCCAGTGCGTCGTCGATTCGGGGTAGAGGATAAACATCCTTGCGTGTGATCTTGTTGAGACGGCGGTAGTCCACACAGAACCTGATGGAGCCATCTTTTTTCGTCACCAAGACAACAGGAGAGGCCCAAGGGCTGTGAGAAGGCTGTATTATGCCGCGCCGAAGCATGTCGTCAACATTGTCACGGATGACGCGGCGCTCGCTCGGCGAGACTCGGTACGGTCGCTGACGCAAGGGAGCGTGGGTACCAGTGTCAATTGTGTGAGAGACGGCCAATGCGCGCCCCAAGGAGGGCTGGGAAAGGTCGAAAGAGTTGCGGAAGCGGCAGAGAAGTTCCAAGAGTTGGTCACGGTAAGCGGACGGAAGGTCGGGAGCGATGTTACGACGAAAGACGTCGATGGAAATCGGATCGGGCGCTGTCGCACAACAGGCTAAGGCAGTAACTGGGGAGCAGGCACGGGTATCGGAGAACTCGGAAGCAAGAGCAGGGTCCAGTTCTTCAATAGAGCCGAGGCATTCGCCGCGAAGAACAAACGACGGGTAAGAAAATGGGTTGGTGACATAGATGGCGCAGTGGCCATCGGAAATCGAGACAACGGCGAATGGAATGAGGAGGCGCTGATGGCGAGTGGCTGCTGCGGTAGGTGTGAAAAGAACAGGGCCGCTGAGGAAAGAGTCGGGGCGGAGCGGAACGAGGGCTGAAGAGGAGGGAGGTATGTCGGTGTCAGCAGCTACAAGAAGCTTAGCGGAGCGCACAGGTAGGTCACACAACGAAACATCACACAGGGGAGAAAGCTCAAGTTCCGCACGGGCACAATCAATCACTGCACGGTGGGTCGAGAGGAAATCGCAGCCGAGGATGACATCGTGAGAGCAGGCGGTCAGCACAACAAACTCGATGGTATAGGCGACGTCGTTGATAGTAACGCGGACCGTGCAGGCTGCGATGGGGTGGATGCGCTGAGAGGTGGCCGTACGTAGTGAAAAGTCAGACAGCAGCGTTGTCACCTTACGAAGTTTGCGGCGAAGAGCATCACTAATTACTGACACTGCAGCACCCGTGTCGACGAGCGCGAGAACGGGGACGCCTTCAACAGACACCTCAATCACGTTAGCAGGAGAACACGGAGGACTTAAAAAGTTGGCAAAACACGCAGTTCTTGCCTCCTGAACTGCGGCAGTCAGTTTTCCTCTGGGAGAGGGTCCGGGCGGCGGAGCATCGGAGAAATGGAACGTCGACGAGGGGAAGGCGAGCGACGAGTAGGGTACTGGGAGCGATGTGTAGAGGAGGCAGAAGAGACATTAGGCAAGGGCGGCCCGGAATCGTACCAGAAATTGCGCATGAAATCGCCAGAACGAGGAGATCGCTGACGGCAAAAGCGTGCTACATGGCCCGGAAGACCGCAGGAATAGCATATCGGTCGATTGTCCTCGGTACGCCAAGGGTTCGTAGGGTTTCGGCGGGGTCGACGAACCGGGACCTGCGGCGGGGGTATAGACGGCGGTGGAGCATAAAAGGCCGGGCTGCTAGGGTAGGCGGCAGAGGTGGGCGAGCGCCGTGTACCGGTGACTGCTTCAGCATAGGTGAGCGGCGCTGCCACAGGAGGAGGTGGGGGACCTGATGGCAGAACTGCAGCGACCTGCTCCTGAATAACACGACGGATTGTGGGCGTGAGAGATGGCGCCAGGTCGTGCGGAGGGCAAACGGGGTCGGGAAGGTGATGCAGCAGAGAAAGCTGGCGAGCGACCTCTTCGCGGATGAAGTCTTTAACCTGCTGCATGAACAGGGACTGCTCAGCAGACGAGCCACCAAGGGCCAAGCCAGCAAGACCCCCCGCAGGCGCGCCGGACTGCCGCGTAGATGCGCGCTGCTTGCGGAGTTCGTCGAAGCTTTGGCACAGCTGGATGACGGTGGCGACGGAGGTGGGGTTCTTCGCCAGCAGCATCTGGAAAGCGTCATCGGCTATGCCTTTAAGTATGTGGTTGACCTTATCCCCTTCGGACATGGAGGGGTTGACACGCTTGCACAGGTCAACGATGTCCTCGATGTAGCTGGTGAACGTCTCGGAAGGGAGCTGAGATCGAGCACGAAGACGTTGCTCGGCGCGAAGCTTCCGGACGGCGGGGCGGCCGAAAACGTCGGCGAAGCTTGTTTTAAAGGACGACCAGGTGGGAAGGTCGGCCTCATGGTTGCGAAACCATAGGTTGGCAACGTCCGTTAGATAGAATAGGACGTTGCTAAGTTTGACGGAATCGTCCCACCGATTGTATGTGCTGATGCGCTCATAGGAGGCCAGCCAATCGTCGACGTCTTGGTCATCGGTGCCACTAAAAGGAGAAGGGTCACGCTGGCGCTGCACCCCGTGACAGAGTACGGTGGCAGGGAGGGGCTGCGATGGTTCACTCGGACCTTCCGGCATGGTGGCGGAGACGAGGAGCGTTCCACTTCGAAGTTCCAGGATGAGGACCGGGACGGGAACCGAGGCACCTCCACCAAGTGTCAAGGCGTTTATTTGAGGCACAGGTCGGTTGGTCTTGGTTGTCCGGCGACACGACGGGCACACTCACAGGCGTCGTTCGAAAAACCCAGCTGCACTTCGTCTGCTTCTTCGTTGTCCCGCTTGAACTCGTCCGCTTCTTCGCTGCGCTGCGCCTGTCGGTCCCATTACAAACGATACATCACAATACAACGTTGGTCAATAATGAAGGGCACAAGGCTGAATTAGGCTGTAACAACTACAACAACAACAAGAAAAATAATAAGTTAACTGGGTGAAGTTTCAGAAGTGTCTTTTATTCAGTACAGTGATTAATTAATGCCTGTCGAAATTTAGTAGCGTCGCGCTCGTTAACAATGTAGTCGGGTAGCAGGTTCCAATTTTCTATTGCAGTTGGAAGAAAAGATTTATTAAATGCCAAGGTCGATCCATGTATACGTTGAATGCTGAGGAGGTTAAACAGGCGGCGCGATGTTCTGATGGGAGCTAGTAATAATGTGTCACGAAGATCAGGAAAATTGTAATATAACTTATGAAAGAGGCAGAGTCGTGCGATTTTCCGTCGGAGCTCTAGTGGCGGGATGTTAAGTGAAGATTTAATACTGGTGATACTGCTGTGTCTATTGTAATTTGAGGATATAAAACGGGCTGCTTGTTTTGAACGGCTTCTAAGGTGTTAATTAAGTATGCTTGGTGAGGATTCCATATAGCCGCTGCATAATCAAGTATGGTACGGGTGAATGTTTCGTATGCTAATTTTCGAACAGAAGGAGGGGCTAGGTACAGGGATCTTCGGATGAGGCCAAGTGATTTTGATGCTCTAGATGCTAGATATAAGATGTGTTCCGACCAGGTTAATTTGCTGGAGATGGTGATTCCAAGGTACCGACATGATTGGACTTGGGTTACCGTGTTTGACAGGAGTGAATATGCAGATCTGATGTTGGAACGTTTTCGCGATACTTGCATGAATTGGCACTTTGAGACATTCAGCTGCATAAGCCAGTCGGAACACCACCGTTCTATTATGTGTAAGTCGTTCTGAAGCGATAGTTGATCCCTGTTAGTGACAATGCGACGATAAAGGATGCAATCATCCGCAAAAAGCCGAATAGGGGATGAAACACCGGAAGGAAGGTCATTAATGAAGATTAGAAAGAGAAGTGGGCCAAGAACGGAACCTTGGGGAACGCCAGAGATAACGTTAGTAGTGCCTGAAGGATGATTGTCGATTACTGTGTATTGGGAGCGACCTGTTAAAAAGCAATGTATCCATGATAAAACGAGAGGATCAATGGACAGTCCGGAGAGTTTAGACATGAGGCGAAGATGGGGCACGCGATCGAAGGCTTTAGAAAAATCTAAAAAGATAATGTCAGTTTGGAATGAAGAGTCCATATTTAAGTGGAGGTCAGTGGTAAATTCAAATAGCTGAGTTTCACACTAAAAACCGGAACGGAAACCATGCTGCTTAGTAAAAAAGAAATTGTTCTGATCGAGGTGTGATGCAACATGTGAATATATGACGTGCTCTAGAAGCTTACAGGCAATGCATGGTCGTGCTCCCATGCTCACATACGCTCTGTGATTTAATGAGTGATTGCTTCGATGTAGCGCGATTGTTGCTTTGTTCTGGTGATATTGAGACCAATCCTAACCCCAAGCTTCGCTCAACGACTGACGATACGGATCAATCTGACGCTTTGTATCAGATGCTCAAAGACATCAATCAGCGTATGCTAGAATTTGCCAAAAACCAAGAGGAACTTTGGGCTGACATTAAACAAATCAAGAAAAGCCAGGAAAACATTGAAATTAAGTTCATATATATATATTTGGCCGGCTACAAGCCCTTGAGAATAAAATAAGCACCCTAGATGTGTTTGAGCAAAGCCTCTCAACCATCCAAAGTTCCGCAGGAGATCTCATCTCCCAACAAACTGTCCTACAGTCTGCCTTAGAGGCTCTTGAAGATAGATCGCGACGGTACAATCTAATCTTGCGTGGAATCCCTGACGAACGTGAAACATGGAATGAAACAGAGAAAAAGATTATTTCTGCCTTATCTCCTGTCGCTGACCCTGTTTCACTGTCCCCATGCATAGAGCGTACTCATCGTTTGGGCTCTTTTTCAGCCTCGAAGTGTCGCCCTATTGTCATTAAGTTCTGTTCCTTTAAAATCAAAGAAAAAAGTTTGAACTCCCGTGATATTCTGAAGGAAAACAATCTTTCCATATCTGAGGATTTCTCGTACGCTACTCGCCTAGCGTGGAGCCGGCTTGTCGAATTTGGCAAAGAGCTGCCTCACTCCCCGAAGTTCCAGCTTCGCTACAACAAGCTGTTCGTAAACATTCAATTAGTCATCTACAACGAAATAACTAAGAACGTTGAATTAGTAATTCAGTCACGAGCTGATTTACAGCCCAGTCCCGAACCACAAGCCGGCTCCTCGCGGGATGTTCTTCAAGATTCTTCACTCACAGTCAATAACACGCCCTAGGAATACGAGAAGGGAATTAGGAAATTGTCACCGTCCCGCAGCATATCTGTCTTACAAGCTAAAGTAAGAAGCATTATTAACAAGCGTGACTCTTTGCATTCCCTTATTGATACATGTAACGCCGACATCATCGCGCTCACAGAAACATGGCTTCATTATAACATTCACAACAGCGAAGTAGTAAATGATTTATCGCAGTTTTCCGTTTTCCGTTGCGACCGCACGCAACGCCAAGGTGGTGGTGTTCTGCTGGCTATTTCTAAAATATTAGGTCATATCCGACACACATTGATACCAACCTTGAAACCATCTGGGTATGCGTTGATATCCACCACCGCAAAATAATCCTTGGTCTATGTTATCGCCCCCCGAACTTCACATCAAACTTCTGCGAACAGTTGCACGATGCTATTAATAGCGCCTACTTCCGACATCCTAATGCTGATAGTTTTTTACTCGGTGACTAATTTCCCGAACATTTCCTGGTCGTCCAGTTCGCCTGCTCTTAATTCGTTCTCTTCTGTTAGTAACGATTTCTTGAATCTTTGCTCAGTCTTTTCGTTTTCTCAGTTAGCCACTCAACCTACTAGGTTAACGCAAGCTACCGCAAACACCTTGGACTTAATACTAACATCACGCCCCGATCTCGTCCCGCATGTAACATACATACCCGGGTTAAGTGACCATTTAGCTGTTCATTTTGAAATATGTGCCCCACCCCTTGAAACTAACAGGACAAAAAGTAATCAGGGACTACATCAAAGCTAATTTCGAGGTCATTAACAATGAGCTGTCTCTATTCCTTGACACCTTCCTTGATGGCTTCGAAACCGGTCAGTAGAAAATAATTGAAGCATTTTCAGTAACAAAATCCAACAACTAATAGATAAGCATGCACATTCCCCTACGAACCATTTCTAGCAACTCAAACGCACCTTGGTATAACCTTCACTTCAAAAGAATATCGAACAAGAAAAAACGCCTGTTTCGTAGTGCTTCATGTTCGTAGTGCTTCAAGTTTACTGTGTGCCCTGTCGATTCCTTGTGTGTCCCTATCTTTTTAGCGCTAGTCAACAGGTTGGAATCCTCTCTGGTAACAGCCAGGGACAACCTTATCCCATTTCATGATTTGACCCACCTCTTCCGCCTTGGACGAACGAAATTTCCGCTTCCGAACAAGAGGCTCAATAAAGAGCAGGAAATCAGCCATAGGAGATACCAAAAAAAATCCTTCCCTAACATGCTAGTTCTCTCCCCTAGATTTCAAATCAATTTTCTCCCAAATGCACACTATGCGATGAGAGAGCTACCCACAAGCATATATTCTGGGGATGCAAGGAGGACCTCCCCACGCCTGAATTAGGGCAACTCCTGCTTCCAGAAGACTGGGAGACCTCGCTATGCAGCTCGTACCTGGTCATACAAAAGCGCATCCTCAAGCGCACCTATGAGGTTGACAGTAACCCGCCGCAGAGGCCCATTGGTCAAGGCGCACGTGTACTGAGCCGGAGTACCCGGCTTCGAACCTGACTGCGTCGGCCGCGTTGCAATGGCGGCGGTTGCAAATGGCTGTAAGTGCGGTGGTGGCGAACCAACGTGGTTGTTGTTGTAACGTGTGACCTTATGTCTTCTCGTCGGAATGGGGTTACCCTGTCGTCAAAGGAGAAAGCGACGGTGCGATGGGACGAGGGGTCTCAAGTAAAGCGAAGAGAGGCGACGAGTGTTGAGGAGGCGTCAATGGTTTCGCATTCTCCCAATGCGGGTCGACGCAATGATCTCTGAAGTTTTTGTATTAATTGTACCATCGAAGCAAAGGTAACAAACCCCCTTTTAACTTCCCGCCCGTGCTACTGTGCGTGGGTGCGCCCCCTGACAAAGCACTTTCGCGCGTTTCACTTCGTCAACGAGACGTTCCTTGACAGCCGTTGCCATAAGCTCGATAAAATCATCACAAATGGTTTTTGACAGATACGATGGGTGACCTTTTCCTTTATTCCCGTAGCGTTTGATGTGCTCCAATAGAAAGGAATCAAACTTGGCAATGGCCTCAAGCACTCCCATATAGTTGCCATTTCTCGTTGAACCAAAAATCTCCTCACTGCCCCTAAACGCTAGGTTGCGCGCAGCTAGAAGCTTAACTACAACGACTGCGCGCTTCAACACCTCTGTACAGTAAGCGGTCTCAGTGACAATATGCTTAACCAGCTCCTTGTAAATTGTGCTGCTCGAGTTAGAGCGGGCGAGCCATGCTGCCACGCAGTTCCGGTGCTCAACGCTTTTTTCATGTGCGCAAACCTTTTCTTCTGCTCTTATACAATCAGAAAAGCCGTGCGTGGTGAAAGCACTGGGGTCGCTTGGAATTGAAAATAGTTTGCACATGAAACAGTAAACGGAACCTTTGGACTTCGAGTACATTAACCAGTGTCGCTCGTACGCCTCCCATTTACAGCCTTTCGCATGCAAAGATGAGGTGACATATAGCGTTTGTGAGTTTTGTATTGCCTTTCGGAAGACGGAAAATATTGTGCCCGTTTTCGAAAATACAATGGCTTTTTCACTAGGCATACACTCCGAAAGTGTCAGTAATAACGTCCGGCCACTTAGCAGGGTCACATCGGAGGATCTCGCAGCGCACCTCTTGTTGCGGGGTGTCTGTACTTCTCTGTTGCCTTATCGAGAAGCCGTTTAATTCATGCTCTCGAGGCACACTTTGTGGGTGGGAACATGATTATTTGAATTCAGGTAAAAAGTGCGTAGGTTCTTGGAGTGTTGTTTTCTGGCGCTTGTCAGTAAAAGGAGGCTCATCGGGGAGGTTTGGCACCTGTTAATCAGCAGTAGTAGAAATCGGGCATGGCGGACCGGACACCTGGGGCTCTGTGGCACGGGCCCGGCCGAGTAGCATAGACGTTGCTCACTCAGCAACAGGGCAGGGCTCTGTTAGCGTCGGTTGCTCAGGAATATGAAGGACCGAGGTTGGCGCCGTTTTCACAGGATCCAGACAACCAAAATGAGTCATACCTTGCTACTTTCCAGGAAACCATGGCGACGTAGTTGGCAAGTCCTCCACAGAAGCACCGTCGGTGATATTGGGAGATTGACACCGACTCTGGGTAGAGCGATCATACTGCTCCATGGAAGCTGCATTTAGTAGGTACTTAGGCATATTTGGTAGCTTCTTTTCACGCTCTTCTCTTTCTAACTTCGCCTTTCATTTAGACGCACCACTTTGATGCTTCTGACCGAGCATTTTCGCATGAATGGATGCTAATTGTTCACCGCACCGGACACTTCGTCAGTCCGACGCTGCCGCAGGTGTCCAACGGTGACCGTCTCGATGACTGGCACACGCTGCCTGGATTGCCCGTGGCTGGCCGAGAGTGCTGCGTCCCCCGGGCGCTCCTTAGCGGGCGGGCTTATGCAAGCTTAACCGGCGGCTCGAGGCTGAATCGCAGCACACGATCAACTTCCTTTCATAGACGCGCGCCGCGTCTGTGTGTTACTAGCGCCAAAGCAGGCGTTCACATACGCATAGAGTTCCTGGCTCAAATTCCCTCCTCAGTACAAATTCACTCCTTCTCCTGTTCCGGTGTCGCCTTCCTATTGGCTATAGGAGCAACCCTCTGTTCTGGGAGGTTCTCGATTTTTCTTTTGCCCCGTCGACGCCGAACACGAGAACGAAGGGGAGAGGGCGACTCCTAGAGCGGGAGAAGTTACGCGCCCTCCGTCGCCTCTTAGTCATCTTTTTGGTATTTCTTTCTGGAAAGTTCAGCGGCCAGTCTGACCTACTCTTTTCCGCCAAGCGCGCGCGAGCGTGCGCTGCCACTAGGCAGGAATGGGACCTGGGGACAGGCGTTTGTGCAGAGCTCTCCAACTTCCCCATTCACTCTTCCACAACCCTAGCCCAAACAGTGAAGATTCCATGCCCCACGGCACGTGGACAAAAGCACGTGTGACGTCGTCTTCCCTTTCCTGCCTAGGCTCTGCCACCATACTTGTGGTGATCTGCTATCAGACTCATCCTCCCCCGCCCAAATTACCATCACGGTAAAGAAAAGTCGAATAGGACTTTTCGAATAGGACTGTTGGGTACTGCCGCACATCCTTTCTATGAGGACAGCGGCGGAACTATTTGAGAGGTGGAGGGTGGCGTAGAGGTGACGAGGGGCAAGGAAGATTTAGGTCATCATCCCAAATATCATGTTTTAGGTGTTTTCCCCTTGCCCCTGGACAGACGGACTGACAGGAAACCACGAAAACACTTCCAAGCAAACGCACCTCGCTTCGTAAGAAAGAGGGCCCCGGCGGGGTGGCAGGGGATTCCTGTTTTTTCAGCTCTATAAGCTCTCCCCAAATGATCAGGCTAAACGAATGCTGTTACATTAGGCGGGGCCCCGTCGGCTCTTTCTGGTTTTCTCGCTTCATACATGTAACTCGAAGTTCCGTTGCCCATGGTTCCATATACAAAGCAGCTTAGAATAAATGGGCCCCGTTCTCCTACGGTCCAAAGTGAGGGCCTGGGCTGCAGCCCCCTTAGCCTCCTTCTCTTAATCCAGCGCTGCTGGCGTAGGCTGGTAAAAGTGGGACCAGTGTTCCGGGGGCGATCGCGGCATGTTACTCGGCCGCAACCCTCGGAGTGCCCGGTGTTCCAGGACGCCCGCTGCGTTAAGGTCGCCTGGCGGAGGAGGGCGCGTGGTACACGCAGGAGGGAGAGCTGATGAATTCCGTGCGAGTTCCAGCGACCTGGTAAACTTTTCGCGAGCGATCAGGCGGATTGTGGAAGCCACATCATATTACGATGGTGTGTCTACAGCTGCCACCGTCGTCACCCCGGCCCAACGGCCAAATTTATGTATGATGCGACGGATGTTTAGTGTCTCAAACGTGCGGCAGGGTTGGATGACGTCGGACACAGACTCGAGACTTGATTTTCCGATAAGAAGGTTATAGACGTTTTCGGCAGATCCTTTAAGTAAGTGGCGAACTCTGTCCTCTTATCGCATGACAGGAGAGACGACCTTGCATAACTTGACGATTTCCTCAATGTACTTTGTACACGCCTAACCGGGAAGCTGAGCGCTTTGCGCAAGCGATTGTTCAGCCCACTTCTTCGCGACTGATTCACCGAAACACTTCTTGAGCTCCTCTACAAAGCGGTCACCGTCGTGAAAGAATCCTCGTGGTTGTCGTACCACGTTAGGGACGTATCGGTTAGGGAAAAAACGACGTTGGCAAGCCGGGAGGAGGGGTTCCACTTATTGCAGCGACTCACGCGTAGCTAGTGGGTGAACCATTCATCGACGTCGTCGCTGGTTGAGCCTGCGAATGACTGGCTCCCGATATTGCTGCCACGAACTGCTGGGCACAGACCACGGAGGGTCGCCGTCCAGGGACCTCATGGGCACACAAAGTGGCAGACGAGCAACGTGACGACTCCAGCGATGGTGAAGCAGGGGATCTGTCTTCGGGGAACCTGTATGCCCGCCACCTCTCGCCAAGATGTTACGACCGTGGGTTTATTCTGACCATGACGGGCGACTGAAACCAGCTGGGGTCCGCTTGCCGACCACGAGACGCATCCACCTCGTTCTCCTCATCTTCTCCTCATATCGACAAAATAGACTAGGCATCGCCCCTTGATGGGCGTCACAATATGTTACAAATACTGCTTAGAGGGACAGGTATAGGCTCAAATTGGATTTCATGAAAGGACACTAAGTGAAAGATACAGACAAACAAGATCTTCGTTGCCTGGTCTTTATTTGAAAATATATGTAACGCAGAAGAACTAGTGATTTGATCAATTTAACCAATGTCAACACATGCAGTTTGCCTCTTCCTGAAAAATGTTTTACCAATGTATTCTGATTTCGCTGTCAAAATAGGGAAATGTTGGTTGTGTTTGCACTAGTAGAGCTTGGAACATATTAGAAAATTTTATTACTTTATCAATAACGTAAGCCTTTCACAGCCTTTCACAGGCGCTAATAGGAGACGGCACACATGAATAAAAGGATAATTACAGAGGCAACTTTTGGTTAAAAGCAGTAATACAGCAGCATCGACATTAACAAGAAAATAAAAAAAACACGTCAGTATGCCAAGTATTCAAACATAGGTTATAGGTAGGCCACAATGAAATAAAAATAATATTCAGAATCATCGTGCTTCTCATTTCGTTCAGGCGTAGACTGCAAATAAACATGCAACCCTCAGAAAAATGCCTCGGCAGACTTTGCATTAGCAATGTCGATCGGCCAACTTTTGCCAATCTAACAAACAAAGGAAACAATCTACCAAAAAAAGGAAGAAAAGAGTACTTGTGAGTGTTACATCGCGGCAGAAATGGTCGAGATCATTTGGTGTGTTTCGCTCTACTGGAGTGGCGGTTGGCACGGTTTAAGTAGTCTTTTTTATTATTCTGTTCGTAATGCGGTTGGAAAAGAAACTGCAAACAAGTCCACTTTCGCCGAGTAGCCAGTGTAGGCAATTTCACTTGGCTGTGGAGGGCAGTGACACTCTGACAACTGCAACATTTGGAGTACACAAATATAAGTGCCATATTCTGTTCTTTTTCTAATGCCTCACCAAGACATACAAGTACTAAGACAATATAATACCTATCTGTCATCTTGCTGTAACTGTCAATCTTTCAACAAGGTATCATGAACAGCTGATGTGCATTAAAACCGCAGTTCTTTATGCCTCGCGTGCTCTGAATTCTAAATTCTACTTGTGATTCGTTTATGTTGTTTAACGTCCTAAACAACTCAGGTTATTCTTTGCTTTTCAGTGCTTGTGGGAGTTGTCATGGAAGTAAAAGCGAGCGATAGTTCTAAAGCAGCTATAATCATCCTCTGGAGTGTCATTCTTCAGCATGCACTGAGGAGCTCCTTAGAAAAAGGACAGTAAAAGTTATCACAGGATACCAAAGCTGATGTCCCAGTAAATGCAAGTTGCATGGAAACAGCACCAAGCTATGCATCGAAGTAAAGGCTATGTCTTGCTCAAGTCTGCCAGGAGATGGATGAATATACCTTTGTCCGTAAAGTTCTGAGACTGAGTCCATTAAAAATGCGTTTAACATTGCAATCCTTTGTGCAGCATCCCTTCGAAATATTCTCGCCTGCAGTCTATACACCGCTTCCAATGATTCTTGAGGTATTGGAAACAGTTTAAAAACGCCTCTTTTGGCTCCTTTGCCGTGGCGTCTTGAATGGTCTCCACGCTCCCCATCCAGCAACCCTTTAGGGCTCTCTTCACACGAGGAAACTTGAAAAAATCGCATGAGGAGAGGTCAGGCGAGTATGGCGGATGGGGAAGTACAGTAATGCTATGCTTGGTGAAATATTTTGTCCCGCTAAGAGCAATGTGCGGGCTTGCGTTATCATAGAGAAGGCTCTTTTGTCCGGATGCTAACAAGTCAGAGCGACGGCGTCCCAGTGCATTTCGCATGTGTTGGAGAACGCGGATATAAAACTCCTGATTCAGCGTCTGCCCTTGTGGGATGAATTCATGGTGTACACACCTCTTGCATCGAAAAAAACTATCAGCATCGTTTTTGTTTTGGTCTTCTGTCGCCGCACCTTTCTCGACGCCGGACAGCCTGTGGACCGCCATTCGGCGCTCTGCCTCTTGGAGGATCGTATTGAAAACACCATGTTTCGTCGTCCGCAAAGATCCTGTCGACGAATGCAGCATCCTTCTCTGCCTCGGAGAGCAAATCAACGCTCGATGATGCCAGCGTGTCCTTCTGGTCTTTTGTGAGGGAGTGCGGCACAAGTCTGGCATTAAGCTTTCGTTTCCTGAAGTTCTCACGCAAAATTTGGTAAATGTTGTCTTACTAATGACTAGAACATCTGATAGCATGCGGACTGTAATGGCGCGGACTTGCTGTGAGATTACCCTGATCCGAGCCACGTTGTTTTCATTCCGTGAGGATAAAGGGCGCCCCTGCCTTGTGTCGTCTTCCACCGACGTTCTCCCCGAAATGAACCTCTTGTGCGACTCGAAAACTAGCGCCCGCAATGATCTCTCATTGCCGTAAGCGTCACAAAGGAGCTCATACGCCTGTGTGGCTGTCTTGCCAAGCTTCACACAGAATTTTATGTTTACATGCTGTTCAAGGTGGACATCCATCTCTCCACATTCACTCACAGTAGAATGCGCAAACGACTAGAGACAACATATTTTCTACATGTATGGCCATCTACCGGCTGCCCCAGCAATTAACATAAATAGCTCAGGTTAGCCCGAAAAGATGGCGCTACACATATGCACCAACTAGGACGAACATTTGTTTTGGGGAATCATTTCCAGAGGAGGAAATAAATCACACTCGAAACTTTACGGACAAACGTTGTAAAAGACCTAAAAGCTTGTCCTCCTACGCTTTAGAGGTTAACCTCTTAATTTTATACCAGTTAAGCTAATTCATCAACATTATCTTATCTCGTTGCTGCTTTTTCAGGTAGAGAGGTATTTGTTAAACACTGCTATCGCATCCTTTCTTGGAGAAATACACAGCTGCTCGTTCTCCGTTGTCCCTCATTCAAGACGCACTGGCGACTTTGCGAAAAACACCTCCCACGATGTGCTGCAAGTCATGCGCTATAGCAGTACACTAGGTTATGTCGGGCTCTCGTATACATAGCGCAGAGTCCAAGTGCTTGTCCTGGACAAAACTGTTCAAGACACTGAAGTAAAATATTGCAAGCCATGACTAGTCAATACTACAACTGCATACCTTTCCACCTGAAGGCCCTCTGTGGCTTTGCAGACTGCCGTTATGACTTTCTTTTAAAAAATTACCACTCAACTTGGCTCTCTTTTTGAGCCAAATGCATGCACACTGGTTTTCCTGGAGCTTTTGGTTAGTTCCTAGAGCACCCAAAAAGCATGCACACCTCAACGCTGGTTTCGATTACCTGTGCTCCGTAGGATCAACATATTGGAATTGGTTATTGCACGCTGTTTCCAACCTGTCAATTTTGACTGATGTATCATTTTATCATTTCGCTATGGTGTAGGCAAGATGTATATGTTACACGAAAATTCCCATGAACTCTGTGATGTCAACACACATTAATAACCTCAGGTTACCAAATCCTTCCAGAACCCTGTACTACGGCATTCTTTTGAATAGACGTGCCACGATGTTGAACCCCAAATACTTTTACTGTTCCGAGGGCCTGCGCTTCTACAGATTTTTTTTTGCATCTAAGTTGGACAGGAAGCTAGAGGACAAAGTTTCTCTGCAACCTGGAAAGCTACTTAACAGATGCAGCAGCGGCAGCTAGCCGGCACTTCGACTTATCGAGCGCATTTCTGCACTGCAGGTTGGATAGCGAATAGTGGTCATACCCATCTAGCATCCACGTGACCCACTTGGCTGCGGCAGCTTTCCACTGGCGCTGACTCTACCGGAAGCTATCGGAAGCATCTTCGTCGACTTCCCGGGGACTAGCTTCATAAAAGGACTGCGCGTGACGGACGGACCACTTGGCAGCAGCGGCAGCTAGCCGGCACTTCGACTTATCGAGCGCATTTCTGCACTGCAGGTTGGTGCGAAGCTATCCTGTGGCTGGTCGCTTTGTTTTTTTGTTTTTGCTGTTGCTGTTGCCAACCTTGTGTTTCTTCTGCAGTGCTATTGAGCTTATTGAGCCTTTTGTTTGTACGGCTTGTGCATCTAACTCATAGCAAGTGGTAATGCCTAACCCATCGCAGTCCTCAGACCGGGACAACCGTTCCGACCTGCGCGAGCTTCGTGCAGAGATTAAAACGCTGAGAGACAGCGTACAATTCATGAGCGACGAGTTTGAGAGCATGAAGAAGCAAATTGTGAGAAGCATTCTTGTGAATTAGGAAACAAGTTTCTTGCTTCTGGGTTCCACAACGTCATAACGACGCCAACTCGTGTAACATCGAAAAGTCAGACACTTCTCGACCTTTTCGTTATTAATACAGACACACCTGTTCTAGCGATTGGTACAATCAGTACTGACATCAGTGACCATTGTCCTATATATATAAGTTATTCTACCAATTTAGCCCGACAAAAACAGCGCTCAAACAGGCTAAAGTACAGATGCTTGTCAAGTGAGAACCTTGAAACATTTCGCAGACGAATAATCCATGCGGACTGGTCATCCATTTTTTACAAGGTCTCCAGCAGTGACGCCTACGCTGACTTTTTGTCAATATTCCGTCAGCTGTATGAGTTGTCGTTTCCATATCAGAATGTTAAACTTAAGAAAAGAATAAGGAAACCTTGGCTAGGACCAGAACACATAAAAATGATAACTGAAAAAAACCTTCTTTTTCAAGCCTTCCTCAGGACAAAAGACCTAGCTAAACTTGAAATATTTAAGAAGTATCGCAACAAACTAAACGCCGAATTGCGAAGAGCAAAGAAATACTACTACAACCACCTTTTCAGTACTGCAAGAAAAGAGCGTCCGGACAAAGTTTGGAACATAGTCAACGAAGCCCTAAATAGAAAAATAACACGAGAAAACACTTCTGAATTGACAATAGATGGTAAAAAATTATCCGGAATTCCTCTAGCCGAGTATTTCAATGAACACTTCGTCAATGTGGCAGAGCCAGCAGTCGTTAACTCGACTAGCGCTTTGCTTCACTACCAGTGTAAGGAGACGCTATTTCTTTACCCAACGGATGAAACAGAAATCTATCGCACATTTATAAATTTGAAAAACACCAATGCCAGCGATATTGACGGCTTTCAAATAAAGGCAGTGAAATACGTTATCGATATTATTGCGCCGCATCTAGTATACATATTCAATCTGGCTCTTACATCTGGATGTTTCCCGGATAGGATGAAAATCGCTAAAGTTTCAGTTCTTTTTAAGGGGGGCGATAAAAACGATGTTAACAACTATAGACCCGTCTCAGTGCTTCCTGTATTTTCTAAGGGTTTAGAGAAGATTATTCTTTTGCGCATGAACAGCTTTTTCGTTAAACATAACATGCTTTCAGATGCTCAACACGGCTTTCGGAAAGGCAGGTCAACGGAAACTGCACTATTAACTCAGAAGGAATTAATAATCTCTAATATTGATGAAAGCAGACTTACCCTCGGAATTTTCATTGACTACAGCAAAGCATTTGATCGCCTAAACCATGAAATATTACTAGACAAACTGTTCAGTTATGGTGTCCGAGGAGTTGGTTTCGCTTTACTTAAATCTTTTCTTTTGAATCGTCAGCAGCACGTCTCTATCGCTGAAAGTGACTCGTCCCACAGATTACTAACTTCCGGCGTGGCACAAGGAAGTATTTTAGGGCCGTTTCTTTTCAACATCTATGTGAACGATATCGTGCAAAAGGAAAGCAATGCAATATACGTGCTCTACGCAGATGACACGAGCATCTTTTTCACCGGTAAAAATGTAGACGAACTATTAATAGAAGCCAAAAAAGAGCTTGCAATAATTTGGGATTGGTCAAATAAGAACTGTTTAAAAATAAATGGCAATAAATCTAAGGCCATATTATTCATGGCCAGAGGGAAGCAAGCACAGATAGAAGAAAGGTTGGTTCTTGGAGGTGCACCCATAGAAATTGTTAAGAAACATAAAATTCTTGGCGTGACCTTTGCTGCTGACATGTCGTGGAATCATCACGTTCAATCATTATCAAGGACACTATCTACGTCAGTCGGCGCACTAGAACGGTGCCGTCATTTTCTTCCAGATAGAGCAAAACTTCAAATTTATCATGCACTGTTTTCCTCTCACATAAATTACTGTACACTGGTTTGGGCCACAACCACACAAACAAATATTCAAACACTGCTCCTTCTTCAAACGAAAGCACTTCGTTGCATTGCAAATGTGTCCTATTTACATTCATCTGCACCATTGTTCACACGGTATAACATAATAAGCGTCGGAAAAATTTACGATTTCCGTCTACTATACTCATACTTATTTTCCGATGAAAAGTTTAAGAGCCTCATAAACTTCCTTTCGCATTTGCAGAAACAGAAAAGTGATTGTCGCACCCGTGGATCTGAGACATGGCTGATACCACGCAGACGTACAAATTATATGCTACAGTCGCTCACGCACAAGTTGCCGTGCTTGCTTAACAAATTACTGTCTGCAAATTTTGACTTAAGCGCATGTAATAGAAAACAGACACGTGAAATTTTTTTCTCATCCCAGTTTTTGTGCAGCTAATCGTATTCAATGTATTTTCATTGCCTTTATGTTTTTCGTACTGTATACTTTCTTGTGCTGTGTTTTAATGTGTTTCGAATGTGTTCCGATGAGTCAATTTCTGTGAAAGTGTAACTGAACATGTGTTCAGAATTTTGTGTTGGCTATATGCTGCTGCCTTGTACGGGCATCAGGCACCCTCAAGCTGCCAATGGCAGCTTTTTTGCCTGATGACCCCCAACGAGTCGTTGGAAATAAAGTTTTGAATTTTGAATTTGAATTTGAATATATCGCCTCACCTGAGCCTTGAGACATCCACTGCTGAATTATTGTGTAAGGACTGACAAGGCTGGCTTAGAATGCGCATTCCTACGCTTTTTGAGCCACACCTGCCAGGCTAGCGCAGTTTTGACAAAAGTTGTGAACCCCCCCCCCCCCATTCCTTTCTTTTAAGGCGAACCTCATTCTACACAAAAACGCAACTTATTGCCTTTGATGCTATTTTGTGACACTTGGAAAATGCGCTGAGAGACCCGCAGTGGCCTTCTTCGAGCTCTCCACGGTGCACTCCAAAAGGCCAGCTTCATTAGCCCGAAACAGCTGAGCGCAGTGCGCGTGCAGCAGCTTCAGAACAATGTCCGAAGGAACCTTAAGTGGGTTTCGCCCTTGCATTGCGTAAAACTTGATGGTTTGGTTTGGTTTATGGGGGTTTAACGTCCCAAAGCGACTCAGGCTATGAGGGACGCCGTAGCGAAGGGCTCCGGAAATTTCGACCTCCTGGGGTTCTTTAACGTGCACTGACATTAACGGGCAGGGCCACCAGCTCAGGCACCTCCGAGCTTTGCTTTACAACACTGGCAAGGCACTGCTGACAAAGCTTATAGTTGTGTACCACAGCCCACGGAACATAACCAGCAAATGATTCTAGGCTGTCTTCCTCCTCTTTACACAACTCTAACACGTCATCTAGACTCATGTCAACATACTGTCAACAGACGGCTCAGTTTTCTTCTGTCTACTCATCAAAAAAGCTAGGAGGTCATGAGAGTCGTCAGTTGAGTACGAGTCAAGGCGACTACGGTCAGAATATTGTGAAGGAACAATTATAATGTGCCCTTGAACTCTATTGTCCGTGGAATCGGTGACTTTAGTCTCACAGTGCTGAAAAGGTATTCGAGAGCATCCTGCCTCAGCCTGCTCAACATAAAAAGCGTAAAGCTATGCTCCACAATGTAGTTTTGCCTCAACGGCAAAGCACACAACGTTGAGGGTACAACACCTGTTTGAACAGGCTTCCACGACCTTTTCCGAGCTTGTCCATGATAGAAAAATATGAAAACATGACCAGAAATTCAGAAAGGAAGGTTTTAGCCTCATAAGCTGCATGGAGGCAGATTTCATTTAGAGAAGCTTTCCTTGACCGTGAGCTCATGATGCTAAACCACCTGATAACCTCCTCTACGAAAAAACCTGTTGTGAGGGCTTCCTTGAGCAGGCGGTCATTTTGTACTAGGTACCGCAGGCCCGTAGCAGTGGCGTGGTGCAAAAGGGCACGTGCTGATGCCACATTCATTTTTTCAAATGATTTGGGTTCAAGTCACGCAGTTTCAAATTAGGTATCAGCTTGACCTTGTGTTTGGCATCAAATTCGCACGCCTGTTCACATACTCCAGGGAGACCTGCAGAAACCAGGAAAAGCCCGATGGTCCACACAATAAAATATACGTCCATGGTTACACTGCTGCATTTACTATTATGGAAATACTTCTAGGCTACAAGGTAAGTTGTTGGGCCAGTTGGTTTCGATATTCCATGTCTACAGCGCAACGAACGGCACGTACAAGAAGGACACAGCCAGGAACACAACGATGTGTTGTGTCCCTGCCTGTGTCCTTCTTCTACGCCCCGTTCATTGCGCTGTAGTCATGGACTTCTGGGCTCCTTAGCTGAAGGTAAAGGTAGAGGTCCACGAGTCTGAGCAGGTGCATACAGTACGAATAGCCTGCTACAAAAGAGAAGTCAACATTTATAACACAGGAAATAATATATCTGCTTTTTGCGCTTAGCTTACAAAAATAGAAGAGCAATAGTAGTTCTTATGAAATTGCCTTTTTTAAATCTCCTTTTTATTGCGTACTAACCCATTCAATTTTCCCAGCGAATACTCCAATGTGAAGCAATAGGTGTCCAATCTATTTGAAGCAAATGAACTGTCATACAGAGCACCATCTGCAAAAACATTCAAGGTACTCTGTTATTTTCATTAGTCGCGTAAAGAATAACTTTTCTACATGCGCTCGAATGGCACTGCTTCGTGGACTGTACTCCAGACACCTAGCAATTCGCAGCTCACAATGCACCTGATAGCACATCGTTCTTATTATTCCCGCTTTCTACAACTACGATGCTTGCTTTATCGTGTGTCAACATAGGTATTCTACAATTCCAATTTGTGCTGCCTACTGAAGCACGGAAGTAATGTGAGTGCACCGCGCTTTTAGGAGCACCAGCTAATATATCTGAAGCTGAATGGAGAGCAAAAGCCAGAACATAAGATAACGAACAATGACTTGTGATCTAAAGTGTAGCGACTTGTGCTAGTCAAGGCGGAAAGCTGGGCTATTGCTGTTCGAGAAAGCCTTTACAGCCGGCAACTTCACTCTTGCACACCTTATGAGCCTCGACGCCCATGTTTGGTGTGAATCTCTACACTTGAATATTATTAGTGCTTTATAACCATCTTAACACGCCATTTATTGAGTACAAAAAGCTGTTTATCAGCGGTAACACAGCGGCGAGATATGAGGACGAAATGCCAGTGATCTGTTGACATGGAATTAACGTGTGTTGGGAAATGAAGTAAAGGAAGTCTCAAGAAAAGCAGGAAGCCACATTACGGCGAAAGCCTTTCTTTGCTGATCAGTGTCCACAAGACCCGTCTGCAGGAAACGTGTAGAAAAAGTGTTCGCTCCACGTGTGAATCAACCATGTAAAAAAATTAAAATAATAGTGTATAAAAAGTTATTAACAAAAATAAATTATAAAATGCGCAAAATAAGAAAGACAAAAAAAAAAGCAAATGTATAAAAGTGAAAGAACATAAAAATTTGGTTTTGTTTGGTTTATGGGGGTTTAACGTCCCAAAGCGACTCAGGCTAAGGGGGACGCCGTAGTAAAAGGCTCCGGAAATTACGACCACCTGGAGTTCTTTAACGTTTACCGACATCGCGCAATACATTCAAATGCCGCGGCCTGGATCGAACCCGCGTCTTTCAGGACGCCATAACCACTGAGCCACCGCGGAAGCAATATAAAAAATTTAAGAAGATTAAAAAAATGAAAAATGAAGGGAAAGAGAGGACAGGGAAAGGCTTTCGTATTCCCGTTCATATGCAGAGTTCAGTGCAATTTCATTTTTACAAACTACTGGCTGCAAGAAAAACATACTGCTTCACTCATATCTCGTGGAAAGCGACGAACAAGATCGAAGAAGTCGACATGCGCCAGCTAATTGACAAGCATACGCTGTGAGCCGCAAGCACTTGAGCTGCAGCTTACACAGCACAGTGATATTATAAAGCAGGCAGGGTTTTCACAGGCGCCGCTTGAACCCCTGCGCTGCTTCATACCTACACGAATGATCAAAACGAAAGCGCAGTGCCCGCCACAAGGTAGATGCGATATCTCGTTAATCATCCCTCTGCACACTTCACCCGCGCTCGACGAGCCTGCTCAGCTCTCTGTACATCATTTGGTAGCGCGACAGTTATTCACCAAAGTCACCTAACGGAACAAGAACAAAAATATTACACTCCGAGTAAATAAAACGAACTGCTTACCTCGCATATTCGAGTACCTTTCGGGGCGCGCTTATCGCGGCCCATTCCCAGAAGCCATTTCAGTCGCCGACGCACTTCACTCGCCGACCTTCCACATGGCACCGTGTAAAACGCTTTGCCGTTTCCAGTGTGGTTGCTGCAGTTTGGCGCGCTGCCTCCAGTCACAGCTGACGACTGCGTCCATCACTGCCACTGCAGAATATCAAACAAGACGCCACAGGTGTGCACGAAGCATGTTTGAAATGTAGCCGACAGCGCGGGTTCACATGAAGCGTCGAGCTGCCGAGAGGTGCAGTCGCTGAAGACAGCTTTCCCTCCATGGTGTTCGGAGCGGCGAGGGAAAACAGACGCGCAACTCCGCTCCTGCGGGATCATGTACAGGAACGTCAGTTCTACTGCGCATCGCGGTTGTGAAGTCATGCAGGGCAGAGGAGCGGCGGCGGCGCTCCTGTTGCGCGGCGCTGCCGCAGTAGAGGACTGTGCCAGGTACGACGAAATCGGCTTTACATGGCGCAGCGAAGTTATTGCTTCTAATCGCTTCAATAACAGGTGCCAGCGTGGTGCTCGAGCACCACAACGTGGAACAAAACTGTTGTTGTTGCGACTGAAGGAAGAAAGAAAAGGAAAGTGCACGGGGCCTGCCCACTGGCTCAAGCTGAGCCACAAACACTGCCACGTGCAGACATTAGGAGAGTTAAGAGATATGAGAGGAAAGATTGTCAGAAAGGGGTCGCGCGTCGCAAACACCGCGTCATCTGAAGCGACGACGACGGTTTAGCAACAGATGCCCCCGGTGACAAGGAGCCCTTGTCGCATGTTTGAGAGCCCCTACATCACGACCCTCTAAGGCCAAGATGACGTGTTGGTCATTGCGAGATCGATGACCCGTTGATTGGACATCGTTATTTGGAGGCCGAGGGGGCGCTTATAGATTTTGTGAAGGATCACCTCTAGGGTGTTCTCGTCAGATTTCCACAAGCGGAGATAGGGTGTCGAATAGAGTACCCGGCTAATGCTTTGGCCAGCCTCAGGGCGTCTTTGCATTGTAACACCCCCGTTTGTTAGATACCCGGAGGACCACACAGCCTACCTGGTCTCCAATCTTGCGTAGCTTCTGCGGGGTTGTATCAATCTTGCGGTTGCGGTGGACAAAGAGCCTCAGCACTCTTACTTCATCGTGTTCAGGGATAGGGCCGCTAGCAAGGGCGAGGTCAACTTTGGTGATACACTTCTGGTTGGGCCGAGGTGCACGAATTTTGATTTGGTCGGGGAGCATTCCGGGCCACTGGGGCGAGTGGATCCGTCAACAATAGTCGCCGCTTGTTTAAGGCTGGCATCGATCTGTCCCAGTGACCCATGTGTTGCCCAGAGCGTGATGTCAGCGGCATACAGGGCATGCCTGATGCGTGGGGCATCATTAACCAGTAGGGGTGGTGAGCCATGGCGGCATTAAAGAGGAAGGGTGAAAGGACTGCTCCCTGTGGGGTTTCTCTTGTGCCGAGGGAATTCGGGCCATGCTTCTGGTCTTGGATACGTATATACGTTTTCGGTACCTAAACATGTTGTGGCCACAATTCGTCGGTGACAAATTTGTAACGATGATGTCGCTGGTCACGTTGTCAAATCCACCTTGAGGCCCGAGACGAAGACCACTTGGTCGTCACTGGGGTGTTCGACTGGATCCAAGAGTTCTTTGTGTAGTTGGAGCAGGACATTCCTGCGCGGATCGGTCTGGGCAGAATCCGTATATGGTGTCCGATTGGTGTGTTTGGGCTCTAGATATCATTATCGAAACAAAAAGGAGAGCCAAGAACAGTGCCTCTTAAAAACTAACTTTTTTCTAATACTCAACACACCTATATATGGTATTCTTGTTTCAATTAAACTGTAGAGGAATTCTGAGAAATTGCACAGACATTACAGACGTGCTTAAATCAATGTTGTCTACAGCTTCGTGTACAGACAAATATCTTGAAAAATACCAAATTTTCGGACGAGATTAAAAACATGCTGACAGGCTCTCAGGTGGCATCGCCATCATAATGCAAGCTGGCATCCGTGCACGAGAAACATCATGAAAACAAACTCTTAGGCTGTAACAGTCAGTGTATCCTTACCACCCTTTTACGTTTTTATCGCTTTTATGGCCATTTACACCTGACGTTGACTGTTTCTGATTGCATCTGCTACTTCCTTCCTTCCTATAAATTGCGCACATGTTGCTCAATAAAGATCAGTTGTAAGTCAGCGCTCGTGTTGTCGTTTCCTTTTTTCGTCTCTGTTTTGTGTGCGCTGTTTTTTCAGTATGAAGATTATATCAGAAAAATTACAATATAGGAACTAAATAGAGTACTATTTGCAGGCAAACAGACAGCAACAGGCCCAGATAATATACAGTACACCATACTTGCACATCTCTCTGAGGCCGCCATTGAGGCCCTTCAAAATTTCAATAAAGTCTGGCTTTCAGGAAAGATAATTGACGCATAGAAGAAAGCCATTATAGTTCCTTTTTGAGTCCTGGAAAACCATAATCAAGTCCTGGCAGTTATAGACCAATTGCAATTAACAGCTGCTTAGCAAAAAAAAATGGCAGTAGCTTAGCTCGGCTATGCCAGGATATACGTAGCGAGAGGTATGTTTCCCTGGCTGAGCTTGTTGAGGGCACTGTATGTTTAGAAATGAAAGACATTGCGTATACACATCTATTATTCATTTTGCTTAGCAGAGACGAAGACTGCCCGATCGTCTATGAAGTAGCAAGTAGTAGTCTCAATTTTGTCGATACAGTATTTCGCATTAAGAGCCTCTTTAGTATACAAGATCTATTGTAGATCCCCGTAGTGTAGTTTGGACGTGAGGGTCCAAAGCTAAAGTCAAACTTTTCTTTCATACACTGACTAAGAGAGTCCTGTTTCCTGTTTAAATCACCTAAAGTCACACACAACTGCGAAGCCGTGCCGTAGGCTGGTATGCACGTGGCAACCACATCAATCGTCTGCTTGACAGATGTTCTCGGTACCACGCAGACTCCTTGGATGATAATGCCGCTTTCCAGAAACCGGACACAGCAGGCTTCACCATTATTCGCTACAATTGAATGCATGTATCTGACAGCGGTGATACCTTGTTTCACGTACACACAGACTCCAGCTTTCTTATTTAGTTCAAGTCAACTGCTAGGCGACAACCTCAGCATCGGAAGAGTTAACGTCCTCTTCTCTATACCGCCGTTTAGCAGCGGCTGGACTCTCCATTGCATTCATGTCAAAAGTTGTGATACAGACCCCCACTAGATCTCCGCCTTATATACGCAATCCTGCGCACGCGACGCGGGGTTTGGGTAATAGAGCGGCGCCGCTGTGGGGTCTCTGTGGTTACCATGGTATCGGCGCATGCGCACAACTGCTCATCCGAGTGACGTCACGCCCGGCTTTGATGGTGGAGAGGGCGCGCGGCCGCGGCGATGGCGAAGCGCACGCCACAATTTGCTCCTCTTCGGTTGCCATGGTAACGGCGCATGCACACAACTGTCCTCTCCCGTCTGTCGCAAAAAAGCTCGACTGGTAGCCCAGTGTAGCTCCCGCTACAATGATCTGAAACTGTGGTGAACATCCACCTGACTTTAGTTCATGACTCTCGTCAGCTTCTCGACATACACAGCGTGGTTTCAAAAAGACATCCTCCACCACAGATCCGTATTGAAAACAAAATGTGGGAGGCGTTCATACACAAGCAGCAACGTCTTGCGGTTTTCTTTGACATGGAGAAGGCGTCCGACACCACTTGGAGGTTCGGCATACTTCACAATTTAGTAGATCAATGCGTCCGGGGCAGGATGCTGACCTGTTGGAGCGACTTTTAGCTGACCGTTAATTTTTATTTGTTCATTTGCTACCTGCGTCACCTGTTCAGGCATTCCTGCAGGAGGTACAGATAGAAACAGAAATAACATGGGTTCGATAAAGTAATTCATGTAGCAGCTTGTATTGAAAGTCCCCGTTCGGCAATTGCCATAGATTTGAGCAAACTGGGGAAGCCAGAGTTGATTTTGTTGTGTGAAGAACTGGGTATTGAGGTCGGGAAATGTCACAGAAAACCGCAGATGATTGAGGATATTGAGGAATCTGGTGCTGAGCAGGACACAATTTCGGATACCTGGGATGTCATTCAGAAGGGAATCAGGAAGACTAAGGCGGAGGCCGACAGGGTTGATAACGAACGCCTTTACCTCGAGGAAACCGAATAAAGGCAACTTGCACTGAAACGTTTGGATTTGCAAATCGCAGAGGCGGAGGGCACCGAATATAATTCGACTTACAATCGGGAAGTTTCGGCGGAGAGAAAAATCAAAATCAAAGATCTTCTGCAGCCTTACGAAGTAAACGTGGACATCGGGTTGCTCCTTGTAAACTTCGAGACGGTTTGCGAGGAGGAAAGAATACCACACGAATCCTGACCTTAGAAAAACTTTCATGTGGTACCACGCAAATCGGCCGAAATTATTGCCAGGTTTTCGACAGAAGACGCTGATAACTACGGTAAAAGTCAAAGCAGCTCTTCTCAAGAAATATCAAATGTCGGCGGATGCATTCCGGCGCCGCTTTAATGATGTCAGGCGAAAACAAAGTGAGACACTCCTGGAGTTCTCATACAAGTTAACAGCCAATCTCATAGAGTGACTAAAAAGAGAGCAGGCTTATCAGAGCCGCGACAAGGTCGTTGATGCAGTTTGAAAATTGAAGTTTATTTTCATTTCGATCAGAAATGAGGGACACGAGACAAAAAGTGAAGGTTAATTCACTTGACGGCGCTCGGGCCCCATTACATGGTAAAACAGCGAGGTGTCGGTAGTATAATTTGGTGCACTTACAATTTAATCAGTACATCCCAGTACATTTACAGACATTTGAGCTCTTACTGCGCATAGTTCAGTCTTTTTGTTGTTAAATGTAAAGGCACAATATGAAATGATAAACATGAATCAGCGAATAATAGCAATTGTACATAGCAATAAACCCGCAAAAAAATCGAAAAGACACAGGAGAAACACACTTCACGAAAAGCAGAAAAATTACATTGGCGAGAGAAAAAATGAATGTATTCTTTTCTTATTTACATTTGCAATATAAACTTTATTTTCGCGAAAATAGTTTAACAGATTGGGCAGAGTATGTGCAAGAATTTATTGGCCAAAAGTTGTTCTTACGAAAGGTACCGCCCAGTTATGAGCAGAACGCGAAGGATATGTTCGTGTAAGTGTTGTTAGATTGGCGATCGAAAGCATTGTACCCTCAGGGGTAGTTATGGGCTGTTTGTAGCGAACTGCTAAGTTATACGAGTAGAGATAGTGTACTGACATTACTTTAAAATTCTGAGAAAGCGGCGCAGTATGAGTGTAGCAGTCTTTTCCAGCTATATGGCGAATGGCATTTTTTGTAGTGCATATATTCGATTTAAATCTTAGTAGTTGTACCCCATACAAGGAAACAGTAGTTTAGTTGAGACAAGAATAATGAGTTATAGATATATAGCTTAATTTTTGGCGGTAGGAAGAAATGAAGTTTTGCTAAAATACCTACTGGTTTTGACAGGTGTGAAATTACTTCATTTATGTGCCTATGCCAGGACATATTTTTGTTGAAATAAACGCCAAGTGTTTTTATTTCATCAACAACTTCAATAGGAGCATGGTCAAAAATTAGATTATTATTTGAGGGCATGATAGGCATCAGAGACTCCCTTGTGGAAAAAAGCACGGCTTTTGTTTTGGTTACATTTATCTGCAGTAAATTAAGTTTGCTCCAAGCGCTTAAATTTTCCAATGATTGATTAATGTTATATACAAGCTGGCTTTGAGCGTTGTTTCGAAATAAGTGTTGTGTCATCAGCGTATATTATATATTCTGGCTTTGTACTAATGTTTACAATGTCACTGACATAAAAGTTAAACAATAGGGGCCCTAGGATGCTTCCTTGAGGCACGCCTGTAGTAACACGCTTAGAAGAAAGATTTTCGCCTATTACAACTTTTTGTGTGCGATGCTCTAAGTACGAACATATTAAGTCTAGGGGTATACCTTGAATTCCGTAGGTTTCAAACTTTTTTAGTAAAGTCTGATGATTTAAATGGTCGAACACTTTGGAGTGGTCAATTTATACACGAGGAACCATCTCTTTGTTTTCAAATCCTTTCAGAATAAATTCTTTCAATGCCAGGAGGGCCAGTTCAGAGGATCGGTCTCTACGAAAACAATATAGAGCAGAACAAATTAGATTACATTTTTCTGCAAATTTAATGATTCTAGATAGTATTAATTTTTCTAAGGCCTTAGAAAAAAAAAACAGGTAGTATATATATCCGACGGTAGTTCGACAAGTTGTTTTTTACACCCCCTTGTACAGTACGACTACTTTGGATGCCTGCATTTTCTGAGGAAAGTTTCCTGTGGAAAGAACCAAATTATATATAAATGAAAGAGGCGGTAAGATTAGATCTAAAACATGTTTCATCGCCTTAATTTGTATATCATCGATATCACGAACCGTGCTATTGTTCAAAGAAATGATGATGGTGATTTTTTTTATGGCGCAAGGGCATCTATGGCCAAAGAGCGCCATGACACAAGGCATTTTCAAATTCTTAAGGTGGGGTCGAAGACCCATTTCCAAAGCATTTCACCCTAAATAAGCCGAGCACCAGGGCAGGGGAAAGCTTGTACTCATTGTATCACCGGCGGGTACCTGGCGGCACTGGGGATCGAACCCCGCACCTCCCGCATTCGAGGTGGATGCTCAACCAATTTGCCACCGCTGCGGTGTTCAAAGAAATGAATGCTGTAGGAATCTCACTCTCATCTGTGGGACTCAAGTACAAACTCTCACTGTCTCTATTGATTCCATTTATAGCCTCAGGATGATATGAACTAGAAGCTAAATTAACAAAATGATTATTTAATGCCTCCGCCAACTCAATGCCAGAAACCAGGGAAATGTTTATTGTTAATTCACTGACGTTATGATCTGTAATAGAGCGGTTTAGGATCTTATTATGTTCTTCTAGAGAACATCCGGTTTAGAGTTGCACTCTGGCTGAAAAAGATCGTAAAGGTATTCTCGCTTCTTTTTCCGTATAAGATCATTGGTTTTGTTTCTATGGCGTTTAAATATGTCCCACTCATTTGTGTCTCGTGTGGTTATGAACTTCTTGAACAATTTATCTTTCTTTCTTATCATTTTAAGACATTGTTTCGATACCCAAGTTTCTGAGATCTTGGTGGTTTTGCTTCGGGACTTAAATAAATGATACGAGATACGCAATTAGAAAGAAACAAGAAATTATTATACGTTTCATCATAGGTTTCTGAGCTATATACGACATCCCAGTTGGTTTCTAGGAGAATAGTGTGAAATTTTTGTAATGTATTGTTGTTTATGCTCTGCATTTTTGGGCTAGCGCCTGGCTTCTTCCGCCTGTCTTTAGGCGTCGTTCGACTAAATAAGAAAATTGGCATGTGGTCACTGATATGTGAGGCAAGAACACCGGAGGTAATATTTTGTATAGCTTCATTGGTTATAAATAGATGTATCAATGTGTTGCTGTTTGGTGTCACGCGTGTAGCTGTTTCAATTAGGTTGTTAAATCCATGTGAGTCAAGGAGTGTTTTAAAATTATGCTGTAATGTTGATGGAGTTAGCATGTCAATATTAAGATCACGTCCGAGGATAAGAACGAGGTTATTTTAATTTACATAATTAAGTATCCGATCAATGAGACGGAGAAACTAGAGACGTTACCCTCAGGTGGACGGTACATTACTACAAGCAGATATTTTTGACATGTTACAGCAATAAACTCAGTACTCAACGTGGTAACAGAAAATTCTTCAAGTAATTCACAGTGAAATGATCGTTTTATATGCATGAGCACACCACCACCGCGTTTGTTTGGTCGGTTTAGAAAAAACGTGTTGCAATCTGCATCGATTATGACGTCCGAGTCAGATGTAAATCATGTTTCGGTAAGCATTATTACGTCGAACTGAAAACTAATACTGTTTAAAAGAGCAGTTAATTGATCCTCTTTGTTTCGCGCCGAACGTATATTTAAGTGAAAGCATGTGAGACTGTTTTGACCACGGGGGCAAAAAAACTGAGTTAAGTTCTACAGATGTTATCGCCATTTCGGGATGCAGAAACAGCACGAGATCAGGTAGACACACGTTAGGCAATCTTATCAATGTCACGCTCACATTGCACACGCAGCACGTTTTGCTTTTCTTCCTTACGAGCAAAGATTTTGCGATCCTTAACCCAGACAAATTTCCAGTTGCTAGCCTTTTTCTTTTGAACAGATTTACCCAACAGCACCTTTAGGGCTGGACAGAGGTGCTCATTTATGAACATGGGTTACTTGAAGAGTGTCCCAGGTCAGTCATTGAAAGTCTAGTTTTTTTGGCTTTCTGAAGAAGCAGGCTGCGTTGCGATAGAATTTTCAGTTTAACAACAATGTTTGGACAGGTTGCGTCATTGCGAGCCTTTACTCTGCGGTAAACGTCAATGTCATCGGGCGTTATTGTCATGTCTAGCAATGTCGCAACCTTGCACACAGTGCTTGTCACATCCTCATTCTGCTCCTGCAAAATACCTTTCATTTCGACATTGCAGTTTCAAGAATACTGTTCTCCTGCTATGATCCTGAGATCGTGCTCCACTAGTTGCTTTTTGATGTTTTCATATGTTCTTTATGTTGTCAGTCTGCTTCGAACAGCTTTATGGCTGCCTGTGAGAGGAAATGCGCAGAACAGGCCCGAGAAAAAGACCATAAGTTCGCGACAGAACTTGCTTTCGTGTTCGCGACTCGCCGGGAATCGGAGAGAGCCCACGTTCGGCACACGGCTAAATGTGAAAAAGGTAGTCGGCCGCTCTTTCCTGCAAATGTGAGAACGACGAGCTCCGCGAGAAACACGCCGTCGAATAGCCCTTGCGCACTGAAAAACAAGGATGCTCTCAGCACGATGGAAGATGTTAGAAAAGAAAAAGCAGCTGAAGCAAGCCTCTATTTCCCAATGGAATGCCCGCGGACCCCTGTCCCGAATATCAGACATGCGGCAATACGTTTACGTAAATAATTTCCCCATCGTTATCAAGTGTGAGCCGAATATACCAAATATATTGCGACTGTCAAGCTACTAGGCGTTTGCGCCTCCCACGCACCGAGTGTACAGTAAAGCCATCGTCTACATTCGGCGTGAACTTACGCTTGTGCTTCATCCAGTTCCCCCCATTAACGACAACCAGTACGTTTGCCTAACAGTGAAGAGGTGTAATCTCATGTTTACGCTTGGGGGTGCGTATCTGTCGCCATCAAGTCGACTTGACGTCGCACGATTGAGTGACTTGATGCCGGTTACACCCGGCCTTTGGATCGTCATGGGCGACTTTAACGCTCATAACACCACGTGGGGAAGCGTTACAATGAACATTAGGGAAAAAAGTTGGTGTCCTTCGCCTCTGACCATGGCATTCAGTGTCTAAATGACGGCTCCCCAAACTATATTCGAAGGACAACTTACAGCACCTGCCTTGACTTGGCTTTCGTTTCCTGATGCCTTATCAGCAACGTGCGGTTTGTCGGATATTGAAACCCGTGAAAGTGACCACATCCGTACATATCTGATCATTACTGGCCTTTCCACATGCACCTCTGCCACACGCATGCGAAGCATCGATTGGTCAGTGTTTCAAGCACTTATGGAAGATACTTGCAGAGAAGGTTCCTCCGCTGGTTTCGAAGGGAAATTAAGGAAGCCACGGAAAACGCGACACGGTTATTCACCCCAATTACAATGTACTCGGAAACGATATGGAATTGCAGCGCCTGCGATCACTCCGACGGAGGGCAGAGCGTAGATATCGACGCAGAAAGTCGAGCCTTGACCTGAGAGTTGCGAGGCGCATGCAAAAGAAAATTCACCGCAGAATTCAAGCCCTCCAGGCACAACGTTGGAGGTCATTGGAGACGGCCGTCATCGCCGGGACCTGACGGTGTGCCATACTCTGCACTTGCACACCTTTGACAAGAAGCTAGACGTGTCCTTTTGGAGTAGTATAACAAATCATGGTACGACGGCACAGTTCCAGACGAGTTGAAGTCCACTCGTCTAATTCCGCCCCTGAAACAAAAGAAATCGCCGCTTCACCTTACATCATACCGTCCAATTGCACTGGCTAGCTGCGTTGGCAAAGTACTCGAAAAGATTCAATTGACAACTTGGTCGACCTGGTGTCATCTGTTCAGCGCCAAAAACATTTGAAGCGCTTGACCGGCGCATTGTTCCTGGACATAAAGGGCGCATACGACAATGTAACTCATCAGGCTATTTTGCACGCTCTGGAAGCTGCTGAGCTTGGTGGTCTCGTATTCTGCTGGATACGCAGTTATTTAACCAAGAGACCTCCCTTTGTGCAGACTGAGGATGGCCCAACATCTTTGAATTTCACTTCTCGTGGATTCCAGCAAGGTGGAGCGCTTGGCCCAACGCTGTTCAGCCTTACACTTGTCGATCTTGTCGACATACTACCACAGTCGGCACAACCCTCAATCTATGCGGACCGCATCTCTATTTGGGCAGTCCGAGTTACGCGCCCGCAGGTTAGGGCGAGACCTCAAAAGGTATCAAGTATTCTGGCGGCCTACCTCCACCTGGAAGGCTTACAGATTTCAACCGGAAAGTGCTCCCTTGTTGCCTTTACCCGCAAGAACATGTCTCGTTGTACCGTGAGCATAAACTGCAGAGCAATGCCATACACAAAACGCCATCAGTTTCTGGGATTAATCATCGACCGAACTCTACCATGGGCAGCCCGTATTTCATACATGAGAAAGAGGCTGACAGCCATTTCTCACGTTCTCGCCTTTTTTGGGGGTAAGCGGTGGGGAGCGTCAGTGTGGCCGATGATGCAGCTCTACAACGCCTTGTTCATGGTGTTTCTTTGCTACAGCCTTCCTGCGCTTGGAAACATTACAATACGAACAAACGAAGTCTGCAAAGCTTTCAAGCTCAAGCTCTCCAGACTCTCCTAGGATTGCCGAAATGTGCCTCTAAGGCGGCATCTGTACTCATCGCCCAGGAGCATATCATCCCTGCCTACCTAACAGTTGACACACTGAGGACACATTTTCGACACATATCCCGGGTTCCCTCTCACCACCTTGCCAGTCTTTCTATTTATTACCAGGCCGTGCACATCGCTTACAAACATCATTAATGCACACCGCGCCGTTCTGCCGTCCCAGTTTACACCCACCTCTAGACCGTCCTCGCCACTTTGGAGCTTGCACAATCCCCGTGTGCCTCTTCCAATGCCTGGTATCAGGAAAAAGATCGATTTATCACCGAGAGAACTTAAACAAATCACTCTTGAATATTTCCATGAGCACCTTGCAAACCGGGTGCACGTCTATATAGACGGCTCAGTGAACCCTATCAGTTCCTCGGGCTCCGTGGTCATCCCCGCAAGGACTACAGAAATTAGAGTTAGGATGGCTCAACAATATTCTTCCTCGGGTCCAGAACTCACCACTCTGCGACGCCATTTAACACATCAATCAGCAGCGCCCTCCGCAGTGGTCTATTTCACCGATTCTAAGGCTGCCATCCCGGGCTTACAAGCTGCTCTTAGCCGCGAAGTCCATGAAGAACTGGTCGCGGAAATTCGACAACTAAATCACTGTACCATAAATAAAGGGCATGACATTATTTAACAATGGCTACTGCGGCACAGCGGCATAGGAGGCAATCCACGCGCGGATGAGGTCGCGCGAACTGCTCACCACGACGGCTATTTTGTGTCGATCCTCATTTCGAGATCAGAAGCAGCCGGCAGGCTTCGCGCACTTGCGCCGGACATCACGCTTGCCGCGTGGAATTCCAGCCAATTTTCCAATTCACGTTTAAAATCCTTGGACCTAGATCTGAAGCTCCGGCTTCCATCCGGCGTACCATGACGTGAAGAAACTTTCCTGTGTCGCCTGTGGCTTGGTGTAGCTTTCAGCAACCATACTCTTTCTTAATCGGCATGGCTTATAGCCCCGCATATGTCATCTGCGAGTATGACGACTCTATAACACACATTCTTTGTGACTGCCCCGCCTACAGAGCTGAAAGGCAGTCTCTCTGCATGCGCTGGAGGATCTAGATTCACGCCCATTGACGTTAATTAAGACTCTTGGGCACTGGCTGCGGCGATAGTCGGCAGTGAAGGCCTCCAAGGCACTGCTCCGCTTCTTGAGAACTCCTGGCCTACACGATAGGCTGTGACTTTACCGAACGCTGCCTTCATAGTAACTTAAAATTTTCTGCTACTCTTCATTCTCTTTTATTTTTTTTATCCCCCACCCCTTCCCCCCGTGTAGGGTAGAAAGCCGATTATTCTTTCCGTCAACCTCCCTGTCTTTCCTCTTCTTCCTCCTCCTCCTCCTCGAAGCTAAAATGCCGGTCCTCTGTTTCCGGTGCCGAGAGCCCGGACACCTTGCGACCGGCTGCCGTAAGCCAAGACAATGCGTGTCTATACAATGAAGGCGCCAACTTGCAACTCCTGCAGCCCTATCTCCGGGAACTAACGGAAAACCCTGTAATGTTTTCGGAAACTCGGCTGCCACCATAGACGTTGTCGACCAGGCAAACGTTAAGCGTGAAGATTTCACAGGCGAGTATGCCTGCACAAGGCAAATAGTAGATGAGAACGGCGTATATTTGCCCATTGCCCACGTCGAGATCAAGGACCCGTTCGGGGTGCTTCAGACCGAGGCAGCCGTCTCGCGAAACCTGCCAAAGCAGTATCAGTACATTTTTTCTAATCGCTCGGATATGCTGCTCAAAGAAAAGGGTCTTAATTTTGGAAATAACATTGCGCAGGTCTTCGCCATTCCGAAGGCTTGAGAAATCGCAGCGTTAAGCAAAGCGCCGGGAGGAAGAGGGCAGGACTGAACTTTTAAGCCATGAGCAAGCCCACAACAACGAGCCAGCCCAGGACTTACTCGCTGCTAGCACAGAGGTAAAGAGCACCGACAGTAGTGCCGGCTATGGTGAGTCTTCCGAATTAGGCGCAGTTGCTGAACTGGGTTAGGAGGGGAACGGAAGGCGGGTCTAGTGTTTTGCATTCGGAGGGCTTTCTCGAACTCCTTCGTGTGGACAGAGAAGAGCTCCCACTGAGCAAGAGAAATACCAAACTCTCCAAAACCTGAGCTCGAAAAGTGACATGGGGGTGTCATGGAAGAACATAGCATTCCAGCGTCCTTCTTGACCGCTCTACTGCCAATAACCAAATTCGAGAGAGGAGGATGCACTGGCACTGCTCTCACAGTCGTTCGTTCCACTCCGGCATTCAGCTTTGTGAGCGCGAGCCAAGCTTTGGAAACGTGAGACTTGAACGAAGAACAGTTCGAGGTCGCGAGCTGAAGTCCCTGACATTTTGTCAGGTCTCATCTGCAAGAGCAGCCGTCGGATTTCGGCCGCGCTGGGCGGGGTTGATAAATATGAAAGCAAACAAACCGTTGGAGACTGATGTAGTGGGAGCACTCATTTACGTTCGTTAGACAGAAGGGCAGGATAATGCGGACGCTGATGGCCTCAGCAGAAGCTTTCTAGTGTTGTGCCCTTTCCTGACTTCCCGGACGTAATTCCGTTAAGCAAATTTGTAATTTTTTGTTCGTGCTTAGCGTAAATGTTTTGTCTGTATATATGCTCAGCAGCTCCAGCTTATTTTTATGCTCTTACGGGAGGTGGCTTTTTGTGCTATGAACCATGCTACGACACCTATCAAAATCTTAGGATGCTTTTGGATTTCAAACTAAACACCCCGCCGCGGTGAATCAGTGGTTAGGGCGCTCGACTACTGATCCGGAGTTCCCGGGTTCGAACCCGACCGCGGCGGCTGCGTTTTTATGGAGGAAAAACGCTAAGGCGCCCGTGTGCTGTGCGATGTCAGTGCACGTTAAAGATCCCCAGGTGGTCGAAATTATTCCGGAGCCCTCCACTACGGCACCTCTCTCTTCCTTTCTCCTTTCACTCCCTCCTTTACCCTTCCCTTACGGCGCGGTTCAGGTGTCCAACGATATATGAGACAGATACTGCGCCATTTCCTTTCCCCCAAAAACCAATTATAATTATAATTATAGCATGCTCTCTGCATTCTGGTTGGGTCAAACGTGTAGAGTTTCGGAGGAAGATGTGGATTTCACGAGGCAGCTTATTTTTCCGAAAGAAGCTTGGTCGACGGAAGACAGCCTGGTAGTTCTTAAAGCTGGTTTTGTGCTTTGTGTTTGTTCGCCTTTGTGCTTTTCTGGCTGAGACTATTACAGCTCTCAACCAGTGGGCCCAGTTTTGACGCGAGGCAGAACCGAGGCAGCTCCAGATGTCTGTGGGGAGCAGCGTTCGCTGCCACCACTGTGCGACCTCTTCGGGAGGCGGACAAGCTGTTGTATTTCAACCCTCCCTTACTTGTTCCCGGCACAGCAGTCGTCAATTAAGCCATCCCCAAAGGCTGTGCGGGGTCCTCCTACTCTGGCGCTTATCGCAGTACGCGCTGCCACGCGATCAGAAATGCGGCGCCCCACACGGTGAACGGAGACGTCTGGCCTAGCCGACTTCTTTCAGTAGTAACGACCCTGCGACAATGCACCACCGGCAGGGAGACGCCACTCCACGCCTGGCTCCACGCACAGAGACGAGGGGTTGTCAATCATCCGCGCTTCGATCTTCTTGTGGTCCTTGAACCAAGGCATGAAACCCTCCCCCCCCCCCCCCCCCCCTGGCTGGCTTCCTGTAGAGCCATGAGCTTTTGTTTAACTAAAAGCCAGCTGCGTTTGGTTATAGGGCGCTCACTTGGTGAAGAGCTGACCTGTGGAAAGGATACTTTCGGGAGATTGTGGGCCAGCTCAACAGCCTCTATTTGGCGAGCAAATTGTGAAATAGGGGCTGTTGAGCGTGCCCACAATCTCCCGAAAAGTATCCTTTCGCCAAATTGACGAGCGATTTAAGGAGCAAGAGTCGCGCCACGCGACCGCCTGTGCTGCCGTGCGGCCTAAAAAGCAAGCCCGGCTCCACACCGTCTCGAACTCCTACACTGCAAACGAAAGCTTCAGTGATGGCGAAACCGCGCACTAGCCTAGCCACCTGGCAGTGGAACTGTCGAGGCTTTGGTTCCAAGCGGGGGCTGCTTCACCAGTTCCTAGCTCGGGCAGACGGCCCCGACGTGCTCGCGCTGCAAGAGCCCTCCAATCCTCTCACCCTACCCAGCTACGTGCCCATCGTCCCCTTTTCTCCTACACCCCCTCGAGTGGCACTTCTTGTACGCCATGCGCTCACTACTATCTACCACCCCTTAGACATCCACGAAATAGATCATCTCCTTATCGAACTCGTGCCGCAGCGCGCTTGGGATACTAGTCTCTTCATCCTCAATTTATAAAGCCACCCGAAGTGCCTGCGGCACTACTTCGACCGACTATTCACGCTTGCTAAGCGAGCCGCACATAAATTCCCCTTTCTGATAGTAGGGGACTTCAACGCCCCGCACACGGCCTGGGGCTACACAGCCGACACCCCCAAGGGGCGCAGGGTATGGCTCGCAGCTCAGCAGGCCGGCTTCTCTCTTCTCACAGACGCCACCACCCCTACTCGCACCGGGAACAGCGTCTGCGCAGACACTAGTCCTGACCTCCCCTTCACCCTATGCCTCCCTCACGCTTCGTGGTGCAACACGCTGGAGAATTTGGGTAGTAATCACTACATTATCGAGATTCTCCTACAAGCAGGCCCAACACGTAGACCCTCTCGTGATGCTACCATCACGAAGTGGGACTCGTTCCGCACCTCCCGAGCAGCCCGCACTCTACACACCATCTCAGACATAGCCACTTAGTGCGACCAACTCCAGCGTGACGTCCGCGCCGTGAGTTGCCAACTCCCAGAGGACTGCCCTGCAGAAGCGATGGATTCCCATCTCCTGCACCTATGGGTCGCCAAGGCGGTTCTCGAACGGAGGTGGCGGCGTCAGCGCTGGAATAGAACATTCGGACGCCGACTGGCCCGGCTCAACAACGAGATTGAGACGCATGCTGCAACTCTGTCTCGCCAAAATTGGGAATCTCTGTAACAAGCTTGACGGCAACATGAGCCTGCCCCAGACTTGAAACCTATTCCGCCATCTCATTGATTAGACTCAGTCCAACACACACCAGAAACACAACCTCATAAAGGTCATACACACATGCGAAGCCTCCCCGCAGGAACTTCTCGAGGAGCTTCGTGATCTCTACTTCCCGGCATATCCCTCCGCAGACCACCCTGACTACACAGGCTCCCCCAACGACCTTCTGGACCAACCGATCACCGAGGCGGAAGTAAGGGCAGAACTTTAGCGCCTCAACGCGTCCTCAGCTCATGGCCACAATGTAGTGCACAACAAGGCACTCCGCGACCTCGATTCCCCCTCCGTCAAAGCCCTAACCGACTACTTCAACGAATGCTGGCTGCGCGGCGCCCTCCCACCTCAGTGGAAAGACGCCAAAGTAGTCTTTATTCCAAAATCCGTCAAACCACTTCTCCCCGCTAACCTGCGTCCCATCTCTTACGTCGTGTGTGGGCAAGCTCATGGAGCGCGTTCTCCAGACCCGGCTCAGCCGGTATTGAGAGAACAACCACCTTATGCCTTCGTGCATGTTTGGTTTCCGCCCGGGCTTCTCCATTCAGGACGTCTTTCTACAGCTCAAGCACCACATCCTTGACTCCCCCGTGGGCGACACCAAGGCTTTCCTCGGCGTCGACATAACAAAAGCTTTCGATAACGTTACCCACGCAGCCATCCTAGAGGGCCTCCACGCCCTAGGGGTAGGCCCGCGGATGTAGAATTACGTCCGCGATTTCCTGTCCGAACGAGCAGCCACACTTACCGTGGGTGACCACCGAATGTCCGGTCTCTCACTGGGAGCACGGAGAACCCCTCAGGGTGCTGCACTGTTTCCTGTCCTCTTTAATATAGCCCTTCTCCAACTCCCCCACCAACTCGCCCAAGTACCCGACATCCATTTCAGCCTCTATGCTGACGACATCACTATCTGGGCTAATCGAGGCAGTCATGCCGACATGGAACGCAACCTACAGTCGGCCCTCAACATCGACTCATACGCTCGCGCGCGCGGCCTAGCCTGCTCCCCTTCTAAATCAGAACTCTTCTTCTACCACCCCATTGTCACAGATCTCTCCGGAGAACACTCGGACTGAAAGAATGGACAAGGCGACGGGTGTACCCACACAAACGCACATTTAATACACCCTACGTGACACACACGCTAGAACACAAAACTAACACAACACACAAAGGCTATAAATACACACGACCCGGGCACACTACTACCAGCGTCTACTACTAGCGTTCTACTATTCGTGATCGGCGTTCGTGCTCACGGTTGGTTCGGTGCGGCTGCGGCGTTGTATGGATCCAGTATCCGGCGTCGAGGCGACGTTCGACGTGATTGGGCTAGCGTCGCTGGCGCAGTTCGACGTGCTTGGGCTGGCGTCGCTGGCGGCATCGCTGGCTGTGTCTTACAAGCTCGCGGTCCAAGAGCCCGTGGAGGTGATTCCGGCGTTGTTGGCGTTGGGGGCACCACCCAGATGGGTGGCAACAGCGCTGGAGACACCCCTGGCCGTAGCAGGTGGTAGCGTCCTCTGTTGACTCCCCGGAAGGGCCTCAGGCATGGCAGGAAGTCCACGATGAGATGTCGTAGAAAGCGAGCTCACCGGAGCAGTAGCCGGCGTCGCTCTCTTCCAGCAGATGTGTCCCTGACCTGCCGGAGCGTCCGCTTCTCTGCTGTTCCCCCCAGTGCCTCGCTCTCACTCGCCCTTTTATAGCCTCGGTGCTAGTCCACGTAAGCCTTGTCGTCGTCTTCTCTTCTCCACCAATCATCTCTCTCCACCTCACCGAATGCTTCTTCTTCCTCTTCTTTATTCTTCGGTTAATTCACGTCGTCTTCTTCAAACCTTTTTTCTATTAGAATTTAATTTACGCTCCTTAATATATGTGACAGGGGCCCCTCTCTCAAGAGTTTTTCCATGAAAAACTGCTCACATCACCCTCATCTTTAAGCCATCCAGCCAACCGACTATCTTCCGTGGCGATTCTGGACCCAGCACACACCACACCTCAGATGTCCAGCACACACCAAACGCACACCACTAAAACAGCACACCAAATTGTGTTTCCAGAACACTAACACACCACTGCCGTTGTCCGTACAGAATCCTTAATACGCATGTTGGTGTCCACAACACACTTCCTTGTATAATCACATAACACCAACAACAGCCGTTGTCCGTACAGAGTCCTTAATACGCATGTTGGTGTCCGCAACACACTTCCTTGTGTAATCACATAACGCCAGCAACAGCAATAAGATAAATCCCAGAGATACATTAACACAACAACAACAACAACAAGATACATGCCAGAGATACCTAGAGCTGTTCAGTTAGCTCTATCTGCATACAAGTCTAATTTGTAACATATGACCGACTCAAATGCGCAAAGTGTAGCGACAGATATGTACTATGAGTGTGCGGCCCAAACTGAAAGCCGAAGAAACAAGAGTCGACTCTAAGATTGGATATTAACAGCTTGCATGCAAGCAGCCGGAATTTCATCAACAATAAAAGTAATCTGCAATCTTGCCGGCTTTAGGCTGTTGGAGGATGTAGGCGCGGTTACAGATCGTGGATGGGGGCAGTCACGGCCCTTTCATCCGTGATGACATCTATGAATTTCTATGCGTGAAAGACAGTGGAAAGACCTCTCCCGACCGAATACATTTGTGACAGCCACATTAGCAACACAAAAGCGTCGCCTGGTAGAGGTGCCTGTTCGCAGTCAATATGATGACAAGAAACATATTATAGAAGCCATTGAGGTACCTTTCATCTGCAAAGACATAGTCGAAAACGACTTTGTCAGAGCAATAGAAGAGATAGGACGGCCTATCGCGGATTAGCTTCTTTTGCCAGGAATGCCCGGAATTGGTCTCGTTACTGCCGCTGAACACCTCTGGAAATTCATGACAGGCGAAATTCAACCCTCCCAGAAAAACGCTGATTTTTTGCCCTGGGGTCGGTCTTCGGTTGGTTGTTTCAGGGTCCGATATCAGTTGATACCTCAGTTGACCATTCAGCCAGCTTCTGTGTCCTGATGGTAAGTACAGTCCTTGAAAGCACTGAACGACTTGTGAAAGGCTTCTGGGACTTGGAAAACATTGGTATTATAGATCATTCCAGAGGGCCGAATAAGGAGTGAAAGCGATTGTTGGTCAGTTTGAAACAAACATCAGAATGAAGAACGGCGGCTACGATGTCGCCCTTCCTTGGAATGAAAGAAGCGGACATCTTTGTAACAACCGCTCCAAGGCACTAAAGCGACTGAAGGGCCTAGGGAAAAGGATTCGGCGCACTCCGGAATTTGGCGCGGAGTATAAAAGTACAGCGCGGAGTTACACAGATATGAGTTAAGCCGAACGTGTAACACCTGACGACCAAGCCACGCTTTATGGTCCATTAAATGCCAAACTGCGCTGTTTTGCGCAGTAACTCAATAACGACAAAGCTACTCATAGTCTTTGACGCCTCCACACATGAGCAAAGAACGTCTTCCCAAAACGAACATTTAGAGAAGGGGCTTTGTCATTTACAGATCTGTTGAAGCTGCTGATTCGTTTTGCACTTCATCAGATGGCTTTGACAGCTGACATTGAAAGGGCATTCATGACAATCAGGGGCCGAAAAGAAATTCGAGACTCCCTCCGCTTTCTCTGGTTTAACGGCTTGCCTTCAAACGAGTAACCTGACCTTGAAATAGAAGAGTGGCGAATGAAGCGTGTGCCCTTTGGCACCAACGCTAACTTTTTCCTGCTAAATGGCATTATCTAATTTCACCTTAAGGCAGCTGAGGAGCAAAAGCAGAGAGGACCTCCATTTCTGGCGGAGTCATTCTATGTCGATGACCTGTTGGTTCTAGCAGACAGGGAAAAGGATGCGGAGGAGATTTTCTCGCAGGCAAAAAAAAAGGAACGATAATATTGGAGCTTGCGGAATGAGTCTCTGAAATTGTTCGTCTAACTCAAAGCGCTTGCAAAGCCTATTTACGTCGGAAAAGGAACTGAATGACTCAATTGGAACAGCAAAAATTTTGAAATCCTGCAAAGGACACGATCACCGTGACCATCAAGTCTCTCTCAAGCGTTTCAGAGAGAGAAAACAACTGCAAAACACTTGTTCTACAAACCATCCCCCATATATTTGATCCTCTTGGACTGCTAGTGCCATTTACCAAAGAAGCCAAGGCACTGTTTCAGGAATTTTTGAAACGACACATTGGTAGGGATGATAAATTGCCCAATGACATCGAAAGGAAGTGGGAAGGCTGGAAGTGGGGGAAATAGAGCTTTGTTCACTGACCGTACCCGCGCTGCTCCGGTAGTTCAACCCCAGAGTGTACAGTTGCATATCTGCGACGCCAGTCAGCGAGCGTAGCAGACATGCGCCTACCTACGACTTCAGAACTCCAACGGCAGCGTTTATATGGAACTAACTTTTGAGAAAGCGAGAGTTTCACCCCTAAAAGGTATGACTCTCCCTTGACTTGAACTATTGGGTGCACTGCTAGGTGCTAGAGTAGCCAAGTTTCTACAACGCTGCTTAATGATGTATTTCGGTCGGCTGTAAATGATTTACTGGAAAGTCTACCATTACCCTTCATTGGTTGAAAGGAAACCCTTTGCAGTGGCACCTGTTTGTGAGAAACAGAGTGATCGGCGTTCAAACCTGCACAGATAAAGACCAATGAAGGCATTGCCCCGGTTCACAGAAACCCTCAGATCGTGCACGTGTAACACGTGGAGTGGCTCTACACAGTCTTCAAGGTGACAGATTGTAGAGATTTCGACTGTCATACCTTTCAGAGAGAGAGAGGATTTCTTACCACCTCTGAATTATAGTTACTTCCCGACGAGGGAGGAAAGTTCGAAAGAAATAAAAAAGGAAAGGTGTTGCAAGAAAGGACCTTTATGCGGACCTTGGACTTCGCTCAAAACAGTAGTTTTTTTTCGTTTTTTTCGAGCGTCTGGAGATAGAAAAGGCCGAAGCATACTGATCGAACGCCGTTCAGGAAGACGGATGACACATCCTGTCTTGGTCAAGGGCTCTCATTGAAATCTCAATCAAGCTTATAGAAGATACAGCCCATTTTGTACCTCAAGGATTGCTACGACTGGGTGAACGGCTGCAATTCTCTGAGGAGAATGAAGGTTTGAAGCCTCCTCTGCTCTTTCCTGCAAGCCATCCGTTCATGGAGCTCGTTATTTCAGACACGAATTTACGAACATTACACGGCGGCTTTGGAGACACCCTCACAAAAGTGAGAAAAAGGTTTTGGATCCCGCGCGGACTTCAAAAAGTACACAAGGTTGTAAACGTCTGTCTCAAAGGTCGCGCGAAGCCGGGACAAGCTCTCACGGCGCCCTTACCAAACGAAATAGTATAGGTTGCAGTCTGAACCGTTTCAAGTGGTTGGCATAGACTTCTCGCCGAGCCACACTTCACTAAGAGGAAGGACACGGTCTCCAAATATTACACTGCTCTCTTCTCTTGCGCAGTTACGAGAGCAGTCGGTCTAGAGCCTGTCTGTAACCTATCATGGGAAATGTTCCTATTGGCTTTCCGACGATTTACCGCCCGACGAGGACTGCCACCAGTGATGTACACTGTCAACGGCGAAACCTTTCAGAGCGCATCAAAAGAAAAGAGCGTTCCGAGACCCCTTTTCTGAGTGAACTTTCTACGACAACTGTGCAAAGACACGCATCGAATGGAAATTCATCATATAGAGAGATAAGCATGGTGGGGTAGATTCTGGGAAAGGATGGTGGGGAGTGGGAAAGTTTGCCTCCGTAAAATACTCAGCCAGGCAAGACTCACCTTCCAACAGCTTACCACAGTACTGCAGGAGATGGAAAGGATTGAATCGCGCCCCTAACCTACATTTCTTCATCGCCAGAAGACCCCAATATTTTTACTCTGGCGCATTGCCTGACAGGAAAGACACTAACGGAGCTACCTTCGCGGTGACAAGATGGCAGTTCGCTCTCGGAAGGTGTGACACGAATGTGGACGGACCGAAAACGAGCAGCTGGAGCAATATTGGAGGCGACAGCGGAAGGAGTATCTTTTGAAGCAAAGGTCGGCGCAGACTTGAGACAAACAATAGGCTCGACAGGCCTCGGCCGGAGATTTAGCTCGTATCTTCGATGAAAAGGCGCCGCGACAAATATTGGAGATGGGGAAGGCCGGCAAAGAGATCTACGGAAGAGATAACCAAGTCCGAGCGTGTGTTATGAAGCAGCCCAAGGAATCCACATTGCGAAGGCGGGTACAGCTTCTCTACCTCCTCGAGATTTGTGTGCAGTGTTGCGACTGCTGGGGCCAGGAGGTTGTTGCGTATTCTTTGTTTTCGGGGGGAGGGGGGGGGGGGGTGAAGGCAGAGTGCGTCTTCCACGAAAGGCATCCTTTATTCGTGCCTGTTAAATTTTTTGTCACCCGTGTGCCCTCCTTTGAGCTTGCCCGTGTGTTTCTATGCTCGTGAGCGTGACGGGGCGCCAAAGCAGACTGGTAAATTGCGGAGAAATTCCGTTTTTCGAGCGTAGATCGTTTGCTCGGTATCGCGTTTCGTCGTCGGCGCCCGAGAGACGAGTTGGGCAGCGAAACGGCCCGGGGCAGAAAAAAAAAAACAGCAGCCGAGCTCCCTCGGAATATCAGCAAGACAGTGGCCGCTGTTACGTTTGTGTCGTGTGCTCCGTCAGGCCACTCTTTGTGTACCTCAGAAAGAGATGTCCTGCAGCTTGTGATACCCAAAAAATTGCGTCCAGCTGTCATGTATGTAGGCCACGATTTGATTACGGCTGGCCACCAAGGTTCCAAGAACAAAGTCAACACAAGAACTGAGAATTCTGTTCGCCAGGCCTTCAAACCGACGTGTAGCGATATGCCAAATCAGGTAATATAAGCTAAAGCACGATACAGAAAGGAAAAGTAGGGAAAGCGCCGTTTGAAACTATGCCTACCATTGAAATGCATTTCCACAGAGTGGCAGTCGATATCATTGGACCTAAAACCGCCTCCTCCAGGAAAGGAAATCGCTATGCCATCACCCTGGTGAACATGGCGACAAAATACCTGGGTACCATTGCACTGAAAACTATTGATACAGTCGAAGCTGCGGAAACGCTCCTTGAGATGTTCTCGCGATACGAAATACCGAAAGAGATGCTCACAGATCGGGATCAAATTTAACTTCAGACCTAATGAAGGAATAGAGTAGTCTCATGCCAATGAAGCAGATAATCAATGGGACAATCAAGCACATGTTGAGAAAAATGGGCCAAGACCTGCTGGTTGGGATGGGTACCTTTCAGCATTGCTATTTGTATATCGGGAGGTCCCGCAGTCAAATTTAGGTCCCTTGACATTTGAAATGCTCTACACTAGATCTGTCAGACGACCATTAACTATCCTTCGAGAGCTTCGGCCAAATAAAGAACTGGAAAGCGAACAGAAGACCAGACATACTTAAGTGCTGGGAATGAGAGAGAGGTTGCATGAAACCTGCGAGATTGCACACCGCAACCTTGATGCTGCCAAGCAGATGTACAAAAAATTTTATAACCGAAAATTGGTGTATCCACAGCTAAAGCCTGGAGAAAAAGGTCTTGATCCTGCTGCCTAGTGACAAGAAAAAGGCAGAGGAAGGATCCTTTTTCACTAGCGGGAGAGATGGAACTAGACAACGAGCTGCTAGCGAACGGAAACAAAAATATCTTCCACATAAATAAGCTGAACAGATATGAAGAGAGGAGCAATAATGCCGACCATATGATCGCCTGTATGGTCATCAGTGAAGAGCAAGATCGAGGGGAAGGTGCCAACTTTCAATACAAGAAAGGTATCCGGACGAGAAGCCGCGGTGCTTAACCCCTCCCTAGATGCAGAAAAGAAGGATAAACTTAGGCGTCGTCTCGAACGCTACGACACTGATCATGAGAGCGAGCTTCGCCTGACCACCGAGCAGCCCTTACCATAGCCTCCTTTATACTTTCTGTGCCTGTCAACTCCGCGCTCCGCGGCCGTCGTCGCCGCTCCTCCTCCTTTGAGAAGTTACGCCGCTGGCTGCCGAGAGATGGCGACAGCGACGTTGGGGCACCCACAGCCTGCCCACAGCAGCCCGGATAGCCGCGTGCCACGTGCTGTTGCTCTGTCGTCGTTACGTGGGCTTTTTTGCAGTGTGCAAGGTCTTACTTCCACTTTTCTGTGCCTTCCGATGCCGCAGGAATACAGCATTGCACCAAGTGGTGAGTGCCAGCTTTGATTTATCCTTCCGGCTATCGCTGCGTAGTGTTCAGCTGCATTAAGGCTTGTGAAAAATAGTGGCGGCACAAAAAACTGCGTTTATCACGCGTCAGTACTGCAATAGTAATTCGGGATGTGCACGTGTTTTTTTTTTGGACTGCAAATGCTCCTTTTTGTATTATTTTTAATAAAAATTCCACTACCACCAATGCTAATTGCTTCTCTGCCTAGCTCGTCTGCGTAGTATGTTGGATGTGCTCCTGCGCATTTTTTTTTTACAACATACGCTAATTGTGAAATTTTGTGAAAAAATAGAAACAGAAGATTTACCTATTGTTATGGTGGCTACTTTAAAGTGAGCTTAACCGAACGATGGAAAGCTATATTAGTTTAAAATGTTGTCAACTCAATCGTTGTGTCCCTCTCTTGCATCGGAAACCGCCAAACTCGTATTCAGCCGCATTGAGGCCTGTGAAAAATAACGACAGCACCATAAACTGTTTATTACGCGCCAGTAAGGCAATAATATTAAATGTGCGCTAGTATTCTTTGGTCTGCGGTGCTAATTTCTTCCCTGGTTAGCTCGTCTGTGTGGTATGCTACATGTGCTCCAGGGCAGTATTTTTTTTTGCAGTGTATCGGCTAATTGTGAAATTCTTTGATAAAATAAAAACACAAGCTTTATCTATTATGACCATTGCTTTGGAGTGAGCGAAACCGAAAGATGCAACGCGTATGTTTGTTTTCCTTGGTTTTCAAGTTAGAAAAAAAATTGTTTGCAGGACGCGATGAATCAATTAATGTAACAGCTGATACCGAAATTGTTCTTCTTACAGCTCCCAATGGCATACTGCTGCGTACCATTGTGCCGGTCGGACAGTAAAAAGAAGGAGCCCGGCGTTTCTTTTCATGAGATCCCCGTCGAAGCTGCACAGCGTGAGCAATGGCTGAAAGCAATACGAAGAGATGACTGGGTACCTAACTGCACTTCCAACTATTCAAGGGTATGCAGCAAACATTTCAAAATCTCTGACTTCGCAGAGGGCAAACGGCGCCGTCTGAAAAAGGGAGTTGTACCATCAGTGTTCAGTGACTACCCGTCGTACTTGCAACCTCGAGTATTGAAGGAGAGGCACAGTGTAAGCGGAAGAAAAAGAGCAACTTTTCAGCCCCACCATAGCCAAGATGAGCCAGCGAAAAAACTCATGAAGCATGACGAAAGCACGAACGTGGAAATGCCAGCGTCTGATGCTGACAGTGAGGTCTCTGAAGCCGCTCCAACTACAAGTGTCAACTATTTTGAAGTGACGCAACACCAATCAAGAGCCACTTGTACAAAGCATGAAGAAGAACTTGTCCGCGCCGACAAAACAACGCAAGCTGACATCAGATCTTCCTACTGGCTGGCAGTGGAAAGAATCAAGTGGAAGAGGAAGGAGAGAGACTTAAAAAAGCAAATAGAGAGGCTTCGCACCACGGTAGATAAATATAAAATGGAGCTGAAAAGGCTTAAAGAAGACAGTAATTTTGGAGATATAACATATATCCGGGAACAAGCGGAAGAAAAAAACATTGCTGCAGTTTTCCTGCTCAACCAAGTTGTCAATTTCAAGCGAAAAATGCCAACATGGTCTGAAGATGTAGTGCGACACTGCATTGTACTTAGGCATCTTTCTACAAAGGCCTATGAGCACGTCCGAAAGGAAAAATTGTTGAAGCTTCCAAGTAGGAACACACTACAAAACTTCATTGGAAGTACCTCTGGAGAGACAGGTTTTAGTCGCTTGGTACAAGCCCGGCTGAAAGCAGAGCTTGACAAGCTTGAATCGCCGCAGTCCAGAGTATGTTCTCTCATCGTCGACGAGATGCGAATAAAGCCAAGGTTGCAGTACAACAAGCAGCAAGATAGCTTCGTAGGCCATGTGGACATGGGTGTGGCCACCGATCTTGACAGTGCGCCGGTACTGGCAAATTCCTTGCTTTGTTTTGTAATTAACGGCCTGTCTACTTCATACAGAATACCAGCATCGTACTTTTTTACGAAAGGACTGAATGGCGCACAGCTGTCCAAATTGATGCGATATGTTATCACTAAGGTTGAAGAGGCAGGCTTCAAGGTGGTGCGCCTTGTGAGCGACAACCATAAAGTAAACGTGAGTGCCATGAAGGACCTCTGCGGCGGATTCCTCACGTACAGGATACAGCATCCGTGTAATCCTGATCGGCTGCTTTTTTTAAGCTTTGATTATTGCCACGTCTTGAAAAACATCCGCTCTCAGTTCCTTGCACGCGACCTTGGAAAGAAAGGCGAGGTTTCGTCATCTCACTTGAAGAAACTCTACGAGATGCAGAAAGATTGGATTGTAAAACCTGTGAGGAGCCTAACCAGAAAACATGTTTTTCCGAACAATATTGAAAAAATGAACGTCAAACGAGCTGTCGAAGTTTTTTCTCCAGGCGTTACATCTGCTCTGGAGTTTTTGAAAGAGCACGCAGGACAAAGCTGCCATTCATCATTTGCCTATGCGGGACCCACAATACTCTTTATGAAGAACATCCATCGGTGGTTCCTACTGCACGACACCAGCAACAAGTACCAACATATCGAGCAAAATTTCCCTGACGTCAGGCACTTTGACGACAAAAATGATTCTAGGCTGGAATGGCTGGAAGTTACATTTCCGCTATATATCGACCAACTGAAGAAAGATGCAACTTATCCTCGTGCCTTTTTCACAGCCGAAACGTACGAGGCCCTTCTGCTCACAACATACTCGACTGCTTGCTGCATTCGCTATCTGTTAGCTGAGGAGAAGTTCTGTTTTGTACTAACGCGGAAATTCAGCAGTGACCCGATTGAAGCGCTGTTTGGAACCCTGAGGCGGTCACTGGGATGCAACGACCAACTTGACGTGCGGTCAGTACTCTCAGGACTAGAAAAAGTCTTGAAGACGGGAATTGCCGCGACATCTGAACACAGCAACGTGCTATATCATGAGAGTCACCACAGCACTGGACTTAGGACTGCAGGGCTATGTGCACTTGGGAGGATCGATGAGCTTCCAAAGGCTGCTTTGGAAATCTTGGGACGCTTAGACGTGCAGCATGTCCCTGCTTCTCTACCTACATTGCAGCTGTCGGCCACGTTCTATGTAGGTGGCTACATTGCTCGTGTGATAAGTGAACATATGGAATGTGAGCAGTGCTGTTTACTCACAACCAAGCCACCTACTGGTAACCCACTCGAGCAGTTCACGCGAGAACAGGACCGTGGTGGGCTGCTTTACCCATCTGACGAATTACTCTATGTCTTAGACACGCTGCGGCTGTTTGTGGAGACAAGCTTAAAACAAAACCCACGACTTGAAAATCCACTGAAGAACCTGACAGATGCAGCTGTTCCAGCCATCTGTAAATCAAGGCTGCTGAAGTGCCCTTTCAGTGACAGCAGTCACCGTGAACATTTTTCTCTACTTGTGGCAACTAGATTCATCAGACCGCTGCTGGTGAACTACGCCTGTTCGATAACAGACAAGAATGATTTGTATAAGCCGCTGTTTCGGCAGAAGCCACTCTCACGAAAAGTAATGAAGCTGTAAAAGTAGCTACTCTTGTAGCACAGCGGCTGTTGTGAAATGTGTAAATAAATGTTGGTGCCTTTCTTCTTAAGTTTTGTTTTAGCGCAGCGTAGACTAGCATTGTAACTGTACTATAACCACTTACGCTAGCGGAGCAGTCATGTAGTTTTTCGAGCCATGCCCACGTATCTTGAAACTGCCTCACATAACATGTCATAGCGTTGGTGTTACTGGCTAACAACTAACGTGATCACTTGTTATGCTTAGAGGATGTCTGCTTTACGAGTAAATATAACGAGTTTGTACGATTCATGCTTAGTAGCAGTTATCCCGCGAGCGAATAACAGCGCTCCCATCCTCGCGCCGGCATTCGCACCAGTGCGCCTCGACACCTACGTCAGTGGCGCCCTCAGCAGCGGGAGCGGCAGCGCCGCGCAACTTTACCCGACGGCGCCGCTGTATGGTTCGCGCGGCGCGTTGACAGGCACAGAAAGTATAAAGGAGGCTATGCCCTTACACGTCAGGGAGTACCCCTTGCCACTGGTTGCACATAAGTCGGTCGAGAAAGAAGGAGACGAGTTGCTTAGACTGGGCATAAATTAGCGCACGGAGTCCGTCTACCTTTTTTTGTACAATAGGCTGTCTCGAATGAGAAATTGAAGAGTCGTTCGGCACTTTTTCTTTTTAGAATTATCACAACCTTCTTGAAACAATCCGCCAGTGACCCGTCATTTCTTTGCTCTTGCGCTACACTCTCGCGAGTCACCGTCAGGAGCTCCGCCGCAGGTACTTTCAGTTTTGATATCTTTCGCCTGCGCTGCCTTTCTTGCTCTGATCCGTACAGCGGAGGAAATCATTGGCGTTTCAACCCTTTTCGTTGCGAAAGCAACACTACGCCAGCAAGCGAGCCATTTCGGCTCGTCGCGCATTTCAGCCGTATGCCGTGGCCGACGAACGACCTTTAGACTCCGTTGCCTAGCAACACCGCAGACGCGCTCCAACAGATGGCGCTGCCGTCGACGCTCGCTCCACCAGATGTGCTCCGCTGTTGTAGAGGGAGAGGAGGTGCCGCCACGCGGGGGGTATACATATATGCGCTTCATCTCAGTGCATTGTAGTCGTTATGGTGAGCGCGAAAGAGAGGCGACAACGATAGACCTAAGCGAGGAAGAGACAACGCGCCCAAGAGACGACAGTAGAACGCGCCGGACGACTCCAGAAGCGTCGTAACGAAGATACGGCTAGAAGTCGTGCCACGTCCCGGATTGACTCTTCAACTGCGGAAGAGACCGGTTTGAGTTCTCGATAGCGTCGGAATGAGACGCTGCGTAGACTACGTGCCGAAGAAACGACGCTTTCGCAATTGAACTAGGGTTAACCAGAGCTAAACCAAAGCCAAATTTTATTTCGTGTGAAACTACGTCCACGCGTGTCTTTTCATGTGTTTCCTCCTCACATCTCTAGAGGTACAGCCGGCTTCGGTATCATCAACCTTTCTTACGCCCGTGATGTTTCCCAGCACCAGGTAATACAGATGTTCATCTGAGCATTGTGACACCACCGGTCCCGACTAGTACGAGGTAGAATTGCTAATCATTGCCTCGAGAAGTTAGCGAACCGTGCTGTCAACTAGTAAGACTGACGCCACTTGACCTCTAAGAGCCTTATCTTTAACTAGGCGTCTTCTCATCGGGACAGTGTTTCTTCCACTGGCTCTCAAAACGGTGATCGGTGTCCCCTTTGAGCTCGTGTCAGCTTATCATGGGATATAAGATACACGCGGCCTTTTCTTTCGTTAGAAATCTGCGTTATTCTGCTCGGTAGCCTTTTTACTGCAGTTTTGGTAGATTAACCAGGTCTCCTTGCTGATTCCAGAAACCTATAGCCCGCGGCGCGGTGTCCAACGCCATTCTTAAGAAACCCCTCGGTGTGTGCTTGAATGTGTAACTTTTCACTCCTCGCTTTCCAGAGTTGAACATCTGCCGATGTCTTCCATATCCTTGCCTAGGTTTCTATTGCATTGAGCCTGCATGAACTGATCTGCATACTCTGTGAATACTTTACTGTCTTCAACCTCCTCTCTTTTACGAATACGGTCAACCTTGGTGACAACAGGACGAAAACTGCTCTGCGCCATGACGACTTCCACTTATTCGTATGATTTCTCTACCTCGGACTTTTCCAGCTGTCTTTCAAAGTAGTTCGACAATCTCGATGCGAACTTCTTAGTTGTTTCCGCATCGTTTGGTTTGCTACCTCGAAAGCTCACACTGAAACCTACGGCTAAGCGGAACCTGTGTAGAAGTGTTTCCTTCACGTTATCATAGTCTGTCGACTGTGGTACGGGCATTCTGTCGAAAACTACTAAGGCCTCGCCCGCCAGACAAAGGCTCTGTTGCCCACTCGCTCTTGCCCCAGCCTTGTCTTACAGTTATTCTCTCAAAGCGACGCAAATAGGCACTAGAAGCCATCGGAAGTCAGAAGAAGCCAGCAGCTTTCGTGGGCAAACAATTGTTGGTCGTGGAACTGTAACACCCAAAGAAAAACTTGTCGCCTCTGGTACCGACTCAGCGCTAGTATTAGTAAGACGCAACTTGATCTCGAGAACTTCTTCCTCCTGTGCCATCCTTTTATCTTCTGATTCTCCCATCCGCGTCGCTTTCTCTTGAGCTTCAAGTGCCTCCTTTTGCGCCGACTCCCTTTCCTCTTTGTATCTCGTTTTTTTTCTTTCTCGTAAAGAGCCACCCTTTATTCTTTTGCGGACCCGAGCTTTTCAGCTCTGAGTGTAAGCTTGTGGAGGTCCATGTCCCTGGTTTTTCAAATTCAAATTCACTTTATTTCCATGGAAAGCACGAACACAAGCGTGTTGACATTAGCGTGGAGATATAATGACTCGCTCCTTTTTACTTTTTATGCCTAGGCTTCAAGGCTATCGCCGGACGCTGCCTTCAGAGTTTTTTCCTCCATGGTCTAATGTTTGTAAACGGAAAGCTTTGCGGGAGACCGCGTTTAGCTGGGGCACCGTGTATATTGTGAAATTAAAAGAAACCGGCATCAGCCCTCAGTCCCTATGCAGCAGGCGTTTATCGATGTAGGGCAGAAAAAAAAGCCATCTATTTTCCTTTCGTGCTTGCGCATCCGATCCACCACCGCTCGCCGCGACTCATTGCAAGTGTAGAGTGAGAGCCTACTGCTCTGGCCACTCGATTTCCGGGTGTAACCGGTCCAAAACCTCTGCCTCCATCAAATGCTGTTTCGACGTAAGGGACGAAGCAAGGGTCAAACCGGCTGTGAGAATGATGTCTTACGGCTGGTGGAGACCTGGATCGTACTGTGAAGGGATTTCGTCTAATTTAATTTGTTAGTCCCTCAATGTTTCCAACGCAATAAATGAAAAGTGCGTACAGGTTGGGGTGTATGCAAAACAGAATAAAAAAATGATGAAAAAACAAAAATTCAACACAGTAACATTCTATCTAAAAGTAAGAAACAGGTTATAGTGGTGGAAATTAAAAGGTTTAGATTTGCTCTCTCTGAATTACGCCGTTGACGCCGCAAGGCGTAAATGGTGTCAATTTTATTCCGCCATTCACCACAAAGCGGTACGCTATATTTCTGAAGCAGTTTTGGTTGCAAAACGAGAGAATGAATGTGTTAGCCTTCGATTCTATTGTGCAATACTGATGTTTATTTCTTGATATACTTTTTATCTTCGCATGTCTTCTTAGTCTCTTGGCTGTCTGGGCGAGGCGCACAAGGGATAATTTTGTTTTTTTATGTATAAATTCTCTGCGAGATGAAAAAGCTTTAGCAGCTAGTGAGTGTCTGTTTGTTGCTCAATTTGCTTCTTTGTGCTCCGTGCGCATTTTTTTGCTTTTTTAACGACAATAGAACCACAGCAATACCCAGAAGTAAGGAAGACGACGACCGTAAGGCACAGCAGATTAAATTCTTTTGAAATTCTTCGAGCCCTTCTTTTCTCACCGAAATGCTGTCTGTTATTTTACTTTCAATATTCTTCTGGCGTTTTTATTGATGCATTTTTTCAAAATTAACGCTTGGTGCTACAATTTTGTCGTAATCTCCTATGAAAATTTTCTTGTTTATGCCACTACACCTTGGCCAATCCTACCGTGTGGGTATGTGCCATGTATTAAGATGAGGAAGAAAAAAGGAATAAGATTCAGCCATTAAGCCTGTGGACATCATCGTCATAAGCAGCAGAGACATCGCATTCTGTGGACACGTTCCTCGTCATATTCACGTTGCCGTCAAGCGCAAGCTATCTTCATTCAACCCCCTGAGTGTGAAAACGCCTGGTGTCACAATGGAGTGTCTAAAGGTGTTACTTGCGACGCTCGTCGCAGTCAATCTGTGCGCTTATGTATTTCTGGCTTGGTACATGTCGGATCCCCAGATAGCGGCGGCACCAGCAGGTTCCCGTGAGACCATGCGGCATGCGGACTCGGCCCACGAGGAAGTCGACGGCCGAATGGTGGAGCGCTCGTCCGAGCCTCGTCTCACGTCGCGAGGGGGCTGGGCGGTGATCGAACGCTGTCGCCACCCCTTAAGTGTGCTGTTGCTCGTGTACACCGCACCGGGAGGCCGCAGCCGTCGAGCTGTGTTCAGGGACACGCTGATGGAGGAGGTGGCTGCGCAGCGATTCAACTGGACCGCGGTGTTTTTCACAGGACGACGCCCAGCGGAGCCTAATGTGGACGTCTGGCTGGACCTAGAGGTGGACACGACGGGAGACCTGGTGGTGTTCCCGTTTGAGGACACCTTCGCCGTCATGTCAATCAAGTTCGTGGCCGCAATGCGTTGGGCAGCAGAAAACTGCCCTGGGGTCCAGCACGTGGTCAAGATGGACGACGACGTCCTCATCCAGCCGTTTCAGGTGCAGTTCACGCTAAGTCGATTTTGTGCGTGTCCGTGGTGATTTCACGGCGAGAGCTGTTGAGCGTACCATTCCATGTTCCGAGGTGGCGCCGACTAAGTTCTGGTATCAACGCACCACGCTGAGAGGGCAAGTGCAGTATGGTCATGCATGATGTCGCTCCAGCGCGCCCTTCTGAGTGGCATAAAAGCGGCGGCGTTACTTGACACCAAATTGATATCAGGGGCTTTCTACGATAGAATAAAAATTAGAAAGAAAAAGAAAAACAACACCTGAATGGTTACCGCGTGATTCAGGGGTAGCCGTTGGCATGGCTTGTTCAGGATATGTCGAGGTAGAGAATACGAGAACGGCTTCGCATCTCTATAGGTCTAGAGACCTCTTTCTGGTTTTCCACGCAGAGTCGTTTTCGACTGCCTCTCCTCTCCTGTCCACCGCTCTCGTGTATGACTCTCTCCTCGCTCGCCGCGTTTCGCAGCAGGTGCATTGAGCTATGGAAAGGAAAATTATTGCCGTAACATTAAGGGACCGGAAGAGATGAGATTGGGTCAGGGGTCAAACTAGAGCTAATGGCATCATAGCCGAAATAAAGCACAAGAAATAGATGTCAGCGGTGTATGTGCTGTTATGGCAAGATTTTGTTTTTGAAAAATTAATTCAGCACATTGAAAATGTTGTGAGGATTTGCGGTGTACTCCAATTTTTATTCAAGCAGACGCATGTTACATATGTTCAGCATGCAGGTGCTGAGCGCATGCACATTCATGACGCCAGCAAACAAAAAATCTAGTAGATCATATTCACACTATCCATCAGATGATTGAAAAATGCGCAGAATGCAACCAAGCGTTACAAATAGCGTTCATTGGCTACGAGAAAGCATTTGACTCAGTGGGAACCTCTGATTCCGGAATCAGGATGTAGAAGACCATTATGTAAAAATACTCAAAGGTATATATAGCAACAGCACAGCTACCATAGCCATCCATAAAGTAAGCAATAAAATTCCAATAATGAAGGGCGCCAGGCAGGGAGACACGATCACGCCAATGCTATCCACCGCCTGTTTAGAGGAGGTGTTCCGAGGCCTGGATTGGGAACAGTTGGGTATAAGTGTTCATTGAGAGTAATTTTAGTGCGCCGCAGAGTAATTATTTAAGTAATCTGCGATTCGGTGATGACTTTGCCTTGCAAGAGATCAGCTGCAAAGCATAACCGAAGAGCAGAACGATAGGTCTTAAAAGTAACATGTAGAAAACCGAAGAAATTTTTAACAGTCTCGCAAGGAAACAGCAGTTCACAGTTTGTGGCCGAGTGCTGGAAGAGGGCAAGGAAATACGTTTACATAGGGCAGGTTTTGCCCGCTTCTCAGGGTGGTGAGAGGGAAATAACTAGATGAATAAGAATGGGGTGGAGCGCATATGGCAGGTTCTCTGAGATCTTGAATGGCAGTTTACCAATGTCCCTCAAAAGGAAAGTATACAGCATTAATCTTATCGGTACTCACCTATGGGACAGAAGCGTGGAGCTTAACGAAAAGGGTTGAACTTAAGGACAACGCAGTCAGCTATGCAAAAAAAAAATGATAGGTGTAACGTTAAGAGTCCGGATGCGGGCACAGTGGGAGAGGAAACAAACGCGGGTTAATCGCATCCTTGTCGAAATCCAGAGGAAGAAATGGGCTTGGGCAGGGCATGTGATGCGAAGGCAAGATGACAACCGCTAGTCTTTGAAAATAACGGAGTGGATTCGAAGAGAAGGCAAGCGTAGCGGGGGCTGTCAGAAAGACAGGTGCGCGGATGAAGTTACGAAGTTTTGGTGAATACAGTGTCCGCAGCTGGCAAAAGACAGGGATGACATGACATGAGAGAGGCTTTTGCCCTGCAGTGGGCGTCATTAGGTTGATGATGATATGATGAAATTAAATAGAGAAGACTGCATATTATCGCCTAATTATCTCAATTCACTGGCTCGCAGAGACACTAATGTCGCGCTGACGCACGTGTCGCCTGTTTCCTTGAAAAAAACAAACGGATCTGACAATTCGCTAGTTAATCTGTCCTCAATCCACGGTAAAACAGCGCGGAAATACACGAGGACGCAACAAACACGACGACACGGGCGCTGACTTTCAACTGGTGATTTATTACGCATGTGTGTACATATACTATTCCCGCCAAACACTAAACAGAACAAAAAATATTCGAGAAATACTGCGTCACCACTGAACATCTTAAATCTACCTTGCTGCAAAAACATGCTCCAAACAGGTGATTTCGTCGTTAGCCAGTGATAATGTGGGCTTGCTAATGCATGCTGCACCCCCCTTGCCAATGTGATATGCCTCTACTAGTTCCCTTACTATCTGATCTCTATATTTGAAGATGACGGATGTCTGATGAAGCAACGGGACGCACGTCTGTTTATGTTGCCTAGTAGTAACCAACTTGCTCAGCTTTCCGTATTTCTATCTGTCCTCACTTCTGCTCCAAATTTTGATTCCCTCAATTCGCGGCTCACAGTTACGATCGTTTTCAGCTTTTCAAGAGCGGAATTTGGCGGCTATATTCGGGTGCGCGAGTGAAATCTTATAAAGTTGTAGTTCATCTTCCGTGGCAAGTTCATTTACACAGCGGCCACTTTGGCGGACATACAATTTGCCTCATGACAGCGGGATCTCATAGACCGCGCCCTTGTCACAACTTTGCGTACGGCTTTGCGTGTTCCATTCCAGAGCTGCAACTACGGACCTCTGGGCACACCTTGGTCAGTTTGCCTGGCGCAGAAAGTGCTACCGCCGCGCCGTACTTGTTGCCAACTCTTTTCAGGTTGTTGGATACTCTATGGATGCACGACGTTATCATCGGTCTGGCGCTGCTACGTTCCTGTCTCCGTGTTTTCGTTGCTCTCCTTAGGATATTTTTAAGAGTGCCGAAGTCACGGCTGCCGATACGTGGTCAGCGAAACCTGCTTGGCGCAGTTCAGCTAGCTCTCCCTGAAAGCTCGCGTATGTCATATAAGGGCATGACTTGAGGATACTTGAGCTCCAAGCCCGTAATTAGAGGAGACATTTGTACTCGAAATATATCGTATATGTATGTGTCATATGTGTGTCGTTCAAGCGAATCTGTGGAATATCTCATATGTGTGTCCATATACGTCATACGTATCCTCGTATGTCATACACGCCATATATATCTCGTACACTAATCTTAGGAAAGGCAAACGCCGGGCTGGAAGTAAAAAGGAGTGAACCATAGAATAGCTGCCATTCAAGATAAAGGACTAAAAAAATAAAAAAGTGGAAGGGCCAAAAAGAAAGCATGCACCGCAACAAGATTCGAACCATATTCCTGGAGATCTACAGATCACTACACTAACCAGAACACCACGACTAATAACATGCTACTAACTGCCATCCTCTCTGTCCAACTAATCAGTGTGTGTTCCTTGGCTTAGTTCTGAATTCTGGTTTAAAATCTGGCCGGCACATAGAGGCATTACAGAAAAAGACTTCATTTGTAATTAGAGTTTTGCGAAAAGTTCGTCGTTTCTTTAACTTGCGTACTTTAATCACTATCTACTAAGTGTATATTCATCGCCATCTATATTATTGCATTACTTCACGGGGCTGACATACCATTCCCATTTATCGCCTCTTCAACTTATTCAGTACCGAGCTGTCAGAATTCTGACATCTAATAACCGGTATTTTCCCACATTACCTTTGTAAAACGAGCTTAACATACTAAATATTAATAATCTCCTTAAGTTCAATGTTGGTGTATTTGGTTTTAGAGCAGTTAATGATCATAATCTTCTGATATTCATACTCTTGAAGGACGTCAAGAATTCAAGTGCTCTCAAATCGGCATATTTTTTGCTTCCGAAAGTTCGCACTAACTTCGGAATTCATACAGTTGAATATTCCTTCGTCAATCTTCGGAATTCATTGCCTTTGGATATTAAAACAGCTCTATCTTTGTCATCATTTAAATGCCAACTTAATATGTTTCTTTCCAACAGCTAGGCTAACTGCTTTTTGGTTTTCAACTGTTTTGTGCATACTTCATTGTGTTTCCTCTCTGGTTTTGCGTATCAGTAAGCAATTTTATCTTATATGTTATAGTGTTTACCTGATATTTAACTCATTACTGTTCGCGGTTGCTACTGCTAAAAAATGTCATTAGCTTATCCATTTCATTATAAGGGGTCCCATTACAGCATATTGCTCTGGGACCTCTTTCTGTTTGATCATTCAGTCTATGCATGCCTTTCTCTTGAGTTTTAAGAGATAAACGGAGCTTCAAACTTAAAAATATATATCAGAGGGCAAAGAATCCTTATTGGCTTTAGGGCTGCAAAACTAGGAGACACTTCAACATCAAGCTCGAAGAAAGATGTGTTTGCTTGTGTTACCGCCCTAGAGCCGAGTAAGATTTTTTGCCCTCTGCTTCGGCCAGGTCAAAAACTCTCAAGAGAGCTACAGTGACCATTCCGCTGGAATCCACCCTCATCAAGTCATGCCCTTGTATGATGCACGCGAGCTTTCAGGGTAGGGTAGCTAAAATGCGCCAAGCAGGGTTCTATGAATATGAATTGGCAGCCGTCGCCAAGGCACTCTAACAAAACATTGAGGAGAAACCGAAGAAAACACGGAGGCAAGAACGTAGGAGCGCCAGACCAGTGGTATTCTCGCACATCCATAGGGTGTCTCACTACCTGAAAAGGGTTGGCATGAAGTACGGCGTACCGATGACTCTTTCAGCGCCAGGAAAATTGAGCAAGATGTGTCCCCAGGCAGCGTGGTCTATGAGGTTCCCCTTTCATGTGGGAAATTATATGTCGGGAAAACTAACCGCTATGTCAACGAACGTGCCACGAAGCATGAACGATTACTAGATAACATGTCGTACTCGTACTCGAATCTACCCGCCCATACCCGCCCTTGCAAAGATGAAAATGATCATAACTGTGAGCCACGACTTGAAGGAATCGAAATTCTAGTCGAAGTACGGACTGGATTCTGAGAAGCGTTTTGTAGCGATAGCTACATTACGGTAGAATTTCGAGCCTTCAGCGTGGCGGCGCCAACCCGCTGTCACTTGGTTAGTCACGGGGTGCGGAGCAGCTGCCGGCGGCGAAGCGCCTTGGCTGATCACGTGGTTCGTCACCTGGTTGGTCACGTGACCAGCCACGTGGTGCGAAGCAGCTGATGGTACCGGCGGCGTGGCACGCCGGCGAAACCGAGCTGCCACGGCTGTGCGCACGCGCCACTTCAAGTGGGACGAAGATGAACAAGGAACGTCCAGCGAAACGGAGCGGAGCGACGAAAGACTGACTTTGACATTCAAATGAGCAATTTCCAGTCGGCCTGCTGTAGCTATCGCGCCATTCCAGGTTTAACCAGAGCTAAACCACCGCCAATTGTTTCTCAAGGAAAGATTCGACACGTGCGTCAGCATCACACCAATCTCCTTGCGGGCCAGTGAGTTCAGATAATTAAATAGGCAATAATATGCAATAGGCTCTCTTTAATCTATGGGCTCAGTATCTTCATTCCGTATGAATGTTACGTGTGTCTGCTTCCGTCAAAATAGTTGGAGTACAGCGCCTGTGCCGCCGTGGTCTTTCTTTGTCGTCGTCTTGAAATTTAGCGCTGCATTGCTTTTTCAAAAACAATGCATAACCAACTACACCCGCAACGAGTTTTGTTTACGTAATATATTCGATAATCCGAGAAGAATGAAGCTTAGCCGTCGGCGCAAGAAAGGCAGATGGTCGGACGAGATCAGGAAGTTTGCAGGGATTCTTTGGTCCCAGCTGGCACATCGCAAGGTTAATTAGAGACATATGGGAGAGGCCTTGTCCTGCAGTGTGTGTTGTTAGGCTGATGAAGATGTTCATCGGTCCTCCCAGCCTAAGCGCTGTGACATCGCAATTTATATCCGCTAGTTCGCCGAACAGCACGGTTTGGCTAGTCCAACTGGATAAGACTCTGATTAATATAGGTTTTCAGGTTCGGTTGCAGACTTGGTTCTAAATTCCTTTTTTTTCTGGTGAAGAATTGCGCAGCGCCAGTGTTCGAAACGCGGTCCTCTTGAACGCAATGCGAATTCTGGGTCTTTACGCCAAGACTGCAACGAGAGAAAAAATGCTCTCAATTTTCGACAACCTCGCGTACGCTCATTTGTTGAGGTGCCTAGGGGGCGGTGCACAGAAAACAGTTGGCATTAAGTTTCGATGGTAGTGAAACAGCCATATTTCTCGTCTGGGTGGCTGATCGCAGCTTATAGTGCGCAGTGCAAACATAATCATCATCAGCCTGATTACACGCAATGTAGCACAAAGAAGTCTCATACATCACTCCAGTTAGCCGCCCGGCTGACTCAGTTGTTATGGTGCTTGGCTGCTGACCCGAAAGACGTGATGCCGGCCGCAGCGGCCGCGTTTTGCTAGAAGCCCGTTTGCTTTGCGATGCCAGTGCACGCTAAAAAGCCACAGATGGTCGTAACTACCCACAATCCTCCACTTGGGCGTCACTCGTAGCCAGAGTTGCTTTCCACATTAATCCCTGTAAACGAAGCCAAACCTAACCAATCCATATGCGTCAAATTAACTGCGCCACCTACTAACCACCGCAAACTTATCAATCTCATCCGCCACCTAACTTTCTGCCGTCCCTGCTAAGCTTGCCTTCTCTTGGAATCCAGTCTATTACCCTTAACGACCATCAGTTGTCTTGCATTCGCATTACATGCACTGTCCAAGCTTATTTCTTCTTGATTTCGACTGGGATGCTATTAACCGTCGTCAACATACGGAAAAAAAAACGGCGGGGCAAAATTCACCACCGCTTAACCTTGCTGGGTAATTCCTACGACTCAGCGAGAGCTTCCCCGTTCACCAATCACTAGTCTTTTGTGTCACCTCCCAGCAACTAGCTGCGGCATGGTTTCACAGCCCCATGTAACGGCTAAGCAAAAACTACAGTGTCATCGCGCTTTAAAATTATAGATTCCATATTTTTGCTAGCGTATTTATTTGCAAATAACGCTTTACCAACTATTATGCGCTGATCCCTTCATCGTCCTCTCCCTACGATGAATAAATAATTTAAAATTGAACTTCTCGGCGGTCTTTAAGCGATTGCATAAACTACTGCGCATAAGTCAGAATGAACTAATATGAAGCGACACACACAGCGCTGAAATGACGGATGAATTCTTAAGGAAATTAAAGGAATATTGCGCAACAACCTTACATGGCACAAGATAACGCTAAGATCACTAAATATACGACCTGCTTACTCTAGGCAACGGAGGCTTATTCCCACTGCAAAAGATAGTAACTAGATGCAGTTGGCAATGGGAGGAGGCTTCTAAACTCTGCGCCGGAGTGCTGGAGGTTTGACATTTTTTTTGCAGTTTTTACTTTTGTACCGCATGCATACATAATTTTCCTTCGGGAGGTGCATACGCAACAAACGCTATAAACACCTAAACACGATGAACAATTTGCATATGTCTACGACGACAATTTCCGTACGAGAATAGGATCTGCCAGGTGCCGAATATTTTTGTCGGCATCACTAGCACCATTAGTATGTACACATGCATAGTGTACGCACATATATTGAAAAATTTGGGTATTGATATTGATGAATTTAGACATAAGCTTGTTCTATACACTAGAGCACCACACTGACGCATGTACACTGTAATATATACATGCATACACCGCTATCGGCGCAGAGGTGCACCTATCCTGCCCTAACGTGGAGATTTAAAACCTTCGCAACTGCTAGAAGTTCACATTTTTTTAACATAAAATTTCTTTCTGTTAAAAAAATCTGTGCTGCATGGTTTTATCAGCATACAGAGCCTCTAAAAGGCAGCGCGCTAGACGAAAGCGTACTTCCATTTCACTCCTATGTCAGCTACATCGCGTTTAGAGCGTAATCTCTTTCGCGTGAATTGCTAGTGAAGCTTTACTGAGGCAAGACAGACTGGCCTTTGAGATATGGTATGCTCGCGCTCGCGTTGGATGCTGTGTTTGTAGTTCAGCATGCTTACTCGTTTTGGGTAATACTACAGCTGAAAACCTACGCAAAACTCACTGTAAGGCAGAAAAGACTGTCCTCGCGGTGTGAAATTCCTTGTATTTAGAACACGCGGCTACTCTTTTTGAAAAGCACAGAATCAGTCGATTCCAGGATTAGTACACGTACACACTATTATATTTTTATAAGATAGCGATTCATGGCAGATTACATGTTTTTCTCGACATCGCACAACCTGAACACATCCCCTACAACATAACATTTTCTCTATCAACCACGTTAGCACGTTCGTTTTTCGCGCACACAGTACGGGCGGAAGAGAATTTAGCGTACATTGCCAACAATATTAAACCACTATGGCACACTAAAGATTGACATCCCAACGTTAACAACTAAGATATAATAAGTTTATTTAGACAATAAAAGTGAAAATAACAAGCCTCTCTTTGTGTACACGTGTGTGGGTGAAGATTTCGTAATTCTCCCATGTGTGGTATTTCTATCATATTACCAGCTTTTGCAGCGATGCAGCGATTGTGTAGAGGCAGAGCGTCCGCCTCGCGTGCAACAGGACCGGGGCTCGAATCCCGGTTCCGCGCATTTCTCCACCGAGTTAGGAAAGAATATAAAACCACCACTTGTTGATGAAATTGCAAATCCAGGCCTGGGGCGCGGTATGGTCTCGATGACCAGAACCGACTACGCACTCCCTCACCAAAACAGGATTTGCCCAAACTGGTGTAGTAATACCATGTAGTACATGGCGAGAACTTTAAAGGAACCAATCAATTAACCCTCAGCCCTTAGTTCCCAGAGACTGCAGAGCATCTGAGCAATGCGGCGTTCAGACCTGTGACGCAGCGGAGGGTGCTAAGAAACTCTGGCTCCAGACAGGCCGCCATTGGAATCTGAACCTGGCAGTATTTAACGCTAGAGCCTTATCAAGTGAGCTAGGGCTAGCAGTGTTGTTCGAGGAACTAGCGGGAATTAAAATGGATGTGATAGGGCTTAGTGAAGTTCGAAGGATAGGAGAGGCCTAACTATTGTACACTAGTATGGGAGACGGCTACTAAAATGAACGTTAGTACACTTCTGCGGGTAGAAAAAAAGCCATACGTTGTAAGAGCAATGTACCATATATACATCCTCCAGCCGAGCTATTTCGCCAGCATCATATAAGTAACACTTAGTCTCTTTATAGTTACTGCGTCCTCTACCACATTCATTTTGCTAATGAAAAGTATAGAGAATTTCTAATGATGTCCTCAGGTCCAGCGTTACGCTGCAATACTTCTCGGACACGTACCCCTGAAAATTGGGCGATTCCACACCACTGAACCAATTACCTTCTGCAGTCAATAAGCTACACAATGCCAATGTTGCTATATAAGTGCGATGTATTCAGTCTTTTTAATGCTGTAATAACACGCCAAGCTTTGCGTTCAATGTTTATAGACAGAAATGAAATCAAATCAGATCAAAATTTATTCATCTTTGTTTAGCAAATGAGTTTTTCCTGTCCAACCTAAGCACAGCGTCCTCATTGGTTGTTCAGGGGGTACGGCGATTCACCGAATGTGTACAAACAATTACACACAAAACAATAACAGGCACACTAGTCGTGGCTACTGCGATTTTATGGAGGAAAAACGCTAAGGTGCCCGGTTGCTGTGCGATGTATGCGTATTATGCAAACAATTATGTATACATATTGAGCAAATAGGAATACAACTCGAAAAAACAGGAATGAACAGAGCACATCATAAGAGCTTGAAATGGGCCATATCTAAACAAATCTAAAATCTGAAGTAAAACTGGTAAAGTAGTATACAGCATGCAAGATTCTATCAGTGATTTATCTGAAAGACTGAGCACCATTTTCTTATTGGTTGGGTGTTGCTTTTACTAAAGCCTATGCCTTCCGCATAGGGATGACCGACACCCCAACCTGTGGCCACTGCGGCCATGAAGAATCAATTGGCCATATATTGTGCTCCTGCCCGCAGTACAGTCCACAGAGGGTATGTCTTAGCCGCGAACTTGACCAACTGGACGACCAAGCGCTATCCGAAAAAAGAATTCTACAACATCGAAAGGACCTACCGTCGCAGAAGACGGTCGTGCAAGCGCTTTTGCGCTTCTTGCAATCTACCGGCCTGTGTGAAGGAATTTAACTGGAACGCCTTGTGTGTGTGTCTCTCCATGTGTGCACGTTCCTTTTTTTTGCGTTTTCCTCTCTGTAATCTTTCTAACCCCTAGCCCCCATCCCTAGTGTAGGGTAGCAAACCGGAGACTGACATCTGGTTAACCTCCCTGCGTTTCCTTTTCATTCTCTCTCTCTTATTGCTTTAGTCATTTTACGTTTAGTTTTGAAAATGCAAAAACTCTTGACCAAGTTCATTTAATATTTGCGGCACATAAAATCTCCTTATCTTTATCCCGTATTGTGCAAAGCGTCGTGCCTTAATATTAGTTTCTATTTTTCTTAAGCTAGCGTTTTTCTTGACGGGCATTTTTAAAGCATTTGTAAAGTAATGAGGGGTAAGCACTGTGTAATAAATAGTTCCCGCATTTCTAGTACGCCTAGTCTATTGTATTTTTACTCCTTAATTAACCTTCTCCAGCATAGTACCATAAGTTATACTTTTTACAGTTTTTTAATTCTACGATTTATGGCTCCCATTTTCTGATGAGAGCAAGTTACATACAATGTTATGCCGCAGGTTATAATATATTCAGACAGCGCCTTGAATATGATGCGCCTTAGGTGCATCGAAATCTTACCTCCGAGGTTGCACATCATCGCGGACATGGCTCTAAGCCTGCTACATATATACTGCACATGATTATTCCGTGTTACGAGCTCATCAAGTATTATTCCGACACATATTATCGAAGGTGGAAATGGTATGACATTACATGTGCATGGATCACAATGTGACTGATTCAGGAGCATTCGCTTGTGCGAGTTTCTAAAGCAGTGAAGCTTCGTTTTCTGTCGATTTAAATATATTGAATTTTAGACAAGCCAGTCTATCACCTTGCGCATATCCTGTTCAAACCCTTTGCTCCCAGAATGAAGATCAGTGGGTTCTTGTGCTAGTGCTGTGGCATCTGCATACCGATAAATTCTTGAGGTTAATTTCAGAAAACCGACTTCAGAAACGTACATATAGAATAGTAATGGGCCCGGTGTACTTCCTTTAGGAACACCAAATTTAATCGCCTTAAATTGAATGTATTTCTCATCAACTCTAACACACTGTGATCTGTGTGTGAAATATCCCTGAAAGAAATGATGAAATCGTCCCCTGAATCCCATGTTTTGCAACTTTTTCAAAATAAATGCGTGATCATTAGTATCGAAGGAATTTGATATTTATAAAAATAGTGCTAATGTAAGGTGATTGTTTTCTCATAAGAGCAAGGTTCCGGGCTACTTGGTAATGCCTTTATACTCACAACTGCGTTTTTATTCTGATGAAGAGACGCTTAAATAGAAGACATGAGAGGGTGGGTAACAGGGCTGCTGCAGCGATAACCTGCAAACACTGTAGTCGCTTCACAAGATGGCAAAAAACAGGAACAAAACAAAATGTAAGCGGTAAAAAGGCTTTGTAAACAGCCGAGAAAAGTTGGTCAGGTAACAATAACAAAAACAAAACAAGTGAAAAATTACCCAAAAATGGTGGGGAATGCGTTAAAACCATGAAGGACAGAGAGGAAAATATACAAGTGAATACATAAAAATGAAGAAGGTAAAAGCTTTAAAAACGTGCCCCAAATGGGGGGAAGGAAAAGCGTCAAAATCTTGCACGACGCTGCGGAAGATAAAATAAGACAAAGGCAGTACCAAGAAAGGATCATTGAATCATTCAGCTGTATGTGGCACAAAAGAAAAGAAAGACAAGGAGAGGGACGGAGTGCTCACGCATTGTTCACCGGCATAATGGCTTCTGAGGGCTTCGACCATTTCCCTCGTCAACCTATCTCGTCCTCGGCCGATAGTGGTGCAGCGATTAAAGTCTTGGGTGCAGATACTTTCATGGCTGTTTTCTGTGATTTTGCACTTCTTACAGTGCTTAGCTAGGTGCCCAGAAGTGGCTATACGTTTAACATTGTTTTGATGTTCTTGGAGACAGACATTGATACAACATCCCGTTTGACCGATATACCTCTTCCCGCGTGACACTGGAACGGAGTAAATTATTCAGAATCACAGGGGACATATTGGTCAGTGTGTGCCACCCTCATGTGCGTCGTTTCTTCGTGTGTCCGTGGTTAATCGTGCTGTTTCTTCGTTCAGATTGTTTTTTCTTGCGGTGTTAATGTAATACGAGAATTTTTCTATGGGAGTGGTTGTATTCCGGTCCTTTGTGAAGCTATATTGTGTTGGGTTCTTAAAAAAATATTTCTCGCAAGAACACTGCATAACAGTTGCCACGTGTTTTTCCAGAATGTGCGCAAAAGCAGATATAATGGAAATCGGCCTGTAGTCTGTGCACTCATTTTTCTTTCCGCTTTTATACATGCAAAATACCGCCTACATAAACGCATAAAATGCCGCGCCTGATGAGCAGCCCCGGCGACGAAACTGACAGCGCCGACCTTACCGCACTTCCGCCGCAAATGCCGAAAGAGACGAGCAACCCGGACGCCGTTGTTAGCACTGACCTCGCCCTTTGCATTGATGGGCTGGAGGTACACGCTCTGGTGGATACCGGGCCAGATTTTTCAATTATTAGCCGAAAACTGGATGACAGGCTGCGCAAAGTAAAAACCGAATGGACTAGGCCAGTAATAAGTGCTGGGGGTCAGCTACTGGCACCGACTGGGAACTGCACTGCCTGGATAGGAATAGGAAACTCAGTTTTCGTTGGTGGCTTCGTTATTCTCTCTGACTGTTGCAAAGACCTCATCTTGGGAATGGACGTTCTGAGCCTTCATGGCGCTGTTATTAGCTTTCGGGAAAAGGACGTTGCCTTCACTAAAAATCATGGAGACCTTGGTTTATATGAAAGTGTCCTTATGACTTTACGCGTCGCCAATGAGACGGTGACATTACCTCCGCGATAATGAACTCTTGTTTAAGTGAAGTGCGGCGTGGCGCATACCGGCGATGGCGCCGCCGAACGAGCAGTCACAGTGATACTCAGCCGAGGTGTTTCTATAGCTCGAGGGCCAGGCAGTTTGGCCAATGGGCACACTGAGCGTCAACAAATTCCGAAAGGCGCAACCGTGGCCTTTTTCGACAGCCTCCCAAGTGCGTAGGACTGTTTTGTGCTGCAACACGAAGGATCAGTTAGCAAGGCACACGGCACCATCGTCGATGTGAGCCTAAATTTGTCGTCTTCAAAACGGGAACGCCTTTTGGATCTCATAGATCACTTTGGAGACTGGTTTTCTTCATAGTCGCGGATCGGCCATACGCCTTTGGTCAAACATCGAATTATCACGGATGACGCGATTCGCCCGATTCGACAAAATCCTTGCCGTGTGGCCCCGAAACGGCACAAAGCCATTCAACGTCACGCGGCCGAAAGTCATAGAGCCGACGTTATTCTGCCGTCATAGAGTCCCTCGGCTTCTCTCGTGGTACTTGTTAAAAAAACGGACCGAAATTAAGCTTACGATATTGCGTTGACTACTTCAAGCTCAACCACGCGACCAAAAAGGACGTGTACCCCCTCCCTCGCATCGATGATTCCCTTGATCGGCTATGAAATGCACGTTACTTCTCATCAATGGATTCGAAAAGTGGATATTGGCAAATGAAGTAGATGAGAGGGATCGGGAGAAGAGAGCATTTGTCACTCCCGACGGATTGTATGAGTTTAAGGTTATTTCATTCGGTTTATGCTCGGCACCAGCCAAATTTCAGACTCTGATAGACACTGTGCTTTCGGGACTCAAGTGGCAAACATGCCTGGTATATCTTGACGACGTGATCGTGTTTCCAGCCACCTTCTAGGAGCATCTACGCCCTTTGAGCTGCCGCGGTGGCTGAGTGGTTATGGCGCTCGGCTGCTGGCACAAAAGACGCGGGTTCGATCCCAGCCGCAGCGGTAGAATTTCGACGGAGGCGAAATTCTAGAGGCCCGTGTGCTGTGCGATGTCAGTACGCGTTAAAGAACCCAAGGTGGTTGAAATTTCCGGAGCCCTTCACTACGGCATCTCTCATAGCCTGAGTCGCTTTGGGACGTTAAACCCTCATAACGCGAACCATGTACGCCGTTTGCTAGCTCTCTTTCAGGCCATACGATCGGCGGGCCTCACACTAAAACTCGAGAAGTGCCACTTCGGTTGTGAGGAGCTGCAATTCTTAGGACACGTAGTTAGCCAAGAAGGTGTCCGGCCTGATCCCGGAAAGCTCTCCGCAGTCGCCAAGTTCCACACACCTACGGACAAAAAGACGTTGCGGTGCTTCCTGAGGCTTTGCGCCAATTACTGCCGATTTATTGCTGGCTTCTCACGAATTGCCTGGCCATTAACTTTACAAACACGCGACAACGCTGTCTTTCGCTCGGGTGAAGAAGAGCACCAAGCTTTTATTGGGCTCCGGAGACGTCTACGGACACCACCTGTCCTGGCGCACTTTGATGACGACGCCCCTACCCTGCTTCATACCGATGCGAGCAAATCGTGTTAAGTGCTCTATTGGTGCAGCGCCAGGATGCTGTGGAAAAAGTGACTGCTTATGCCAGCAGGGCTCTGTATAAAGCAGAAGCGAACTGCTCGGCAATAGAAAAAGAATGCCTTGCAGTGGTATGGGCGGTTATGAAATTCCGCCCCTACTTGTACGCTCGCCCCTTTCAATTCGTTAGCGACCATCACTCTCTCTGTTGGCTGACGAACTTAAAGGACCCTTCAGGGAGACTCGCGTGTTGGAGCCTTCGGTTACCAGAGTTTGACATGATGGTTATTTGCAAGTCCCGAAAGAAGCATGCGGATGCTGTCTTTCGCGAGCACCGGTCGAACCCTCCACCTTGACCGATGAAGACACTGCTTTTTTAGGAGACATCGATGACGCAATTGCGGCTGTGCCTAAAATTTTCACACGCAGCCTCTCTTGATTCTTTCTTCAAAACGACGTACTTTACAGGAAGAACTACCGTTCTGAGGAGAACAGTCATCTACTCGTCGTCCCAACAGCTCTCCGTACGGAAGTCTTGCAGTGTTGTGCTCACGCTTCCTTCGTGCTGTTGAGTTTGGCGAAGTTGGGCATGGGGAGGATTGCCTGAAGACCACCATGAGGGTGGGTGAGGCCTCTGGGGGAGACGTGGCTGCAGGAATGCAGGAAGCACCGACGACAATAGCACCCCACGTGTTCGAACAAGAATGCCGGAAGCAGCGACGACCATAGCGTCCCCACGTATTCGTTCAGGAATGCCGGAAGCAGCGACGACCAAAGCGTCCTCACGTATTCGTTCCGGTCCTCAGACGACGAAGTGCGGGATCAGTGTGGTCCCCTTCGGTCACGCTGGGGATGAACAATTGCCCCAGTGCCGCGCCTTCGACAGAGGTTCCGCGTTCCGGTCATAAGTACAAGATCTTTCAACCGCTGCTGGGAGACAGCCTGCATTCCTGTGTCATGCAGGCGCCTTCCGGGTCAACATGGGCGCGGTGCGGACACACGTGCACGCCCACCTGGAGGCCGCGTGGACGACAACGTGACCGGGTCCTGTTCCCTTTCACTCGACCGAGCTGCGAGAAAACATCAGGACCGCCCTACCGTGGGCGGTACCATCAGTGCCATCGTGTGATTGGACATCATTCTTCGAACTATATTCCCCAGCTAGGGATCTGGGGAATACGAAGAGTTTTGAAGGAGCTGCTGATTTGGTACCAGAGGAGAGCCCCCTCTTGAGAGATACCAGAGACTCCCGACTGCTAAGAAGCTCTCTTTACTGAGGAGCCCTCTCAGTTGCCCGTACTTGTACATTATGTAAATAGCCCTTGTATAAAGTTTTCCAAGTTTTCTGCCTCCGAACGTCCTCGTCTCTTCTCCGGCCCAGTAACGCTACCTAAATCCCAACAACTGGTGGCAGCGGTGGGATGCTGCTACCTGAATCCCAACAACTTGTGGCAGCGGTGGGATGCCGCTACCTGAATTCCAACAACTGGATGGCAGGTGTGGGACCTCCACGTGAAGTTACCGGCTCCAACGGACTTCGGCTGCTACGGGACTGACAGGCGTCAGCTATACCTTGGCAGGGTAAGTTCCCAATGATTTCCGTTCATTTCGCCAGACCGTACTTGCACAGGCAGATGCTAGGTGCGGATTCCTGTTGTCTGTGAAATTGATTTAGGGAAACTGTTCTCCTCACTTCAAGCTAGGCCTTTTGTTTTAGTGGGCTTGCTAACGCATGGTGGAACTCACGATGAAGAATTTAAAAGTGCAGGAGCTGCTCGAAATTCGCCAGGAGCTGGCGATTTCGCTAAGTTCTGCGAAAAGAAAAAAGAAATTCTCGAGGTAATGCGGCAGGAGGAGGTGACTATTGAGGAGGTCGACGAGGCTTGGGAAACGGTTGTTGGACGCAAAGAAGAGCAGAAAAGATGGGAGTTGTGCGAGAAGAAAGAATAAGGAGAGCTTCGGTTGGCTCAAGAAAGACGGGAGCTTTGCGAGCAGAGAGAAAATGAAGAGCTTCGGTTGGCTCAAGAAAGACGGGAATTGTGCGAGCAGAAAGAAAAAGAAGAGCTTCGGTTGGCTCAAGAGAGACGAGAGGTCCGTGAGGCAGGGGAAAAAGCGAGAGAACATGCTCGAAAAATGAAGGAGCTCGAAATCGCGTCGACAGAGGGAATATGGCGCGTCTTAGCCATGTAGCTTCGGTAGAAGAGCAAGGGAGGCAGAGATTGGAGCATCACGTCTCACCATACCGCTTGGGAGGCGATATTGCACTCTTTTTGGTAAATTTCGAATGTGCATCATGCGGGAAGGTGCACATCGTCAAGAGCGCTTGGTCGGAGAAGTTACTTCCTCTCCTTCCGTGCGAGGCTGCCGAAGTGGTGACGCCTCTCACAGGAAGATTGGGACGACTACGAGAAGGTAAAGAGCGCACTGCTTAGAAAGTACCGGCTTTCTGCTGAAGCCTTTAGGCAGCGATTCAGGCAGGCAAAGAAAGGCGGAGAGTTGCATACTGACTTCGCGTACCGGCTTAAAGTCAATTTATTCGAGTGGCTTAAGACCGCTGAGGTGCGCGGAAGTCATGACAAGGTACTGTTCTCGAGCGCGAGAGCTCTCAAAGAAACTCGCCTGCGCTCCGATGAATGAGCAGGCACCGAACCATTTTCCCGACCAGCCGGGGGATCCTTGCTGGAAAACTGACCCGTGTAATCCGCATGAGCATGACCATGAAGGTTTTCCCGAACCAGCGGTAGCTCATGAAATCCAAGGAACTGCCGGTTCCGTAGAGAATGGGGCAACAGGAACCAACGCGAAGGTTTCGACATTAACACCTGCTTCGACTTGTTGAGAAGAGTTGACTAAGGTTGATAGGAAAGCACTCATTGCAGAGCAGAAAAGCGACCCATCGTTAAGAGCTCTAAGCAATAGTGTGAGAGAGGGAGTCGCCAGAAAGAACATCAGCTTTCACGAAAAATCAGGCCTTCTGTACCGGAAATACTGCGACTCAAAGGGACGCGCATATGAGCAACTCCTGGTGCCTGAGAAGTACCGGCGGCAGCTTCTAGAGCTCGCACACGGAAATGCATGGGCGGGCCACCCGGGGCATAAAGAAAACAAAAGCTAGACTATCCCTCGAATATGACTGGCCTGGCTGCTGGAAAGATGTGAAACAGCTTGTTAGATCTTGCGACACCTGCCAGCGGGTCGCCAAGTCGACGGATAAATGGAAAGCGCCCATGACACTAGTTCCCATTATTACAGAGCCCTTTTGGCGTCTTGTAATAGATACTGTCGGCCCACTGCCAGCGTCGAACTCTGGTTGTCGCTACATTATGACCTCACTGTGCGACGCAACCAAATTTCCCGAGGCCATTCCCTTGAAGGAGCTAAGTTCCGGATGTGTTGTTGACGCCCTTTTGTCAATTTTCTCTCGCGTGGGGTTCCCTGCAGAGATACAAAGCGATAACGGGAGCGTGTTCACAAGCTGTTTGACAACAACGTTCTTTGAGCGGTGTGGGATTAAAATAATCCGCAGTTGCATTCACCACCCTCTGTCAAATGCAGTCGAGCGTATGCACTCAGTGCTAAAGCGGATACTTATGTCTCTGTGTTTTGAGCATAAGGGAGATTGGAAAGGCTGCATTCCAGCAGCACTCTTTGCAATGAGATCCATCCCCCACGAAAGCACAGGATTTAGCCCTGCTGAACTAGTCTACGCGCGTGACTTAAAGACTCCGTTGCGCATGTTGAGGGAGTCATGTGAGGGTTACGGAGAAGATCCATGTGTTGTGGAATACGTCCTGAAGCTACTGGAAAGACTTGCGAAAATCAGAGACCTCGTGGAAGTCAATGTCAGGGCACCACAGTCAGTCTAAAGTGTACTACCACAAATAGGCACGCAAGCGCACCTTTCAACCTGGCGACCAGGCGATGTTGCTGCGTCCGTCGAAAAAGGAATAAGTTTGAGGTGCAATGGGAAGGGCCAGCTAAGGTAGTGTCCGAGCTTTTGGACACGAACTATGAAGTAAAATTTAATAACAAACACAATCGGATAATCCACAGTAATTTGATGAAGCCTTATGTACAGCGGCAGACTATGGTTAACATGGCGTTGAACATGCCAGATGAAGAGATCTCAGACATACCTTATGTACCACATGAGGACGAGCAAGCAGCGAATGAGCTGCTAAACTCAATCGACAGAGAGCCACGCTTGACGGAAAGTCAACGAGGAGACATGAAAAAAGTCGTCCGCGACTTTGAGGCGGTGTTTAAAATAAGCCAGGAAAAACAACCCTCGTAGAACACGACATTCAGCTGTCCAGCGAACAGCCGGCAGGAGCAAACCATACCGTGTGTCTCCAGGACAAAAAGGAATGATTGAAACGGAGATCCGCCGTATGTGTGAACTTGGCGTCATAGTGCCCTGCAAAAGTGACTATACGTCACCAATCATTATTGTAGAGGTTCCAGGCAAGGATCCGAGACCTTGCGTGGACGACCGGAGACTGAATTCAATCAAAGTGGACCAGACCTACCCCATTCCGAACATCGAGCAGAGGGTTGAAACTGTCGCTAAATCAGAATATATATCCACACTGGATTTAGTTCGTGGTTACTGGCAGCTGCCACTCACTGAGCGCGCCAGCAGGTACGCAGCATTCGTGTCCCCCGCGGGCACGTTTTGCCGTGTAATGTTGAGATTCGGCTTGAAAAATGCCCCGTACTGTTTTTCAATGTTAATAGACCAAGTGCTTCGGGGACTTGCAGATTTCGCTCTCCCCTACCTTGACGACGTGGCCGTTTTCTCACACAACTGGGAGGAGCACATTGAACACCTGCGTATTGTGTTGAGCCGACTGCTTGAGGCTGGTTTAACTGTAAGGGCGGGGAAATGCCACCTGGAGGGAGCCGCATTGAACAATCTTGGGCATGTGGTTGGACGAGACCAACGCAGACCTGCAGAACTTAAAGTGGCTGCCGTGGTGGAGTACCGTCGCCCAACCACAAAATCGGAACTCAGGACTTTTCTTATCCTAGCCGGCTATTATCCGCATTATGTAAAAGGCTACTCTGATTTAGCCAGCCCCCTGACCGACTCGCTGATAAAAAGTGAGCCTACCAATCTTTCTTGGGACCGAAAGAAAGAGAAGGCATTTCAGAGTCTGAAAACGGCCCTAAGCGAGCGCCCAATACTGGCAGCGCCAGATTTCTCAAAACCCTTTATCATACAATGTGCTGCTAGCGACCGCGGGTTTGGCGCTATTCTTTGCCAGGAAATCGATAGCTGGCACACACGGCCTGTCCTTTACTTGAGCCGCAAGCTCATCACGCGGAAAGAGGCATATAGCACGTCTGAAAAAGAATGCGCATGCGTCGTTTGGGCTATAGACAAACTGGCATGCTACGTCTCCGGGTTCCGTTTCACAGTAGAAACGAACCATTGCCCTTTGACTTGGCTGCACAATACGTCACCCAAAAATGGTCGTCTACTGAGGCGGAGCCTGGCACTCCAGCACCACAGCTTCGAGGTTCGCTACAAGAAAGGCAAGCTCCACACAATGCCGAGCCTTTTAGCTGGTAAATATTTTACCAAAGGGGGATGTCCCCCAAAATTTTAGTTTTGCAGGTTTATTTCATATTCTCTTCCTAATGGAGAGCGTATATCTCCCACTTTCTTTGCAGTAATGTTGTTCATTATCAGGTGACATACCTAGAAGTACGTTTCCTTATTTCGGCCAAGGATAAGAAAGACCGAGTGGTGTAACGTTCCTTCACTCTGAGGTATTGGGGCGGGTAAAATTGAACGCCACGTCGGCCAAATCCAGTCACCAATTCCCGTACCGCGTGCCCTCTAAGCACCAAACTGATTTCAGCGAATTTTTTTCCTATCCAAGTGCGCCTCGAGCGGGAGCACACGCCTTGGGCCGGTGCCCTGTCTAAACTGCTCGTCGGGAGACACCATGTGTTCATTCAGGCAAAACATTTGATCTCTTCAAGTTTTAGTTGAATTTTTTTTCTAAGTGCTGCAGTTTTGGCCCTGAGTTTTGGTCTGGCGGGATGAGTGTGTTCTGAGGGCACTTGCTTTTGTCAGGTGTGGATTGGCGCTTGTGATCACTTTTGGCTAGCATTGCAGAGAGTTTTCCAAAACGGCCATCTGACGAAGGGAAGCGATGCCGAGCTACGGCACTGAAGGTCATCCGAAGACTCCCAGAGAGCATCTGGTTCCTGGCACGCCCAGTCAGCCGAGCTACGTGCGAGCAGTTTATCTTCCGGGCGCAATATCCGGCGGCGGGGGTGCTGTTGTGCTCGCGCTTCCTTCCTGCTGTTGAGTCCGGCGAAGTTGAGCATGGGGAGGATTCCTTGAAGACCACCAGGACGGTGGGTGAGCCCTCTGGGGGAGACGTGGCTGCAGGAATGCCGGAAGCAGCGAAGATAATAGCATACCCACGTGTTCGAACAGGAATTCCGGAAGCAGCGACGACCATAGCGTCCCCACGTATTCGTTCAGGAATGCCGGAAGGAGCGTCCTCACGTATTCGTTCCGGTCTTCAGACGACGAATTGCGGGATCAGTGTGGTCCCCTTCGGTCACGCTGGGGTTGAACAACTGCCCCAGTACCGCGCCTTCGACAGAGGTTCCGCGTTCCGGTCATCAGTACAAGATCTTTCAAACCCTGCTGGGAGACAGCCTGCATCCCTGTGTTATGCAGGCGCCTTCCGGGTCAGCATGGGCGCGGTCCGGACACACGTGCGCGCCCACCTGGAGGCCGCGTGGACGACAACGTGACAGGGTCCTGTTCCCTTTCACTCGACCGAGCTGCGAGAAAACATCAGGACCGCCCTACCGCGGGCGGTACCATCAGTGCCATCGTGTGATTGGACATCATTCTTCAAACTATATTCCCCAGCTAGGGATCTGGGGTATACGAAGAGTATTTAAGGAGCTGCTGTTTTGGTGCCAAAGGAGAGCTCCCTCTTGAGAGATACCAGAGACTCCCGACTGCTAAGAAGCTCTGTTTACTGAGAAGCTTCCTCAGTTGCCCGTACTTGTACATTATGCAAATAGTTCTTGTATAAAGTTTTCCAAGTTTTCTTCCTCCAACCGTCCTCGTCTCTTCTCCGGCCAAGTCACGCTATCTGAATCCCAACAACTGGTGGCAGCGGTGGGATGCTGCTACCTGAATTCCAACAGCAGGCGTGCCACTACGAGTCAACCGCCGGTCACTTAGGCTACACCCGCACGTTGGCTAGAGTGCAGCGTGGATACTACAGGCCGAAACTGCCGGCGACAGTGAAGCACTATGTACGGACGTGCGTAAACTGCCGACGTCGTAAATCACCCCCTGAAAAACCAGCCGGCCTATTCCACCCTCTTCAGGTGCCAAAGACACCTTTCAAGCCAATTGGCATGGACCTCCCGGGACCATTTCCACCGTCTACTGCCGGGAATAAATGAATAATTGTCGCCACCGGTTATCTAACTCGCTACTCGGAGACAAAGGCTCTGTACAGGGGTACCGGCGCCGAAGCAGCTCGGTTCTTCGTTGAAAATATTGTCCTCAGGCATGGCGCCGCGGCAATCATTATAACTTACAGAGGAACTGCGTTTACGGCCGAGCTTTTGGAAACGGTTCTCTGCCTCGGCGGTACCATCGTAAAACGACGGCCTATCACCGTCAAACCAATGGATTGACGGAACGCCTCGAAGAAGTTCAGACCGGACAGTTAAACTTACTTGCCGAGCTGAAATCTATCAAAGTATCCCGATCTGACCATGTGAAAGCATTCACTGAAGTGTACAACCCCCTCTCGAAGAACTAATTAGATTGCGCTGCCTTCTCTTTGAAATAATTGCAAGTAGAAGATATTAAGTCTGCAACAGCCGAATTCAAGGCTCAATTTGCAAAAATGGCTGCCCGGTTGTGCAATGCGGACGATCGAGGACGAGGAAACAACATAGTTTTTTTACGGTCTGAAAGATGCAAGTACTGTGTTCTGACAAGATCCCAAAAAAGAGATCGATCACTGCGGCCAGTATCTAAATCTATCCATTGAACCTTGAAGCATTAATGCGCCCATTGCTTTGGCTCATTTCGTTCCGGTAAAATTTGCCCTATCATTGTCGCATTCGCTCACTTTAAAGATAAAGACCAGGTTTTGGCCGTGTGTAGCAAATTTAAAGATACTGGCTACAGAGTGTCCGAGAACTATTCACCAAGTTCCCGTCTTGCATGGAAGCTCCTTTATGATTTAGGTAGGAGTCAGGGCCTCACATTTAAAATACGACATAACAGAATGACATCCAGAAACAAAACTTATTATTTCGATCGCGTCAATAACGCTGTAGTTGAACAGCATACCTAGCAATCACTTCATCAGAAACAGTCCAAAACAGGATCACCGTTTTCAATTGTCTTTCCTCTTTACTAATATCCGCTGTGTTATTTCCAAACGTGACGCTTTAAGCAGCTTAGTTGAATCATGTTCCTCTAATGTTCTTTTATCAACCGAAACTTGGCATACATCTACTATCTGCGACGTGTAAATTTTACCCTCTCTTCCTAACTTTGATATTTTTCCATCAGATCGCAGAGACATGCGAGGCGGGGAGTCCTAATAGCCACTGATTGCTGGTTACATTGTTCGCAGATAAACATTTCAAGCCCTTTGGATGGTCTGGCTTTGCTGCGATCAGTATTACCCACGTTTTCTGGTCGGAGTTAGTTATCGCCCTCCTAGCCATGACTCTACATTTGGTAAATTTCTTCATTACGCTTTGAACAGATGAGCAATCCTTTATCTAAATACGTCGATTTTATTCTTCGGTGACTTCAGTTTTCCTTCCATAATTTGGTCTGACCTTGCATCCACTTTCTGAAAAAAATAATCTTGATAGCGAATTTGTTCAGACCTGTCTTAGTTTAGGGTTAGAACAAATAACAGATCAAGCAAATAGAATAGCAAATCTTTCTGCTAACATTTTGGACCTTGTAATGACATCCCAACGTGGTAGTTTTTCACCTATAACTTATCTAGAAGGGCTTAGCGATCACCTGGCTATTCATGCTACTTTCTCATGTCATCTATAGAATATGAAAAAGGAAAACACTTACCCTATATGATAAAGGTGATTACAACAGTTTTAATCATGACCTCGTTGCTTTCCACGATAACTTTACCACAGATTTTCAAGTTCGTTCACTGGAATCAGACTGATTACTTTTTAAGTTCAACATACAACGACTTATCGGTAAACACATTCCTACTATCACAATAACTGAGCGACCTAGTTCCCGATAGTATAATAAAACATCAAAAAGATTAAACAATAAAAAGAAACGATTATTTCGTACAGCTTAAGCTACTAACATGGCACACGCTCGGAACAGATATTTCATTGCCTCCGCTAACTATGACGCCGAAATATCCAAAGTTAAGGGTAACTTCTTTTCTTACACCTTGCCTACTATTATGCATAATAAACAAAAGCGTTCCTGGCAAACTAATCCTGCCTCTACATCTAGCGAAATTTCACTAACTGATCATTCTGGCCTTATATATTCTGATTTATATATTGCAGATATCCTAAATGATCAGTTTTACTCTGTATTCACTGATGAACATCTCGATAACCTCCCTGAAGTTCACTGTCTTAATGATTCTCCTATGGAAAACATCTTTGAGCCGAGTGCAATATTAAAGATCATAGAATCATTACCAACCTATCATCTGTTGGTGTTGACGGCATCAACCCAAAAATCCTGAAAAAATCTAAAGTTCTTTGCAGTGTCATATTATCTCTAATTTTTCAGCAGTCGCTTTCTTCGTCCGCCCTACCACGCGATTGATGCATCGGGAAGGTCATTCCAGTGTACAAAAAAGTTAACCGATCATCACCACTTAAATACAGACCAATATCTTTAGCAAGTGTTTGCTGTAGAATCATAGAACATGTATATTTTTACATACTGCCAAGTTTCTATCATCACATAAATTTTTTCATCCTAATCAACATGGCTTCCGCAAAGGTCGCTCGTGTGATACACAACTTGCTCTCTTCCTTAATGACATACATGCATGTCTAGATCATTACGTTCCTACAGATGCCATATTCGTAGATTTTGAGAAAGTCCCTCATGCACGCCTCATTCAAAACTTTCATGCCCAAACATTAATCCTTTGGTTCTGTATTTAATCCGTTGGATCCGTGCTTCCTTAACTTACCGTTATCAATTCGTTCATTCTAATTCTCATTCGCAATCACTCTCCCCTGTTCTCTCTGGCGTTCCGCAAGGATCTGCCTTAGGCCCCCTTCAATTTATTGTTTATATTTTGTTTATTTATTTACAGAATACTGCAAGCCCTTCTGGGCCCTAGCAGGAGGGGCAATACCATGCAACATGAATATGCACAAAAAACAGTAAAGAAAATTCGAAACACAAAGCCAAATAAGTTTGATGGTGTCAATCTTCTATTCCTTCAATGGATTATATGTCACGTAGTGCTGTTAAAGGTATAGCATTCCATTCAGTAACGGTGTGAGGGAAGGAGTATTTAAATAGGTTAGTTCTGGCGGTGAATGGAATTAGTGAATCAGAGTGGCGATGTCTTGTTGGTCGCTGAGCGAAAAATGGCTTGACATAGGGATCCCGGCACATTGCAACTTGTTATGTTTTAGAAGGAACATAAATTCTAATCTGAGAATTTTACGTCTTACTTGCAATGTTTGATTTCGGTGTGATCGCATTATGGCAGTAGGTGAGTCGGTTGAACGGTATTTTGAAACGATGAATCGAATGGCCTTGCGCTGGATCATTTGAAGTGCTTGAAGGTTAGTTTTAGGAAATGGGTCCCACATAATGGAAGTGTGTTCTAACTTGGGTCTGATTAATGAAGAATAGGCTAACAATTTGAAGTCTGGAGGAGCATTCTTCAGTTCGTGCTTGAGGACACAAAGTTTACAAAATCCCGATGCACATACGTTACTTATATGTTTGTTCCAGCTTAGATTGTTAGTTATCCTCGCGCCAAGATATTTATATTCAGTTACCTCTGAAATTGGAAATGAAGGAAGAACGTAGGGGTTTAATAGGCTGTTTTTTTGTTAATCTCATAAAAACGGTTTTCTGAGTGTTAAGTTTCATGTCCCACTGATTGCACCAATAAAAAATATTCTTTAGGTTTAAATTGAGTAATAGTTGGTCTTCGCGACAAGTAATTACATTAAACAAAACACAGTCATCTGCAAAAAACCGGATTTGAACGGGATGAGGAACTACTTTAACAATGTCATTCCCATATATTAAAAATAACAGGGGACCGAGGACACTTCCTTGGGGAACACCAGATGAGACAGGCAGGCTGTGTGAATAATGGTCGTCAATACTAACAAACTGCCATCGGTTAGATAAGTTAGCTGAAACCCAGTTAACTACATTGTTAGGAATACCAACTTGTTTAAGCTTTTCAATTAATTTAGAAAGGGAGACGAGGCCAAATGCTTTACTAAAATCTATAAAAATAATATCAACCTTGCCGGATTTATCATGTATAGATGCGAAGCTATGAGCAACCGATGTTAGTTGTGTTACTGCAGAATAGCCCTTCCTAAACCCGTGTTGAACGTTAGAATGGATCTTGTTATCATCAAGAAAACCGATGATGTACTTGGCGATGATGTGTTCCAGTAATTTGCAACAGGTTGAAGTCAGAGATATGGGACGATAATTTGATATCAGTGATGCGTCCCCTTTCTTAAGAACAGGACCAACACGTGCAGTTTTCCACTCTGAAGGAATGACAGCTGATGAAAGTGACGCGCAAAAAATGACAGCCAGAAACTCGGAAAGCTTTTCGGCTGTGACGACCCCCCATAATGCGCAGGCCCACACGGGACGAAGAGGCAAAGAGACACCGTATGGCTCAGTTTAAACAAACAGATATATTCAATAATTATACGTGATTATTGATTATACATCAGAGGCTAGGATGTCCGAGCTTACGTGCCGACGACTTCATGGGGACGATGGAGGGGCTCCGGAGTTGAGCTTGAACGGTTGCTGGCAGAAGCTGCACGCCGTCGGGCTTCGGCGCTCAAGGCCCCCTTGGCGAACGATGTCGTCCTGAGCGTCCTTCTTCGGTACTCCTTGTCGATTTTTATATCCTCTTATCCCCACACTCCCTAGGGTGAGGACGCCCACGCCAGAGTGGGGGGGGGGGGGAGCCTAGGGCTTTCACTTGGGCGCACAAACACCCACCGCACTTATGGTCTCGCCCCCCTCATGTGTTGAGGCCGATGGAAAGAAGGTTGTCGTCGAGGTAGCGTCGGCTGTGGTAGACGGTCTCTGGCCCGCTGACGGCTCCCGCGGGTCACCGACCTCCGTTCTCCATCAAATGACACTCGCCACTCAAGGCCGGAACGCGAGGTCACTAAAAGGCCGGGAAAGTGGTCCCTTGTCCTGGGATGTGCTCGGGAGGGTTGATGATGATGCCCACCGTCTTGTCACGGGGCCAGGCCCGCCGAAACGAGGCCCTTTGTCCCCGGCACGGTTACGGCAATTGGGGAAGATAACGCCCGTCTCCCCGCGGCGGCGGCGGCGGCGTTCGACACGTGCCGACACTATGGAAAGGGGGTCCGGTTGTGCTTAAACCCCTTCGTTTTGATCGTTCACTCTCAACGAGTATGGCTCGGAATTGATGATGCCCGCCGTCTTGTCACGGGGCCAGGCCCGCCGAAACGAGGCCCTTCGTAGCACACACAAGGAACGTCACACTCGCTCACCCTCCAGAAAAATGTTCTCCGAACATTTGAATCCATGCAGCTCCCCTTCGCTTTCTGAATCGCCTCGCACAGTGCGTCCGACAAAACACTTTTCGCTGCACTCAACACCACTGCACAACACCATATGCCTCAGCTGTCATAACTGGCGTCTCCAGGGGCAGCACTGATCTTCTTTTACAGATAAACATGAAACTCAGCACCCATGCCTCTCATTTCGAGTCCAAACTGGACGAAATAAATTTACCACAGTTACAAAGCAGCTCCCACTTCTAGCACGATCACGGCACAGACAAAAATATAGATAACGAAAGGAAGTAGGGCAGGTTCTGCATACGCTCCGCATGCTCTCCTGTGAAGGTGTTACTTAATGACAGAAAGGTTTAACTACCAACTCCGATATCTTAACACATAAGCACATAGCTATGTTATGAGCTGCGGCATTAAACAATTCTAACCAGTTCACAACTCCGCTCTGTTTACGCCATTAGTCCGACGTAGCTTTCCGATTTCGCAGCGGATATCGGCCTTCATGAGTCATACCAAGTAAGTCTGTGACCCTTTGTCTGCTTTGAGACTCGCGAGGGCTCGTGGCAGGAGCCTCTCCTGGCGTTATCTGCGCGGCAACCTCCCGCGCTTCTTCTTCTAGCAATGCATGAAGTAAATCCGGTGGCATTCCGGCCGTCACCTCTGGCGCCTGCCGAACAAATGCAGGAGGGCGTTTCTTGCGAACTATCTGCGCGCTCCGCTTCACTTCAGTCCCCATCAAAATCCGCGCTTTCGCTTTCCTCATTTCGTGAATACTGAACCGGTGCCGACTTGAGGCGATTTGCGTGTATCCTTTTCAGGCGCCCGTTCACGTCTCGGACTCTGAACTTTACCGGAGAAAGCTTCTCGACAACCTCGCACGGTCCTCTCCACTTCGTCTGGAACTTACGAGCTAGCCGAATCTGCCTTTGGCAGTTTTCAATGTACACGCTGTCCCCCACACCAAACGGCGCGTATCTAGCACTGCGATCGTGCACCTCCTTCCTGATCTTCGCCGCTTTCTTTAAGGCCTCCTTTGCGATGTCCCTCGCCCCTTGCAAGCGCGATTCTAGCTCAACCTTATAGTCGTCCAGTGAAGCGTATGGCACACGACGGTGGCCCTCTGGCACTTCACTAGGCTGGTCCGGGTCTCGGCCGTAGAGAAGAAAGAATAGCGATTCGCCCGTGCTCTCGTGTGCTGCGGAATTGTAGGCAAACATTGCATACGGGAGCCACAAGTCCCAGTCCCGCTGGTCGCGCGAAACAAAATGCGACAGGAACCCGGCCACGGTTTGGTTCAGTCGCTCCACCGCGCCGTTGCAAGCCGGATGGTACGGTGTTGTCTGCTTCTTAGCGATCTTAAGCAGCTCGCAAACTCTCCTCATTAGCTGCGACACGAAGTTCGTTCCCCAATCTGTCAAGAGTTGCCTCGGGGGTCCATGTCGGAGCACGATCTGTTCGACAAATGCTCTTGCAACCGTGTCTGCCTTCTGATCTGAGAGTGCTACCGCTTCCGCGTACTTTGAAAGGTGATCGACAAATACTGAAATGTACCTGTTTCCGGAAGTGGTCGTGGGCAATGGGCCCATTATGTCCATACCTGTCCGCTCGAAGGGAGCCGAAACCTCAGGGAACGGCTGAATTGGAGCTGGTCTTCGTCCCTTCGGTGTTTTTGTTTCGAGACAGGAATGACACTTCGCACAGTAGTCTCTAACATCCTGTCGCATGCCACTCCAAAAGTACAAACGCTCCACACGCCTGCGTGTCTTCGCTACGCCAAAATGACCGGCGCATGGCGCATCGTGAAACGCGCGAAGAACCCTTTCTGTCCACGACCGAGGTATGACGACTCTCTCCCAAGCGGTTTTCTCTGGTCTCCCTTTCCTGGTTGGCCTCGTGCGCCGACACAGGGTGCCGTCTTTGCCAATAAAATAACCAAGCTGTTCGGGGTGAGACGGTGCGCCCTCTAAGCTTTCGATTATTCGCTTCAGGTCCGGATCTTTGCACTGCTCTGTGCCTAATTCGGCGGGGTCGACTGCGGTGACAAACTCATCTATAGCTGCCACGGCAGCTGTGCGGCTGAGTGCATCAGCATTCAGATGTGTCTTTCCTGACTTGTGCTTCACTTCAAACCAGTATTCCTTCAGGTGTAGATTCTATCTAGCGAGTCGCGAGCTAGGGTCCCTGACACTCATCACCCATTTCAGAGGATGGCAGTCTGTGACTAGCTTGAATTTGCGGCCGTAAAGGTGGCATCTGAAGTGCTTTACTGCCCAGACAACGGCGAGGCACTACCTTTCCGTAGCTCCGTACTTTTGCTCTGTGGGGCTCAGCTGTCGGCTATCAAAAGCAACGGGATGTTCTTTGCCCTCGATAACCTGAGATAGCACGGCACCAACTGCGAACTTTGACGCATCTGTGGCCATAACGAAGGGCAAATTAAAATCCGGGTGGCGCAAGAGCGGTGCACTCATTAGCTTCCTTTTCAGGGCCCCAAAAGCATCCTCCGCGTTTTCGTCCCAGCGAAAGGCGACATTTTTGGCTCTTAAGGCGGTGAGCGGCTTAGCGAGCTTGGCGAACTCCTCTATGTGCCTTCGGTAGTAACCGATCAGGCCGAGAAACTGCCGGACCTGGCGGACGCTAGTCGGGGATGAAAAATCCGAGACACACCTTAGTTTCTCAGGGTCCGGTCGCACGCCGTCAGCTGAAACAACGTGCCCGAAGTATTTCACCTCGTTTTTGAGGAATTGGCACTTAGAGGGTTTCAGCTTGAGACCCGCTCCTCTTAGGCGCACCAAAACCTGCTTAATATCGCGCAAATGATTCTCAAAACTGTCTCTGTATATGATTATGTCATCCATATACACGAAGCACAGCCTCCCCAGAAGACCTGCCAGGATAACATCAGCGGTTCTCTGCCAGACAGCAGGGCTGTTGGCCAGACCCATCGGCATTCTTTTCCATTCATAGTGCCCTGACGGCGTGTTGAATGCCGTTTTCTCGGCATCTGCCGGATGCATTGCTATCTGCCAGAATCCCGCCGCCATGTCCACTACCGTGAAGTACCTGGCAGAGCCCAGCTGAGAAAGCGTCTCCTGTATATTGGGGATGGGGTATGGATCGATACGAGTTACGGCATTTAGTTTGCGGTAGTCCACTACCAATCGATACGAGCCATCTGGCTTTTCCACCAATAGTGCTGGTGCTCCCCAGGGTGACTTAGAGTGTTCGACAATGCCGCGATCAATCAGGTCTTGCACCTGCCGCTCCATCTCCTCACGTTGGGAGTAAGGAATCCTGTACGCACGCTGGTAAACGGGCGATGAAGTGCCGGTTTCTATCCTGTGCTTTATAACGCCACAGCAGCCCAAATCCAGGTTGGACGCTGCGAATACCTCCGAGTAGTCGTTCAGCAAACCAGCCAGAGCCTCCCTCTCTCTGTATTTTACGTGAGAAAGATCGAACGGCGCCTTTGGAGCAGCCGAAGGACTAGCATGCTCTACAGTTGCGAGTACCGTATCGGTGGGCTCACGTTTCTCTGTCGCAGAGGTGAAGAAAGCCAATGTTTTTTTCTTGGGAAGGCTCAGTGGCTGCTGGGTACAGTTAACCACCTGTAGGGGCACTCTGTGGGCGTCATTAACTGTCACGAGGCACGCGGCTGCCTTCAGGCCATTGCTGAGAGAGTCGACCGGCTCAAGCACTCCCACGGCGCCGCTCTCTACATCTGAAGGCACACACGCGTACAAAATGTGCTCCGACCAAGGAATGACGACCGCCTCATCGACCAGCCTGACGGCAACCCGCGAATATACCTTCTCCAATGATCCCACTGATTGACTAGTGTCAAGATCGGTAATGCGAATCTCAGCCCCTCTCCTGTTCAAAAACGGAACTTTTGAGCCGCCCGCATTAACCTCTTCCTCAGAGAATGAGACTACTATCTTCCCTTTTCTCAAAAAATCCTGCCCTAATATACCTGACACTCCGTTTGGCAGAGACATCGTGTCCGGGCATACGTAGCAGGGGTGCTCCAATGCAATTCCGCCGAGCGAAAAGTGTAACCGGTAGAGTCCACTTATGCCAAGAGGATCCCCCGTTATGCCTACAAATTTGGTTGCCATACCACCAGACGCTTCCAACAACTCCCGGTCCCCCTTCCTTCGAAGCGTGTTAAAACTGCTCTCCTTAAGCAATGTCACCTTTGACCCCGTATCTATCAACAATTCCATGCAACAACCATTTAACTTGCAACGCACAACAGGGCATGCCTCGTCGGCCACACAAACCACCACCACCTCATCATCCACTGCTCCCTCCCCACGCTCCTCAGGATGGGGAGGACTATCTAGTTTTTTGTCTCGGTATCTGGAGCCCCGCTGTAGGCTTGCTTAGTGCGTGTCTCGCCTGCTTCTCTTTGTGGCTCCCCACGGCGCACGTTTTGGCAGAACCTGGCGATATGTCCGCGACCCTGGCAAGCGAAGCATACGATTTCTTAAAAATCTCGCATACCGTGCCTGTAGCTTTGTGGCGGTCTCCGGTTTCCAGCGAATGGGCGCTGTTGAGCGCGCGCTTCAACCTGGCGTTCCACCTGCTGAGATAGCAGCTGTTCTAAGCGATATAACCGCTCTGTCAAGAGAGCAACCTCAGGGTTGAGCACCGCTCTCTCTACGACGCGTACTCTCGCTGCGGCTGTCGTTAACGCCTCGTTTCGTTCCTCATCCAATGCGGCCACCACGGCTTGGTCGAAATTGCTCGGCTTGCGCGAGAGCACGAACCGGCGCACGGGGTCTTGCAGACCAGCCACGAACAAAGCGGTCATTTCCTCTTTAAGTAGATCCTCCGCGTATTTCTACCTTACCTGGTCTCCTTCCTCCTCCCTGCTTAACGTATCGCGTGCTAGGCGCTGAAGCCGCGACGCAAACGTTCGCACGTCCTCCCCTACCATCTGTCCGGCGTCACGGAACCTCTGTACCCGCACGTGACGTGGTTCAGCGTCGAAATGCTCAAACGCGAGCTTCTTAAATTCCGCAAATGATTTTGTGGATTTTACTTTTTCGTCTCGCCATGCAAAATCATGAGCAGCTCCTGCCATCTTACACCTCGCCATTCCCAGCATTTGAGCCTCGGACCATCCCCCCATTTTCCCAATCTCTTCTAGCATGGAAAAGAAATCGCAGATTGGAACCCCTGTCTTATCTCCCGTAAACGTCGAAATGACGCTTCCTAATGCCAGCATGCTTGCTCCGAGCGACGGCTGTGGAGTGGGAGCTCCCTCAGATACAGACATTTTTTTTCCCTCAAGCCCTTCGGTGCCTCAAGCCTCTCAAATGGGAGTAAAAGTCCCACAATCAGTACCGTTATTCCCTTTTGATTACAATTTTGAAGTCATGAATGTCGCAGCATTCAGAGGACATTTTCTTTTGAGACCCCACTTCTGACACCAGTGTGACGACCCCCCATAATGCGCAGGTCCACACGGGACGGAGAGGCAAAGAGACACCGTATGGCTCAGTTTAAACAAACAGATGTATTCAATAATTATACATGATTATTGATTATACATCAGAGGCTGGGATGTCCGAGCTTACGTGCTGACGACTTCATGGGGACGATGGAGGGGCTCCGGAGTTTAGCTTGAACGGTTGCTGGCAGAAGCTGCACGCCGTCGGGCTTCGGCGCTGAAGGCCCCCTTGGCGAACGATGTCGTCCTGAGCGTTGTTTCTTCCGTACTGCTTGTCGATTTTTATATCCTCTTATCCCCACATACCCTAGGTTGAGGACGCCCACGCCGGAGTGGGAGGGGCCTAGGGCTTTCACTTGGGCGCACAAACACACCACCGCACTTATGGTCTCGCCCCCGTCACGTGTTGAGTCCGAGGGAAAGAAGGTTGTCGTCGATGTAGCGTCGGCTGTGGTAGACGGTCTCTGGCCCGCTGACGGTTCCCGCGGGTCACCGACCTCCGTTCTACATCAAATGACACTCGCCACTCAAGGCCGGAACGCGAGGTCACTAAAAGGCCGGGAAAGTGGTCCCTTGTCCTGGGATGTGCTCGGGAGGGTTGGTCATGATGCCCGCCGTCTTGTCACGGGGCCAGGCCCGCCAAAACGAGGCCCTTTGTCCCCGGCACGGTTACGGTAATTGGGGAACATAACGCCCGTCTCCCCGCGGCGGCGGCGGCGGCGTTCGACACATGCCGACACTATGGAAAGGGGGTCCGGTTGTGCTTAAACCCCTTCGTTTTGGTCGTTCACTCTCAACGAGTACGGCTCGGTAATTGATGATGCGCGCCGTCTTGTCCCGGGGCCAGGCCCGCCGAAACGAGGCCCTTCGTAGCACACACAAGGAACGTCATACGGCATACCGGTGCAATAAAGCGTTCGGAATTTTATGAGGTCCTGGCCACGCTTTAGTTTTCAGGTTTAGGAGCAATTAAACAATGCCAAGTCTTGATATCGTAATACAAGGCATAGTGCAGGGCGTTTCAAAAGAACAATGTTCTCCACTTGCATTAGCAAAGACACTGTGGAAGTAGCGGTTGAATTGCGTAGCAATTTCATTTTTATCTGTGAGAGGTTTGCCGTCGTGCATTATTCGGTCAATAGGTTTTTCTTTTGACATAAGTGGTTCAAAAATTTTTCAGGTGAAGTTCGAATGAAATTAGGCAGTTTGTATTCAAAGTAATGTCGTTTAGCGGGCCTCACAGCTGCATTAAAAGACAGTTCAAAAGACTGAATAATGAAACGACTGCACCTCCACGTTTCAAACGTTTTACTTTTCTTTTCAATTGCAGGATTTCACGTGTAATCCAGGGAGAGGCTTTGCGAGATTTTATTATTTTATTAGGGACAAAGTTTTCAAGGCAGTGAGTGCACAGTGTTTTAAACTTATTCCATAGCTCATCAGCATTACTGCCTCGGAAACTGCTGAGGCAGAAATCTAAATAATCCAACACGCTCGCATCTTTCGCACGCGAGAAGTCCCTTACATAGCAGACTTTGGCCACAGCCTTTTTGCAAACAATATGGATAGAGAAGGAACAATCGATCATATCATGATCGTAATTTTCCTGCTCAGTTGAAACATGGTAGTCACTAATAGCTCGGCTTACAACAAGGTCAAGTATAGAAGTACAACCATGTACACGTGTTGGCTGCCTCACTACTTGCTGCAAGTCGTGTCTCAAAATCATAATAAATATGTGTTCTTCATGAGCAGCATGATCGCGATTGAAAAAGGGCTTGTCCTAGTTAATTGATGGAAGGTTTAAATCGCCAATTAATAAGATTCTGTCGTGATGAAAATCATCAATGAAATCAGACAGTCACGTAGGAACTGCGGAGGGGAATGGGGGATCTGTGCACTGCAAATAGTAGAAATGACCGTCCCCAACAAGAAATTTTTATCGCCAGGCTTTCATGGTTTTGAATTTGAGCTAGGAAAGAAGTGTCGATGCCATGTTTTACGAGTACGGCAACACCGCCTGCTCTGGTAGATCTGTCCCGACGGAACACCCGGTAAAGGGGGGGGGGGGAGGTGACATCTTCATCAGTTCCTTCGTGCAACCAAGTCTCTGTGATTACAACAATATGTGGCTTATACCCTATAATTACGGATTCAAGATGATCGCTTTTATTTACCACGCTGCGCGCATTTATGTTTAGAAGCCTGAGTTCCTTGATAGGCGGTGAAGCGAGTCACTCTTTACTCTGCTCACTTCGTATCTTGATTTTGCAATTGTTCGCCTCACCCCACGCGAAAACCTGGCCGTCCATTTTTAGTTTATCGTGCACCAGAATGGCCTTCTTGCCTTGATCCCTATCGATTTTATTACTATCCCATGAGAGCTTTTTTATTCTGAGGGTGTCACGTGAATAGTTATTTTGCACAGAAAGTTTGGTTCCTTTAAAGGGACACTGAGGAGAACCCTATCAATTTTTTTTTGTTCGCGAAAGCTGATAGTTCGGCATTTCATGGCTTTGTTGCGGCTTGTCCTGCAGCGAAAGATGCATTTATTTCAAAAAAATTTGGATTCGAAGTTGAAAAAGTTTTTCCCGCCGCTTTGGTTCAAACTCGTGAATTCTTATGACGACATGGAGAACTCTTATGACGTCACAGGATAGAGTGACGTGAAACGTGACATAAACAGAGACTCCGTGATTTCTGACGGTTAGCGGTACGGTCTAGCAGCTGGCGAAATGAAAGCTACCGCCGCCGCACGTTGAAAGCATCTGTCGGGGGTCACTACCGTCGCTCTGTTTACGTTTGCACCGCCGTCTTGCCAGCGTTGCGATGGATCCCGTTCCCGAACCCGACGACGTAGTTCTCGCAAAATCTCCGGCCTGCATTTCAGCGACCTCAGCCCCACAGAGCGTGCGATGCTTTTGAGGGAGCACGGTTACGTTAGGCGCCGGCGGGCCGTTTCCCCCTTCCTCAGCGAGCAGCCGTTGCAAACTATATATCATAACGCCAGTGCGAGGAGTCGCGAGGCGCCAGGACAAGGTCGGCGCGTTGCGCCCATCTGAGGCTGGCTGTGGCTTTGGGGCCAACGGATTGGGATTCCTTGAACGGCGCGGTTGCACGGGGCAGCAGGCGGCGTCGAGGCCTCCCACGGTTGCAAGGGCCAAGTTATGTATTTATTTTATTGCCACAAAAAACGGATAGGTGCTCAAGGGCGGTCGCGTTTAAAGTGGGCGCCTTGAAACTAAAGCCGACGCACGACGCTTCAACGGCTTCCGCTAGATCCAACGGGTCCACTGGATCGGGCTCTCTCGCCCACTTGCATGTACAGTACCATCATATGTGTACCGTGAATGGATCAAATTAGCCGAGAGCTCGAAAAGAGCAGCTCCGCCCAACTGCCGAAGTTATTGAACTACGTCACAACGTGCACCTCGCCGCGGAGCCGAACCAGTCTGGCCGGGCTGGCGGCGCCTGGCGCACTCGGCGGGAAATAGAGACATGCTCCAAGTCTCCCCGCCAGTGCGGTCGGAGTGCGCCGAAGCCACCGAACGCGTGGGCGGTCAAGCGCAGTTGGAGTATAGAGGGTCTCCCTTTGGCCGACGTGACGTCGCCGTGCAGCGCGCGCGCGCGTGTTACGCCGGTGCATAAACGTGCCTTAAGAGAGCCTGCGCTTAACCGCTAACCAACGTATTTGGCGGCGGCATCTATAGGAGCCACTGAAAGCCCCCGCCCACTCACTGAATAAAAAAAACCCTGTGCCGCAGTTCGGAATTGAACCAGGGCTTTTGGCGCTTCAGGCGGAGACGCTACCACACCGCCACGACGGCTCAAGTAGTAACTATCACTCAAGGCGCTTCTAGTGAATGCCCTCTTCCGATGCAGAAATCTCCGCGCTTTCGCTACGTATATCCTGGCCTAACAGAGCTAGGCCATCAGCAATTTTTCTGAACTGCCTTGTACCTTGTCTCCCGTCCCTAATAAACGATTTCCGTTAAGTAGTTTGAAGTTGACTGGCACAGCCGGGAATGTTTCGCCGGGCGAGCGTGCGAAGACACAAGTGCTGCCTTGTACGATTACCGACCATCGTGCCATCATAGTTTTTCATCGACCGTGGCGATCATCTGGCAAGCCTTAACAGGCTCCTTCAAAGGTTAACTAGCACTTGAAGCGGCACTTGGAGTTCCTGTGCTGTTCGGCGCTTGTAAATCGAGGTGCGTCAAAAACAAAACCACGGGGCCCGCAAAGCTCATAGACGCGAAGCTCCTTAACAAATCGAAACTCTCCTGGCCGCCTGTGGCGCCGCCAAGCATCGGTTTTCTTTGCTTCCAACATTCAGGTTGCCTTTTGTCTGCCTTCTTTGTGTGATAAAAGTGCACTATAGGTTTTAAAACATAACTTACTTCAATATTGAACCGCGCAATCTTCCTTTGTCAGCCTCATAGATTCGCGCCCTATGTAGGAAGGAAAATTCCTCCAAGGTGGCGGCTCTTGTCCTACGACGTCACCACGCTTGTACTTGCGAGTTTGGCCTGTGGCGGTGATACCTGTATTTTGGTTCTTGCTATTTTCTACCTTACGAGAGCTTTGTTTTCAGTAAGAGCGGCGTTTTTGTGATCAAGAGTTGTTATTCTATCCATAGAAGCCAACTTCAATTTCTCCTCAGTGTCCCTTTAAGCTTGCGGCGATTTCACATTACTTCTTGTTTTTCATTAAAGTCCTGGAAGAACAATATGGCTCGACGGTTTTTCCCAGCACTACCAATACGGTGGATTCTGGCGACTGAGTTGGATGTCACACCAAGATTCTCCTGAAAAACTTCTGAAATAACGTTCTCTTTAAGGACAGATTCTGTTTCATTGCTGTCTTCTTGTACCACGAACACAACTAAGTTTGAACGCCTACTTCTGCCCTCCAAGTCGATAATTTTTTTGCGTAGGAAGGTGACTGTTCTTTCCAGGTTTTCTACGCGGGCTGATTAGTCTTTTAATATACCGAGCTGTTGGATCAATTCGCACAATATTTTTTTCCATCTTCGCGTTGTGCGTTCTTAATGCTGCCATTTCGTCTGTCAATTTTTGCTGTCCCCAAATAAGTTGCTTCAACATCTCTTGCGCACTCATACTGTCAGAGTCTGTCTCGGGGCCAGGATTCAGTTCGACGTCGCCGCACAACATCAACTCGCACATTAGGTATATATCACATGCGATACGAATGCACTGTTGGGGGCAAGGCAGAACCAGGATACCACGACAATCACTTTTAAATGAATAACAGGCACCAACCTTGGTTAGATAAAAGAAGGGTGCGTAAGGCCACATGCTACTGCCTGGTCTGCCGAGTCCACTGAAGTGAAATTCTTGCGGTCGGCTATTTAAAGGAATATCCGGTGAGGTAACATGCTGATGCGGCAGCGCTGTAGGTGTGACGCCCGTACTAGATTCATGACGTCGTCAGGCTCTTGATGAATGTTGTGCTGATAGACCGCTCTGGCATGACCAAGCAGAAAAACCTGGGTTAGACAAAAGAAGGGTGCGTAAGGCCACATGCTGCTGCCTGGTCTGCCGAGCCCACTAACATCACTTCTAACATACGGCTATTTGCTGACGATTGTGTCATCTATCGCCCAATAGTCAACCAATCCGACATAACCATCCTCCAAGAAGACCTGCTACGTATCCAAAAGTGGTGCAAAACCTGGCTAATGTCATTAAATTCTGCTAAGACTTCCCTTCTTTCATTCCACCGCCGGCGCTACCACCAGGATGCAAATTATACAATTGTGGGCTGCCATTCTATCGAAGGACGGACCCCAACATACATCATTCATCGCACCTTAACCCATCATTGATGCCCTGGAGCAATGAATTTCGCTTTAAAAATCCCAACATAAAACATAACGGCTTATTAGGGACAGCAGCGAACGAGCATACCGACGCTACGCTCGTCTGGGTAGCGGACGGAAAACAGATTTCTTCCCAGCCGGGCAGTTTTCTTTGTAGCCAACGTCGGTGAGGCATGCCTCGGGTGACGCAGCGGTGGCGCTGTGTCTTATCGGCAACCCAGTGCAGTCTGTGGTCGTGTTACACTGGACCGGAATATAACAAGGCGGAGGCTGCGCGGAAATGTTCGTAGTGAGTGTCGCCACATCAGCCCCCCCTCCCGCGGAGTGGAGAGCCCTCAGGGCTTGTAAACATCGGATGCATCGAGAGTCGTGCAGACCATCCGGGGTCCGAGGACGGGGCTCAGGCGGACGACTCTGGCTGTGGCGCTGCGGCCAAGGTTTCGGGGTGCAGCGAGGGACGTGGACCGGCAGAGCTGCTGGGAGGGTCTGGGCCGCCGGGACGAGATAGTCGGGAGGGACGAGAGCGTCGAGAGGGACGAGGGCGCCAGAAGGGACGAGATAGTCGGGAGGGACGAGAGCGTCGAGAGGGACGAGGGCGCCGGGAGGCACGAGAGCGTCGAGAGGGACGAGGGCGTCGGGAGGCACGAGAACGCCGAGAGGGACGAGGGCGCCGGAAGGGACGAGAGCGTCGAGAGGCACGAGGGCGCCGGGAGGGACGAGGGCACCGGGAGGGACGAGATAGTCGGGAGGGATGAGAGCGTCGAGATGGACGAGGGCGCCGGGAGGGACGAGGGCGCCGAGAGCGCCGGGAGGGAAGAGGGCGCCGGGAGGGACGAGAGCGTCGAGAGGGACGAGGGCACCGGGAGGGACGATAGCGTCGAGAGGGACGAGGGTGCCGGGAGGCACGAGAGCGTCAAGAGGGACGAGGGCGCCGGGAGGGACGAGAGCGCCGAGAGGGACGAGGGCGCCGGGAGGGACGAGGGCGCCGTGAGGGACGAGAGCGTCGAGAGGGACGAGGGCGCCGGGAGGCACGAGAGCGTCGAGAGGGACGAGGGCGCCGGGAGGGACGAGAGCGTCGAGAGGGAAGAGAGTGTCGAGAGGGAAGAGAGCGTCGAGAGGGACGAGGGCACCGGGAGGGACGATAGCGTCGAGAGGGACGAGGGCGCCGGGAGGCTCGAGAGCGTCGAGGGCGCCGGGAGGGACGAGAGCGTCGAGAGGGAGAGCCCTCTGGGCTTGTAAACATCGGATGCGTGGAGAGTCGTGCAGGCCGTCTGGGGTCCGAGGGCGCGGCTCAGGCGGGAGCCTCTGGCTAATGTCAGTATATTCTGCTAAGACTTCCCTTCTTTCATTGCACCGTCGGCGCAACCACCAGGATGCAATTGATACAATTAACAACCTTCCCATTAAATCAGTAGATTCCTATAAATATTTTCGTGTCTATTTACGTAAAAATCTGACCTGGTCGCAACACTTTCGCCATGTAACTACTTCAGCTAATGAAGTTTTAGGGTACCGTCGCCGTATCCCTCCTTTAGCATCGCGTTGCATGAAATTGCTTGCTTACTTAACATTTGTTTACCACAGTTCAGGTGTCCGCCGATATATGAGACAGATACTCCTTCATTTCCTTTCCCCAAAACCAATTCTTATTATTACTTAACATTTGGACAGTCCAAATTTCAGTTTGCATGCGCCGCCTATGATCCTAACTTTGCTAACCTCATTGACACGCTCGAATGCATTCAGAATCGCGCTGCTTGATTCCTTTGTTCCAATTTTTCATACCACACTAGCGTTTCCGCACTAAAGTTTCAGGTTAATCTCCACACATTGGCCTGTCGTCGCAAGATTGCCTGTCTTTCGTTATATAATAAATTTTTTAATAACTTTGATGACGAAGTCATTCTTAACGCACGAGCTCATCGTATTTCCCGTTTATTGTCACCCTAACGCCGTGTTCCCTGCGAAATCCCTCACTGAAACATGTCACCTCTCTTTTTTTCTTAAAAGAGCCTGAGACTGGAATGACCTTCCATCCGAAGTGGCAACCATCATCGACTTCAGCAAATTCAAAACGGCCATCGAAGATCATCTTCTGTATTCAAGCTAATTGCCTTCTCAGCCTACCCCTCATGTAATGTCCCTTGAGGACTTTTGAGGAACAAATGAATAAATAAGACCATCGCAGACATGCTCTGTGTGTACGTCGACGTGGACCGCAAGTATTGGGACGAACTACTTCTCTACGTCATGTTCGCCTACAATACGGCACAAGACACCACTCACATGACGCCTTCGAGCCTTCTTCATGGGCTACCAGTGAAAATTATGCTGGATGCCGTGTTCCGGAAGACTTACCCGGTTAAGGATCAAAAACCAGCAGCGGACCGACGCCAGACGCTACAACCTACGAAGACGCAACGCGGAATACAGACAGGAGGCCAAGTCTGGGTTTGGACGCCCATATGCCGCCGTGGATTGAGTGAAAAGCTTTCGTGCCGCTATTTCGGCCCGTACAAGATTCTTCGTGCGTTAAATGAACTAGATTATGAAGTCATCCCTGACGCAATGACTGCATCCCAGCGACGCCCGGTAAGACCAGTTGTCCATGTCGTCCGTCTGAAGCCCTATTATGTGCGCTAAATGACTCTGTGTTTCCACATTCTCTGTGTTTATTTTCGCACGATCCGTTTTATTTGTTGCTAGTTGCCTTAATTGCTTTAATGCATCGGGTCGATGCTTCTTTGAAAGGGGAATATGGCCCGAGTCTCGGCAGTGTTTGCTTGTTCGTTCTTAAAAGCTGCCGTCGCGCCGATCTATCGCTTTGTTTGCGATACAAGACGCGACCAGATTTATCTCGATTGATCGCATCCAGGCAGAGCTGATTCTACATTGTTTCAGAATGTGCTAGTAACTTTTCATTCTTTACCTCGAAAGTTCGCTATCAGCTTTAAATTGAGCACGGCCGACAGCAGCGGGCGTTCTGTTCGACGACCGCCGAGCACGCTTGTTGCTACGCCGCCGCCGAATGATTCAGTCTACTTTGGGTGCAAGTCAGCCCAAATAAATATTTGTTTAGACACCATTTATTACAGCTTTTCTGCTCTCCGGACTGCAGTCACCACTCCGTGACAATATCTACGCGACAGGGCTTCCATTGTTGCTCCTATCCCTGTTGCCGTGCACTGTCTGTCTACCTTTCTTTCCAGCTCTTCCAGTCGGCCCAAGGCTGCAGCAATCTTTTGGCTAATCTCCTCAATCAGTTTTGTTACATGGATCAATTGACACCGCTTCCATTGGGCATCAAGCGACAATGTTATCGCTAACCCGCCCACGCTCGTGGCTCAGTTGTTGCGCCGTGCGTTGCTCGCTGCTCGTTCAGCCGGCATGCAGCCGGCAGGCGGCCAGGTGATCGGGGCCAGTAGGCGATCGAAAAGACAGAACCCTATAGTCGGGTACAACTTTAGAAGGCAGCGGTATAGTGTTCTAGAAGGGGGTAGTGGGTTCAGCAGCCGGCGCGCCCCATGCATTGCGGCGAGGCCGCGAGTGCGGACGGGACCCGGATGTTAGCGGCGGCGCTGTAGTCGTGTGGGCTGGCTGTTGGTGGTGCCCATGTGCTGCCTCTCGCATGTTTGTTCACGCATGGTTTGCGGCTTTGGCTGTTATCCGTTTTTTCAGCGCATCATATTAGTTTGCTTCGCCGGCTGCCTTCTTCATTCGTGAAACGTAGGAATGCTGAATCGTCAACAGCAACGACACTGCATTGCTCCCGGGTGTCAAACCGGCTACAAGTGGACTAGAGGAAAGCGGCCGTCGTTTTTTACCGTGCCGAAAGATGAGGAAAGACGCCGAATTTTCCAGTACATCATGACATCCAGATTGAGCCAGGATCCACTGCAAAATTTATTTGGCATAATCAGGCAATCCTGCGGGTCCAACGACCACCCAACCCCCACACAGTTTCTAATTGTCGTCAACAGCTTGTCGTTTTACAATCTTGCCAAGACAGTGCGCTCAGAAAATGCTGACCTTAACAGAGGTAGTGGAAAAATAAGTTATCTCCAGTGTGCGTGCGATGCTCCTGCTAAAGACAGGGTTGCTGCAATCGATCAGCTCATCTAGAAAGGCAACCTAGCTTCATCCGAGCGCATGCTTCAGAGTATTTCTGCTGAGCACAGAGAGTATGTAGAGCAGAAGAGCGACGACCGGCTTATGCATTATATGGCAGGGTATGTTGCCCGAAAGTTTCTTAAACGTTATGACTGCAAGAACTGCCAAGCCTTTCTGTTGGAAAGATCCAATAAGGAAGGCAGAAATTCTTAGTTCTCAGTGATATGTGACAAGGGAGAGTTGTATCCTTCGCAAGAACTTTTCCGGGCAGTGAAGAAGTTATAAAACGTATTCCCTGTTTTCTTCAGTCGCAATAACTCTGCAGAGACAGCATAGTAGATTTAATGCTGCTTGTGAAGGCAAATTTTCGTTATGCCTTAGGTTGCAGCCAGCAGGCAGATGCGCTCACAACAGGTTTGACGAAGTTCTATGTACTGACAAGGCTGCACTTTTATGTAAAAGGGTGGAACCAATCGCAACAGGAACGGCGGAAAAACAAATTGTTCACGAAGATAAGCGTTGTCTATAGTGCCTCTCTCGTAGCAGCCGTAAGCAGTGCCTTGAAAAAGAGGTGGCTGCCCGTTTATTGTACCAATAAACTTGTTTGCTACCATTAGTTCCCGTACATTCTTTTTTACATGTTTATTACGGAATTTCGCGCATTGCAGGAACCGCCGTGACCGCCTACTAATGACATCACCGTAGCAGGAATTATCTCTCTAGATTTCAGTGAATGTGTACTTTGTAAAATAAAAGCTGAACTTGATGAAACAAAGCCTCGTCCATTCGGGATCTCTCTGTTCAGGATGCGTAAGTACGCGTGCAGGAATTGATTAGCTAACTTTAACAGTGAATGTGATTGCGTCTGGACGTGCATCGAAAATTTTGATGGAAAATTAAGCGATTTGCTCAACCACAATTTTACTTCTGCCCTGTTTTTGAGGTCTGCGTTCAGAAATGCAACCGGATCGTCGTACGGCGGCTCTGTGTCTGCACTCGTCGGGTCGGCTTTATCTTCGCACAAACTTATGGCATGTCCGCCTTTCCACCTTTTCCGGGCTCTTTACCTTGAGAGTTAGGTTTTAAGAAAAATGCATTGGAGCTGCAGACGTCCGATTTTCGGCGTTACACCAGATGCACACAGCTTTCTCGGCGCTGCGAATGCAGCGCGTATCGCGGGTATGTCGCGGGTCCTTTACAGCCGGTGCTCCGGTTGCGCCATCTCGCGCTATCGACGTGAGATGGCGCATCCGCGGGCTCTCCCTGAACCCACTACCCCCTTCTAGAACACTATAGCAGCGGCATTTACCCCTCAAAGGCGGATGCACACGAGCCTCCGCCAATAGGCGCGCACTTCAGTTGACGTCACGAGCCGGACGGCCGGTGACCCCGCCGACGAAGAACACGCCTAATGGCTTGTTCACACTTGGACATTCGGCGGCGAGAGCGAGCGGAATCCGCTGCCGCGACTGAGATTCCGCCGAAATACCCAGCGGATAGGCCGATCGGTCCAGGACCGATTTCTGCCGCCGGAAAAAAATACGCCGAATCTCGTCAGCCAATAGGAAGGCGAGTACCCGCGGCCACAAACATGGCGGCGCCCTTCGATGCAGGAGGCCTCGCTTCGGACTGAATTCGTCGCTGTCACTGCCTTTTTCAGCGCGTTCACTGGCCATAAAAGAACCAGCGGTCTTTCGCTTTGTCTCATCTCGCCCATAAGAAAACGTTTGAGTGATAAATTTGCTTTACTTCTTATTTCGGGTGACGATCCTTCCCCTTTTAGGCTTAAGAGGGGCGTCGGTTTGTTGACAACAGTGGTTCCCGTCATAACCACCATATGGCGCCACTAGGCCAAAATTACACTTTTAAAAGCGAGAATGTTAGAAATTGCGTAACGTCCGGCAAAATAGGTGCATTTAGCGTACGTAAGTGTGCATACGGTTATGGTACGTAGACAGCATCGATTAACGTCTTGCCATATCTGTGAACGCCGTGAGCAGACGACACATCGGCGATGAGCGGAGACGCGGTGGCCAGGAAGTGTGAACGATGCAGCTTTTCGGCGGCAGCGGATTTCGCTTGCTCTCGCCGCCGAATGTTCAAGTGTGAACGCGCCATAACATGGCCGCCCTCGTTTCGAACTGGACCGAGTCGCGTCAGCTGCGTACATCTCCCTCCGTCAGAGTGAATTCCAAGTATTTGTGGGTGTCTGTCATGCCGGAAATATTACTGCGAGCTTACGATGCACAATTAGTGCCACGTGCGCTTGTTCTGAGCCGTTAGCCGACGAAAAAAGATAACAGCGAACATCGCTGACGCTGCGCTGCGCTTCGTCTGGAAACAGGATACCGCGGCAACACACCGCTGCAAACAAACATCGCGCGTGTTGGTTCTATGGTGTTTTGTTTTGCTCTTAAGTGAAGTTGCGGCGAGGGGAGTTTGCCAAAGTCTGGTACCCACTGTGAGCGGCTGGTGTGTTGGTGTACTGTGCCCCTGCGTTTCTCGTCGGACGTGGCGAAGTGATGGAGCAAAACCATTATCACGATAAATGGGTAAAGCGTGCGCGGATGAAACCAACCTACAAGTTCCTCAACCGTTGGCAGCAGTATGGTAAGATAGCCGAGCGTCTAACAGGGCGTCGTTCGAGTGTCGCTCCATGCCATCGATCTTGTTCCGTAGCAGACGACTCACAGCGTTGTATAAGGCCCGAAGTTATTTTTCTCTCGCGATCCAGCATATGCGGTAGCATTTACATCTTGATAGCTTTACTAAACCACTCAACAAGATACACAAATCTGATTTATACCGAGAAATACGCGTTTTAGAAGCAGTCACAATTTTTTGAGCGGGACTATTTCTTTAGTCGCGGTGGCAATTGGCTGCTGCATTTCGGTCATCTGGGCGGGGTCTGTCCTGTTTTCTAAAGTTGTACCCGACTATAGAAGTAAGCAGCAAGATTGTACGATTATCAGTTTTCCTGTATTGTGTGCATGTAAACGGTTCTCTTTGTTTAACACCTTTCATATCTTTTTATACTTTCCTTCACATCTTATTTTTGTAAAATTAGGATACAGTGTGAACGCTTTTTTCTCGAATAATAGATATCTTACAGATTTTTCTTGCACTGCTGTCACTGTTGCGCGCCGCCGGTGCCCAGGCCCCTTCAAGCTACAGCTTTTTGCCTGGGAAGCCGTCAGCATTATAAGATGTTGAAAATAAAGGTGAATCGAATTGAAGTTAGTTTCTTTCTAACGGAAGTACCACAAGTTTTGAGTGCATTTAAGAAAACACTAGCACATCTTGAAGTGCTTCACGCAAATTACAAAACAAGTTGTGATACGCTTTCTGGAGTTCATGGTTTTTTTCACGCCACATTACACTTGCTGGGCCTTCGAACCAAGAGGAAAAGAGCCCATTCTTCCTATTACCATCCCATTCAGAACTAATGAAACGTAACATCGTTAAATCAAGTTTTATTAACACCTTGACTCTGTCAGGTCAGCATAGGCTAGAGGACAGCTTTTCGAGCCAAGTATCTAGGCTGTCGCAGTGAGGATACTCGCAAGCCCTTCTCTCGTCTGTCGCTGAAAAAGTAGCTGCCCCAGATGAAGCGTGCATGGGAAGCAAAAATGTCGCTGAACCCCAAGCAGCACAGCTAATCGGCCTAATATTGGAAATTAATGGTTTCACTCTGGTCGATCCTTTGTCGGGCCCGTCTTTGCCAATACGTTGCGAATATTGGGCAGGTTACCTGTGCTGCTTGGGTCTACCTTGAATGCACCGGATATCGCATAAACTTACGAAAGTTGGAAGCAAAGCAGGAGTGGACGCAGGTTTCTCAGCCCCTCTCCAGCTATGAAAATTTTGCGGTAAGGTTAACGAAAACAAGAAGAACATGGGTTGCACAACGCGGCATAGAGATCCTTTCGTGGCATGTTAGCAGGGCGTTGTCTATTCCACTCTTTTATCTTGGTGCAAAACTTGCATCGGACAAACAGGCCATTTTTTAAATGAAAGGCTAATTGAACACAACAATTATTTATATGGCACTTGAGATAGATAGCTTTTCACTGTCGGAACTGCCACCCCAAAAAACAATTTTTGCCTACCTGAAGAAAAACGTGGCCTGACGAATGCCACGTGCGAGTGGCGTGCTGGTGTGGCCAAAAGAGCAGTCTTTTGTTTCGGCTCCTCGGTTCTCAACGTGACAGCTTGGCTGCCTTTTCTAACCATCCGCTTTAAAGAGGCTCCGAAAGAGGCTCTATTAACGTTGCAGTACGGCTGGAATGTTAAAGCACGCCGTTTCACGAATATTGCCAGGAAGAATTTTTAATCCGCTTTGTAGAAACAGTTATCTTTTGTCAAAATTTGAATTTCAGCGTCTTCGCGCCTTTCTTTTTCCTCTCGTCACTTTTTGCACACTTGAAGGTCGGCGCTCGTCCGCCGGCCCCACCTTCGGGAGAGAGCTTCCTGACCCACCGGAGCTACGCGGCTTATTGGCCGCGGCCTTGGCAGCTGCCTAACGTCTGAAAGAATCTAACCAATAGCCATCTCTCAAGATGTATACGTAGATGCGAGCGACAGTGAAGGGTGCGAGCATGAAAAGGTCGCCAGGAAGGGCTCGCCAACTGTCGCGCGTGATTTTGGGTTCTCTGCTGCCTGTAGAACTGTATTATTTGGCTCAGGTGTTCATGAAAAGACACTGCAGTGATTGCGAAAGTTGATGTTCTCTCCTCGGAAGGTGTTTTAGATCCCGTTTGGCCATGCATCCGCCGCTGGTTCTGATCTCTGCGCCGAAGTGGATGCCTCATTGTCGGTAATATATTATTGCATTATAACCACAACGTCGCGCAAGAAAATGTCTGCTGCCGCTATGTTCCTTTGACTTCGTGAGTGTGGGTCATAGCATCGTAACGTAGGAATACTCTAAAAACGCCTACAAACTGTACCTCTCTGGCAGAGTGCGTGAATGTTCAAATGCTTTTTCCAGCTGCAGGAATACATCGAGAAAGCTGTGCCACTGCAGCCACGGTCGCTGCACTGCCACGTCTGGTACGGGAGTCACGTGATTCGGGACCCGACGAGCGTGTTCTTTGAAACTTACGAATCATTCCCGGATGACGCCTTCTTCACCTACTGCTCGGGGCGCACAATCATCATGACCTTTGATGTGATGCGCGACCTCCTCCGGGCGGCATCGTTCATCCCTCGCCACACGAGTGTACGACATTCACACTTTTGGCCTGCACTTGCTTACATTATGGTTACCGTCATCGTTTACACGGATTGACGTCCCCGCATAGCGCTTTCTAGAAGGAAGCTGAAAGGGATCCTCATGACATAGAGTGTTGGCTTTAGTGGCGCATAAACATCTAACGTTATCATGCGCCAAGCTCAAGGTGTAAGAAAATTGTCGCCTGCTCAATTTTACAAATCTGTAAAAAAACAATCAGTGGTGTCGATGGCCTAAAACATTAGTTCATAATTCTTATTAATGCCAAAAAAGAGGTTTAAAAGGGCAGTTAGTGAAAGCTTTAAAGGTCAGGTGACCTCAGCAACCATCCTTGCCTCGGCAAGGATATCGAGGCTCCCAACAAATCAAATAAAAACCTCAGCCTTCTTCTCAGGAACGAGAAGGTGGCTGATGTGTATCGCCATATGTAGTAAGGAACTGGTTTAGAATTCAGAGGTTTTCAAGGACAGCTGCTTTCCTTAAAAAGCTAATAACACTTACGATACCAATTAGTGTGTCTTCGGCTAAAATAGTTCTGAGAGGAATACAGTTTTTTCATGTAGCATAGATCAAAATGTTTGGTCATTGATTCAAGTTATGTGCATAAGAATAAGACGTGAATTAGAGCAATTTGATATCAGCATTTTTCACAAACAGATTTAACTTCTTTTGTTACTAGAAAGTTGTCTGTAAGGTGTGTATGTGCCATACAGAAATGGCATAAAATTACTTCCGTGAAACGTTCATTGTGACTACATGTTTTCCATTCACCCAGTATGGGCATCACCAAATGCAGTTTTTTATTACTTCATTGTCCTAGGTATCCTGGCATTTAGCTTTCAAATTAGCGCCTATTAATACAGTCTCTATCAGGTATGTTGACTTTCCTGATTTCACGGCTGCGAGCTTGTGAAGCGCATAAGTTGGCTCTTATGTCCATATAGTCCATCTATCCCATCTAGCGGCCATCAAGTCCAAGACGGCTTGGCATTCATATGTAGCGGTGCCCTGACTTTTTCTATGTTGTGTAATATGTTTCCTATTAAGGATTAGCCTGCATTTCTGGAATGTAATAACGTGAGCACGCTAAGAGAATCAGTGTAGATCATGCTGTTTTTAATGCTGTTATTTATTAGTTTGCCTACAGTTGCAGAGACTGAATGACATTCAGCAGCAAAAATGGATACACAGTTGGGAAGCCTAACTATTTTTTGCAACGCATTGCCTTCTAACCTCGTCCGTACCTGAAGCTTGGAAGAACGCAATTATAATCTTAATTCATAAGAGAGGAGACGCCAAAGACTTGAAAAATTACAGACCGTTCAGCTTACTGTCCGTTTCCTACACGGTACTTACTAAGGTAATCGCTAATAGAGTCCGGACAACCGTAGACATTAATCGACCAAATGATCAGGCAGGTATTTGTAAAGAATATTCCACAATGTATCATACTCACGCTATAAATCAGATGAAAGAGAAATACGCAGAATTCAACCAACCACTATCTAAAGCCTGTATTAAATATGAGAAAGCATACGACTCAGTGGAAACCTCAGCAGTCATTCAGGCTTTGCGGAATCAGGGTGTAGATGAGCCTTATGTCAAAAAATATATCATACTGCTCTTTCTGTCTAACTCATTGATCATGATTTGCAGTTCATCTCCTGAGTGACTCAGCAAGGCAATATCATCAGCGAATCGCAGATTATTTAGGTATTCTCCATTCACCCTTATCCCCAAGAGTTCCCAATTCAGGCCTCGGAATACCTCCTGTAAACTGGCGGTGAATTGGATTGGTGAGATCGTGTCTCCTTGCCTGACGCCCTTCCTTATTGGAATTTTATTTCTGACTTTATGGAGGACTATGGTCCATAGTTTATGGAGGACTATGGTCCATGGTCCATAGTCCTCCATAAAGTCAGAAATAAAATTCCAATAAGGAAGGGCGTCAGGCAAGGAGACACGATCTCGCCAATCCAATTCACCGCCAGTTTACAGGAGGTATTCCGAGGCCTGAATTGGGAACTCTTGGGGATAAGGGTGAATGAAGAATACCTAAATAATCTGCGATTCGCTGATGATATTGCCTTGCTGAGTCACTCAGGAGATGAACTGCAAATCATGGCGGGTCTAAAAGTTAAGATGCAGAAAACCAAATTAATGTTCTACTATAGCAAGAGAACAGCAGTTCACAATTTGAAATGAGGTGCTGAAAGTGGTAAATGAATTCGTCTACTTAGGGCAGGTAGTGAGAGCAGATCCGGATCATGAGAGGGAAATAACTAGAAGGATAAGAATGGGGTGGAGCGCATATAGCAGGTTCTCTCAGATAATGAATAGCATGTTACCAATATCCCTGATGAGGAAAGTGTACAACATCTGTATCTCACCGGTAACACCTACAGGGCAGAAACGTGGAGGCTAAAGAAAAGGGTTCAGCTTAAGTTAAGAACAACACAGTGAGCCATGGAAGGAAAGTTATAGGTGTAACGTTAAGAGACCGGAAGAGGCCAGAGTGGGTGGGGGAACAGACGCGTGTTAATGAGATCCTAGACGAAATCAAGAGGAAGAAATTGGCTTGGGTAGGGCATGAACTGCGAAGGCAAGATAATCGCTGGTCCTTAAGGGTAGCGCTGTGGATTCCAGGAGAAAGAAATTGTAGAATGTGGCGGCAGAAGCTTAGGTGGGCGGAGGAGATTAGCACGTTTGCAGGCATAGAATGGGCGCAGCTGGCAAAGGACAGGGTTAATTGCAGAGACATGGGAGCGGCCTTTGCCCTGCAGAGCGTGTAGTCAGGCTAATGGTGATGACGACGATGACTATTTTTTGCCAGTTTTCTTCTACAACCGAGATGACGACATATTTAGTTGTTTTTGACCTGCCAGCATTAACTTCTGTGTATTTCAAATATTTTGTTTTCTAGTGCCTGGTACTCCTGTAGAATGTGTACATGTAGAGGGCTCTTTTTTGGGCGTGTTAACGCAAAGTCACATACAGTGGGAACGCTATATCTTGGGGGAAGTGGGTAGTGCCTTCAGGCGACGTCAGGAAGGCTGTCCAGTATTTCCAAGTTTTCAAAATTATCCTATAAAAGAAGAAGTAGAGGTCTGATTTTCGCCAACTGTGGTAGTATGTTGACAAGCTCGACAAGTGTGAGGTGGAAGAGTGTTGGGCTAAGCACTCCACATTGCGGGACTCCACGGGAAGTGAAATGAAAAGACGTGTGGCCATCTTCACTCTGCACAAAGAGACATCTGTTGGATAAATAACTGCGCATTCAGCAGAACACGTAGCCATCAAGCTCGGCAGCTTCCATAGCGTGCAAAAAAGCCTGATGAGTTAAACTGTCGTATGCGCCCTTTATGTCCAGGAACAATGCCGTGGTCAAGCGCTTGAAATGGTTTTTGGCGCTAACGGATGACACCAGGTCGACCACGTTGTTAATTGAATCCTTTCCAGTACTTTGCCAACGCAGCTAGCCAGTGCAATTAGACGGTATGATGTCAGGTAAAGTGGAAATTTTCCTTGTTTCAGGAGCGGAACTAGACGACTGGACTTACACCCGTCTGGAACTGTGCCCTTATATTATGATTTGTTGTAATATTCCAAAAGGACACGCCTAGCTTCTTGTCCATGGTTTGCAAGTGCAGTGTATGGCACACCGTCAGGTCCCGGCGATGACGGCCGTCTCCAATGACCTCCAACGTTGTGCCTGGAGGGCTTGAATTCTGCGTTGAATTTTCTTCTGCATGCGCCTCGCATCCCTCATGCCAAGGCTCGACTTTCTGCGTCGATGTCTACGCTCTGCCCTCCGTCGCAGTGATCGCAGGCACTGCATTTGCATATCATTCCCGTGTACATTGTAATTGAGGCGAATAGTCGTGTCGCGTTTTCCATGGCCTCCTTAATTTTCCCTTGCAAACCAGCTGAGGAACCTTCTCTGCAAGCATCTTGCATGAGTGCTTGAAACGCTGACCAATCTGTGCGTCGCATGGGTGTGGCAGAGGTGCATGTGGAAAGGCCAGTAATGATCAGATATGTACGGATATGGTCACTTTCACGGGTCTCAGTATCCGAAAACCACCGGACGTTGCTGATAAGGCATCGGGAAACGAAAGCCAAGTCAAGGCAGCTTGTGTAAGTTGTCCCTCCAATATAGGTTGGGGAGCCGTCATTTAGACACTGAAGGCCATGGTCAGAGGCGAAGGACACAGGCTTTCGTTCCCTAACGTTCATTCTAACGCCTCCCCACGTAGTGTTATGAGCGTTAAAGTCACCCATGACGACCCCAAGGCCGGGTGTAACCGCCATCAAATCACTCAATCGTGCGACGTCAAGTCGACTTGATGGCGACAGATACGCACCCCCAAGCATAAACATGAGATTACGCCTCTTCACTGTTAGGCAAACGTACGGGTGGTCAATATTGGTGGGGGGGGGGGGGGGAACTAGATGAAGCACAAGCGTAAGTTCACGCCGAATGTCGACAGTGACTTTACTGTTCCCTCGGTGCGTGGGAAGTGCAAACGCCCCGTAGCTTGACAATCGCACTATCTTTGGTATATTCGGCTCACAAATGATAAGGAAGGGGAACTTGTTTACGCAAACATATTGCCGCATGTCTGAAATTCTGGACTGGAGTCCCCGGGCATTGCATTGGAAAAAAAAGAGACTTGCTTCAGCTGCTTTTTCTTTCCTAGCATCTTCCATCGTGCTGCTGGCAGCGTTGTTTTTCAGTGCAAAAGGGCTATTCGACGACGCGTTTCTCGCGGAGCTCGTCGTTCTCTCATTTGCAGGAAAGCGCGCCCGACTATCTTGTTCACATTTATCCGTGTGCCGAACGCGTGCTCTCTCCGATTCCCGGCGGATCGCGAACTCGAAAGCAAGTTCTGCCGAGCGCTCTACGGTCGTTTTCTCGGGCCTGTCCTGCGAATTTCCTCTCACAGGCAGCCATAAAGCTGTTCGAGGCAGACTGCATCAACGACCTTGTCGCGGCTCTGATAAGCCTGTTCTCCTTTTGGCCACTCAATGAGATTGGGTGTTAACTTGTACGAGAACTCATGAAATGTCCCACTTTGTTTTCGCCTGGCATCTCTAAAGAGGCGGCGGAATGCATCCGCCGACATTTGGTACTTCTGGAGAAGAGCTGCTTTGATTTTTCCGTAATTATCAGCGTCTTCTGTCGAAAAACTTGCAATAATTTTGGCCGATTTGCATGCCACCACATGAAAATTTTTCTGAGGCCAGGATTCGCGTGGAACTCTTTCCTCCTCGCAAACCCTCTCGAAGTTTACAAGGAGCGCCCCGATGTTCACGTTTACTTAGTAAGGCTGATTTTGATTTTTCTGTCCACCAGAATCTCCTGATTTTAAGTCGAACTATACTCGATGCGCTCCGCCTCTACGATTTGCAAATCCAGACGCTTCAGTGCAAGTTGCTTTCATTCGGCTTCCTTGAGCTAAAGGCGTTCGTTATCAACCCTGTCGGCCTCCTCCTTAGTCTTCCTGATTCCCTTCCTGGATGACATCCCAGGTATCCGAAATTTTGTCCTGCTGAGCACTAGATTCCTCAATATCCTCAATCAGCTGCGGTTTTCTGTGACATTTCCCGATCTCAATACCCAGTTCATCACAAAACAAAATAAACTTCGGCTCCCCCAGTTTGCTCAAATCCATGGCTATTGCTGAACGAGGACTTTCAATACAAGATGCTACGTGAAATACTTTATCGAGCCCCTGTTATTTCTGTTTCTATCTGTACCTCCTGCAGGAATGCCTGAACAGGTGACGCAGGTAGCAAATGAAGAAATAAAAATTAACGGTCTGCTAAAAAGTCGCACAAACAGGTCAGCATCCTGCCCCGGATGCATAGATCTGCTAAATCGTGGAGTATGCCGAACCTTTAAGTAGAGCCGTACGCCTTCTGCTTGTCAAAGAGAACCGCAAGATAATGGTGCTGCTGTATGAACGCCTCCCGCATTGTGTTTTCAAGGCGGATCTGTGGTGGAGCATAATTTTTAGAAACCGCGCTTATGTATGTTGAGAAGCTGGCGAGATTCAAGAACAAAGGTCAGTTGGATGTTCACCACACTTTCAAATTTTTGTAGCGGGAGCTACACTGGGCTATCAGTCGAGCATTGCGCGGTACACGGGAAAGGTCAGTTGTGCGCACGCGCCGTTGCCATGGCAACCGAAGAGGAGCAAAGCGCGGTGTGCGCTTCGCCGTAGCCGCGTCCGTGCGCACGCTCCACCGTCAAAGCCGAGCGTGACGTTACGCGAATGAGCAGTTGTGCGCATGCGCCGATACCATGGTAACCACAGGGACCCCACAGCTGCGCCGCTCTATCAACCGAACCCCGCGTCGCGTGGGCAGGATTGCGTATAAAAAGCGGAGATGTAGTGGGCGTCTGTATCACAACTTTTGACATGCATGCGGAGGAGAGTCCCGCCCCTGCTAAACGGCGGTAGAGACAAAAGAACATCAACTCTTCCGATCCTGAGGTTGTAGCCTCGCAGTTGGCTTAAACTAAATAAGAACGCTTGAGTCTGTGTGTACGTGAAGCAAGGTATCACCGCTGTCAGATATCTCCATTCGATTGCGTCGAATAATGGTGAAGCCTGCTGTGTCCGGCTTCTCTAAAGCGGCATTATCATCCAAGGAGTCTGCGTGGTACCGATAACATCTGTCAAGCAGACGATTAATGTTGTTGCAAAGTGTATACAAGCCTACGTCACGGTTTCACAGTAGTGTGTGACTGGGTGATTTCAACAGGAAACAGGACTCTCTCTGTCAGTGTATGAAAGAAAAGTTTGACTTTAATTTATCTTTGGACCCTAACGTCCAAACTACACACTGGGGAACTAGAATAGAGCTTGTATACTAAGGAGGCTCTTAATTTGAAATACTGTACCGACCAAATTGAGACCACTGCTTGCTACTTCACTGACCATCGGGTAGTCTTCGTCTCTGTCAAGCAGAATGAATAATAGATCTGTATACCCAATGTCTCTCATTTCTAAACATACAGTGACCACAACAAGCTCAGCCAGGGAAACATACCTCTCGCTACGTATACCCTGGCATAGCCGAGCTAAGCCACTGCCAATTTTTTTTTTGTTTTTTTCTAAGCAGCTGGTAAGTACAATTGACCTATAACTGCTATTACTTGATGATGGTATTCCAGGGCTCAAGAAAGGAACTACAATGGATTTCTTCCATGTGTCAATTATCTTCCCTCAAAAGCCAGATTTTATTGAAATTTAGAAGTGCCTCATTGGTGGCCTCAGAGAGTTGTGCAAGTATGATGTACTGCGTATTATCTCGGCCTGTTGCTGTCTGTTTGCCTGCAGATAGTACTCTATTTAGTTTCTCTATTGTAATTTTCCTATATAATCTTCATTCATGCCTGCTTCTGTGAGAAGTTTTTTCTGCTATGGCTTTGTGTTTTTGAAATGTGTCTGTGCAGTTGCAAGAACTGGAAACAGCAGCGAAGGGTTCACCTATTATGTCTGCCTGTTCTAATATTGTTTGTTTAACAGGGTGGACAGAAGTGGAAAAGTGTAGGGAGAATAGTCGCCACTGAATTTTCGGACCTCATCCCACAATTCTTGGACAGTAGTGAACTGGTTTTTGTATGCATGTTTCTTCCAAGACGTTCTTTCATCGTTTATACGAATACGACGCGCTTTGGACTTTGTCCTTTTAAATAATAACAAGTTCTCCGTTCTGGGGCACCTTCAAAATATTCCACATGCTTTCTTTGTTCCATCTTCACTAGTATGCATTCTGTGTCTACCAAACCTTGCGATTTTTCCTTATTTGTCCTGATGATTGCGGAATCGCTATTTTTGACAGAATAAATTATACAGGTCGTAAATTTTTCATTCCTTTCTGCTATGCCTAGTCCATGATTGAAATCTCTATGTAATGAGGCATTTGTGGCAACAGTGACCAGTCAGCTATATTGGAGTTTCCAGCTATGAGGTCATGTTGTAATGATTTAAATTCAGGATATAATTTTAAAACTCTTGGTCAGTGGTGACTTGCTCGAGGATCATTATAACATTCCAAATAAATTCATTAAAACTTATGTGATAGGGTGGTTAAACCAAGGCAGCACATTTTTTCCTGAGCTGGGGCAGCAATTCGTCTTTTTTCTTGCATTCATTAGGTAAATGAAATTTGTAAGCATAAGGTCTTCAATTATTTGGCTTCTGGAGTCTGTGCGCTCACTCTTTCAAAAGTGTGAGTGCGGATTGAAATCCCGAACTACCACACATAGTTCTTATAGTTGTTGGAAGAGGCTTTCCAATTTGTGGATAGTAACTGTGAGGCTTGGTGGCATATGTACAGAGCAGTTGTTCTGTGTTTAACTACACTGACTGTTAAAGCCTAAAAGTTTGTTTTCATGTTATTTCTCGTGCACAGATGACAATTTTCATTACGATTGCCACGCTACCTGTTCTCCTGTTCTCAATCTCGTCCGGAAATTTCGAATTTTTCAAGATTTTTTTGTGTACACGAAGATGTAGGCAAAATTGATTTAAACATGTCTGTAATGTGTGTGCAATTTCTCAGAATTCCTCTACAGTTTAATTGAAACAAAAATGTCACGGATAAGACTGTTGAGTATGAGGAAAAAGCAGCTGAAAAAGTAAGTTTTCAAGAGGAAAAAGTAAGTTTTCAAGAGGCATTATTCTAGGCTCTCCTTTTTGTTTTGATATTGATGTCTAGAATCCAAACACACCTTTCGGACACCATATACGGATTCTGCCCAGACCGATCCGCGCAGGAATGTCCTCCTCTAACTACACAAGGAACTCTTGGATCCAGTCGAGCACCCCAGTGACGATCAAGTGGTCCTCGCCTCAGGCCTCAAGGTGGTGTTGACAACGTGACCAGCGACCTCATCCTCACACATTTGTCACATGAATTGTGGCCACAACATGTTTAGGTACATCCAATAATTTCTCGCTGATAGGAAGGCCTATATACGTATCCAAGACCAGAAGCATGGCCCGTATTCCCTCGGCACAAGAGGAACCCCACAGGGAGCAGTACTTTCACCCTTCTTCTTTAATGTCGCCATGGCTTACCACCCCTTCTGGTTAATGATGCCCCACGCATCAGGCATGCCCTGTATGCTGCTGACATCACGCTCTGGGCAACACATGGGTCGCTGGGACAGATCGAGGCCAACCTGAAACAAGCGGCGACTATTGTTGACGGATCCACTCGCCCCAGTGGCCCGGAATGCTCCCCGACCAAATCAAAATTCATGCACCTCGGCCCAACCAGAAGTGTATCACCAAAGTTGACCTCGCCCTTGCTAGCAGCCCTATCCCTGAACACGATGAAGTAAGAGTGTTGAGGCTCTTTGTCCACCGCAACCGCAAGATTGATACAACCCCGCAGAAGCTGCGCACGATTGGAGACCAGGTAGGCGGTGTTGTCCTCCGGGTATCTTACAAATGGGGATGGTTACGATGCAAAGACGCCCTGAGGCTGGCCAATGCATTAGCCGGGTACTCTACTCGACACCCTATCTCCGCTTGTGGAAATGTGACGAGAACGCCCTAGAGGTCATCCCTCACAAAATCTATAAGCGCCCCCTCGGCTTCCAAATAACGATGTCCAATCAACGGGTCATCGATCTCGCGATGACCAACACGTCATCTTGACCTTAGAGGGTCGTTATGTAGGGGCTCTCAAACATGCGACAAGGGCTCCTTGTCACCGGGGGCATCTGTTGCTAAACCGTCGTCGTCGCTTCAGATGACGCGGTGTTTGCGACGCGCGACCCCTTTCTGACAATCTATCCTCTCATATCTCTTAACTCTCCTAATGTCTGCACGTGGCAGTGTTTGTGGCTCAGCTTGAGCCAGTGGGCAGGCCCCCGTGCACTTTCCTTTTCTTTCTTCCTTCAGTCGCAACAACAACAGTTTTGTTCCACGTTGTGGTGCTCGGGCACCACGCTGGCGCCTGTTATTGAAGCGATTAGAAGGGATAACTTCGCTGCGCCATGTAAAGCCGATTTCGTCGTACCTGGCACAGTCCTCTACTGCGGCAGCGCCGCGCAACAGGAGCGCCGCCGCCGCCGGCTTCTCCGCTGCGCCGGAGCCGCCGCCGCTCCTCTGCCCTGCGTGACTTCACAACCGCGATGCGCAGGAGAACTGGCGTCCCTGTACATGATCCCGCAGGAGCGGAGTTGCGCGTCTGTTTTCCCTCGCCGCTCCGAACACCACGGAGGGGAACCTGTCTTCAGCGACTGCACCCCTCGACAGCTCGATGCTTCGTGTGGACCCGCGCTGTCGGTTATATTTCATACATTTTTCGTGCACACCTGTGGCGCCATGTTTGGTGCTCTCCAATGGCAGTAACGGACGCGGTCGTCAGCTATGACTGGAGGCAGTGCACCAAACTGCAGCAACCGCAGTGGAAACGGCAAAGCGTTTTACACGGCGCCGTGTGGAAGGTCGGCGGGTGAAGTGCGTAGGCGACTGAAATGGCTTCTGGGAATGGGCCGCGATAAGCGCGCCCCGAAAGGTACTCGAATATGCGAGGTAAGCAGTTCGTTTTATTTACTCGGAATGTAATATTTTTGTTCTTGTTCCGTTAAGTGACTTTGGTGAGTAACTGTCGCGCTACCAAATGATGTACAGAGAGCTGAGCAGGCTCGTCGAGCGCGGGAGAAGTGTGCAGAGGGATGGTTAACGAGATATCGCAGCTACCTTGTGGCGGGCACTGCGCTCGCGCTTTGATCATTCGTGTAGGTATGAAGCAGCGCATGGGCTCAAGCGGTGCCTGTGAAAACCCTGCCTGCTTTATAATATCACTGTGCTGTGTAAGCTGCAGCTCAAGTGCTTGCTGTTCACAGCGTATGCATGTCAATTAGCTGGCGCATGTCGACTTCTTCGAACTTGTTCGTCGCTTTCCACGAGATATGAGTGAAGCAGTATGTTTTTCTTGCAGCCAGTAGTTTGGCTGACCCGAAAGACGCGGGTTCGATCCAGGTCGTGGCAGTTGAAGTTCCATGAAGGCGAAATTCTAGAGGCCCGTGTATTGTGCGATGTCGGAGAACGTTAAAGAACTCCAGGTGGTCGAAATTTCCTGAGCCTTTTACTACGGCGTCCCCCATAGCCTGAGTCGCTTTGGGATGTTAAACCCCCATAAACCAAACCAAGTTTTTTTGTTCTTTCCCTTTTATACATTTGCTTTTAGTTTGTCTTTCTTATTTTGCGCATTTTATATTTTATTTTTGTAAATAACTTTTTATACACTATTATATAATTTTTTTACATGGTTGATTCCCAGGTGGAGCGAACACTTCTACACGTTTCCTGCAGACGGGTCTTGTGGACACTGATCAGCAAAGAAAGGCTTTCGCCGTAATGTGGTTTCCTGCTTTTCTTGAGACTTCCTTTACTTCATTTCGCAACACACGTTAATTCCATGTCAACACATCACTGGCATTTCGTCCTCATATCTCGCCACTGTCTTACCGCCGATAAACAGCTTTTTGTACTCAATAAATGGCGTGTTAAGATCATTATAAAGCACTAATAATATTCAAGTGTAGAGATTCACGCCAAACATGGGCGTCGAGGCTCATAATTTGTGCAAGAGTGAAGTTGCCGGCTGTAAAGGCTTTTACGAACAGCAATAGCCCAGCTTTCCGCCTTGACGAGCACAAGTCTCTACACTTTAGATCACAAGTCATTGTTCGTTATCTTATGTTCTGACTTTTGCTCTCCATTCAGCTTCAGATATATTAGCTGGTGCTCCTAAAGGCGCGGTGCACTCACATTACTTCCGTGCTTCAGTAGGCAGCACAAATTGGAATTGTAGAATGCCTACGTTGACACACTGTAAATCAAGCATCGTAGTTGTAGAAAGCGGGAATAATAAGAAGGATGTGCTATCAGGTATATTGTGAGCTGCGAATTGCTAGGTGTTAGGAGCACAGTCCACAAAGAAGTGTCAGTCGAGCGCGTGCAGAAAAGTGGTTCTTTTAGCGACTAATGAAAATTACAGAGTAACCTGAATGTTTTTGCAGATGGTGCTCTGTATGACAGCTCATTTGCTTCAAATACATTGGACATCTATTGCTTCACATTGGAGTGTTCGCTGGGAAAATTGAATGGGTGAGTACGCAATAAAAAGGAGATTTTAAAAAAGGCAATTTCATAAGAACTACTATTTTTCTTACATTTCTGTAAGCTAAGCGCAAAAAGCAGATATATTATTTCCTGTGTTATAAATGTTGACTTTTCTTTTGTAGCAGGCTATTCGTACTGTATGCACCTGCTCAGACTCGTGGACCTCTACCTTTACCTTCAGCTAAGGAGCCCAGAAGTCCATGACTACAGCGCAATGAACGGGACGTAGAAGAAGGACACAGGCAGGGACACAACACATCGTTGTGTTCCTGGCTGTGTCCTTCTTTTACGTGCCATTCGTTGCGCTGTAGTCATGGAATATCGAAACCAACTCGGCCAACAACTTACCTTGTAGCCCAGAGGTATTTCCGTAGTAGGAAATGCAGCACTGTAACCATGCAAGCATATTTTGTTTTGTGGACCATCAGGATTTTCCTGGTTTCTGCAGGTCTGCATGGCGTATGTGAACAGGCGTGCGAAATTGATGCCAAACACAAGATCAAGCTGATGCCTAATTTGAAACTGCGTGACTTGAACCCAAATCATTTGAAAATATGAATGTGGCATCAGCACATGCCCTTTTGCACCACGCCAGTGCTGCGGGCCTGCGGTACCTAGTGCAAAATGACCGCCTGCTCAAGGAAGCGCTCACAACCGGTTTTTTCGTAGAGCAGGTTTTCAGGTGGTTTACCATCATGAGCTCACGGTCAAGGAAAACTGCTCTAAATGAAATCTGCCCCCGGGCAGCTGATGAGGCTAAAACCTTCCGTTCTGAATTTCTGGTCATGCTTTCATATTTTTCTATCATGGACAAGCTCGGAAAAGGTCGTGGAAGCCTGCTAAAACAGGTGTTGTACCCTCAACGTTGTGTGCTTTGCCGTTGAGGCAAAACTACATTGTGGAGCATAGCTTTACGCTCTTTGTGTTGAGCAGGCTGAGGCAGGATGCTCTCGAAAACCTTTTCAGCACTGTGAGACTAAAGTCACCGATTTCACGGACAATAGAGTTCAAGGGCACATTATAATTGTTCTTGCACAATATTCTGACCGTAGTCGCCCTGACACGTACTCAACTTACGACTCTCATGACCTCCTACCTTTTTTGATGAGTAGACAGAAGGAAACTGAGCCGTCTGTTGCCAGTATGTTGGACATGAGTCTAGATGACGTGCTAGAGTTGTGTAAAGAGGAGGAAGACAGCCTATAATAATTTGATGGTTATGTTCTATGGGCTGTGGTACACAACTATAAGCTGTGTCAGCAGTGCCTTGCCAGTGTTGTAAAGCCAAGTTCGGAGGACCCTGAACTGGTGGCCCTGGCCGTTAATGTCAGTGCACGTTAAAGAACCCCAGGAGGTCGAAATTCCCGGAGCCCTTCACAACGGCGTCCCTCATAGCCTGAGTCGCTTTGGGACGTTAAACCCCCATAAGCCAAACCAAACCATCAAGTGTTATGCAATTCAAGGGTGAAACCCACATAAGGTTCCTTCGGACCCTGTTCTGAAGCTGCTGCACCGCACTGCGCTCAGCTGCTTCGGGATAATCAAGCTGGCCTTTTGGAGTGGACTGTGGAGAGCTCGAAGAAGGCCGTTGAAGGCAAGTGCGGGTCTCTCAGCGCATTTCCCAAGTGTCACAATATAGCATCAAAAGCGATAAGTCGTGTTTTTTGCGCAGAATGAGGTTCGCCTTAAAAGAAAGGAATGGGGAGGGGGGCAAAACTTTTGTCGAAACTGCGCGAGCCTGGCAAGTGTGGCTAATAATGTTTAGGAATGCGCATTCTAAGCCAGATTGTCAGCTAGCCTTGTCATTCCGTACACAATAATTCAGCAATGGCTGTCTGAAGGCTCAGGTGAGGGATTATGTATCTCCTAAGTAGCTTTCCAGGTTGCAGAGGAACTTTGTTCTCTAGCTTCCTGTCCAACTTAGATTAAAAAAAAATTTGTAGAAGCGCAGGCCCTCGGAACACAATGTATTTAGGGTTCAACATCCTCAGGCGGCACGTCTACTCAAAAGAATGCCGTAGTACAGGGTTGTGCAAGGAGCTGGTTACCTGAGGTCATTAATGTGCGTTGACATCCCAGAGTTCATGGAAATTTTCGAGTAACATATACATCTTGCAAACACCATTGCCAAATGATAAAATGATATTTCAGTCAGAATTGAGGGGTTGGCTAATGAAATGGCGTGCAATAACCAATTACAGTATGTTGATCCTATGTAGCACAGGCAAACGAAACGTCAGTGTTGAGACGTCCATGCTTTTGGGCGCTCTAGCAACCACCCAAAGGCTCCAGGTAAACATGTGTGCATCCATTTGCCTCTAGAAGAGAGCCAATTTGAGTGGTAATTTTTAAAAAGTGATAAAGGAAGTATGCAAAGCCACAGAGGGCCTTCAGGTGGAAGGGTGTGAAGTTTTAATGTTGATTAGTCATGGCTTCCAATATTTTACTTCAATGTTTTGGCCGGGACAGGCACTTGGACTCTGTGCTATGTATACGAGAACCTGGCATAACCTAGTGTAATGCTATCGCGCATGACGTGCAGGACATCGTGGGAGGTGTTTTTCGCAAAGTCGCCAGTGCGTCTTGAATTAGGGACAACGGAGAACAAGAAGTTGTGTGTTTCTCGAAGAAAGGATTGCAATAGCAGTGTTTAACAAATACCACTCTACCTGAAAAAGCACTGAAGAGCTAAGATAATGGTGATGGATTACTTTAACAGGTATGAAATTAAGATGTTAACCATTAAAGTATAGGACAAGCTTTTAGGTCTTCTACAAATTTTGTCCTTAAAGCTTCAAGACTGATTTATTCCCTTCGCTGGAAATGATTCCCCAAACCAAATGTTAGTGCTAGTTGGTGCGTATTTGTAGCGCCATCTATTTGGGCTAACCTGAGCTATTTATGTTATTAGATGTGGCAGCCGTTAGATGGCACTACATGTAAAAATACGTTGTCACTAGTCGTCTGCGCATTCTACAATGTGGAGAGATGGACGTCCACCTCGAACAGCGTGTAAACAGAAATTTCTTTGAGAAGCTTGGCAAGACGTATGAACTCCACACACAGACGTATGAACTCCTTCGTGACGCTGGAGAGATGGACGTCCACCTCGAACAGCGTGTAAACAGAAATTTCTCTGAGAAGCTTGGCAAGACGTATGAACTCCACACACAGACGTATGAACTCCTTCGTGACGCTTACGGCAACGAGAGATTATCTCGGGCGCGAGTTTTCGAATCGGACAAGAGGTTCGTTTTGGGGAGAACGTCGATGGAAGACGACACAAGGCAGGGGAGACCTTAAACCTCATGGATTGAAAACAACGTGGCTCGGATCAAGGAAATCTTACAGAAATACCGCGCCATTACAGTCCGCATGCTATCAGATGCTCTCCACATTAGTAAGACAACACGCACCAAATTTTGCGTGAGAACTTGAGGAAACGAAAGCTGAATGCTAGGCTTGTGCCGCACTCCCTCACACAAGACCAGAAGGACGCGCGGGCATGAGCGAGCGCTGATTTGCTCTCCGAGGCAGAGAAGGATGCTGCATTCGTCGACAGCATCATTGCGGACGACGAAACATGGTTTTTTCAATACGGTCCTCAAAGAGGCAGAGCGCCGAATGTCGGTCCACAAGCTGTCCGGCGTCGAGAAAGGTGCGGCGACAGAAGACCAAACAAAGACGATGCTGATAGTTTTTTTCGATGCAAGAGGTATGAACACCATGAATTCATCCCACAAGGACCGATGGTGAATCAGGAGTTTTGTATCCGCGTGCTCCAACACATGCGAAATGCCCTGCGATGCCGTCGCTCTGATTTATGGGCATCCGAACAAAAGAGCATTCTCCATGATAACACAAGCCCGCGCATTGCTCTCAGCGTGACAAAATGTTTCGCCAAGCATAGCATTACTGTACTTCCCCATCAGCCATACTCGCCTGACCTTTCCCCATGCGATTTTTTTAGGTTTCCTCTTGCGAAGAGAGTCCTAAAGGGTTGCTGAATGGGGAGCGTGGAGGCCATTCAAGACGCCACGACAAAGGAGCTGACAGCCCTGCCAAAACAGGCGTTTTCCAACTGTTTCCAACACCTCAGGAATTGTTGGAAGCTGTGTATAGACTGCAAGGGAGACTATTTCGATGGGGTGCTGCACAAAGGATTTCAATGTTAAACGCATTTTTTTAATGGACTCAGTCTCGGAACTTTACGGACAAAAGTATATTCATTTCCCGGTAGTCTTGCGCAATACACACCCTTTACTTCGATGCATAACTTAGGGCTGTTTTATGCAACTTTGCTTTAATTGCTGTGACGTCTGCTTCGGTATCTTTTGATAACGTTTATTTTCCTATTTCTATGCAGTTGTTCAGTGCGTGCTGATGAATGGCACTACAGTGCATGATTATAGCTGCTTTAGAATTATCGCTCGCATTTGCTTCCATGACAACTCCCACAAGCGCTGAAAAGCTAAGAATAACGTAAGTTGCTTGAGGACGTTAAACCACATAAACGAATCACAAGTAGGATTTAGGATTCAGAGCACGTGAGGCATAAATTAACAGCGGTTTTAATGCACGTCAGCTGTTCATGATAGCGTGTTGAAAGATCGACAGTTACAGCAAGATAACAGATGGGGATTACATTGCCTTAGTACTTGTATGTCTTGGTGAGGCCTAAGAAAAGGAACAGAATATGACACTTTAATTTGTGTACTCCAAATATTGCAATTGTCAAAGTGTCACTGCCCTCCAGAGCCAAGTGAAATATCCTAAGAAGTACTTTGATTTGGGCTAGTTGGTTCATATCTTGAAAGAAGTTAGGACGGCGCTAAAACGACAAAGACAATGAGGCACGAACACAACAGGACGGGCGCCAACTTGCAACTGAAGTTTATTGCACCAAACCCCTACATTTTATGCATCAACTGAGCCGTATCACAACAAGCTTATCACACAACAAAACGCAATTTCTTCAATAGTCCGAACATCGAAAGTAGGCGCTACTTTTACAGACCAGAGACGCCTTCTGCACTATCCACTTGATAACAGCATTATTCTTACTTTATAAGTCCCCAGATTAAATGATTGCGCAACCCACATGAAAGCAATTGATCATCCAAATGATACACACACGCTTGGGCAAGGCAACCAGCGCGCAAACTCAACAATCGTGATTTAACACAAAGAGTGAAAATGAAAGAATGACCAACAACAAACGCGGAAAATTTGGTGGACATGAAAACTTAAACCTTCGGGGGAACCTCCCAGCGTCAATGTACTATAATTATCGTCAAAAATTAAAAACCTTTGAGAAAACCTCCCAGCGTCAAAGTGCTACAATATTGGTTTCTACACAAACGTCTTTTCGGTCGATAAAACCCATCGATGAAAAACAATGTATGCAGAAAACTTGCAAACGTTGAAACCTAAAGACAGCCTTCGAGAAACGCCACCTCAGCGTCACTAATTGAAATGGACGGCCTACTAACGCATGCGCTTCCCGCTTTCTTAATAAAAAATGCCTCCACAACTTCTCGCTCAAATCTGTCTTTACCGCTCTTCAAAAAAGTTGTTTTGCTCAGATCCGGACTACACCCCTTGCACGTCTTGCAGTGATCTGCAAGGAAACTTCCATGATGTTGGCGCACATTCCGCAAGTGTTCACTGGCACGTTCATTAAAACAGCGACCGGTTTGCCCTATGTAAACTAAACCGCAGCTTAGAGGAATCTGATATACAACTTGTGATTTGCATTTCGTGAACAGTTTTTGATGTTTAATAGGGCAAACCGGTCGTTTCTTATCCGGTTTTGACATTGTGCAAATCTTTGACAACTTTGATGGGGCCGAGAACACAACCTGCACCTGATGTTTGCTTGCGACTTTTTTTATACCATGGGACACCTTATGCATGTACGGAATCACAGGGACCAATTTTTTTGCTTCCGGAAGTTTCTCATCACAAGGCCGCTTGAATTTCTGGATTAACATTTCAGAAACAGCCAAAATCAAATGGGGCGGGTAACCCGCTTCGTGCAACCTCTGAATTTGGGCGCCGAAGCTCATAGACATCGTGTGATGGCACGACTTTCTTAAGGCATTCTGAAGGGAATTAGCGATTATTGCTCTTTTTACAAGTTTAGAATGAGCACTATCAAACGGTAACAGCCCTTTCTTAGATCTGGGATTGTACGCCCAGCATAGGTGATCCTCCATAAAAACCAATCTAACGTCTAAAAACTGCAGTTCGCGATTCACTGGTAACTCCCACGTGAACTTGAGGCCCTGGCTGTTACTGGTGAAGACTGATAACACACTTCCTGCCGCCGAAGCTACATCGGACTCATGAACATTCTTCATGATAACCAAAAAATCGTCCACGTATCTAAAAATGGATACTACACGTGGATCTCTAAGTTGAACTTTGATTTGATTCCCAACAGCTGACAAGAAAATATCACAGAGTACAGGTGCCACTGAAGACCCTATGCATACACCTTTTTTCTGGACAAAGAAGCTACCTTCAAATGAAATGGCTGTCGAGCCTAAGTAGAATTCTAACAAGGCTACAAAACTATCACTGCTAATGCCAGCTGCTAATGCAGCTGACATTAGCAGTGATGCTAATGCAGCTGACATTAGCAGTGATAGTTTTGTAGCCTTGTTAGAATTCTACTTAGGCTCGACAGCCATTTCATTTGAAGGTAGCTTCTTTGTCCAGAAAAAAGGTGTATGCATAGGGTCTTCAGTGGCACCTGTACTCTGTGATATTTTCTTGTCAGCTGTTGGGAATCAAATCAAAGTTCAACTTAGAGATTCACGTGTAGTATCCATTTTTAGATACGTGGACGATTTTTTGGTTATCATGAAGAATGTTCATGAGTCCGATGTAGCTTCGGCGGCAGGAAGTGTGTTATCAGTCTTCACCAGTAACAGCCAGGGCCTCAAGTTCACGTGGGAGTTACCAGTGAATCGCGAACTGCAGTTTTTAGACGTTAGATTGGTTTTTATGGAGGATCACCTATGCTGGGCGTACAATCCCAGATCTAAGAAAGGGCTGTTACCGTTTGATAGTGCTCATTCTAAACTTGTAAAAAGAGCAATAATCGCTAATTCCCTTCAGAATGCCTTAAGAAAGTCGTGCCATCACACGATGTCTATGAGCTTCGGCGCCCAAATTCAGAGGTTGCACGAAGCGGGTTACCCGCCCCATTTGATTTTGGCTGTTTCTGAAATGTTAATCCAGAAATTCAAGCGGCCTTGTGATGAGAAACTTCCGGAAGCAAAAAAATTGGTCCCTGTGATTCCGTACATGCATAAGGTGTCCCATGGTATAAAAAAAGTCGCAAGCAAACATCAGGTGCAGGTTGTGTTCTCGGCCCCATCAAAGTTGTCAAAGATTTGCACAATGTCAAAACCGGATAAGAAACGACCGGTTTGCCCTATTAAACATCAAAAACTGTTCACGAAATGCAAATCACAAGTTGTATATCAGATTCCTCTAAGCTGCGGTTTAGTTTACATAGGGCAAACCGGTCGCTGTTTTAATGAACGTGCCAGTGAACACTTGCGGAATGTGCGCCAACATCATGGAAGTTTCCTTGCAGATCACTGCAAGACGTGCAAGGGGTGTAGTCCGGATCTGAGCAAAACAACTTTTTTGAAGAGCGGTAAAGACAGATTTGAGCGAGAAGTTGTGGAGGCATTTTTTATTAAGAAAGCGGGAAGCGCATGCGTTAGTAGGCCGTCCATTTCAATTAGTGACGCTGAGGTGGCGTTTCTCGAAGGCTGTCTTTAGGTTTCAACGTTTGCAAGTTTTCTGCATACATTGTTTTTCATCGATGGGTTTTATCGACCGAAAAGACGTTTGTGTAGAAACCAATATTGTAGCACTTTGACGCTGGGAGGTTTTCTCAAAGGTTTTTAATTTTTGACGATAATTATAGTACATTGACGCTGGGAGGTTCCCCCGAAGGTTTAAGTTTTCATGTCCACCAAATTTTCCGCGTTTGTTGTTGGTCATTCTTTCATTTTCACTCTTTGTGTTAAATCACGATTGTTGAGTTTGCGCGCTGGTTGCCTTGCCCAAGCGTGTGTGTATCATTTGGATGATCAATTGCTTTCATGTGGGTTGCGCAATCATTTAATCTGGGGACTTATAAAGTAAGAATAATGCTGTTATCAAGTGGATAGTGCAGAAGGCGTCTCTGGTCTGTAAAAGTAGCGCCTACTTCCGATGTTCGGACTATTGAAGAAATTGCGTTTTGTTGTGTGATAAGCTTGTTGTGATACGGCTCAGTTGATGCATAAAATGTAGGGGTTTGGTGCAATAAACTTCAGTTGCAAGTTGGCGCCCGTCCTGTTGTGTTCGTGCCTCATTGTCTTTGTCGTTTTAGCGCCGTCCTAACTTCTTTCAAGAAATATCCTACACTGGCTACTCGGCGAAAGTGGCCTTGTTTGAAGTTTTTTTGCAACTGCATTACAAAGTGAGTAATAAAAATGGCTACTTAAACCCTGCCATACGCCACTCTCGTAGAGCGAAACACACTAAATGTGTTCTACCATCTCTGTCGCGATGTAACAGTCACAACTACTCCTTTTTCCGTTTTTGTGGAAAAGTGATCATGTCCCTTTGTTCTCTCCCCTTTCTCTCTCTCCCTCCGTTCCCCTTCCCACGTGTAGGGTAGCATACCGGGCGCTGCCTAGTTAACCTCCCTGCCTTTCTGCCTGTCTCACTCTCTTGTTGGATTGTGCAAAAGTTTGTCAATCAACATTGCTAATGCACAGTCTGCTGAGGCGTTTTTTTCAGGGTAGGAATTTTATATGCAGTCTTTGCCTGAACGAAATATCAGTGTAGTGGCAGGTTCTAATCATAAGCACAATGATTCCGAATATTATTTTCATTTCATTGTGGCCTACCTATCACTTGTGTTTCCATACTTAGGGTACTGACGTGTGTTTTTACTGTATTGTCAATGTCGATGCTGCTGCATTATTGCTTGTTACCAAAAGATTCCTCTGTAATGATCCTTGCATTATTGTGTGCCGTCACCTGTTAGCTGCTGTGAAAGGCTTACGTTATTGATCAATAAATAAAAAAATTTCTAACATGTTCCAAGCTCTACTAGTGCCATCACAACCAACATTTCCCTGTTTCGACAGCGGAATTAGAACTACATTGGTAAAAACATTTTTCACGAACAAGCAAACTGCATGCCTTGAAATTCGTTTACATTGATCAAATCACTCTTTTTTCTTCGTTACATATATTTTCAAATAAACAAGAGACAAAGAAAATCTTGTTTGTCTGTATCTTTCCTTTAGTGTCCTTTCATGGACACCAATTTGAGCCTATACCTGTTCCTCTAAGCAGTATTTGTAAAATATTGTGACGCCCATGAAGGGGCGACGCCTAGTCTGTTTGGTCGATATCGCTGACTACGCAGAAGTTGAGGAGAGCAAGGTGGATGCGTCTCGTGGTCGGCAAGCGGACCCCAGCTGGTTTCAGTCGCCCGTTATGATCAGAATGAAATCTAAAGTCTGACAAAAACTCCTCTGGTTGGGTAGAAGATTCATGTATAAAGAAAGGAACGCCGACCAAGGTTGTTGTTAAAACGAAGACGTTTCGGCTTCCATATGGAAGCCTTGATTACTGGGCGGAAAGCCCAAAGCACCAAGCTTAAGTGCGTCGCAGTAATCGCCCCAAGCTTCTTGCGTATGTAGGCGGTTGCCTGCGTTTTAGTTAAGGGTTTTTTCTGTAGTTTGGATTATCAGTGATTCCAGATATCGACGTGACAGTCAATTCTTTTCTCTTGCGATTATTGATGCTTCTTCCCAGTATATATTGTGCGACGCGGCTTCCACGTGTTCCGCGAGTGCATTAATCGCAATCTTCTTGTTCCTTACGTCGTTCTTGTGGTCCCTCAATCGCGTTTCGAAATTCCCGCTCTCGCCGATATAGCAGTAGTCGCAGTCTGCGCAGGGAATCTTATAGATGACGCCAGGAAACTTCTCTTCCTTTATCTTGTCTTTAACGGCCACCAGCTCGTGCCTCAGCTTGCACGCGGGAACGTGAGCGACGTGCACACCGTAAGTGCGCAGAACGCGAGCCAAAGACTCGCTCACGCCCGGCACCTAAGGGATAGCGGCTCGGGCTCGGCAAGGAGGACCAACGGGTTCAGATGGGCGTGATGACCGTTGAAGGACGGAATCCACAAAGCGCTTGGGGTAGCCGCATTCACTCAGTTCTCGGCACACTTGGCGTAGGTCAGCCGCCCGATCTTCTGGCCTCGGGCAGAGGTTTTTGGCACGTCGGACGAGGGAAGCCACGACGGAGCGTTTGTGGAAAACCAGGTGAACAGAATTAAAATGAAGGTACTAACCTGTGTGGGTTGCCTTTCGATAAACTTTGAAAGAGAGTCTGTTGCCACGGCGTTCAACCAAAACGTCCAGGAACGGAAGACAGCGGGCAGTCTCCTCCTATACAGTGAACTGAATGGAATCTTCCATGCTATTGATGTGATCTGGGAAAGCACCTAACGCTTCTTTTTTGATAATACCGAAGCAAACATCGACGTAAAGTACAAAAACCTTTGGGTGTGGTTCGAAGGTAGCCAGTGTGCGGGCTTCTATTGCTTCCATGGTAAGGTTTTCAGTTGTTACTGATATAGATGCTGCCATAGCGGTGCCATGAACTTGTCTATAGGCTGCACCCCAGAAAATAATATAGGTGTTTTCAAGGCAGAACTGCAAAAGCTTCAGAAGGTCTGCTGCTACGATAGGGGTTCTTTCACACAATCCGTTGTCATTCTGCGGCGCTGAGCGGCACACCTCCACAGCTAGATACACAGGAACGCTGGTAAACAGTGACTTCACATCAAAGGACGCCATGATCTCGTCGTCCTCCATCGTGACGTCACGTACTTTTTCAATAGAATCGAAAGAGTCACGTATGAAAGTCGAGCCCTTTCTAACGAGTGGCGCAAAAACCTTGTGCAAGTAGCCCGACAAGCGGTACAAGGGCGACCGTGTAAAGTCAACTATTGGTCGCATCGGGACGTTTGGCTTATGGATCTTCGGGAGACCATACAAGGCGGGAGCTAATCCATTGTGTCAGAGGATCTTGAAATAAAGTGACTTGTGCTCTGGTGGAATAAATTGGGAGACGTCCGTCAAAAGAATCTGCAAGTTTCTTCCTTGAGCGTAGGGTCCCGCTTCAGCGGCAAGTACGTACTGTCGTCCTGCAGAAGGTCAGTCATTTTCTCAACGTAGTCGTTGCTGTCCAGGATGACGGTGGCGTTGCCTTTGTCAGCGGGAAGTATAATAATGTCCAAGTTTTTACGCAGACTCTTGATAGCATCTCGCTCCTCGGAAAGAAGGGGGGTCGGAGTGTGTCGCGGAAGCTTGGCAAGGATGCTGACTGCGAAAGTTCGGGCCTCTTCTCGGCGGTTGTTATCTACAAGGCCTACAGCGCGTTCGACAGCACAAACCATTTTTCTTGCATCCGCCGCAGATCTCGTGTTAAAGTTCAACCCGAGCTCAAATACGGCGAGTTCTTCTCGAGTAGGCCTGTATGAAACCAGGTTGTGGACTATCGAAGTGGATGGGCCAGGCGCACACACTTTTTCGTAAGACAGCAGCCTTGATAACTTCCTCTGATGGGACAACTCTCGCTGGCGGGACTGGAGGCTCAGCTTGTAGTTAACATGTAACTGGATGCTGGCGAAGTCCTCGGGACACTGGTGCTCGAGGCGGCGACGAGCAAAGAAGACTTCGTTCTGCAATTGCCTGATGGAGGCTTTGCAATGTAGGATCCTGGCTTGAAGCAGTTGCCGTTGCCGCTCTGGATACCACTCTGTGCACAAACGCCGTGTCAACAGGTCGCAGCAGACGGAGGGGGATATAGGAATGAGGCTCCTAGCCTTGCATATGAGGTTAAAATCCAGATGGGCTTTGAAAGCAGAGAGTCGCATGAATAGCGAAACGTACTGGCGCACTTGAGTGATGAAAGGTTGGCCATGCGTAGCGTAATGAAATCTAAAGTCTGACGAAATCTAATCTAAAGTCTGTTCCCACTATATCGGTAGGAACTGCAAACCTTACCATGAAAGCAATAGAAGCCCACGCACTGGCTACCTTCGAACCGCACCCAAAGGTTTTTGTACGTTACGTCGATGATTGCTTCAGTATTATCAAAAAAGAAGCGTTAGGTGTTTTCACAGATCACATCAATAGCATGGAAGATTCCATTCAGTTCACTGTATAGGAGGAGACTGCCCACTGTCTTCCTTTCCTGGACGTTTTGGTTGAACGCCGTGGGCAACCGACCCTCTTTCAAAGTTTATAGAAAGGAAACCCACACAGGCCGGGACCTTCATTTTAATTCTGTTCACCCTGTTTGCCACAAACGCTCCGTCGTGGCTTCCCTCGTCCGACGTGCCAAAAACATCTGCCCGAGGCCAGAAGACCGGGCGGCTGACCTACGCCAAGTGTGCCGAGAACTGAGTGAATGCGGCTACCCCAAGCACTTCGCGGATTCCGTCGTTCTACGGTCATCACGCCCATCTGAATCAGTTGGTCCTCCTTGCCGAGCCCGAGCAGCTATCTCTGTGCCGGGCGTGAGCGAGTCTTTGGCTCGCGTTCTGCGCACCCATGGTGTGCACATCGCTCACGTTCCCGCGTGCAAGCTGAGGCACGAGCTGGTGGCCGTTACAGGCAAGATAAAGGAAGAGAAGTTTCCTGGCGTCATCTATGATTCCCTGCGCAGACTGCGACTACTGCTATATCGGCGAGAGCGGGAATTTCGAAATGCGATTGAGGGACCACAACAACGACGTAAGGAACAAGAAGATTGCGTCTATTGCACTCACGGAACACGTGGAAGCCGCTTCGCACAATATAGCCTGGGAAGAAGCATCAATAATCGCAAGAGAAAAGAATGGGCTGTCACGTCGACATCTGGAATCACTGATAATTCAAACTACAGAAAAAACCCTTAACCACAACGCAGGCAATCTCCCGCCTACGTACGCAAGATGCTTGGGGCGATTACTGCGACGCCACTTGAGCTTGGTGCTTTGGGCTTACCGCCCAGTGATCAAGGCTTCCGTATGGAAGCCGAAACGTCTTCGTTTGAACAACAACCTTTGGTCGGCGTTCCTTTCTTTATACATGCGTGATCAGAATAAACACACGGTCCTAACATTTCGGTGAGAGGTGCCGGGTACACAGGTTCCCCGAAGACGGATCCCCTGCGTCACCATCGCTGGATTCGGTACATTGCTGGTCTGCCGCTACCTATGCCCATGATGTCCCTGGACGGCTACGCTCCGAGGTCTGTGCCCAGCAGTTCGTGGCAGCAAGACCTGGAGCCAGTCATTCGCAGGCTCAACCAGAGACGACGTGGATGAATGGCTCGCCCAATACCTACACGTTAGTCGCTACAATAAGTGTGGCTCCTCCGCCCGACTTGCCAACGTCCTGTTTTCCCTAATGTAGACGTCCCTAACGTGGTATGACAACCACGAGGACTCTCATGACGTACAACCGCTTTGTAGAGGAGCTGAAGAAAAGCTTCGGCGACTCAGTCACAAAGAAGCATGCTGAACAATCGCTTGTGCAATGGGCTGAGCTCCCGGTGAGGCGTGTATGAAATACATTGAGGAAATCGTCAAGTTATGCAAGGTCGTCTCTCCTGTCATGAGAGAAGAGGACAAAGTTGGCCACTTAATTAAAGGATTTGCCGAAGACGTCTATAATATTATTATAGGGAAATGAAGTCTAGAGTTGGTGTCTGGCGTCATCCAGCACTGCCGCACGTTTCAGGCACTAAAAATGCGTCACATCACACCGAAATTTGGCCGTTTGGCCGGGGTGACGACAGTGGCCGCTGTACACACACCATCGTCATGTGATGTGGCTTCCATAATCCGCCCGATCGTTCGCGAGTTTACCAGGCCGCCGGAACTTACACCGAATTCCTCAGCTCTCCCTCCTGTGTTTACCACGCGCCCTCCTCTGCCAGCCGCCCTTAACGCGCAGCGGACGTTGAGGAACACCGGGTACCCCGAAGGCTACGGCCGAGCAACATGCCGCGATGGTCCCGGAACTCCAGTCCCGCTTTTACCGGCCTACGCCAGCCACATACGATGAAAACTTTCGGCCCAGCCTTTCGTATGATGACTACTTGCCGGCGCTGCCTGCTGCTGGTTCCTCTCTTGTGTGTTGCCGCTGCGGTCAACCCGGTCACACCTCGCGATTTTGTCTCCGCCGACGACAGCCAATCCCGTTACGGCTCCTTTGTCTATCCTTCGCGGCCGGATTACCAACCCGTTTCATCTCGGAACCCATCCTACCCGCCTGATTCTAGCATCCCATGGCCTGCACAAATGCGGACTCGTTCTCCGGCATCGGATAGAAGTGTGACACCGCCTCCTGCCCTCCGCACTCGTCGCTCCGCGTCATCCCGACGCCTCTCCTCATACCCTCCACCGGAAAACTAATCGGCGCGACTGGTGGGGCTGAGGTCGCTGGATGTCTGCCGCCGGAAGAGATACCCCTGCCTGTAGTGATGTTACAGAACAAAGTGCATGTGCTAGTGAATGGTGTACCTGTGATGGCTTTATGGATACCGGTGCTACTGTTTCATTTACGACTGCTGCGTTTCGGAGGAACAAAATGTACAGTTTTGTGGTGTGAGTGGGAAACTGTTGCCTGCAGTTGAAGTGTGTAGCTTTAAGGTTTCATTGAATGAAGTGTTGAGCATGGAAATGGCGGTGCTCGTCCGGTCGACGCACGACGTTATTTTTGGCCTCGACTTTTTGCAGATGTGTGGCGCTAACGTCGACTGTTGCACCGGTGAGCTCAGCGTCAGCAAATGTTTCACCACTAGCCTTGCGGAAGGCTCGTGCAGTGCAGAGTGTGTGTTCTGTGTTACCCGAGATACTCTCGTGCCTCCTCCTTCGGCTGTATGCGGGCCGGTTTCCTGCCCGATACCACTCTCGACGTGTCTGTTGCGACTGTGGAGCCGAACCATTTGGTCTGCATGAAGAATATCTTGGTTCCTCACGTCATGGTTTCCGTGCTGTGTCACTACGACGTACCCTATGTAGTGGGCTCGACGAGGTGACGGGGATCATGTCACTAACTCAGATTCCTGCTTACTGTCCAGGTTGCCCTGTTTGCCACAGCCAGTGCGTCAACGATTCCAAGAACGTGTCGACACTTGGGATCGGATAACAGGAAAGATAGCTCCGTCGGTTAAAGCTGCCCTTTACCGGATTCGAACTTTCTGCCTGAGATGCGCAGTGTTCCACTCCAGGATTTTCGCGCATCAGCGGCGTCTCCAGCATGGGTTATAAAAGACTGTCCCCAGCGTTACTCCACCAGTGGGCTCGGTGAGGCGGCGGGGATCATGTCGCTAACGCAAAGATTCCTGCTTACTGTCGAGGTTAGTACTGTTTGTTCGTACAGAAGTGGCGAAAGGCGTCTTGTCGTTATGCCGAGCCCACATATGGTTTTGATTCTTGCTTATGAGTGTTTCTGTACATCGATGCTATTGCTTCGCGGAGACGTTGAGCAAAACCCTGGTCCAGATCCCTCGGTCACTGAAATTCTTCAGCAACTTGTTATAGGCCAGCAAGCTATACGCAGTGACTTGGCCAAAGTAATCAGTAGGCTATAACAGACAGAAAAAAACTCTTGCGAACTTTGGCGTGCGCGTGAACGAACTCGAGGAAAACGTGAAAATAATAGCCGCAAAGACGAAGGAAATAGATGGTCTACATGAAAGCTTAGCAGAAGTCCAAGCAGCATTGAAATCACAGAGTGCAAGGCTGGTTGATAAAGAGGATAGAAGTCGCAGGAGCAACTTGATTGTGTTTGGAATTAAAAAAGAAGAAAACGACACTGCAGAAATATTGCGCCAAAAGGTGATCGACGAAGTTTTTCACGATAAACTTGGACTTACGTGTATACTTCTGTTGCCCGCATTCGCACGTTAGGTCGCCGAGGTGCGAGTCCACCAGTTATACTTTCTGGATTACTTAGAAAAACAGCAGGTTTGGAGCAGTGTTGGAAAGCTAAAGGGGACCGGAGTGTGTATCCAAAAATATTCAGCGGAGACAGTTAAAAGACGTAAATTACTTTGGCTGATTGCAAAAATTGAAGTACATAGTCGCAAAAAGGTTTCCCTTTTGCATGACAAACTGCGTATTGATAACATCCACTACGTGTGGGACGATGCTTCGAATTCACGTGTTCCAGTGCCTATCAGAGGAGGTGAGCCTTCTGAAAGATAGCGGTCGCGGGCCCAAGCACATGATCTACGCGTGTTGTCCCTTAACGCCAGAAGTATTAAGAACAAAACTGACGCGCATGAACTACTACTACTACTTTCTTACGACCCACACGTTCTTGTTCTTTCAGAAACATGGCTCCATGATAAAATAAGTAATGACGAGATTATTCCCCCTGGCTATCACATCTTTAGAACGGATCGCAGTTCAAGGGGCGGGGGTGTCGCAGTAATTGTGAAGTCATTTTTGCGGGTAACTGTTCTCGACCAAATTCGTGTTCATGAAAGTCTGTTTTTAAATGTGTCGTGTTGGTGTTTGACCTTTTTATAATGTGCAGTTTACCGCGCTTCTCACACTGAAATCGCATTTCTTCAGAGCTTATATGATCACCTGCTAGCCAAGCGTGAAACTAATGTGATTGTGACGGGGGATTTCAATATACCAGGCTTGGACTGGGGGAGTTTAATTTACGGGACCTGTGTTTCTAGTAATGTAATTATGGACATTATGTTAGCCTTAAACCTTAACCAAATTTTGAGTGACTACACCCGTAAAAATGCTCTGTTGGATTTTTTTTATCAGTGATTTGTTCTCTAATGGAGAATTGAGCCTGGTATTTCGGATCACCATTTGCTGTTTTTTTTTCTTGTCTTACTGATCACGTTAAAAATACACAAAATTTGTCTGTGGCCTTTGTCCGTGATTTTGATTGCTCTGACGATATTTCTATTATTGACTATTTGGATGATGTGTTTGATGTGTACCAATGAAGGTGGCACACAGAGTTTATGGGAACTCCTCAAGAAGGGCATTTTATTTTTGCACCGCAAATTTTCATTACAAATTTTGTACCTCGGCGAAAGATTAGAAACAATCGTCGGAGCCCCTGGGTGAGTCGTGATATTATTCATATGAAGCCGAGACTTAAAAGTCTTAGGTGACATCCCTCTTTATCTTCGCAGTATTTGCAGAAATTAAAACTTGAATCAGCACAGGTACTGTCTACATCAGAATGACATTACTTTAAGGTCCCCTTTCCTTCATTAATAAAAAACAGATCAAAGCAAATTTTGGCGATACCTTGGTCCACAAAAGGAAGCCTTCAAAGAAATTAGAAGTGAGGATGGGAGCCTCGTAACTGATGTGAAGGATATAGCTCAACAGTTTAACAGGTATTTTCAAAGTGTTTTCGGGAGCCTTTCAGATATGGTCGTTGATGCACCCAAACAACCCATGGATCCTCACGACGTACCTGTTATTTCCACAGAAGGGGCTCTCTCGTTGCTGCGTAAAATAAATATTCGGAAAAACCATGGTCTGGACGACAATCTAAATGCCTTTTTAAAGCGTTACGCGCTGCAGATCTTGGAGCATCAGGCTAAACTTTTCACTTTGTCTCTACAAACCAGTGAATTGCCAGAAGATTGGAAGAAGGCTCGTGTTTTGCCAATTCATAAAAAAGGAGACAAGTTACTCGTAACTAATTACCGACCGGTATCTATTATCTCTACATCCTGTAAGCTTTTAGAGCACATCGTTGCCGGCTTAATAATTGACTTTTTAAATGAAGAAATATTCTGTCACCTTTTCAGCACGGATCCAGGAACGGTATGTCGACCATCACTCAACTAGTTACGACTATTGATGATTTTCTTAGAGTGCTGGATAACTCGGGAAAGATTGTTGTTCTTTTTTTTGGATATGGCTAAAGCTTTTGATAATGTTCCTCATTCAATGCTCCTTTATAAATTACACTTACTTGGTATGCCGTTTTATCTTATTGAATGGGTCAGAGCATATGTAAGTGGTAGAACTCAGTGTGTTGATGTGAATGGTACTCTTTCTGAATCCCTTCCTGTTACTTCCGGTGTTCCCCAGAGTAGTGTGTCAGGACCTTTGCTGTTTTTAATATATTTAACAGATTTAATAGACACCATTCCTCTGTCTGTGTCAATAATATTGTTCGCAGATCACTGCGTTGTATATAAAGAAATAACATAAATTGGAGATCATCAATTGCTTCAAGAATCATTGCTCAAAATATGTCACTGCTGCAAGGAATGGAACATGGATTTAAATATAGATGAGAGTGTACTTGTCAGAGTTACGAGAAAAAAAATTTAGTCATTATCAATATTGCCTTCACCACAGCCACATTACAGAGGTTTCACAATATAAATATATAGGAATTACTCTGCACAACCGATTAGCCTGGGGAACTCATATTTCTGAGATCTGTTCAGCCGCTTTCTCTAACCTTTGCTCCTTGAGACGTAAATTAAAACATACTCCTAAACATATTAAGCTTTGGGCTTACAAACTTTTGTCAGGTCCAAATTTGAATACGCTTCTGAAATTTGGGACCCGCACATCACGAAAGATATCTATAAATTATAGCTCATCCAGAGGAAGGAAGTACGTTTCATTTTTCATAAATATAGAAGGTCTGACTCTCCAACACAGCTCATGAAAGACAATAACATTCCGTTACTCTGTACACGCAGAAAAGTTAAACGTATTTCTGTCCTTTATAAAATTATAGCTCGTAAGCATAGCATTTCTCCCCCTTCATTCCTCAGGCACTCCACAGCTCGAAGGTTATACTGGTTATAACTTTACTTAGTGTGTGCCCTATAGTCTCTTAAGTTTCAACTTTTGATTTATTTTACGGTAGTGCTGTTACCGCTCCGAAATTTTTCCATGGGGCTGTGGCCTAGTCAAGCTGTTCTGAAAAACAGCTTTTTGTCACAGTCCTTCTTTCTGTATCACTGACAGAATGAAAATAAAGATTGATTGATTGATTGAGTGATTGATTGATATTAGGGAGCACTCTTTACAGCCTCTTTTTGCCAAAACAAGCGCATTTAAGCAGTTTTTCCCTCATACAATAGCAGATTGGAACGCACTCTCTGAATCGATTTTTAACTCTCCTAACGTGGAAGAGGCGCTAAAAACTTTTTGCTCGACTAAAAAGGAAGGAACTCTCACTTTCCGCTTTCTTCAGCATGTATTTTTTCTCTTGCTATGTTCATCTATTTGGTTTAGTATTTGCTGTGTTTCACACGAAATGTTTTCACGTAGTGTTGTGATTTGTGTTTTTTCGTGCCCCTCCTGCTTGGGCCAATGCTGGCCTGCAGTATTTTGAAATAAATAAATAAATATTGAGCAAATTAGCGAGCTCAATTACCGCATAGCACTATTCACGACAAGCGGCCGTCGTTCTGCACGAACTGAAGTGACTCATGTTGTCCGGCTGAAGCCCTACCATTCGCGCGGTGCTTTTTAACTCGCCCTGTGGGCTTCGGCTACGTAGGGGGAAGTGTGACGCCCATAAAGAGGCGATGTTTAGTTCATTTGGTCGGTATCGCCGACTACGCAGAAGATGAGGCGAAAGAGGTGGATGCGCCTCGTGCTGGGCAAGCAGACCCCAGCTGGTTGCAGTCGCCCGTCATGATCAGAATAAACCCACGGTCGTAAGAGTATCACTGAATATGAATTTTACCAGATTTGCAGCTTGCACCTGCAACACTTCGGCACTATACTTGCGTAGGCTCTGCTTACACTACTGCTGCTTCAAGCCTTCTGTAGTGATGGTTAGAGGTGAGATATAAGGGACAATGAATATTCAATAAGAAAATTCCATGCAGAGTTTTGCTACATTTCGATGCCAGTCTTATCTGCGTAAAAACTTCCTTTGCCTGTGCTACAGTATTGTTTTTAGTAAAAAATGCCCTTAAAATCCTCTTGACAAGAATTACGTGGGAGGTTTATGAATAGCATAGGCAAAAAGCACATGTAAAGAAGTTTCCTCTAATCTTGATGCCGCAAATAACTTCAGCTAAAAGAGAGCAAATGATTCTATAACATCTGCTTCAAAAAACCTGGGAGCCGCTAAATGTTTTGATACTGCGACCTAAGCCCGAATCGACGAAGAATAAGTGCAAGAGTGCTAAGCGGAACGTTAAATTGTTTTTTTTACAAACAATAAGTATGAATCAAGCAGGAATACCTGCCACAGTGGTCAACAACTATTCTAATTAATTAACTAAGGTGGAAAGATAAAGCTTTTTAATAAAAATTAGGAAAGTTAATAATAATAACGTTAAAGAGTACTTTCAAGGCACATTAAAGAATCGTCATTTCACTGCATTTAGCAACGGGGTACATTTTGTGAAATGTTGCTTGCAAGCAATTGAGCTTTAAACTTATTCATTATGTCGAACTCCCCTGTTCAAAGCATTGGCGTTGCAATAATCTGCTTTCCTGCAACAAGCTGCAGAAATATTTTAATGTGGTTTTAGGGAGATGCGTTTTAGTGTTTTCCGCGCATAACTCGCACAAAACACGGGGCAGGTGGTGCTAGTTGTGAAAAAAGTAATTCATCCCTATACTTGAAATCAAAAGTTGGATTAAAGCTCGTCTGGTCGAGGTAAATCAAAATGTGACATTGAAGACCCTTTTGTGTGTTCTTTTATATGTTGTGGTCGGCGTCTTCAATGTCACGTTTAATCCCTATACTTCATTTTTCTCTTAGAACTCGCACGCAGGAAGACAGCACGGGACACAAGCTGTCTCATCCGGAACGGCACTGCCCGTTCATCTCAAACTGTTCCAGGAAAAAAAATCGCAGACCGTTTCCAGTATCTTTCGTCAGATTGTCATGACTGCTATTTGCTATTAACCTTTGGCGATTTCCTCCATACTGAATACACACCCTCGGCAAATGGCATTACTTTTCGGTGTTTATATTTAGAAACTTGCAATCTAGAGCAATTTGTACGCCGTTAAAAAAAATGGCTGTGCTTTCGCTCTGGTTAAACCAGGAGTGACGCGATACCTACATCTGGCCGAGTGGAACTAGCTTAGTCGAATTGCAAAGTAAGTCTTTCGCAATTCCGAAAAAAAGGCTGTGGTTTCGCTCTGGTTAAACCTGGAGTGACGCGATACCTACACCTTGCCGAGTGGAATTCGGTCAGTCGAATTGCAAAGTGTTTCGCCGTTCCGTTTCGCTGGGCGTTCCTTCCTCTTCATCCCAAATGATACGACACAGGCACACTGCTGTTGCAAATGCAGCGCTCTGCGCCGCTGGCAGCAGCTGCTCCGCACCACGTGACCAACGGCTGCACCACGTGAACAACACACGTGACCAACAGCGCCGCCAAGGAACTCAAGTCGTGCCACAGAGCTCAAGCGGTGCCACGCTGAAGGGTCGAAGTAGTAGCGTAGCGTACCTATGCTACAAAACCAACCCCGAGACCAACGTCGCCACCACGGAGCTCAAGTGGTGCCACAGAGCTCAAGTGGTGCCACGCTCAAGGGTCGAAGAAGTAGCGTAGTGTAGCTATCGGTACAAAGCCAACCACGGGACCAACGTCGCCACCACGGAGCTCAAGTGGTGCCACGCTGAAGGGTCGAAGAAGTAGCGTAGAGTAGCTATCGGTACAAAACCAACCACGGGACCAAAGTCGCCACCACGGAGCTCAAGTGGTGCCACAGAGCTCAAGTGGTGCCAAGCTGAAGAGTCGAAGAAGTAGCGTAGTGTAGCTATCGGTACAAAGCCAACCACGGGACCAACGTCGCCACCACGGAGCTCAAGTGGTGCCACGCTGAAGGGTCGAAGAAGTAGCGTAGAGTAGCTATCGGTACAAAACCAACCACGGGACCAAAGTCGCCACCACGGAGCTCAAGTGGTGCCACAGAGCTCAAGTGGTGCCAAGCTGAAGAGTCGAAGAAGTAGCGTAGTGTAGCTATCGGTACAAAGCCAACCACGGGACCAAAGTCGCCACCTCAGAACTCAAGTGGTGCCACAGAGCTCAAGTGGTGCCACGCTGAAGGGTCGAAGAAGTAGCGTAGTGTAGCTGTCGCTACAAAACCAACCACGGGACCAAAGTCGCCACCACGGAGCTCAAGTGGTGCCACGCTGACGGGTCGAAGTAGTAGCGTAGTGTAGCTATCGGTACAAAACCAACGACGGGACGAACGTCGCCACCACGGAGCTCAAGTGGTGCCACGCTGAGGGTCGAAGAAGTAGCGTAGAGTAGCTATCGGTACAAAACGAACCACGGGACCAAAGTCGCCACCACGGAGCTCAAGTGGGGCCTCAGAGCTCAAGTGGTGCCACGCTGAAGGGTCGAAGAAGTAGCGTAGTGTAGCTATCGATACAAAACCTACCACGGGACCAACGTCGCCACCACGGAGCTCAAGTGGTGCCACGCTGAGGGTCGAAGAAGTAGCGTAGAGTAGCTATCGGTACAAAACGAACCACGGGACCAAAGTCGCCACCACGGAGCTCAAGTGGGGCCTCAGAGCTCAAGTGGTGCCACGCTGAAGGGTCGAAGAAGTAGCGCAGTGTAGCTATCGATACAAAACCTACCACGGGACCAACGTCGCCACCTCAGAACTCAAGTGGTGCCACAGAGCTCAAGTGGTGCCACGCTGAAGGGTCGAAGAAGTAGCGTAGTGTAGCTGTCGCTACAAAACCAACCACGGGACCAAAGTCGCCACCACGGAGCTCAAGTGGTGCCACGCTGACGGGTCGAAGTAGTAGCGTAGTGTAGCTATCGGTACAAAACCAACGACGGGACGAACGTCGCCACCACGGAGCTCAAGTGGTGCCACAGAGCTCAAGTGGTGCCACGCTGAAGGGTCGAAGAAGTAGCGTAGTGTAGCTATCGCTGCAAAAAGAACCGCGGGACCAACGTCGCAACAACGGAGCTCAAGTGGTGCCACACTGAAGGGTCGAAGAAGTAGCGTAGTGTAGCTATCGGTACAAAACCAACCACGGGACCAACGTCGCCACCACGGAGCTCAAGTGGTGCCACAGAGCTCAAGTGGTGCCACGCTGAAGGGTCGAAGAAGTAGCGTAGTGTAGCTATCGATACAAAACCAACCACGGGACCAACGTCGCCACCTCAGAACTCAAGTGGTGCCACAGAGCTCAAGTGGTGCCACGCTGAAGGGTCGAAGAAGTAGCGTAGTGTAGCTATCGGTACAAAACCAACCACGGGACCAAAGTCGCCACCACGGAGCTCAAGTGGTGCCACGCTGACGGGTCGAAGTAGTAGCGTAGTGTAGCTATCGGTACAAAACCAACGACGGGACGAACGTCGCCACCACGGAGCTCAAGTGGTGCCACAGAGCTCAAGTGGTGCCACGCTGAAGGGTCGAAGAAGTAGCGTAGTGTAGCTATCGCTGCAAAAAGAACCACGGGACCAACGTCGCAACCACGGAGCTCAAGTGGTGCCACAGAGCTCAAGCAGTGCCACGCTGAAGGGTCGAAGAAGTAGCCTAGTGTAGCTATCGCTACAAAAAGAACCACGGGACCAACGTCGCCACCATGGAGCTCAAGTGGTGCCACGCTGAAGGGTCGAAGAAGTAGCGTAGTGTAGCTATCGGTACAAAAGCAACCACGGGACCAACGTCGCCACCACGTAGCTCAAGTGGTGCCACGCCGAAGGGTCGAAGAAGTAGCGTAGTGTAGCTATCGGTACAAAACCAACCACGGGACCAACGTCGCCACTACGGAGCTCAAGTGGTGCCACAGAGCTCAAGCGGTGCCACGCTGAAGGGTCGAAGAAGTAGCGTAGTGTAGCTATCGCTATAAAAAGAACCACGGGACCAACGTCGCCACCATGGAGCTCAAGTAGTGCCACATAGCTCAAGCAGTGCCACGCTGAAGGGTCGAAGAAGTAGCGTAGTGTAGCTATCGCTACAAAAAGAACCACGGGACCAACGTCGCCACCATGGAGCTCAAGTGGTGCCACGCTGAAGGGTCGAAGAAGTAGCGTAGTGTAGCTATCGGTACAAAACCAACCACGGGACCAACGTCGCCACCACGTAGCTCAAGTGGTGCCACGCCGAAGGGTCGAAGAAGTAGCGTAGTGTAGCTATCGGTACAAAACCAACCACGGGACCAACGTCGCCACCACGGAGCTCAAGTGGTGCCACAGAGCTCAAGTGGTGCCACGCTGAAGGGTCGAAGAAGTAGCGTAGTGTAGCTATCGCTGCAAAAAGAACCACGGGACCAACGTCGCAACCACGGAGCTCAAGTGGTGCCACAGAGCTCAAGCAGTGCCACGCTGAAGGGTCGAAGAAGTAGCCTAGTGTAGCTATCGCTACAAAAAGAACCACGGGACCAACGTCGCCACCATGGAGCTCAAGTGGTGCCACGCTGAAGGGTCGAAGAAGTAGCGTAGTGTAGCTATCGGTACAAAAGCAACCACGGGACCAACGTCGCCACCACGTAGCTCAAGTGGTGCCACGCTGAAGGGTCGAAGAAGTAGCGTAGTGTAGCTATCGCTACAAAAAGAAGCACGGGACCAACGTCGCCACCACGGAGCTCAAATGGTGCCACAGAGCTCAAGCGGTGCCACGCTGAAGGGTCGAAGAAGTCGCGTAGTGTATCTATCGCTACAAAAGCAACCCCACGGGATCAACGTCGCCACCACGGAGCTCAAGTGGTGCCACAGAGCTCAAGTGGTGCCACGCTGAAGGCTCGAAGGAGTAGCGTAGAGTAGCTATCGGTACAAAGCCAACCACGGGACCAACGTCGCCACCACGGAGCGCAAGCGGTGCCACGCTGAAGAGTCGAAGAAGTAGCGTAGAGTAGCTATCGGTACAAAACCAACCACGGGACCAAAGTCGCCACCACGGAGCTCAAGTGGTGCCACAGATCTCAAGTGGTGCCAAGCTTAAGAGTCGAAGAAGTAGCGTAGTGTAGCTATCGGTACAAAACCAACCACGGGACCAACGTCGCCACCACGGAGCTCAAGTCGTGCCACGCTGAAGGGTCAAATAAGTAGCGTAGTGTAGCTATCGGTACCAAACCAACCACGGGACCAACGTCGCCACCACGTAGCTCAAGTGGTGCCACAGAGCTCAAGTGGTGCCACGCTGAAGGGTCGAAGAAGTAGCGTAGTGTAGCTATCGATACAAAACCAACCACGGGACCAACGTCGCCACAACGGAACTCAAGTGGTGCCACACTGAAGGGTCGAAGAATTAGCGTAGTGTAGCTATTGGTACAAAACCAACCACGGGACCAACGTCGCCACCACGGAGCTCAAGTGGCGCCACAGAGCTCAAGTGGTGCCACGCTTAAGGGTCGAAGAAGTAGCGTAGTGTAGCTATCGATAAAAAACCAACCACGGGACCAACGTCGCCACCGCGGAACTCAAGTGGTGCCACAGAGCTCAAGTGGTGCCACGCTGAAGGGTCGAAGAAGTAGCGTAGTGTAGCTATCGCAACAAAAAGAACCACGGGACCAACATCGCCACCACGGAGATCAAGTGGTGCCACGCTGAAGGGTCGAAGAAGTAGCGTAGTGTAGCTATCGGTACATAAACCAACGACGGGACCAAGAAGTAGCGTAGTGTAGCTATCGGTACAAAACCAACCACGGGACCAAAGTCGCCACCACGGAGCTCAAGTGGTGCCACAGAGCTCAAGTGGTGCCACGCTGAAGGGTCGAAGAAGTAGCGTAGTGTAGCTATCGATACAAAACCAACCACGGGACCAACGTCGCCACCGCGGAACTCAAGTGGTGCCACGGAGCTCAAGTGGTGCCCCGCTGAAGGGTCGAAGAAATATCGTAGTGTATCTATCGCTACAAAAAGAACCACGGGACCAACGTCGCCACCACGGAGCTCAAGTGGTGCCACGCTGAAGGGTCGAAGAAGTAGCGTAGTGTAGCTATCGGTACAAAACCAACGACGGGACCAACGTCGCCACCACGGAGCTCAAGTGGTGCCACAGAGCTCAAGTGGTGCCACGCTGAAGGGTCGAAGAAGTAGCATAGTGTAGCTATCGCTGCAAAAAGAACCACGGGACCAACGTCGCAACAACGGAGCTCCAGTGGTGCCACGCTGAAGGGTCGAAGAAGTAGGGTAGTGTAGCTATCGGTACAAAACCAACGACGGGACCAACGTCGCCACCACGGAGCTCAAGTGGTGCCACAGAGCTCAAGTGGTGCCACGCTGAAGGGTCGAAGAAGTAGCATAGTGTAGCTATCGCTGCAAAAATAACCACGGGACCAACATCGCCACCACGGAGCTCAAGTGGTGCCACGCTGAAGGGTAGAAGAAGTAGCGTAGTGTAGCTATCGGTACAAAACCAAAGACGGGACCAACGTCGCTACCACGGAGCTCAAGTGGTGCCACAGAGCTCAAGTGGTGCCACGCTGAAGGGTCGAAGAAGTAGCGTAGTGTAGCTATCGGTACAAAACCAACCACGGGACCAACGTCGCCACTACGGAGCTCAAGTGGTGCCACGCTGACGGGTCGAAGTAGTAGCGTAGTGTAGCTATCGGTACAAAACCAACAACGGGACGAACGTCGCCACCACGGAGCTCAAGTGGTGCCACAGAACTCAAGCAGTGCCACGCTGAAGGGTCGAAGAAGTAGCCTAGTGTAGCTATCGCTACAAAAAGAACCACGGGATCAACGTCGCCACCATGGAGCTCAAGTGGTGCCACGCTGAAGGGTCGAAGAAGTAGCGTAGTGTAGCTATCGGTACAAAAGCAACCACGGGACCAACGTCGCCACCACGTAGCTCAAGTGGTGCCACGCTGAAGGGTCGAAGAAGTAGCGTAGTGTAGCTATCGCTATAAAAAGAACCACGGGACCAACGTCGCCACCATGGAGCTCAAGTAGTGCCACATAGCTCAAGCAGTGCCACGCTGAAGGGTCGAAGAAGTAGCGTAGTGTAGCTATCGCTACAAAAAGAAGCACGGGACCAACGTCGCCACCACGGAGCTCAAATGGTGCCACAGAGCTCAAGCGGTGCCACGCTGAAGGGTCGAAGAAGTCGCGTAGTGTATCTATCGCTACAAAAGCAGCCCCACGGGACCAACGTCGCCACCACGGAGCTCAAGTGGTGCCACAGAGCTCAAGTGGTGCCACGCTGAAGGGTCGAAGGAGTAGCGTAGAGTAGCTATCGGTACAAAGCCAACCACGGGACCAACGTCGCCACCACGGAGCGCAAGCGGTGCCACGCTGAAGGGTCGAAGGAGTAGCGTAGAGTAGCTATCGGTACAAAACCAACCACGGGACCAAAGTCGCCACCACGGAGCTCAAGTGGTGCCACAGATCTCAAGTGGTGCCAAGCTGAAGAGTCGAAGAAGTAGCGTAGTGTAGCTATCGGTACAAAACCAACCACGGGACCAACGTCGCCACCACGGAGCTCAAGTCGTGCCATGCTGAAGGGTCAAATAAGTAGCGTAGTGTAGCTATTGTACCAAACCAACCACGCGACCAACGTCACCACCACGGAGCTCAAGTGGTGCCACAGAGCTCACGTGGTGCCACGCTGAAGGGTCGAAGAAGTAGCGTAGTGTAGCTATCGATACAAAACCAACCTCGGGACCAACGTCGACACAACGGAACTCAAGTGGCGCCACACTGAAGGGTCGAAGAATTAGCGTAGTGTAGCTATTGGTACAAAACCAACCACGGGACCAACGTCGCCACCACGGAGCTCAAGTGGCGCCACAGAGCTCAAGTGGTGCCACGCTTAAGGGTCGAAGAAGTAGCGTAGTGTAGCTATCGATAAAAAACCAACCACGGGACCAACGTCGCCACCGCGGAACTCAAGTGGTGCCACAGAGCTCAAGTGGTGCCACGCTGAAGGGTCGAAGAAGTAGCGTAGTGTAGCTATCGGTACATAAACCAACGACGGGACCAAGAAGTAGCGTAGTGTAGCTATCGGTACAAAACCAACCACGGGACCAAAGTCGCCACCACGGAGCTCAAGTGGTGCCACAGAGCTCAAGTGGTGCCACGCTGAAGGGTCGAAGAAGTAGCGTAGTGTATCTATCGCTACAAAAAGAACCACGGGACCAACATCGCCACCACGGAGCTCAAGTGGTGCCACGCTGAAGGGTCGAAGAAGTAGCGTAGCGTAACTATCGGTACATAAACCAACGACGGGACCAAGAAGTAGCGTAGTGTAGCTATCGGTACAAAACCAACCACGGGACCAAAGTCGCCACCACGGAGCTCAAGTGGTGCCACAGAGCTCAAGTGGTGCCACGCTGAAGGGTCGAAGAAGTAGCGTAGTGTATCTATCGCTACAAAAAGAACCACGGGACCAACGTCGCCACCACGGAGCTCAAGTGGTGCCACGCTGAAGGGTCGAAGAAGTAGCGTAGTGTAGCTATCGGTACAAAACCAACGACGGGACCAACGTCGCCACCACGGAGCTCAAGTGGTGCCACAGAGCTCAAGTGGTGCCACGCTGAAGGGTCGAAGAAGTAGCATAGTGTAGCTATCGCTGCAAAAAGAACCACGGGACCAACGTCGCAACAACGGAGCTCCAGTGGTGCCACGCTGAAGGGTCGAAGAAGTAGGGTAGTGTAGCTATCGCTACAAAAAGAACCACGGGACCAACATCGCAACCACGGAGCTCAAGTGGTGCCACAGAGCTCAAGCAGTGCCACGATGAAGGGTCCAAGAAGTAGCATAGTGTAGCTGTCGCTACAAAAAGAACCACGGGACCAACGTCGCAACAACGGAGCTCCAGTGGTGCCACGCTGAAGGGTCGAAGAAGTAGGGTAGTGTAGCTATCGCTACAAAAAGAACCACGGGACCAACATCGCAACCACGGAGCTCAAGTGGTGCCACAGAGCTCAAGCAGTGCCACGATGAAGGGTCCAAGAAGTAGCATAGTGTAGCTATCGCTGCAAAAAGAACCACGGGACCAACGTCGCAACAACGGAGCTCCAGTGGTGCCACGCTGAAGGGTCGAAGAAGTAGGGTAGTGTAGCTATCGCTACAAAAAGAACCACGGGACCAACATCGCAACCACGGAGCTCAAGTGGTGCCACAGAGCTCAAGCAGTGCCACGATGAAGGGTCCAAGAAGTAGCATAGTGTAGCTATCGCTGCAAAAAGAACCACGGGACCAACGTCGCAACAACGGAGCTCCAGTGGTGCCACGCTGAAGGGTCGAAGAAGTAGGGTAGTGTAGCTATCGCTACAAAAAGAACCACGGGACCAACATCGCAACCACGGAGCTCAAGTGGTGCCACAGAGCTCAAGCAGTGCCACGATGAAGGGTCCAAGAAGTAGCATAGTGTAGCTGTCGCTACAAAAAGAACCACGGGACCAACATCGCAACCACGGAGCTCAAGTGGTGCCACAGAGCTCAAGCAGTGCCACGATGAAGGGTCCAAGAAGTAGCATAGTGTAGCTATCGCTACAAAAAGAACCACGGGACCAACATCGCAACCACGGAGCTCAAGTGGTGCCACAGAGCTCAAGCAGTGCCACGATGAAGGGTCCAAGAAGTAGCCTAGTGTAGCTGTCGCTACAAAAAGAACCACGGGACCAACGTCGCCACCATGGAGCTCAAGTGGTGCCACGCTGAAGGGTCGAAGAAGTAGCGTAGTGTAGCTATCTGTACAAAAGCAACCACGGGACCAACGTCGCCACCACGTAGCTCAAGTGGTGCCACAGAGCTCAAGTGGTGCCACGCTGAAGGGTCGAAATATTCGCGTAGTGTAGCTATCGCTACAAAAACAACCCCACGTGACCAACGTCGCCACCACGGAGCTCAATTGGTGCCACAGAGCTCAAGTGGTGCCACGCTGAAGGGACGAAGAAGCAGCGTAGTGTAGCTATCGCTATAAAAACAACCACAGGACCAACGTCGCCATCCCGGAGCTAAAGTGGTGCCACTGAGCTCAAGTGGTGCCACGCTGAAGGGTCGAAGAATTAGCGTAGTGTAGCTATTGGTACAAAACCAACCACGGGACCAACGTCGCCACCACGGTGCTGAAGTGGTGCAAAGCTGAAGGGTCAAACAAGTAGCGTAGTGTAGCTATCGCTACAAAACAACCACAGGACCAACGTCGCCACCACGGAGCTCAAGTGGTGCCACAGAGCTCAAGTGGTGCCACGCTGAAGAGTCGCAGAAGTAGCGTAGTGTAGCTATCGCTACAAAAATAACCACGGCACCAACGGCGCCGCCACGGAGCTCAAGTGGTGGCACGCTGAAGGGTCGAAGAAGTAGCGTAGTTTAGCTATCGCTACAGAAACAACCACGTGACCAACGGCGCCAGCACTGAGCTCAAGTGGTGCCACGCTGAACAGTCGAAGTAGGGTAGTGTAGCTATCGCTACAAAACCACGGGACCAACGTCGCCACCACGGTGCTGAAGTGGTGCCACGCTGAACAGTCGAAGAAGTAGGGTAGTGTAGCTATCGCTACAAAAACAACCACGGGACCAATGCCGCCACCACGGTGCTGAAGTGGTGCAACGCTGAAGGGTCGAAGAAGTAGCGTAGTGTAGCTATCGCTACAACAACCACGGGACCAACGGCGACACCACAGAGCTCAAGTGGTGCCACAGAGCTGAAGTGGTGCCACGCTGAAGGGTCGAAGAAGTAGTGTAGTGTAGCTATCGCTACAAAAACAACCACGGGACCAACGTCGCCACCACGGTGCTGAAGTGGTGCAACGCTGAAGGGTCGAAGAAGTAGCGTAGTGTAGCTATCGCTACAAGAACAACCACGGGACCAACGGCGACACCACGGAGCTCAAGTGGTGCCACAGAGCTCGAATGGTGCCTCGCTGAAGGGTCGAAGAAGTAGCGTAGTGTAGCTACCGCTACTGGAACAACCACGGGATCAACAGCGACACCACGGAGCTCAAGTGGTGCCACAGAGCTCAAGTGGTGCCTCGCTGAAGGGTCGAAGATGTAGTGTAGTGTAGCTATCACTACAAAAACAACCACAGGACCAACGGCGACACCACGGAGCTCAAGTGGTGCCACAGAGCTTAAGTGGTGCCACGCTGAAGGGTCGAAGAAGTAGCTTAGTGTAGCTATGGCTACAAAAACAATCACGGGACCAACGGCGCCAGCACGGAGCTCAAGTGGCGCCACGCTTAAGGGTCGAAGAAGAAGCGTAGTGTAGCTATCGCTACAAAAACAACCACGTGACCAAAGGCGCCAGCACGGAGCTCAAGTGGTGCAACGCTGAAGGGTCGAAGAAGTAGCGTAGTGTAGCTATCGCTACAAAAGCAACCATGTCACCAATGGCGCCAGCACGGAGCTCAAGTGGCGCCACGCTTAAGGGTCGAAGAAGTAGCGTAGTGTAGCTATCGCTGCAAAAACAACCACGTCACCAAAGGCGCCAGCACTGAGCTCAAGTGGTGCCACGCTGAAGGGTCGAAGAAGTAACGTAGTGTAGTTGTCGGTACAAAAACAACCACGTGACCAACGGCTCCAGCGCGGAGCTCAAGTGGTGCCACGCTGAAGGCTCGAAGAAGTAGCGTAGTGTAGTTATCGCTACAAAAACAACCACGTGACCAACGGCTCCAGCGCGGAGCTCAAGTGGTGCCACGCTGAAGGGTCGAAGAAGTAGCGTAGTGTAGTTATCGCTACAAAAATAACCACGTGACCAACGGCACCAGCACGGAGCTCAAGTGGTGCCACGCTGAAGGGTCGAAGAAGTAGCGTAGTGTAGCTATCGCTACAAAAACAACCACGTCACCAACGGCGCCAGCACGGAGCTCAAGTGGTGCCACGCTTAAGGGTCGAAGAAGTATTGCAGCGTAGCTATCGCTACAAAAACAAACCCAAGCGCTGCACACAGGAAGCCCATGAAAGCAGCCTCTGGACGCACGAGAAGTGGATTTCCCGCACAGCTTGAAACATGATGGCGGACCCTCGCGCAACTCTGAAGAACACCAACTAGAGCACGCGCGGCGCGCCGTTGCTCGGCTGCATATAAACAGCGGGTGCCAAATGGTCCCTAGTCAGATGCGCGATGCGTGAAGACGCAGAATGTCAGCGCACGTAGTCAGTACCACAGCAGCACAGGCTATTCGAAGCCACATCGACGGAACACGAAGCTGTAGCATGGTACAAGGCGGGTCAGCAGAGAGTTCAAGAAGCGAGAACTGTCTTGCTCCTCAAACAAGGAGTTTACCAAACTAAGGAAACCCGTTTAACCAGCGGTTCGCTATTGCGTACACACTAGGTTTAGCCGGAGCTTAACCAGCAGAAATTTTTTATTCCATTCTGTAACCACCTAGGGTACAATGGCAACCACTGGGTTACGAGTAGCGGTATAACCAATAAAGATGTGACCCGAAACGCGAGAAGTAGAGCTTAACGCTTTATTACAATATCGTTGCTATGGAGGCCGCCATCTTGGATTGTAACCGCGGAATCAGCATAATTCAGAGGCTCGGAAGGCAACCAATAGAGCTACAGTGTACTACAGTGAAACACTCTAGTTCACCACAACGCTCTAAAACAGGACCGCTAGCAGGAAACAAGCGTTCATATTTTGCTCTCACGGCACCCTTAAAATACCCAACATGACAGTTAGCCAGACATGCGTCTTACCTCCAATCTCCTGCGAAAAAAAAAATGGGTGGTGGTTTGGAGTTGCTAAGCACGAAATATTGTGCCAAAGAACGGTTTTAGAGCAAAAGCTCTACTCCTCCTAACCAAAACTAAGATTGACCTTCAAGTGGCCCCGGGTTCGAACCCGACCGCAGCGGCAGCGTTTCGATGGAGGCGAAACGCTACGGCGCCCGTGTGCTATGCGTTGTAAGTGCACGTTAAAAGATCCCTAGGTGGAGACCTACAGTACGTCACCTCTTTCTTCCTTACTCCTTTCACTACCTCCTTTATCCCTTTCCTTACAGCATGGTTCGGGTGTCTATCAAGATGTGACAGTTACTGCGCCATTTCATTTTCTCGTAAAAAAAGAAAACAAATGTGCCGTCGGCGTTCACTGGCGTTGACGACGTTGTACAGGCCGTTAATTTTAACGCGCACAACTGGCTCCGTGGGTCAGTGGACACCTCAATCTCGCTTACATGCACGTGGAGGTGGTGTCCAACTGCAAAAGTCTGCTTTGATTGCGTCCCGCACATAGGATGGCAGCACGCCCAACCTGCCTCCCTGGCGGGTGGCAGTTAATGGTTGCTCGCGAGTGGCTGGTCACGCAATGAACGCTGGGGCCTATTGCTGCAATTCCGCATGTCCGACGCAACGCTGTCAGCGCTAATGCAGGCAGCCCACATCTCTCGCACCACCGCCAAGCAGTGGTAGTAGTAAGTGGTTTTTATTAAAATAATAAAAAAGGAAGGAAAAGATTTTTGCTATCCCCAGCATCTGCCATCGATACTTATTTATTTATTTTTTACATGCCTACAGCGTCCTGGCGGGCATTAGTACAGGGGGAAAAGAAAAAAAAAACAATATAAGTGCACAGATAATATATAATACAAATTCAGCTGCAATTTCAAAGGCAGGAAACAAGCAGTGAAAAATAAAACGATACGTATACACGTAGTTGTCTTGATATCTGCGTCACTTAATCACACTGCATCATGGTAAGTGGAAAAACAGGCATGAGAAGTTAAAAGCAATGCTAAGACCCATTAAAAAGAATATTTTTCAGATCCTGGATAAAATACGAAGGGGTCCTGGAAACAATTTCTCCAGGCAAACAATTCCACTCATGTATCGTTTTAGGGAAGAAGCTGTTCTTAAGGAAGTTTATCCGGCAAGCATATTCACGCACTTTTCGGGAATGGTCCGTTCGTGCCGATACATATGTTGGTTTCTTTAGATATCTTTGTCGATGCCTGTTGTAGAGTAAAAGATATAAAATAGCGACAAACGCAGGTATTTTCTTCTGGTTTCAAGCAGCGGCCATCCCAGGTTTTTGGAAAGATCGCGAGATCTTTTCGAAAGTCCCTGAAGCACCTGAGCTCGGGCAGCGGAAATAAAGGATAGCAGGCAGAATGGAGAAATGAAATGAAAGAGGTCAGGGGACAGGAAGAGAGGATATGGGGAGAGGTAATATTCACAACCTATTTACACAATAAGAAATGTGTCCAGGTTGTGCGCGTGATTATTTCATGATGAAGCAATAAAAACACACGCGCACAACACTGTGTTGGCTACAACTGTAGTGGGGCGCCCATTTGTTAACCGTCCAAGGAAGAACTCGCGGAGCGTTCGGTCACTGCGTTTAATTGCCTGGCGGAGCACAGTCGGGACGTCAAGGACGTCTGTTTGGGTAATTCACAGAGACTCACCAGGGTTCGCTCACGGGTGCGCGCACTGCCCTACGGCCACAATAGCGTCTTGAGGGAGTCTGGTAGTATGCCGAGCGCCCTATAGGTCGCAAGCATATAGCGATGGGCATCGGCGAACGCGGCACAGTGAAGGAGCAGGTGCTGTAGTGTTTCCACTGCACCGCATCCGTCACACACATCACTCGTCACGATTCCGTGACGCTCCCGTCGTTCCCCGGGCCACACGCAGCCAATACGCGTGCGGAGGATCATTACACGTTGCGACCGCGTAAGTGCGCGACAGCCGGTGATGCTGTCGATGTGCTCACCTCCTGCGATGCGTGGGTGGGGGTGATGCTTTCGGAGATGGTCGTGGATGACCGCACGCACGTCCTCCAGAGCAAGGAGCAGATGGCTGGCAGGTAGTTGATGTGCGGCGGTCGCGATGTCAAAGCGTGATATAGACGTGCACTGACCCAGGGAGTCAGTTATGCGCTCTTCCTTTCCTCAAAATCACCGGCGTCTAGAACGTTCCCAACGCCAACGCCAATGGACACAATGAATGCCGACGGCTTTCGCTTTGGATATCTCCATTTCATGATGAATATGGATTGTTTAGGGTGATCGTTTCCTTCCTTTTTACAAATATTTTAATAAAAACCACTGCCACCACCATGGCGCAAGGGCGTCTATGGCCAAACAGCGCCATGGGACAAGATATTTTTCGATTACTCAAAGTTGGGTCCAAAGACCCATTTTCAAAGCATTTCACCCCTTACTAGCCGAGCATCAGGCTAGGGGGCAGCTTCTACCCATTGTATCCACATTTGTAGAACGGCTGTCGCGTGCTTGTAGCGAGCCTCAGACGCTTAGCAAGCACCCCTGCTTTTCGCCTGATTCCAGGCTCAGTCAGGTTGAGCCACTGCCAGTTTTTAAGAGCGTTAGCTCTTATTCGTCACTTGTCTCGATTTCGTGGTGTCTGCTACCACCTCCCTTCGGCGTGAAGTTTTCCAAGTCCGAGGAATTCTAGATGGCGGCCCACATAATAAACTGGTATAGCAACCCAATTGGTGATTGATTGGTGACGTAATTAGTATATCGAATTAATGAATGATTGTTGAGGTCGCTGATTTTGTGGCGTCATAATTAACTAGTCGCGTGATTATGGTTACCCGCTTATTCTAAGTAGTTATTGAGTTCATCCTAAAACGAATTAGATATTTGAAATTGTCTAGATGATTAGAACATGTAAGACATCAAAATAAACTAATGAAGTTAATATTTATAGTTAGGCTTAAATTCATTGCTTATAATCATTTAACCGATGACCACTCGATAGATCACAATTTCATACCTCAGGGTCACTTTTCATCACATAATTTAGGAATGCGCCGATTCCCCGGGCACCCATTTAAACATCAACTGCAGAGAAGCCAGGGAAGTTTTGCTGCGGAGCAAGGACCCCGCCATCCAGAAGCAAGCCACCCGTAGCGGCTGAGACCGTGAAGAAGTAGTGAATTTTCACTTGTCCATAGTCTGCGGAGCATCCCGTACCCGCCTCCGGGACCGCGGATTTTGTGGCGAAGAGTGAACTGGCGGAGACTGCAAACAGGAACATTCTTCAACCTATACATTCTACACAAAATGTACCCTACACAATTCAAGGACACATGCCCGTGGTGCGGGGCAACCCCCACGCTATACCACATTACATGGGAGTGCAAACGCAATTATGCATTCCACAAACTCAAAACCCCGAGTGCGGAGCAATGGGAGGGTCTGCCCACAAGCAGCGAGCTCACATCCCAAAGGGCCCTTGTACAGCACGCATGCGAAGCAGCAGGACTCAGCGGAGCCCTGGAATAGGGGCCCGACCTTGCGAAGAGGCCAGACGTCAACGATGAATACGACGGCCCACCGCTAATCTCATTGAGATTTCAATAAATGTTTTTTTTTCTCTCTCTCTCTCTCTCGGTTGGCAATAAAGTTTCGATTCATTCATTCATTCTGGAACGAAAATGATCCAGCACCGACGCCAACGACGACGAAGCGCTTGCGCCCTCGTTTACTGAGGTAAAGAAGAAGGAGAAGAGGCCTTGGTCGTTGACATTTGGTTGAGGTTGTTGCGTTCCCCTTTTCCCCATCACCGTGGACCTTCTCAGCCGCACCATCCCGATGTCAACGACAGAGGCCAGTCAACAGCCCGCCGCCCCGTGGCAGCCAGTCACCTGCTCCGGTGCCATCCGGCAGCGGAACCCCGCTGTGTTCAGCGGCCACAGCGACCAGGATGTGGAAGATTGGCTGGAATTGTACGAACGAGTGAGCCGTCATAACAACTGGAACGACCGCGTCAAGCTTACCAATGTCATCTTCTACCTCAGCGATGTCGCGAACCTCTGGTTCCGCAGCCACGAGGCCGACATTCCCACTCGGGCCGTTCTAAGGAGCACACTTGCGGAGGTTTTCGGCCTTCCCGCCGTGCGGAAACTGCGCGCTGTACAAAGCTTGCGCGTAGCTTGCGCGTCCGAGCTCAGCACACGGACCAGACTCTCATAACTAGCTACACTGAAGACGTAGTTGACGTCTGCAAGCGTGTTGATCCGGCTATGTCAGAGGCTGACAAGATCAAGCACATCATGAAAGGTATCGACGACGATGCATTTCAGATGTTGCTGGCGAAAAGCCCCACCACCGTTGCCTCGGTGTATACCCTGTGCCAAAGTTTCGACGAGTTGCGCAAGAAACGTCTTTGCGCTCGTCGGCCTCCGCCGCCTGCCGACATCTCCGGCTTCGCCATTAACCCCGATTTACTTGCTACCATAAAAGACTTCGTGCGGGACGACGTCGCCCGACAGCTCTCGCTCCTATCTCGCCAACAACAGTCACCGCCCGCCCTCAGCGCTGAGATCCGGCACACCATCACGCAGGAGGTCGCTGATGCACTCCCTACTCTTCGGCAACCAGCTTCCTTGGCTCCCCAGGTCGGTCTTCTCCCGATCCCGCCAACCCCTGTTGCTGCCCCATTGAGCTACGGTCCTCCAGTTGCCGCGCCGCCTGCCCCCGCTCCCGCTCCCCTCACGTATGCCGAAGCTGTCACACGACCACCGCGACCGCAGGCTTATGCGTACGTTCCTCCAGCAGTGCCTACGCCTGTTGCTCCACGAAACCGCTTCACGCCCGCTCCCTACAACCCTTGGCGCACAGCTGACAATAGACCGATATGCTACGCCTGCAGTCTTCCGGGTCACGTCGCGCGCCTCTGTCGACGCACTCTTCATGCGCCTGTCCACGCTCTGCCGGTTACCCCGATGTTGACCGCACCTTTCGCCCACCTTTCGGACCACCACCCCATGGGATCTGTCCTGACCGCGAGCTCAGTCGCCAGCCCTACGTTTCCCACCGCTCGCCTTCCCCTCGCCGCCGCTCACTGTCACCCATGAGGCATAGCAACTTCCCCACCGATTCGAAAAACTAGCAGCCGCAGTTCCTGCGGCACGAACTGCGCACTCATCGCCGTGCTGAAGTCCTCGTCTTTCTGCGGCGAATCTTGATGGGTTTGTAGACGGTGTCAAGACACTTGCGCTTGTGGACATTGGGGCCCCCGTTTCTGTAATTCACGAAAACTTCTGCCGCTGGCTTCGCAAAGTTACCACTCCATCTTCTGGACTCTCATTCCGTACAGCCAGCGCCGAGCCCGTTCATCCTTCTGCCACTTGCACAGCACACATCGTCATCGCCGATGGTTTATATGTTGTCGAATTTTTAGCCCTCCCTGCAAGCTCCCTTGACGTCGTTCTTGGATGGGATTTTCTATCCCTCCACTGTGCCGTTTTTGACTGTGCCCGTGCGCACGTCGTCTTCTCTCCGCTCTGCGATGCGCCCTTCGACGAGCCTCCGATTCACCGTGCTGCTAAGCTTGTCGCTGAGGACACTGACATACACCCCCCCCCCCCCCCCCACAGGGCCGTGCTCGTCCCAGTTTGCGCCGCCTCTGTTTCTGACGCCACTGTTCTCTTCACGCCTTCGCCCATCCTTGCCTCTCGCCGACACATATCTCCTCCCTTCGCCGTCACAGACATTCACCACGGTGCTGCCGCCATTCTCGTCTCTAACACCTCATTCTCCGCGCTCTCCCTGCTCCGTGGCGAGTGCATCGGCCATTTTGAAACCGCTGACTTGATATCTTCCTTGGACGCTGATCTGACCTCCTCCAGTGCCGACGTCGCTGCCCTCACCCCATGTCGCGCTACTCCAGATCACCCACCGTCTTCGGACATTTTCGACCGTTCCATTGACCGCGCTCTCGACACGGCTCACCGCGCGCAGCTCCTTGCCCTGCTGCACCACTTTCACTCATCGCTTGACTACCAGTCCACTTCTTTGGGCCGTGCGACCACTTCCGAGCACCACATTGACACCGGCACCCATGCTCCTCTCCGCCAGTGCCCCTACCGTGTGTCGCCTCCTGAGCGCCGCGCCATAACTGAGCAAGTTGACGACATGCTACAACGCGGTATTATTCAACCATCCGCTAGTCCTTGGTCATCCCCCGTCGTCCTGGGGAAAAAGATGGATGGCTCGAAACAATTTTGCGTGGACTATCGCCGGCTTAACAAAATTACGCGCAAAGACTTCTACCCGCTACCATATATTGATGACGCCCTTGACTGCTTGCAAGGCGCCGACTTCTTCTCCTCCCTAGATCTCTGTTCCGGCTATTGGCAAGTCCCGATGGCTGAGTCCGACCGTCCTAAACGGCGTTCGTCACCCCTGACGGACTCCATGAGTTAAACGTGATGCCATTCGGCCGGTGTAACGTTCCCGCAACGTTTGAAGGACTGATGGACAACATCTTGCGCGGCCTCAAGTGGAACGTTTGTCTCTGCTATTTAGATGATGTGTTCTCGCCCGATTTTCCGACGCATCTCAGGCGCTTGCGCCAGGTACTGAGCTGCCGCACCAATGCTGGTCTTCGGCTTAATCTCAAAAAATGTCACTTTGACGCCCAGCAGCTGACAGTACTCGGCCACCTCGCCTCCAAAGACGGCGTCCTGCCATATCCTGACAAACACCGTGCTGTGGCTGACTTCCATAAACCGACTTCTACAAAACAGGTGCGATGATTTGTGGGTCTCTGCTCCTATTTTCGGCGATTTGTCCCCAATTTCGCCTCTATCGTCGCGCCCCTTACGAAACTCCTTAATGGTCCCGCCGACCTGTCTACGTGGGACTCAGCCTGCGACGACGCTTTTGCTGCGCTCCGTCGTTTTCTGACCTCACCACCTCTCCTTCGCCGTCACGAACCTAGTGCTCCTACTGAGGTCCACACCGACGCAAGCGGAATCGGCCTCGGCGCTGTCCTTGCCCAGCACAAGCCCGAAATTTCTGAATACGTCGTTGCGTACGCCAGCCGTGCCCTCAGCAAAGCTGGGTCGAACTACTGCGTGACGGAAAAGGAGTGTCTCGCCGTAGTGTGGGCTCTAATAAAACTCCGCCCATACTTATATGGCCGTCCGTTCACTGTCGTCACTGACCAGCACGCCTTGTGCTGGCTGGCCTCACTCAAAGATCCCTCAGGGCGCCTTGGCCGCTGGGCCTTCCGTCTTCGGGAATTCGATATTACTGTAGTTCACCGGTCGAGCCGCAAGCACTCCGACGCAGACGCCTTGTCACGCTCGCCACTGCCCTTTTCTGCGACCTCTTCGCTAATATCTGATTCCGTACTCGCAGCGCTCACTACCATGGACATGCCCCTTCAGCAACGCCAAGACCCATGGAATTCATCTTTGCTCTACGTACTTCGTGCGCACTCTGTGGCCTCCTTCCCTCGGGCCCTTCGTCGCCAAGCTTCCCATTTTGCCCTCCGCGACGATCTTCTGTACCGCCGTAACTATCGTCCAGACGGCTGAAAGTGGATTTTTGTGATTCCACGACATCTCCGATCTGAGATCTGCGAACACCACCATGCCGACCCTCAGAGCGCTCACGCCGGCTCGCTGAAAACGTACAAGCGACTACGCCAGAGATACTATTGACGGGGCATGTACAACTTCGTTCGTCGCTACGTTCGCTCCTGTGCTGCTTGTCCGCATCGGAAGTCGACACCTCGCCCTTCGACTGCCCCGTTACAGCCAATACCATGTGCGGCTCGCCCTTTCGATCGTGTGGGCATCGACCTATATGGGCCACTGCCCTTCACGACCAATGCGAATCGTTGGATCATAGTCGCCGTGGACCACCTCACTCGGTATGCTGAGACCGCTGCCCTTCCTGCGGCTACTGCTCGCGATGTAGCCTTATTCCTTCTTCATCACCTTCTCCTTGTCACGGCGGTCCTCGAGTATTCTCAGTGATCGCGGCCGTGTTTTCTTGTCTGAAATTCTTCGCGAGCGTCTCGCCGCGTGCCACACAGTCCACCGCACCACTACTGCTTACCACCCTCAAACCAACGGCCTTACCGAACGATTCAACCGGACTCTTGGGGACATGATCGCCATGTACATTCGCTCCGACAACTCTAATTGGGCTCAGGTTCTTCCGTTCGTCACCTATGCATATAACACCGCCTCTCAAGCAACCACCGGCTTTTCCTCGTTCTTTCTTTTATTCGGGCGCGAACCTCCTTGTATGTCGGATACAATCCTTCCCTACAACCCCGACAGCTCGGAATATACTTCCCTTTCTGACATTACCCGCCATGCTGAGCAGCGCCGCCAGTTGGCTCGCTCGTTCATCGCCGAACGTCAAGGCCTCCGCCACCATGATTTCGATCAAGACACGCCCGCTGTTCATTTCTCCACTGGCTCACTGGTCTGGCTCTCTGTTCCGGCTGCGCCCAAATTTTCGCCCAAGCACATCGCCCCTTACCGCATCTTAGAGGGTACGTTACCTGTCAAATACATTATCGAACCGGTGGCACCTTCTTCGGACCATCGCCGCCGTGGCCGCAACGTCGTTCATGTCAGCCGCTTGAAGCCTTTTCCAGGCTTCCTATGAGGCTTCCGCTTGAAGCCTTTTCCAGGTCTCCTCGCCTTGAATCGCCAGGATGGCTCCCCTTTTTCGCCGGGGCAGTTGGAACGAAGAAGATGATCCAGCACTGACGCCAACGACGACGAAGCGCTTTTACTGAGGTAAAGAAGAAGAAGAAGAAGAAGCCCGTCGGATGCTCGTGCTGGAACGCTGCCGCTTGTGCCCCAGTCTCTCGCCTCGCTGGCTCGTAGATTACGTGTGCTAAGGTCTTCGTCGCCGGCGCTTCCAACGTGCCAATAAACCGATATACAATTCATCCATTCATTCATTCATTCATTCAATCAATCAATCAATCAATCATTCATTCATTCATTCATTCATTCATTCATTCATTCATTCATTCATTCCGGGCACCTACCACCATGATGTAAGGAAAAATGGCCCTCTAAAGAGACGAAAAACTTTTTCAGCCCAAATTGGTCACAAAATATCCGACCTGAAGGCGGCAGGCGCCCGCCCGCCGTGAGGTATGTAAAATTCCTCTAAACACGTGGCAATACATCGCATGGACAGTATATTGCGCTACCAAGCAGCTAACGCTCGTTACTCCAAAGTCTTCCAGGTGGTGACGGCATATTTTTTTTATCAACTGGACCAAGGTTGCAATCTACTGTATGACATGCTTTGTTGTTGGTCTTTACGGTAGACTAGCAAGGGCCGGATGTAGAACAGAGAGTACAGCGTTGGTAAACTGAGACGTTTGAAAAGAGCTGCGGAATGCGCACCTAATGGTTCATTGAAAAGAGAAGAAAGAAAAAATGAAAATTGGTTTTTTGGCGAAGGAAATGGCATAGTATCTGTCTCTCATATCTGCGGACACCTCTACCAGGCCATAAGGGAAGATATAAAGGAGGTACTAAGAGAACAAAGCAAGAAAGGGGTGCCGTAGTGAAGGGCTCCGAAATAATTTATACTATCTGGGGATCTTTAACGTGCACTGACATCAAAGAGCACACGGGCGCCTTAGCGTTTCGCCTCCATTGAAGCGCGGCCGCCGCGGTTGGGTTCGAACCCTTGTACTCAGGATGAGTAGCCGACAGCCCTAACCACTGAGTCACCACGGCGGGTCATTACAAATAACCTTTTTTTGAAGCAGAAATATTCCACTTATGGTTGGTAGCAGATGTGCTCCACACGAGACAACAATAATGTACGTCACTCAGGAAGAGGGCATTGTATAAAAGAAGAAACTAACAGATATCCGCCCCCCCTCCATGTTCCGACCCCTGCCCCTCTGCGTCGAGACGCACCTGCGAAATCAATCCTATATAGTGTCCAAACCAGCCCGCTGCGTCGGACTCGACGGCAGAAGTGTTTTGTCAGGGGGCGCACCCACGCACAGCACCACAGGCGGGAACATAAACGAGGTTTGTTACCTTTGCCTCGATAGTACAATTAATACAAAAACTTTAGAGATCATTGCGTCGACCCGCATTAGGAGAATGCGAAACCATTGACGCCTCTTCCACGCTCGTCGCCTCTTTTTGCTTCACTTGGGAGCCCTCGTCCCATCGCACCGTCGCTTTCTCCTTTGACGACAGGGTAAACCCCATTCCGACGAGACGACATAAGGTCACACGTTACCACAACAACCACGTTGGTTCGCCGCCACCGCACTTACAGCCATTTGCAACCGCCGCCATTGCAACGCGGCCGACGCAGTCAGGTTCCAAACCGGGTACTCCGGCTCAGTACACGTGCGCCTTGACCTATGGGCCTCTGCGGCGGGTTACTGCCAACCTCATAGGTGTGCTTGAGGAGGCACTATTGTATTACCAGGTCCGAGCTGCGTAGCAGTGTTTCCCAGTTGTCTGGAAGCAGGAGTTGCTCTAATTCAGGCGGTGGAGGGTCCTCCTTGCATCCCTAGAATATATGCTCTCTCGTCCCGTAGTGTGCATTCGGGAGAAAATTGATTTGGGATTTAAGGGAGAGAACTGCCAGGATAGGGAAGGATTTTTGTTGGAATCTCCTATGGGTGATTTCCTGCTCTTTATTGAGCTTCTTGTTCGCAAGAGGAAATTTCGTTCGTCCAAGGCGGAAGTGGTGGGTCGGATCATGAAATATGGTAAGGCTGTCCCTGGCTGTTCCCAGAGAGGATTCCGAGATGTTAACTAGCGCTAAAAAGATAGGGACACACAAGGAACCGACAGAATACACAGTAAACTTGCAGCTGTTATTTTAGTACGTGTTGGGAATATTTATACACACGCTAAGACGGTCCCGTAATCCCTGCACTGTAAAATATCAGTTTTAAGTTGAGCGTGTGTCCTGCCGCTTCGTTATGTGTCCTTGTCTTTTTAGAGCATGTTACCATGCACGTCGAGATCCGTAATCTAACTAGCCCATTTGAGAGCATTAAGCCAGAGCGGATGTTGTCACCGCCCAGCAGAGAGAGAGAAACAACCTTATTGCCGTAGAATGTTGAGATTCAGCGCAGGTGAGGCTGGTGTGGTCCCCAGGTGTGGGCGACTTCAACAAACGCGGGAGGTTACGAAGGATGCCTTGCGGCTGGCAACCGCACTCGTGACGAGTCGAATTTTCTATTCAACGCCTGATCTCCTCCTACAGAAACAAGATAAGGACGCCCTTGAGGCCATCCTTTGCAAAATTATTAAGCGTGCCCTGGACCTCCCGATCACTATATCAAAGAGCCGTCTAATAACCCTTGGGGTGGTGAATACTTTCCGGGAGCTCCGAGAGGAGCGCCTTATTGACCAGTACACGCTCCCGGAGTCGGAGTCGGGTCGCCGCCTTCTTCCTCGACCCCGTATTTAAAACACCACTCCCATTGAAGACAGGTTTCGCATCCAAGAATTACGGAGACGCGCCCTCCGTGTGCGACCTCTTCCAGACAACATGTCACATGAAGATCATAATGGTCGGCGCCTGGCACGAGCTGAAGCCCTAGCCCGACATTATGCCAACAGAGCAGGTGTGTACTACGTGGGCGCCTACAGCCCTCACCACGGGGATGGTACACGGCCACGGTGTTCACCAACAGCAACACAGATAACTGCCTCACCTTCAGAGAATGCGGTGCAACACATTAAGAGGTCGCGATTGCTCGCGTGGTCTAACATTCCGATTCAAATACATAATCACCGACTCGCAAAGGGCCTGTCGCAACGTCGTACAAGTCTGTACTCCCTTCCTAGCCTATCAAATCTACCTAGATTGATGACGGGGTACGGGCCTGCACTCCGCTACCTTATATGGGCCCCTCCTTTTCTGGCGTTGGCAGGAAACGAGGCAGCAGATGTGGCCGCCCGCGCACTCTCATTGGGATTTGTTCTCCTCCCCACCTGATCAGGAACCCGATTTCGAACCAGTCTATACCTTCAAAGGTATTACAACATACTATCAATATAGTCATCGCGTTTACCCTCGCCCATGTAAAGGCCTCAAAAAGGCGGAGGATCGGCTGCTTCTCGGCCTTTTCAACAATAGATAGCTGTGCCCGGCAGCCCTAAGACATTTTGGCCCCTCCTTTATCGGCAACTGCGCGCACTGTAGAGCGGTGCCTTCGGACACTTACCACATGGCATGGGCCTGCCCCTCCAGCCAAGCTATTATCCCCGTCCCAACCCAACCCGAGGAGACTGGTAGGCCACCCTGCTCGGCTGCCACAACCTACAGACCCAACAAGCCTTAGTAGAGCGCCCCTGCGCGGTGGCCACCACCACTGGGGTCCCGAACTAGGTACCTTCACCTAGTGCTTGCAAGGACCAGTCTCTTACGGGCTGATCCAAGCATATATCCTGTCCCTTGTATTGTAGTGGCGCAGGCAGGGACGCTATTTTTTTGTTCTTTTTTATTGTCCGACTATAATTTTTGTCTTGTATAGCCTGTTGCCACCACCATCACCGTCCTGAGCCCACGAAACGAGTTCCCGTTGGGTGGTTTTGTGTAGTCTTTTCAGGAGTTGGTTCCATCCCCCCTCGGAGGGTCTGGCAATACGGTTCATGAGGGCGGGCTTCCCGTGCAACCCAAGAAGATATGAGTCTGGGTGGCGATTTCTCCCTGGTTGCAATTTTGGCAGGTGGTGTCGTATTCCCCGTCTGTGATGAGTGACAGTCTATAATGGCTAAAGATCGAGTGTGTCTGCAACGTGCGGAGAAGTGTGGCTTACGCTCGATTTGAGCCGGGGTGGTTAGACGGGAATCGGCGTCTCTCTGTAAAAAAAATGGTTTTGGGGGAAAGGAAATGGCGCGGTATTACTCTCACATATCGGCGGACACCTTAACGGCGCCGTAAGGGAAGGGATAAATGAGGGAGTGAAGGAAGAAAGGAGAGAAAGGGGTGTCGTAAGGGAAGGCGTCAGAATAATTTCGACCACCTGGGGATCTCGAACACGCACTGACATCGCACAGCACACGGGCGCCTTAGCGTTTCCCCTCCATTGAAACAAAGCCGCCGCGGTCGTGTTCGAACCCAGAAACACTGGAGGTCGGAAACTTCGGCAAAAGTCTTGGCAGCCTCGGCAAGAGCGTCTGGACGCGTGCGTATGGCTGCACTGTTGATTAGGCCTCGGGCTAGTCGGTCGACCTCTTCGTTTCCGGAGTTTTCCTCTTGGGCGGGTACCCAGGCTAGGTCGATCTTATAGACGAGAGCGCAGCCACGAATGATGCGTGCTGGAGGGTGGCAGGTAAAACCTGCCTAGTGATTTTGTATCGCTCTTTTAGAGTCGCTTAGGACTGTGCGCGTACGTGAGTCAGCGATGGCCAGCGCGATGCGGTTTCTTTCCCCGCGGTGGAGGAGTGGGCTCACACTGTGGCGGAGGGGACGAGAGTGGATTGTGGCGTGCTTGCTCAAGCCACGTATGTGGTGGCATTCTGCAGTGCCGTGTCTACGTTTACTGCGCGCTCGTCGGGAAGATATGTGACACCCAGTGCTTGGGCTTTGCGCTGGCGGCGCGTTCGTCGATTGCTTTGATGACAAGGCCGCTATGGACCCCTATCGGAATGGGCGCCGTGGGTTGGACGTCGTCAGTTGCATTAACGTTGTGGCGGTCAAGTATTTTCCGGCTGTGTTTACTGCGGGAGAGGCGGTGGTTTTGGGTGGTTTGTGTGCTCTATGAGTTCTGTGAGCGTGCTGACTAAGCGTCGGGCTATCTGGTGAGCCGCCTCTTTTCCAGATTTGCCAGAGTGTACCGGCACCCAAGTCAGTTCAGTGTGTCTGTCGGGGGAGGGTATTTCAGCAGGAATATTAAGAGTGTATTGTGCAATTCTGTCCCGGGCGAAATCGTGTATGGCAGTCTTGTAGTCACTGAAAATATCTGCCTGTAGGTCTCTAATAGCTAAAGGAATGGCTGCTGCCTCAGTCATTGCGGATGTACGTACACGGATGGAGGCTGACAGGACTGTGGCATGTGTTCTCGGAATCCGTACCACTGCAAATCATCTCTGGAGAGATGGATTCTCAGCCGCATCGACGTAGATGAGACCCGATTGCTGCTTATATTTGCGATGGAGAGCCAGAGCCCTGGCCGTCTTCCTACTCTGGTGGTGTACACGATTTTAAGATTTGGGTGTGGTGGGGGGGGGGGGGGGGGGGGAGGTGTAATTCAATGGTGACCGGTTTCCTGATTGGTGTGGGTAGGTTTTTGGTTGATCTATTTCTGGCTCTGCGCTTTCGTCTAGTGCACCGACAGAAATCAACAGCAGAACGACAGAAACCAATGTCACCCCTGTCACGGCCGGTCTCGAGGGGGGCGCGCGTGCTCTTTCATACGGCCTTCGCATTCGCCGCGGAAGCAATGCGAGTTTCTCTCCTGGAGTTACGCCTCCCTCCCCGCCTGCATCTGCGGCGACGGGTGGCTTTTGCCTGGTTTCGCGCTGTAGCCCGCTGGTTCATGGTGAGCACAGCACCGAAATCAAAGAAAACAAAATGCAGATGCTTAAGCTGCGCATCTGCAACACGGTCCACTTGTGCACAGATTCTTCGTCAAAAACTTTGAAGACATTAAAAATGAGGAATCACTCTCCCATTCCTCACCACTATGTCCAGCATTTTTGGTTTGAAATCCAGATGGAAAATTCTCTGATCACTTCCTCTCCTATATATCATAGCCCGTGATTAAATTACAAGTTAATGCTAAGGGAAAGATAATGAAAACTCAGAGAACGAAAGTTTTGTGCTCGTCCCATAAAAATGTACTATCGCGGAAAAAATTATCTACGACGCTTGAGCTGTAAACCCGATAGCGCCGTAGCTGGTGTCTTGAGACGATACTTGAGTCGTGTAACTGTCATATAAATTGATTGCTGGGAGGTGTATGCAGTACTTAATTACGCCGATATCGCTTTTCGCACGTCCTGAAAGAAATTATTTTCACCCTCTTATACATCACAACTTTTTTAAACGAGTGGCCTGTATCGATTTCTGAAAATAATGCTAATTACTAATGTGCTAGCAAGTGTCAAGAAGCATTGTAATGAATTGTTTTCTGCTCGAATTAGCCAATTTTCTGCGGCATTTCCGCTTCTTTTATCAAACGAGAGGCCATTAGATTTCTCTAGAATGACTGTAGCCAGGTGAAGGATCCCTTCATGTTCAAAATTCTCGTAATCGCATCAAACGTGTTTCAAGTTTCTTGTCACCTTTAAATTTTGCAAGGCCAAGAGCGACCGTCATTCTGACCTTCGTTGACCGAGCACTTGTTTTATCGCTGCGCCGCCGAACTGCATGCTTTCTTTTTGAGGACACGAGTTAGCCCAGTAAACAATTTTCGAGTTGGTCGCAAGCTTCCTTGTCGTCATTCTGGCCTGACTAACTTTAACAGAACGTAACAGAAGCTACCAGTACAAGCGGCGTATGCTGCCACATATATTGACTCGCACTGAGTATTGCAGTTTAAGAAATTATGTATGTCCAATGAATGACTTCAACTACCATAAAGAGCGCCATTTTTTGTTGTCCACGTAAATAAAGACCGAAAAATCTATGTCAGATGAAATAAATGATCTCAGGTCTATCTTGATGTGCTTTAATCAGAAATTGGACGCCCTAATGCCCCTGAAAGAAACCGTACCTAACATCGAAAAAGCTGTGCAGTTAATGCTCGATAAATATGATAAGCTGCTAACTCGCTTGGCAACAGAAGAAAATGACACAAGAAAAGCTTCGTAGAAGAGTGGAAGCTCTAAAGGCAGGGTCCAAAGCACAGGCGAGGAAAGTGAGCGACTGAGGACTGAGTTACATGACTTGGAATTGAGAAGGCGGCGATTAAACCTGAAAGTTCATGAGGTAAAGGTCTCAGAAAATGAAAATTTAGTAAAGTAAATTCCATTGCCAACTTGGTTGGCATATCGAACATCTCTCAAATGGATATTTCTGCTATACACCCCCTGCCTGCTAAGCATGACAGAACACCCGGTATAATTGTTCTATACGCAAGCCAAGCTGTCAGGGATCAATGGCTCGAATCTAGAAATGAGCTGAAGAAAAAGAATTCTCGTCTTTTCATTCAGGAAAACATGACGAACCAAAACCGCCAGCTGCTTCGCACAGTGAAGGATTGGGCAAAAGAAAACAGTCACCGTTACGCATGGCATAGAAACGGCAAAATCTTCCTACGAAAGGCAGACGGTGACCGGGCTATCATGGTACGAAGCCAATCTGACCTTCCAACGTAGCTTGCTCTCGCAAATCAAGAATACTTTTTTTTCTGTCCAATTACCATGCATCCGGGCCAGGTAGCATTAAACGATTTAGTTGCAACACTTGGAGCTACAAAAAAGGGTCTCCTGAACTGTTTTCATTTAAATGTGCAGTCAATTAGTCACAAAGTTTCTGAGCTCGAATGCTTATTTCAGAAGGTAAATGGTTATTTTGACGTTTTCATGTTCACAGAAACATGGCAGTCCGACAGTGCAAATACTTTCCAGCTCCCAGGGAAGAAATCTTCCTGCGTGTAAAGGTCCATACGCCGGGGAGGAGGCGTGTCTTTACTTGTGATTGAGTCCTTGCCAGCGACCACACTTTCGGAGTATTCATGTGTAACCCGCAATTAATAGGTTGTGTGTGTACAGGTGCATGCCCTTGTCATCGCTGTTTGTTACCGCCCTCCCGATGGTTGTATGAGTTATCTTATTATTTTCTTGAAAATCTGTTGTCAGTTGTTGATGAACATCAATACAATATTATTCTTGCTGGTGACTTTAATAGTGACATGGGTTGCACCAGCACACAGAAGCTTGAATTTTAAAATATGCTCTTGTGTATTGGCTGTGCAAATCTTATAAGCTCAACCATGCGAATCACCCTGTACTCATAAACCATCTTAGATCTGTTTATACTTAACTGTGATCCATCTTCAATTAAAATGTTGCGTGCTCGTGTATTCTGTCAGCGATGATTTACCGATATGCTGCAGCACGGATATGAATATTTCCAGAATTTGTTTTCCAGTTGTGGCTACAACCTATCAAGTTATTTCCCAAGCATCTCTTGATGCTTTTCGCCTAGAAATTAGTTACTTATGCTTAGACAATGTCTTTCGCGACATTGACGTGGACATTGCTTATGAGGCTTTTCTGTGCTCGTTCACTTCAGTCTACAAGTAGTATTTTGTTTACAAACCTGCCCCCAGAGGAAAAGGTTGTCGAAAGCCATGGATAACACCCGCGCTTCTGAGAAAAATTGAAAAGAAAGACCGTCTGTTTAAAAAATTCATGCGTACCCGCGAAGAGGCAGATCTTGCCAACTTTAAATACTTTCGCAATCTCTAAACAACGAACTGAAGAAGTCAAGGAAAACATACTATTTTCGTGTTTTTTCTTCTTGTTCGGCGCGTTTAAAGGTTATGTGGAACACGTTAAATTCTCTAATGGGGCGAAGTGAAAATACAAAGATGGTCACAGAAATTTTCATAATGGACAGGTGTTGAATGGACAAAATATGGTCAATACGTTCAATGGATATTTTGTACATCGAGACTTTAGCGCTGTAACACATGGAACTTGTTCTATACTAGGACCAGAAAATCCGAACAATTTATTTTTGCAGCCAACAGATGCAACTGAAGTCAGTTCTACATTTTTAAACCTGAAAAACTCCCATAGCTGCGACTCTGTTGGTGTGCAGGTCAGACCTGTTAAATACGTAATAGATATTATCGGTCCAGTCCTGTCATACCTTTTTAACTTGTGTATTTCTTCCGGCATATTTCGTTACAAAATGCAAGTGGCACGTGTCTTGCCTATCTTCAAGAAAGGCGATAGTGTTGACGTTTCAAACTATCAACCTATTTGTATTCTTCCTGTATTTTCAAAGGGTTTGGAAAAGGTTCTGTTCAAGCGAATAACTTGTTTCTGCAGCAAATACAATGTTATAACTAAAGCCCAAAACGGTTTTCGAAAAATTATGTCCACTGAACTTGCTCTCATGGATCAAAAGAATTACATATTACAGAAGTTTGAGGATAAACAGCTGGTTTCTGGTTTCTTTGTGGACTTCACCCAGGCATTCGACTACATCAGACACTCAATTTTGCTTGATAATTAAACCATTATGGAATCCGCGGTCTCCCCTTGAAGTTGATAAATAGCTATCTTTGAAACAGGATACAGTTTGTCTCAGTAATTGACTTCATATCTAGTGAACAACAAATTATTGCAGGCGTCCCGCAAGGAAGCATTCTCGGACCATTAATTTTTACTTTTTATATAAATGACATAACCCACATTTGTCCTGGAATTAAGCTAATCACATATGCGGATGACACGAGTATCTTCATCCCATCAGCTTGTGAAACAGATTTAATAGTGAGAGCGAATAGTGTGTTAGGAAAGCTTGATACCTGGACGAGCAATAACCATCTAAAAATAAACTCTAAAAAAACAAAGGCAGTGATCTTGAGTCCAGAGGTCAGACGCATTAGCCTTCAGCATATCACCTTTAGAAATTGTAAATTAGATATTGTTACATGTGTTAAGGTTTTAAGTGTTTATTTTTCAGAGAATCTACAATGGGATGACCATGTAAATAACTTATTGCAGAAGCTAAGCTCGGTCACTAGAATACTAAATAGCCACCGTTACTGCCTTCCACAATCAGTAAAACTAATGATATATAATGCTCTCTTTGTGTCCTCTCTACATTACTGCTGTTTAGTATGGGGCACCACTACCACGACAAATTTAAACAGGCTGTTAAAACTACAAAAAAGAATCTTACAGATAATTGCAAATCTAAAATATACAGAATCGTCTGCCCCTCTCTTTAAACAGTTCAACGCGCACCGAGCACATGATTTATACCGTTATGTACTGTCTCGCGTGTTCTATTTTAGCGCAAAACACCCGGTAACCCACCTTGTGGACGTCGCAGGATTGACGCAAAAAGATCTGCCATATCCTACAAGAAATACAGAATACTGGAAAATCCCAAATTGCCGCACCAATTATGGTACACAAATGTTCGAGAATACTTTGCCGAGGCTTCTAAATGATTACAATAGGCAAGGCACTGATCTTGTGAAATAAACTCTGAGTTTAAACAGCTATTTACAAACTGATTGTCGTCATAGATGTTTCTGTTCTTGTTTTGGTGCATACATGTGTGTACTTCATAATCCTCTATGTATAATCTGTATAATCCCTGTGTATATAATCTATCTGTATAATCTCTTTATATTCTTTCTATGTTTGAGAATGCTCACATACAAGTAAGTGGCATAAGGCTGTAATCTTTTCTTCTTGATGTGTTTATGCTTTCCGCTGCCACTGTATTTGGGGGCAGACCCGCCTCAAGCCGTCGTAGAACGGCTTTTACCTCGGCCTCCTGTACACTTCCGTGTATGAATAGAAATATGAATGAATGAAATTCATCCTGCGGAGTGTCCTGACCCTTCCTAAAATATTTGGTTTAAATATCATTGTAAAAGACCTCAGATTATGCACTCGTGTGCCCAATGTCCTCTATTCTCTTAATATCAGGAACTTTTACTAACATGTAAGCATTGCAAATGTTCATATTTAGTTCGTTACATAGTAAGCTAAGCCGTTAATTTATGTTAAGTCCGTTAAGTTGCGGAAAAGTTTTTTTGGTGCTGCTTTGTTTCCTGAATGACGTGAGGAAAGTTCATGCTCACGGGAGGTCTATCGAAAACGATGACGAGGCTGCAGAATTGCAGGAGAATAATGCAAAGCTGGTAGTCATCGCCTCTCATAAGTCTGCTCGCTCGTAAATTCCGATTTTATTAAGACAGAGTGCAGTTCCTAATTTTGCTTTGGTGGAGGTTAGCTCATGCTTGAAGTTATTGTAAGCAAGTGGCTTAATTTTAGAGTTGTCATGGGGTGGGACGGGCGGTCGTGAGATGCCGCCAAACTCTAAAATGCCTTTCCAAGAGGAAATCTTGGGCGTCGCGTGCTTGCTACGTGCTCTGCTCCTGCAGCCAGGGTTGTGCTATAACCGTTCCTTTGGCGAATGACATGGTCTGTTGTACTTGGTAGCACCATGAATTTTTGCTCATGCCACTGCTGTGCAAACTTAAAGCAGCTGCACTTGAAATTTGAGTAGCTATATTTGCTCTGCAGAATCCGTAACTCTTTGAAACTTGCCATCCAAGGATTACATGCCGCATATCATTCTACACACTCATAAAGAACCTGCCGGAAGACGAACTACAGGGGCAGATAGCCTTGCTTTTTAGCCGCATTTAAGGGGCCAGAACGTGTTGACGTCTGTGCTCGAAGCATGCGTTCGACCATACACAGTCGGGCTCAAGGAGAGACATTAATCCGTTGTTTCAGATTTCTCCCATGGCAAAGGGGCTGACTACGCGGTCTTTGCATAAAGCGCAAGAGGCAAAATATAAAGCCTTGACGGTTACCACTGACACGGGCCTAGCTGGAAGCGAGCGCGTTCTCCTTCGGAGTGAACGGCGGTCGCAGCGGTGGAGCGGTGGGGCAGTGGCTTCCCCACCGAGGGGCGGCGGGAGGCGGAAACATTGCGAAGGCCGTACGAAGAAAAGCGCGCTCCCCTCGAGACTGGCCGTGCCCTTGTCCAAGATTTCATTCAGTAACAGCTGCGAGACGCGCAAGCAAAACATGTTCCGCGGCCACATGAATGTGCGCATGCCGTCGTCTTGAAGTCCTCCTGAAACTGAGAGTTAATAATGAATTCGATTGCATTCAGACGCTTTGCATATGATAATTTAGGTTCCCAAACATAATCAAAATGCGTATATATGCTGGGTTTTGACATCTGGGTTGTGTGCTGAGAAATGTTCTGTCTAGAGAAAATCTTGAGATTTCCCGAGCACAGAGGAAAATAAGGTGTGACTTATTATGTACTGGTGGCAGTAATGCCGATGTTATGTGCTTAGCTTAAAAGATTTGCGGTGCACTTGTGTCGTTTGATTTTATTACCTTCACCTTAAAGCGTGTTCACACTGACTCCCACCTTTTTGAGAGCTTTCAAAGGGGTGGGATTTCATCATACTCCCTAGGCAGAAGCAGGCAGCCTAAAAGAAGCCGAGAAAGGGCTCTCAACTGCACTATGCTTCATATCCTGACTGCCCCGCCTGTGTATTCTTTCTCAAATGTAGTGTACTTATTTTGCATAGCGTGCTCCTTAGTAGGGTATCTCCTTTGGCACATGAGGAAGGGTACCCTAAATTGAATGCTCAGTAATCACACGAGAGAGCAAAACCAACAAAGGAAGTGTTAGCTCCTATTCGAAGGAACTGTATTCGCACCGACCAGGAAGCATTCTAGTGCCAGATCTTCAATTAAGGCCAAGCTTCGATGCGCCACTTGGACCGAGACTGAAGTGAAAGTAAAAACATCGAAAATGGGAAATTTATCGCTGCCTCCATTTTCTGGGACACGGAGGGTATTCTCATGGTTTTTTACCGACAAAATGCCGCACATAATGCGCAGGTATATTACAAGAAAAGTGCTACCGTACCCCTGCATTAGCACCGACATATGTTTTGCTTGGTCGTCTTGCTCCCCTCAAAGCTTATTAATAAGCACGCGGTACCGACATAAGGAAGTTTAATATGGACAAAATCGACCATGCTGTAATGAATGGTGGCAGTCTAAAAGCCGTGAAGACAAAACTACACATAGGTAAAAACCAGATATATGCGCTAAGAGTAAAGAGGGCAATGTATTTAGCAGTAGGGATAAGATACGGTAGCCGACCAGTTCTACACAATTATATACAATAGCCAATGTAATCAGAACCCTAATGAGAGTGGCAGTAGCGCACAGCAATTGGTCATCGCTCCAGTAAAAAAAGAAAAAGAAAAGACAGCCTTAGGAGCATTGCAAAGGGGGAAAGCAACTGGTGGGGATTAGGTAACAGCAGATCGCTTGAAGGACGGACAGGAGTTTCAGCAAGAAAAACTATCCACCCTATATACGCAATTCCTTATGATTTCGAGCGTAGCAGAAGCTTGGGAGAAAACTAGCATTATCTTAATTCATAAGAAAGGAGACATCGGGACTTGAAAAACTGAAGACCGATCAGCTTACCGTTCGTTGCCTGCAAAATATTTGCGAAGGTGATCGTTCTGGGTATTCTATTGAACTTGCTACTACAGACAAATTAGGAATTGGCAGTAATGAAGGACAATTTGCAAAAGCCGTCTTTATAAACTTCTCTAGAGCTTCTGACACCAATAATAATGCAATTTTGTTCACTAGGCTCGAAGAAATTGGTATTGCCGGCCCCTAGTTATTATTGCTACAAAATTACTTGCAAAATAGATCGCAAACTGTCCCTATTTCCGATGCCTACTCTGATGTTGTGTTTACAAACTTGGACGTACCACAAGGTTCTATTCATGGTCCCCTCTTTTTAATTTATATTCACACTTAACCAAAGTGCATCGGTACGTCCAAGAGCATGTTATATGCGTACGACACCACAATATATAACTCAGATTCAAGCGTTACTAATCTCGTATCAAAAGATAATCATGACCTGGACAGCCTTCTATCTTGGTGCAATCATCACAGTTTGACCATGAATTCTAGCAAAACGATGTTTGTTGTTTTCAGCTCGCATGAACGCCGGTCACTTTCCATTCCTCCTGTCTCAACTGTTCAGTATCTCATAGAGACTAATGATTTTTCCTTATTTCTGGGTGTGTATTTGGACAGCAATCTAAAGTTTCTTAAGCACATAACCAATATAAAGAAAATGGCATACGATTTGAGAAGCCTTATTAGAGCCCGTCCGTACTTCTCTAACAGCACATTGATATCCTTATATTACACATTTATACACCCACACATCAGTTAATGCATAGTATGCTGGGGAACCACGTAAAATCAAGGCATTCGTATGCTTACCTAGAGTTCCTATTACATCGATGCAGCATTTATTCTTCAGGAACATAACATCCTTTCCGTATCACAGCTTGTTAGATATTCTTTGGCATTCTCGTGTACAAACTTGTCAACAATATAATCTCTGTTCCTCTCATACCACAGTGTTATCTTGTAAGCACCAACATAACCCGGTTTGCACTCAGTAACAATATTGTGCTACCTAAAGTACGCACCAATTACAGGAACACGCAATTCATTTCTTCTGAGTTGCTGCCTGGAACACTATACCCTTTGAACTAAAAAAATCCCAATTGCATCTTCATATTTAAAGCACACTTTAAATCAGCACTTCTTTGCTAAGAGCCCTCATTGTGATTAATTCATTCCTTTATCATACATGCATTTCGTACTGCCTTCTAACCTTCGTTATAATTCAGTATTTTTGGTTGTCCTTTGTAATAGCTTTTTAATAGTGTTTTTGTTCTATCCCGTGTGTCTGTTTTAAGTTTGGTTTATGGTTGATGGGGGTTTAACGTCCCAAAGCGACTAAGGCTCTGAGGGACGCCGTAGTGTAGGGCTCCAGAAATTTTGACTTCCTTGGGGTCTTTAACGTGGACTGAAATCGCACAGCACACGGGCCTCTAGAATTTCGCCTCCATCGAAATTCGACCGTTGCGGCCGGGTTCGAGCCCGCGTCATTTGGGCCAGCAGCCGAGCGCCAGAACCACTCAGAAACCGCGGCGGCGTCTGCTTTAAGTTGTATACCATATGTATATATTCAGTTTCTCATATTCATCTCATCTGACACAGCTGGTAAATGTTTTACATGATGTATTTGATTAGGAGGTCCCATTACAGCCTTTGACGTCGAGACATCCATCTGCATGATGTGATGCACCTATAAAATATATACATAAATTACGACTGATTCTGATTCTAATTCTGATTCTAACACAGTCAGGGCAACCTTAGACTTCAATCAACCAGTTATCAGGCAGGCTTTCAAAAAGTCTGCTGCAGAGTACAACACATGGACACTGTCAATCACCTGGCAAAGAAATGAGCAGAATATAACAAAAAACTTTTATATAGCCTTCATTGATTACGAGAAAGCATTTAACTCCGTCTAAACTGCAGCAATCATGCAGGCATTACGAAATCAAGGTGTATACGAGCCTTATGTAAAAGTACTGGAAGATATCTAACTGCTACAAAGCTGTCATAGTTCTTAATGAAGTCAGCAATGAAACCCTAATAAGAAAAGGTGTCAGGAAGACACGATCTCGCCAATGCTATTCCCTGCCTGCTTCCAGGAGGAATTTGAAAGCCTAATTGGGAGCAGTAGGGCATAACAGTTAGTGCAGAATACCTTAGTAATCTGCAATTCGCTGATGGCATTGCCTTGCTGTTTCACTCAGGAGATGAACTGCAGAGCACCATCAATGAGTTACACAGGCAGAGCAGAACGGTGCGTCTAAAAATTAACATTCAGAAAACCAATTTAATGCTCCCGCTCTGGTAAGGAAACAGCAGTTAACAATTACTATTGAGGAGCTGAAAGTGGTAAACGAATACGTCTACTTAGGGCGGGTAGTGCCCACTGACCCGGATCATGATAAGGAAGTGACTAGAGGAATAATAATGGCGTGGAGCGCATATGGCAGATTCTCTCAGATCAAGAATGGCAGCTTACCAGTGTCACTCAAGAAAAAAAGCATACAACAGTTTTATCTTACCGGCACTGACCTATGGGGCAGAAACGTGGAGGTTAACGAAAAACAGTTCAGCTTAATTTAAGGACAGCGCAGCCAGCTATGGGAAGAAAAATGATAGGTGTTGTAATGTTAAGAAATCTAGAAGAAGGCAGAGCGGGTGAGGGAACAAACACATGTTACTTGCATTCTAGTCGAAATCAAAAGGAAGAAATAGGCTTGGGTAGCAGACATAAATCGAAGGCAAGATAACCGCTGGTCCTTAACGGCAAAGGAGTGAATTCCAAGTGAAGGCAAACGTAGCAGCGGGCGGCAGAGTGTTAGGTAGGTGGTTGAGATTACAGAATTCGTGGGAACACGGTGGGCGTGGCTGGAACAGGACAGGGTTGATTGGCGAGATAGGGGATGACGTTGTCCCTCGGCTCTCTGTGCAGGACGACTCCTACGTGACGGGCGACCTGGCGCTCGTCCACGGCATCGGCCACGTGGACATACACAAGCGATACCAGTGGGACACTGAGAAGACTGACTGTATCTTCAATGGCAGCTGTATGTTCACGCACGAGTACTTCGAGTACGGCCTGAGCATTGGCCGTCGCAGCCAGTGGGGCCTGGTACTATGGAGCCAGAGACTGGAGGCGGGTGAGACGCTGGACCTGTCACCGAGGTTCGGCAGCACGGACTACGCGGAATCGTTCAACCGAACAAGAGCAGCCCTTCTGGAAGAAGTGTCGACAAAAGATGCCAAAGCAGCACCCTCTTTTGGTTAAAGGAAAGCTCCCATTTATTTTCAAATACGTCATAGCGGGAAAGCCTGCGGTTTGAAGCCGATTCTCTGACACTGACTGCGGAGGTGTTTGGTATCTGTTGGTTTAAAAAATAAAAATACGAAAAGGAAGAAAAAGATGTCTAATATTTTAAGCTTCGGAGCTTTGCCGGCGGAAATAAAAGGTATAGGCAGTCACGGAGTAGGTGAAGAACATTATTTCCTGTTCAGGGTATTCGAAGTCTAGTCCAGTGGGCGTGGCGCTTAGTCTACGGTCCAGGGAAGGGAGAACGAGAAGTACAGAGAGGAGCGATAGCGAGAATGACAGGTGAGATCTCTTTACAATGCACGAAAAAACTCAAAGGACGATAACGATTCTCCCTAATGCAAAATTTGAGCGCAGCGTACAAGAGTTGATGTACGGTATATGTCCTCTGCGTTCTCGCCCTCGTCGTTTGTGTTGCGCATAAACTTGAGCGCAGCTCTGTTGGTGTCTCAAGCTATGTAGGCTGATTGTCTTGCTTTGCTGATTCGTCGGCCCATCCGGCGACGATATCAGCTCGACAGCCGTGTTAGTTGGTAAAGACGACGGTGTGCAATGCATAGCCCCCGAGACTCTGTATATTAGTCCGATGGCAGTGTTATTTGAAGAATACGACAATGTGCTATGCTCAGCGCGAGAGTATGTTGCAGTTAAACATGAGGTATGATTTGCTGTGGCGATAGCCTAGTGCCCTAGTGCAGTGGCTAGTGAAGCTTACCTGTTTGAGGCGCCACGTATTCGAATTCGAGTCACGCGACTATGGTTTGCCTCGGTTACAGCGACGGCGGCGACGCGGCTCAACCCACGAACGGGCGCTCCAGAGCGGCGCTGTAAATGTAAAGTTCGCTCTGCTCGCGCGTGATTGGCCTGGCAATGCGTGAGCGACCACTGCCAATATATACAAAGCAAAAAAGCATACTTTATCCACGCCCACAGAGCTCTGCACAAGCGGCTAGAGGTCGCCCGGCCACAAATGGCCCAAAGTGCCCCACACGCTTCGTTCATGTCACTGCGGGCTCTACTTGGAGATTTGCAAGCGGGATCTGAAGTCTGCTTGCTCGATGAATGCAGAGGCGCACCACTGTTCTGTCACGGGTACGCGCATTGGTCCATATTCCGAGTTTCGTCGCTTTCTGAACTGTCGCTTTCAGCCACACCCGATTAGCCTTAACGACGGAAGCGAATTTCACTTCGGTTCCTAGTGTGAGCGACGCTAGGATGTCACTGTGGTTTATTTGCCATAGCGAAACACGCGGCAGTAATGTACACACAATGTAGCGTTCCGAAATAATAAAGACCCAAATGCAGAGCAGTGGGAGGACCGGCTAACCAGCAGCCAGCTTAAGGTCCAAAGGGACCTAGTGAGCCACGCATGCCGGATGGCCAGGGACAGTGGTGCCTTGGACTAGGGGCGCAAACCACGCTCAGCCTGGAAGACATCGGCAGTCTCCGGGCACGCAACCAAACGTCTCAGTTGGAACAATAAAGTTTACTCTCTCTCCCTGTCCAGAAATGGAACACGAGAAAAGGAAAAGTCAGCCGACTTTTTAGTGTGGCATCAGTTGCCAACGTAAGAGGCAATAAAAAGCTGCTTCGTTCACCCAGTGGATCTGAATAAATAAAAGCAATATTTCGGATGCTCTTCTACGCACTGCAAGGCTGCAAGTGTACCTAAAATGAAAATAATGTACGCAAGTGTGCATATAGCTTTGCAATGAAAGATGGCGCCCACTTCTCCCCCCGATCGCCAATGGTACATCTGTGATTGCTAACTTGTTCGTACAACACGACGCTTTACATTTAGCTTGAGGTGCAACAGGAGCACAAAGGATTTGTGACATGCTCTGACTCACTTGTCGCTACGCTATGCACGCTCGCTGCCATGCTCAGCCAGCAAGCCACGCTATATGCGCAGTTGTGTGCATTAATTTCATTTTAGGTACACCTGATGCCATAACGGTCCGTAGAAAAGCACCTGCGATGTTTCTTTTATTTTTTGAAGTCCGTTCAGTGAACGAAGCAGCTTTCCATTACCTTTTATAGGGGCATCTGATGCGCAACTGAAAATATCGCTGAATTTTTCTTTTTACGCCTTTAGATTCTCAGCAAGGAGAAATATTACTGCTGTGAGTTTCCCTGCGGCAGCTCTCGTCAGTGATCTCCTACACCCAGCACGCATCGGGAACAGTGTTCAACTGACCACTAGTTCCGATCTCACGCTCAACAAGACCATCTCCCGCTACCAATGGACAAACACACACATCTCGCTAGGCAGCGACCAATAGAGTTGCACGTAATTAATAACATTTTTGTGTAAATTTTAATCCACTGATTACTTCTCAAACGGTAACGTACCGTGTAAATCGGTTGTTTTTTTGTAATCGATTACCGGTAATCAGTTACTTGTTTGTAGAAAAGGCTACCGCGGCGAAGCGTCCGTGAAGATGTGATTCCGTCAAATAGTTCGGCCACGCTCGAAGGTGTACATGCCTGCCAGACATGTTGCACGTTCAGCGTTATTCGTTCCAGGTGTGGCTGGCGCCATCTACGGCTGCTTCTTGCAATGCGCCGTGCCTAGCTAATTCGTTGTAAAAAAAAAAAGAAACTTCTGTCCTTGAACTGTTAGAAACAGTGCAAAGATGGCATGGACGACGAGAAGGAATGCTCACTAGACGGGCGCTGGCTACCAACTGAGTGATTTAGATTCAAAGGGACATATTTTATAGGCACAACCGTCACCCACGCACATCTATCACACGCTCATGCTATAAACCTAAATTACTCCGTGCAGTCATTTGCTTACTAACAGCACACGCTATAGTTTTACACAAAAAAAAGAAAATTGATATAAAAACGGCTTATAGCCTGGAATAAACAAGAAATAAAGTGTGTTTATGAACGCAGAATTGTATATCTCTTAGCCAAGCTGCGTCGAAAAAGAAAAAAGGGGAAAGGCGAAAACAAGGAACCTGTTCAGGCAGTTAAAACTATTCGTAGCAAAGCAGTGACAAAAATGAAAAATAAATTGATTCTAGACAAAAGGTAATAATGACATGAAAATCGCAGAAGAGACGGAAGGAATTTTCTTCCGCAGAAACTGCCTACACGTGTTCGTTTAAAAATCTCACCTCTTTTGTAGCGAGAGCTACACTGGGCTGCCAGTCGAGAATTTCGCGGTGCATGGGAGAGGAAAGTTGTGCGCATGCGCCCCAACCGGAGAGGAGCAAGGTGCGGCGTGCGCTTCGCCGCCACCGCGGCCGCGCGACCGCTCCACCGTCGGAGCCGAGCGTGACGTCACGCGGATGAGCAGTGGTGCGCATGCGCCGATCCCATGGTAGCCAGAGACCCCACTGCTGCGCCGCGTTCTTCGTCGACGCCTCGCCGCACGCCGTTCTGTCACCCCAACCGCGCATCGCATGCGCAGCATTGCGTATAAGAGGCGAAGATGTAACGGGATCACAACGTTTGACATGCATGCCGAGGAGTAGAATCCAGTTGCGGCTAAACGGCGGTATAGACCAGAGAACATTAACTCTTCCGATCCTGAGGTTGTCGCATGGCAGTTGGCTTAAACCAAATAAAAACGCTGGACTCTGTACGTGAAACAAGGTATCACCGCCGTCAGACATCTTCCTTCGATCGCGGTGAATACTATTGAAGCCTGCTGTATTAGGCTTCTGTAGAGCGGCATTATCATCCAAGGAGTCTATGTGTCACCGGGAACATCTGTCAAGCAGACGATTGATGTGGTGGCCATGTGTATACCAGCCTACGGCACGGTTTCACAATTGTGTGTGAATTTCGGTTATTTAAATTCAACAGGAAGCAGGACTCTTATTCAGTGTATTAAAGTTTGACTTTAATTTAGCTTCGAACCCTCACCTCCAGACTACACAAGGGGGAACTATTATAGATCTTGTATACCAAAGAGACTATACCAAATCGAAATACTGTACAGACAAAACAGAGACTGCTGCATGCTACTTCACAGATCATCGGGCAGTCGTCGTCTTTGTCAAGCAAAATGAATAAAAGATATGTATACCCAATGCCTCTCATTGCTGAACATACAATGACCACCACATGCAAGCTCAGCCACGGAAACGTACCTCTCGCTACGTGTATCCTGTCATAGCCGAGCTAAGCCACTGCCAATTTTTTCAAGCAGTGCAACCGAGGGTGTACTGACAAAATGCTCTCGCACTTTAGAAATAAGAAAGGTTTCGATAATATCTCGCTCCAGTTTGTCTTTGGCTTATGCAAGGAACTCGGGTTTGTTGAGGAACGGTTTACAACAACAGCCGTTACAACGGCATGCCAATAAATCGCAATATTTATTTTAAGTACAGCTTGTGTTCTTAAGCCCTGTCTTTATAGCATAATAATAATAATAATAATAATTGGTTTTCGGGGAAAGGAAATGACGCAGTATCTGTCTCATATATCTTTGGACACCTGAACCGCGCCGTAAGGGAAGGGATAAAGGAGGGAGTGAAAGAAGAAAGGAAGAATAGGTGCCGTAGTGGAGGGCTCCGGAATAATTTCGACCACCTGGGGATCTTTAACGTGCAGTGACATCGCACAGCACACGGGCGCCTTAGCGTTTTTCCTCCATAAAAACGCAGCCGCCGCGATCGGGTTCGAACCTGGGAGCTCCGGATCAGTAGTCGAGCGCCCTAACCACTGAGCCACCGCAGCGGGGCTTTATAGCATCTTCCTGTTTGTCCATTGTAAACAGTACTGCATGCTGGGGAATCTTATTGATAAGTTTGCTTCTGCATTTTGTGTACTTAGTAACGCGGTTCTCAGACCTGGTTCTCAGTACTAGGTTACGTGCTTTAGATCACCAAGTATCCCACACACCTTGGCAAGCTTGTAAAGGGCAGAGAAAATCATGTTGATGTATTATCTATTTGCCATCATCTTAATATTGCGCGGGGGCCTGTGTAAATACGGAATAAATTGGCTGTTCGCTTCATGCTTCGCGTTTCGGTCTCTGTTCGTTGTTTTCCACAGCAGGCTTTCACAAATGATGAAAATAAATGAACTTGTACAAACAGCACATAATAGGCGAGCCATTTGGTATTCGAAGCTTTGACTCAAAAGGTGCGGGATAAATTTATTGAAAGCTGCTTGAAAGTTTATGCCCCCTACAACCCGTTTTACCAGCATAGAATGAACGCTGTCGAAAGGCAGTGCACTTTTCTTGGGCCTGGGGTTAACATCCAGCACATGTGGGGCTAAGAGCTTAACGAAGACATCCAAAAAGTGCATCAGGTGGTCAACAGAAAACGCACATGTTAACTCGAGTCCACCTGGCTATGGCTGTAGATCTGTGGGATTTCATTAGTGGTAGTCACCATGCTGTCAGGTTGCATCTCTTGTAAAAAGACAAGGTAGGTAATCATCCACGCTGTGGTACTCCTTTCTCACATGTTGGCCAATAAGGTTTCCTTGAATTCTTCGGTGAATCACTGACACGTGTACCCCACACAGCACTAGAGCAACCGAGGAACCTGCACATAGTCCGGGCTTCTGTACATAAAACTCAACACCGAAGTTTATCACTGTGGATTCTAAATAGAATTAAAGTATACCCATAAGCTGACCGGCAACGAAGCACGGCGCATCACAGATGACGTAGAAACTGTTAACGAAGCATTGCGCAGCTGCGAGCTGGTGCGCAAGGTGTTATTACGGTATAACACATCCTTACCGTCCAGCGAACGAAAATGTTCAGTGTAGCGTCTGTCTTCGCGCGGAAAAATTGCAAAATCAGTGCCCACAATCTCGAAAACAACTCCTGTTGAATTTTAACAAGTGGAAAAAATCTTAAGCAAGCCACACAGATTTGTCGTAGTTTGAGTTTGTGTTATCGCAATAAATTTCAAAGGAACGCAACGCAGTACTAATTTATTACAGTTCTGTAATTATTCAGTTACTTTTCTTACTGTTCTGTAATTATTCGGTCAGTTTCTGAGGAGGTCATTCCACAGAGTAATCAGTCAGATTTCAGATGGATTAGTTGTATTTGTAATCGGTTACCTCTTTTCTATAATGTGTAGAAGCCTGGCGACCACTACACCTTCTCCACCCGTTTTTCGCTCTGCGCGGTCGCCCCCTCCCTGAAAAGGAATCTCAAAATCACAGACTGCAACAAGTTCCGCCGTCTCCGTAACTCTGCCCCCGAACACAAAGACCATCTTCAACACTGGGCTGCAAAGCTCAGACAACGTCACGCGCATCCTCCACAAGCTGCAGATTGAAGACTGGTACCTACTTCAAGCCCTTAAGGACCAGCCCTTTACCACCACCCCCGAGACCCCACTCCTCACCAACAACGAGAACCCAAACACCCAGCTGGACACCGAGATATCGGTGTGGAAAATACGCGCAGCAATGCTCAAACTTCGCACTACCTCTGCGCTTCGGGCGGACAACATAACCAACAATATGCTCCGGAACCTAGATTAACATTCCATCCAGGCCATCGCAGATCTATTCAGCCAACACTGGCAGGCAGGCATCCTCTCTGCACAGTGGACATATGCAAAAGTCACATTCATTCTGAAACGGGCAAGCCTCTCGATCTTCAGACTTTCAGGCCCATTTCCCTTACATCCTGCGTCGGCAAACTCTGAACATGTAGCTCTCAACAGACTACAAATCTACATGCAAACAAGTGACCTCTTCCCCCCTAGCATGTTAGGCTTCCAAAGCCACCTCTCGACCCAGAACGTTATGTTCCACCTTTTCGATGACCTTTTAGGACCAAGACAACGCAAGCGCACCAGAGCCTAGCTAGCTCTGGCTCTCACTAAAGCGTTTGATAACACTGACGATGCTGCGCTGCCGCATCTCCCCTCTGAATTTCTATTTACACAAGTCGGGTTTGGCGCTCTCTCCCCTTTGTGCATTTTGCCGTGAGCCTGAATCTTTAGAATATTTTGTAGCATCTTGGCCTTAGTTTGGGCAGCCCGCTCTTGCTATCATTTGGCGCCACCACATTTGGGTTCAGCCACAGATCTGTTTGTACCGCTGTTCTAAATTTCCTGATAGAATCTCACCGACTGCCTTGCTAAGTGTTCCAAACTTTTCTTTTCAATCAGTTATTACATTTTGACTTAATCATTATTACTTATTTCCTCTCTTTATTATTATTCTTATAATTTTAAAATCAAAACTCTCATCCCTTTTCTGTTCATGAGGAAGAACATGCTCCCACGTGCTTTTCCTTTTTATTAACTGCGTTAAGGTGAATAGCCACCCGATTCTTCCCCGATCCCTCAGTGTGGGTATGTGCCACCTTTTGATAGGCTAACAACAACAACATGTGCATAACTCGGCAATAGTAGAGGCACTTTCCTGACTACCCGCTCCTACATCGCCGCTTTTCTCCGCAACCGCACGACAAAGCTCAGCCTAGGCTCTCTCACATCTCCCTGCTTCCTCCTCGGCAGACGAGGCACACCGCAACCCTTAGTGCTCACTCCGCTGCTATTTAATTTTGGACTGCTCCCCCTTGCGCATCAGCTCGCGCAAATCCCCAACCACTCCCACTCCTCCTACGTGGAGGTCATCACTCTGTGGACCACCACGGGCAATGTCGGCGCTATGGAAGACACATTCCAAGCTGTAGTGGGCACGGTGGCGGCGCATGCTTCCTCTATCGGCCTCTCTTCCGCCAAATTCGAACTCCTGCTTCTTCACCCAGCTGCCACCCATCCGAAAGGTTTCCTTAACCCCATCATCCGCATCACAGTCAACCGTCCTCCCGGTACCTGCAGTACAGAAAGTACGCATCCTGGGCACGATGCTTCAAAGCAACGGCAGACGGATGGTATACGCTGTAATGGATGGATGGATAAAGCTAAACTCTTTAAATCGGGCGGTAGCTCAACCTGCCTAGCCATGACTCGTAAACTTTGCTCTTGCCTTGATTTTAGCCGCCAATCTGATAACCTTCGCTTGGTCATTTCTACCCGCTTAAAATCTATTTTTACTTCACTGCCCTTAAACCCCAATGCTTTGAATAAATCAGCCCCGCTGCTTTCCACAGTAGGGTGAAGCCCTTTACAGAAAAGTCTCTCCACACGCACCGCACAACGTGTCTATCTCATGGTGCCTGACTCTTTATGTCTTTATCCGCAGAAATCCCGTCTTGGCCTCGAAAAACAGAGTGTTATTTCTTCTGAACGTCAGTTACTGTGACCGTTGACACCTTGGCAAGTAACGACTGAGCCGAACTAAATTAAAGCCAAAACTGGGTTTAAGACTTGTTCGGGCAGCGGGGCCGCGCGCGTGGGAGCCTCACGAAACGACGCTCTCTCGGTGGCATTCGCTTTTACACTGACTTTATTTACGCTGGTCAAAGTTCAACACAAACACACAAACACATACAGAAACACATACTTGGGCAACGGAGAATGACTTAAAGATCAACGTTGCAAAGACAAAAGCAGTGATCTTTCATCCCCGTCAAAAACATATTTGCATTCCATCCCTTGCAATAAACAACACTACAATTGAAGTGGTTCGCCATTTTAAAACACTAGGGGTCATTTTTTCAGAAAATATGTCGTGGGACGACCACATTTCCTACCTCTCCGGGAAGCTCTCGCGTACGACTGGCTATTTGCGTCGCTACGGTTCATCCTTTTGCTATATCAGTTAACGTATTATTATACAATTCCCTTTTTTCCTCGGTAATGAATTATGGCGCGCTTGTCTGGGGAACCACAACGCTTAATAATACTAATAAACTGCTGCGTTTACAGAAACGTGCTATCCGCATTATTGCAAAAGTCCCTCGTTATTCACACACAGCCGAATTATTTAAGGAATTTAACACAATCTGTATAGAATCTTTATATTCCTACAGACTAATCCGTCACTACAAGTCAGAAATAATTAAACACGACAATTCTTTAGCAGTGCTAGCCGCACTTGCTACCAATTATCCTGTGTATTGTACACGAAATCCGGAAAAATGGAAAGTTTATGTATGCCGAACAAATTACGGGAAACAAATGTTGAGATATCGTCTGCCAGGTATCCTGAACGAACTGTCGGGTGAAGATAACCGAGATGTCATCAACAAGTCGTTCAGGGATCTGCGCAGCATGTTTCTCTAACCAAAGAAATGTACGTGGCAATTTTATGAGTTTCTTTGTTTTGTTTGTGAAATAAGCCCAGTTACAGAGATGTGTGTTATTTTGTTCTCGTTTTTTTTTCTTCACTTCACTTTCATGCCATGCATTTTTTTTATTCTTAGCCACTTTTGTGCACTACATTTTTCATGATCCGTACACCTCAATTTTCTGTTTGCCTTTCGTTATCTGCATTTTTCGTTTTTTTTTATTTTGTACGCCTTTCTGCCTTGTGGGCAGCTGCGTTTTCTGCGTTTTCTGCGTTTTCTCCGTTTTCTGCTGATTTCACTGCCTGTATTTTAAACATTCCGCGTATTCCACTGTATGCCTTGTAAGGGGCATGGACCTCGTCAAGCCACCTTTGGCATTTTGTCCGTGCCCCTAAGCATCCCAGGATGTTTGAATAAATTGATTTGATTTGATTTGATTTGAATATAAAATGGAAAAATGGGAAGGAGAGAAAGGATTGCATCCCGAGCGATTCTTGGTAGTCGGGAGAAAGAGAGAGAGAGCCCCTTGTGACCTTGGTCAGGCCCTGTTCACGGCTGGGTGTCGCGTTGCGGGCTCGCGGCGTCAGCTCCTCGTCTTGCTCTGTTCCGTCCCTACAGGACCGTCTCCTATTCTCCCCATCCTCCCCCGCAATGAGCTTCAGCTCATTGTGCACTGTGTGGCACGTCCCAACATTGGAGTTCGAGAGGGAAAAGGGCCTGCACTGGTCGACGCATCTCCCCTCTGTTTGAGAGCACAATCTTGCAAGCGCGCACTTTACCGTCCCTCCTTGGGAAGGTCTCCTTGACTCTCGCCATGGGCCGCATCTGGCAGGGCGTCCGTTCTTCGCCGAGAGGCACAATAGCGCCTTTCTGTATGCTTCGCTGCTGTGTAGGCCTGGTGTAGCGAGCGGACCTCAGTTCTAAGAGATACTCCCGCCTCCACCGTTTCCAAAACAAATCCACAAGTGCGACGCGCTACTTCCATTTTCTATGCAGCGTTCCACGCGTCGACTTCGCAGAAGTGGTCGCAGTCGTGGATGGCAAAGCTGTTAGCCATCGTCCAACAGGGAAATGAGCGGGTTTTAGAGGAGCTGGCTCCCTCGCATCCGAGTGGACATATGTGAGAGGACGGGAATTTACGACCGCCTCGACCTCTGTGTGAACTGTGTGGAGGCTTTCGAAATCCAGGCAGCTTCTGCCGAGTGTTTTGCGAATGCACGTTCTCACGGTCCGAACCATTCTTTCCCAGAAGCCGCCCCACCATGGCACTCTTTCCACAATGAATCTTCAGGACATTCGGCGTTAGCTGAGATACGCCTGGACCTCTATTTCCCTCGCTGCCCTGAACATGGCTGAAATGTTTTTTGACGCTCTTTTAAAGGTCGGAGCGTTATCAGAATAATTTGCACATCCCGCGTCTAGAAACAAACCTCCTGAGAGCTTTCAGGAAAGAGTTGGATGTGAGGTCTCTCACGAGCTCGAGATAGACTGCTCTGGTTGTCGCGCATGTAAAGAGAGCGATGTGCGCCTTGCGTGTCACTCCATTTTGATCGCAGAATAGCAGCCCCGCAAAGTCGACACGTGTGGTGTTGAAGGGGTCAGCCTTTGTGACACGTTCAGGTGGAATTGGGGCTACGGGTTCAGCTTCGGGACGGCAATTTTGTCTCTGGCATAGAACGCAGCGCCCAATGACAGACTTTATAGCTTGTCTTCCTTTCAGCACCCAGTAGCGCTCACGGAGGTGGCATAGCGTGTCTCGCACTCCAGCATGCAGCAAGCGCATGTGCTCGCGCGAGCGATGAGCAAGAATGCGAACCAGTGTGCGCAAGATATTACCACTGGATGTTTTGTTTCTTCCCCTTCGGCGCTATATTGAAATCTACCGCCAACCTTGAGTAAACCACCAGCATCGAGGTAGGGGTTGAGAGCTAGGATGGGCGATCTCTTGTCGAGTTGACGACTGAAGTGCACTTATTTCCTTCGAGAAGCTTGTCATTTGTGGAGCCAACGCCAGTACTTCTCGGCCTCCGCCAGCTCTGGTGTTTTTAACTCTCCTTTTCGTCTCTGTGAAGGGTTCAGAGAGTTATGTAGAGAGCTCTGAATCCAGGCTGTTACCCGAAGGACTCTGGTCAAGGAACTGCTGTTTTCAATATCTAGCAATGGCTCCGATGCACTGCAGCTCACTGTATTGGGCACTTGCACGATCATTTCCTCCTCTGCGCAAATATTGCTATCCATTTGTGGCATAACCGTGGGGTACACTGTTGAAGTCTTCAGCCAATCGGGTCCAGTCCACCAAGTTTTACTGTCAATCAAGCTGGGGGGCATGATGCCCCTTGTCGAAAAGTCAGCGAGGTTTTTCTTTCCAGAGCAGTGCCTCCAGACTGAAGGATCCGTAAGAGATTGAATATCTTGCACTTGGCTGGCAATGAAAGCTTCCCACCCCAAGGAAGAGCTCTTTTTCCAGCTCAGAGCAACACTCGAGTCACTCCAGCAATGCACTTAAAGGGCTGTCACATTCACATGCTGAACAAGCGTTTTGGTGAACCGGGCTCCAATTAGAGCCCCCATTAGCTCCAACCGCGGTGATGACAAGCGCTTTAACGGAGCCACCCTTGACTTCGCCATCAAAAGGGATACAATGAAGCTCGCGTCTTCATTTTTTGTCTTCACGTAAGTGACGGCACCGTAAGCTTTGGGGCTCGCATCAAAGAAAACGTGTAGCTCCGGCTCGGCATGCTCTCCCTTACGGGCAATTTTGCGAGGTACCGAAATGCGCCGAAGCTCAGGAAGCTGCTGACACCAACTGTTCCATTTCTTTAACACGTCTGTACCGCGCTCCCAAAGGGTTTGAAAAAATTTTCGCTGTAGTGGAGATACGGGCGTGGAACCCGAAAGGGTAGAAAATACGCGCTGACGCTTGTAGCAAAGATCTCTTCGTGTCCTGCCGCGCTCTCAAGAAATCTATTACGGTGTTGATCTCAAACACGAAGTCGTCGTCGTGAGGCCTCCATTCGACACCGAGGATCTTTGTCGTCGTGAGCTCCGGCAAGCTGCCTCTTGCGTTATCACTTTCGAATACCATCGTTACAAGGTCTATCGCATTCGATCGCCACTTGCGCAGATGCATGCCGGCCTTGTTCATAATGCACTGCGATTCTTCACAGATACGCTCAGCCTCCTCTATGGTGTTAGCGCCCGTCACTAGATCGTCCACTTACAGGTCATTCATACAGGTCGTTCATACCACAGAAATCGCAGCACGTCACGGTCACTCTCGGCGACCTGCACCTGGAGGAATGCCTTTTCTATATCTGCCATCATAGAGATGCTGTGGGTTCGGAACCTGATTAAGATGTGTGAGAGATTTGGATTCAAATTTGGTCCAGCAAACAGACCATCATTGAGCGACAGCTGACCTTGTGCGCTCGAGGACGCGTCGAAAATAACTATAAGCTTGGATGTCTCGCTTGTCGGTCTGACAACGCCTCGATGCGGGAGGTAATAAATAGGTCCCTTTGGGGACTCACCATTTCCCTTGACCCCTCCCCCCCCCCCCTGGCGTGTCCGGCAACCAAGTACTCTCGCAGCGCTTGGTCGTAAGCTTGCATGACGTCGTCACTTCTCATCAGAAAGGAAAACAGTAGCGCCTAAAAACACACAGACAGTAGAAGAACGACCTAGGACCTAGCGTTCGTCCTACGTCGTTCTTCTGCTGTGTCTGTGTTTTACGGCGCTACTGCTTTCCTTTCTGGATCGAGACGAACCAGCTAGCCCATATAGAAGTTCTTTTAAACTTCTCATCAGCTTGGCGATTAATGACTGAAGCCTCTGCGCAGCTACCCCTTTGTTGTCAGCTAAATTTGAGGCATTGTCTTACCAGGTCAGGGCCACCTGATAATGACCATCTCTGTAATTGACGGTTTCTTGTGTGGGGTTTGACTGGGGAGATAAGTACGTTCTCCCCACTCAGTCGCGGCTGACACGGTTCAAAGCCGTCCGGACCCCGCTCCATGATCGCGTACGCTACCGAGCGCTCGCCGACCACGGCGGGCCTTGCTCTGGGGGAACAAAGGAACGACACATTGGCTGACACAAACAGGCATTAATTGCTACAGCAACAATAACGCCTGCTAGCAAAAAGGTACGCTAATGAATCGAGGTCGTCCGACTCACCAGCAAGGTTCCGAGCGAATGTTCGCCCGCGCTAGGGCAAGGGATATAAACTCCGCAGGCCGGACGGGACGAGTACGGGAGCCTGTCTCCCCGTCGCCCCGCCGGCGAAGAGCGGAGCCGCGAGCGACGCGTCCGCTCAGGCCGACGATCCCAGCCGAAGCCCCCCCTCCTTCCCGCGCGCGGGCTTTGGCAGTCTACGCGCAGCGATGCCGGCGCCCTCTCTTGCCAGTTAATGTAGCTCGCAAGGGAATGCGCTCAGCCTCGAGGTGAGACCGCCGCTGCACGGTGCCTCGCGGGAAAGCAAACTCAGGGGGCTGCAGGGCAGGTCCCCACAACCCTCCAACCTTAAATAGACCCACGCGCCTGAAAGTACATTCTATGGAGGAGTCTCCTGGTCTTCATGTCCTTGAGGCACGTCTTGCAGCGGACGTCACGCCGACAGCGTCCACGCAGACTTCCGCGGTATTCCGAAGGCGGCGTGAAGGTCTCCGCTGGGACGACTCGCGCGGCCCGCGGAGTACCGTGTCCGCAGGCCCGCGAATCGAAGGCCGGTGGGAAAACTGCAGGCCAGGATCCTGCAGTGGTCGCCAGGGCAGCGGCAGCCGGAGGTGACTGCTGACTGGTCTCGCCACAGCTGCCCCGGACGGATGCGGCGAACAGGATACAGGCCGCTCCGTCGCAGCAGGTGGCAGCGAGACGATGTGCACCGGTCAGCAAGCCTGGGTGGCTCCACCGGATCTGCAAAATTGTCGAAACGCTCTCGGCGTGCCTTTAACGTAGGTCACGGGAGGGGAAACGGCATCCGCAAGGGCCTCGTGGCACAATGCCTAACTCGCTAGCAAAACGTGTCGGCGGCTGTGCAAACGCAAAGTTCGAGTGAACAAAGCCCTTTCTTGAGTTGAACGAGACTGCTCAGTTCGTGCGAGGTTACAAAAAAACGGACGGGCAGCAAAGTGCGCCCCCTCTCAACGTCACGGTCCGGTGGTCATGTCTCTTTTAATGTGGTGCAGGCAGCTCCGAAAAGCCTCAGGCCTAACGACCGCTCCGACAACGACCGTGACCACAACAAAGACCCGAAACGGGTTTTGTGCGCGCAGCCGCGAGGAGACATCAGCTTTGTGGGGTGGTCCTACCCCGCTCACTGCACAAAGCAGCTTCTGAGCGGTCGGCGCCCACCGTATCGGACGGTGTCGGAGCGCCCGGTGCCGAGCTGCAATACCAGCGAGTTCGTAGCGGCACCCGTGGCCCCAGGCCACCCGGCTCGCGGAGCCGCGACTCCCAGAGTCGAAAAAGAGACAGAGAAAATATATACAGAAACTCGGACCACCCACGCGGCTTCCGGACTCACTCGCTTCGGGCTCGGCGACTCCGCGGGCGCTAGGCTTCGCGCTCTCTCGATGCGGACCAAGTGATTCTCACGAAGAAACTCCAGGGAAAAATCTGCTGAGCATATCGAAAAGTTCAAACATGCTGCAGCGCAATACTCGCACTCAAGAAAGCATGCCGCAGCTCCTAGCGATCAAAATTCACTCTAGGCCTAGCACTTGTCAAGTCCGGACAAGGAGCGTTCCCCGAACCGAACCGACAGTCGTCCAATGTTCCAAGAGCAGGCCCCACGTTGGGCGCCAGGTGTGGAGTTTGACTGGGGAGATAAGTACGTTCTCCCCACTCAGTCGCGGCTGACACGGTTCAAAGCCGCCCGGACCCACTCCGTGATTGCGTACGCTACCGAGCGCTCGCCGACCACCGCGGGCCTTGCTCTGGGGGAACAAAGGAACGACACAGCCAGACACAGCCCGCAGCCAGACTTGTAGCGGATGCATCCGCTGGTTGGAGAAAGTCCCCGGAAATCTCAGTAACCTCGAGGGCCTCGGCTCGAATTATGTTGTCGTTATGCCGGCTTCGCAGCCACAACTCGATTCTGTTGCAAGTTTTGACGCTTGGATTTGTGGTCCCAACGGTGTGAATGGCGAGACGTTCTTCGCCCACCACTCGAAGCTTAATACGCCGGGAAACGTCTTCTTTTACGAAAGTTCTTTGGCTGCCACCGTCGAGCAGGATTCTAACCAAGGCGCTATTCTGTTTCGCTTCTGCGCAGGCTTGTGCTGTCTGCAGGAGCACGCACGGAGTGAAGTTAGTCTGTGCCATCTGTAACGATGACTGAACGATAGCCTCAAGAGGTGCAGGGACGTTTCTTGCACGAGATGGTGCCGACCTGTTTAATTCGCAGACGCCTGTAGCGTGCTGGGCCGAGCGTTTCGCACACTAAGCCACTTGGCTCTTCGGCATTTGACTGCCCGATGGTTCCTTTTCGCGCATTTGAAGCACCGTCTCTCTTTGGCCATGATTTCCTTCTTTTATTCCAGCGGAACGGGGCCACACATTCTTGCGGAAAGCGATCTTCTGCACCACAAAATGAGCATTGCCACTATCTGCCCTTTACAGCGAAGAGTGCTGCAGAAGGCGTCTTTCCCTTTAGGCTTGACTCCCTCGGTTTCACACCAGTGCTCTGCGACTGGCGGCTGCTGCACTGTGCTCGTTTTCTGTCCTCCACTTCCATTCTTAAGGAATTTAGGAAACCTTGGAAGCCGTCTTGGGGACTTGTTTCAGCGGTAGCTTTCTTCCGGCAGTATTCAAGACACAGCTGATCAGGAACGCTCTTTCTCAAGACAGTCAGCAACAACACGTCATATGTACTCGATGTACTCCCAGTGCTTCGAGGCTTCGGACTCCCGTCTGGATTTCGTCATAAAGGGTCCTAAGCCTTTCTGTGTCGTGGAGGTTGTGTACCGGGCGAACACCGAGCAACCGTGACATGTGTTCTTCGCTTCTGACGTCTTCTTTCCCGAATCTTTCCATAAGGGCCTTGATGGGATAGACTTCGATGACCGCGGCTGCCGTTCCTGTAAGGTAACTGGTCAGGTACTGGAATTTAGAGATTGGCGAAATAACTTCATTCTTGTGAACTGTTGATTCGAACTGATTCCAAAATGTCTGCCATGACCGCAAGTCTCCTCCAAACTTGGCGATTTCCAGCTTCGGAAGTTTGGTAGCTGTCGACGGTAGCTGGCTCGTGGTTATGCCGGTGTTCACTGAAGACTGAATTAGGCTCGGGAAGAGCCCCTGTTACTGATGGGTTGTGGACCTCTCTTCGCTCGAGGTTTGGTTACGTAGGGCTCTTTTGATGCGTGTTTTCGTGGCGCTGATTTTCTCACTGAAGACAGATACGGCATCTCATTCGGCGTCGAGTTCCTGCAGGTCTACTTTCTTCTCAATGCTGTCATTAACTGCTTCAAGCTCTTTTGATAGCTCGACAAGCAGGTCAAATTGCTATTCAAGCTCACCGCTCTGGACTGCGGGCTCATGTAGGAGTGTGCTCGCTGCTGTGCTGAACTTGTCGACCGATTGTCGTAGTGCGGCTTGCTTCTTGTGGAGTCGTTCCATGGCGTTCTTGATCACTGTCAATCAATTGCTCCCAGGTTTCGGCACCAAAAAATGTTATTTCTTCCGTTACTGTGACCGCTGACACGTCGGCAATCAACGACTGAGTCGCATTACATTGAAGCAAAAACTGCGCGCAAGACTCGTTCGGGCGGCGAGGCCGCGCGCGCGGGAGCCTCACAAAACGACGCTCTCTGACTTTCACACTGACTTTACTTACACTGGTCAAAGTTGAACGCAAAACACGTACAGAATACAAAAGGGAAGAGTGAGAAGTGGAGAAGAGAGGGCACCCCGAGCGGTTCTTGGTAGTCGGGAGAAAGAGAGAGAGAGCCCCTTGTGACCTTGGTCAGGTCCTGTTCACGGGTGGGTGTCGCGTTACGGGCTCGCGGCGTCAGCTCCTCGTCTTGCTCTGTTCCGTCCCTACGGGGCCGTCTCCTATTTTCCACAAAGAGCTTCCCCTACAATTATCATAGATATTTTCTTCGGAAATTTCCTGCTTCAAGATATTGCATGCTCCCAGTGCTCACAGAGCTCTCCCTGTTTCTTTAATCTTTTTCTTAACCGATAATTGCTGATTTGCCCCCCCCCCCCCCCCAACTTGCTGTCCACATATTTGCTTGTGAATTTTCTATTTCCCTTTCTCCGATTCGTGTCAACATTCCTTATGTACAGGTACCTGAAAACTTTGCTAGCCCACTGCTTTTCCCTTATTTTTTTAATCGCTCCTTTAATGCTATCTTACTACTATCTTCTCTGCTCTCGCACGACGCCCATCCCATATCACCCTGTACCCTGATTTGGTGTATTGCCATGTGCTCCCGAAGCTAGCCTGCCTACGCCGCGTTGTTTGATTTCTAACCTTTCTGGAACATCCGGTCTCATGCACAGGACCACACTGCCGAAAGTCAGGCTAGGAACCATCACCCCTTTCCAGATCCCTCTTACCACTTCATACCTATTATGATTCTACAGTGCCCTACTTTTCATGACTTCTGCATTCCTACTTGCTTTATTCATTACATATTTTTCGCGCCCTGTCAAATACTCCGCACGCTTATTTGTCCACACCCCAAGATACTTGTACTCATCCACTACTTCTAGCATGAACTCCTGTATTCTATGCTCGCCGACCTCATCGTTAAATATCATGACTGCAGATTTTTCCATACTTAACTTGAAACCTAATCAATCTCCCTCCGTACCGCAGATGTCTATCAACTTCTGCAAATGTATCACGGAGAAGTTTAGCGCACTCACGACGAACGACAAGGTAAATAAGACAACACAGGCGCTTACTCGTAACTGGGCGTTTATTACAAAGCCGCCGAATATAAAGAGAGGTGGTCCTGCATGAGCGAGAGTTTTTTATAATGTGGTGGTCACTGCTTGAGCGAGAGTTTTTTATAATATGGTGGTCCTGCATGAGCGAAACTTTCTATATAAACTTTTCCGTGATGCCTTACCACTAGCTCAGATGTCGCTCCTTCTTCTCCAAATGTTCCTTATTGTTAGCCATTAGCAATATATCATCTGTGTACATTAGTCCCGGTAATGACTGTTTAATCCATTCGCCTTATTTAAAACAAAAAAGTCTGAAGCCCAGTCCGCTCCTCTCTAGTTTGGTCTCTAAAATTTGTGGGTACATGAACAACAAGGGAGACAGAGGACATCCTTGCCTAAGCCCCCCTGTATCTCTATAGGCCTTAATACATTTGTTCCCATTTTATAAGCAGTCTGTTACCTTTATATATGTCTTTTAAAAAATTAATCCCTCCATCTTCCACTTCCAATGTGCTCCGTATGCCTCACAAAACCCTCTTGAATAAAGTTGTCGTAGGCTCCCCTGATATCCAACAATGCTTGCCATAGGGGCCTGTGTTCCTTTTCAGCAATCTCTATACACTGCGTCGATGAAAACTGATTGTCCTCCAACGTACTTTGCTTCCGGAAATCATTTTGTAGCTCCGCTAGCACACCCTCGTTCTCCACCCAAGCCTGCAGTCTGTCCTTTATAAACTGCATCACCACCTTGTAAACCACAGACGTCACTGTTATGGGACGGTAGTCGTTCATGTCAGCCTTGTCCCCCTTTCTCTTATTTATCATATTCATCCTGCCTAATCGCCATACATCGGGCGCTTTGCCATCTGCTATTATTTTGTTCGCTATCTCTATGTTTGCTTAGATTTTGGTCCTAGCTTCTTTATTAACGTAATCGGAATACCATCTGGTCCTGTCGACGTGCTTCTATAGGAACCTTCTTCCCGGCCCATTCCCACTCTCTTTGCCCAAGCGAAACAATTGCGGAAACCGGTCTGTTCTCTTTGGATAAATTATGTGCAACATCTCTTTCTTTTTAACTTTTTCTGCCATCTTTGCTCCTATATGTTCCATTGCATCATCCCCTTCTATCCGTATACCCTGATCTGTAACAATACAATAAACATTTGCTCTAGCCTACTTCTATTACTCACGGAGTTAACATATTTCCAAAATTTCTAAGGTGCTTTTCTATCCTTTTTACTTACATCTGACATCCATTGGGCACCCTTCTAATTTTCTCATTGATTAAAGGCTATGCTTTCCTTCTACACTTTATGAAAGTGTCCCATTTTCTGTCTACTTCAGCTTCTGGTTCCCCCCTTTTCTTCGAATATCTGTGTTCTCTGGATGGTTCCTGACGTTTCTGTATGGCCTTCCTGACCGCCTCATCTCACCAACTCTTGGGTGTGCGTCTTCTTTTTCCTTTTGGTTTGACTCGCACCTTAGCTAGCTTTAGCTCATGTAATCGAGTTAATTTGCTATAAGTCTATTCTGTTTCATTTTCCTCGATAACTACTTTCTCAATTTTTTCGGCTGCTGCTTCCAATTGCTTTTATGAGAAAAAGTTCCTTTCTGATTGTTCATCTCGCTTCAGTCATACATTGGCTTCTCTGCTGAAACTCAACTTGATATGTTTGTGGTCACTACCTAGACTTTTGGAGCCATGTTCATCTATGCAAATTACCCCTAACCTATCATACATCCTATGTGACTTAAGTGCATAATCTACCGTCGAGTGCAGACCCTGTCTCGAATGATATAAGCCCTTCACACTTCTTGGCGCTGTTGCATACAACGTAATCACGCCTGTCACACATATCCAGCAGCATGCTTCCTGTCGAATCTGTGTACCCATCCACGTCTTCTCTGGGTGCATTCATGTCGCCTAATATGATTACCTCGCCCTGTCCTCCTAGCTCATCAATGTCGCCTGCGGTACATTCTACCATTTTCCTGTTTTCCTCTTTGGCATTAGCTCCTGTCCACAGGTATACAAATCTGAGGAGTGTTTGCTCCCCTGCTACTTTTCCTTTTAGCCATAAATGTTCCTTGCATTCCTGTTTAACCCTTTGAAAATTCATACTTTTATGAATAATTGCCCTAATTCTACCCCATTTCTGCTGCCCTCTGTTCCATTGCAATATTTCCATGTGCAGTCTGGGTTACACGATGGTTGCTCCATGTCCCTAAGATGTGTTGCCACAAACCCATATACCATTAATTCATCCTGCCTTAACTGTTCTTCTATTTCCACCCATTTCTACCTATTCTTGCTACCTTACATGTTAATGTAACCTATATCTGAATTAACTGTGCCCTGGTGCTTGTGTCTATTTCTTCTTCTATGGCTCTATCGTCTCTTTGACCTTCGTTCATCGTTGTGTACACAGGTTCACTCAGAGCTCTGGGTCCCCCCAAAAACGCTCTTGCCTGGCGACCTATCCTATTACCCACCCTCTTGCCAGTGGCACCACCGTATAGTGACTGTCATTCTGTGCAAAAGGGTGCGAGCTGACCTCGTACACCTCCCGGATAACTTCCATTACTCCGTGTCCTTGTCGTCGACTCATTAACCTAATTACACGGTTAGCCTCACCGACTCTCCTTCCCATCCCGCTAGACTACCTCTGGACCTCTGGAATTGTGCATATGGCTAGTGCATATAGCCTAGTGCCAGCTGCGCCGCCTGTCGTCGCTTTGGCAAAGCTGCGAAGGGGCTACTTGCCGCTGGCTTGTTGCTGCTGTTGACTTGCCTTTTGCTTATGCGTCTTCCTCAGAAACACCATATTTCCACGCAGTGGTGACGGCAGTCTAAGCAGTGAAAGCAGTGAGAAAGACAGCGAAAACTGCTTCTAAAAATTGGAGGACGCTTAAGCTTCGCCTTTCAGAGTTGAATGCGACAGCCTGTTGCAGTGCTGCCACCGTATTACTCATGTACGCATCAGCACTCATGTACGCCTTCGTATCGTGTTCTTCGCGTCCTCGGCTCGCAATTTTAAATGCCTGGGTTAAATTCCCCATATTTCCGCAACATTTTTTATTTTGAGGTTATCGTGTTGCAACGCCGACACCGGCTTTTCTGCGACACGTCCTCCTCAAAGCTACCTCGTTATATGTATACTGCTTATTCGCGCTGACCTGAGCCGACAATGGACTGAATCACTCGGTGGTGGAGAAAGCAACAAGCGTGCTCGGCGGTCGTCGAACAGAATCCCCGCCGCTTTCGTCCGTGCTCAATTTAAAGCTGATAGCGAACTTTCGAGACACGGCGTACAAAGTTTCAACACTCTGGAACAAACTAGAATCGCCCCCCCCCCCCCCCTGTTTGCGATCAATCGCGATAAATTTGGCCACGTCTTGCATCACAAGCAAAGCAATAAAGCCACGTGGTGTCGCCTCCTCTGTAGAATGAACAAACGATCAGGACAAAGATTCGCGACAATATAATTGCATGTGCCAATATACACAGGCTTTACGGAATGAAGTGAGAATCAGACAAACATCCTAATAGCTTCAGGGTGGCTCTAGCCTTGGAAAGCCCCATTTTCCTTCCTGCGGAATTCAGTCACGCTGCCTTGTTTACGACATGAAACGCAACCGAACCCAGGGTAAATATAACCTTCCTTAAGTTAGCTGCGGGGATCAAGGGCCTACTTCTAGAGTACAGTATGCGTCAACCAACACAATATTGGAAATTTGCTGCTCTTATGCTCTGTCTCAATTGGTCCATCTGCCTACGCGTGGAACTATTACTTTACATCTGTTATTCGCAAAATCTCCCATGGCAGCGAGGACTCCTGCAGTACTCCCAGGCATTAGTGACCACGATGTTGTTCCTTACGAGAAAAATTTGCACTACGCAAAAATTGCCAACTCCGCTCAGCGGCGCATTTACAGCTATCGAAAATCCCTTACAAATGATATAGCACTTTTAAATGCACTTGCGAAGTCTTCGAAACTTTAGCGGAAACAGAGAATGTGCATGCATTGTGGAACACTTTAAAAATAAACTTCTCGAGTTGCGCCATCAATATATGCCATCATAGATAATGAAGTCCCGACGCAGATCTAAGCCATGGTGCAATCAGGAGGTGCGCATGATCGCCAGAAAAGAACTGACTGATTAAGCTGCATATAAGAAATCGCCTTCGTAGAACTCGAGCCAAAAAAATTGAAGCAAATAACTGACGACATGAAACGTGTCTTGAAAGGAGAGAAAAAAAAAATTTTTAGTGTTCTCCTTCATGGATGCAGAGGCGCCCAGAGCAGCTCTGTGTGACGTGCACAAAATATCCTCGGAGGATTTCCGAACGCGATGCGTCGACAGTGGTGCACCGAACAGCAGAGCTCTGCGCGTGCCAGCCCAGCGCTGCGCGTGTGCGCGTGCGAAGGGTGTGTGCGAGGCGACGGCGACAAAGAGCGTGGCGAGCAAGAGGAGCGGAGAGCTGACGTGTCAGAAAACCGAGGTGTGAAGGGAGACAGCGCAGATACCTGATACCTAATTTAATATCTGCTGCGGGTCCTTGGACCCAACATTTCAAACTTAATTTTAGAATATGGCGGAGTGCTCGGCTTTAAGTACTCTGGCATGGGTCGGCCCGTAATTTCACTGCCTCCGGGATCGTCCCGTAGCATAATAGCGAGCCTTTTCTTTCTATCTTAGCTCTCCTAACCTTTAACTCTACTACTTTCATGATGCGGCAGCGAGCGTGGCTCGGCTCGGGCGAGTAGGCAGGCCCGTGCACTTTCCTTTTCTTTCTTTCTTTCTTTCTTTCTTTCTTTCTTTCTTTCTTTCTTTCTTTCTTTCTTTCTTTCTTTCTTTCTATCAGCAGCAGCAGCAGCGGCACAGGGGGGTAAAGCGTGGAGAGGAGGTTGTCATACACTCGGGCAGCGCCATCTTGCTACTCCCATAGTTGCCTGTACTTATTAGTTGTTTGCGCTACTGAAAATTAAGCGAATATTTTCAATATAGCTACATTAAATATAGACTTCTAAAACTTTAAACATCCCAGAAGATGTTTGAGCATTACACCAAACTCTTTTTGTTGTTTCAAAATTTGAAATATGCAAACGTGTACATGAAACCTTGGGAACGTTTCGTTTTCGTTTCGTCTGCTGTAGCAGCTGTAGGTTACCTACGTATGCTAGTTTATTACTACTTACGGCGTAGACTGCAGGACAGAATTAAGATACGGCAGTTTCATACGCCCAATACGCGCTGCATTACACACCTCTCCACCGCATGTGTCTGCTCAAGGCACTCCCTTGCATAGTCCACTGAGAGCGGTCTCCCTCTTTTTCGACCGTGCGTTCTAGCCACTCTTCGCACTTTGGACTCATTCACTCCCGCCGCTCGGTTCGCAGTCCTTCGCACGAACGTTGCTTTCACTGCTGGTGTTGGTTTTGGATGTCTGATTCTGTGCCAGGAAAACGCTGCACACGCAAGTCGTTTCCCGTGCGCACGTTGGCCGATCGTATGTCTTGCGCGCACGGCGGTCGATCGATCGCACACAAGAATCTGGACTCTGGACCCGTCGGCAGCGTTCAGAGCGACACCCGAAACTACCATAGAAGTCGGCCGGGCGAGTAAGTCTGCCTTCGCTCAAAAGCATAAGAACACAGATAACAAACAAGATAATACAGAGAACAGAACCGTCCGCTTATACACGCTCGCCTGTCAGTTGCTCAGTAGATGCCGTAAGCACGGAGCGCGCTGTGGCTCCGCGCCTCGCGATCTACCGCTTTGTCTCGCTCGTGCACAGAGTTTCCGCAGAATGCCGCCATCGTGCTTTATGTGTGAGTACTGTTCTTCTCTGAAAAATTAATAACGGCACTGTCGCGTTTTTTTTTAAGATTTTCCGCTGCAGTGATGAGCAAGGGCACAAAAACGTTGACCGCTTGGCCACAGTCCTTCTAGCAGTTCTGCCAACGACATGAGCAGAGCTTGAATGAAGTAGAACATTACAAACAGAGCCCAGCACATTTAATTGGAGTGATCAAGTTCGTTTTGAAGAAATATGTGACACTCAGACTGAGAGAGGAGGCTAGAAGGATAACAGAGAAGGCAAGAGGGGCATATGTTAGAGCACTGCTTACAAAGCAAATCTTGTTTCAGCATCAATAACAACCATTTCCAATTGCACTAATCAACTTAGCGACATATACATGAAGGAATCCAAAGTTAATGAACTGTCAGTGTATATGTCATAAAGAGCCCCTCGATTATCTCCCTTTGTCTGCACCGCAACTTAATGACAATTATTTAGTGCAAAGCAATAAATGAACGAAACACGAATAAACTAATAATAATAAATTTTTACAAGCCAAAGTCGCACTTGGGTTATGCAGCACGCTGCAGAAGAGGATTCTTCAATAATTTTAATACCTGGGTGTCTTACACACGCCGAAAATTTATTACAAAATACAGAGTACCAGCTGTTCCAACTAGCCGCATTGCATATTCTCTTAAATACTCCTGATTTTACATTATCACAAGTTGGCGTTCAACAACTGTTGATACAGCGACAGTAGTGGGGTAGCTTCACCAGTGCATTGTAGGAATGAACCTGGCCAATGTACATGTATATAGAGTAGTATCGCAGTGTAAAATTCAGGACTGCGTTCCATTACCTTGCAAAGATCTCTTGTCGCGCCTTATGTCAGATAAATGGCAATGATGCATGACACACAAGGTAAATATGTCTGTTGATTGTAGTAGAAGAAATAAGAATCCTTTTGTTGAAGTTCCTTAAAACACACCTTATATGTGTAATGCAACAACTCTTCACCAGTGCAGCGAGAACGCTTGAGCTGCCGAGGCAAGATATCAAGATCGTCATGCGTCCCAGGGGAGGCCTGAACCTTGGGGAAGTATCTAGATTCGAGATCAGCCGAGCCATCATCGCAGCTGCTAACGTGAGTGGCGAGGAGGTGACGCAAGATGTTATCTGCCCGAACAAACAACAAAACATAGTCGTTATCAGTACGCCTAACCGAGAGAACGCCGACCGCTACTCGGCAGTCAGAAACCTCACTATCAGCGGCACGGCACACGACGTAAGCGCCTACGAGACCGCCCCCCACGGCACCGTTAAGGGCGTCATCAGGGGTGTTCCGATGATGGACACTATTCAAGAAATCAACGACTACATCGTTCAAGACTATAATCCCACTGCTCTGCAAGCCAACCGCATCGGCAAGACGACGACGGTGGTCATCGCATTCGACGGCGACAAGGTTCCGAACTACATCCGATACGGCAACCTGATGGTCGAGTGTTCGCTGTATCGCAAGCAGATCGATATGTGCTACCTGTGTGGTCGCCTCGGTCACCGGATGGACGTTTGTCCTAACCCCGAAGACAAGATATGCCGTGGTTGCGGCATGAAGAATCCCGAAGAAAGCCACGTTTCCACTAACCCCAAGTGCAGCCTCTGCGGAGGCAACCACCTCACCGCGGACAAGGAGTGTAAAGCGAGATTCAAGACACCATACGTCGTTCGAAAACGGCGTTGGGAACGCCAGCAACGAGAAGAGGTGCAGCAGCGGCAGCAGCAGCCGAGAGGGCCAGCGTGGCAGGCGCTGGACGGGCGTCGCAGCCGCTCCCAGACAAGACGAGGGAGAAGCAAGAGCGATACCAGGTCACCATCGGCAGCTGGGGCTCGCAGGCGCGAATCTCGTTCGCGGTCCAAGTCGAAGACCCGGCGTAGCAACGGCGCCGAGAAACAGGTGGGTTGGGCAGCGGCGTCTCCTGTCGCTCTCGACAATAGCAATTTCCCTCCCCTCCGCTCCTCCCACCCTTCCAAAGACAACGAGTGTAGACACTGTCTGGAACTCAAAAAGATGATAGAGAGGCAGAATAATCATATCAAGAGCCAAAACGATCAGATTCAGGCTATGATGGAGCGCATCGAGACGCTCAGTAGAACAACGAACAGTGATAATGATTTCAGTGTGCTTAAAAGGAAAGTACCCAAGATAGACACCACCAGCGCTGCTCCGGCGGCGACGAAGCCGACCACGCCACCGGCGTTGACGCAGTCTGTGACGAACGCTCCACCGACAGAAACGGCAGCTGTTGCCATGGAGGAAGAGAAGGTCGAGGCTGCTGTTCCTCCGACAATGGAGTCAGTCATGAGCATGCTTACGCAAATCTCCAGCCAAGTTTCTCAAATGTCTGCGCAAGTGAAGAGCCTAACAGTTAGAATGGATAATGTGGAGGCCAAATGCAGCCAACTCTCCGTTAGAGTCATGACGTTAGATGCGAAAAATAAGCATCTCACGGTTGCCAAGATGAAGTCACCACGACTTAATCTACGGGTCAGGCCGCGAAAAGTTGGTTCCGTGCGCAATTCTACCGCTCAAAAAGTACAAAATGGCGAAGACTAAAGGAAAGCAGAGAGAGACTGCGACGTTACTTCAATGGAATTGCAGGAGTATTAGAAACAAGATAGGGGAGTTACAACTTTACGTAGATAAATTGGACCAGAAACCGGAAATCATAGCGTTACAAGAGACCAACGGCCGGGCCAAGCTCGCGGGATACATTACGTATACCGACCCCAGCGAAAAGGGTACTGCGATCTTGGTCCGCAGCAACGTGGCAGCTACACAGCACGTGACCACTCAGCGAGGCTGCGAACATACGCTTATCGATATACACAGCAGAAGAGTGGGGGATGACAAGAACATTTTCGTCCTGAATGCGTATTGTCGACCGTCCAGCAGGGTCATTGACTTTGAAGGCACCATATTAGACTGCATTAAAGAAGCAAGAACAAGACCGCTTTTAGTGCTAGGAGATTTCAACGCTGCCCACACAATGTGGGGTTACAAATATTCGTCCAAAAGAGGAAACCAATTGGTAAAAGCTATAGAGGATCACGACATGGAGCTGCTTAATGAACCGGGCGTAGCGACCAGGACAGGCACTAGCACGGTCAGAGACACCACTCCTGATCTGACGTTAATTCGGGGGAACCTCCACGTTACTTGGCGTACCACGGGGGAAAATCTTGGCTCAGATCACGACATCATTTGTGTAACCCTCGGGGGGACCGACATCAAGACGAAACTGGGTCAAGCCAACGTCACAGACTGGGACCGGTTACGTAGAAGCGCAGCTAGTGAAGGCGCGGACGAGGACCAAGACACCAAGACGTATGAGGCGTGGGCCAAAAAGCAACGCGAGTTTGTAAAGAAATTTATGCAGAAGATTACTACGACTACGAAAGTTCCCTTCGCAGACAGCAGGCTTAGCCACATGTGGGCGGCCAGGCACGGTCTTACTCGAAGGTGGAAGAGGCAAAGACATAACAAGAAGCTTCGCAGACGTATACATACGCTCAACAAGCAGGCGGCCGAGTATGCGGAGCAGCTATGCAGGGAGAATTGGATGAAGATGTGTGACGACCTGCAAGGCACACTGTCCACAAAAAAGACTTGGAAGCTGTTGCGGCACCTCATAGACCCGTTAAAAAGCAAGAGCGCATGCGCTCGAGACCTCACGAGAACGATCAACAGTTACGACGGGGACGGGGAGAAGCTCATTAGTGAACTCACAAGTAAATACCTCAAGACCGAGAAGAGCGGTAACCCGACTCACGAGTATGAAGGGGAAAGCAACGTCGAGATGGACGAACCCTTCACCGAGCTGGAGCTGGTTGCGGCCATCGATGAAAGTAATCAAGGCAGCGCGCCGGGCATTGACGGCATTACATACAAGATGCTAAAAAATATGAGCGACAAAAGCCGAGCTGAACTGCTAAACCTCGCCAACGCGTCCTGGGAGAAGGGTTCGTTACCAAAAGAATGGAAAGAAGCGGAGGTGCGTTTCATTCCCAAGCCGGGGAAACCACCCCACGTCGACAACCTGCGCCCCATCTCCCTCACGTCGTGTGTGGGGAAGGTGGTCGAGCGTATGGTTGTCAAGAGACTACAGAGACATTTGGACGTCACTGATCAGCTACCACCGACTATGTACGGATTTTGGAGGCACCTGAGCACGCAAGACGTTTTGGTGCAACTACACGAGCTAGTTATCAAGCAAGCGAAGCCTCACACGCCAAGAGCTATCCTGGCGATCGATCTAAAGGGGGCGTTCGATAACGTCACACACGAAAGTATCCTCCGTAACCTGCGCCAAACGGGGTGCGGGAAGCGCACCTTCAAGTATGTGCAGGATTTCTTAACCAACAGAACGGCAACAATCAAAATTGGAGAGGAGAAGTTGAAACCAATAGCCCTGGTAGTCAGAGGCACCCCGCAAGGGTCGGTTCTTTCGCCGCTTCTCTTCAACCTGGCACTCCTCCTTCTCCCGACTTTGCTTCAAGACATAGAGGGCAAAGATCACGCTCTTTACGCAGACGATGTCACCGTGTGGACGTCGAGGGCAGGGTCGGAGAGTTGCATGGAGGAGACCCTTCAGAGAGTGGCAAAGACGGTGCACGAGTTCGCTCAATCGCGGCCTCAGTTGCTCGCCCCAGAAGTCGGAGTTACTCGTCATCAAGCCCAGAAGAAAGCAAGGAGACCAAGAGAACATCCGCATCACCATCGATGGGGCGAACATAACGCCAACCACGCAAGCACGTATTCTGGGTGTCATCTTCCAGAACAACGGCAAGGCGGGGGCGTCGATAGACAAGATCAAGGTTTCAACGGAACAAATTTCGCACATGATCAGAAGAGTAACGAAGAGAAAAAGAGGATTCAAGGAGGACGATGCACTGACGCTCGTCCAGGCCTTCGTGACGTCGCGCATCGTTTACGCGGCGCCGTACCTGAAGTTACTCAAGAAAGACCAGGACCAGTTGAACGTTATTATACGCAAGGCAACCAATATGGCGCTGGGCATACCGACGCACTCCTCGACCGACAAGCTTCTCGGCATGGCCAAGCACAACAACGTTGAAGAGTTAATAGAAGCTCATCTTTCTAATCAAAGAGTCCGTCCGGCTCAGTCAAACTTCGGCGGGACGTCGCATTCTTGCCAAGTTGGGCTGACAAGAGGCAGACCGGAAGGAAACGGGACCGTTACCCAGGTTCAATGCGCATAAAATCTACAGTAAACCGCTGCGTCGAATCATGAGGCCGGGTCGTAACGACGGCCGCAGAGCGGCTCGTATAGCGGCTTTGACGGAGACATTACATCAAATAGAAGAAGAAGAACAGGGCGTCACTCTCTTCACAGACGCTTCATTACCCAAGTTTTCATCGAAAGCCACGCTGGCAGTTACGACGCGGGATATGCTCGTAACCTGCGCCTCTATTGAGACGTCTTTTCCAGAGGTGGCAGAAGAGGCCGCGATAGCGCTAGCACTCGCGCAGCCCAAAGTGGGAAGAATTGTCACTGACTCGGAAAAGGCGTATAACAGTTACAGAAAGGGGTGGGTGTCCCTTGCAGCACTAGGAACTCTCAAAAGTAAATGCGACGTTCCTGAAAGGAAAGTTGAGTTGATATGGACACCGGCTCACTCTGGGCTGGAGGGCAGCGAACTTGCCCACCAGTTCGCCCAAGAGATGGAATACCGGGCAGAGGAAGGTGAGCCACAGTCCATTATTAGTTATAAGGACATTACGAACTATTACAAGACGGAGAGGCGACGTTACCCCGATCCTCACAAATCGCTTACCAGAGAACAGCAAGCGATCTACAGGCAGATACAGGCAGGATCCTTCCCGCACCCTTACCTTCAAAACAAGATGTACCCGGAAAGGTACGAGAAGGAATGTGATTTCTGCAAGGCGCAGTTAGGCACGCTCCAACATGTCATTAGAGTATGCAACTTCAACAAGGAAATCCCCCCACCTCTTACCTGCCCCACTACCCCACCCCATCCCTCACCCTCCCTTACCGAGCGATGGGAGACCTTGCTAACCAGCCCCGCCGTGGAAGACCAGCTCGTCCTGATCTCCAGGGGCCAGGCGGCTAGGGAAGCATATGGGTCCCGTGAAGAGGGAACCACTCCCATCGACGGCGTCTAAGCAGACGTCGAGCTCGAATCAATAAAGTTGTTTCTCTCTCTCTCTTTCACCAGTGCAATGTTCACTGCAGAAAATGTTTCCGAAGCTAAGATCACTGAAGTGCTAAGCAGGTACTCAAAGATTTATTCGCGTTAAAGAAATCTAAATGCAAAGCAGTTGCACATTTCAGCTTTTACACAGATGCTCATGTGCATTTCTGAAGGTTCTATTTTTTTTGGTTTTGTGGGGTTTAACATCCCAGAGTGGCACAGGCTATGAGGGATGCTATTTCTGAAGGGATCTGCACCAGATGTACAGTCCTGCTATAGATAACAAGTATGATGAAGAGTGACATCGAACATTTATTCGAACATTGTTCATGCAAATTCACTGTATTGATACTATGTTGAACATGTGTTTTTTTCCAAGTTTCCCTCAGTACTGCATCAAGGCTGCCCTATTAGGTGTTCAACAAATGAGAGCAGAGGTCTTGGTACTGTTTCTATTTTTTTCATGTGCATTCTTTGAGTGTGGGAAAAGATGTGCAAAGTATTGAATGCTATATTGTGTATGACTGAGACATTATTTACAAGCTATGATACTTTTGTCTAGTGTGTACAACAGTAACATCAGTGAATTTATGGCAGAAATAAAAAGCAGGCATTCACAAACATAACTGCTGAAGTTAAATGACTGTCAACTATGAAACCAGCTGTAACTTTGCAGTGACAGGTTGCTTAATAATCTCACATGCTTGTAATTGTGCAGATACACTGATTGTCAATTTTTTGTTTTACAGAATATGGCCTGAATTTTAATATTTCCAAAACTGTACGCAAGCAAACCGCATTCCAACGTTTCTCTTTACTATCATCACCTTGCACAATACTCTGTTAGTGCTCTCCGAGTGCGACTTATCCCACATGTCTCTTGCATAAAGCTCTTCCATGTATGTACGCTTTGGTGCTTCTTTGCAAGCAGATTAAACCTTTCGGAACGGAGTCTGTTACAGATCTTTCGTTGTATTCAAACAGAATTCGCATCTTCACAGGCAGCGGTACAGAAGGCATGCGCTGCACTCCGCGCGAGTGTCGTCTCCCTTCTGCCTCGTCTCCTGTATGGGACACCAACGAGATCTGACCGCCGGAGAAGACAGGAGGTGGCGATGGTGCACACTTTACTAAAGGGGCTCCAGGTTACGCCAAAAGGCACGGGGCATGCATGTTTTATAATACCCCGTGCATGAAAACAAACCTTGCTGAACCTCGCCGACCATCCTCGTTGATCTCGGCTCACACAAACACAAATCATACGTAATGAGCGGTACAAGATTCACCACCACCTGGAAGTATCTGCGTGCGCGCACCATCGCGAACATTTTGTGCATGAACTAGAAAGGCATTCAACACAGTACGTAAGCAAGCCGCAGCCCCATTCCTCGTACAACTTTCTGACGCGCACTACGAAGCGTGCGGCCATACTGGGAGAAGTTGTGAGGTTGCCAGATTAGTACGCTGCAAACTGCCGTTAAACCTGGTCTAGGTCGCCTGGACCATGCATGGAAACATGAGCGGAGTAACAAGATGGCTGTCGTCCACGGTTATAAAAAAATTGGAGAGGGTTTACATGGGAGTGCTGCCGCCGCTTTCGCTCTAGTGTTGGTAGTAGTAGCTCTATGCAGCGGCAGCAGCAGCGGAAGCAGCGGCAGCAGCAGCGGTGGCGCGGCGGCAGCGGCGGCAGCAGCGGCGGCAGCAGCAGCGACAGCGGCGGCGGCAGCGGCAGCAGCAGCAGCAGAAAGCAGCAACAAGCAAAGCAGCAAGCAAGCAAGCAGCAGCAAGTAAGCAGCAGCAAGCAGCAGCAAGTAAGCAGCAGCAAGCAGCACCAAGCAAGCAGCAGCAGCAAGGAGCAGCAGCAGCAAGCAGCAGCAGCAGACAGCGCAGCGGAGTTCGTGTCATTGAAGCGTGGAGGTGGCCGCCGCCGGACGTTGGGTCCGTGCTGCCGTGGACATCCCTTGGATCACCAACGCAAACCTCCTGCATTCTCTGCAAGTGTGGAGGTGGCAGACAATGAACTGAGGGTCCATGCTGCCGTAAGGAACTCTTGGATAGCCTGCTTTCAGCCTCCGGCGTTTCGTGACGCCGTCGACGGGACCTGGATACACTTGTTCTTTCTGCTGCTGCCAACTTCTTCGGGCTGCTGACGGGAGACCACCGGGGTCTCCCTGTGTTCCTCTCCGCTCCTACTAACACCCGGTTCCCTTCTGTCGCTTCCTTCGACGCATCGCCAACGACGCGTCGCACTACATCGACCCGCGTTCGCCCTGTCTGCCCGGCATCCCCGCTTCACATGGGACGCTCCACAGCTGGTTAACACTTTCCTTTATTCTGTAGTGTTGTACGAGTGTTGTTTGTTTGTCATGTTTTCGTTGCCGTTTATTATTGGCCCTTTTCTTTTAGAGCATAAATACGGCTTCGTTTTGTTTTATAGCAAAAGCTTTACTGGCCGCGAACTTGCGATTTCGCCGTGGCGGTACTCCGAGGAGGCACATGACGTCACAACACGCGCCTTACGGCTGATATTTCTCTCTCTCGCTCCCTATTTACTACTGCGCATGAGCCACTAGTAGCACCGAGCCAGAGGTGTTCAGCCACTGCGCGACACCACGCCTTTCCTCAAAATCCTACTTCCAATTTTCAGTTTTCTCTTTCTTCTTTGCCTCCCTCTCTTATCCCTTCCTTTACGGCGCGGTTCGGGTGTCCACCGACATATGTGAGATGGTTACTATGCCATTTCCTTTCCTCAAAAACCAAACAAAACAAGTGAGCCGACGGCGTTCATACAGTTCACTGGCGTTGACAACTTTGCAAAGGCCGTTCTTTTTCACGAACGGAAAGGCGCACAGCCGGCTCCGTGGGTCAGTGGAGACCTCAATCTCGCTTTCATGTACATGGCGTTGGTGTCCAACTGCAATAGCGTGTTTTGATTGCATTCCGCACACTGGATAGGCAGCGCACTCTCCCAGCCACCCAGGGAGGTGGCCTGCAGTTAATAGTTGATCGCGAGAGATTGCTCACCAAATGAACGCTGCAGCCTAGTTATTGCTGCAGTGCCGCATGTCAGGCACAACTCTGTCAGCGCTAATGAATTCAGGCCGCATCTCTCTCTCACCACAGTCACATGTCTCAAAGCACGAATGACGCGTCCGCATATCCAGGGAGCCAGTTATGCGCCCTTCCTTTCCTCATAGTCATCGCCGACTAGAACATTGTGAACGCCAACGCCGACATCTTTCTCTTAGTATATCCTGGATTAGCTGAGCGAATCCACATTAATTTTTTGTTTGAAATCTTTGTTCTCTTGTTCGAACCTGCACGCGATAGCGTTCCCCTTCGGAAAGTCGGGGACGCGCTACCAATTCGCGACAATTGGCGTCCGCGTGACAGGACGAAGCCGTTTTTATTTTTTTCATTTCGTGGGCCCCTAAAAAGAAACGATGTCCACACTAAAAGATTTGATCGAGTTGGGAAAGTGAATGGGGTTAAAAGACGCTGAGTTGCGCACGTGGGTGAAGAGTACGTGCAGAGGAATGCAGCATGCCAAGGCGCAAGCAGAAGCCGAACGCAAGCGCACCAAGGCGCAAGCAGAGGCTGAGGAGCGAGCATGCAAAATCGCTAGCAGAGGCTGAAGAGCGTAGATTGCAACTCCAATTTAGGTTTGCAGAAGCAGGTGGGGGTAATCAAGAACCCGCACCGGGGTCCTCAGCAGCGATTAGCCCACACAAGTTGATCCCGCATTTCGACGATCGCAGGGATGAATTAGATGCATATCTCAAACGTTTTGAGCGTATCGCAGAAGGTCACAGCTGGCCCAAGGAAAAATGGGCTGCACCAGTCAGTATGTCTCTGACTGGGGAGGCTCTCCGTGTGTTCGGTCGATTGTCCCAGCAGATTCAATGGATTATGACAAGGCAAAATTAGCCCTGCTCCAACATTTTCGGTTTACAGCGGAAGGTTGTCGCGAAAGGTTTCCTGAATGTAAGCCGTTTGATAAAGAAACAGGCAAACAATACGCAGCTCGTTTGCTCGCTCTTTTTGATCAATGGGTCGAGATGTCGGGAACGGCCACAACGTACAATGATCTACGTGACTTGGTGGTAGCCAAACAGTTGATGAGGAATTGCCACAGTCGTCTGGCGATTTTTCTTCGAGAAAGAGAGTGCAAGATGCTGGACAAAATGGTTGAGGCAGCACATAACTTTCTAGAGGCCCAGCGGCAAAGAAACTTGTCTTCGTTCACAGAATCGGTCGAGGTGGGCATTCCGAAAGAGAAGGATGTACCATCAAATAGACAGTCAGGAGTGTGCTTCATTTGTAACTGACCGGGACATAAGGCGGCCGACTTTCGCTCTAAGCCAAAACAGCTTTATTGAGTTTACCGTCGAAAAACAGGGCATGAAGTAAGTTCCTGCTCAAGGAAGCACGAAAACCATAAGCAACCGTCCTGTTGTGTCCACCCAGAGAGTTTTGCGTCTGAAACAGCATCCACAACAGCAGATAGGCTTGAACCAGTTGAGGATAAGGTGGTGGTCGGACTTGTCTGGAAAAAGCCTGCAGACGCCCAGAACATGCCTGTACTAGAGGGAGAGATCCGGGACCTTCCCGTACGTGTTTTAAGGGACACGGGGAGCAATACAATGGTTGTGCGGAGAGCCCCAGTTCCTGACTCAGCTCTCACCGGCTTCAGATCTACGGTGTTCCTGGTTGATGACAGTAGTCTGGAAGTTCCCCAGGCAGAAGTCTATATCGCTTCCCCTTATTTCACTGGCACAGCCCTGGTAAAGTGCATTGAGACACCATTGCACGATGTCATAATTGTTAACATATCAGAGGCCCGTGAGCCGTCAAATCCAGATATTAATTGGAAGAAATCGGAGGGCGCTGCTAAGTTATGTCTTGGCATAGTCAATGCCGAGGTCTCCAGTGAAAATGGTGAGGGCGAGTGCCCAAAAGATGTCCTGCCTGGAAAGGAAGTTTCCGGACGAAGGAGGGAAAGTACTGCTTTAAGCACTGCTCCCACGAGGTTCACCAAGGAAATGTTAGAAGCAGAGCAAAGAGACGATGAGTCATTGAAGGCGTGTTGGGTGAAATTAGGGAAGGTGTTCCATGGCAAGCACGGCACTTCGCACTCGTATTGTGTTGAACAGGGCTTGCTGTACCACCTCTATCATCTCGTCTCTGGCAGAGAGGTTCGACAGGTAGTACTTCCCAAGTCCTGCCGATCACAGGGGTTAAGGCTTGCCCACGATAGCCCGTTGGCGGGGCATCAGGCCAATAAGAAGACTACAAATCGAGTTCTGGAAGAATTCTGCCGGCCGGGAGTGCAGGAGGAGATTAAGAGGTATGTGAGGTCGTGCGACTCCTGTCAAAGGACGTGCCCGAAATGCAAAGTAGGGAAAGCTCCGTTGGGATGCATGCCTCTTATCGACACTGCATTTGATCGGGTGGCTGTAGATATTGTCGGTCCGCTGTCGCCCACATTGGTGAAAGGGAATAGATATATTCTCATTCTCGGCGATTTTGCCACGACGCCGTGGCTCTGCCAAAAATAGATTCAGAAACCGTGGCAGAAGGTTTGGAGGTGATGTTTTCGCGAATAGGTTTCTCTTATTTTCCAAATAAAAGATCCTTTGTGACCAGGGCTCTTGTTTACCTTCCGAAATAATGAGTGAGCTGAATGATCTTTTGGCAGTGAAACATCTCACCACGACCCCCTAGCATCCTATGTGCAATGCGATGGTGCAGAAATTTAACGGCACACTCAAGTAGATGCTGCGGAAACTCAGTCAGGAGCAGCCCAAAATTTGGAGTTATTATATCGTTCTGCTTCTGTACGCATACAAAGAGGTGCCGCAGGCGAGTCGGGGGGTTTCTCCGTTTGAGGTGATATTTGGACGACATGTGCGAGGACCGCTCGCAGTACTCAGAGAGCTCTGGTCAAGGGAAGTGCTTGGAGAAGACACGAAGACGACATATGGTTACGTCCTCGATCTAAGAGAACGTCTCGAGCAAACTGTGAGAGCGGCCCATCAAAATCTGTTACGTGTCCAAAATCTTAGAAGAGATACTATGAGAGGAACAACAAGAAGTGGCCGTTAAGGGTTGGAGACCGTGCCCTAATTCTTTTGCCGAGTAACCACACTAAACTCCTGATGCAGCGTAAAAGTAAACTCGTGGTTGTTGGCAAACAGAATTACGTGGATTATTGGATCGACTTGGGCCACACTCTGAAGCTACTCCACATCAGTATGCTCAAACGGTACGAAGAGAGTGCGTCCCAAGAGACCGTGCAGGCGTCATCTTTGGTCGCAATCGAAGAAGGTGACTCAGAAGAACAACTGCCTACCCTTAGCACGGATTACGGTAAAGGAATTGAAGCCGTGCAGATCTCCACGAAGCTCGAGGTCGACAAACAGCAGGAGATTCGGAGCTTACTTGACACGTATGCATACATCTTTTCCGAGATTCCCGGGAAGACTAATCTAGTGGAGTGTCAACTCAGGCTCTCGACTTCTGAGGTTGTGAAAACCCCGCAATACCCGTTGCCTTTTGCCATAAAAAACATGGTCGAAAAGGATCGAGATAGACGAGATGATCAAATTAGGGTTCACTGAGCGTTCCAAATCTGCATACAAATCCCCTCTCGTTCTGGTTAAAAAGAAAGACAACACATATCGGACTTGCATCGACTTTCGACGCATCAATGATGTTCTTGTGTGTGATGCAGAGCCCATTCCAAGGACAGATGTAATATCTACCGAGGTTGGGACAAAGGTGTACTTTTTCAAAATTTGACCTTGCTAAAGGCCACTGGCAAGTACCCCTGGAGGAAGCTTCGAGACCGAAAACAGCGTTCTCTACCCAATCCGGTCACTATCAGTTCGCCTATATGCCCTTCGGCATTAGTACAGCATCGGCTATCTTTACGCGCCTGATGCGCATTCTATTAGAACGCATGCACAATGTCGTTCGTGACATCGACAATATTCTCGTACCGACCTCTTCCTGGGAAGAACATCTTTGGACTTTAAACAGGCTATTTAGCAAAGTGCGCGAGGCCGGCCTCACGGTGAAGCCGCAGAAGAGTAAAATCGGAGCCACTAACATCTCTTTTCTTGGGCCCCAGCTTGGAGAAAGGACCATCCGACCATTGGATACGGTGGTGGAGAAGCTTGTCAACCTACCGCTTCCAAAGACGAAGATGCAAGTGCGTTCCTTCTTAGGGCTTGCCGGATACTATCGCGATTTCGTCCCTGGTTATGCGGACAAAGTCCAACCGCTCGTGGAGATGACACGCAAAAATGAACGCAACCGTCTCTTGGACACCAAAGCGGCAAGCCGCTTTTGACGAGCTCAGATAGATAGATAGATAAAGAGGAGGAGGGAAAGGCAGGGATGTTAACCAGCAAGGAGTTCCGGTTGGCTACCCTGCACTGGGGAAGAGGTTTTTGGGGACAAAAAGGAGGAAGAGAAAAGGAAAAAAAGGCATAACACACACACGCACAACTCTGTCACAATTTGTCACTCAATCCAGTCGCTCTCAAGTAGGCAAAGAGTGTCTTGTATGCCTTGAGGGCAGTCGACTGCTGTGGCCACGGACCGAGGATCTTTTGCTCTGTTAATGGGCGAGGATCGAGGCGGTCCAGGGCACAACACAGAGTATGTATTGCACTCGCAAATTCAGGGCACTCACAGAGAAGATGAGCGATGGTCTCCTCACAACCACAGCTCTCACAGGCAGGGCTTTCGGCCATCCCCATCCGGAAAGCATAGTAAATGCAACACCGATCCATAAACGGCATAACAGTGTTGCGTCGCGACGTTCTAAGTTACGTGGAAGACGAGGGCGCAGTTCAGGGTCCAGTGCCTTGAGGCGGAGGTTGCAAAACTCTCCCGTGTTCCACGCTGAAAGTGTGAGCTCCAGCGCCAAAGGGCGAAGCCCACACGCAGCGTCAGGTCACGATATTGGGATCCTCACTGGAAATCCGTCGTTGTGAGCAGAACGCGCAGCCGCATCGGCCTGGTGATTACAGTTAACAGCACAGTGTCCTGGCAGCCATTGAAAAATGATGTCATGACCTTTGGAAACGGTGCCGTGGTACAGTAGACGGATCTCAGCAACAAGTTGCTCCTGCGACCCGCGGTGTAGCGCAGCTTGCAGGGCTTGAAGAGCTGCTTTAGAGCCAGTGAAAACCGTCCAGTCATGTGGAGGTTCTTGACTGATGAACTCTACCACAGCCCGTAAGGCTGCAAGTTCCGCACCAGTTGAAGATGTTGGATAGGTCGTCTTCACTTTCATGAAGATGGATCTGGCCGGTATCACCACCGACCCCGCAGAACTGGTTGAGTGTGCTGATCCATCTGTGTAAATATGTATGCGGTGACTGTGGTAAGAATGCAGGTGATTCAATGTCAGTTGTTTGAGAGCGGGCAGTGATACACCAGCTTTCTTTGTGATGCCAGGAATATGGCGCTGAACCCGAGGTTCATGAAGACTCCATAACGGTGAGCTCGGTCTTGACGCAGGGGTGAACTGCGATGGAAGATATGCGCGATGGGCTTCAATTACTTTGGCGAATGCAGTACGCGGCCTAATTATTGGGAGTGTTGCGAGGTGATGACAGGGAACCCGTGTGAGGTGCCGAATTTGTGTTCTCATGGTATCAACAGCAATGTATGTAGTAACAGGTTGTTCCCGGGCAACAAGAACAGTTGCTGCTGTTGATGCACATTTTGGCAGTCCAAGTCAGATACGGAGAGCTTGCGCTTGTACACTATGAAGAGTCTTGATATTTGTTTTTCTAATGGAACTGAATATCGGAAGACTGTACCGCATGTAGCCCAGAAATAGGGAACGGTACAGTTGTAGCATCGAGCGCACTGATGCGCCCCAGGACTTTCCCCCGAGGAAGGAGAGGACGTGGACAATCGAAATTAGTCTCTTTCTCATGTCCTAGATATGTAGACTCCACGAGAGGTTCCTGTCGATGACAACACCAAGGAATCTGTGGCTTCTCTCATAGGGAATGGCGTTACACCATTGATGCGAATGGTGTAACGTGCCATTATTTTGCGTGTGAATGCCACAAGTGAACACTTTTCGGTCGAAATGTTCAGGCCCTGCAAGCGAAGATAAGATGTCAATATCGATGCCGCTTTTTGAAGTCTTGCACGAACTTGAGGACGGGTCACCCCTGATGCCCAAATACAGATGTCATCTGCATATACCGAGATCTGAGCAGATTGTGGCAATACGTCGACCAGGCCGATAAGAGCAAGGTTGAAGAGAACTGGGCTCAGCAATCCACACTGAGGGACTCCGCGCGAATTTCGGTGTAAGGACGTTGGTCCGTCCGCAGTCGGGAGAAAAAACGACCTCTCTGATAAATAGCTGCGTATCCAGCTGAACGTGCGGCCTCCGATCTCAGCAGCTTCCATTGCGTCCAAAATGGCCTGAGGCGTTACGTTGTCGTACGCGCCCTTGATATCCAAAAACAATGCCACGGTCAATCTTTTCAAACTTTTGCTGTGGTGCACCGTCGTTACAAGGTCAACCACGTTGTCGATAGAAGAGCGGCCCCGTCGGAACCCAGACATGAAAGTTGGATAAATCTGATATCGCTCCAAGTACCATTCCACGCATGTGAGCAGCATTCTTTCCATGACTTTGCCGACGCAGCTGGCGAGTGCAATTGGACGGTATGATGAAAGGTCGAGCGGTGATTTCCCCGGCTTAAGAAGTGGAACCAGACGACTGGTCTTCCAGTCATGTGTAACTATGCTTGCAGTCCATGACTTGTTATAAGTGTCCAAAAGAGCCCGTCGAGCTTCTTGGCCAAGGTTGGCAAGTGCAGAGTACGTCACACCATCGGGCCCTGGTGATGATGACCTTCTACAACAAGCCAGCGCAGCATCAAGTTCTTCCATGGAGAATAGTGCATCCATCCGAGAATCCCGTGAGGGTGGAACATTGTTGCAGTGCAGCGTTGCGCCTGGATTCGGAGGGCCTGTTATTCTTGCGCAGAAATCTTCGGCTACCTCAACCACACTGTGCCTTTGGTGGAGCGCTACGGATTTGAACGGGTAGCGCTGTTGAGGGTATGTGCAAAGACCCCGAATTACACTTCAAACGCGTAACAAAGGCTTCCGTGGATCAAGTGTTCGGAAAAATGTCCTCCACCGTTGTGTTTGCAGTGCCTGAATTCTGCGCTGAATCTTCTTCTGGATGCGCCTAGCATCTCTTAGGTCTAGGCGCGACTTTGTGCGTCGGTATCTGTGCTCTGCCCTGCGCCGTTGCGATCGCAGTCGCTGCAATTCGAAGTCAAAATTGGTGTAGTTAGCGACAAGGTTAAAGGGGCAGGTGGCGTGTTCCATGGCCTCCTTAATTTTTTGTTCAAGACTGGTAGAGAAGCCCTCTGCGCAAGCAGCCTCCATAAGTAATTTAAAAACTGTCCAGTCAATGCGCTGCCTACACTTGGCTGGGGAAAATGTGGAATGGCCGATAATAATCAGACAGGTTGGGATATGGTCGCTGCCATGGGTTTCTACATCCGAAAACCACCGGACGCTGTTGTTAAGGCACTTTGAAACGAAAGTCAAGTCCAAGCAGCTGCTATAAGTGACACCTCGTGTATAGGTCGGGCTTCCGTCATTCAGGCACTGGAGGTCATGGTCAGAGGCGAAGGACACAAGCTGTCTTCCCCTAACGTCCATCCTAACGCCTCCCCACATGGTGTGATGAGCATTGAAGTCACCCATAAAAACCCACGAAGCAGGTGTAGCTGCCATCCAACCACTCAACCTTCTGGCGTCGAAACGACTTGATGGCGCCAAGTACACCGCCAGTAGCGTAAACGTCAGGTCTCGGCTCTTCACTGTCAGGCAAACGTACTGATTCTCTTCGTTCGGAGGAACTGAATGTTGCACATATGTAAGTTCACGTCGAATGTATACGATGATTTTGCTAGATCTGTTGCACGTGGGTGATGAAAATGCCTCAAGAACGAGCTCAAGAACGCATTAACCTCAAGGCCCGTATTGGGAGCTCCAATTCTCCGTAAGCAGTTCGTGCTTCGCACAGATGCTTCCGAGGTCAGCATAGGCGCCGTTCTCCTGCAGGTGCATGATGGAATCCTCCACCCGGTATCGTTTGCGAGTCGACAGTTGTTACCTCGCGAATCTCTCTGCTCAGCGATTGAACACGAGTGTTTGGCGATAGTCTGGGCTGTTGAGAAATTCCACATCTTGTACGGGACATTCTTCATCATTGAGACGAGAAATTCCACATCTTCTTGTACGGGACATTCTTCATCATTCAGACTCATCACCAACCCTTCCAATATCTGACAAAGGCAAAGCACTTGAACAGCAGGGTACTGCGTTGAAGCTTAACATCACAAGAGTATACCTTTCGTGTAGAGTACATCAAGGGCTCTGAAAACGAAGGCGCCGATTGCATGTGTCGTTTGTAAATTACCGGAGGGTGATAGCAAAAGTAGAGTGTTACGATCCCGCGTGTTTGCAATGGTTACCTGTGGAAATGTACTCTAGTAGTGTCTAAGAGTTGTTTTTTTAATTCTCTTCGTTTTCCGGTTATGTGTCGTTCGGTGTGTACATGTTCACCTTTATGGTACAGACGTGTTTAAAGTTTATGTCTGAGGTTTTGCATGGTTTTTATTATTCCTTTTTCTAGATGTATAATGTTTGACCCCACGTTTCCTCTGTGCGCGTATCCATGTGCCTCCATGTGTCACTGTGTAAAGTGCCTTCGGTGACTTCGGCAGCATTTAACTTGTCTGTTAAGCACATGACCATATGTGTTCTGTGCACCAACGGCAGTTTTTCTATGTGAAAAACTTCCCCGCTTGTATCCGTATGGCTGCGCTTGGGTGGATGCCAATGAGTAATTACTCTCTTTACAAATTTACTCCACCTTGAGGGATTCTCCTAAAGATTTGAACAACACTGTTCCCACTTCGAGTTATTGATTAATTAGCTCTCGCTCTACCATAAGCTTGCTGTCCCTGTTAGCTCATGGTAGAGCGACTGCTCCGGTGTAGTGGTGGTCCCGGGTTCTAACCCCGGACCAGGGCGAATTTTTCAGAAACTGCGAAGTTTCTGAGAAAGCTGTATAGCTTTCCTTTGTAGCCGTATGGCTGCGCTTGGGCGTATGCCACTGAGTAATTACTCCCTTAATTTTCGAAGGGGGGCATATGTAAGGTGCACAAAAGATCCTCGGAGGATTTGTGAACGCATTGCGTTGACAGTGGTGCATCGAACAGCGGAGCTCTGCGCGTACCAGCCCAGCGTTGCGCGTTTGCGCGTGCGAAGGGTGTGTGCGAGGAGACAGCGACAAAGAGCGTGGCGAGCACGAGGAGCGGAGAGCTGACGTGTCAGACAACCGAGGTGTGAAGACAGCGTGGCGGAATTCGTGTCATTAAAGAGTGGAGGTGGCAACCGTTGGGTCCGTGCTGCCGTGGACATCCCTTGGATCACCAGCGCAAACCTCCTGCATTCTCTGCAAGTGTGGAGGTGGCAGACAATGAACTGAGGGTCCATGCTGCCGTAAGGAACTCTTGGATAGCCTGCTTTAAGCCCCCGGCGTTTCGGGCCGCCGTCGACGGGATCTGGCTACGATTTTCCTGCTGCTGCCAAGTTCTACGGGCTCTTGACGAGAGACCACTGGCGTCTCCCTGTGTTCCTCTCCGCTCCTACTACCACCGGGATCCCTTCCGTCGCTTCCTTCGACGCATCGCCAACGACGTGTCGCACTACATCGATCCGCGTTCGCCCTGTCTACAAGGCATCCCCGCTTCAAATGGGACACTCCACATCTGGTGAACTCTTTCCCTTTATTCTGTAGTGTTGTACGCTTGTTGAGTGTGTGTTTTTCTTGTTTTCGTTTTCGTTTCTTATTGGCCCTTTCCTTTAAATCATAAATACGGCTTTGTTTTGTTTTGGTTGGTCTCTTTGTTCTCTTGTTTTCTTGTTCGAACCTGCACGCGATAGCGTTCCCCTTCTTAAAGTCGAGGACGCGCTACCGATTCGCAACACTCTGGCAACTTATCGATAGCTCGAATACGGCGGCAGTTTGATCCACAACGACCTTGTAAACGTAAAGCTCTTCAGCGAGTACTTTAGTTCCGTTTTTGTTGCTCGCCTGAACCTGTGTTTGTTGGTCGCCTGTGCGCGCAGAACACATGGATCACATCATTTTTTAATGGCGCGGAATCCGAGAGAGAGAGAAAAAAAAAACTTTATTGAGGTCTCTTAAGAGATTGGCGGTTCTGTCTTCGTCTGCATCGCTGTTGACGCTTGACCTCTTTCAGCAAGGTTGGGCCCCTATTCCAGGGCTCCACTGAGCCTAGCTGCTTCGCTTGCGTGCTGCACTAGTGCCCTTTGGGCAGTGATCTCGCAGCTGGTGAGCCGGTTCTCCCATTGCTCCGCACTCGGGGTTTTGTGTTGGTGGAATGCGTAGTTGTGTTCGCACGTCCAGGTGATATGGTATAGCGTGGGGGTTGCCCCGCATCACGGGCATGTGTCCCTGAATTGTGTAGGATACATTTTCTGTAGGATGTGTAAGTTAAAGAAAGTTCCCGTTTGCAGCCTCTGCCAACTAGCCGCTTCTTGCTGTGTTAGAGACTCATGCGGAGGAAAGTATGTAATCCTCCTTCCTCTGTGAAAATTCAATATCTCCGAATATCCGATCTCAGCGGTATAGTGGTGACCCAGGGTTTGTGGCTGCTCAGCTCGGAACGTGATCTCGCGAATCCGAACATTGTTAGGACAACTGAATGCTTTAAAAGCCACGGAGCCGGAAGGCTCACTATCATCATTAGTTCATTCGTGCGCGGGCTCGGTATCAATTTGCTAGTTTGTTATTTTCACAAACTTGCTACAAGCGAGTGCTTTGCCGGATGACAGGAAACTTGCTCATGTCGTGCCAGTGCACAAGTCCGAGCCCCGGAGTATCGTTTCAAATTACCGTCCGATATATTTAACACATACTAACTGTACGGTTTTTGAACATATTCTCTTTACATACGTGATGAATCATTTGAATATTTTTTTGTTACTAACCCCCAAGCAACACGCTTTCCACCCTGCATTTTCTTGTGTCACGAAACTGACCTAACTTATTAGGCTGGTGCCTTCGACAAAGGATTCAATATTGACTCCTTAGAATAAGATTGCAGAAGTCTTTGATTTAGCCCCCCATCTTTACTGCATGAAAAGCTATCTTAGTACAACATAAATTGTTTACTTATTTCCTGGATTAAAGAATATTTAAATTAGAAACACCAAACAGTAGTGTTAAATTCAGCACAATCTGATCTGGCAGGCGTATCGTTTGGTGTACCTCAGGGGTCGGTGCTGGGGCCACTCCTCTTTTAGTCTATATTAATGACGTATTTTGCGCCATTTCCTCAAAAATGTCCCTGTTTCCAAACGACTGCGTAATACACAGGGTCATTCATACTTACGACCATTCCAGTGCCCTGCTGAATGATCCGTCCTTGATTATTAACGGGCGCAATACTTGGCGCATGGCTATTAACGTGAAAAGAATCTGTGTGCATTTGTTTCACTAAGAAAAAAATTATCGTGACTTTGCATATAGCATTAACGCCGAAACACAGTCAAAAGTGTTCGAACGTAAATATCTTGGTGTTAACTACAAAATTATCCTGCCCTCACTATATAGATTACATTACAAGGAAGACATCCAGAGTGCTGAGTTTTCTTCTGAGAAATGCCACGAATTTACCGCCTAACGCATAGACGCCGACTGCCGTGGGGAGGGCATGCGCTGGAGGGCTCGACCCTCCCCCCTCCTCCCCGAAATTTTTGCCGGGAGACTGGGTGACGGGGTCGAGGGGCGGCATATCTTCTGCTTTGGACTGGTACATTCACAGGGGCGACAGGGAGTCGCCGAGAGCGATGTCGCTGTTTCCAGCCGCACGCTTCACGACAGGAATGGCGAAGTACACTGAGTGAGAAAAAGCGTGGAGAAATGTAGAATAAACAAACTCGTCCTGTACCCCACTTTATATCAAGGCCAACCCGCCGGCGCGGCGCGAAGGCAGCGCGCGCGCACCGCAGCACATGAAGACTGTTCGAGAATCTTGGTCTCCGCTCTTAACGCGTTGACAGTGTGTAACCTTGCGAGCATTTGGCTTCATCCTCTCTTCATCGCTCGGAGGCAGCGGTGACTCACTGGCGGAGAAGTCCCTAGAAGGTTCCAGACGTTTCCGCCGCACCTGACCAACGCCAACGACCGTCTCGGCGGGAGGGAGAGAGGACACTTGTGCTGTGAAAGCTGAGTGTATGTGCGCACCTGCTTTGGCGCGTTGTAACAGACAGAAACTGCGCGCCTTATAAATTGAGGTCACGTCGCTTCGGGAAGCTATCTAATGGTGCAGTGAGTCATCAAGTTCTAGCGCTCGGCTACCGTGGTCATCCGCTGTCGGCAAGCCCACAGATCTGCCATGGAGCGGCGCAAGTCTACGGGACGGCCACAACGTGAATCTCCAGATGTCGGTCTGCGACAGTGTCTGGTGAATAATTTGGTCTTTATTTGAGCTGACTCTCTCGTGCATTGTTAATAGTTATTAAGCCTCTGTTTGTAATAGAGCCACTTTAGTTGCATGCTTTGCAGTGCTTTTGAGAACCTTGTGTATTCGTGTAAATTCCTCTATATCGCGTCTTGCTGAATAAAGTTTCTTTTGCTGGTTAAATATAACTCCAAACCTTCCTCTGGCTTGAACCGGCAACAGCAGTGCACCAAAAGGCCACCCACTTCTGTCACTACAAGTAGCTGGGTTCTAGCTGAGCTTGTCACGCAAGTCGAGGGAATTTCCTTTGAGACCGAAACAGCTGCACTCACTCAAAGAGTGTCGGAGAGTGTACGCAGCAACGAGTGGCAGCATCGGTAATAAAACTATATATATTATTAACTAGTGACATCGTGTAATAGCAGCACCCCTCTGAAACTTCGGCACATTCCCCGGCTAACTCTATAGTGAAGCGAAAGCTTCACTGCGCCATGCATCAACCAAGGTCATTCTGTCCGGCCGCTTGACCTTCAAGAATGCGGTGGGAACTTTTTTAAATTGATTCAAGACAATAATACATCATTGTCTTTGGGGACGTGACTACAGGCAGGAAACTGCCTGACGCGGTCACGCCACCGTGTGGAAATCAGTGACCTGATTAAGTGTAGGTCTCCACCATTCCATGGTTTTCGCCCAAAAGTATACTGCCCTTTCCTTTCCCCAAAACATAACTTAAAGAAAAAGTATACAAAAGTGACCTTGACCTCATTAAGTGTAGGTCACCCGGCGCCGGTCCTTCAACGAGCTGCTATCAACTACCGAGGTCTGCTTTAGTGGCTCAGGCTCGAAATCTGCCACTGTAACCACTTGCAAGAGTGGCAGATCGGGCTAGTTGGTAATTCATTATGGGATACAGCGCGAACAGAGACAAGGACGAAGAAGGAAGGAAGGAAGGAAGGAAGGAAGGAAGGAAGGAAGGAAGGAAGGAAGGAAGGAAGGAAGGAAGGAAGGAAGGAAGGAAGGAAGGAAGGAAGGAAGGAAGGAAGGAAGGAAGGAAGGAAGGAAGGAAGGAAGGAAGGAAGGAAGGAAGGAAGGAAGGAAGGAAGGAAGGAAGGAAGGAAGGAAGGAAGGAAGGAAGGAAGGAAGGAAGGAAGGAAGGAAGGAAGGAAGGAAGGAAGGAAGGAAGGAAGGAAGGAAGGAAGGCCTCAGACGTTGCTGGAACATGCCCACTACGTGGGAGTGGCCAAGGCACAGGCGGTTAATTGCTGGATTCAGGAAAGTTATTGACGGGAAAAGGAGTGGTAATAGGATGTAATCTGATCGCTTGGAAGACGAAAGGACAGGGGTCCTGTTAACTTGGAGATCGAAGACGGGACAATGGCTTAATGTGCATAACAGTTACAATGCCTGTAATTTTTCAATGTCGTACTGACTGAGAGCGGGAAAAAGAAATTAGAATGGGAGGCGCTGCGTTTCTTGAAGAACATTTTGCACAGCAGACCGCACACTCCTGTCGCTTCGTCCAAGCAAAGAAGCGCCAATGGAAAGAACAACCGCGGAGGACACAGGCAAGCCCAGTTGATGAAATGGAATTTGCAAAAGACGCTTCCTCAAATGAGAGAAGCGGCGGCAGAACAGCAGGAAGTGATCTATTTTCTCAGGTTCGGCACAAAAAGGGCACAGTGGGGAAGCTGCCAGGCCATATCTGTGAACGTAGAAATTTAGAGCGGGAACCCGGCAACGCAAGCGTGTGAAAGAGACCTCTAGTCTGCGTGAGCGCCAGTATTTCCTACTCCAAGGATGCAGAGGATGCTGATATTCGGGAGATGATGTCAGAGACGAGGCAGCAAATCCCTGAAATATTGTGTAGCTGCGAAACCTCACCGCAGCTGTATACATACAGCTTGGCAGGACAGCAATAATTGGGCCGCAGAGAGAGGCCCTTGCTAAGGAATCTGCAACCTCATTTAAATGAAAGCCCATGTGACCTGGTACCCAAAGCAACCTTACTGAATTTAGATGGAGCGGAATCAGGAACCTAAAGAGGCGTAATGCCTGAAACTTGGTGGGTGAGGATAAGGAAGAGCAAATGGACAAAGAGTCTGTCATAACCATGACCTGGGAAACGGTAGTTTCTAATTTTCGTAAGGGTACGATTACTCCTAATAATTCAGCCAGAAAAATGAGAGTGAAGTCAGGAAGACGGCGAGAAAAAGACCAATCCAGTGAAGGCGAAAAAATTCCCACACCTGCCTTCTCGCGATCCTGCGAGGCGTCGGTAGCAAAAGAACTTGAGAGGGAAAGGACCTTAGGTGGTCCTGCAACAGCCCCTGAAAAAGCGGGAAGGGCTGCAGCTTTGCATTCGATGGGAAAATGTCATCGAATTCAGTCTGGACAGATGAGTTGTTGTACAATTTGCGGACGTCTGTGAAATGAATACTTAAGGGACCAAGGAGGGACTGCACGTACCATATCTGCGGGGTATGATAACGAGACCAGGCAGCACTAAAAAAGGCGGAAGGTTGACTAAGAAATATTATACTGGAAGCATGAAGAGGTGAGTCACACAATTTTAAAAATGTTTGAACTGTTAAAAGACGAAACCTAGCTGATAACAATGGCATTCGCGCCTCAAGGTGCAGAACAGCACCTATTTTGGAAGCCCCAGACAAAGGCGCAACGCCTCATGCTCCAACAGCACAAGAGGGCGAACTTTATAGGCAGGAGCTCCTGAGAATAAAACACACCGATCTTCAAAATTTGGCGGACGTACATTTTATAAATCATCAGAAGTGTATGCCTTCTCATGCCTGAGCTAGAACAGCAAAGCCTGCGCAGGATTCCAATGGCCCGAACTCCTTTTGCAGAAACTTGCTCAGTGTGTGGCCGCCAGGAAAGGGTAGAGCCGTATATTACTCCGAGATACTTCGCCGTCTGAACTTGAGGTATTATGTTATTTCTATAGACCAGGCAGATATTTACAGGAACAGAAACTGGAAATACTAACAATGCGCATTTCTTCACATCAAGGGACAGATGAATTCTTCCTAACCAGTTGTCAAGAACATTGAGGTAATTTTGCAGGGTTCGATAAAGAGTGTGAATGTCACCTGCTGATGCAAAAAAAATGCAATATCGTCGGCGTACACATAAGTTTTCACATTTTGAATGCATGGAATTGAGCTTAGAAAAATGTTAAAAAGAACAGGTGAGAGAACTGATCCTTGCGGTACACCTCTTGTCTGTATAAATCTCCTTGAGGAAACACCACAGCGCTGTGGTGTCTTGTCTTTCTTCGTCCTTTTCTCTGTTCGCGCGGTATCGCATAATGAATACTGCAACCAATGCCTCCGCACGCATTCCGTGGTGTCCACACAAAAGTATACTGCTGCTTCCTTTCCCCAAAACCTAACAAAGACGAAAATTAAAAATGGTTATTTTAAAGGTGGGGTTACATGGGGCTAATGCGGCTACTTCAAAGGCGAAGTTGGAGTGTTCTCACTAATTCAAACGTCAAACCATGCATAACCATGCTTAACACATCTTTCTCTCGTATCACTAGGTTCAAGCGATGCTTAAACGTCCACAATTTTATACATATCCCTAAAGCTCTTTCTCTGTGCTTTTGTTCACGTTTCATGTTTTTTTGCACCCCATCCCATACAGCTAGGAACTCTGTCGCCGCCACTATCCGGTAGGTGCCGCAAGTTTCACACGACCTGGAAAGCTGGGCCTGTCAGAATCGCTGAGAATCGACAAGCGACTGCTGCCTATTCCGTAGATGACGTCGCTTCTGCTCTGCTCACTGAAAGCTACGCCAGCGCTGCCGCTGGGAGCGAACTATTCGTTCGATGTCCGTACAGACCGCGGCACTTAGCACATAAAAGCGATCGCTGTTTTTGTTCTCTCGCTTTCGGTGCTGAACTCCTTGTTAAAGAAGAAATATACCAGCCAAAAAGAGGCGAACACACAAGCAGAGAACAACACAGGACTATGCCTGGACTAACAACTGGATCCTTTATTGACTACAGACCGCCTAGTAGTCTCAACGCATGCGCAAAGCCAGGACAGACGCTCGAACATTGTCATTCAAATAATCAAATTATTTTGTCCTCAGCGCTATCGATAGCGAACTGACGCAAGCATCACCATATTTAGCTATTTGAAACGCCTCAAATATTTCACGAGCTTTCCGTGTTTTTCCATGGGCCAGAAAAGTGACATCACCGAAACGTGGGGAACAGTTGCCGGGACATCTACTGCAGTGCCAAGCAAGATTGCCATCTTCACCGGCACCAACTTTTGTTCTGTTCTTGCGCATCCTCTCGTTCACACAGTCCGACCTATGTAAAATTTTCCACAGGTCCGAGGAGTCTTGTAAATCACTTCGTTCCGGCACTTTCGTACATCCATGGTTCTATGTTTGGTCGTGAAACGCTTCTTAATTCCGGCAGGCATAATTCGTGCACAACGGCCTGAAAGCTTAACGCGAGCAGAAAAAATCAAATTGACCCTTGGCGCTCGGCGACTTTCTTAACATACTGCGCCACTTTGTGCAAGTAAGGCAAGACGAACTTTTTTCTTTTGTTAGGGGCGTCATTCTTTTCCTTCTTGACCCCACCGTTCATCTCCTTTCATACGGACGCAGCGACCGCTCTCAATATCTGTACGGGGAAACCTGCATCAGACAGGCTTGCGTTGTGACACTGGTTGGCACGGTGAGGCAGCAACTTTTTTTCAGAGCGTTCTGGAAACAAACCTTAGCAATACCTCGCTTGACTAGTTTAGAATGATTAGAGTAAATGAGTAAGAGCCCTTTTTGTTCTTGGTGAGCACCACCAGCACATATGGCCTTCTCCAAAAAAGGTTAGTAACAAGTCTAAAAAACGGATGGAGTTATTAGTCGTGTTGCGTTGCGACTGCTCCGATAGCGGACTCAACGGGTAGCGAAGAGCCGAGTCAGAAGTCGGGCTGCAGGCACTCGGACATCGCGTTTGACGCCGATGCAGAGACGAGTCGAGCAATAGAGAGACTTAAGAGAGATTTATTTGCATGGTGGTCAAGGAAATTTCGGTCCAGAAAATGAGCGCTGCGGCTCGTTTTAAAGGGGTCCCCTGCCCCCAAATCCCAAGTTGGTGAATTAGTTTAATGAAAAGCGTCCAATCACTAGCGTTTGGGTCATGTGCCCTGTCCTCGGGAACGACCCACCAGGACGTCCCCGACACACTCTCGCCACTTCCGGCGTCCAGGCTGTTCCTGCAGCAGTGATGACGAGCAGGGAATGCGACCCAAGTGGGGGCGAAAGTAAGACACCGGCAGCACAGCTCTCTGTGAGAACAAAATGTAGAAGCGGCACTCGCTCATAGGATTCCGCACAGGGGAAGAGGAGACGTCCCTTCAGAATGGCGGGTATAGAAGCACCGTGGCTCGCTATAAACAACTTCGGCTGCGTCCGCCGTGAATCATTCAGAACACCGGCGCCCGACGCACGATACTATGCCACTGTGGCTGAAGTGGACGGCCGTGATGAGCTTTGCTACGCAATGGAGAAGCATCTCAACGCCGCTCTCTCGAAGCACATAAAAATTGGAAACGTAAGAGCACCGCGAACCCGTGGGAGGAGCCGGGAGGAATTCTCTCAGACCAGGGGATATCCATCCGAAAACCACTGTCTCCAAGCTCAGAACATTTCGAAACTTAACACTGGCTAAGGCGTGAGCGAATTTCCATTGGGACGAGCAGCACCTAAAGGCCCCCAAAACACGTTCAACTATCATCTGACAGGAGTCATTTGGTCCGGTGTTTAAAAGCACTAAAAAGTGAGGGTGCGCAAAGACAGACCAGAAGTTGGTCGCGCCGGTGAAGATGGCAATCTTGGCATTGCAGTAGATGTCCCGGAAAATGTTCCCCACGTTTCGCTGATGACCCCATTTTGGGCTATGGAAAAACACGGAAGGCTCGTGAAATCTTGGAGGCCTTTCAAGTAGCTAAATGTGGTGATGCTTCAGTTCGCCATCGATAGCGCTGACGACAAAAGAATTTGATTTTTTGAATGATCATGTTTGAGTTCCCGTTCTTCCTTGGCGCATGCGTTGAGATTACTCGGCGGTCTGTACTCAATAAAGAATCTAGTTTTTACTTCAGCCGTTGTCCTGTGCTGTTCCCTCCTTGTGTGTTCATCTTTTTTGGCTGGTTACTTCTTCTTTAACATGCCATACCAACAGGCCCACCATTCTGCCCTGCTTCAACTCCTTGGTCGCCTTGCCTTCCTGTTACTGCTTTTTCAGAAAGCCGTGAAGAGCAATGAACAATGCACAGATATCTAATCAAGAAGGACAAACCTCCCAAAGAGAGTGACGAAAGGACACGCGGCTCCACATCTACCACTGTAACCATTGCCTCCGCAGGCATGCAAATTGTTTGTGACGATGCAGCTACTGCTGCTAAAGCACAACAGGGTCGACGTTACCAACCAACGTGGTAAACAGCCGTATGAATGGCTTGTTTATGACGTGTCAGTGGACAAGGTATTCTGTGAGTTTTGTCGCGCTGCTTGTGCTATGAGAATCTTTCTCGCAAATACTTCCAGGGATAACGCCTCAACTGACGTTTGTGAAGAGTGGTTTTACTAACTGGAAGAAAACTTTTGCCAGGTTTAAGAGTCATGAGCCATCGAATTTGCATCATGCGGCCATGAGCGGAACCGCAGCTATCAAAACGGCGGTGAACGTATCATCTGCCTGTGTAATTGGGAAGCAAAAGGACATTAAGGATGCAAGGAAACCACTGATAACGACATTGCAGTACTTAGCGCGCCAAGGACTGGTAGTGCATGGCAATTATTATGCAGAAAGTAATCTAAGACAGCTTCTAGAAGTTCGCGCCAATGACATTCTAGAACTGCAATAATGGTTTTCTTGAACAACGTACAGGTGGCTTTCGCGTGGCATTTTAAACAAAATGTTGGAACTACTGGATCATGATGTACACCGCTCATTCACAAATGAGGTTCGTGAAGCAGACCACTATGCCGTGATCATAGATGGAAGAGCGGACATATCTGCCATGGAGCAAATCCCGATTTGCTTTCGTATTGTTCAAAAGAACTTCGATACACATGAGCTGTTTTGTGGATTTTATAACACTATACTGACATTAGAGCGAGCAGTCGTTTTGCTGTTCTTAACGATGGCCTCTGTCGCTATAATCTGATCATTCGCAGTTGTCGCGGCCAAAGCTATGACGGTGCTGAAAACATGAGAGGGCAGCACGATGGGTTGCAAGCCCTAATACTGCAAGTGGAGCCGCCAGCATGGTACGTACACTGCCTTGCGCACATACTGAATCTTGCGCTGCAAGATATGTCTCAGCAAATTGAAATGTGTCGTGATTTCGTGGGCATGATATCAGAAATGATAAACTTTTTACTCGCTCCTCAAAAGGCTTAACTTTCTTCGAGGCTTTTTAGAAAGAAGGTGAAAGCATAAACTTGCGAAAGATTTGTCCCACGACCTTGACGCTCAGGGCCGCTTCACTGAGGTCGGTTGTTCAGAATCATAGCCACCTCATCTTGTTTCTTCATGGCCTAGCATTACAAGAACGGAACAACGCCGGAGACAAAGCCAGCGGATTTTTGAAAGCGCTGTCAAAATTCGACACATACTTCATGCTCAAGCTTCTGGCACTCGGATATTTTCGATTAGAAACAGAATCATGGCGTCGCAGCAGGCAGAACTGAGATTTGATCAAGCGGAAAAATGGTCAACACTGTCAGGGAGAGTCTGAGTGAACTTACGAGGAAAAAATTTTGCCGATTTTGGAACGAAACTCAAGCAGGGGCGCGTGAATTGGAACTGCATGCTTAAAAAAGCTCCTGCAATAGGGCAAAGGAAGGCTCCACGACGATATGACGATGGGTCTCAACCTCAAGTATTTCCTTCGTTCGAGCACATGCACCATCAGCGGTTCTACGAGGTGGTGGACACGGTACATTCCTCGCTAAACGACAGGTACCCACCAGATATGTGGCAGCACATGGCCGAGATTGAGCAGTTTTTAGCAGGAAATGGTGATACCACGTACCAGTTACAATACTATGGGCATGACCTTGAACCTGAACGGCTCAGCCTTCACCGCAGTATGCTCACAGATATTGCATGTGAGCGCAGTACACCCTTGAGGACATCTCAGGACGTTGTTTACATTCTTTCTGGCGATAACGGTGGGCAGCTGCGAGATCTTTTGCCCGAGGCAGCTAAGCTTGTAAAAATTGCTTTGGAAATTCCAGTCACGTCATGCACATCTGAGAGATCGTTTTCGTGTCTTCGTTGGGCTAAAACGTATCTCAGGGCAGCAATGGGACAAGTTCAATCAAATCATATAGCACTTCTCCATGGGCACAAACAACTAACCCGCAAAATAAATCTCAGTGACATCGCGGAAGACTTTATTCAGAGGTCTTCTATGCGAAGAAGCACACTCTGGATTGTGCGGTGGAATTTATATAATTCGAAAGACAGTAAAGTTCATCATAGTATAATAAACCAGTTTTCTGCAAGCTTCCATTGACCATGAGCTCAAATTAGAGCCTCCCATAAAGTCGGCCCTCAATTCCCTGTGTTGCCACTTCGCCATTACAACTTCTGCTCTTAGACTTCTGTTTCTTACTACGTTTATATCTTTGAAAGATGCATGAAGAGTTCATATTCCTTTTTAAACCATACGAGCTACTGAAGGTTTTCGTTCCTTTAGCAAGAACGCATAACAGGCACTTTAGCACTACAAAAACCTTGCGGGAGAGAAATTTGATGCCAGCATGTCTGGCAACACCCATAAATTGGCTACGAGCTGGCAGCGTTTACGACGAGTTGCGTGATGCGGTGGGCTGAGAGGTTGCACTAGATGCCTTTCACGCTGGCGGCGGCTCACTGTTTATAGCATATCTAGAGCCACGAGCATCCTTGCTGCGTTGAAGCAACACGCTAAGCTTTTACGCAGGGGTTAGTACCTGTGAGAAGAGGTGTTGCTTTCTGGTGTTATCCCCAAAACATAGCCGTTTCAAACCTTTGGCTTTACTAAATACTTCATGGCAGGCCGCCTCGCATAAACGCACCTCCTCGAAATCAAGAAGCAGTGAATCCAGCGCACCCGTTACGATGCCGGAGTGACCGGGTTCAAACCCGACGGCGGCAGCCGCGTTTCACTGGAGGCGAAACGCAAAACGCGACCCTGTGCTGTGGTATGTCAGTGCACGTTAAAGATCCCCAGATGGTCGAAAATTTCGGAGCTCTCCACTGCGGCACTTCTTTCTTCCTTTCTTCTTTCACTTTCTGCTTTATCGTTTCCTTACGGCGTGGAGTTCAGGTGCCCCATTTCCTTTCCTCAAAACCAATTTTCATTTTTAAGGCGAAAGTCTTTAAAGGCTCATACTTGCGGCCGTGACCTTGTACGGTCTCATGTCATCTCCTGCCTCATGTAACCGATGACGAAATTAGCTCGATAAGAAAAAAATCCTTGCGCACGGCGGGAATCGAACTGCCATCCTTCCGTTCCGCAGCCGAGCATGCTAAAGACTGCGCCATTTTTTTCTTTATTGCGTGGGAATAGTGCCGAAAAAAATCTAATCATGCTTACGCCACAAAACACCAGCGTACTGTAACCCTGCACATCCCTACTTTCCAAAACACCAAAACTCTGGGAGGGACACACATGCATCCAGATAGGGGAGCCTGCTATGCGGCTCTTCCAGGGCAGCATATCCTCCCCGCACCCAAGCGCACTGCTTGCGAAACAAAGACTTTGACGACCACGGTGATTCGGCGTGGCGGTCTATCATCCGGTTCTTCCAGAGGCTAAATAGATCCAGCAACATAAATAGATCATATGCCACAACACAGTTTTTCTCCACAGGCAAAAAATGGATACAGTAGGGTGTGAACTCAATGTCCTTCTTTATAGTTCATTGTAATTTCCCAGAAGTACATAGCATGAATGCACAGAATAAAACAATGGTCAACTGTCTCTGGTGCACCGCACAGGCAGCAATTCACCGTCCATGGCACAAGCATCTCCTTAGCAAGAAGCGATGCCTTCACAGGCAGCGTGGTTATGTGCAGTTTAAAAAAGAATGTTTTTGCAGCAGAGGAAATACACATTCGCCTAACACGTTTTAAACGCTGGTGCCAAGAAACTCAAGAAAAGGTTGCCGATACAACGATACAGGAAACATTCTGTAAGTGCCTGAGTCATCTGCCTTTTGGAGAGACTAAAGATGTAGTCTAAGGAAAAGCGCACAGTGAAGAAATTAAAGGTGTCAGCTACTTCCTTAAGGAATTCCAATAAAGGCACCTCACGAGTGTGTCCAGTCGGAGCGAATAGGAAAGGCAAATGAGCACTGAGACGCCTAATAAGCACAGCTACTAGAAAACGGTGGTTTGCCGATTTGCAGAAGAAAAAAACACGAAACAAACTGATGCAGAAATAAGTGAACAAGGCCTATTCCACCAAGCACTAGAGAAAGAAATAGGTTATCGCGACGCATGGGTTCCCATTGGGAACGCCATATGAATGTGGCAGATATTCTGTGCATCACTTGCACTTCCTTCTTCGCACAGTGGAGAGCCTGCAACACATCGGCAAGTTTTGCAAATAAAAAAATGTTCCGGACTTGAGCCCGAGCAAACACTGACAGGTCCCTACTCATGCAAGCCTAGGTTGGTCGCCTCATGAAGATTATCTGTGAATCCTAGTGGGCTCCACTCTTGCAAGTTTCATGAAGAGGAACCCCTAGATACTGAAGGGTCCCGCAGTTCCAGGTTACGCCACCAAAATGACGTGCCGTTGCACCCCAATGACCAAATCAAAACCCCTTCGATTTATCTAAATTAAGAGCCGCACCTGATACCTCACAAAACTGTTCAGTCAAATGCAATGACTCAAGCACACTCTTTTTGTCAGAACAAAAGAGGGCGACATCATCTGCATAGGCTAACATCTTAATTTCATACTGCGCCAGGGAGAAACCACGGATAGTTGCGCTGTTAATAATACTGAGGCAAAGGGGTTCAAGACATAGGACAAACAACAAAGGCGATAAGGGACAGCCTTGGCGAACAGATAATATTGCCGCGAATATTTGCAGTGTTTGTTCGTTTTTCAAATCTGCCGCCACACCACCTTATCGCTTTCCTTGCGACGCAAGACGCGACTAGATTTATCTCGATTGATCGCAGCCAGGCAGAGCTGATTCTACGTTCTTCCGGAATGTTCCAGTAACTTTGCAAGCTTTGTCCCGAAAGTTCGCTATCAGCTTTAAATTGAGCACGGCCGACAGCGGCGGACATTCTATTCGACGACCGCCGAGCACCATTGTCGCTTCGCGGCCGCCGAGTGATTCAGTCCATTTTGGGTGCAAGTCAGCCCAATAAACAGTTTTCTTTTAGAAGACCCTTTCGTCCGTCTTCATCACTGCTTCGACTGCCGTCACCACTACGTGACATCTGGTGGAGGTGCTGGGTAGCCTTCCCTGTTCCGGACACCCCCTTCAAGTCGTGAAGCCAGCCCTCAGAGCTTCGCACCCGAGGACGAGCCAGCAGCTCAGCGAGCCAGCCGACGTCTCCAGGGAGAGGAGCCTGAGTTCGGGAAACTGCCGGACCGCACCAGACAGCGAAAACACGCTGATACGAGCACCGCAACCTCGCCGAAGATGTCGACACCGATCATACTATACCAGCCGCGGGTGCTGCCAACTTTCAATGAATCCCTAGCCGAAGACCCTGAAGAATGGTTGGACCAATTTGAGTGCGTGGCGTCATTCAACAAGTGGGATGATGCGGCAAAGATTGAACACGTGTTTTTCTCATTGGATGGCTCCGCACGTACGTGGTACGAAAACTACGAGTCGTCCCTTACGACATGGGAGCTATTCAAGAGAGAACTATTGAAGGTATTCACCAGTGTCGTGAGGAAAGATAGAGCCGAATGACTGCTCGAGTCCAGAATTCAGCTTCCGAATGAGCCCGTCCGCGGTTACGTCGAGGGGATGAAGCGCCTATTTCGCCGTGCCGACCCCGAGATGACCCAGGAAAAGAAAGTTCAGTTTTTAATGCGCGGCGTAAAAGAACAACTATTTGGCAGCCTCGTCCACCAGCCGCCAAAAACTGTAGAGGAATTCATGCAAGAAGCCTGCACGATTGAGAAGACCCTCGACGTCCGAGCTCGGCAGTACAATCGCCCTTCCTCTGCCTGTGCGATCCGTTCGGACACGCCGGCCATCATCAGCGACAGCTTGCGGGAAGTTATCCGCGAAATCGTCCGAGAGGAGCTACGCCGATTACTGCCATCCTCCCCAGAGCCACAAGCAGCGACTCTGATGGATGTGGTACGGGAAGAAGTGCAACGGGCACTTGGCACCCCGACGGCCACATAACCCCAGGCCATGACCTACGCCGCTGCAGTAAGGACTGCTCAGCCCCAACGACAACCCCCACGTCCTCCCCGAGATCAGCCACTTATTCCACAACGCCGCCTCCCAGCCCCCGCCCGCCAAGCCTATGACCGACGCTCAGCCCCAGGAAATGCGACGCCTGGAGGACTTCCTACAACCGGCCGTTGTGCTTCCATTGCGGTGATGAAAGCGATATTCTTCGTCACTGCCCGTACCGACGTATCAGTCTTCGAGGATTTGCCGTTAACGCCCCACGACCACGCTTCGGACAACGTCCGCAGGAAATCAACGAGTACCTGCGTCGAGAAGAGTACTGGCCAAACCGCTTTTCGAGCTCACCATCGCCGTCAACCTCGTGCTTTGCGTCGCCATGCCGCAGCTACGCAGCCGCGGTACGAGGAAGGTCTCCCAGCCCCCGTAGGGGAAACTAAAGGCAGCAACCTCTTGAGGTGAGGTTGCTAACGAGCGAAACGCCGAAGATCCTCCACCGACCACGCCCCATGAAGACGCTACACCCGCGACGCCGCATGAAGAACCGACACTCGCTGCACCGATGCCGCACACAATGAGAACCTCGACGCAAGCTGCCTTGAAAAAGACGCCGCCACCAGAAGAGCTTTGACCACACGCCACCCCCCCCCCCCCCCGCGACTCGCTTACGCGACGAAGCCGTGACCCGACGCCGAAAGAGACATGCAATGCAAGAGCCAGGACCTCCGACTTAGCAGTGACTATTGACGGCCGGAAAGTTGCCGCTCTAGTCGACACAGGAGCCGATTACTCGGTGATGAATGGAACATTCGCTGCGCAGCTGAGAAAAGTAACAACGGCTTGGGACGGCCCACAAATTCGCACCGCAGGGGGCCACCTCACTACGCCATCAGGACGATGCACAGCGCGAGTGACTGTCAAAGGACATACCTATCCTGCGACCTTTGTTGTGCTACCGCAATGCTCCCGCGAAGTGATCTTGGGTACGGATTTTGTTAATGAGCATCAGGCGATCATCGACCTCCGATCCAAGGAGATCACGCTTTCGACGGACAAAGCCATCGCTTCAATGAAAACTGGGGAAAATCACGTTGCCCTGAGTGTCCTGGAGGAAGAAGTGAGCGTCCCACCCCGATCAAGCGTTATCGTGACCGTAGGCGCCACGAAAGACATTAACGCTAAAGCCATCATCGAGGCGAACATGCAGTTGCTTCTAGACCGAGGAATCAGCATCGCAAGAGGCATCGCACATTTCCGCAGTGGCTATGCCGAAGTACTGCTGACTAATTTCAGCGAAGAATACCGGCACATTAACAGAGGAACGACGATTGCTTTTTTCGACGAAATATCCGACGTACGAGACTCTTTCGCCCTCTCCGACCCCTCCGCAGAAGATTCGCCTGACCAAGAGAAATCGCCCACTTTCGTCATCAACCCAGCCCTGCACCGTAACAGACAAGACCAGATCCGTAATCTGCTTCAAAGCTACAGTGAGTGTTTTTCGACATCGCCGAAGGTGCGACAAACGCCAATTGCCAAACATCGCATTATAACGGATCAACTCGTCCGACCTCTCCGTCAAAGCCCCTACCGTGTGTCACCGCGAGAACGACAAGCCATCCGGGACCAAGTCGAAGAAATGCTTCGCGACGACGTCATCCAGCCTTCAAACAGCCCATGGGCGGCACCGGTTGTTCTAGTGAGAAGGAAAGACGGCGCACTTCGATTTTGCGTGGATTACCGCCGCTTGAACAACATAACAAAGAAGGACGTCTACCCCCTCCCCCGCATCGACGACACACTGGATCGCCTCTGCAACGCCAAATATTTCTCATCGATGGACCTCAATAGTGGCTACTGGAAATTGAGGTCGACGAAAGGGATCGCGAGAAGACAGCATTCATCACTCCGGATGGGGTGTTTGAGTTCAAGGTGATGCCATTTGGTCTCTGTTCCGCACCAGCGACGTTTCAGCGAGTAATGGATACAGTGCTGGCAGGCCTGAAGTGGCAAATTTGTCTGGTATATTTAGATGATGTCGTTGTCTTCGCCTCTAACTTTGAAGAGCACCTCAAAAGACTTCGAACAGTACTAGACGCAATCAAGTAGTTTGGCCGAACCTTGAAAGCAGAGAAATGCCACTTTGCCTACGAAGAGCTGCTGTTTATAGGCCACATCGTTAGCAAGGAAGGAGCACGCCCAGACCCGCAGAAAACAGCTGCTCTTGAACAGTTTCCACCGCCGGCCGATAAGAAAGCAGTGCGCAGATTTCTCGGACTGTGCGCATATTACCGACGATTTGCGAAAACCTTTTCGCGCATCGCCGAGCCCCTGACCCAACTGACTAAAACAGACGTGCCATTTAAAGGGGAAGCGCTGCAAGCAGAAGCCTTTAAGGAACTTCAAGCGTCGTTTACAGTCCCCACCGCCCTTGCGCATTTTGATGAAAACGCCGATACTGAAGTTCATACCAACGCAAGCAGTGTTGGACTAGGCGCCGTCCTCTTTCAAAAACGTGACAGGCTGGAGAAAGTCATCGCATACGCTAGACGTTCCCTTTCCAAGGCCGAGGCTAACTATTCGACAACTGAGAAGGAGTGCCTTGCCATCATCTGGGCTACGTCGAAATTCCGCCCCTACCTTTACGGACGACCGTTCAAGGTGGTCAGCGACCACCACGCGCTCTGCTGGCTTGCCAATTTTAAGGACCCCTCTGGCCGACTCGCTCGATGGAGTCTGCGTCTCCAGGAGTTTGACGTCACCGTCGTTTACAAGTCCGGACGCAAGCACTCTGACGCCGATTGCCTCACGAGCCCCCGCAGATGCACCGCCGCCGGGCGACGATGAGGACGCCTTCCTGTGACCCATCAGCCCCAGCTCTTTTGCTCAGCAGCAACGCTCGGACCCCTATCTAAAAGGCCTCATCGAGTACCTGGAAGGCAAGGTTTCTTCACCCCGCTTCATTCAAGCGAGGACTGTCTTCCTTCTGTGTGCAGACTGATGTCCTTGTGAAGAACTTTACAGCGAGCAAAACAGCCTACCTCCTTGTTGTACCTGCTCGTCTCCGCGAAGTTCTACAGGCTTCACACGACGAGACGACAGCTGGACATCTCGGGTTTACTCGCACGCTTCGCCGCATTCAAGTCAAGTATTACTGACCCCGACTGTCTGCCGATGTCGCACACTATGTAAAACCTGCCGAGATTGTCAGCGACGAAAGACTCCTCCCACACGACCAACAGGATTTCTGAACCCCATTGAACCTCCCTCAAGGCCCTTTCAGCAGATCGGCATGGACTTGCTTGGCCCTTCTCTAACGTCAACATCTGGAAATAAGTGGATCACCATAGCGACCGACTACATGACCCGCTACGCCGAGGCGAAAGCCCTACCGAACGGAACAGCAGCAGAAGTCGCCAAATTTTTCGTGGAGTGCATTCTTCTTCGACACGGCGCCCCCGATGTGCTCATCACGGACAGAGGAACAGCATTCACGGCGGAACTAACGCAAGCCATCCTGCGCTACAGCCAAACCAGCCACCAGAGGACACCTGCATACCATCCGCAGACCAACTGGCTGACCGAGCGCCTGAACAAAACCATCGCCGATATGCTCGCCATGTATGTAGATGCCGAACACAAAGCCTGGGATGTCATCCTGCCTGACGTCGTCTTCGCCTACAACACCGCAGTGCAGGAGACCACCCAGATGACGCCTTTTAGGCTCGTCCATGCCAGGGAGGCCACGACCACGCTAGACGCCATGCTTCCCAACGTTACAGAAGAAGAGAACGTCGACGTTGCCGCCTACCTTCAACGCGCAGAAGAAGCTCGAAGGCTTGCCCGATTACGGATCAAAGATCAGCAGCGGTCCGACGCCAGACGCTACAACCTACGAAGACGCAACGCGGAATACAAGCCAGGAGACCAAGTCTGGGTGTGGACGCCCTTTCGCCGCCTTGGATTGAGTGAAAAGGTTTTGCGCCGCTATTTCGGCCCGTACAAGGTTCTTCGTCGGCTAGGTGAACTGGATTATGAAGTCATCCCTGACGCAATGACTGCATACCAGCGACGCCGCGTACGACCAGAAGTTATCCATGTAGTCCGTCTGAAGCCGTATTATGCGCGCTAAAGGTCGCTGCATTTCCATGCTCTATTTTCAAAAGATCCGTTTTTTTTCTCTTACTAGTCGCATTATATGTTTTAATGCATCGGGTCGATGCTTCTTTGAGAGGGGAGTAATGCCGCGAATATTTGCAGTGTTTGTTCGTTTTTCAAATCTGCCACCACACCACCTTACCGCTTTCATTGCGACGCAAGACGCGACTAGATTTATCTCGATTGATCGCAGCCAGGCAGAGCTGATTCTACGTTGTTCCGGAATGTTCCAGTAACTTTGCAGGCTTTATCTCGAAAGTTAACTGTCAGCTTTAAATTGAGCACGGCCGACAGCGGCGGACATTCTGTTCGACGACTGCCGAGCACGCTTGTCGCTTCGCCGCCGCCGAGTGATTCAATCCATTTTGGATGCAAGTCAGCCCAATAAACAGTTTTCTTTTAGAAGACCCTTTCGTCCGTCTTCATCGCTGCTTCGACTGCCGTCACCACTACGTGACAATATCAATGGAATAGGTTTCGTTAGCTATTGGTTAACAATTACCCCTGTATAGGGCTCCTTATAGTACAGTCTTATACCACTAAGCAAAACATATCCAATATTTTCATGCTCTAATACAACAAACAAGAAATCGTAACAAACTTTATCAAATGTCTTGGCGAGATCAATCTGAATTAGAGCTACTTGTCCGGTCTCATCTGCAATACTGAACGTGAAATATGAATATGGGCTTGGCTGCTGTGGCCACTGATACCGCAGACCTGATGCGTACCTATTAAGCCAGCGATGACTAGCTGCGGACGATTGCAAGGAACTTTTGTAAAAAGTTTGTAATCTACATTACGGAGGGAAATTGGTCGATATCCCTCAACTAGTATCAACCGACTTGTATCAGTGCCTTTTTGGAAATAATATAGTATGCCCAGAACAGAAAGCGGGGGCAAAAAACCAACATCGTAAAAAGCCTGGGAACCTGCTAACATCTACTCTACTTCTTGCAAACACATATGTAGTTCTCCTTGTCTAGCGTAAGGACGCTGGAGAGTGTGTGCGGAAAGGCGTAGAATCAGACTGATGCCTTCCAAACGCCCTCCAGTGTTTAAGATTCACAAACAATTGTGTACTTAATCAGCATCCTAACCACGCATCAGTGACACATGCACGAACACCGCGCTAAAGGCTTTCGCCTCAACGAGCATTAGGTCAACAAAGTGCCCCTCGAATTTTCATGATAAACACGAAGCTTCGAGATTTGCATCGCATGTGTCCACGCTGGAGAAGTCTCCTTGACAACATTTAAGCATTTAAATGCAGAATTATGTCTCCAATTCTTCAGCTGGGACGAGCGCTTCCGCATTGAAGAGGCCTACTCGGTAGGGTTCTGACAGCCAAATGCAAGATCCCATTTCGGATCCCTCAATGGCCACATTTCTGCGTTCTTCTGCTCGGCCAGCGCAAGTGGTAACTGAGCCAGCTCCAGTTGCTGGAATCAACTCTTCAATATCGGCGGTGCAGCTCATTTTACATTTGCTGTTTGCTGCAGTTCGAGCTATTCTGGAGCTATTCTGGTTTCAAAACTAAAAAAAACTAACGAAAACGTCACAAGCACGCAGAGTAGTCAATTCTTCAATGTCTTCAATTTTCTCTCTTTTTCTTTTGCAGCCTTTTCAACTAAAACTTGATCATTTTTTTCTTTTACAAAGGTTATTTAGAAGCGTGTTTGCTGCTGCACTTAGGACATGGTGCATTACCAACTGTGGAGTGTGCCCATTCTCAAACACATCAAAGTCAATGCCGTCGTTTAACACATCATGTGTGAGTGCCAAGAGAGCCTCCTTTTGATTTGGTAGTGCATGAAACTGTGTCGCATGCTGTTCGCTTCTCAGTTTGTCAAGAACTATCTCAGCAGTAAAAACAGCATTTACTATGGCAGGCTGTGGAAACTTGAGACTACCACGAGTCATGATGGCCTTGACTAACTCCCCACCCTCTACTTCAATTTCATCTTCTAGCATTAAATTTTCTTTGCAAGTCATGCATGACAGCTTTTTGAACGCAGCGTGGGCACAATAGCCAGCAACGTAAGTGGCTGCTGGGAGATTTGGCGCCTTCGCATAATCGTCGTCCGTTACCTCAATGTCAAACACTTAAAGTACTGCCACCGCATCTGTTGCAGCCTCAAACTCTGGGAGCTCCAAAATGTTCTGCAGACGAAGCTTTCGCTCCGACTCATAGACTTGTCTCATGGAAATGTGGTATTGCGCACCGGAGAGTTGGCGGTATTTGCCAAACCTCTCTTCCAAGCAATCAGTCTGAAACTTTCCTAGAAGTACATACTAGAAGTTCATTTCATCTAGGCAATACCTAGCCACCTTTACCAAGGTGTCTATCGTGAGTCGGAGCGCACTGTGAGTCTCTCTTGTAAGTATGCCTGTGTCAAATTTGAGAGACTGCCACAGATCTAGCCACTCCACTATACTTAACAGAAACTGGATATGTGGACTTGACGCTGATGTAATCGGTGACTGCAGCTCATCACGAAGTCGAGTACCCTTGTTGCATGTCTTTACATTTACAATGTTCCGCCACTTTGTTATTGTTTCAAGGAACTGTGCAGTACCAGACACATGATCTAGCTCAAGTCTGGGCCCACATGCTCGCAGAGCTGCTGCCGTAGACAGGCTGAAAATCCTTAGCGCAAGCTTGACGTTCTGTCGCTCAATATTCGATGGGTTCAGAGATTAAGACGAAAGTGTTGGTGCTGATTTAATCAGCTGACCCTGTTCTTTCGAGTGAAGTTCTCGAAGTGTTTTAAATGAAGCTGTAAGTATAGGTGGCTTTATATTAGGTCCTGTGGGGCTAGGAAAGAACATGCATGTTCCAGCATTTCGCTGATTGATCCAGTTATTCCTGACGCATTTTATTAAATGTACAGGATCAATCAGAAAAAAGAGAGGACGTTTAGAGTCTGCAGGGTGTGGATACACACTCTGAAGTTTGCAGGGGGCCTCAAAAAGTGACATTGTTTTCCGGTTGATTGAGTTATTGTCAGCTATGACTGCGATTATACGCAACCCAACATCATCTAGCTGAGTAATGATGCTATGCAGGATAGTGTGAAGCTGCTGTGCGTTGATGCGCTCTACTGGCAGTATGTGCACAACATTCTTCTGACGCGAAAGCAAGCTTTGCATCATAAAAACATGGGCTGTTATTGCTGCATTAGGGCTATTTGTAGCCGCACCAACAATTACTCCTCCCTTATAATCAAAATACGGCTGCAGGTGAATTTCGTCCATCATGAGTACAACAATTTTTTCATGCTCCGTCATTGCTGCTACAAGCTTCTTTGCATACGATAGGAAAGAAGTGCCTTGCTGTTCAGCTGCCGGGCTTACGCTGTAGGAGTTACATATACGACGTATTGTAGATTGATGGGGTAATCTAAGGTTTCCGGAACTGTGAAGGAACCTATAAGCATGCGGAGAAACTGTAAATAAAATGCTTGAGAATACCAGCAACTCTGCAGAATACCGGGATGACCTGCTATGCTTGACAAGAAGAAGAGAAACTTGCTCTTTCAAAAAACTAACTGCATTGGGTTGTTCAACATCTGCCAGTTCACTATATATGGCATCTTCAAGCAGGGAAAGTGCCAACTTAAGCAAACCATCAATTTTTTCTTCATGCTTAGACAACAATTTTCCGTGAAACGACTCTACAGCATCCAGCAGACCTATCAAGCAACAGATATCATGAACTGTGTGAGGGATGGTATCTATGCCATCAATCCTAGTCAGCTGCACATTTCAGTAATGAAATTTCACCGTGAGGTTCTCTAATACCGTGACTGACGACAAAACACGAGGGACGTCATCAACAGCAAGATTGAGAAAAAGGACGCAGGCAGGTCGAGAAATAACATTCCAAAAATCAGAAAGCTTTATTTGAGGAAGGCACTCCAGTAGAACTTGGAAAGTGTCAATCTTGTTTTTTGCTTGTTCCTCGTGTGTCTGGAGTGACATGGCGATGGAATCTCGTAAAGAAGCTGCTTCAAGACGCATTCTCTTTTTAGTCGGTGCTTCTCGGGGCGTAGTGGCGGGCGCAGAAAGGTACGCGGGACAGTTCGGGAATACACTGGGAATGGCGTCGGAGCTGAGACGAGCGATCTTCAATTTTGCCTCGACGACTTTGCCCGTTTTTGAGTCCACATACTTAGAAGAAGTCCGAATGTCTCATTCTTTAAAGTGCCGCTCGCAGACCTGCAAAGCCCAGTGCAGATAAGGTTAGCATATTTAAGATGATTAATTCCATGGGTGCAATAGCAATTAGCGCAGTGAAATATTTCAAATTTAGAATATTTCCAGCTCGCCCACTAGGCCATGTTGTAGCGCATTATGTACACACAGCTACGTCGCGGAATAAATATCACGCTTTTTCCACTTACCACTGAGCGCTTTCCGGGTTCGAAGTCAGCACGTGGAATGGCTTTCAACCATTGCCTCCTACTGTCAGCATCAGCTGGGAAAGTGAACACGCGCACAGTCTTTTCTCCATCGTAATTCCCGCGGCAGCCGGGAACACAACAGTGTCCTGGCATTTTAACAAATGGCTCAGGAACTGTCACACGCGCACAGCACTTTCACAGACGTTTCCCAGGATTGCACTTCGAGTATTCCCAGCCCGCAAGGAAGCTTCAGCAAATGACACAGAAAGAAAGAACGGCGGAGGAACAGCATGTAACACATGACACGTGCAGCACATGTTCAAAGACGACGGTAATGATGTTTACAGCAATCGCGATGTCTCCTTTCAAATGATTGCTTTCAACAATTTACTAGAAAAACTGCACAAAGTAAGCTTTTAAAAGATTGAACAGTTTCCAGAAATGCGAACGAAGATTGTTACATTGAACCAGATATCTTTCATGTCTTTTAAAACGGTGAAATTCATTATCTTCAATTTGCTATACGCAAATACGCCTCGGAGTACTCCGCACATCAACAATTTGAAACAGCGCGGGAGGAGAACGGCGGCAGCGGCCGCCAGGAGGTGCTGCCGCAGCGGTCGGCGGTGGCTGCTCCCGCGTCGTAGTGCGGTGACGTCACGCGTCGGAGGAGAAATCGTGGAGAGGCCTTAAAAGTCTAGGTGGTGTTGTTCAGACATTCCGCGTTCGTTGCCTGAAAAGTGTCCTTTCGTAAAGTCGGCGTTACTGTTACAAGTATTTAGTTGCAAGCATCTTGTCACTTCTCGATGGATGCTCTGCTTAATATCTTTAAAACAGAGGGCTCTCATTTACTGATTAGCGGTGATTTTAACGCTCATAATATTGCTTGGAGTAGTGATCACTGTGGCCACCGTGGAAGGGTCGTTGAATTCGCCGCAGAGAAATGTAACTTCTGTTCCGAATGACGGTTGTCCGACCTTTCTACGTGGTTTCGTAATTCGAGCTGTATAGGTGCGGCTCTGCACTCAAGATCTCGTATCTTACGCGGGGTGGGCTAGAAACATTGAGACACGCTGAAGTGATCACTGTCCGACACTGGTAACATATTGCCAGGTTGCGCTGAAGCAAAAAAGACGTTGACGCTGCTGGCACGCGGATTGAAGGACGTGGGGGAAGGACGTGCGGATTGAAGGACGTGCTCAGCCTCTCGCAGCTCGGCAGTGACTCGGAAGACGAGGGATTGGCTAAGTATTGGGCGGCTGGTCCTGTTTTCCTTTTCCCTCTGTGCCTTTGCACCTTTTTTCTTGTGTGGATAACGCACGCGGCGAGTTTATAAATTACAGGTAATGTCTACGCAGTCTCCCGGCCAGGGGAGGTCCCCTTGGTCGGCTTCCCTACCACCTCATGAGATGCCTCTGGAAGCTTTTCAACGCTCCGGCGTACGCAGCATTCCTTTGGCGCTGGTGCCAAAGGATGTGTGTTCTATCAGACTTAACAATCCAGGGCCTGTTCGAGCTGCTCTCCAGGCGGCCACTTCCCTTTATGTGGCAGTCACTGAGGTAAGGCAGTTTGGACGTGGCGGGATTCTGTGCCGTTCACCAGACCTGTCGTGCGTAAAGGATCTTCTAAACTGCTCATCTTTTGGGACTCTTTCGGTAAACAGTTTCACTGCGCCTCATCTGGCCTGTACAAAAGGTTTGGTTCGCGGTGTGGACTCTTGCTCGTCTCCAGTTGAGACCCTCGACCCTCTCTCTGCAGCGGATGTTGTTGCTGTGTATCGCTGTAGCCGGGAGGTGAAAAATGAGCGGGTGTCAACGGAAACGGTTATTGCCACTTTTGCGGGTACTGCCTGCCCCTCAGAAATAAAAGCATGACCCCTAATTCTCCGTGTAGATCCCCTTCATTCTAAGCCACTGCAGTGCAGCAATTACTAGCGATATGGCCATAGTGCTCGTGGCTGCAAGTCCACCTTGCGCCGTTGCAAATGCGGCAATGACCATCCAGGAAATTTATGCTCTGATCAACACGAGAAGTGTTGCCTTTGTGGTGGATCTCATGCGGCAAATTTCGTGGATTGTCCTTCTCGGGATCATGAATTGCAAATTCTAGAAATCACCGACCGCAAACGCTGTTCGCGGCGCGATGCAATATCAGAAATTAAATAGAGAGCTCACGGCTATGCAGGTGTGTCAGCCCGTTCAGGAGTGACACTGGATTCGTCTATCTCACAGGCAATAGTGACTACTGTGGACGCCTCTATGGCTAAGATGGTTGACGGGATAGTGTCCACTGTCACAGAGTGCATAACTAATGCTCTGGCAACGTAGATTACCCAGGCCATGCAAATAGGAATTACTTCTGTTACGTCAGCCATGCCTTCGTTAATGACCCAACACTCCTTGCCTGAGCAGTTTCAGCCCCAAGAACAAGTAACTGCTGTTTCTCAACTTCCTAGGTCCACTAATTCAGATAATGCTCAAATTATTCATGATCAAGAGATGATGGATTCGGATACGCGAATCCTCAAACACAGCAGATAGCCCATGTCTAACCCTCCTTCTTCACATCCTCAGCCGAAATCAAAAAAGCAACAAATTGGCTCTAAGCCGAAAGAAACTATTTTAGGGCAGGCAGTTGCTGCTGCCAGGATTTCTCAACCATAGGGGTGTTAAGAGTTCTCCAGTGGAACTGTCGGTCACTTCTTTCAGCTTCAACTGACTTGCTGTACTTTATATCTCAACATAATCCAGACATACTTATTTTACAAGAAACTTGGCTTACATTTGTAAAACACTTTTATTTGCGAAATTTTTCTTCATTTCGACAAGATCGTCAGTCAAGAGGAGGAGGCTTACTCATACTAGTTTCTTCTAAATTTTGTCACAGGGCTAAGATTACTTTTCAGTCCTCTACAATAGACTCTGAGTTATTGAATTCAGACATTGAAATTCCAGGGTGCTATCCGTTTTCATTAGTAAATGTTTATTTCCCCTGCGGTGTGCAGGATACCAGGCAGCTAGATCTCCTGCTCCCTAATTGTCAGAAGTCAATTCTCTTGGCCGGTGACTTTATTTCTCATCATGTGTCGTGGGACTTTAGGACAGATTTCGGCGGTAAGTGCCTTTCGGATTTGGTTGCTGGTAACAACCTTTCGTTTATGAATTTAGGTTCGGCCACATTTCTCCGCACACAAATTCGATCTGTGTTAGATTTAACTTTCACCAGCCCTAGCGTTCCTGTACTCAATTGGTCGACGGTGGATTGTGGAACATCTAGCGATCACATACCTATTTTTAGGATGGTAATTGCCGCTTAACTCCGGCGTGCTCTCAGCTGAGGTCATATATAAACTATGACCAGTTTCAGTCCTCTTTGCGCTCCACTCTTGCTTCAGCGGTTAATTCTGCTGGAGAACATACAGCAAAAGGCATATGCTTGGCCATTGAGGAATGCCGAAAGAACTCCGAATTTTGGTACGTACATCAAAAGGGAACACTTCAGCTAGATGGTGGAATGCAGATTGCTCGCGGGATTACAGACGCAGAAAGGCTGCATGGAAGAAGCTCCTACACAATCAGTGCCAAAAAAATTGGCATGATTATAAGTTCATTGTGGCTACTTTTAAACGCACAGTCTCACAAGCGAAAGAAAATTATGAATTCGAGCATTTTGATTTCCTATCAAAATCAGGAAATCGTCGCGCACTTTTCGGTTTCTTAAGATCGCGGAAAAAGATTCCGGTTTAAGAAAATTCACCCTCATGTGTTTTGACCCCGCAAGAAGCAATACAAAGAGTTGAGACAATTGCCAAAGCATTAGAGCAGCGCTTCGCCTCTGTACTTCCTTTGCGCTCCGCGTTTGTGGCGTCAGTGGATTAGTTTCAGCATGTCCCCCTATTACCCTTCCCGATAGTGTTGAGGTTACCAACTGCTGCTCCTGGCCCTGATAGGGTAACATCAAAAATGTTAAGGATCCTCTTTGAGGAGTCCCCTACATCCTTATCGCAGCTGGTCAATTTTCCAATCAAACATGCATGGATTCCTCCTGAGCGGAAAATCGCAAAAGTGATCCCTGTACCTAAAAACAATGGAGGTGGCTATTCTCTGAATAATATTAGACCCATTTCATTGACATCAAACGTGGTTAAGTTAATCGGAAGGGTCATACTCCTACGTGTTTCAGAGTTTGTGGACCATAATAATATCCTTAGTCCCTGTCAAATTGGTTTCCGTAAAAAATGTTCCATATGAAATGCTCACACCGATCTTGAGAGTCGCATTCGTCTTGCGCGGCACCAAAAAATGCATGCTGCGTTGGTGACATTAGATGTATCCATAGCTTGTGACAGCGTAGAACACTACATATTCTGGCAAAGATTATATACTCTGCAGTTTCCGAATTACTTTCTTGCGTCGATATCTGCGTTCCTTGAAAACACTACTAAATTGTGTGAATTCTGCGAGAGATAAACAATCCAGAGGGGTTCCACAAGGGGCAGTCTTGTCGCCTGTGCTCTTTAATATTCTAATGGTCTCCATTCCCAGCCATAAAAACATTCGCACGTTAGTTTATGTGGACGACATTGCATTTTTCACTGCTGCAGCTGACATTCAATATATATGCGCCTGCAATCGTACCTGAATTTTCTTGAAAGTTGGTTGCGTGACTTACGTCTCACCTTAAATGTAAACAAGTGCGCTGTACTTGTTTTTCAAATGAAAGATTCTGTTCATCTGCCTCTCAGTTAACAGCAACAAAATATTCCTCAAGTTAAGTCATTAATATATCTTGGTGTCATTTATGATGACAGCCTCACATGGCGCTCCCACATTGACCATGTCGCTGCGAAAGGGGCTCGTGCTGTGGGCATGTTGCGTAGATTAAGTAATCCCCGGTCTGGAATGCGGAGAGATGCACTTTTTCTGGTATGTTTTGTATGTCCGACCAATTTTAGAATTTGTATCTGTGTTGTTTTCTGGTACAGCTGCTCACAAAATTCGCCCGCTCGTTCTTTTGGAGCGGGAAGTGCTTCGGTTGTGCCTTGGCCTCCCCAAATGTGTGGCCAATAATGTGTTTTATCTTGAAGCCTGTATTCCTTCTTTATCATCTAGATTTCAATTCCCAAGTGTTCAGACGTAACTAAGGATATATGAATCAGATTTACACCGCTCCCTGTCTGTTTTTTGTTGCCAGCCGACTTCCTTTTTTGGAGTCCACTGGCCTAGATTTCATACCCTGCAGGTAGTTATGGTACAAAATTTGCTTGAACCTTTAAATGTTTTTTTGTATAACATTATTCCGATGAAAAACAGTGGGTACTCTGTAGAAATTGTCTGTGATGATATTTTCCCGAAAAACGCTAAGCATTTACCACCCCACATTTTGAATGGGTTATTAGAGGACCATTTAAAAATCCTACCTATTAGCTTAACGATACCTACTGACGCATCCCAATGCGATGAAAAGGCAGGGGCGGGAATATATTGCCCGCTTCTAGAATGGTCATTTTCTGTGCGGCTTCCAGACTACACCCTACTTTTTCAAGCGGAGTTTCTGGCTGTGGTGCTTGCTCTTCGCAAACTAGAGCCAGCTTTCTCTTCAGTGGCTGTCATTACAGACTCTCTTTGTGTTCGCCCCTTGCTTCGGCTGTAGATTCGCCAATTCTATACAACTTCCATTCCTTACTCCCTCCGCATTTGAGCCTTGTTCATATGATATGGGTGCCAGGTCATAGCGGTGCTAAACCCAATGAAGTTGCGGACTGCCTGGCAAAGGCGTCCCTCAGTGGCCCCGTGCTACCTATCGTTCCGACTACAGCGTACATTACAGCAGCGAGGTTCCGGCGACATAATTTGTTAAGAATGACAACTGGATCTCTTTTCAGATCTGATTACCTGCGCCTGAGGTATTCGTGGAGCAGGCAATCATGCCATTAACGGCAGGTTGAGGTATCTCTATTTAGGCTCCGCTGCCGGATTCCACCCTTAAATTTTTATTTGCACAAGTCTGGGCTGGCGCTTAATCCCGTCGGCGTATTTTGTGGTTAGCACGAAACCATAGACCATTTCTTGTTGTTTTGTCGCCTGTACACCATGATGCGAAGACGGTTTATAGAGAAACCTCTACAACAGCTTGGCCTTTGTTTGAACAGCCTAGTCTTGTTATCGTTTGGAGCCACCACACTTGGGTACAGCCACAAGTCTTTACTGCCGTGCAAAATTTTTTAATTGAATCAAAACGGCTACCTTGTTAAATATTTTAATTTTTTTCAATATTATTTTTATTCTTACAATTATCATTATCATTTAACTACTCGGCTATAAACATCAGTCTCGATCTCCTGCGTGCGTTATGCATTTCCCGTTACATTTCGTTGTTCCTTTTTGTTTACTTCTTCCGTCCTTACCATTAATTTTAATTTCGTCCAAGGATTATTTACCTCAAAAACTCTCTGTGCCCCCCAATTCTTGGCCAATCCCTCAATGTGGGCATGTGCCATACTATGTGAACAACAACAACAACAGCGTTGAAGTTCGCCGTTTTCTCCCACCGAAGGACGTGCTGCCGAGCCCTCTCTTGCCGGGTCCCTGTCTTGTCGCCAACACCGTGACAAATCTGGTGGAGGTGGGATCGATCTCATGTCCCGTACCCCAACGGTTAGCCGGAGCTCCAGTCCTATACCCGTCAAGACGCCCGTCCACCGTGCGCGCCGCCGGATTCGAGGCTTACCACCTGAGCCTGACCCATCGGGTATGTCCTCGGAGCAACTTGGCGCCGCCTGAATGCCTGGCGCGACAACCCCAATGCCTGCCGCGACCGCCCCAAGGCCTGGGGCGCCCACACCCTACTTCGCGCTCCGGACCCCCGCATCCCGAAGTCCTTGCACGGCGCCATCTTTAAGGACGTGGAAGACTGGTTGCAGCACTACGAGCGAGTTGCCGCATTCAACCAGTGGGATGACGCCGCCCACCTTAGAAACGTCTACTCCAGTCTAGACGACGGCGCTCGGACCTGGTTTGAAAACCGTGAAGATCAGTTATCCTCTTGGAGTGAGTTCCGGCGTCGTCTCCTAGAAACATACGGCAGCTCGGATCGTCGCGTACGAGCAGAACGCGCTCTGCAATCTCGCGTTCAGCTTCCAAATGAAAATGTTGCAGCGTATGTAGAGGACATGACGCGTCTATTCAGGCGCGCGGATCCTGCAATGTCCGAGGAAAAAAAGGTACGCCATCCCATGCGTGGCGTCAAGGAGCAACTTTTTGCTGGCCTTGTCCGAACCCCTCCGAAGACTGTCGCCGAGTTTCTCACTGAGTCGTTCACGATTGTAAGGGTTCTTCAGCAAGGAGCGCCCGCGTACGGTTGACCCGTGTCCGCCGCCTCCGTTTCCGGCGAGTTACCATTCCACGGCACCGACGCTTCTCTGCTACGCGATCTCATACGTTTGATTGTGCGCGACGAACTCAGGCAGCTGTACGGGGCCCCTCCCGCAGCTCCAAGCTCCATAGCCACCTTTGTCCGCGAGGAGGTGCCGCAAGCGATCCGGCCGTCCTTTCCTGCCGATGAGGCTCGTCCAACCCCTCCTCCTGTCTCGCCTGACCGTCGTCTCACCTACGCCGAAGCCCTGCGGTGCCCTGCTCCGGCTTCGGCGACCTTCGTTCCGGCTCCTGCTGAAGTGTCGGGGCCGCCTGCACCCGTGCTGCAGTACGTTGAAGCCCCCCGACCATCCGCGCGCAATGCCGACTTGTGGCGCACATCCGACCGACGCCCCCTATGCTTTCACTGCGGCGAACCAGGTTCCCTGTATAGACCCTGCCCCTACCGCCGTCTGGGCCTCGAAGGCTTTCCCGCCGATTCTCTTCGACCCCACTATGGCGAACGACCCCGGGTCATCGCGGATTTCCTTGAAGACCAACGTTGGCTTCAGTCTCGTCACCGGAAGGCCCGATCTCCATCCCCCAGGGGTCGTCCTTCACCATCTACCGCGAGTTTTTCCCGGGCGGCGCAAGGCCGGTCACCCAGCCCACGGCAGGAAAACTGCAGCCAGCAACCTTAGGGGGTGGGCTCGCTGGACATCGTTGTGCACCCCCCATCGACGCGGACACGACATGCCGACGCCTCGACGGTTCCGAAGTCCGCGGTCAACGTTCACTCCGACACAGCGACGCTTCGACGGTTTCGAGGTCCGCAGTACCCGCTCGCTTCGATACATCAACGCTGACACAAGACGGCGCCTCGACGATTACGACGCGCCTGCGCTGTCCGGTCCCTCCGACGCACTGACCCCATTAGAAAGCATACACCACGCCGACGAATTCCCGGTGCCAAAGCCTGCAGACAACGACGCCTGTGCCCGATCATCCCCTCCGGAGCCTCCAACTCGCTAGCGGCTTTCCTTAGACATGCCTTTGATACTGGACGGTCACCACGTTCGAGCGTTATTAGATACTGGTGCTGATTACTCGATTTTAAGCAGCCAGCTCGCAACAATTCTCAAAAAGGTGCTCACGCCATGGGCTGGCACACACGTTCGCACTGCGGGCGGTTATCTGATTACACCTCCCGGCATGTGCACCGCCCGAGTTCAAATCCGGTGGTCCACATTTGTCGTCTGCTGTCTTGTTCTGAATAACTGTTCGCGCGAGCTCATCTTAGGTGTCGATTTTCTGCGTGAATATGGGGCGATTATTGACCTACGCGATAACGAGGTCACGTTTTCAACTGAGAATGCTGTCGCCCTCAGCAATGCACCGCGACCGAGCCAGACGCTTCGAGTTTCTACGGACACTGTCACCCTGCCGCCTCGAACAAGTGCCTTCTTTACGATTGAGTGCCAATCATTTCATTACGGCGACGCCATCGCCTAAACCAACCTTTCATTACTGCTGACGCAACGCGTGTGCGTGGCCCGCAGTCTGATCCATCTTTATAGCGGCCAGTCACAGGTACTTGCTACTTATTTTACGCACGAGCATCGGCATCTTTTTCGCGGCACTTCCGTGGCCTTTGTCGAACGCATCTCCGATGTTTCCGAGTGCTTCTGCTCAGAACCAGTGCAGCCTCCTTTCTCCCTCGAGAACCTCGATGTCAACTCCGCGCTGTCAACCAGCCAACGGGAACAGCGGTGTGCACTATTGCTCGAACTCATAGAGTGTTTCGCCTCCTCGACGGAAGTGCGTCAAACTACCATAGCCAAGCACCACATCGTGGCGTACGATGACGTACACCCAATCCGTCAACACCCCTATCGAGTATCGTCTACAGAGCGGGAAGTCATTAAGTCCCTTGTTAAGGAGATGCTCGAAGATGACGTTATCCAGCCTTCCAACAGCCCATTGTCCTCGCCGGTCGTCCTCGTTAAAAAGAAAGACAGCACTCTGCGTTTTTGCGTTGCCTACCGGAAGCTGAATGCAGTCACGGAGATGGACGTTTACCCATTGCCGCGTATTGATGACATTCTCGACCGCCTTCGGCGCGCTCGGTATTTTTCGTCAATCGACCTAAAAAGTGGCTACAGGCAAATCGAGGTCGATGAACTGGATCGTGACAAGACGACCTTTGTCACTCCAGACTGCCTTTATGAATTTAAGGTTCCACCTTTCGGTCTTTGTTCTGCGCCTGTTACCTTTCAGCGGATGATGGACACTGTCCTTGCCGGTCTTAAATGGCAGTGTTGCCTAGTCTATCTCGACAACCACCCGCAGGAAAATGGGCTGACAGAGCGGCTTAATAAGATCATGGCGGACATGCTGGCAATGTACGTCGATGTGCAACACAGGACTTGGGACATGATCATACCACACGTGACATTCGCTTATAACACAGCAGTTCAAGAGGCGACCCGTTTCACACCGTTCCGCCTCCTCTACGGCAGGGAGGTTCAGACGATGCTCGACGCAATGCTCCCTTGCGCGACTGATGACCAACTTTCTGCCGACGCTGAGGAGTTTGTCCACGAAGCCGAACAGGCTCGTCAGCTAGCACGTCTTCACATCACACAGCAACAAGATAAAGACTCACGCCGATACAACCTCCGGCACAGACAAGTTTTCTACAATCCCGGTGACCAGGTTTGGGTATGGATACCTGTTCGACTGCGAGGCTTGTCCGAAAAACTAATTTGCCGCTATTTCGGACCTTATAAAGTCTTGCGGCGCGTCAGCGACGTTAATTGCGAAGTACTACCGGACGCGGCACTTTCACAGCAGAGAAGCTGTCGGCTACCCCGTCCAGAGATCGTCCATGTTTTACGCATGAAGCCGTATTACTATTTAGCACGGTGACCCCCCAGATACTTCAAGCCTTTCTTGTGTGTTTAAATGTGCTTGTGTGTGCTTGTGTTCGCGCGCTCTTCTGCGCGCGTTTTTTTTTTTTAAGAGGGGAGGAATACAAGGGGGGCACTGAAGCAAATAAGACGTTGACGCTGCTGGCGCGTGGATTGAAGGGCGTTGAAGTTCGCCGGTTTCTCCCATCGAAGGAAGTGCTGCCGAGCCCTTTCTTGCCGGGTCATTGTCTTGTCACCAACACTGTGACAATATCAAAGCTTACGATGTCAGGGAGTCCGACGTAAATCCAAACTTAATAAATGGGAAGGTTTTCGTCACAGCATAACTCAACAAGTTTCCGTGCACATCAGTATCGACGACCTCACTTCGCTGGTGCAAAGTAGCCTTAGTCGTTGCACCAAGGAAGTACCCATACCCGATAGGTTCACAAGTATTGATAAAGAGAATGAGCGAATGAGGGCACTTCGAAGAAAAACACAAAGGGCTTAACCTCTGTCCGTGTCTTTAGAATAGTATCGGGAGGCTCAAAAGATTATTCACAAATGCAGCAATTAGGAAGGAAAAAAATGACGTGACTTCTGCATTACATTTACCCCTCACACTCCAGCGCCTGGAATATGGATGATGGCCCGCTTCTTCAGCAGGCCCATTAATCAGAATAACCCTTTAGGTGCTCTTGCAATGACACGGGGAACTGTAGAAAGAGACCTGGCTGATGAGCATTGGCAGCTTGTTTCTCGTCCTGGAGGTTCATTTGACCGCGAATAAATTTAAAACTCAGCTACTTATGCGCAGCAAAAATTTAGAGCCTGCTTGAATGCGCAACATGCCTATTTGGATTCTGTATTCAAAATCGGTGAACTTAAAAGTACTCTTGCGTTGTGCCGTCCAAACAGTGCTGCTGGGCCTGATGACATTTCTTATAGAATGCTTTAAAATCTTGGGCCCGAGGGCACCGCAGTACTTTTGGGGACATTTAACAATGTGTGAATTAATCACTTGATTCCCCAGTCGTGGAAGATTGCGCGGAATTCCTGTTTTAAAGCCCTGCAAATCTTCTTTGCTTCTCGACTCTTTTTGCCCAGTGAGCCTGAGGAGCTGCTTATGCAAATTTATGGAGAAGGTGATTGACGCCAGGCTTCAGTGGTGGTGTGATGAAACAGGAGTGTTTTCGGAGTTCATTACTAGATTTCGTAGACGTAGATGCACTATGGATGCAATTATGAACCTAGTAACATGTGTAGAGCATGAACAGAGCAAATACAATATCACCATCGCAGTATTTTTGGATATCAAGCGTGCATTTGATACTGTAAGTCATATTCAGGTGATCTCAAGTTTGCTAGACCTCGATGTGATTGGAAGATCGCTACGTAGGGTTTCCTAGTTTATAGATGGCAAGAAAATATTCATGCAGACAAGTGTCGCAGGGCCATGTGCTAAGCCCTATTTTTTTTTAACCGCGTGGTGGCGGAAAGCTGCCTTCTGCATTGCGCTGTTCGCTATGCGCCGATGATGTCTGCATTTGCGTTTCTCGCAAAACTGCAGGCCTCATCCACTCTATCTTGGAAGAAGGCCTATATACAATTGACTACTTTTTAAAAGAGTGGGGGGATTATGCTCTCTCACGGAAAAACAACCGTTCTGCCTTTTACTCGAAAGAATCTGAAGGCTTTCCGACTCTACCTCAACGATCAACCTTTAGCGTCTGTCAAGCAACCCTATTTTTGTGTGTAGTTCTTGACAGACAACTCTCTTGGGCTCCTGATATAAAACCTATCGTGTACCAGGTGAATACTGTTGTGAACGTGCTTCGCAGGCTTGCAGGTACGCCTTGCGACTGTTCTTCTTCATCTCTGCTCACAGTTCACAATGCACTTGTATGCCAAAAAGTTGCGTACACCTCGCTGATTCTTTACGGTCTGTCGACAACCTCGGAGAAGCGCCTGCAAAGAATGTTAGCTAGGAGTCCCCGTGTGTGTTTTGGTAAGTTCTTCAAGCGACTTCCAGCGTTCTGGTATTTGCTGAGGCACGGCCGCCTCCGGTTGAAGTGTTACGAACAGAGACCTGCAGGCACATTTTCCGCCTGATAACCCAGCATGAAAGGCATCCATTAGCTTCCGCGCTTCATGAACGGGATGGAAGTCATATACATCAAGTTTTTACGCACCTTCGCGATATTCTTTCAAATTAAGAATTTTGGAGAGGAGACACAGAAAATCCCTCATGGCTTTTAGCTACCCTTACATTAAATTGTCGGCCTAAGGGATAATTAGGAATCGTGACATGACGATATTCGTTGCTCGGCAGCTAGCACTAAACCAGATATACATGCTGCATTTCGGTTAAATTCATATGTATACTGACAGCACCAGTGTTCAAAATTCATCAGCGTCCGGTCCGCATTTGTGATGCCGCACTTGAGTGAGCGACGGGTATGGAAACTGGCTCACGAGACAGAATCAACCACTGCTAAGACTTACGCTATTTATTTGGGTCTCCAGTGCACCTCATTGGTGCGAGACCCTCGTATGTGAGAGTCCGCAGTGCAATCTTTTGACAGCGCTAGTTTAATACCATGTAAAGCTAGACTGGCCTACGAACTTCCTTAAGAATTTTCCAATGATCACAAAAAGCAGCATAATATCGTTTTTGGAATGAATACCCATTAATTGCTTTATTCCTGGAAACACCGAGACGGATGCAGTGGCTACGCAAGCACACTCCAATGCCATCACTTCTGGCATTCCGTTTGTAAGATGTGCATTGCGCCATTTCTTGAATTCCGTGCGTAAGAAATTTAACGAAAAGAAGCGGTTTGAGCTAAACTATACAAGTTCTCATCCACATTTCGACCTGTGGTTGCAGTGTAATTCTCCATTATCCATCGAGCAGAAGCTTAGATACGCTCCTTCACCGCTTGCGTTCAGGAACGGCCTGCACGAAGCACTTTCTGCATCGAATTGGCCGTGCAGAGACAGCCCATGGTGTGTGTGTGGTCAAGAAAATGAGCATGTGACTCACCTATTATTAGACTGCCGAGTGCATGACAACTTCAGGTCTCGACTGAAGAGAGGCTTGACCGCTCTTTACAAAAGACCTTGAAGTCTACAAGAGCTATTGGACCCATGGCCGACGTGTGCATTGCAAGAGCGAGCACTTGTGGCGTTGATATCAATCCTTGAGGATACGGGCATCCTTGGGAAATACTAGTTTAGTAGAATTGGATTAGTCAATGTTAGAGCTCTCACCTCTCTGTGAGTGTGCGCTTCAATATCGGGCGCTTGTTCATTGTTTTGCATGATGTGTACTGTTTGTGTAGTGATAAGTTGAACGTACAACTGTATCGTCGGACCAAGTGGTTTCTATTTATTGGTGAAAAGGAGTAGCAGGAGCTGCTGTGCGGCAGCAACCGCTCCTTTATTTTTTATGTAAATAAAAACGGCGTTACAGCAATCTTACAGTAGGTAGGCGTTAGCGAACACGCCCAGCTTTCCGGGACATGGTCGTTTAGTTCGGCAAATTGCCACCACGGGCTTCATCACACTGATCTCCTTTTTTCTCTTTTCTTTTCCCCTTTCCTGCGTCGCATAGCCGTACACAGGGAGACGGGAGGGCGCACAGCGGCGGGGTTGGGTTTGGCGGTCGGGTTACAGTAGTCGGGTTACAGTAATCGGGTTAACCATTGTCCGGATTACGTTCCACACTGTGGGAAGAGGGGGGAGCACGAAGGGCTTTTTATGGGCGAAAGAAAACTATCAACGCGGCGTGAAGCCTTCTGTGCACCCGAAGAATTCCTGTTGAGTAGTAGGATTTTGACAAAGGCGCCCAGTGAGAAGACAAGGAGGGGACAGAAGTGGCAAAATGGTTGAAGGGCTTGTTGAGGTTGTTTGAAAACGCTAGTAAGTCAGCGGCCCTCGAGAATGATGCGAGAAGGCTTTCCGAGGATTTTTTTTTTTTTGACGAGTTGTAAGGTAGAGAAGGGTTACATCCCGGGAGAAACAGGACGCAGTGATACATTGTGTGCCATTTCTCTCGAGCGCCGTTTCCTTTCGTTGTCATAACAACCATCCCAAAGTGCCACCTTTGTGAACTCCAGGATTTATAGTCGTGATATGAAGCCAAATTAAAATTTATATAAAAAAAGAAATAAAAAATCAAGGACGTCGAAAGCAGGGATATAGGATGCTTGGAGAAGAATTCTTTGGGCGAACGCAATGGAAGCGCCCAAAAGGTCAATCTCAACAATCATTTGGGGAGTTGCAAGGTGCCGTCCTGGTTCTGTAATTGCTGCCGCCTGTCTTCGCGGCGGATCAGTGAACTAGCTCTTTCATCGGCGTAATGCTATGTACAGTTTTCAAAAACGCGTCGAACTCCTCATCACCACGATTATATTTTATCGTCCGACTGGAATGCGTTCCCTAAGAGTGTGACATCCGTTGGTGATTTTCTGAAGGCCTTTCATGATGTAGTTTGAGAAACTGTAGAGGCATATTCTTAAATTTTATTTGTCGTGAATGCTTTTACCACTGATTGATTGTACTTGTATGTTATATCTCTGTGCCCTTCCTGCTTGCACCTAATCAAAAGGTCTGCAGTATTGTGTAACTAAATAAATTATTAGATGACTTCGTGTCCGGAACATAGCGTATCTGACATCAACTGTCGCGACCACGAATAGCGGTGCACTCCAGGTGTTTTTTTTTTTTGTGACGGTAATGAAATTCCTGTGCAATATGAGGAGACTGAACGTTCTCTTGGACGCCGTCCCTCACATCGTGTACCCTTAGCGTTCATGAACTGAGCGGCCAACAGCGATAAAAATAATTGAAGTTTTTCGAGAACACTGGCTATGCGGTAGGCTAGTACAAACACACTGTTTAAAGGAATCACATGGAGCAATTGCCGACTGACCACAGTAAGAGTAATCCCGCCTCTACGTAGAAACCACCACCACTGCTCTCCCAACAAGCTGCAGAGAGCATGAGTAAAATTGTTTCTTTGTTCTTTTACGTAGTTATGAAACAAATCCATCCCTACTGAAAAATGTATGTAGGTTTGAACGGGTCAGCAAATAGGATTATGGCACGTTTGGTTTGGCTTTATAGGATGGACGCCGCAAAGCGGTTCAGTCTATGAGGGACGCCGTAGTGGAGGGCTCCGGATAATTTCGACCCCCTGGGTTTCTTAACGAGCGCTAACAAAGCACAGTACACGGACGTTTCACATTTTTCCTCCATCGAAGTGCTACCATAGCGGGCGGGTTAGAACCCACGACTTGCATGCACTGTGTGATGTAAGTGCACGGTAATTAACAACGGGTAATCAAAGTTATACGGAGCCCTCCACTAAGGAGTCACTCAAAGACTGAACCGCTTTGGAAGTTTCATCCTATAATGTTAAACGAAATGTGCCATAATCCTATTTGTCGACCTGTTCGAACCTGTACAAATTTTTCAATAGGGATGTGCCGTTGTTTGCACTTCTTTGTTCAATTATACTAGCCCGAAGTAAAACAAAAAATCCAAACCGCAAAAATGCATTGTCAGGACGTTAAGTTCATTCACTATTCCCGCAGGACATTTTCTAATTGCTGTGCTTTGCTGAAACAAAATACTTCGTTTGTTTAAGTGTATGCTGCACTTTTCTCGACGTGAGTGGTGTTGTTCTTAAGTTTACAATAAAATGTTCCTGTGAAGCTAACCGCACTCTTCTAGAAATGACAAAAAGCAATTAGCAAGCTATTTACCGCGCTGACTCGCGTAATGGACGCCCTTCTTTTCCCGAAGACCAAAAGTTCAGTGCAAGTTCTGCACTTTTGCAATCCACTTATAAGCTTGCTCAAAACACACGTAGTGAGCGAAATTCCGAGAAATGCAATCGTCAAACCTGCCTCACTGTTTTTTTTCTCCGCCGTATACTACAAGAAACGAGAAGCCAGTCAACAAGTAAATCCATTGTATGGCACACGACAGCACTAGACGTCGTTAGGCTCCTTCAAGAGCCTCTTCCCCTCCCTCCCGCAACCGGTCGCCCCTGCACCGCGTAACAATTGCGCCATACAATATCCAACGCTCCTTCCTTTCTTAGATACCTCCAGAGACGCCTCTGTGTGCTAGGAAATGTCAACTTTCAATGGACCTCTCTCTGCATATGTCACCGGCGCACGTGTCCTGGTCTGGTTTGCAAAGCATGTGCCTTGCGACCAGGTTGGGCAGCAAGTGCTCGTCACGTGCAAAGCCAGTTTAGAAGAAAAAGCTGACGATTTTGCCCATCGGGCCTTTCCCTTTTGACGTCACGCTGCTTACACCAGGGATAAGTCCCTCCCTGCTGTAAAGAAAGTGACGAAAGCCTTGGCTCACACAACAACCTATTGCGGCATAAGGTAAAGTAGAATTCCAGAAATGCAATTCTGTCATGATGTTTAGTTTCCGACAGGCGTCTCGTGTCATGACGACCGGGGAAAAAAACGGAAGCGTGCCACGCAGACCAAGTGGTAAGCATATTCAGGAGGGTAGCGGTAAAAGGGCGAGGACTAAAAGAAAGGAATCTCCTGAGAATGTCGCAGGCGTACGTAATAAGTCGGATCTGCTACGCGACGCCGTACCTAAACATGAACAAGGCAGAAATAGAGAAGGTAGACAGAATATTGAGGAAATGCGCCAAGCGAGCTCTGGGACTCCCGACATCTACGTCGACGGAGCGGCTTGAAAAAATGGGGTACACAACAGATGGGTTGAGCTGGCAGAGGGGGTGAGAATATCCCAATTAGAACGGCTCGGCCAGTCTGAAACGGGCAGGACAATACTCGAATGGGTAGGAATCCGGCCAGAAAGTAGCACGCACAAGATGGTAAACATCCTGGCAGGAATCGGGGCCAAGATATGCGTCCCACCTATGCCGCGGAACATGCACCCCGTGTATAACAAGGAAAGGCGAGAACATAGGGCTAAGGCCTACGAGAGGAAGCTGAAGGAGCGACCGGCAGACCAGGTGGCGTACGTAGACGCGGCGTGCGGACAGCACGGGGCGGCTGTATCCGCTGTGGTCCACGGGGCAGGAGTACCAACGGTAGCGGCTTCGAGCCGCACAAGAGATGCCAATGCGGCGGAAGAGTTGGCGATAGCGCTCGCTTGCGTCGGTACCAAGGCCACGACGATTTTAAGTGACAGCAAAACTGCAGTAAGAAACTTCGCGAAAGGAAGAATCTCGGAAGAGGCCAAACACGTCCTCGAGGCGAGGCCGATAGAACGTAACATAGAGATAATATGGATCCCAGCGCATGAGTCTATTGCAGGAAATGAGGCTGCACACGAGCTTGCCCGAGCTCTCTATCACCGGGCGGCCGCAGAGCAGCCCTCTCGCATAGACATGAAAGATGGCCTAATTTCATACCACGAGATCACGGAACATTATAAGCTGAGCAGGAGGGTCTATCCGCCGCCCGACCGTTCCCTCGCAACAGAGGAGGCAATTGCATGGAGAAGATTGCAAGGGGGGGATCATATAAGCCCCTTCTGGGTATACATCACAATCTCCAAAGAGGAGAAATACCAATATTGTATAACGTGCGGGGAGAGGGGCACTCTCGACCATGTCATATGGGAATGTGCTGGAAGCCCAGGCGCCGAGCAAAAGATAGAAGATAGAGAAGCCTGGGAGACCTTGCTGCGGAGCGAGGACCCCGCTAAGCAGCGACAAGCCATCCGCCTGGCGGCTGAGGCCGTGAAGCGACAATGTGTCTTCACCAGACCTTAGTTTGCGAGGCTCTTAAGTAGGGCTCCCTTAGGCCTGCTTGCCGGGGGGTCCAAAAAGGAGTTTCATTTCGGTGGAAATAAACATTTTGATGATGTTGATGATGAAGCGTGCCACGCCACGTGAGCCCGGATCCTTGACGCTGTCTTTATGCCGGCTTATTCGCTGGCGTGCTTACTGGCTGGCATGCTATAAATACAGCACCATGGATATGCTGAACCACATTCGTCCATACTCTGCAACTACAGCCTCACTTTTCTTTGCTTGTCTTTGCGTGATTTAGCAAACGCTGCTGCTGTCAAAGTATGCGATATTATTGTTCAGTGCCGTATAATTAGTTTTTCAGGCGAGCCCAGATATAAAAGCTGCTGCAGTCAGACTATCATGGGAAATGGGAAAAATTACAATGAAATAGAGGTAAATTCGTTCGAGTACAGGCTATGAGGGCCTGGAGCGCTTCGAACTAATTCGACACCCTGGGGTAAATAGCCCAGGCGTTGCTGCATTTCGCGTCCGCTGAAATGTGGGCATAGCGGCTGGGTTCTGAGCCGGAATTACATCACTCGGCGCCCTGTGCAAGACTTTGCCGCCGCCGCCCCCCTATCTCTCTCTCTCTCTTTGACAGTATTTGTGGGAAGTTTCTCTTTGATTTTTATTGCCCGTCCTAACGAATGCATTGGTTGGGGAAGTTCTAGTTTTCATCACTTTACCAGTCTCAATGCATTGTGTATATTAGCGTCGGCAGGACACTTAGTTTATCTTTATTTTACTTCCCCCCCCCCCCCCTAATTTATGTCCCTTGACATCCTTTGACCTAGCTCATCGCGACCAATTTTTTACGCGTTTTCATAGGATTTTGAGAAATAAAATTAATCGTAAAATCAAGCTGCTCGAGGTAACGCAAATCCTATCTTATACTGGTAAAATAGAAACAAATATTTATTCCTTAAAATGATTACAGCACAGCCACACAGGACAGATGCAAACGCTCCTCGAAGGAGTCTCCCAAGCCAGGGGCGTCAACCGATTGATAAGACATTGCGGCAAAATGTTGTTAATCCGTGGTTAATCCTCTTGCACCTGGCAGCCCCCTGTGATGTCACTCTGGGAGGTGCGGGAGAATTAGCTGCGATGTCATGACAATTGGCCGACGCAGCAGCGTAGCTAAAGGCAGCGAAGCAAAATGCTACAGCGACCATATTTACCATTTATATCAACCATCATGAGCTGCTTCCTGGATGAGGTACATATAAAAGCGCTTTTTCGTAGGACAGAAGTGGACAAAATTAAAGTCCCAATTTATTCGCAGAAACGGAAAAAAGTCGGTGATATCTTGTGGTATCTTTAAAAGGGAGGTTTCGTACCTCAAAAGCGAAGCCTCATTTCTGCAGTTGTACCCCACAGATAGTATCCTGGCAATACATCATACACGCATATTACAGAATTCTGAATGCAAGAACACCGAAAAGAAGTCGCCAATAGTTGTTGTAATAACAGTACGAATAGTGATCATGCGTGAAATTGTTCATTGATACTAATATAATATCTAGGTTTTAAAACGAGCACATTTATTAAAACCAGTACACAAAAACAAAAGGTTCTGAACCCAGGTTAGAACCGTGTGGGCAAACTCCAGTCAGCATATTCGCACAACGCTACGAGTCATTAATTTGAAAACATTACAGATGGACTTGACAGTAGCAACCTGACCTTCTGACCAGAGGCCATCTGCTTCTAGACTCCGAATTCTATGTTTTGGCCGACGAATGCTAAACAGCTTCTGATTGTTTTTGAGTAAAGCCAAATCAAATCGTCTTACATAAGAATTAAAAGAATAAACTCGAACTCTTATATCCGCGATTACTTTTCGATACCGGCTGTATGAATGCCGCTACGCTGTTTCAGACTAACAAGAATAGCCTAAATTCTAAAGAGGTAGCGCTCATGACACATTATATCGTGCTCACACACGCAAATAAACTTTTTGAATAATAACACAGGGCTGACAAATTGCAAATTTGCTCCACGACAATCATATATGAACACCCGTCAAGTACTTTATGAAGCTGCGTTAATGTTCATCGCAATAACCTTCTTTATTTAAAACTCCGGTCGAGACACTGGGTTCGAGCTCTGACATGTGTTGTTTTCTACAAGCCATAAGTCACCCGACTAAAAAGTAAGCATCAAAATGGACGCAATTTCATCAGTCCGAGCCATTCCTGCAGTGTAGCTCTGCACCCGACGCCATTGTTCATATCTTATGTAATATCAGGTTTCAGATTAAAAGGCCTCCGGAAGCTTCTTGATCAAAGTGCTATGCCAGACCGTCGCACACAATTTTAAGCAGCATACGTCAGGGTACATAAAACCGGGAAGCATTTTCGATATCAGTCCGTGTTACGACGCTATACAGTTTCAAAGTCTGCAAAAATGGCCAAAATTTGCCCCCCCCCCCCCCCCTCCCCTAGGCAGCATCGTATAATATTCGAACGTGCTCGGAAGCTCGTGTATTAATAGCACAGCACTGAAATTTCGGCACATTCCTCAGCTAAGTGCATATTATATAAATCCGCGAAGCATTTTCTGTAGATGCTTTTATCCACGTTTTACGATTTTTTGTGACCCTTCACATTCAGTTACGCGCCCTGTCGCCGCCACTGCCGGAAGATGGCGCAAGTATAGTAGATGTCCCGGAAAGCTGGGCAGGGGGGTTGAAAGGAGCCAATATTTACACAATTTTTACGCTCGCTCTAAATAAATTACGAAGTTTCACCAAAAAGCGTGCACGTAGTGAATTTTTTACTGCGAGCCTCATTAAGTGGTGTTCAGAGCGGTTCATGTAACAAGAATGCGTAGCGTCTTCAAACATTTACAACTTCCACCATCCTCCAATCCAAGCAAGCTCGCAACGTTCCGGAAAGGTGAAATTCGATCGTAGGAGATCACATGCAAAAAATATTCATAGTCTATAGAATACCCGCAATTCATAGTCTATATTCATAGTCTATAGAATACCCGCAATTGTACATTACTCAAATATCACACACGCTTAGCAGCTTATGACAGTAAATCATTGGCGCTAGCAGCACGCACCTTGCCATTAATTTGCAAAACGCGCAAAAGCAAGTGCTGCATCTCGAAAAGTGTGCCCCGATTTGTCTGGACGTCGAGGAAAGCATGCGTGTTTGCGCAGGCTTCTTATACGCCTTGCTCACATAGCCATTTGCTGCGTATATTTATTCTGAATTGCATGCCACATATTGAATGCATTTTTTTACTCTAATTTGTTTTGTGGCCTCTGTTCACTGCGGTCAGTATTTCGGTTTCTTGCAAATACCTCCTGCAGGATTAGAGTCGCACGTATTCTTTGTTAAAAAAAAACCGTAATTGCCTACTTGGGTATGTTTCGTTGTTCCTAATAAACATTTGAAAGTGAGGCTTAATTCGTCGTCACGCTATTTGTGTTCTGCATGTCGCGCCTCGTTCTAACGGTCCACCCAGAGCTGTCTGCACGTTTGAGCGGTGATTGAGTTCCATTTTTTTTTTGTCTGCCACCGGATGTCACCATTACCGACATCACATGCGCGAGCCAGTTCTTGCATGCAAAAGATTTTGCGAACTGCGCCATTCGTAGCACCAGCACTACAAACATCAACCTAATAAGTTACAATGCGAAGAAACTGTGAGAGAAAGGCAGGGAGTAAAGGAAAATATAAAAAGTGATGGTTGGTTTGCGTTTTAGGCCAAAATGCGAATTAGTTAGGTGCGCTAGCAGTTCGGTTTTCCCTCCGGTTCCGATGTTCAAATTCAGTGTTCACGGACAGCAGTTGTTCGGATAACGCTAATGCGTCAATTCCCATATACGGGGCGTCCCAGCTAACGTGAGCCAAGGGTTAAAAAATCAATTATTAGAGGCAGGCGATCAAAACCAGTTGCATATCGGTGACTGCCATCCTGCGCACCACAGGCAATAGTTTGTTTCGCAAATAGTAATTTAATTAAGTTTGATTATCTAAACTATAAGTATTGACTTTAGACAACAAATTGCATTTGAAGAGTTGTCGAGCACCTTCAGACACCACCATTCCCCCATACGATAAGGAAATCCTCACGTGCGTCTTTTTTTTTCCCGGCTCCAAAGAAAGCCCGAGAAATACAAAATAAACCACGTGACTAACGCACTAGCGCGCCACGATTGTACTGCCTTCAAGCGTGGTTTGAGCACACGAAATCGCCTGCAGCCTTGACTCGACGGCCCCGCAGCAGGGGCAGGCCGATATGTTGGCGGAGGTTTCTCCTCTGTATCAGCCAGTGGTACACATGACGGTGCGAGTTGCCGCCGCGAACTTGCTGCGGGGCCGTCGAGTCAAGGCTGCAGGCGACTTCTTGTGCTCAAACCATGCTTCAGAGCAGCACGATTATGGCGCGCAAGTGCGCTAGTCACGTGGTTTATTTCGTATTTCGCGGGCTTTTTTGGGGGCTCGGAAAAAAAGACACGTGAGGGTTTCCTTATCGTAAATGATGGAATGGTGGTGTCTGAAGGTGCTCGACATCTCTTTGAATGCAATTTGTTGTCTAAAGTCAATATTTATTAATTTAGATAATCCAACTTAATTAAGCTAATAATTAACTGCGAAACAAAAATTGTCTGTGGTGCGCAAGGTGGCTGTCACCGATATGCATTTGGTTTCACTCGCCTGCCTCTAACAATTTATTTTTTACCCCTTGGCTCAAGTTAACTGGGACACCCGGTGTGTGCGCAATTGGCCATTCTCTCCATTTATATATACTTGCCAGTCTTCCTACCATGCAGTGGTCAAGCGATGCGCCGCTTCCCTTCCATGGCATGCGCTGCCATCGGTGGGACTCGGGTTGCTTGGGTTGGTTTGCGATCCAGGTTGCTTTTCCCGTGCAGCCTCTCACGATTAATTGAGCTGTCGCCTGCCAAAAAATAAGCTTCAGACAGACAGACAGACAGACAGACAGACAGACAGACAGACAGACAGACAGACAGACAGACAGACAGACAGACAGACAGACAGACAGACAGACAGACAGACAGACAGACAGACAGACAGACAGACAGACAGACAGACAGACAGACAGACAGACAGACAGACAGACAGACAGACAGACAGACAGACAGACAGACAGACAGACAGACAGACAGACAGGGTTAGATTGGGCTAAATAAAAAATTAAATAAAAAATGAAAATTGCCCTGCCCGGAAAGACAACCACGCACGCACACACACACAACGGCTAAATATGGGCAATGGACACTATAGGTGCAAACGCACTAAAACGGAATAACCACAGTATCTCTGGCAGCCTAGTACTGTGTGGTGCCTGCACTGATGCTTGAAATACATGCAGACAGCTGACTCGAGGTGCAGTGCAGGCGACGGAAGTAGCAGGGTATGAAGGACTTGATCCCTCTGTTTTTCTCGAAGGAAAAACCACAACACCAAGTAGGGAGGAGCGCACTCGTAGAATGGCGATAAGATTTGGGTTATCTACCAACAGCTTCACTGGAACTCGCGGGAGAGACACAAATAATGATAGAGGGCGTAGGCGCTTCATGCGTTGGCTCAACAAGCGGTCGTTGCGATGCGGGTAGACCGACAGCCAATGGTGCGCGCGTGTTCGGGGACGTGCACTGGTGAACAGATAGCAAAGGGCCAAAAAGAAAGAAAAATGCTGTCAGGCGCTCCGCCACAGACAGGTAGCGGACGAGTGGAATCTCTCGTCTGGCTACATCGCATGTAGAGGGGGCACAAACCTCTTGCAGCTCTGGACGCGATAACTATCGGGCGATGTCCCAGATAGCAGTGGGGATCCTTGGCCGGACTCGTGTAGTACCAACTGCATTTGAACGCCGCTGTCACCGCGCCGCCCAGGAGACGCAGAGCACGGCGCGTACGTGGCATTCGTCGGCCGGACACCAGGTGAGCCATCTTCGCGGAAGGTTTCGTGAGCCATATCTCCTTGCCTTTGTGGATTGTGTATGTGGCCAGATACAAGCGCACATTAGGCGTCTCGATTGCGGCATTCCCTGCGGCGTCCAAACGCCAAAATACGCCCGTGGATTACTCTCCGGACATAAGAGCACCACCACGAGGCTTACTTCGGCGGCGTGAATTCATGACAGTTCACTATGAGTTTGTTTAGGGCTGGGTTAGTTGAAGGATAACTCAAGTTTTATATAGAAGCATTGAAGACAGTTTGTTTTTGCTTAGGGTTAGCCTATAGGGTTGAGACATTTGATTGGGTTTTAGTTGGAGGCGTTAACAGACGACTCCGTGAGTTCGTGCCAGTCTTAGGTAAGTTTGGTTAAGATTGCATATAGGGTGCCGGTTGATATTGCGGCCGCAGCTTGCACAGGACAGGGTTAATTGGAGTAATATGTTGGATGCCTTTGTCCTGCAGTGAATATTTATGCTAATGATAATAATCGCCATGTTTGTGGCGGTTAGGCTAGGTTTTAAATGAAGTTAACAAATAACAATTAACAGCTAGCTGGGCATGATTATGACGATTTGCAGTAGGTTTGGTTAGATCTGAGGCTATAATACGTTTTAAATAGTCGTTCCCGCCTAACTTCAGAAACTGTTGACTATTTTCCTGCACTCTAAGCACGAATACTCCTCTTTGGGAGTAAAACGGGAGTGAGCTGTCCTAATATAGAGTGCGCCAAAGGACAACTTACTCTCTTTTTACACTGTAGGTTACGTTTAGAACAGCAGCGGTTCCTACAGGGGCGCGGTCAGCAGACAAACGCAGTCCTCCCTCTTCCTACCCTTGGTGTTTTGTGCGTTGCTAGCGTGCTGAGGAAACGAACAAACCGCACCGCCTAGCGCAAGAGGCCTCTGGAAAGTTGGGGAAAAATCTCTTCACCCCCCTCGTCGCGACGTCACACAATCTTGGAACAGGTGGGAGTTTTCCGCACGTGTTGTCGGGCCGACGGTGCGCATTCAAATACCTTTGTTTCCCCTGCATTTCTTGGTGGAAACAGCAGAGCGGACTGCAGTGACCGACAACTCTCGAAAGGCAAACCAGCCCCGTACGCTGGCTTCATTTCATTTCATCGCGAAGCAGGAGACATCCACCGTTACGCGTACAGGCACTGCTGCTCGTGATGAGGTCTCTGAAAAATTTGAGAGCGAAAATTGATATATTTTGGAGCGCAGAGCAATGCGTCCCCAGTGTTGGAGGTGTTTGTCTCTGCAAAATAAATACAACTAGGAATGCCAAAGTATTACGGCGCATTTTACAGAAACCTATCAATTAAGCGATATTAAGTTTATCTACATATAATTTACAGGTATATATAGATATATAATGCTGCGAAAACTGTAAGAGAACACGGCGATTAGGATGACGATTAAGATGGTGGTTAAGATGGCGATTTAAAAAAATGTGGTAAGGTTTTAACGTAGTTAAACTGAACAGACGTGTTAAATCATGCGTTTCGCATGGTTGGGTCATTGTTTCGTCTTCGGCACGTCTGGCGACGAAATTAGTTCGATAGTAGTGAAGAGTTGTTTATTTGAACGCGGGGAGGCGCCGGCGACGAACACTCTAGCACAAGTAATCGACGAAGCGGCGGGGCATGACACTGGGTCACAAGGAGCAGTTCTCCAGCGCGAGCATCAGCCTCAACAGCTACTTCGTCGTTGTTGGCAGCGGCTCACGATCATCTTCTTCACTCTGTTAGTATTCGGTGAAGACTACAATGTGCAATACACAGCGCCACAGTTTATATATTAGTTCTGTAGTAGTATTAGTGAATGAAGGCGACCATGAATGGTCGGCGAAATCTTTAGCTAGCGTGCGTGATGGCCGCTTTTTCTGCGCTCATGTGCTTTACAACGAAGAAAGCTCGCGGAAAGCTTAGTATTAAGCACGGGCATAGTTAGCCTGTGCTTAGATTGGATATTTTCGCAAGTCTGCTCCGTCATAAGGTGCGACAGCACGGAAAAAGCGGCCGTCGCGCGCTCTAGCTAAAGATATGGCCAGCTGTACAAAGCAAAGCGCGAAAGTTTGTCGCAGTTTGGCACTAGGCGTGGTCGGCTAGGGCGATAGCACAGCGCTGTCATGCAGCAGCCAGCAAAGCTGATCTGTTCGCACCTTGCGAACATTTTTTTTTTTATGCTCTGGCCAAAGTCACTCTCAAGATCAAGTTTCGAACAAACTGGGTGAGCCGGTTTGACCTTGTGCAGTTGTGCTTTTGCACTAAAATTTTGACGTTTTGATAATCTCTTCAGGCATCGTAGATAGCTTCATGTGAATATGCAGACGCCTGAGATATTTTGCACAATACTGAGGGGATGCATATTTGTCTACATGGGTTCCTTGACGACAGTCCACCGACTAAATGGTAACCAGATTAATAACAAATATTAACTAAATAACAAAGGAAGCGCACTTCGGAAGTGTACTGTGGCCCCACCCACGAAAGAAAAAGCCCCCCCCCCCCCCCCCCCACTACTGTGGGCCCGTGGATCCGCGTCTGGTTTGGGGTATGGTTAGGTTTCAAGTAGAGGCGTTCAACTAGAGACTGGCATTGCTTCAGTGCGGTGAGGTTTCGTCCGTCTGAGTCCAATACTTGTGAGCTATTGAGCGGCGACCTTTTGTCCGGAATCCCATGTTGTGAGCGTCGCAACAGACACCACGAGCGATGTGGAACAATCGGATTGGGAAGTTCCTGCTGGGATCCGAAATGTCGCAGTACTGAAATGTTATACTAGTTTACTTTTCTGCAAAACTACTGCAAGCCAAGATCTGTTCAAGCAGGAAGGAGACATACTGCAGTCGTCAATAATCACACTGTGTAGTAGCAACAGTCACGTCCAGAAATATGCAGGCTTGAAAATGAGGCATGCACTACATAAAAATGCAGAGGATATGGAGCAAGGCGCTGCAAGATAATAATTTGAGTTTTCGCTCGAAAGGTTCCTCACTCTAAAGGCTCTTAAGTCGAGAATACCCCTAACGTTAGAAAGGAGAGAGAGATGAGTATCATGGCTGGAGATTCCAAGCGGATATTAATGCGAAAGCATTATATGGCTCATCGGTCAGAAAATAAGGTGTTCCGTTCACAAAAAATGAACACAAAACCCACGATAACTAGTGTCATTGATAACGTCATTGATACTAGTGATAACGTCACTGGCAGCGCCTACTTTATCAGGAAACAAATAGAATTGGAATTTTTAAAATAATATTTATTCCTAAGTGGGTTACAACCAAAACAGTAGTTATCGAATTTGAAAATGCTTTAGTTGTGTAGGTTTCATTGAAAGTAGAAATATTTTTATAAAAAAAATTCAGGGGGGCACTTAGTTGACCTAAACTGCTGTGAGGCGGAAGCCCTTAGTGAGATGCTGCTGTTTGTGTCACAGATGTGTGGTTAAGATGTTAATTATGTACACAATTGTTTGTGAATGTTAAATGCTGGAGATACTGGAGGGCACTTAGGAGGCATCCATCTGATTTGACGCCTTTCTGCATACATCCTCCAGCGTCCTAGACAAGAACTGCATATGCATCGACAAAAAGTAGCGTAGCCGTTAGCACGCTCGGCTGCGGAACGAATGGGTGGTGGTTCGAATACCAACGTACACAACGATTTTCTTTTCTTATCGAGTTAAAGAGCGTAACGAACGGACGGACGGACGCGAGCATGAGCCATTAAAGGCTTTCACCTTAATATTTATGTTCGAGTTCCCTGACAGCAGCGAGAAGCGAGTCTTATGCCAACCATTTTCACTGTTCTGCGTCTTGCTCTCCGCTAGCTGCTGGTGTACCTCGTCATCCTTGTGACTACGTTGCGTGCGGCTCCTCGCCTTGCGCGTTGTATCAGCGTTAGTTGCATGCCCTTGGCTACTTTCTTTTTCCTCCTACGTTCTCGCCGGCTGTGTTTGCGCGCTGACTTTTTGCCACACGAGCAGCAATTCCAGCCGTACTTTTTTTATTTACTTACTTTTATTTTGTTTTATTTTGTTTTTATCTATTTTTATTTACAGTACACCCTGCAGCGCCGAAGCATTTTAGCAGGCTAGTGGGTACAGCATGAAGTGACAAGTATGTGAATATAATCACATCAAAAAGGAGGGATGACAAAGGAGAGCAATGCATCAAGATCAGTAGAACTTAAAAAAGCACTAAAAAACTAAAACATGCATGCGCTTCAGGACAAAGCGTACTGTCAACTTTTTCAAAGAGCAGTGCCATTACAAATCACTGAATAGATCAAAAATACATCTCGGGAAGCACCTAGAACTTCAACCGACAACTTATTCCATTCAGAAATGCTACGGGGGAAAAAAGAATACTTCATGTAGTTTGTTTTGCAAGTAATTTCGCGTATTTTGAAACCGTGTTCTCATCTGTTTGAAACATAATCGGGATGTTTGAGGTATGTAAGCTTGTCAATGCCTGTGGAGTCGGTGTATATTGCACTTCACCCCAGGCGCTGCTTCAGGCGTCTCATGTGTAGAGATTCCAGCCCAACGTAATTATTTCTGTGGCGCTTAAGTGTCCGCAGTTCTGCCTTGATATAAATCTGGGCGATCGGTTTTGTAGGCTGCTTCCTTCGAAAAGACAGAAGTGGTACGAGACAATGAGCGCAGAGCGTGCGAAAAACAGTTTCCCCGCAGGAAAGTGGCAAAATGAGAACTACTCCGCTGGCATCACATTGCAACGGGAGGGTGTTACAGTCGTTTTGCTTCTGTGGCATGGCGCTGCCCCTGAGAGCCCACACCAGCTACAGAGATGTTTTATAACATCTCTTAGGGAGGTGTCACATGTGACTTTCGTATGATCGCTGGGTAGTTTGTACGAAAGCGCATGTGTTGTAGTGAGTTCTGTTAATTTACTAGCACTTGCAGTTGGACTGAATGAACGTGCTTTGCTTTAACTCTACTGAATAAAATACTGCATGAGAACTATTTGTGTTCATGGTCGAGAAACGCAAGAATAGAAGTGCACTTGGCAGTGATTTGAATAATATATACGCTTTATATCACTCTCAATCAGGGGGAACGCTTTGATAATGCAGAAATTTATCGCCCTCTCCTTAGAAAACAAGAAGGGAATGCTGCCCTGAAGGTTTATGGTGCACACATGTTACTGAGGGCTAAAAATTGCAGCTAAAAGAATTTCGTATAGATTCAGTTTTTTAGATGTTATTTTTATGGTATACTCTCCTTTTATATTCTTCGATTATCATTGATCCGAGAAGAGAGAGTTGCATGTCGCACGTTATGGCCTTTTACAAAATCTGTGATGCTCAGGTGCTATTTCCATTTGTGTCTTAGGCACAGAGCAGTCTGTAATGATGTCACTCGTTTTACTGAAATCTTCCTCAGTGCAACACACCAGAGACTATTGGACACCTTCTTTGCGTGTGCCCGAAGTATACTTCTGAAAGAACAACATTGGAGGCGACCGTGAAAAACCTGGACTCTCGCCCTCTCTCTGAGGAAACTCTTCTGGGCGCAAGGACGAGACGTTCTGATTGGTGGCGTGTGACAAAAGCCCTGCTCAACTTTTTGTGTGAAACAGGCCTGGGTACTCGTTTGTGACCGCCTGTGCACAACCTACATGGTTAATGACATGTGTCGGTGTTGTGTTGCAGACACCAGTTTTGAGTTTTATGTGTGTCCAGTAACCGCGATGCGAGCGCCAGCCAGTGTTGTGTGTGTGTGTGTGTGTGCGTGTGCATAGACATCACCCGTGAAACTCATTGTATTATGCCATCATCAGCCTTCATTCACACTTTCCTTTTCCTCCTCTTCCCTTTCCCCTGTGTGGAGTAGCAGGCCAGGGCCCTGTTACCACCGGCCGACCTCTCCGCCTTTCTTTCATTAAAATTCCCTTTCTTCTTCCTCGGAAGTCTCCTGGAGCGTATGGTTGCTTGGCCAATACCTGCGACTGCAAGGTCCCTTCCGTGTTTGCTCGTTATCCCGTACTTCCCTAAATTTCTAATTGTGATCTGGGCTGCGTAGGTTTTGATTGTCCTTTATATGAGCTGAAAGCCATTCGTAACTGCTCTTGGAAAGTCAACATTATTTACGGCACTCTTATGCCATTTATCCACAAGAGGCAACTAGCTTATTTTCTGCACGCGCAGTACATGTCTTGTGGGTTAGTCCAAGCACTTCTCATTGCGTCACTATTCAAAGTATGAGTATGTGCTGTAGTTTTCAACAGTTAAACGCACTTTTTTAACACAAATCTCACTGTTGTCTCTTTATGGGAGCAAACCCCCACCAACACATTTGTGTCACAAAGCATTGCTCTCAAACTTAGGTGCCGAAAAACAGCTCCGAAACAAGAAGCTATAAATAAACCTAAAAATGTACCTCGGGAGGGTAGAGACAAACAGCTGACCCTGCTGGTGCGTTGAAACCTTGCAATTCAGCGTGACACACGAGGCTATGGCAAAGCAAAAAGGCACGACAAGAACTGGCCACTGGAAATATGGTTTGTAGTCGGCACTCGTCCAGTCTTATTTCTTCGCCCTGATATTGTGCGTCGAGGTGTTCGAAGATTTAATTTTACCGCCAAAAAATATGTGATAAGGATGCCACGTGATCTTCTCTTTGTTTTTTAGAGTCATGAAGTCATTCTTTAGTTACCTTCACCCTTCAAAGACGGCGCTGGCTCTGCACCATAAACCACCATGTTCTGAACGTGTGGGCTTCTATGCAAACCGCGCTACCACTCTGCAGCTATCTTGGCGACACTGCGTTCATTGCGAAAAGACCGAGGCAAATTGTACTCACAACCTGTACTCACAAAATGTACTCTCAATACAATCCGCCCCGGGGCGTATCGTGCAGAGTGACGCCAGGCATCACCTCAAGATTTCGCTTGTATCTTTTCGTTTATTTGAAACGAAATTGCATATAACTGTGGCTATGCTCTGTCAACATTTTTAAAAGACCGCAACGGGGTCCAAGCGGCTGAGCACACGCCTCGCATGCGGGAGGTGCGGGGTTCCATCCCCAGTGCCGCCGGGTGCCCACCGGTCATACAATGGGTACAAGCTTTCCCCTGGTGTGGTGCTCGGCTTTTCAGGGGTGAAATTCTTGGGTAGTGGATCTTTGACTCCACCTTGAGTAATCGAAAATGCCCTGTGTCATGGCGCTCTTTGGCCATATATGCCCTTGCGCCATAAAAATTTATCATGATGATTATCGTCACCATCACCACCTTTTAAATAGACATGCTCCCAGTTTCCTCGGCCTTTTATAAAAACACGCTTTCAACTACATTCCAATAATTTCCGGCTTTTATTTTTCGAAAAAATTTTGTAACCATAAGTTGTAACGCATCACGCTTATTCGTTTATTGGCGATAATGCTAATCACTGTATAAACCAAAAACAATGACGTCACCCTCGACGTCCTTTTGTTCGGGATGCATGGATTGATGCACATCCATATGAATGGACGAGCAAGCGGTGGTGCACGACCGCGCGTGACTAGTACCCAGAGTTACTAAGCATTCCGAGTGGCATCAATATTTCCTACCGTCCAGTTGTAGGTAAAATTCGCATTACCTCAACGGTAAGCGCCCCGTCTGTCTTTCCCCTCTTTCCAGGATGATCGCATCAGGGGTGGAGAATCGAGTTGCCGGCGCCGAAGCTGGTGGGCACAGCGACATCTACGGCGTAGAGAAATGCGTGGAGCTTTACGACGCTGCAATCGCCCCCGTCGTGCCCGCCGTCGCAGCCTTACTGGACTCCTTCCAGACCGCCTTTCTCGACCTGCCCATCGACGAGGCTACGGAAGAGAGCGGAGTGAGACACAAGCGCCAGTTCATCGACGTTGGATGCGGTCCTGGCAGGTGCTCCGACGCGTTCACACATTTCTCAAGTAGTTCGTTTTGTCTTTTCAGGAGGGGAATAGCTTTCGAGCCTATCATTTTAACGCGATAGCGTTAGGGGGGTCATGTATCTGATAATCCGGCGTCGCCGTCGTTCACCTTGAGCGAAAAATCCACGAAAAATCGCCAGCGAAGCAGCCCAGGACACAGGTGGCCACCTATATCATAGTACCTTGTGGCGTCATTACAGCTTGTCCACCGGAATAATGATCAAACTGCAGACCATGGCAGGTGGCAGTTAAATTAATTATTAGTCGCGAGAGGTTGGTCGGCAAGAGCAACCTGGATCGCACAAGCCCCACCGGTGGCACCACCTGCCATATAAGTGTCCCCTCCATTTCTCTTATAAAATTTATTTTGAATAAATTCAGTCGAAGCATATAGGTGCGGGCACGCTTCAGTTCTTGGTTTTATCTGTGCGAAAAAAGACGAAGACGAACGATGGAACAAGTTCCACATGCGCTGCCCTGACCACCTCCTATGAAACTATTAATACAATCCTTCCTAGCTTCCCAGTGCCGTTATACCTAAAGTGAGCAACTACTATTCCCTCTCATGCTAGGGTGTGCACCAAACACTGACCAACACTCCGCCGTGGGTGTGCGCCATTTCAACACAGGCCACCATTGAGCGCAAATCTAATTTCAACTTTATCATTGATCATGCTACCACCCAGACAAGTCTTCTTGGGGGCATGTCTAAGCCGCTTGTCGGCTTGTGTGGCAAATCCCGGCAGCAGGGGACGTGTTTAATCAGAAGAAACTAAGAGAGAAAAAGAAGAAATACATACTGATAGAACAGAAACATGAACATCACTGTAAGTTCAATTCATCTAGAAAATTAGCACACATGTCGGTTCATCAAGGTCCAGAATGGCCGCTCTAAGTATGCCTTAGAATTTAACGGTATAGATAAGCTTCGAAGTTCATTCTTTTACTCCACAACAGGTGTCCCACCGTCCGAGGCGGTATAACAGACGAGATCAGGTATTACTTGACTTGAGGGAAGGGAAACTGAAGCTTTATGCAGGAATTTGCATATTTACAACTGACTGAACAACGAGCACAGAAACATGGAACTGGCTTAGCGAAAATCTTTCCTCCATGGCACCGCCATAGATGCAAAGCATAGAAATCTAGCTCAGAGCAATTTTCCAAGCTCCGGGGCCCAGTTTTAACGACCTAGGAGCCTGGCCCACATTTTGCATCACCCAATCACAACAAACTCAACACTTGATTGGTTTACAAACTGCATGCCACACCTTTCACTTTACGCAACGTTAAAAACCCTGTCCCTAAAATACACACTGCGAAAAGAACACAGAAATTTATTTTTAAAAAATCTGCATTCTGGGCATATGGCCTAATTGGCTACCCTTTCGCTTTTTTATTAACTTTGTTAGCTCTACCAGTTTTATTCTGTCTGTTGGGTTTGTCTCTTTCATGCTTTGATGTTTCTTAATCAGATTTTTCATGCCCTGAGATAGCTTCCCGGTACCCTGTAAAACCAAACTACCGCCTGCCTCTGCTGCGCACTCCATATTGATAACTGACATTATAGTTCATCGTTTGAACACGAAGAACGTCTTGCTCAGTTAGAGCCGCATAGCTGTTCTGCAGTGAAATCCTGAATTCTAATCATGTACAAGAGCAAAAACAAGCACAAAGGAGTAATGGACAGCTGTCCAGTCCTTCTTCAGCCTTGTTTTTGGCGCTTGTACATGATTTTTTTAAGCGGGATTTATTGCCTTAGGGCATCAATGATGGGCGAAGGTGTGATGAAAGAGGCAGTAGTGATTAAATTAATGGAAAAAGGCTAGCTGATTTTGTGAAGTCCAGTAGAGAACGATGGTGTGGTTCCTGCATCCAGGCAATATATGAAGCAGGGTTGCATGGTGAAAGACCCGCTGCCTTCAAGTGCCGGATCCTTGTAGGCTTGAGAGCTGTGCAGTCCCACAGTAAGTGATGAGTGTCGGCTTCAATGTCCTCGTGTTTACACATCGGACACCCAGACCGAGGAAACAAATCTCGGTACTGAGGCCACTTCCGAGTGACTGCAGGTGTGAGGGCAACCCCGATCCGGATCCTCCTAAGCGAAACCTCCTCTACGAGGTTGCAATGCACCAACTCGCCCAAAGATCCGTGGTCCTGAATTCATCTACTTTTCCTCTTACCGCTAACTCGTTAATGGGCTTCTTCTTCACTAGCTTCTTCCACTTGCTCGTGAAGTCTAAGCTAATTCGAGACCTTACCATTCTGTGGTCGCTACAACGCAGCTTTCCGAGGAACTCCACATCCTGCACGATACCAGGGTGGGCGCATAATATGAAGTCTATTTCATTTTTAGTTTGGCCATTGGGGCTTTCCCACATCCACTTCCTGTTATTTCGTTTCCTGCAGAAGGTATTCATGATCCGTAAATTATTTCTATCTGCGAACTCTAGTAATAACTCTCCCCTGATATTCCTAGAACCTATCTCATAGTCGCGTATCGCCTGGTGGCCAGCCTGCTTCTTGCCCACCTTCGCATTGAAATCGCCCATCAAAACAGTGTACTGTGATTTTACTTTGTTCATTGCCGATTCCACGTCTTCATACGAGCTCTCAACAGTCTGGTCATCATGGCTTGATGTAGGCGCGTAGGCCTGCACCACCTTCAGCTTGTACCTCCTATTGAACCTAATTACGATAGCTACCACCCTCTCGCTAATATCATAGAACTTATTTAATTTGCCAGCGATGTACTGATAGGAATCCCGCACCTAGTTATCGTCTATCCGCTAATCTGCGATAGCACAGTATGTGCCCGTCCTTTAGTACTGAATATGCCTCACCTGTCCTCCTACCTTCACTAAGCCCTATGGCATCTCATTTATTGCCCTCTAGATCCTAGAACAGCACTTCTAGGCTAACCTCACTAGATAAGGTTCTAGAGTTAAACGTTGCCAGGTTCAGATTCCAATGGCGGCCTGTCCGGAGCCAGAGTCTTAGCACCCTCCGCTGCGTCACAGGTCTGACCGCCGCCTTGGTCAGTTGCTCCGCAGCCACTGGGGACTGACCAGAAGTGTCGTTTTGCTCTTCAAACAAAACAACCTGCGGCTGCTACAGGCTGATAAAAGTGGAGGATCTGTCATATTGTAACAGTTGTTACGCTGAAAAGGAACTGCAGCGGCTGAACGAGGGCACCAGAGAAACGGACCTACACTTCAGCGTCGTCCACTTCTAGAGGCTGCGATCTCTTTCTTCTTCTACTTCCAATCCTCGTGTCACTGCCCCCTCTTCAGGAGCATCGCCCCGATGCGGTGTTACCGTCAGACCAAATAGCGGGGAGAAAAAAGTGTTCAAGAGGTACACCACGAGTCTGACATCAGCCGGAAAGTCACTCGGGGGGTCGCTCGTAGTACGGCTTCATTCGCACCACATGTACAACGTCGCTGCGCTTGCCGTTGTGCGATGAACGAGCTGGCGAGGCTGGTGCAACTTCGTACGTTACGTCGCTGAGGCGGCGGACAACAAGGTAAGGGCCGAAGTAGCGGCGCAGTAACTTTTCGGACAGCCCGCGACGACGAACGGGCGTCCAAACCCACACATAGTCGCCTGGGTGGTAGGTAACGTAGCGGCGTCCAAGGTTGTAGCGGTCAGCATCGATCTGCTGCTGACGGTGAATGCGGTTTCTGGCCAGTTGCCGTGCTTCTTCCATGCGCTGAACATAGGTGCCGACGTCGACAACAAGTTCATCCTCACTGTCAGGGGGGTTCACGGGTAGCATAGCATCGAGGGGGGTGGTAACCTGTCGACCGAAGACTAATTCGAACGGAGTGAACTGCGTCGTCTCTTGCTGCGCGGTATTATACGCGAATGTTGCGTATGGGAGAATTTCGTCCCATGTCTTGTGCTCGATATCAATATACATGGAAAGCATGTCGGTCAAGGACCTGTTGAGGCGTTCTACCAAGCCATTTGTCTGCGGGTGGTAGGCTGTTGTACGTCTATGGCTGGTGTGCGTGAGCTTGAGTACAGCCTGAGTGAAGCGGGCCGTAAATGCAGCTCCACGGTCAGTAATGATAGCTGCAGGAGCGCCATGACGCAGGACGATGTTGTGGACGAAGAAGTCGGCGACTTCAGCAGCAGTACCGTTTGCAAGTGACGTGGTCTCAGCGTATCGGGTCAAATAACCTGCCGCGACCGCAATCCACCGGTTTCCTCTGGTCGACTTCGGAAAAGGGCCGAGGAGGTCTATGCCAATTTGGTGAAAAGGGGTCTTTGGTGGTGCTATGGGCTGTAGAAAGCCGGCTGGCTTCAGAGGAGGAGATTTGCGCCGTTGGCAATCCCGGCATGTTGTTACGTATCTACGCACGGATGGGAGTAAATTGGGCCAGTAATACTTAAGCCGAATCTTTGCCAGTGTGCGACTAACCCCCAAGTGGCCGGCGGATGGTTCATCATGACAAGCGCTTAAGATTTCGGAGCGTAACTGGGATGGCACAACAAGCAGAAACGTCTCTTTGTTGCTGTCAAAGTTGCGCTTGTAGAGGACTCCACGCCGCAGAATGAAGGTCTGTAGTCCACGGCGAAACACACGAGGTACATGAGAATTCAAACCCTCCAGATACTTAACGAGTGGCGCCAACTCAGAATCTGCTCGTTGAAGCTGCGCCATACGGGAGATGCTAATGGCACAAAGAACAGGGCAATCGTCGGGGATGTCTTGCGTAGCCGGTTCCACGGGCGCTCGTGATAAACAGTCCGCGTCCTGGTGCTGCCGACCCGATTTATAGACGACCGTAACGTCGTACTCCTGTAAACGGAGGCTCCATCTGGCCAACCGGCCAGAAGGATCTTGAATGCTGGCCAGCCAGCATAGCGAGTGATGATCGCTGACAACACGAAACGGTCGGCCGTAGATGTAAGGTCGAAACTTGCTCAGAGCCCAGACGACGGCAAGGCACTCTTTTTCGGTCGTCGAATAGTTCCGTTCCGATTGAGAAAGTGTGCGGCTCGCGTAGGCGATTACTCGCTCTGCGCCGTCCTGCCACTGTACGAGGATCGCTCCGAGGCCGACATTGCTGGCGTCAGTGTGGACATCAGTCTCTGCATTCTCGTCAAAATGAGCTAGTATTGGTGGACTTTGAAGGCGGCAGCGGAGTTCCTCGAAGGTTGCGTCTTGGGCACTTCCCCATACGAAGGGTGTGTCATCTCGAGTCAAGGCAGTCAATGGCTCAGCTAGGCGAGAAACATCTTTAACAAAGCGGCGGTAATACGAGCAGAGGCCCAAAAAACGTCGGAGGGCCTTCTTGTCGGTTGGGCGTGGGAAACTGGAGACGGCGGAAGTCTTGTCGGGGTCTGGAAGAACACCTTGTGCGCTGACAACATGTCCTAAGAAACGGAGCTCCTCGAAGGCGAAATGGCATTTCTCTGGCTTGATCGTTAGTTGTGCAGACTGAAGAGCATGAAGGACAATGCGCAATCGCTGCAAGTGTTGTTCGAAGCTAGACGAAAAGATGACGTCGTCGTCCATGTACACAAGGCACGTCTGCCAATTCAAACCAGCTAAAACAGTGTCCATCATGCGTTGAAATGTGGCCGGAGCGGAGCAAAGTCCAAACGGGAGCACCTTAAATTCGTACAGACCGTCGGGTGTCAAGAAAGCCGTTTTCTCGCGGTCTCGCTCGTCCACCTCGATCTGCCAATATCCGCTTTTCAGATCTAAGGAAGAAAAGAACCTGGCGTCCCGGAGTCGGTCAAGGGCATCATCGATCCTCGGGAATGGGTATACGTCCTTTTTGGTAACATTATTCAGTTTCCTGTAATCAACACAGAATCGCAACGTATTGTCTTTCTTTTTCACCAGGACCACCGGCGACGCCCACGGACTTGTTGACGGCTGTATAACGTCGTCTGCAAGCATTTCATCGACTTGCGTCCTGATAGCTTCGCGCTCTTTAGTCGAAACGCGGTATGGACGCTAACAAACTGGTGGCGTGGCCGAATCGGTGACAATGCGATGCTTGGCTACCGGCGTACGTCCGACCTTGGAGCTCGCCGCGAAGCAATCTTTAAAATCAAGTAGCAGCGACGACAGAAGGTTCTTCTGATGAGGTGACAACTCCGGGTTGATTTTAACCTTCTGAAGGGCGTTACTTGATGCGGCATCGTCGTGAAGATTCACCTGTACGGGGCACAGATTCGGCAACCTATCCACGTTGTCGAGGAAGGCGACGGCCGTTCCCTTGGCGAGGTGCTGAATTTCGTTCGTGAAATTCGTCACAAAAACTGTCGCACAGCCGTCATTCAGTTCAATAAGACCGCGCGTGATAGCCACACCCTTCTCGAGCAACAGCGAAGGGTGACTGTCCGCAATACCTTCGTAGTCGTGAAACGAGTCGTTCCTCACTAACACCAGCACACTGGACCGTGGTGGCAGCATTACGTCGTCTTCGACTATACGCAGAGCGTTGACTCCTGGGCCTTCTGTGTTAATGTGCGCCACGGCTTGCTTCGTCGAAAATGTGACTCGCGCCTCGTTTAGATCGATCACAGCACCGTTTGCCTGTAGAAAGTCGAGGCCCAGGATCAAATCTCTCGAATACTCGCTCAACACGATGAATTCACCCACGTAGACGAAACCGCGGATGCCGACTCGGGCTGTGCACCTTCCGGCCGGGCTAATGAGGTGACCTCCAGCCGTGCGAATGCTAGAGCCCAACCATGGTGTCAAAACTTTGCTCAATTCCTGGGCGAGGGTGTGGCTCATCACGGAATAGTCAGCCCCAGTATCAAGTAAAGCGATGGTGTCAGTTCCGTCAATCGTCACACGCAAATCAGAAGTAGCGTGTCGGATGCTGTCGCTACCCTGCCCCGATGAGGAATCAGCGTATCGGTATATCGGCGGCGGAGGATCTTCAGTTCTCCCGACAGCAGCGGCCTTGCCCCCGGAGACCGCTGGAATTAGTTTTCCCGGCGTGGACTGGGAGAACGCCGCTCAGGGTAGCCGGCGTCTCGGCGAGGGCTTGGGGAACGGTAACGCAGCGGAGATGACGACCTAGGATCGTAGCGACCGTATGTCCCAGGCCTCTGACGGGCCGACAGATGAGCTTCAATTTCGAATGGTCGTTCGCCATTCCGGGGGCAAGGGTCGTCAAGCGCGAAACCACGCAGACCCACTCGGCGGTACGGGCAGGCCCTGTAAAGATGTCCCGCCTCACCACAGTGGTAGCAAAGGGGCCGCCGGTCCGGTGCACGCCACACTTCACACTTCCGTGGCCGCTGATAAGCTGTTCGAGCAGGCACACGGGAAAGACCAGACTGCTGCGCTGCGTGAGACGCGGTATTCACGTCGTAGCCTGGCGTTGGGGCCCGGCAGAGGACAGATGCATAGGTTGGTCTGACCTCAGTCTGCCTTGGGATCTCAGGCAGTTGTTGCTGCTGTGCTGCTAAGCGCACCTCGTCCCGGACGACTTCAGACAGCGATGTAACAGACGGCGCGCTGGGAGGCAGCTGGAGGGCTTGTAATTCCTCCCTGACAAGATGGCGGTGTTCGCGGCGTGTGGTAGAGGATGGGCGCCGGGAACCTACTGTCTGTGGCCATTTCCGGTGGGACTGTCGGTCGAGGCTGCGTCTTCCTCGTCGGGTTGTCAAGAGGCCCGAACTCAGGTTTCTCACCACGGAGGCGGAGGCTTGGGCGCTGATGGACCGGTGTGAGTGCCGTCTTTATCTCGTAGGCGTACGCAGGTCGGGTAGCGTACCCAGCACCTCCACCAGATGTGTAACAGTTGTTACACTGAAAAGGAACTGCAGCGGCTGAACGAGGGCACCAGAGAAACGGACCTACACTTGGAAGGAAGGAAGGAAGGAAGGAAGGAAGGAAGGAAGGAAGGAAGGAAGGAAGGAAGGAAGGAAGGAAGGAAGGAAGGAAGGAAGGAAGGAAGGAAGGAAGGAAGGAAGGAAGGAAGGAAGGAGGGAGGGAGGGAAGGAAGGAAGGAAGGAAGGAAGGAAGGAAGGAAGGAAGGAAGGAAGGAAGGAAGGAAGGAAGGAAGGAAGGAAGGAAGGAAGGAAGGAAGGAAGGAAGGAAGGCCTCAGACGTTGCTGGCACATACCCACTACGGGGGAGTGGCCAAGACACAGGCGGTTAATTACTGGATACAGGAAATTTTTGACGGGAAAAGCAGTGGAATTAGTATGTAGCCTGATAGATTGGAAGAGGGAAGGAAAGGGGTCCATTAACTTGGAGATCGAAGACGGGACAATTGCTTAATGTGCATAATAGTACACAATGCCTGTAATGTTGCAATGTCTTACTGACTGAGATCGGTAAAAAGAAATTAGAATGGGAGTCGCTGCGTTTCTTGAAGAAAATTTTGCACAGCAGAGCGCACACTCCTGTCGCTTCGTCCAAGCAAAGAAGCGCCAATGGAAAGAACAACCGCGGAAGACACAGGCAAGCCCAGTTGATGAAATGTAATTTGCAAAAGACGCTTCCTCAAATGAGAAAAGCGGCGGCAGAACAGCAGGAAGTGATCTATTGTCTCAGGTTCGGCACAAAAAGGGCACAGTGGGGAAGCTGCCAGGCCAGATCTGTGAAGGTAGAAATTTAGAAGGGGAACCCGGCAATGCAAGCGCGTGAAAGAGACCTCTAGTCTGCGTGAGCGCCAGTCTTTGCTACTCCAAGGACGCAGAAGATGCTGATATTCGGGAGATGATGTAAGAGCCGAGGCAGCAAATTCCTGAAATATTGTGTAGCTGCGAAACCTCACCGCAGCTGTATATGCACACGATGGTAGAACAGCAGAAATTGGGCCGCTGAGAGAGGCTCTTGCTAAGGAATATGCAACCTTATTTAAGTGAAAGCCCATGTGACCTGGTACCCAAAGCAACCTTACCGAATTTAGATGCAGCGGAATCAAGAACTTAAAGAGGCATAATGGCGAGAGTCAGTGGGTGAGGATAAGGAAGAGCAAATGGACAGAGAGTCTGTCATAACCACGACCTGGGAAACGGTTGATTCTAATTTTCGTAAGGCTAAGATTACTGCTAATAATTCAGCCAGAAAAATTGGAGTGAAGTCAGGAAGACGGAGAGAAAAAGACCAATCCAGTGAAGGTGAAAAAATTCCCACACCTGCCTTTTCGCGATCCTGCGAGGCATCGGTAGCAATAAGAACATGAGAGGGAAAGGACCTTAGGTGGTCCTGCAATAGACCCTGAAGAAGCGGGAAGGGCTGCAGCTTTGCATTCGATGGGAAAATGTCATCGAATTCAATCTGGACAGATGAGATGTTGTTATATATTTGGCGGAAATCAGTGAAATGAATTTTTATGCGATCAAGGAGGGACTGCACGTACCATATCTGCGGGGTATGAAATCGAGGCCAGGCAGCACTAAAAAAGGCGGAAGGTTGACTAAGAATATTATACTGGAAGCATGAAGAGGTGAGTCGCACAATTTTAAAAATGTTTGAACTGTTAAAAGGCGAAACCTAGCTGATAACGAAGGCATTCGCGCCTCAAGGTGCAGAACAGCATTGGCGACATATTTTGGAAGCCCCAGACAAAGGCGCAACGCCTCACGCTCCAAAAGCACAAGAGGGCGAAGTTTATAGGCCGGAGCTCCTGAGAATAAAACACACCCGAACTCCAAAATTGGGCGGACGTACATTTTATAAATCATCAGAAGCGTATGCCTTCTCATGCCTGGCCTAGCACTACAAAGCCTGCGCAGGATGCCAATGGCCCGATCTCCTTTTGCAGAAACTTGCACAATGTGTGGCCGCCAGGAGAGAGTAGAGTTGTATATTACACCGAGATACTTCACCGTCTGAACTTGAGGTATTATGTTATTTCTATAGACCAGGCAGATATTTACTGGAACAGAAACTGGAAATACTAACAATGCGCATTTCTTCACATTAAGGGACAGATGAATTCTTCCTAGCCAGTTGTCAAGAACATTGAGGTAATTTTGCAGGGTTAGATAAAGAGTGTGAATGTCACCTGCTGATGCAAAAAATGCAATATCGTCGGCGTACACATAAGTTTTCACATTTTGAATGCATGGAATTGAGCTTAGAAAAATGTTAGAAAGAACAGGTGAGAGAACTGATCCTTGCGGAACACCTCTTGTCTGTGGAAATCTCCTTGAGGAAACACCATTTTGGCAGCAGTAAAATTCTCTATTTTCTAAAAAAACAGAAATCCAGGCTACAAAATAGCTTGGGAAGTTGAGTTCCTGTAATCTTAGTAATAGAGTCGAGTGCTCCACGCTGTCGTATGCTTTACTGACATCCAAGGTGACAAGCGCAGCAAACTGTTTTCTATTGCGAGATAATTTAATACGACTCTCAAGGTCAGTATGAGCACACCAAATTGAACAACCCGGCCTGAAACCAATTTGACATGGATTCAATACAGCATTTTCTGAAATGAATGACATGACACGGCTGAGAAGGACCCTTTCCACCAATTTCACTAGGTTCGGTGTTAACGAAGCAGGGCGTATATTGTCTAAAGTTAAGCCCTCCCCTTGCTTTTTAAGCAATGGAACTATTTCAGCAAGACGCCACTCATGCGGTATCCAAGGACCTTTAATAGAATGGTTAATTAGAGCCAACAGGTCTGCAGGAGATTCATTGAACAAAATTTTGATCATAGATGAAGTGACCTTATTGGGGCCAGGAGCCGCTGGGGATAAGCGCAGAACAATTTGCGACAGCTCAGGCATAAAGACCTCAGTGAAATCACTTGAGGTGCATGTGAATATAGTAGGAGAAGGTAAAGCAGATGTAAAGCGAAGCTCTAGGCCACACGCAATATCTTCTAAAGCCTTTGCGATGTCAGCAGGGGACTAAACGAGGGATTCAATGTTTGGCAGTCGGAGGAATCACCTTGTTGCGCCTCATGAAATTAAACAAAGCTCGTTTACTTCCTGATTGGGAAAGGAAATCATAATGATTTGTATTATACTCCTCCTTTGCACGGGCGACAGTGCGCTTAAATGTTGCTGCAACATACTTATAATCCAGCCAATTTGTTGGGCATTGATTGATGAGAAGTTTCTTCGAAGCTGCTTTCCGTCGTCTATATGCACGCGTGCACTCAGCATTCCACCAATTGTTCGCGATTGCACCCTTTGTTCTCTTAACCAAAAATTCAGACTTTTGCCTTGCATGGTCCAGTACTGAACATAGATGTGCAGCCTTGCTTTCGGCACTTATCTGAGCGCGAGTGTCTGAAGGGATTTGGAGGGCTGATTTTAGAGTGTCTTTAAAGCAATTGTAATTTATTAACGTGCGCTGATGTCGCTCAGGAAGAGTTAATTTACACGCAAACTTGAAACTAATCGGTAGATGATCACTGTTTGTTGCACAGTCAACAGGCGCCCAAGACATAACGGAGACTCCTGGGGAGGAAAAAGTTAAATCCAAGGCAGAGCGGCATTGACTGCGAACAAACGTAGGCAATCCAGAATTGTTGCAGATCGAGTTGTTGCCAGAAGCCCAATCAAATAGCCTAGAACCAAAGCTGTCTGTTTTAAACCCCCAAGTCACATGGTGCGAATTGAAGTCGCCAAGTAATAGAACCTGAGATCGGCTACTAGACATGAGTGAGTCAAGGGGCCGAGTGTCATGCACACCAGACAGGAAATATGCATTAGCTACCCTAAAGGGCTGTTGACCTGGGACACTGAGGTCAACCGCAAGGATTTCACATTCATTGTTCGCATATTGAAAAGAAATGCATGCCCTGTGGCAAAACTTTGTAGATATGAGCACTAAGAACCCTCCCTCGTGATGACCGGTCAAGCCGGAGCGGATGGTAATCCTTGAGATGATAATTGAAATTTGGAGTTAGCCATGTTTCCTGTAAAGCAACTAAATCTGGTAGAAGCTGATTGCATAGGCAATTTAAATCTATTGAAGTTGAGAATATTGATCGACAATTCCACTGGAGTACACTTAAGAACCCTATCTTGGCGGAAGTGCCGCAGCCGCGACTGCCTTTTTTAGAATACTGGTCTTAGCGTTTTGACTTGCGTTACTTTTCTTTGTCTTTGACTGGGGGCAAGATGGACCTGCAATATTCAGAGGAGACCCACTTCGTTCCTGGGCGCGGAAATCAGACTCCATATCAATACAATCCATAGAGGATGCGTCCATAACGCTATTCGAAGGAGAGGGCTGAGAGGCCTTTTGTTGCTCACATTGTTTTTGGCCCTGTGGAGTGGAATCGATTACTACAGAAGGAGGGGTAGCTTCCGAAGCCAAAGAAGACAAGAGCGGAGTGGTGGACGCCTGCAGAAGATTGGTCATCTGAGCAGCTATGACCTGCGAAATGCACGTGGACACGGTTTCCATAATGCGATCCATTGCATTTGCCACAGCTTTCTCAACTGCCGCAGTAATAGCCTGGGACAAACTAGAATCCATTATGGGTGGGCATTTGGCGGCCACACTAGAGTAGGCTGAGGCTCTCTCCTTGACTGCGGCAAAAGCCTCTCTCCGCGCGCATCTGCGCTTGTCTATAATCTCGAGCACCTGAACTTCTTGTGCTCGTGCAGGACAGTCAGGCGAATCAGCAGGATGAGCACCGTTACACAAACAACACTTCTCTTGCTGTTCAGGACATTCCTCTCTGCAGTGACGTTCCCCACAGGCACAGCAGCGTAAGGCCGATTTGCAGGCTTTGCCGCTGTGGCCAAATCGCCAGCAGTTTTGACGCTGAAGGGGCCGAGAGTTAAAGGCATCTACTCGAAAAACCAATGGCCACACCTTAATCTCTGACGGGCAAAATAATCCTGCAAATGTGGCAATGACGGACTCCGTAGGAATTTTTACTCCGTCAACCAGCCTGCTGCATCGATGGACAGCAATCACTCCCGCAGGCGAGAGGTTCTCAAGCGTTTCCGCAGGGCTCAATCGAGAGTCGACCCCTCGGACCAAGCCCTTGGAACATGCTAGATGAGGCGGAATGAATGCGCTCACCGGGTGGCTGGCGAAGGTCGTGCACTTTAGAAGATCTTCAATAGAGTCTTTATCCGACGACCGGCACAAAACACCACCCCTGCCGAACTGCCGGACATCGGTAATGTGCATAAAGTGCTTCGATGTGGACTGAAGGGCCGCCTGCACTGCCTCCGGGTTGTTCAGTCGGATAGCGCCTTCATCGGAAGGCACTAATGCGACTGGAATGCTTGAAACACCGCTGCGGAAAAAGAGATCAAGTGGGAGCTGGTCTTTAGGAAGAGATGCCGACCAAGGGGAAAACCCCTGTCCAGGAGAAGAAGTCGACATTAAGCTCTCGTCCCGCACCCAATCGCCCCAGAACAAGAGCAAACAGGCACAGACAAAAAGAAGGAGAAATTTAGCAAGCTAACGCAACACCGCCAGGTACTTAGCCACTGCCCCGCAGCCTGGGTAGCTGAGCCACGTCAACAGAACAGCAGCAATGGGCACCGCAAGCTCTTCCCAGAGCGAACGATGCCGGCGGCGTGGAACGGCGGCGTGGAAAGACACTTCAGCGTCGTCTACTTCTAGAGGCTGCGATCTCTTTCTTCTTCTACTTCCAATCCTCGTGTCAATATGGGAAGAAGAATGCAACGAAAAGGTGGACCACGCAATCGCTAAGAACTTTCTGCGTGTAAAACGTAGTGCCACAAGAACAAACAGCAGGGCTGCAGCACAATGCAAAGGGTCTTGAATTGTCTAAGGAGGAGGAGGAGGAAAAACAATATTAAAGTGAAGGGGAGTTGGGTGATCTTATGGGTGGAGCCCTCATTCCAGGGCACTACTGGTTTGAGCTGCCCTGCGGACCTGTTGGAGGAGGGCGCGTTGTTACTCCAGGTTATCGCTGGGCAGCAGCGCCTACCACCGCTCAAAACACGTGGTTTTCGTCTGTAAATTGTCTGGTTCGGCCTCACATCCCCACGAAATGTGGAAGAGTGTAGGGCGCGCCTGGCACCAAGGACAGGTGTCGGAGTATAAAGTTGGGTGTATGAGATGTAGTCTATGGAGGTTTGGAAATGCGTTCATCTGTACCTGCCGCCAAGAGACGGTGTCTGGGGTGTCTAATTTGCTATGAGGTGGAGGGAAGTGTCTTCTTTGAAGACTCTGAACTCGGGGCGTTCGTTATGCCTCGAAGGTAGAGGGGTAAAAGCGGGCACGGTTTGTGGCCCCGCTCGGTTGATGATGCCTCGAGCTAGACCACGTGCCCTCTCATTTCCCTCCAGTCCCTCGTGGCCCGGAGTCCAGGTGATCTCGTGGTGCTTGGTGAAGGGTCTGACTGACGTGCTTGGGAACTCGACCTTTCAGGAAGTTTCTACACGCGTGTGGCGAGTCTGTGATCACATGAGCGCTTTGGCCTTGCGACTAGTAATGCCTAACGGCAATGGCCACGGCTGTGGCCTCCGCGTCCGCTGGTGTTTCGGCTCTTACAGAAGCAGTGAATAGAGTGGAGAAGCGGCGGTCCACTGCCGTCACTGCGTACTTGTCATGGTTCGTGTTTGTTGCGGGGTCCACATACACCACGTTCGGAGAATTGGCTAGGCGTCGGCGTAGGTAGGATACTCGCGCTCGTCGTCTGCCTGTGTGAACGCCTTTAAGCATATGTTTCGGTACCGGGGCCGCGCTGATGTATTTCCTGTGCTGTTTTTCTAGAGATGATTGAGCATCTAGGGCGCAGGTGTCCGCAACTGTGCCTACTCGGCGTAGGATAGCTCGTGCAGCTTGGGTGGTCTCAATTCTCAGTGTTTGAGATAAATGCACCGAAGTTTGGGCCAGTTGGTATTGATCCATCTTTAGAAAACGAAGCAGCACGAAAAAAACAGCACGCTGTTTTAATGACAGTTAAGGAGCATTATAATCTGGTGAAAGAAGGAAAAAGCGGTCATCTTGCTATCCAATGCCGGGATGGTAAGTGTAAACCCATATTTCCGAAAGCTAAAATTCCTGGGCGTGGAAGGGATCGGATGGAAAGAGAGATTATTGAAGCATATCACATCAGAAAAGCAGGTGGTCAGTGTGTCAGCACCGCTTCCTTGTCTCTTCTTGATAATCAAATGGCGTTTTTGGACCATTGCGGTTGATTGCCACGAGGCGATAGTAGCGCTGTACTTAAGCTTTGGTATTCTCAATAAAAATCAGTTGGAAATGCAGCATTCGTCCTGTCGTATGCGTGTCTTATTCGTCCCCGTTTTTTCGTGCTGTTTCGTTGTCTCAAGATGTTTGAGATAAGGCTTGCGAGATCAATAACTGATTGTAGAATCAACCCGCTGTCGGTTTTCTTCACAGCAAAACCTTACAAGGACTCTGCCGTTTAGAACAACTGTCAGTGAGAAGGGGTCGTGGCAGTCCTAATAAGCCACTCTCTGCAGAAACATCTGAATATTAAGGGTTGATGACCAAGTCGCCACAAAAAAACTGTGGTTGTGTTGTACGCTTCTTGAGTTGCAATGACCATACTGGCTACGCTTTTTCTGTTAAAGTGGAAGATTTTTTTCTATGCAGTGCTCCATGCTGAAGTGTTCGTAGCCGTCAGAGAATGCACTGAAAGAAATAGCGAAATGCGATTTGAAAACTCAACCGGTGTGCGAGCAGCTAGACAGCTTCATTTTTTGCTTGAATTTTATTTGCAAGCCACTTTTACCTCTTTCAGCGACGATTTTACATCTAATGGCAAGGATATTTGTATTGGCTTGTGTGTCCCCCCGACCCTTTGCAATATATTATTCGGTGCTACTGACCGCTCCCTGAATCATGAGTTGAGTAACTAGAGATTTTTATGACTTTTATATATCTAGACGATTTTTCAATTGATTTATCTAAACCAAAATCTTTGACCCACACTGATTCAGTGAATAATATTTTAAATCCCTTTAGACAATACGGGTAAGGCTTGACGTTTACGGACGAACTTCGATGCATTAAACGCTTGCTTCTATAATAAGAAAAACTCACTGCAGAGACTGCATTGGAGAAATACGAAAGCAGTAGCGTCTGCTGCTACCTTCGTGGCTCCCAGTCGTCGGCTGTCTACGCGTACTTACCCACTTCGTTAACATCCGACCGCCATTCTTCGATATCCATTGCTACCACTCTAGACGATGTGCACTTTTTTGTGGCTGTACTCTTATTGGTTGCAGGCGTGACGTCATCAGACGTATTGCCGGCGTCACACCCTTATGGCGTAACATGGTCTCACTTATTAGCCCCACTAATCAATTCATTTACTTGCCCTAATTAATTATCAGCAATAATCAAAGCCATTAATTCATCTCAATATTTGTGAATATTAATTTTAGTCATGCTTAAGTTTAGGGTTGATTACCGCTTAACACTCATACGCCAATTTTATACCAATTGTCACACGCGTCTGGGTCCATATTCCAAGTTTGTGTCATAATAAAAAGCGTCATAATCTGGCACTGCAGCCACACCTGTTTGGTCAAAACGTTGGAAGCGGATGCGGTGGTTTGGATGAAGCGAAAAGAGTCGAAGAAACTGGACAGGTGGCGTCAAACACATAGCAAGACTTTCTGACCGGCTAGTTCGTACATATTCATTTCTGAAGGCTGTGCGCTAAAGAAACGTTCACGGGAAAAGAAGGAGACTACAGGAAAGAGGCGCAACTTTCAAATTTAATGCCGACAAAAGAAGCCTGGCGCACTTATATATCCGCTGTTATCCAAAGATCAGCTGCATGAGAGCGACAACCTAACAACCAAACACGAGAAAGAGCAATGGGGCATATCTAAGTGAGATTAAAAACCTAAGATGGTGAACATATCAACACATGCCGGGGTATGGTAATATAAAATTCACTTGGGCTAACAAAAATTCATAACAATATGAAAATACAGTGCTGAATGAAAGATGACAGTGAAAAGAAGTGCGTAACAGCATGAAAAATATGCATAACGATATGAGAAAATTCTGACATTGAAAGGGAACAAGAGAAACGGAGATAAAAGCCGTGTAAATGGCGGCAAAAAAAGAGATAAAGGCACGTTAAAAATTCTAAAAGCAAACTAAAATACAAAGCAGCGAACGGGTTGAGAGACTAGATGTAACCATCCAAAAGGGATAGTTAATTCCTAGAAAGGTTAATAGAAGGCGTGCTAACGCACTTGTCTTTTCGTAGGTCGAAGAAAAAGGCCTCAATTATTTCTCTCTCGGTCTTGTCCTGAGCCTTAGCCAGAAACTTTGTTTCATTAAACTTAGGGTAACAGTTTTGGCAACTGCTGCAGTGTAACGGAAGGTTATCTCCAGATTTGCTCTTCAGGGTGGCGTTGTGCTTGCAGGCGCGCTCATTGAAACATTTGCAGGTTTTCCCCACATACACTTTGCCGCACATCAGAGGATTTCATGCACAACATTGGCAGGGCATTGTGTGTGTACGGTTTGATGCTTGATATTGCAAGCCTTCTTAGCACGCTTCTTGGTCACCATCGAACATAATTTCACCAGTTTCCGGGAACCGAAAAAACAAGCTTAACCCCGTGACGAGACGCACCTTTCTTCAAATTGTGCGAAAGACTGTGAAGATAAGGCGTTACCTGCACAGGTTTCTGTTTATGTCGGGTTTAGCTTGGTCAGAATTTTTTATAATTTTCAAAAAGTTTTCACACGTGTCGGTGACCATGTGGGCTGGGTAACCTGCAGGTAAAATTCAGTCAGTCTGAGACTGAAAGCTTTCACCTATCTTATGGGCGCATGATTTTTCTAAAGCAGATTTCATGCAAAGAGATACTATGCCACGTTTTACCAGCTTGGAGTGGGCACTATCATAGGTCAAAAGTGATTTTTCTGAGCGCGGCTGATAAGCCCAACACACATACGCATTTGTAAAAATAAGTTGTAGGTCGAGAAACTGGAATCGATCATTATCTGCCCGTTCATGTGTGAATTTCAGGCTCCTCCATAAAGAGCCAAAAGCTGTGAGAGTCTGATTTACAAGTGTATCTGCGGCACAGTGTGTTGGAACGTTAAGGACGATAAGATAGTCATGAACGTATCTGAAAATACGTGCTATCCCTGTGTCCTTCAAGCTGGCTTCAATGTGCCGGTCAAATGACGCCCGAAAGATTTCACATAGGACCGGAGCAACTGACGAATCTATACATATTCCCGACTTTTGTAAGTAAAAATCTTCCTGGAAGCAAATAACAGTAGAATCCAAATAAAACTTTAGGAGGTTCAGAAATTTATCAATTGTGACACCAGTGGAATTCTGAAACCTGACTTCGCCATATTCTTCCAAACGTTCACGGACAGCATCAAACGAACCGCCGTGAGGCACTGAGTAAAATAAGTCCTCAACGTCAATAGAAGAACCAGTGGCGGCCGACAACTTGCCTCCTTCCAGGACCTGCATCACTTCCGTTGAGCTTCGAACGCGGTGAGGGTCACCGCCAGCTATTTTGTCCAGTTGGCGCCGAAGGAAGTCACTCACAACTTTTTGCCACGTATCTCGTTCGGACACAATGGCACGTATTGGGCATGCAGGCTTATGCGTTTTTCCTGAAAAGAAAATTTCGAGGCACCCGGTCTCAGCCACTTTGACTGACCTTCCTACTGATTCCAGGTTCATCCCTGCTAGCAGTTTTAGTGCGACACTTTTTTGTCTGGAAGGGCTGAACTCAACTGGTCGGAAGTTCTTCTTGATGGCTTCAGTAGCTTTTTTGTTGAAGGCATCATTCGGCATTACAACCCAAGGTATCATTCGGCATTACAAACACATAGCGGAACATGCGCTTCGGCAACCGGAACGTAGTGACATCCTGCCGCCGCTCACAGTCGCAACCGAACCGACATCCGCTTCCGGCGTTTTGACTAATCACGTGTGGCCGCTGCGGCAGATTATGACGCTTTTTATTCTGACACAAACTCGGAATACGGACCCAGGCCATGGCTGCTGAAGCCACCAGCTGATCACGTCACATCAGGCGACAAATTCTGCGGACACATTTTCTTCCATGTTTTGCGGACACTTCCGGTGCCGACGTAGCCCAGTAATGCTTTTCGCTTTAATAACAGGCTGCTTTCAGCCGGCTCCCTCTGCGATGTCATGTGACCTGTTGCGCAGAACATTCTGCAGGAGGAGAATAAAAAGCGACATGGCAAGTGCAATGAGCGCGTGCCCAGAAATAAGGCCGCGTTTGTGCCGTACATCCACAAAGTCGCTCACAACGTGAAAAAATGGCAAACAGGCTTGGCATCGGCGTTTTTTTTTTAATCAAAATTTGTTGCTGGGCGAGTTTGTGACAGAAAATTTTGACAAAAGGCAGCGCAAGAAGACGAGGCGAAGAAGGAGCAGACACACACGAACGCTGAATGTCAACTGATTGTATTAATGCGTGAGCGCATAAATACACACACCGACAGGGGCGCGGATACAGGGAAGAAGGGGGAGAAACAATGCCAACAGCAAAAACAATATGCTCCTCTTCATGAATTAAAATATGCCAACTTGTGGCGAGGCAAGGATATCCAAGGTTTCCTTCCTCATCAAGCTCCTTTGCGTGCAACGACAAGGGCTTCGTATATATTTCTCCATTTCCCTCTTGCGTTGCTCGCAAGAGCATTCGAGGATTGCGCACAGCTCAAAAAGTGGAACGCAATTTTTGCATGATTTATAGTAGAGCGCTAGGTTGCTTTTGGGGGCAATAGATTCTGGGGACAATGCACGCTCCCTGTGGCGATCATTGATGCATTGTACCGTATGACCAACGTAAGAGGCGCCACAGGAAAGAAGGCACATCGAAAACTACGTGGATGCGGCAAGCGACAAAACGCTTTTCATGCCTCTTGCCGCGTACTGCCTTTCTAGATGCTGTGAAGTTCACTTATCTACAAACACGCTGCAGTTTGCATGGTACGCTAAACAAGACATGTACACCCACTCTGCGTGCGACACGCTTAAGGTTATGCGAGACCTAGGGAATATATGGCACGACAGCAATGTTTTTGCTATCATATGGTTTCAGTTCTATGCGACCTATAGCGTTGCGGCACCCTCTTAGTAGTGCCTCCACAACACTGAACAGAAGTGATTCTGAAAATCCCGCTGACTTCAACCGGCCCCCCTGAGAGTGGAAACTATTCTGCACCTGGTGTTTGCACGACCTGGTGATGGCATTTTTGAGGACACCTGAAGCGACTGGTCGCTTGACGGCTCCGTCTTTTTACCTGCAGGCGACACTGATCAAGTTCGAAGAGTCGTTCTACGTATACAGAACGAAGCAGTTTGAATTAGAGCATGTATTGCCCGCTCGGCTACATCCTACTGGGTCACTATCACAGCAACCTACAGGATTCTCTGATTGGCCTTGACGTGATAAAATTTCTCAATACGTGGACGGCTTCTTCATAATGTTCAAGCGTGACCGAACTAACGCTACCTCTCGTGTGGGCCATCTATTCGCCCTCTTTGAAACTCATCTTTCACCTCTTCGTCTGGCCAAGCAAGTACCAAACGAAGGGCTAATAGGCTTCCTGGATTTGTCTATCATCGTTGACACCAACCACCTCTGCTGGTGCTACGAGCCCTGTGCACGTGACAGTTTCGTGCCTTTCAAGTCCATCCATTCCAAGGTCGTCAAACGACAAGTTACCTCAGGAGCCCTCGAAAGTGCCATCACCAGGTCGTGCAAACCCCAGGTGCAGAACAGTTTCCACTCTCAGGGGGGCCGTTTGAAGTCAGCGGGATTTTCAGAATCACTTATGCATTCAGCGTTTTGGACGGATTACCGAGAGGGTGCCGCAACGCTATAGGTCGCATAGAACTGTAACCAAATGATAGTAAAAACATTGCGGTCATGCCATATATTCCCCAGGTCGCCCATAAGCTTAAGCGCGTCACGCGCAGAGTGTGTGTGCATGTCTTGCTTAGCGCACCATGCAAACTGCAGCGTGTTTGTAGAAAAGTGAACTTCGCCGAATCAAGAAAGGCAGTACACGGCAGGAGACATGAAAAGAGTTTTGTCACTTGCCGCACCCACGTAGTTTGCGAGGTGCCTTTTTCCTGTGGCGCCTCTTATGTTGGTCAGACGGGACGATGCATCAATGATCGCCACAGGGAACGTGCATTGTCCCCAGAATCTATTGCTCCCAAAAGCAACCTAGCGCTCCACTATAAATCACGCAAAAATTGCGTTCCACTTTTTGAGTTCTGCGCAATCCTCAAATGCTCCTGCGAGCAACGCAATAGGGAAATATATACGAAGCCCTTGTCGTTGCACGTAAAGGAGCTTGATGAGGAAGGAAACCATGGATATATCCTTATCTCGCCACAAGTTGGCATATCTTAATTAATGAAGAGGAGCATATTGTCTTTGCTGTTGGCATTGTTTCTCCCCCTTCTTCCTTGTATCCGTGCACCTGTAGGCCTGTCTATTTATAAGCTCCCTCATTAAATGCAATCAGTTGCCACTCAGCGCTCGTGTGTGTCTGCTCCTTCTTCGTCTCGTCTTCTTGCGCATGTTTTATCAAAAGTGGTTTTCTCAGCGCCACGCAAGCTCGTGGGGTTATGCCCGATGATCTGAGGACGAAAACATTCCTGAAATACGGGCGAGATACATCAAATCTCGCTCAAATGTGGTCGCGTGTCTGTTGACCAGACAAGCCGCTGCTTGAATGAATGCGCAGGGGACCTTGCGCAGTCAGTTCCGAAAAGAGAAGGAGCGAACTTCCCGCTCATTGCATTGCATGCAAAGGTTGCCTGCCACCGCTCAAGAGCATTGAGATTCTAGGCAGGAGCCGAGACAGTGCGGTTCTAGAAGCGCACTACATCAAGGTAAAGGTCGAGGACTGCATTGGTGACACTCCTGTTATCCTGCATGATGCGAAAAATAAATTTCGGAGGGCACCTAAGGCTGCTTACGTGCTTAGTGTGTCATCGCGAGCGTTCGACCTCCAACCAGGCTGAGAAACGTACGCTACATGGAACAAGAAACTGTAACGATGTGCGACGAGCGGTTTAGTCACAGTTTTAATACGAAAATTGGTTTTGAGGAAAGGAAGTTGCGCCCTCTCTAACCTCACGGTTTACACCTCAGCTGCGCCATAAGGAAGGAAGGAAAAGAACTTTAATGAAATAGGAGATGTCTGCCTGGTTGTCGGCTTGGCATGCTACTCCAGATGAAGGTGAACGAAGAGAGTGGTAGAGAAGAGGATGATGAAAAGAAAAGGAAAAGAGAAAAACAAAGGGTGAATGGTGAAATCAAGCACACTCGCGCACTCACAAACACACACGCACACACAGAATTGTCAAAGAATGTCCACCAAACCCGTGTCACTTAAGAAAACTAAAAATGCTTTTGTCCCGCGCACACCCGAAGCCGCGTTCCTCCAATGCCCAAGGACACGCTCGATGAGCACGGGGCCGTCCTGTCAGAGTCCTAAAGCACTTAAAGGTGCCTTGCGATGATTGTTGAAGCGTTTGCAGCGGGATATAAAATGTGGCAGATCCTCAGGCACACCACATGTGGGGCACAGAGGGCTATTTATTGCATCAATTTTATGTCAATAAAATTTAGTGACGGCAATGTCCAGGCGAATTCGGTGGACGCAATTTTGATCACGTCTAGTTATATTGCGTGGTATGCGGAAGTCACAAGTGGGGTCAATACGAAGAAGGGGTCTGTATTGATGTTCCGGATCGCACCGCAAACAGCGTTGCGTGTGCCAGGATTTTATAGATAGAAGTCTCGCGCCATGACTGCGAGAAAGCGGTATAGGTAGGAGCAAGGTGGTGTCGCCATGCGGAGACCTCGCTGCACCATCAGCGTGATCGTTGCCTGCAAGGCCACAGTGAGCGGGTAACCACTGCAACACAACACGATGTCCAAGCTCACAGGCCTCGGAGTGGAATCTGTTTAAGTCATCGATGATCAGCTCTTGAAGGCTTCCTGATGACTTTATGGATTGTAATGCCGCCCGAGAGTCACTGAAAATAACCCACGCTGTTGGGGGTTGTTGAAGAATGTAAGTGAATGCTGCTCGCAGAGCAGCCAGCTCGGTAGCAGTAGTCGAGGTGCGATGAATGAGTAACGCCGAAATTGCGGTGCGCGTTGACGGAACCTAGACGGCAATCGCTGATGAGACGGATGTGACAGAGCCATCAGTGTAGATATGACGGTACGCACTGTAGCATCCATAAATGTGTTCAAGGGCAAAATGTTTAAGTGCAGGACTGGCGGTGGTTATTTTTATTTTGATGCCAGGAACGGTTGTCTTGATTTGCCATGCTGTGTACCTCCAATGTGGGGAGGAGGTTGTGACAGGGCGCTGGTAGTGTAGTGGGAGGATGTCAGAAACTTCCTCTATGCAGTGCGCTCCGAGTGGATGGTGAGGTACACGAGCCACGAACCGCATCTGGGCCCGAAGCAACTCCTGGGTTAGCAGTACTGATGCAGATAGACGTCTGCTCTCTACTAGAGTACCCACTGTGGAGGTGGTCTTGGGAAGACCGAGGCAGATTCTCAAGGCCTTAGCTGCCATAGCTTCAAGGAGTTTGATATTTGTTTGTGAGATACCCTGAAGAGCTGGGAGACTGTAGCGTACGAGGCCTTCACACAGGACACCATACAGCCGTAGTAATGAAGGTGCAAAGCAGCCTTTTTTGGTAGTGGAGAGCATACGAAAGATATAGGCATAAGAGCAGAGCTTGATTTTAAGCTGTTGTACATGTGGGGACCATGACAGTGACCAGTCAAATGACACCCCTAGGAATTTATGGCTTGTAACGTATGGTATTGGGGCACCAGAAACTTTCAGCACGTAGCGTGAAAGATCGCGCCTCAAAAATGCAATTGCTTAGCTTTTATCTGGCGACATGACGAGACCGCGCTTGCTTAAAAATGATTCTATGCAACCTCTTGCCCTCTGTAATCGGGCATGCACAATGCGCCTGTTGCGCCCGGAACACCATATAAAGATGCCATCGGCGTAAAGGGAGATTTCAACTGTAGGAGACAAGCATTTTTCCAAGCCAACAAGTGATATATTGAAAAGGGTGGGACTTAAAATCCCCCCCTGAGGGACTCCGCGAGATATTTGATGCAGAGCTGTGTCACCTTCACGTGCTGACATCAAAATCGATCTTTCGTGCGGACAATCGCACAGCCAGTTATACATCCGTCCACCAAAGCCAATTGACTGCAAGGCTGAAAGAATGGCTTCATGTGTGACGTTGTCAAATGCTGCCTTCACATCGAGAAACACAGAAATCACCATAGACCGCTATGTTTTGCTGCGTTTAACACAATTTGTGAGGGCAATAACGTTGTCAATGCTACTGCGTCTTTTTCGGACACCGCACATGGCCGAAGGGCAAATATCTCTCTTTGTCAGGTCCCAGGTAAGGCGGGGGTGTACCATTTTCTCCATCATTTTTCTGAAGCAGCTTAGAAGCGCAATGGGCGGTAAGCGTTTAAGTCAATTGATGGTTTTCTAGACTTGAGGATAGGTATCACACGCGCACGCTTCCAACACGTTTCAAGGCGGCCGGTCTCCCAGGAGGTGTTATAAACTGTGAGCAGCTGAACCTTGGCCTTACTTCTCAGATGAGAAAGGGAAGTGTAGCTTACACCGTCCAGTCCTGGGCACGATTTTTTATTGGGCGCTGCCAAAGCCGCCAGACGTTCTTCCATGGTGAACGAATCATCAACGAGGGCAGTATTAGGTGAAGGGGTAAAGCTTTGGAGAGGCAATGACACCGATAAGGACCTTAATCGAGCAGTGATCTTAGAACAGAAAGCCTCCGGTGCATCGAGACGGGAAATATTCGGATTTACAGCTACGCAGTCAAAAGGATTTAGTGGGGCGGGCTGACTACTGAGGCTGCGTACAATGCTCCATATCTTAGAAAGAGGCTTCCTGGGGTCAAGCTTCGCACAAAAGGATTGCCATTCCCGTCTTGTCAGCTTGTCCAAATGACGTTGAACATGTTTCTGTGCGCGCCTAGCAACCCTGATGTCTTCCCTATAATTTGTTCGGCGTGCTCGTCTCTCTGCTCTGCGGCGAATTGCTCGAAGTCGCTCATATTTAGCATCTGCAGTTGAGTGCACTTTTGATAGCGTTGTAACCTTAGTGCTGGACGTTTAAGCACGTGCTACAGTATCGATTAATCTTTCATAATTGAGGTTTGAGAGGTCCACTTTTTCAACTCTGTGTCAGCGAAAAGTTCCCAATTCGTGTAGCGTGCTACACGCTGCTGTGAACTTAAGGAAGCACCATCAACCTCTATATACGTAGGAAGATGATCGCTGCCATGAGATTCTATGTCAACACTCCAGGTTGTTGAAAACGACAGATGGTTAGAAATCGTGGACATGTCAAGGGCACTGGATCTTGTACATTGATAAAAGGTTGCCTGGCCGTTGTTGAGGAAAGTGAAACTGTTGCACTGTGCGAAATCAAATAACTGTCGTCCTCTGGCTGTTGATCTGATGCCTCCCCAAGCAGGATGATGTCCGTTGAAATCACCCGTAATGATGTGCGGCGCAGGGGTACTGCGTACGATAGCCTGAAGGCGGTCGACGTCAAAGTTGACACGGGGGGGGGGGGGGGGGGGGGGTATGTACCCGACGATCACTGTGAAGGACAGGTTCATGATCTTGACGGTGGCCGCAACATATTCATTCCGTGCGTCGGCAGATATGGGTTGTGGAATGGAGGTGACGTCTTCCCGAACAGCTAAAAGAACTTTGCTGTGTCAGCACCTGTCATCGAGCTCAGAACGGTATATCCTGAAAGACGGATAGTAGTACGCAGACGGGATTCTGAGATGGCAATGATCGGAAAACGGTGCTTCGAAACAAATTGTCGGAAATCAGACAGTCGTGGACGAAGGCTGCAGGCATTCCATTGGAAGATGGTGGCCTTGTTACGGATGATTTGAACGCTAGGGAGAGTAGCTGGTCTATTGAGTGCTGCCGCCATTATGCAAGAAGAGGTGCAATGAATTCAAGGATTGTTAGGATGGCCTTCGCCACCGGCGAGGAGTGGGGTGTAAGGAAAGCGCGGACAGCCGCAACAAGCGAGCACAGTAGGGAACTGGTACTGTCGGAGTTTTGGCGAATAGATCCTTCACTTGGGTGGTTCTAGGTTCCATACTGCGGCTGCCGTGGGGTGTTCACTTTTGTACTCGCTGGATCAACATTTTGGCGCGGTGGAAGAGGAGGAAATTCAACCACGTCCTCAATGGTCATGTGAATAGCTTTGTCTTTGTCCGGCGATTGAGGAGCTTTCTTCCCCGGTGATGAATTTTTCCTGTGGCGACTTCCCCGGATTTGGTTTTGCTCAAGTAGAGCAGTTTCTGCTGACTTATAGTCTGTGTTATTTGAGTTCTTGTACCTGTAGATAATTTTCTCCTTTTGGTAGGCAGTGCAGCGGAAAAACGTCGCCTCATGCTGCTTTCCGCAGTTAGGACAAAGGGGGTTATCACTTGCACATTCATTGCGGTCATGGCTACCACCGCAACAAGAGCAACGCAAGGCAAGTCGGCAAGCGCTAGCCACATGGCCGAAGCGTTGACATCTGGTGCATTGCCGTGGTGTTTGAATGTACTCGTACACACGGTACCTTGTATATCCGAGAATCACGTGTTGCGGAGCATATTCTGTCTCAAGTTCAATGCGAATGTTTTGTGAGTTTCCAAGTCGGCGGACGCATTTAATAGGAGCTCTCTGCAGCAGTGCTGAATAGATATTGCCGCGAATATTTGCAGTGTTTGTTCTTTTTTCGAGCCTGCCGCCACGCCGCTTTCTCGCTTTGTTTGCGACGCGGGACGCGACAGGATTTATCTCGATTGGTCGCAACCGGGCAGAGCTGGTTCTGCGTTGTTCCGGAGTGTTCTGGTGGCTTTGCGCGCTTTGTCTCGAGGGTTCGCTAGGAGCTTTTGATTGGGCACGGCCGGCAGCGGCGGGCATTCTGTTCGACGACCGCCGAGTACGCTTGTCGCTTCGCCGCCGCCGAGTGATTCAGGCCATTTTGGGTGCAAGTCAGCTCAATAAACAGTTTTCTTTTAGAAGACCCTTTCGTCCGTCTTCATCGCTGCTTCGACTGCCGTCACCACTACGTGACATCTGGTGGAGGTGCGGGGTAGCCTTCCATGTTCCGGACGCCCCCTTCAAGTCGTGAAGCCAGCCCTAAGCGCTTCGCACCCGAGGACGAACCAGCAGCTCAGCGAGCCAGCCGACGTCTCCAGGGAGAGGAGCCTGAGTTCGGGAAACTGCCGGATCGCACTAGACAGCGAAAAGACGCTGCTACGGGCACCGCAACCTCGCCGAAGATGTCGACACCGATCATACTGCAGCAGCCGCGGGTGCCGCGAACTTTCAATGGATCCCTAGGCGAAGACCCTTAAGAATGGTTGGACCAATTTGAGCGCGTGGCGTCATTCAACAAGTGGGATGATGCGGCAAAAATTGGACACGTGTTCTTCTCATTGGATGGCTCCGCACGCACGTGGTACGAAAATTACGAGTCGTACCTTACGAAATGCGAGCTATTCAAGAGAGAACTATTGAAGGTATTCACCAGTGTCGTGGAAAAGAAAGAGGCGAACGACTCCTCGAGTCAAGGATCCAGCTTCCGAATGAGCCCGTCCGCGGTTACGTCGAGGAGATGAAGCGCCTATTTCGCCGCGCCGATCCCGACATGACCGAGGAAAAGAAAGTTCAGTTTTTAACGCGCGGCGTAAAAGAACAACCCTTTGCAAGCCTCGTCCACCAGCCGCAAAAAAACAGTCGAGGAATTCATGCAAGAGGCCTGCACGATTGAGAAGACCCTCGACGTCCGAGCTCGGCAGTACAATCGCCCTTCCTCAACCTGTGCAATCCGTTCGGACACGCCGGCCACCGCCAGCGACAGCTTTCGGGAAGTCATACGCGAAATCGTCCGAGAGGAGCTACGCTGATTACTGCCATCCTCCCTGCAGCCGCAAGCAGCGACTCTGATGGATGTGGTACGGGAAGAAGTGCAACAGGCACTTGGCACCCCGACGGCCACAGAACCCCAGGCCATGACCTACGTCGCTGCAGTAAGGACTGCTCAGCCTAAACGACAACCCCTACGTCCTCCCCGAGATGAGCCAATTGTTCCACAACGCCACCTCCCAGCCCCCGCCCGCCAAGCCTATGACCGACGCTCAAGCCCCAGGAAATGCGACGCCTGGAGGACATCCGACAACCGGCCGTTGTGCTTCCATTGCGGTGAGGCCGGCCATATTCTTCGTCACTGCCCGTACCGACGTATCGGTCTTCGAGGATTTGCCGTTAACGCCCCCTGACCACGCTTCGGACAACGTCCGCAGGAAATCGACGAGTTCCTGCGTCGAGAGGAGTACACGCCGAACAGCTTTTCGCGCTCACCATCGCTGTCAACCTCGCGCTTTGCGTCGCCACGCCGCAACTACGCAGACGCGGTACGAGGAAGGTCTTCCAGCCCCCGTAGGGAAAACTAAAGGCAGCAACCTCTGGAGGTGAGGTTGCTCACGAGCGAAACGCCGAAGATCCTCCACCTACCACGCCCCATAAAGACGCTGCACCCGCGACGCCGCATGAAGAACCGACACTCGCTGCACCGACGCCGCACAAAATGACAACCCCGACCACGACGCAAACTGCCTTCAAACCTACGACGCCACCCAGAAAAGCTTCGACCACACGCCACACCCGCGACTCGCATACGCGACGAAGCCCTAACCCGACACCGAGAGCAACATGCAATGCAAGAGCCAGGACCTGCGACTTAGAAGTGACTATCGACGGCCGGAAAGTTACCGCTCTAGTCGACACAGGAGCCGATTACTCGGTGATGAATGGAACATTCGCTACGCATCTGAAAAAAGTCACAACGGCTTGGGATGGCCCACAAATTCGCACCGCAGGGGGCCACCTCATTACGCCATCAGGATGATGCACAGCGCGAGTGACTGTCAAAGGACATACCTATCCTGCGACCTTTGTTGTGCTACCGTAATGCTCACGCGAAGTGATCTTGGGTATGGATTTCCTTAATGAGCATCAGGCGATCATCGACCTGCGATTCAAGCTGATCACGCTTTCGACGGACGAAGCCATCGCTTCGATGAAAACTGGGAAAAATCACATTGCCCTGAGTGTCCTGGAGGCAGAATTGAGCGACCCACCCCGATCAAGCGTTATCGTGACCGTAGGCGCCACGAAAGCCATTAACGCTGAAGCCATCATCGAGGGCAAGATGCAGTTGCTCATATACCGAGGTATCAGCATCGCAAGAGGCATCGCGTATTTTCGCAATGGCCAGGCCGAAGTACTGCTGACTAACTTCAGCGAAGAATACCGACACATTAACAGAAGAACGACGATTGCTTTCTTCGACGAAATATCCGACGTACGAGACTCCTTCGCCCTCTCCGACCCCTCCGCAGAAAATTCGCCTGAACAAGAGAACTTGCCCACTTTCGACATCAACCCAGCCCTACACCGGAACAGACAAGACTAGATCAGCAATCTGCTTCAAAGCTACAGTAAGTGTTTTTCGACATCGCCTAAGGTGCGACAGACGCCAATTGCCAAGCATCGCATTATAACGGACCAACACGTCCGACCTCTCCGTCAAAGCCCCTATCGTGTGTCACCGCGAGAACGACAAGTCATCCGGGACCAAGTCGAAGAAATGCTTCGCGAAACGTCATACAACCTTCAAACAGCCCATGGGCGGCACCAGTTGTTATAGTGAGAAAGAAAGACGGCACACTTCGATTCTGCGTGGATTACCGCCACTTGAACAACATAACAAAGAAGGACGTCTACCCCCTCCTCCGCATCGACGACACACTGGACCGCCTCTGCAACGCCAAATATTTCTCATCGATGGACCTCAAGAGCGGCTACTGGCAAATTGAGGTCAACGAAAGAGATCGCGAGATGACAGCATTCATCACACCGGATGGGCTGTTTTAGTTCAAGGTGATGCCATTTGGTCTCTGTTCCGCACCAGCGACGTTTCAGCGAGTAATGGATACAGTGCTGGCAGGCCTGAAGTGGCAAATTTGTCTCGTATATTTAGATGACGTCGTTGTCTTCGCCTCGAACTTTGAAGAGCACCTCAAAAGACTTCGAACAGTACTGGACGCAATCAAGTCGTCTGGCCTAACCTTAAAAGCAGAGAAATGCCACTTTGCCTACGAAGAGCTGCTGTTTCTAGGCCAAATCGTTAACAAGGAGGGAGTACGCCCAGACCCGCAGAAAAGAGCTGCTATTTAACAGTTTCCACCGCCGGCCGATACGAAAGCAGTGCGCAGATTTCTCGGACTGTGTGCGTATTACCGACGATTTGTGAAAACTTTTTCGCGCATCGTCGAGCCGCTGACCAAACTCACGAAGGCAGACGTGCTGTTTAAATGGGAAGCACCGCAAGCAGAAGCCTTCAAGGAACTTCAGCGTCGTTTACAGTCCCCACCGATCCTTGCGCATTTTGATGAAAACGCCGATACTAAAGTTCATACCGACGCAAGCAGCGTGAGACTAGGCGCCGTCCTTGTCCAAACAAGTGACAAGCTGGAGAAAGTCATAGCATACGCTAGCCTTTCCATTTCCAAAGCTGACGTTAACTATTCTACAACTGAGAAGGAGTGCCTTGCCATCATCTGGGCTACGTCGAAATTCCGTCCCTACCTCTACGGACGACCGTTCAAGGTGGTCAGCGACCACCACGCGCTCTGCTGGCTTGCCAATTTGAAGGACCCCTCTGGCCGACTCTCTCGATGGAATCTGCGTCTCCAGGAGTTTGACGTCACCGTTGTTTACAAGTCCGGACGCAAGCACTCTGACGCCGATTGCCTCTTACGAGCCCCTGTAGATACACCGCCGCCGGAAAACGATGAGAACGCCTTCCTGGGACCCATCAGCCCCAGCTCTTTTGCTCAGCAGCAACGCTCGGATCCCGACCTAAAAGGCCTCATCGAGTACCTGGAAGGCAAGGTTTCTTCACTCCCGCTTCATTCAAGCGAGGACTGTCTTCCTTCTGTGTGCAGAATGAGGTCCTTGTGAAGAAGAACTTTACAGCGAGCAAAACATCCTACCTTCTTGTTGTACCGGCTTGCCTCCGCGAAGAAGTTCTACAGGCTTCACACGACGAGCCGACAGCTGGACATCTCGGGTTTACTCGCACCCTCCGCCGCATTCAAGACAAGTATTACTGGCCCCGACTGTCTGCCGATGTCGCACACTATGTGAAAACCTGCCGAGATTGTCAGCGACGAAAGACCCCTCCCACACGACCAGCAGGATTTCTGAACTCCATTGAACCTCCCTCAAGGCCCTATCAGCAAATCGGCATGGACTTGCTTGGCCCTTTTTCAACTTCAACATCTGGAAATAAGTGGATCATCATAGCGACCGACTACCTGACCCGCTACGCCGAGGCGAAAGCCCTACCGAACGGAACGCAGCAGAAGTCGCCAAATTTTTCGTGGAGTGCATTCTTCTTCGACACGGCGCCCCCGATGTGCTCATCACGGACAGAGGAACAGCATTCACAGCGGAACTAACGCAAGCCATCCTGCGTTACAGCCAAACCAGACACCGGAGGACAACTGCATACCATCCGCAGACCAACGGACTGACCGAGCGCCTGAACAAAACCATCGCCGATATGCTCGCCATGTATGTCGATGCCGAACACAAAACGTGGGATGTCATCCTGCCTTTCGTCGTCTTCGCCTACAACACCGCAGTGCAGGAGACCACCCAGATGACGCCTTTTAGGCTCGTCCATGGCAGGGATGCCACGACCACGCTAGACGCCATGCTGCCCAACGTTACAGAAGAAGAGAATGTCGACGTTGCCGCCTACCTTCGACGCGCAGAAGAAGCTCGAAGGCTTTCCCGATTACGTATCAAAGGTCAGCAGCGGTCCGACGCCAGACGCTACAACCTACGAAGACGCAACGCGGAATACAAGCCAGGAGACCAAGTCTGGGTGTGGACGCCCATTCGCCGCCGTGGATTGAGTGAAAAGCTTTCGCTCCGCTATTTCGGCCCGTACAAGGTTCTTCGTCCGTTAGATGAACTGGATTAGGAAGTAATCCCTGACGCAATGACTGCATACCAGCGACGCCCGGTAAGACCAGTTGTCCATGTCGTCCGTCTGAAGCCCTATTATGTGCGCTTAAGGACTCTGTGTTTCCACATTCTCTGTGTTTATTTTCGCACGATCCGTTTTATCCGCTTTCTAGCTTTGTTTGCGACGCGGGACGCGACTGGATTTATCTCGATAGGTCGCGGGCGGGCAGAGCTGGTTCTGCGCTGTTCCCGAGTGTTCTGGTGGCTTTGCGCGCTTTGTCTCGAGGGTTCGCTGTCAGCTTTGGATTGGGCACGGCCAGCAGCGGCGGGCATTCTGTTCGACGACCGCCGAGCACACTAGTCGCTTCGCCGCCGCCGAGTGATTCATTCAATTTTGGATGCGTCAGCCCAATAAACAGTTTTCTTTTATAAGACCTTTTCGTCCGTCCTCATCGCTGCTTCGACTGCCATCAGCACTATTTGACAATATCTGATTGAGAGAGATCCAGGGGGACATCCTTAATGACACCCACACCGCAGTTGCTGGGGCGAGGCTCGTAGGCTTGAACTGCAACTCCAGCTGTGCTTGTTATTTGCAAGAGGCGTTCAGTTGCGTGCGCTGTACGGGTGTCAACTGCCAGGAAGTTTAGGCGCTCTTTGGGACGAACATGAAGAACGCCGTCTGGAGCCACAGATTCTAAACCTTGCCTCAATGATAGTGGATTAATGCAGGTAATGCGGTACCCGGAATCTAGTGGCTTGATGACAACCATAAGGTTGTACTCAGGAGTTTGAGGTATATGCGGAGTATCTGCACTCATAAATGACCGCTTTGAGCCGCGACGGCGCTTTGGAGGCACTTGAATAAATCTGTCAGACCTTTCTCCGGACTTCGCAGTAGTGTCCACGTAGATGATAGTAGAAGAACCCGACGAATCAGAAAAATCGTCATGACCTGAAGGTAGTGGCAGATCACGGCTTGAGTTGTAAGCATCAGGAGTTCGTTGTCCATAAGGATCTGGAAATCCTGGTCCAGATGCAGCTGGAGCAGAAAAGTGGTTGCAAGACACCAGGCTTGAGGCAGCAGGTAGGGCTTGCACAGCAGGTATGGCCTGCTGAGTTAGGCCTGACGGAATGCCAGGCGAACAATCCGGCGTTGAGCCAGGGTGCGGCACCGGCGGAGCCGCACCCACCGCAGGAATCACACCAGGATGTAGCAGTGCAGGTTATCTGAATACAGATGTACAGCACCGATGAGAAATCTTTCACAAGGAGTGGCAGAGACGAGCGGGCAAAGCCCGACAGCTCTCTTCGTCTTCCTGCTTGAGGGGTCACATGCCATAAGGAAAGGGGTAAAATCTGATAAGGCATACAATAAATGTGCATATGTCCTCGGTTCTAATCCCTGCAGGAAGCTAGCCTCCAACTTGACTAGAATATGTAAGCTATATGCAAAGATAAATCGTCTGACACCATCAAGAACACTGTATGATGACTGGTTCCGCACAGTTTTGGTACGAGTGTAGTAGGGAATACTGCCATCATATTAAGGTCGGCCAGTGGGGGATATATAACACTAATCAAGTTTGTACGGTTGTCTGAAATTGCGGCACTCGGCATGCTGTGTGCATCCTATGGCTGCTTGATGATGTCGCCCTATATTTATTGTCATCGCTGGGATTTTCTGTACCATCCGCCAGTACACACACTTTCACACGCCGCCTGATTTTCTCGTGATGGGGCTAGTAAGGCTTTCGCCTTTAAAAAGCTTCTTGCTCGGATTTTGTTGATTTTTGCACAGTTTTGATTTGCCCTCTACCCTCTTTTTTAGGCACGTGTACACATTGCCTATATAAGTTGCAATGAACTGAAGAAAACCAGTCGATAGTTTGATGATGATGATGATGATGATGATGATGATGATAATGATGATGATGATGTCCTCAGGCTGAATGGCACGTACCCACGGCAGGGGACTGGCCATGGTGCATTGCTGATAGTGTGATTGATTGATAGTTTGAGCTCTTTCCGTCTTCATCGTCTTTCCTGTGTTCGTCTTTGATGTATGCGTAACTCTTTCTTAAGAATAGCGTATCTCCTCACATTAGAAGTGCATTTGACTGTGTAAGCCATACAATCTTATTACAGAAGGAGGCAAATGTTTCTATAATTATCTTACTAATCGCCATGCTATTCGTTCGAATTTCCGACAAGAGATCTTCAATGGGCGAAGTAAAGACAGGTGTTCCGCAAGGGCGGGTACTAGGCCCTCTACTTTGTTCCGTTTCTTATTAATGATTTTCCCGGTAGGAAGCATGGAAAAACAGTCTTTTATGGGGATGACGTGGCTCTAGTACTATGGCACCAGCCAGCACAAGAGGCCGAAGCGCTCGCCTTCGTAGACCGCTAACCTGGTCTGATAATAACAAACTACCACTGAATGTGAAAAAAGGTGTATCGTTTTTGCCTCCTGTCGAAAAACGACTGTAACATGCTACCTGCAACGTAATGGAAACCTACTGAGAGTGCAAAGCTAGAAATTCTTGCTAATAACCATTCATCAAACGCTTCAGTGGCGCCTCACGTGGATGACTCATGGAAGAATTTAACCTCTGGCTGCTACGCAATAAATAGTGTGCGAAACTGTTTAGAGAAGCACACGGTAAGAATGATGTTACCTTTCCACGTGGTGATCATCCTTACAAAGTTAAACGCATTAACTGCCCGTCATCCCATTATGCATACTTTTTTTTTACCGCGCACAATAACAGAATGAACGCTTTTCCTTAAGACATTGCCACAGAATATGACCTAAATGAGTTTCAACATCTTATTCACTCACGTTTCAGGAGCTAAAATGTTTGTTTCTTTCAGTTGTACTCCAGCGTACTTTTTCCAACGTTGTCCTTTTCTTGCGGTGATGTGTTATTCGTTCCTGAAGCTTTCCTGCAACGTGTCTTGTTAAGACTTTTTTTGTTGACGCCTATTTTTGATATTTGCGATATGTATTTGCTTTATTTTGGTGCATTATTAACTGTACCGAATGCCTAGTACCCCCTCGCCACCCCCTCCCCCCCCCGCTCATGTAATTCCCTCGCGATGGAGGTATTTTGAATAAATAAGTATACTTGAGTGTTTTCCATATTCATTTATTACATTCTATTGAATCTTGGGGTTTTATCTGCACTTAATACCTGACAAAAGTTCGTATCTTCCAGAAAAGTCCAGTCTGAATTCTGTCATCTTTACCCAGAGCAACACCACGAAAACCACTGTATAATGAGTTAAATATAATGCATTTAAACGTAGTCCGCGACAACATAACCGCCGCCATTTTATTCCACCTAATAATTAGCACGACCACTGCACACCCTTCATTCATATTCATCTTTCCCAAACATGACGCCAGGCAGGCACGACCAAACAATGTTCACTTTCCCCTAGCTCACAGCATTTACGGACGCGTGGATTACTGAACATTTAGTACAACCTCAAACGCTCGCCGTACTTTGTGTCCTCATTGGAGCGCTGCTATTTAGGCACTGCTCCTGAAAACGATCTCTTCAAACTCTGATATTGTTTGTAATGGATACATTCACTAGCCAAAGCGACTAAGGATCCAGATGACTCAAGACTGCATGTTGTTGGGCGAGTCGGTCGTACATCGTTGAGCAAAGGTGCTGCGCAAAATAATGCAAACACGGACGAGAAGGGCACAAGGACGGGCGCAGACTCTCGACTGGGTTTATTATTATTATTATTATTATTATTATTATTATTATTATTATTATTATTATTATTATTATTATTATTATTATTATTATTATTATTATTATTATTATTATTATTATTTTGCCCAGTACCTTTGGTCAACGATCCAGATTACTAATCAGCACCTCCCGTATAATTTTTTAAATAAACTGTCATGGCTCTGCGCGCCACCGATAAGGCACAGTTCTATGAAACTACGTTAGCGCAAAATACGAGACATTCACAAACAAGGCGGACAAGACAACGCGCAAGAAAACAGTTGCTCATGAGCTCCTGTCTCTGGATAGGCGAGTGGCTGGCTAGGCGCCGCCGAAGGATCGTGAGCGATGCCTGCAGGGCGGAGCGGACACGCTGGCTATGACGGCTTCCAAGCGAACCACTGGATATGCGTCTACGGTCTACACGGTGGTGAAACACTTCAAAGAGAACGACATTCGTTTGCTGCAAGCCGACAAGGAGGGTGGCTTTGTGGTGATGCCGGAAGGGGATTATAATGAAAAAACTTGTCGTGCCGTTGAGAACTTTAAAACTATTAAACTCAAGCCCGTGAAGGCGAAGTCAAGAGCCATTGCCCTCTGCAACGAATTGGAACTGCAAAGGTTTTCAAAGTCTATGTTAGCGACTGCATGGGCAAAAGAAAGAAAGAAAGGGAGAAAGAAGGAAAGAAATAAAGGAAGAAAGAGAAAGCAAAAAATAAAGAGTGAAAGCAAGAGGGAAAAAGAGGAAGAATGAAAGGAAGAGAGGAAGAAGGAAAGAAAGAAGACAGCTTTTCCATTCCATTAAAACGTGTAAACTTTAAACTGCAAAATGACGCGATCACGTTGTCACATTTTGGTCTAAACAGCTGACTGCGCTCCTGAAAAGGCTGCCATTTGAGAGTCGTGCGTGATTGCTGAAAAAAAATGGCAGGAAAAATCCCACAGGAACTGTTCCCAAACGCCATGCACGAAAATTGATAGAAGGAGCACATAATGAGCGTCGCACCATCCAAACTGCGGCATACCGCCTTCGGCGTTCCAATTTGAAGTGTTGATTTATACGTGCTGTCCTTTACATTCTCCAACCACACAGTGATACCGCAGGAATGGGTTCGCGAGCTATGAAATGTATCATGTGCACCGACATTAAACAGCATAATAAAAAAAAAGATGCCAGATACCAACAAAGTACATGAAGTACTAACGGTGTCCCCATTGGTCAAAATGTGTTTAAAGTGGGAGAATGAGTGGGACCGGGCGAATAATATCAGTGTTCGATTACGCGTGGAAGTAAACAGCAATAGAAATGAGCTGTCCTTGCTGAACTATTTCTGTGCAAACCTGACCGGCTAGCGCTGCAGGCGAGTTGAGACATATGTCCTGATTGGAAAACTTCCACGCAGCTTCACATTGAAGCATCTGCTTCCCCGGCTGCCTCCTTGGTGTGAGAAGCTGGTGGCCGTCGACAACTCGGAGTCCATGCTCAAGTTTGCCCGCGAGAACCGCTCGGACCCGAAGATAGAGTACCAAGGCCTCGATGTGCTCGCGGACGAAGCCGTGGCAAGGTTCGTGCGGGCCGAGGGTCGCTTCCAGAGGGTCTACTCTTTCCTGGTCCTGCACTGGATTGCCGACCACCGCCACGCGTTGAGAAACATCGAGGCGCTGACGGCCCCGGCGGGAGAGTGCTTCCTCGTCTTCAGCAACAACCTGGCCGTATTCGACGTCTTCACTGCCATGATGAGATCGGCCCGATGGAGCAAGTACTCTGACGTGAGTTTCTGGGAGAATGGCGGGGGGGTACACTAAAACCTTCCAAATGAGCTGTTCATTTCCTAGTCAAAAAGTACGACCGAGTCGGGCCCCAAAATATTTCCTGTCCTCCCATAAAGACGGATTTTTCCGTCGTAATCTGACGCTGTCTGCTGCCGCGACAGACAGGTTGTGCTCTTAGTATACGAGCGCCTCCACAATACCACCGAAAGTTCGTTGTTACTGCAAGGCTTTGTACCAAAATACTACAAAAATATCGGTTTTGAAGACAGAAAACTTTGTGTTGTCTTTTTGGTTCCCGATGGAAATATAGGAATAGGAAGTCCATATGCTATGGAAGTATAAATATGAAACCGCACACTTCCACAGTTTCCACATGGTTTGTATATCATGTGCTGAACGTCATACAATGTCTTTATGAATTAGAGTTTTCTGTATGTGTTGTCCTAGCAGGCTCCGTATGTTCCATCTGGTCTCTTTATGAGCTGCTCGGAAAGCATGGGATTATAGGAATCGTTACATGGAAGACATCTCAAAGACATGGGGGGGAGGGGGTGAATGAGTGCGCAAGCTGCTGCGTATTTTGAGTGCCTACGCCTGTTCACTTATAAATATTCATCATCATCAGCCTAACTACACTCACTGCAGGATCACGGCCGCTCCCACATGCCTCCAATTACTGCTTGTCGCCGGCCGCGGCAAACTACCCCGCCCACCCCCTCCCCATCCCCGCAAACCTTCTAATCTCATCCGCTCATCTTTCTACCGCCTCCCACTACGTTTGCCTTCTCTTGGTATCCACTCCATTACCCTTAACGGCCATCGGTAATCTTGCGTTCGCATTAGATGCCCTGCCCAAGCCCATAGCTCTTCCTGGTTTCGACTACGATCGATATTGTCACGAAGATGTGACTGCGATCCGGAGAGCAGAAGGGCAGCTAAAATAGCGTCTAGACAAAACACTATTCGGGCTCACTTGCGCTCATAATAGACTGCATCACTCGGCGGCGGCGCAGCAACCAGCTTGCTCGGCGGTCGTTGAACGGAATGCCCGCCGCTGTCGGCCATGCTCAATTTAAAGCTGATAGCGAAGTGTGGAGATGCAAAGTTATTAGAACATTCCGGAACAACGTAGGATCAGCTCTGCCTGGCTGCGATCAATTAATATAAATCTGGTCGCGTCTTGCATTCACAAAATGTTAAAGCGGCGTGCCGGCAGCTTTGAAGAATTAACAAACACTGCAAAGATTTGCGGCAATATCATTAACCCGCGTTTGCTCTCTGACCCAATCTGCCCTCTTCCTGTCTCTTAATGGTACATCCATGACTTTCCTCTCCATAGGTTGCTACACTATGCTCAATTTGAGATGAACAATTTTCGTCAACCTCCAAGTTTTTGCCCCGTAGATTAGTACCGATAAGATACAGTTGTTATACAGGCTGTGTCATCTAAGATTTTACGCAATTTTTAAAAACAGGTTTTTTGAGTTAGAAGAGCGCTTTTCGTCATAGCATTGTCAGCCGTATAGTACATCACAATACAGCTAATGCGTGCTAAATAGCAGGATGGTTAACGAATATTAAATACTTAACTTTTTAACTATTACTGTTAGTCTCCTTAAGTAATATTCATATCAGTTTTTATTCCTATAGCGCAATTTCCCTCAATGCTGTGCCCATCAAATTTAGGCAACATCGCGACAAAACAGATGCGCTTTCGAGAAGCTTGCAGGCAAAGCAAGTGCTCCAGTGCACATAACTCGTAGTTGGGCCACAGCACCGAAGATAACAGCGTTTTCGAAATTCTAAAAACTGATATGGATATTACTTACAGTGGGCTACACGCCTCTCAATAATTAAGGAGACTAACAGTAGTAGTTAAAAAAACTTTTCTATATTAGTCAACAAGCCTGCTAATTAGCACGTTTTAGCTGTATACCGATGTACACCTCTAACAATGCTGTGTCGAAAAAAGCGCTTTTCTAATTCAGAAATCCGGTTTTTAAAACATATTTAAAGTCATAGGTGAGATACCCTGTACACTATCCTCTTGAGGGATATTCGTAAACTACTATTCATCCCCCGAATTTATATTTCGCCGGGCGCCCACAACAGCCGCTTTTGCAGTGCGCTGTATTCATTTAGCGACAGGACACTACGTGCGCTCCGCATTGTAAATGCAGTGTTCCTCATTTTAAATATGTTCAGTGTCACTCGCACCGGTTTGTAATTTGGGCAGAGCTCTGACTCCCGCTTGCGAAAGGCGCAAGCCTGTTCACTGTTTTATATTTTTGTAAATATTCGAAATAATGCACAAAACTTCCCCTGGTACTTTCTCTCTACACGGCTCCCCTCTGCATTCTTCTCCTTGCTTTCCTCTCCCTGTCCCTTTATTTCCAGCGGCCGCAGCTCGCGTGATATTAGAAAGCAATGGCAGCGGCTGCCAGAACCTTTTCCTTTCATTTTGTATTTTTTTGCAATAATAAACCAAGATCCACTACTAGGGCTTGCCATATGCGCACCGACCCACTCTTATTCTCCTGTTACTTCACTCTCGTGGCCCATGTCTGCAGTCAAATACCTGCTCTAAGTAAATGTATTCTCTCACCACATGTAGCGCTTCGATGTCTATATGTAAACAGCTGTTGCCTTCCCAGACCGTTGAACGTTACTTTAGTTTTCTGCATATTAATTCCCAGACTAACTGTTTTGCATTGCCTGTCTATATCCTCGATCATGCTTTGCAATTCGTCCCCTGAGTTACTTGGCAAGACGTTGTCATCTGCGAACCGTACTTTACTGCGTATTCTTCATTAATATTTATCACCAGTTCTTCCCAATCTAGTTGTCTGAATGCGTCCTGTAAACACGCGGCTTGGGCAAATAGCATTGGCAAGATCGTCTTCCTGCCTAAAGGCCTTTTTGTAAGAATTTTATTACTTTCTTTATCGAGGAATACGGTAGCTGTGCAGCTGGCATAAATATATTCTAGTATTTTACATATGAATCTTCTACGCCCTGATTCCGCAATGCCATTATATCAGTTTGCATAATTTCGAAAATGTCATAATTTACTTATTAGATTGATAAATTTAATGAAACGAAGGCAAAGAGGTCCGCCAGATTGATTGATATCTGGCCTGCTACTCTGCACTGGGGAAGGGGAGGAGAAGAAATAGGGTCGTGATGGGTGGCAATGTGGTGAGAAGGGAGATGAGAGTATGTGCTCGCGCATTTGATGGCATCACAACCACGAGTCGAGGCCCATGTCACTCAAAAGGAGTGAAAACGCCTGCACTGCCGGGGCTGCTTGCCAACTCTGCGGCCAAGCGCCTAGCAGTACGTTCTCCGAGAGTGGCCTGCTGTCCAAACGCTGCATGGAAGTAGGCAATGTGATTTGGTGCGCATATACTGGGAAAACCACTTGTGCATCCGCCACAGTCTCCGTTATGCTACACGTGAAATAATCCAGAGATTAAATGTACGTACTTTCGCGTGAAAGCGACGTCTAAACGAAGTCTGTGTATCAAACAAGCATCAGGCCGCGGAATTCCACGCGGTGCCCAAAATTGCACACTCGGATCTAGTCTTTTCAGGCAGATGTTCCGAGTGTCTGGCTGGGCCCAGTAACTCGCCGTTTAAGTCTTCATACAGTTCGAGAAAAGGCAAGCGGAATCTGGTCTAGAGAAAGGAACAACTGTACAGAGGCCATTGCTGAGAGCGCCCTTTGCTTAAGCATCTGCCCTCTCGTTTTCATCCAGCCTGTAGTGTAAATTCAATTCGGAGACTTTTTTTTCTTGAGCAGATGAAAGGAGCTCAGCGCTCTCTATTTCCAGATACTGATAGGTGGTGTGGTGTAGAAACCGCCCTAAAATTTGTAGTCCAGGCTTGGAGTTCGTAAATATGCACCACCTTTGAGGTTGCTCCCCGCGGACGAGCCGAATCGCTTCCCCAAGACCAACAAGTTCAGCAGCGGTTGATGTTGAAACATGACCTAGAATGAAGTCTAGAGTTACCTGCCGATATGGTATCACCGCACCTGCTGTCGATGCCATTGGTGACACAGATCCGTCAGTGTATACATCAACGTAGTTCGGATATTCTGACCAGATATACGCCACAGCAAGTTTCTTCAGTGTCCGACTGACATCATGGATTTCTTTAGTATTCCGAGAACATGCAGCCATGCCGAAGGCTGATGCATCACCTACGGTGGCTCGACCGGATGATATGAAAATGGACAGCCTGATGGTATTTTAGGCTGATGGCAGGGCAGTGGACTTGAATAAGTGCTATCCGGCCGGTCATGCAGAATCTGCTTCCTCAAGCGTGCCATAGTTAAGATGCACCGCGTAAATCCAAGGCGTGCCTTGAGCGCCGGCGCTTGAACGCTATTTAAAGACCGCAAGCAAGAAATGTCCATGTTAGACAGTGCTTGGAGGCTGTATCGGATGTAGCCTACGAACACAGTCTGGGGTGGTCGTATATCAGCTACTTCTGGTAAAGTACGCAACTTGAGAGTCCCTCGACTCCCTTTACATGCAGCTGCTCGGATAATCATGATGTGACGTTCCTTGTGTGTGCTACGAGGGTCCGCGTTCGACGGCGCGGCGTAGACGGAGCCCCCAGTGGCGGCGAAAGCACAACCGGACCCCCTTTCATGTTTCTACTGTATATGGCTGCAAGCAACTTGAGTGAGATTGCTTTTGGGCCTGCCGCCGTGGACCGCACGGAGACGACCAGAACGAAGGGGTTTAAGCACAACCGGATCCCCTTTCCATAGTGTCGGCACGAGTCGAACGGGATGAAAACGCGGAGGATGCTTTTGGGGCCCTGAAAAGGAAGCTAATGAGTGCACCGCCGTTGCGCCACCCGGATTTTAATTTGGCCTTCGTTATGGCCACAGATGCGTCAAAGTTCGCAGTTGGTGCCTCGCCGTTGTCTGGGCAGTAAAGCACTTCAGATGCTACCTTTACGGCCGCAAATTCAAGCTAGTCACAGACTGCCATCCTCTGAAATGGGTGATGAGTGTCAGGGACCCTAGCTCGCGACTCGCTAGATGGAATCTACACCTGCAGGAATACTGCTTTGAAGTTGAGCACAAGTCAGGAAAGACACATCTGAATGCTGATGCACTCAGCCGCACAGCTACCGTGGCAGCTATAGATGAGCTTGTCCCCGTAGTCGACCCCGCCGAATTACGCACAGAGCAGTGCAAAGATCCTGACCTGAAGCGAATAATCGAAAGCTTAGAGGGCGCACCGTCTCACCCCGAACAGCTAGGTTATTTCATTGGCAAAGACGGCACCCTGTGTCGGCGCACGAGGCCAACCAGGAAAGGGAGACCAGAGAAAACCGCTTGGGAGAGAGTCGTCATACCTCGGTCGTGGACAGAAAGGGTTCTTCGCGCGTTTCACGATGCGCCATGCGCCGGTCATTTTGGCGTAGCGAAGACACGCAGGCGTGTGGAGCGTTTATACTTTTGGAGTGGCATGCGACAGGATGTTAGAGACTACTGTGCGAAGTGTCATTCCTGTCTCGAAAGAAAAACACCCAAGGGACGAAGACCAGCTCCAATTCAGCCGTTCCCTGAGGTTTCGGCTCCCTTCGAGCGGACAGGTATGGACATAATGGGCCCATTGCCCACGACCACTTCCGGAAACAAGTACATTTTAGTATTTGTCGATCACCTTTCAAAATACGCGGAAGCGGTAGCACTCCCAGATCAGAAGGCAGACACGGTTGCAAGAGCATTTGTCGAACAGATCGTGCTCCGACATGGACCCCCGAGGCAACTCTTGACAGATCGGGGAACGAACTTCGTGTCGCAGCTAATGAGGAGAGTTTGCGAGCTGCTTAAGATCGCTAAGAAGCAGACAACACCGTACCATCCGGCTTGCAACGGCGCGGTGGAGCGACTGAACCAAACCGTGGCCGGGTTCCTGTCGCATTTTGTTTCGCGCGACCAGCGGGACTGGGACTTGTGGCTCCCGTATGCAATGTTTGCCTACAATTCCGCAGCACACGAGAGCACGGGCGAATCGCCATTCTTTCTTCTCTACGGCCGAGACCCGGACCAGCCTAGTGAAGTGCCAGAGGGCCCCCGTCGTGTCCCATACGCTTCACCGGACGACTATAAGGTTGAGCTAGAATCGCGCTTGCAAGTGGCGAGGGACATCGCAAAGGAGACCTTAAAGAGAGCGGCGAAGCGCAGGAAGGAGGTGCACGATCGCAGTACTAGAGACGCGCCGTTTGATGTGGGGGACAGCGTGTACATTGAAAACTGCCAAAGGCAGATTGGGCTAGCTCGTAAGTTCCAGACGAAGTGGAGAGGACCGTGCGAGGTTGTCGAGAAGCTTTCTCCGGTAAACTTCAGAGTCCGAGACGTCAACCGGCGCATGATAAGGATACACGCAAATCGCCTCAAGTCGGCACCGGTTCAGTATTCACGAAATGAGGAAAGGGAAAGCGCGGATTTTGATGGGGACAGAAGTGAAGCGGAGCGCGCAGATAGTTCGCAAGAAACGCCCTCTCCTGCATTTGTTCGGCAGGCGCCAGAGGTGACGGCCGGAATGCCACCGGATTTACTTCAAGCATTGCTAGAAGAAGAAGCGCGCGAGGTTGCCGCGCAGATAACGCCAGGAGAGGCTCCTGCCACGAGCCCTCGCGAGTCTCAAAGCAGACAAAGGGTCACAGACTTACTTGGTATGACTCATGAAGGCCGATATCCGCTGCGAAATCGGAAAGCTAAGTCGGACTAATGGCGTAAACAGAGCGGAGTTGTGAACTGGTTAGAATTGTGTAATGCCGCAGCTCATAACTTTGCTATGTGCTTATGTGTTAAGATATCGGAGTTGGTAGTTAAACCTTTCTGTCATTAAGTAACACCTTCAGAGGAGAGCATGCGGAGCGCATGCAGAACCTGCCCTACTTCCTTTCGTTATCTATATTTTTGTCTGCGCCGTGATCGTGCTAGAAGTGGGAGCTCCTTTGTAACTGTGGTAAATTTATTTCGTCCAGTTTGGACTAGAAAGGAGAGGCTTGGGTGCTCAGTTTCATGTTTATCTGTAAAAGAAGATCAGTGCTGCCCCTGGAGACGCCAGTTATGACAGCGGAGGCATATGGTGTTGTGCAGTGGTGTTGAGTGCAGCGAAAAGTGTTTTGTCGGACGCACTGTGCGAGGCGATTCAGAAAGACAAGGGGAGCTGCATGGACTCAAATGTTCGGAGAACATTCTTCTGGAGGGTGAGCGAGTGTGACGTTCCTTGTGTGTGCTACGAGGGTCCGCGTTCGACGGCGCGGCGTAGACGGAGCCCCCAGTGGCGGCGAAAGCACAACCGGACCCCCTTTCATGTTTCTACTGTATATGGCTGCAAGCAACTTGAGTGATATTGCTTTTGGGCCTGCCGCCGTGGACCGCACGGAGACGACCAGAACCAAGGGGTTTAAGCACAACCGGATCCCCTTTCCATAGTGTCGGCACGAGTCGAACGCCGCCGCCGCCGCCGCAGCGGGGAGACGGGCGTTATCTTCCCCAATTGCCGTGGCCGTTCCAAGGGGGCCTCGTTTCGGCGGGCCTGGCCCCGTGGCAAGACGGCGGGCATCATCAATCAAGCCTCCCGAGCACATCCCAGGACAGGGGACCACTTTCCCGGCCTTTTAGTGACCTCGCGTTCCGGCCTTGAGGGGCGAGTGTCATTTGATGGAGGCCGGTGACCCGCGGGAACCGACAGCGGGCCAGAGCGCGCCTTACCACCGCCGACGCTATGCGCTACCTCGACGACAACCTTCTTTCCCTCGGACTCAACACGTGAGGGGGGCGAGACCATAAGTGCGGTGGTGTGTTTGTGCGCCCAAGTGAAAGCCCTAGCCCACCCCCCCCCCCCACTCCGGCGTGGGCGTCCTCACCCTAGGGAGTGTGGGGATAAGAGGATATAAAAATCGACAAGGAGTACCGAAGACGGCACGCACAGGACGACATCGTTCGCCAAGGGGGCCTTCAGCGCCGAAGCCCTACGGCGTGCAGCTTCTGCCAGCAACCGTTCGAGCTCAACTCCGGAGCCCCTCCATCGTCCCCATGAAGTCGTCGGCGCGTAAGCTCGGACGCCCCAGCCTCTGATGCATAATCATAATCATGTGTAATTATTGAATATATCTGTTTGTTTAAACTGAGCCATACGGTGTCTCTTTGCCTCTCCGTCCCGTGTGGACCTGCGCATTATGGGGGGGGGTCATCACAATGACATGCAAAGTATATTGTGACGCTATCACAAACAGGTTCCAGGTTCCAATAACGATAAGTTCAATATGTAAACGTTGAACATGGCATTGCGCAGAGGCTGCCTCTCCTAAAAGAGAAGAACGTGAGGGCACAGAAGAGGAAATGAATACAACTATATATAACAGTTTATGCAGTCATACATAAGTACAGGAGCATATGAAAGCCTTAAATTTTGAAGGGTCCATACTTCGGATATCAATGCCTATTTCATTTGCGGTATTTAATAATCCGGCAAATTATTCTCAAGCACTTGTTTGCCGTAATATGTCATCACGTCCTACATTTCCGTGCGGCGTGTATTGTAGGCGTGTACATTATGATTTAGGTAGCTGACTTCCGCTAACATAAATTATGTTTCTTTCTACTGAAGTAAAACTGCCTCGCAAGTCTACATGTGTAAAGGTCATTAATTTTTGTTATGTGGTACCTCTCGACGATAGCGTCAATTTGTTCAGTGTGGGATGCATTGCCAGTATATGCATAGCAGCCTTTGCTGCCTGACTTGTGTATTATTAAGGCTTATTCGCGTTGTTGTACCTTATATACTGAATGACCGTAATTAATATGCGAGGCAAAGAAAGCAGTGTGTAGTGGTATTTTCAGTGAAGTAGAAAAAAATGTCTATTGCGACTTAACAGATGCTCTGCATGGCATCCTGGGGACTGAGCCTGTGTGTTCATTCCATTGTAAGCTGCTGGAGAACATTACATCTAGAAATTTAATTGTGCTCGCGACCTCAATATCCATAGACTCAAACATTACCATCTCATGCTATGTGATTTATTTACTTTGAGTCGGCAAAAATTACAGCTTTAATTTTGTATCAGTTACCTGCAGGCAATTTTTTTGCCCAATTGGAAGCCTTCAAAGAAGTTAATTTGACATTTTTATTAATTCTGTCTAATTGTAGAACGATAAAAAATGCTTGTGTCATGTGCATACTTTGCAAATTTGGCTTGTTGATAAATACTGTATCATTAACAACGAAGTTGAAAACTAGCGGCCTGAGGATAATTCCCTGTACACCTAAGAATATTTCTTTGGTCCACGATTTCATTTCATTTATTGAGGTGTAACTGGGAACTGCGTCGCCGCTGCAGCGCAGGGAATTCTGGGACGCACATGGTCAGAAGCGAAACCTTGCGGTCAGAAACGGCTCGAGCCGCAGGTTCGCGTGATGCAGACGTCCATTCACAGCTCTGGACAGGAAACGAGAACGTGTGATGGGTGGTGCAAGCGTTGCTGCAGCTCGTTGTGTTTCGGCCGTATGCGACCCTGAAATTGCTTGCGCTGCAGCGGCGACAAGAATGGCATTTACCCAGATTACAAAACCTGATATGGATGTTACGGTGAGCTACAAGACTCTCAGTAAATGAGTAGCCCAAAAGTTATAGCTAAAAAGGTAACAAATAAATATTAGCTAATCACCCGGCAAGCAAGCGTGGCCATTTATGTGGACTAGAGGACCGCGGTTCTTCACGCCATGTTTTGTTCTGTCCCTAGCACGATGCGGGCGCTTGTATTTCGGCTGTTAATTTCGTGCGCCCGGCTGATATTGCGATCGTGTTCGAGGCCTTTCACTATAGCGTCCTCAGATTCCAGCTCCGAGTACGCGCTCAGACGCGCTAATACATGTATGTGGCGAACGAGATTGGCAAGGTGCTAGCTGAGCGCGTTACGAGAGCGTATACGGCATTGATTGCGTTCTGCGCAGAAGAAAGGCGGATATGCCTTCGGGAATACTTGACATGTCCTTCATTAAAAGCCCTCACGAGCACATTGCTCGAGGCATCTGTGCGGACATATATACATGTGGCCACACAGTTGTCGCTTATACGGCACCCGATCTAGACGTGTGCTGATTCGGTCGTTGCCGGCCACCGTACAGCTTGATGCTCGGGCCTTCTGCCCCAAATGCTTAAAATAGCTGAGAACAACCGTACGCATGCATCTCCTCACATAAAAAAAAAGAAATTACAGCGCGGATCATCATGCATACACACGCGGTACGTGAGGCGCCGACACGCAAGTACGAATTGTAGCGCCTTTCATTCGATGCAAGTCCTCTGCGGTAAAGCTGTAGCATTACAAATACGCTACGCAGCTAAATTTGTACAGTACACCCGCTTGTTCAAGATTAGCGTTCATTCAGCTGATCGCTTTTGTCGAGATTATGCGTGCATGAATTCCTTCCCGGCAGCAAAAGCCGGCGGCCGACAGACTACAGTTGAACGGAACATAATAATAATAATTGGTTTTCGGGCAAAGGAAATGGCGCAGTATCTGTCTCATATATCGTTGGACACCTGAACCGCGCCGTAAGGGAAGGGATAAGGGAGGGAGTGAAAGAAGAAAGGAAGAATGAGGTGCCGTAGTGGAGGGCTCCGGAATGATTTCGACCACCTGGGGATCTTTAACGTGCACTGACATCGCACAGCACACGGGCGCCTTAGCGTTTTTCCTCCATAAAAACGCAGCCGCCGCGGTCGGGTTCGAACCCGGGAACTCCGGATCAGTAGTCGAGCGCCCTAACCACTATGCCACCGCGGCGGGGCGAACGGAACATCTCCCGATTCTTTTCTGAGTACAGCCCCCAGGAGTCCACGAGCGTAGAAATCCCAACGACCAGAGAGCAGAGTATCACCATGCAAGGTCTGTCGTCTGCGGTCATGCGTCAGTAACACTTACTGCGTAGTAAAAACACGCGATAGTCAGAGGGTACGGCGTGTCGTTTGATGAGCCACGCAAGGGCAGTCTTTTTCCCTCCGATGCGGTGTCGACTGAAAGACGTTAGATTGAATTGCTGGTCGCATGCTTTTGAGCATTTCTCAAAGCTTACACAGCACACTGTGCACCGAAGGCACACGCTAGCGTTGTCGTCGCCGATGTGTACGGGTGCGAGCACGATCAGCTGTTTGTTCCGCAGTCTGCGGCAGCCCTCAATAACTTCAGGTCGCTGTTTTAGATCTCAGGCAGCCTATTAATTTCTGCCGTACGCGTACGTAGCAACGAGACGCAGCAGAACGCGAAGCTACGGAGAGCATATGCCCTCCGTGATCCGTGTGTTTGCCGCCGTGATTGCCGCCAGCATAGAGAAAGGAAAGAACTCCATGGACGGCAGGTTGGTTCTGGTGGCCGACAGCCATGATGCGCTTTCATGTCAGGAGCGAACTTTCTGCCAGCCAGTGGGCTACCCATATCGAAAGCGTTACGACAAGGCCGCCGAGACTAGCGTTGCAAACAATATTCTTTGAAAGGTAAAGCTTCGTTAAATCAGCTGTTCTGATATTTTTTCCCCCGCTCAGTTAGCCGAAAATGTTGTAAAGCGCTTCAGTTGAAGCAGACGAAACGGCCGGAACGGCATATTCAAAGGGCCCGCGCTTCTTGCAACTGCTCTCCTCGACCAGGCGCTGCCTCGACGGTCTCGTCGTGACGCTTTCCGCTACCGAAAACAGATGGCGCCACGGCCGCCCTTCAGCCAAAAAGCGTCGATTACGGGTGTTGGTTGCCGATATCTACGTAGACGATTATGTTTTCGCATCATGCACGGCTCAACTAAGTAAGTAACATTGTCAAAATAACTACGATACAAAAGTTACCATAATACGCAAGCTCTGTGTGCAGTTTCACGGCAAATGAGCTAGCGGTTGAGGCAGGAAATTTTTTAAAATCTTCACGATAAAAACGCACAACACCGTATAGAGTTTTATGTGCGCCGAGTCGTACAGCTACACTGCAACAGATTTGTTTTTAAATATGTGTTTCTTCTACAGCACATTTAGAGAAGACTGTCATGAAAATCTCAATTGAACCAAGTGCATATGTTTACGTAAATTCTGTGAGCACAATGTGCACGCGCAACCTTTGCAGAACACAGCATCACTCGAAGCCATGTGTAACAAGGGACGTCTTGGGATAGCGCTGCTGAACACACATGAGCTATTTCACTCATGCGTATTCATCACATGCAGGGCACATCCAACCTAGCTCACTTTCCCCCTAGTTCCAAGCACGGTCACCTATTTTCTCCTGGATATAGTCTAACGAGTGTGACCAACATAATGGGAAAAGTCTTGGTCTTTGCACTGCATTGGTTGTTTAATATCTTCAATTGTCACAGCAATGCATTAACACCACAAATGCATTTGGTCAGAAACATTTATTACGGCTCTCTGGACCAACATAAGCAACCACTGAACACATATGGAGCGTATTGCTACGGTAGCAGTGTGCCAATAAAAACACCGGCACCCCACACTGATACCAGAACAAATGTTTCAGATAAAAAAGTGCTTTGTGTCAATGTTAATTCCTAGCTGTCGTCTGCAGATATTACGGTTCCACAAAAAAGTTTGTTCATAAGACTGGCCTGCACAGGTTACATAATTTGAAGAGCAAAATTTTCTACCATCTGCAAACACAGGATGTCCTGCTGCTGACGCAGTTTAAAAATTTAGACCATGTATACTTCATGCAGACAGGACATAAATTAGCACTAAAACTAAATATGCAGTGTGCAATCAACCTATGAAACCAAATGATAGTGCAGAGTGAAAAACATCTACAAAGAAAATCACAAAAAGCATGCACATAAATGCATTACTCGATATGAAAATAGGGGGGGGGGGGGGGGGGGGACACATTCTGCGCTTTGAGAGAATAAATTTTGCTACCACCTGTACACACAAGATTCTCTGCTACTAGTGCAAGAGACAGAAATCAAGCAGGGGTATACACAGAAAGGAAATGAATTACCACTGGAATAAAATATGTGAAAACGCAAATACATGTGCAAAGCAATAAAGTGCACGCGCCTGGTTATATTCTCCTTATTTGCTCGAAATGCTTCACAAGATTGTTAAAGAAAGCCAAACACTTGTTCACTGGCTGTGGTGGTGCAGAGGCTGGAGAATTTAGCTGCTTAGCATGAGTTGCAAGTATTATTTCACCTTTAGCATTCACATTTCATTGGGAACAAGAAGCAAAAATGTCCGAGTGCTGAGCGCCAGTGTTAAGGAGCCCAGGTGGATGTCATCAGTTTGTGACAGGTGTTCAGTGTGGCATCTCCTGTAGCTACAACACAGCTTCAGGACATGAACTCCACAAAAAAGTCGCCATTAATAATATCAGATTACACATCTGCACATAGATCAATTCTTGCGTGATCACAATAAGTCATGGTAGAGAGTGGGCAGGCAGGTGAGTTTTTTTGGCAACACAAATTGAAGACTAAGACAAATCACCTGGTCCAAACGCTGTCAAAAGCATTGAGGCTTTCCTCGCTAGTTCATTTTGTGGTGACCACAGTCATGCCACGCTAGCTTGAAAGAATGGACGAGGGTTCTTCAAGCATTCTCTAGCACAGCATGCAAGAGAGCACACAAACACATGAAGAAAACAGTATATCTGTGATGCAATAGCAACATATGCAAATTACATATACGATACCCATCTTCCGATCTCAATGAAGAACCTGAATTTGAAGACAGACAGATGATAAATTTATTTGAAAACTCTTACTATATAATCAGCCTGGAGATTTACGCAAAATACAAGGTTGCAATGTAGAATTCTTTAACTGCAAGTAATGGTAAAGATGTTGGTCTGATAGTTTTATTTATTTATTTATTTATTTATTTATTTATTTATTTATTTATTTATTTATTTAAATACCCTAAAGGCCCAAGTGGGCATTACATAGGGGGGGAGGGCATGAAAACAACACAATACAGATTATTGGCACACAGTAGTTAACAAATACAAAGAATAACTATATATACAAATTGCAAGTACACATCACTGCAGTCGCTGAAAGATACATAGGTTCAGCGTATAAGACTTAATGCTTCAACAATACTGAAAATATCACGGTGAATTTTGTAGGCCAAGGTGCGATGAAAGTTTTGTTTGGAAATGTGATAACTCAGTTTCAGAAACTATGTCAGCCGGTAACGAGTTCCACTCTGCCATAGATAATAGTAAGGGTGATGTTTGATATTTCAGTGTTCGTGCGAAGATGGGTTGCACTTTGTGGGAATGATCAGACCGGGATGAAACATGATGGGCAGGGGCGATGCGATCAGCTGTGAACGGGGAGCCATCGTAGTACAAGGAATGAAAAAACGATAAACGAGAGAACTTGCGTCGAGTGATAAGGTCGGGAATACTGATAGTTTGCTTCAATAATGACACACTTTCATACGGTGAGTATGAAGAAAGGATGAACCTCACAGCTATATTTAGCACAGACTCAAGACGGTTAATTAATGAAACGCTACTTGGACTCCATATTAAAGATGCATATTCTAAAGCTGACCTTATGAGTGTAGTATACGCGCGAAGCTTTGTCTCGGGGTTGGCAAGATATAGACGACGTTTGATGAGTCCCAGTTTCTTAAATGCTTTGTTTGTGATGTGATTTATGTGGGTGTTCCAGCTTAAATCAGCACTGAGATAAACACCTAGGTACTTAAAACAATCCGTTCTTTCAACTGTATTCTCATTAATTGTGTAGACATTAGAAGGTATATTAGTGCGCGTGGAAAAGTTCATCAACATTGTTTTTTTTATATTAATTTCCACCTGCCATAGCTGGCACCATTCATTTAGGCGCACTAAGTCAGTCTGTAGAATAACTGCATCAAGGGGGGGGGGGGGGGGGTGACTATCCTTCTATAGATTACGCAATCGTCGGCGAACAGTCGCACGTTAGATGATATGTTAGATGCTATGTCATTAATGTAAATTAAAAATAGTAATGGCCCTAAAACGGATCCCTGTGGGATTCCCGATATGACTCGTGAACTGCTCGATGAATACTCTTTCATTTTGACGCTTTGGGAGCGATTACTTAGGAATTCTCCGATCCAACGGGTGATATCGCGGTGCAGTTGTAGGTTGTTAATTTTCTTCATTAGTCTTATGTGGGGAACGCGATCGAAAGCTTTTGAAAAATCTATAAATATGGCATCAGTATATATTAATTCGTGTACCGATTCATGAAGATCTGTTAAGAGCTCAAATAGCTGTGTTTGACAGGACTTTTTTTGCCTAAAGCCATGCTGGTTAGCAATAAGCAAGTTATTGGCGTTTAGGTGGGCCATTATGTTTGAGTAGAGGATATGTTCAAGCAACTTGCAACAAATCGATGTTAGTGATATGGGGCGATAATTTTCCGGTGACGTGCTATCACCGGATTTAAAAACTGGGCTGACGTTTGCGGTTTTCCAGTCATCGGGAATGCATCCTGTATCTAAAGACTGCTGAAATATTAAAGTTAGTAAGGCAGCCGACACGTGCGCGGTAAGTTTAAGAAGTTTGGTATTGATACCGTCTGGACCAGGGCTACAATTAAGTGGAAGTCGCTCAATAGCTCGGACAACACCAGCTGCGCTAATGATGATTGGTTCTGATGGATGAAGCACTAACGGTTGTTGAGGTTCACGGTAATTAAAAGGCACTGATTCGGTTGTAAAGGTGTCTGTAAAATGCTTGTTGAATAGGTCAGGCATTGCCTCTGGAGGTGCCACACGTCCGTCCGCATCTTTCAATACTGGTATCTCATGGCTGCCGTTAGAGTTTATCACTTGCCAGAATTTTGCAGGGTTGGTTCTTAACAAGTCGGGTAAAGTGTGGTTAAAAAATTTGTTTTTAGCCTTCTTTATGGCGATTTTGGTCGTAGCAGATACGTCTTTGTACTGTTGCCAGGCGCTGTCAGAGTTGACTTCCTTAGCTCTGCGGTACACTTTTTTCTTTTTGTTTAGACACTTCTTAACATCTTTTGTGAACCAGGGGGAGTCAGTTCTTGTTTTGATGTGTAATTTTGGGATGCAGGCATGCTCGATTTCCTTCAACTTATCGCGAAATAACAACCAATTTTCGTTTGCCGTGCGAGTTACAAAGGTGGTTTGAAAAATATGCGCAAAGTCTCTTAGCATGCGGTTTATTTTTTCATGATCGCATTTCGGGTAGTTTAGGATGCATTTGGTCGAAATATGCTTGGCAGGAACGAATATGGGTACTAAACTGTGGACGAATCTGTGATCGCTTATCTCTTCGAGTACGTAGGTGCGGGAATGAGTAGGAAGGTTTGTAAATAACAGATCTAGAACGTGATCACCTCGGGTGGGCTCCTGTACCAGCTGAGTTAAATGAAACGCTGTCATTGTATCAAGCAGGCGGGAACATTCATGGCGATTCGATAATCACAAAGGGAACAAGGAAGGGAAACCATCAGGGCGCAAGATACCTCAGGTTTTCCCTCCCTTGAACACTTTGTGATTTAACTGAGCAAGATTCATTAAGATTTTCGATAAACAATTGCTATCAAGCTTTTACTATCGTGCATCCTCAATCGCTGTCCCTATCAATCATTTCCCACTCCGTATCTAGCGCGAGCAAAGCAGGGCTTTATACAAGGTATGAGTAATGGTACACGTATTCGCACCACGGTGTTCCGTACTGAACTATCAGCACATAGATTTCGTCCTCATCGTCATCAACCTGACTACACCCACCGCAGTGCAGAGTCCTTTCCCATGTCTTCCCAGTTAACCCTGTCTTTTTTCCAGCAGCGCCCCCTGTATCCCAGCAAACTTCTTATTCTCATCCGGCCACCTAACTTTCAGCCGCGCCCTGCTACACTTGCCTCCTCTCGGAATCCACTCCGTTACCCTTAAGGACCAGCGGTTATCATGCCTTCGCTTTACATGCCCTGCCCAAGCACATTTCTTCCTCTCAATTTCGACTACGATATGATTAACCTGAGTTTGTTCCCTCTTCCACTCAGCCCGCTTCCGGTCTCTTAACGACACACATGTCATTTTCTTTCCATAGCTCGCTGCGTTGCCCTTAGCTTAAGCTGAACCCTTTTCGTTAGCCTCCACGTTTATGTCCCATAGGTGAGTACCGGTAAGATACAGCTGTTGTACACATTTCTCTTGAGGGATATCGGTAAACTCCCATTCATGGCCAGAGAGAACAAGCTCAATGCGCTCCACACCATTCTTATCCTTCTAGTTATCTCCCTCTCATGATCCGGATCAGCGGTCACTACCTGCCCTAAGTAGACAAATTTTTTTACTACTTCCACCACCTCGCTAACAATTGTGAACTGCTGTTCCCCTGCAAGACTGTTGAACATTCCTTTAGTTTTCTGCATGTTTATTTTCAGACCCACCGTTCTGCTCTGCCTGTCCAACTCATTGATCATTCTTTGCAGCTCATCTGCTGAGTCACTTAGCAGGCAATGTGTCCAGCGAATCGCAGATTACTTAGGTATTCTCCATTAACTCTTATCCCCAAGTCTTCCCAATCCAGGCCTCGGAATCACTCCTATAAACATGCGGTGAATAGCATTGGCGATATCGTGTCTCCCTGCCTGACGCCCTTCCTTTTGAACGAGAGCTGTAGCCAGTTTGCTCGATAAGTTCTCCCTCAAGTTTTCAGAGGTATGGAAATGCGCGCCTGTAGCAGAACATTTCTTTTTTTATGTGGGTTTAACTGCCCAAAGAAACTCATGCTATGAGGGACGCCGTAGTGGAGAGCTGCGGAAATTTCGATCACCTGGGGTTCTTTTACGTGCACTGACATCGCACAGTACATGGGCCACAGCACAGCCGAGCGCCTTAACCACTGAGACACTGCGGCGGGCGAGGGAAGAAATCTGATCATTTCTGCAGCGCAACTTCTTACTTCTGTCTTCATTTCGAGCGTTGCAGCTTTCCTTGTGAAAAACGACTAAAGTCATCCCAATTCCAGGGCAAGTCTGTGGCACGTATATACAATGCTCTTTCATTGTTAAGCAGCGGGCAGACGAAAGAAAGAATGCGCAACACAGCGCTTGTGGTGAGTGTTCTTTCGTCTGCTCTGTCTCCAACAGTGAATTAGCGCGAACTTGCCAAAATCGCAGCCTTAACAGTGCTATTGGCCCACGGCACCTCGCGACTAGGTGTACGCGACGCGCAACGCACCTATATTAATGCGAAGTTGGTGCACCGCTCTCTTGACGCACTTGCATTGCTTAAACGGACTGTTCTCTGTTGGACAGGTACTGCTGCGCGTGCTTCCGGAGACCAGAGACATGGAGGACGTCATTTCGCTACGCTCTCATCTCGTAAGCGTCGTGCGAGCGACAAGCCTACTGCCTTTGGCTTGTGAAGTCTTCCGCCTCACTGGAGACATGGGGCTGAGCAAAGAGAGAGCGCTTGGCAAGTATTTTCGTTTACAGCGAAATCTCTTATACGTTGCCCTCCCCGACGCCGGGAGAACACAAAGCATAAACATTCGGTCACGTGACAGGTCATGTGACCAGTCAAGTTTCGTAATGTATCAAGAGCTGCCCACTCATAGATGAGGGCAAAAATGTATGAGAGGCCGCTACGTCTCCTTATTTGAAGCCGGGCGTGGGGGCGCTCCATCACCAGTTGGCAGCAGACGATCTCGCGTCGACAGACGCACCGATGATGCCGACGACGACGCTGCGCCGCTGGCCAAGTTTCCGAGAAAAGGCGGGAACACATGTCCGGCGAGCGCTCCGAATCTGGTCCGGCCCGCCGCGTCCAGCGAAGGTCCGGCGAGCCGCTCCGGCGGGCAGCAGCAGCCATTACGAGCGCGGAGAGCGCCAACGTCACGATGACGTAGAGGTGCTCTTCTGGAGGCAGGCCGGCCTTCCAGCCCGGATGCCGGCCGCGAGCGCTTGAAAAAATGCGCTAGTGTTGTTTGTTCTGCTTCATAACACGCCCTGGGATAGAGGAATGTCAGAAATAGGTCATTTTTGACGATCGTTGGTTAATACCGATGCTGGTGGACGTGATAATTGCGGTACAAGCCGATTTCCTATAGCCGCTTTGCTGTTGCTGCTCGCCTAGCGTCTGCTGGCTCCTCTGCTGAAGGCGGCGTGGAAATTATGAGACGGGATTAACAATAAAGCGGAGATTATAGTAATACCTTGATAATAGAGCGCTGGCCATTTCCCATACGCCCTCAGCTGCAGCATCGATGCGAAACTGGCTAGGCTTATCGACGACCAGGGCAGCCAGGCAGCAGACAAGTTCGTCGCCTGCGGGCGGCGTCGTTGTCAAAAGCTCGGCTCTTGCGCAGGGCATGCTGCCGTTGGTGGAATATAGCAGGCAGTTTCTATGATTTCTTTCCTCCATGACTGCAATACAAGCAAATTTCGTGCCACAACAGCTTTGCAGCGGCCGCTGCCCGCCGCGGCGGTGCGGCTCGCCGAGCGTTCGCTAGCTCCGCTGATGAAGCCGAACTTATTTTAATTTTATTATAAGATAATGCGATGAACAGCTAAAGCAATGTGAAGAGTACAATAAGGCTTTTCTTATAGCACAGGTGACTCCCGAAGCGCAGTCCGCTGCGGCTTCGGTGCGAAACAGGCTATAGGCCTAGCGACGACCAGGGCCGCCAGGCAGCGGCACCGTTCGTTGCTCGACGGCCCCCCGGGTGGCTGCTTTGCCGAAACCTCGCTACTTGCGCAGGCATGCTTTGTCCCTGCCCGAATAGAGCAGTCTTTCTCATAGCTGGGCTGTTTTGTCGTTTCTGGGCGGATGTGAACCGAGACACTGCTGTGCGATGGCAGGATGACACCGGCTGTGGGCCGAGCTTGAGAAAAGCGACGCGCCAGTGCTCACCGTTCCGTGTGTCCCTGCTAGTAGTGGGGCGACAGTTGGCAAGCGGCGACCGGAGCGGCGCGCCGGACATGCTGCCGGACATGTGTTCCCTGCTTAACTCTGGAAAAACAACACAATACTTCCGGCAGACGTTTGGTCATGCAGCTCGTATAGCGAAGGCCTCCCTAAGCTTTCCTTCCTCCATGTGCCCACTTGGCCACCGCCATTCAGGTAGCCGTTTACCCGTTTCGATCTTTTCTGTAGCCCAGGATGCCACAAGGTCGCTATGTCTTATGCGTTACCAAAACACAGACAGCAGAACAGCGGCAGCTTTCGCTGAGTTTTGTCCGTTGCTCAGCAAAGCACAAAACTTTGGCAAGAGCGCAGTGGAAGGCGAAGTTAGCATATTTGCGAATATTCTTGTGTGTACGTGGAAGAATATCCATCTTAAAGACCATGAACATCGAATTCGCCATTCGGAGAGAAGTGAAGAAAACTCACACTCTTCACCGTCAATCTGGACAAAAGAGCGCAAATAATGCGTTGCTGACAAAACAGGCGCTGCGCCACAACGTCCGCCCAAGCGGATTACAACCAAATTTATTGAGAACAAAAACATGAAACAATGGTTACAAAAAACCAGCCAGTGTTACAAAAAACAATTTCGGTTGCTGTAGCAACAGATACCCTCAATGCCCCTGCCATGTTCCGTGTTTTGTCTTAGAAGCTTACGAAGGCCTCCAAGTTCTTTAGTGACTCAGGGACAGAAACACAAACACTACAAGCACCTGCGAGCGCGGAGAATATAACGTGCGAGGGAGGCCGCGAAATCTGCTAGAGCGCAGCAGTGGACGCAGGCCAAAGAAAGACAATGTACGCGTTAAATTTCTCCCTCATCGCTAACTTTTGAGCGGCCGCTGAACAAATGACCAAAGCGGCGGACAGAGCTGTGATGCAGCGGAGGATGTTAAAAAACTCGGACAAGCCACCATTGGAGGCTGAACCTGGCGTGGTATAAATGAGTGAGGGAACAAACGTGGGTTGATGTCAACCTAGTCGAAATCAACAGGTAAAAATGGTGTTGGGCAGGGCATGTGGTGTGAAGGCAAGATAATCGCTGGCCCTTAAGGGTAACGGAGTGGATTCCAAGAGAACGCAAGCGTAGCAAGGGGCGGCAGAAGGTTAGGTGGGCGGATGAGATTTAGAAATCTGCGGGCATACGGTGGGCGCAGCTGGCAAAGGACAGGGTTAAGTGAAGAGACAAGGGAGAGGCATTTGTCCTGCAGTGGCCATGGTCAGGCTGGTAATGATGATGATAATACAAAGGGGCATTTACTCATGTACCAGTTAGCGTACACAAAGTGCGACATTAACAACAATAGCTTTGAAAAAAAACTAATTTCGCACGCGGCGAAGAACAAGGAAACATAATATTTATCATATTTGTCAAAATTTCCTTTCTCAATTTCCTCCTTTTAGTGCTTCTTTCATGTTGTGTCAGATCCCTACATTTGGCATTGTATAACGATGGTCCACTCTATGATTCCCCACTCCTGACTGCGCCTTTTTTGGCTTTATGTACTGTACAAATAAAAATGAATGCAAAAACACCGTTCGAGAGATACTTTACCCACTTATGGATGCATAGTATCCGCGCGAGATGACGAAAAAGAGACTTCTTGAAAGCGTTCCACTGAGCTATTCAGGCTATTGGGACGCGCAGAGTGCCTTTCTTTATGATGCCTTCACTCCTGCGTCTGACCAGGCTCAATCGCCTCCCTCTCAGGCTCTATTCTCCGCACTCGCAGCAGATTGTAGAGTCCGCCTCGCACTCTTCGCCCGCCTGAAAAACTTGGGGACTTCGTAACCACATTCTTAAAGGAGAAAATACGATAGCATTTCGAAGTTGACCCACCAAAAAAAAATTCCAAAGAATCTCAGAGATGTTGGAAGTAGGCCCAACCCAGAAAATGTATTAAGGTGAATTATTTGGGATTAACGGGTGGGTTAAGGCGGATTAATGGGTTATCGTCATCATCAACCTCGCTGCACCCACTGCAGTGCAAAGGCATCTCCCATGTCTCTCCAATTATCCCTGTCTGCTAACTTCTTAGTCTCACCCACCCAACTAACTTTCTGCCCCTCCCCACCCCTCCCCCCTGCTGCACTTGCTTCCTCTTGGAATCCACTCCGTTACCCTTAACGACCAGCGATTATCTTGCCTACGCATTACATGCTCTGTCCAAGCCTATTTCTTCCTCTTGATTTCGAATAGGATGTCATTAACACGTGCTTGTTCCCTCACCCACTCTGCCCGCTTCCGGTCTCTTAACGTTACACCTGTCATTTTTATTTCCATTGCTCGCTGCGTAGTGCTTAACTTGGTCTGAACCCTTTTCGTTAGCCTCCACGTTTCTACCCCGCAGGTGAGTACCGGTAAGATACTGCTGTTGTGTGCTTTTCGCTTGAGGTGTATTGGTAAACTGCCATCCTTGTATATACGTCCTTGTGTTCTCGCTAGCACGCCGTTTTTCAGGCTCGACCCCATTCTTATTCTTCTAGTTATTTCCCTCTCATGATCCGGATCAGCGGCTACTGCCTGCCCTAAGTAGACGTATTCCGTCACAACTTCCAGCGCTTCGCTACCAATTGTGAACTGCTGTTCCCTTGCGAGACTGTTGAACATTAGTTTGGTTTTCTGCGTGCTAAGTTCTGGACTAACCGTTCACCTCTGCTTCTTTCTGCTTCGTACAAGGAAAACCGCTATATTTTTACATTGGTCGCCTTGGTAACGCGATATGCTGACGCTATACTTTTACCTACGATCGACTCGGCCAATGTCGCAGAATTGCTTCTTGAAATGTTTTCACGGGTTGCATTTCCATGGGAGGCCCTGCAGCATGTGTTATGGAGCCTCAGGCTTTTAATCGTCGTTAATGAGAGAAGTTAATGAAATGCTCGCGATCAAGCACCTATCTTCAACACCATACCATCTTATGTGCAATGGCCTAGTGGGCCGATTTTACGGGACATTGAAGAACATGCTCCGTAAGTTGACTGAAGAGCAGCCCAAACCTTGTGACCGGTACGTCACGCCCTTGCTCTTCGCGTACCCGGAGGCACCGCAGACTAGCTTGGGCTTTTCCCCGTTTGATCTGAGTGTCTTAGCAAGCCAGTGTCATAAGTGAATCGCAATTTGCTTAGCTATTTTCTATTAGCTGTTATGCCCAACTGTTCTTAATCCATGCCTGGGAACGCCTCCTCTAAACAGGCGGTGAATAGCATTGGCGAGATCGTGTCTCCTTGCCTGACGCCCCTCCTTATTGGAATTTTATCGCTGACTTTATGGCGGACTATGGTAGCTGTGCAGTCGCTTTATATATCTTCCGGTATTTTCACATAAGGCTCTCCTACACCCTGATTCCGCAATGCCTGCATTGTTTCCACTACGTCAAATGCTTTCTCGTAATCAACGAAGGTTATATGTAGGGACCGGTTATATTCTTCGTATTTTTCTGTAACCTGATTTATAGTCTGAATATGGTCTATTGTCGAGTATCCGTTACTAAAGCCTGCCTGATCACTTGGTTGATTAAAGTCTACGGTTCTTCTGAATATATTACCGTCTACCTGAGTAAATACCTTATAGGCAACGGACGGTATGCTGATCGAACCGTAATTTTCCAAATCCTTGAGGTCTCCTTTGTTAAAGACTAAGATAATGTTAGCGTTCTTCCAAGCTCCTGGTGCGCTTGAGGTCGTGAGGCATTCCGTATACAGAATGGCTAGTTTTTCTAGCGTAATCTGCCCTCAGTCCCTCTACAGATCTGCTGTTACTTGATCCTCACCAGCTGCTTTCCCCCTTTGCATTGCTCCTAAGGCTTCCTTTACTTCCTCTTTCGTTACTGGCGGGATGTCCCATTGCTGGGCGCTACCGCCTCTCTCATTAACGTCCTGATTGCATTCGCTGCTGTATAGATTAGTGTAGAGTGATTCGGCTACTTTACCTATCATCCATATTTCTATGGCATTGACCTCTTTGCCTCATAATGCATACATCTGGCTTTTATTTATGCCTAGATTGCTCTTCGCCGCTTTTAGGTAACCTCCGTTCTTAGAGCATACTCGATTCTGTCCATATTACACTTCCCAATGTCGGCTGCCCTGAGCTTATTTATAAACATTGATAGCTGTTCTGTCTGTGGGGTTAGACGCATTCATGCTTTGGCGTTTCTTAATCAGATCTTTCATTTCCTGAAATAGCTATGAATAAATAGATGCGGGATGAATATAATCCCAAATGAAAATTCATTCCAAAGGACTCGAACGCTGTAGTCCTCAGATTTTCACATTTGGATGCGCTGATGACGTCACGACCCTCTCTAGCAATCAGGGAGATTCATTGCGGAGAAACCCGGTGCTTTTTGCAAGATGACAAGCTAAATGCCATTGCATTAAAGCCCCCAGAGGGTAGAGCCCTTAGAACAAGCGCCGATTAGCTGCTGCAGTCCGGCCTACCCAGTCGTCCAGCTCAAGCTGGAAAGAGCGGCTTCCCATTGGAAAGGCAGGGGTCGTGTATGGGAGGCTTGGCGTGGGGCTCGGGACATTCCCACGTGTCATCATAAAGGTATGGGTCAACTCCGCCGGTAGGGCATCACTCTGGGTATCTGTTCGTGCTTGACCGAAAATCTAGGGAAGGAGTTTTTTGGGAGCTGGCGCGATTAGGCTGCTTCATCGCGGCTTAGTATCGCGTATGGTAAAGGCGGTGTTCCTAGGCGCAGCACGTGTTGCACTGCTCTTTTTTTATTTTATGAGCTCTGTGTTGTCGAAGCAATGAAGGCGGCATGAGGGAGGGAAGCCGAGGACAGCTCCATTCTATTTTCATGCTCAGTAAAAATGGAATCTACGCCTCTTTCTTTGGCCGGCAAAAGAGACGCTCATTGGTGAGAAAACAGGGAATTAAAAATTTTCCGTCATTCGACTCAAACTCGCGGCGTGAATCCCGAAAGGAACTTCGTGATCAAGAGCATAAAATACTGATCTAGCTGGTTCCTAATGCACAGAAGGTGCAATCAGCGGACGCAAGACAAGACCGAAGGACACACACACTGTTGCGTCGCAAGCTTCTGCTGACCTTTGGGCCGGCGAGCTCTGGCAACTGTTTGTGCCGCGAACGCTCCGGCCTACCCTCGGCGCCACAGGGTGCCGAACTCGTCGAAGACGCGGGGCTCATGTTCCACCCCAGACGCACCCCTCTCGGACTTGACATGTTTGTGAGCGTCGTGAAGCGTGGCTGTTCCCCACTCCTCTCGCGTTGGAACTCGGGTCGGTCTGGATTCGGCCACCAAGAACGCTTCCTTCCTAAAGACCGCGGCTTGGTCACGTGAAACAACCGGTAAATGTTGGTTTCTTCATCAAAATAAATCAGTTGAAAGTCCAGCGGCGTTGTGTGTGTGTGTGGGGGGGGGGGGGGGGATTTCACCATCGATCCCAGATTGAGAGGCACGTGGTATCGGAGCTTAATGCACGAAACGTTTGAACCCCAAGTGCTGTGCGACTCGATATAAGCAACTCCACGGCAGCTGTGCAATTGGTTTACCGGAAAAATCGGGAGCGATTTCCTTGCAAAGTTTTGCTTTTCTGAATATTTCGAAGACAACGGAGCGGGTGCATGAAGGTAGCGAATAGAGGAGCGACATACTGTAGAAATTATACACCCTCTAAATCGTGAGAGGATTTCTTTCAGTCACTGGCCACAAGAATTCGGGTTTCCAAGTGCGTTCGCACACAGAGCACCACCTTGGCATCGGGCGGCCTCGACTTCCGCTGCTGGCCGCTTAACTATCGTTTCTTTTTTTTTTCACATGGGTATACAAGCCATGGGCCGCCCTGGTGCTCGGATCTCCAAGGTGCGTGGCTTGGGACAAGTAGCCTTCGAATCCCGCCACTGTGGGCTTGAACAGCCACTCCGAAAAAGTGGTCACAAACGGGTTAGTTGTTTGACGAATCTGTGGTCTGTCAACACAACGGTTCGGTCCAAGATGCTTTTCCCAAGCATCTCACCCTATAGAAGAGCCGAGCACCGGGCCGGGGAAACCTTCTACCCATTAGAAAACCGGTGGGTACCCGGCGGCACTGGCGATCGAACCCAGCACCTCCCGAATAAGATGCGGGTGCTCCACCACAACGCCACCGCATCGGTTCATCACTGCCTTTGGGATCGAACTCGCACACCACTGACTTGAGCCATACGATAGAATTTTTTCACGATATGCTCTACTTAGGGTGACAGCGAGGCTTACTATCGCGAACCAGGCTTAATCAAGCGACCTTAATAAGAGGTCCCGTTGCAGGATCTCTTTCTGTAAAAATATTTTGCATCCAATTTATGCTTGACTTCCTCGGTTCCTTCCTTTGTTCGCAACACAGGGCAGGAAAAACGCACAGACAGAAAGAGCGTTACGAATTTATTTTCATTCCCGCGCAATAAAAAATCGCTTTACAGTTCGCACTCTGAATGGGTTTTTAATGCGACAGCATTAGATGACTCATCAACCACAAAACTCGGTGCCGCCCAAGAAATGGCGTCTTGAAACTTACGACGAATAAGAGGTTGGATTAAATAGGGGGGGAATTAAGTTCGACTGATATGTATGATTGAAGAGATTACGTCAGATTAAAACATATTAGTGGACTTACTATTCTTCCACCATGAACACTTCAGTCGTGTACCGAGGCGCAACCAGAATCAATCAGGAACGCATCTTTGAGCGCAACTCAGAGCTTCGAAAGTTGCGGTTCGGTGGCCGACACCCGTAACCTATACATGGAAAACAGAAGTAGATTACGCACACAACTTTAATGCAACTCCAGATGAGCCATCAATGTTCTAGCAACGCCAGCAAGTAAATTCCTGTAACTTTTTCGTGCTTTGTTTTTTTTTTAATGTGAACGCATTATATGGTTATGTCGCTACAGCAAAAAGTGTCCACAAATTTTGTCCGCATGATTATATTGTTCTGTGAAGAAAAATGTGAAAAAGTTTGTGTTAGGTAGTGCGTGCGCGAATCTTGAAATGGGAAAAGTTTGCTTGATGTTAATTGTAATAGGTTAATTCATTAAATTTAACTAATGAAAATAAATTCTGTGTTTGAAGCAGGTTTTCTGTGAGTGATACGATGAAAAACGATGTAACTGCGTGAGAAGGCTTACTTAGTATAAAAATGAAATGGAAAAAATCAAAAATTACAATAAAATAAACTATAAAGGCAGAAATAAAAATAAAAACGTAAAAAAATTTGAAATATAAAAAAATAAAAGTAATATGTATATTGGAGAAAGAAAAAAGAGGAAAGGGAAATGCTTTCGCATTTCCACTCTTAAGCGGATTTAAGTGCTATCCTGTAATTTTGTCACCAGAATAGTCAAGCATGAGAAACGAACAAGGCATAAAGTGCACGTGAAAAAAGTAGTTCCGCTAATCCTGTGAAGAGAGAAAGTGACGCCACCTGTCGTCTGCATCCTGATCTCGCGTCCTCTCGCTTGCAGACTTCTTCTGCCTCGTGAACCCGGTCTACCCCTCGCTGGACGACGGCGAAAGGGCGGAGCTGCGGTCGTTCACCGATGACGTCATGCGAGATTTCACGAGGCGGCGCAGCGGGAGAGCAATCGGGGAACACAAGCTCCTCGTTATACACGCGTGCAAGCCGCGGGAGTAAGCGGCGCTCAGCGAAGAAAATGGAATCGTGGTGAGGCCGCTTCGTCAATTCCACACTCAGCGGCGCAGCATCGTGCACACGTTAAACGCATGCCATTGTAAAGGCATTTACTTGTTAAGAGCAGCTGCGGCATTCGGCAGCTGAGTTCAATTAATGTGGCGGTATTGAATCCCGGTTGCGACCGCCTTAGTTAGAAGAATGTGAACTTGAGGAGGAGGACTTCAGGAGAGGTCTGCCTGGTTGTCGGCCTGGCATGCTACTCCAGGTGAGGGTGAAAGAAGAGAAGAGTAGAGAAGAGGAAAAAAGAAAAAGAAAGGGTGAATGGTGAAATCAAGCACAATCGTCGTTCCTCCCGTGTACGTACAATAAACCAATGGAGCCGGCTGCCAGAATGTGTGGTCGCTGAAGACACCTTTCAGTCCTGCTGATCCAGCAGCTACGGGCTCCAGTGTGATAATTGTACCCCAGTGTGTTTTCTTTTTTTTTTTACGCTTAGCTTGGCGCTGGTGAGTTATCTGGGGTCACCTTCCGGCCACGTATCGTTTCTTTCCGACAGTTTTCCTCTCCTGCCTTGCCTCTTTACCTTGCCGATCGTGCAACTGTTTCGCATGTTCACATGTCACATTTTTGGTAAAATAACCCCCACTGTAATGCCCTCAGTGTTGAGCGTAGATACATGAATAAATGAAATGCGAAAATGCCCGTGCGTTCTGCGATGTCAGTGCATGTTAAATAGCCCTATGTGGTCTCAATTCAGCCGCAGCCCTCCAGCGCGATCTTCATTCTCAAAACCTACGCGCAGCTTGAGATAGTTAAACCCCACACAACAAAATACATCACTTTTTTCATAACCGCAAGCCGATACTGTTTTTTCTGCTCTTTTTCCGGGAAAAACACAGGGCAGCCGGAGGCTATCGCTATTGGTTGAAAGAGAAGAAACCCTTATATATCTTTTGCACTTCGTCGCAACTCGGAGACCTTTATCTCCTCGTATGTTATCCAGATTTTATATTTCTGCCCGCCCGTCCTGCCTTGCAGCTTCAATCTGAATCACTTTCCGTGGGCAGCTGCGTCTGATACATCACAAACATTACCCTGCTGTCTTGTCTTACGAAACTTCAGGCATTTGACTAAAGATAACAGAGATTGCAGTCGCTTGTTTCGCCGCAGTTCGATCCGTGCATGCAAGTCCAGCCTTCTTGAACATCACTTTTAATTGTGAGGCAAACGAAGAATGTTGCAAAAAATTATCGCTCCAATCAACGCTGTGAAGGTGGTTGGACAGCGAAGCTGTAAAACGACACCCGATTACCCATTGCGACGTCACTTGAAAATTCACACACGTGGCTCTACAGAGAGTGAAACCAGCGACAAGTGTACTTATATTACGCTTTATTACTTCACAACGACATTCAGGACTGCTTTATGATGAGTATGACATACACTGAGATTTTCAGTTCTATTTGTAATATGTTCTTTGCTAATGTTAAATCAGTGCATGAACCATGAATGGTGGTTGGCTGGGTTGCATTGGTGAAACGGTGCTCCCATTGTTCACATGCGTCTTATCATTCATCATGCAGTTTTGATGCTTATTTTGTTCTTTCTTAATGAAAGCGAGTACTGAGCTGTATGCTGTATGCCTGTTTTCAAAGGAGATTTACACTTTATATATTTTTATTTCTTTTATTTTTATTTCATTTTTATCCTTAATTCGTTCAATTTCTTCTCATTTAAAATTTTCATCTTCATGGCTTACTATTTTTTATTTATAATGTTTGTTTTTAATTTTTATTTGTTGTTTCTATCTATGCTGTTGGGTACTTTTCCACTCGGAGTAGCATTCAAATTTTAGCATGGCGTTTTTTGCTGACGACGCCGACGACACGCAACTTTCATTGGAAGGTAGACGCATACAGCTTCGGCGTAAAATGATGTTATTTTTATACTGATGGGAATGGTCTAAGTTTGCGATGCGTACTTGCTTTTAAAGTTTATCCTGTACTCACACCGAGTAGTTAAGACCACCATGAAAAGGCAGCGGGGCGATTTTGACAATAAATAGCAGAAGACTACAAGCGTCCCGAGAAGGGATCTCCAGACTGAGTGTTATGGTGCAACCCTCGAAAAATTAAGTTCCTACACAAGTTCGAGGTGAAAAATGCACCTGTTCAGAATATCTGGGTATGAGAGTTCAGCTGAAACTATGTGTGGTATCATCGCTGTGTCACACAAAACAGTGCCTCGGCTTACCCAGAATTTCCGGATGAGTTATTTCTTTTCGATGCTACGGAACTATTTTTGCGCATTAGTAATGGTATTAATTATGACAAAAAAGTTAAGCTTTAACCAGCCAAGTGTAACCGTGACCTGTGGAGCTTCTCTGAAAGGTACCGGCGGCCGCCTGTCTCCTCGTTACACTTATGTGCACACAGGATGTTCCAGTAAACTTCAGCCAGAGGCACTAAAAATTTCAGGGCACCTAAGACTACTTATATGTGTGATTGCCAAAGCAGTTATGTGTCACCGTGGGCTACTAGTTAACTATATTTGTTTGTTAGCTATGACTAGTTACTCAGTAGAACCAATGTCTGAAAGGCCTTTCCGGTGAAGGTCTTCATTTAAAAAGCAGTTAGGAAAAATCACAAGACATAGGCGTGCATGTAATGCGCCGCTTTAAACGAGCCACCTTTTGCTGCCGCGATGGCTCACTGGTTATGGCGCCCGACATCTGACCCGAAAGACGCGTGTTCGATCCCGGCCACGGTTGTTACATTACATAATCACCACCATCATCAGCCTGACTACGCCCACTGCAGGGCAAATGCCTCTCCCATGTCTCTCCAATTGCCAACTGCGCCCACCCTATGCCTGCTAACTCCTTATACTCATCCACCCGCCCAACTTTCTGCCACCCCTGGCTACGCTTGCCTTCTCTTGGAATAAACTCTGTTACGTCTAAGGAGCAGCGGTTATCTTGCCTTCGCGTTACATGCCCTGCCCAAGCCCATTTCTTACTCTTGATTTCGAATAAGATGTCATTCACCCGCGTCTGCTGCCATGCACTTTGCGATGTGAGTGCACGTTAAAGGTCCCCAGGTGGACAAAATTATTCCAAGCCCTCCACTACGGCGTCCCTCATATCATGATTCGATTTGGAACGTCAGATCCCATGAAACCAAACCGAGCCACTCGTCACATTCGGTTCAGTTGACGTCCCTTTCGGTGTGATGACATCACTTACGGTCCTGAAACCATGGTGAAGTCACAATGAACTGTGGCAGCCTCGGTTCAATACCAACTTCGGAAGAGATTTTATTCTTCTTTCCTGATGATGTAGGCGCTGCGTGACGTCATGAGGTTACGTGGGTCTTCGGTCAACTCTGGATTTTGGCCGATGAGCCACGCAAGGATTTCGCCTCAACGACGCTGAAGCATTAATTGTCGACCATCGCGTACATACATACAACACGAGTAGACTTTTCTTGCGCAGTAACACAAATAATTACCTTGCAATAATTATTAGCCCTTGAATTTAATTTTATGGTATCCATAATTAAATCTGTAATCATAAAATCTTTATTCTCTAAGCATCTCAACTCCACGCTGTGAACAGAGATCCGGAAACCTTGGAGAATAACTGTAGTTCTTGCCCAAACTCATGAGCTGCTCCGCCGGCCCGCACGTTTTTTGTGCTTTTTCTTTAAGCATGTCGACATTTGGCAGTCGTCTTTCCTGTATGCAGAGCAATGCGTCTTAAAGTCTGCACTTGAACTGTTCTGTGTGCGAGCAAAATTAATACGCCGGGGAACGCTCCGGAATAACAAACAAGACGACTTTCAAGTGCACGATGAATGCAGCTCGGCTGCGTTCTAAAGAAAAAAATTACGAGGGCACTGAAATCTGCTTCAGCGGAGACGTGCGAAATCGTCGCGTTTGTTGCTGATGCTGCGTAAGACTCGACACCACTTCGGCAATTTCCGGTTACGACATACTGAGACACTTTGTTATATCAGGTCTGGTTCATTATATCCAATTTTTGGTTACAGCATACTACGACACGAAGAACCGTTGCGCCACAATTTTAATACGAAAACTGGTTTTTCAGGAAAGGGCGCAGTAACTCGCATCTCGACATCTCAGTGGACACCTCAACCGCGCTTTAAGAGAAAATGTAGTCTCAGAAAGCATATAATTGAAGGGGTGTATGTCATTGGCTCGAACCCCAGTCGCAAGCTAGCCTCCAACTTGACTAAAACATGTAAGCTAAACATGTAGGCAAAGAGAAATATGATACCAGTCGAAATATTTTACGACGAACGGTCGGTCAAGATTTTGGTCAATGTATCCGAGAATACTGCTACGACTTTGAGGTCAACTAGTTTTTGCCATCGCTAGGACTGCGTCTGCATCTGCGACATCTGTTGCTCATACCAGTCTCGTCGCTTCGGCATATGCAGTTTTGCGCCGCGCGTCTCTGTCGCTATCCCTCTCTCCTGTTTGCATGTGGCGGCGATTGTGACTCAGCTCGGGGGTGACGTGATCAGCCTCTAAATTTTGCAAGTCACCTTTTCATGTGGCCTCACCACTCTGACACGTGACTTCCATTTTTAAGTCCTGTCATGTGAGTTTGGCTTTTTCATTTTTTATAATTAACTTAAATTAACTGTATTAATTAGTCTTAAATAACGATTGGACTATCATTCTGTATCGCGACTTAATATATCACTCTATTTTTCATTTTGTTAATTATGTTTACTTAACCACCTTTATTAGAATAAACTAATTACGACTCGACGTCATCATTATTCATTACGACACATTACACCACTCATTAATTGATTAATGAATTAAATTGCACTCATACACGATCACCAGTCTAAAGTGACGTCATCGTGCGGATAGGTTTTTTTTCGCATGACCTTGGCACTGAGCTACATATAATGATTTGGCGTTATAAAGCCAGCTCACGCGATGGTTTTGATTTTGCATTTTGGGAGTGAATTATAACTGCATTGGATGATGTACTACGGCGCCTCGGTGATCTAGAAAGGAAACAGGAACAAGTAGTAAAACGTAAGGCGCCACCTGAAATTATTGGAAAGCAAACTGGAACAATTCAGCTTACTGAAGCTTCGATAGGACTTTTAAGCTCTAAACACGATGAAATTCTGGAGTCACTTGGAGGCGATCTGGAGTCACTTGGAGCCATGGAAGGGTGTAGCTGAACATAGGTTCACTACAACTTCCCGCATTGCTTTCCTTTGTTTCATGACTGTTGGCTTCCTTCATATAGAAGTTAGCAAGTTTGTCATGGTTTCGCCACACACGTCTCCGTCTTTTTTCTTCGAAGAATAAGCTTCGAAGATTTCCCTGCTTAACTGATTGCTCCTCTAGTATAGATCCAATACTACAACAGCAATCAGCCACGCAGGGAAATCTTCGAAGCTTATTGCATCGCTAAAAACAAGGACACGTATGTGGCGAAACCATCCGTGGCTTTACAGGAAAATGAGATAGCCTTCCTCAGTAAGAGCCTTCCATCCGAAGTATAATCTTTGGTGTGTGTGTGTTCTTTTTTTTGGTTTCGTGCGTTTTTCACCTTATATATTTCACGTGTTTTTCTAATAAAATTTCGTTACTAGATAGCGCCCGTGTCGTTTTCTCTTTCCTTGGTCTGTTGTCCGTTTTGCGCTGGTCCACAAAACGAGTTACTTCCAACTTGCGCAACACAACGTACTGTTAAGATGAGGGCACTGACATCTGATTGTTGACAGCAGTATTGTCCTTAAATTAACCCATAAAAGTATACGACAGCTGTATCTTACCGTTACTCACGTATGGGTCAGAAACGTCAAGGCTGGCGAGAAGGGTTCAACATATGGACAGCGCAGCGAGCTATGGAAGGAAAAATGGTAGCTCATGCTGGTGATTTTTCGCCGGCAACGCCGACGCCAGATTTTCTGCATAACGGGGTCTTTAATCCTATTTTAAAACAAGAAAAGGAAAGGCGGCCTCACAGTGGGTGGATGCCTGGACCGCGCCGTGAATGTAACAAATAACGAGGCCGATCCAAGAAAGTACCCAAGTATCTTGACTTACTTATTACTAGCAATCTTTCCTGGAACATGCATGGTGAATATGTCACTAACAATGCTGTCCGAACTTTAGGCTATCTAAGACGCAACTTTATATGAGCACCCACCTCACTAAAACTTGCTCTGTACAAAACACTCGTCCACCGAAAACTAGAATATGCCTGCGTCATATGGGGTCGTGTTCATTCTAATTTCATCGCTTCCCTTGAAAGCATCCAGAGTCGTGCCGTCCCTTTTATCTTGTCTAATTATTCACGTCATTCCAGCGTCAAGTCCATGAAAAATATTCTCGTTCTGCCTGACCTCTCACTACTCAGCAAGTACTTTTACCTATGTCTTTTTCATAAAATATACTAATTTAAGGCATTCCTGAAAGAAAATCTTTTCACTACACCCAGCTACATATCATCTCCCATCGACCATTCTACAAAATATTGAAGTGCCAACCTGCCGAACAAATTCGTGCCATTCTTCTTTTTTTTCAGGAGCAGCTACTGAATGGAACTGCTTTCCCTCCTCCACAGTGTACATTTGTGATGCCATTCAATTCAAGATCGCGGTTTAAGTGCCTTATAGTATTTTTTGTATTGTCCTGAAACTAATGTAATGAACTCACCACTCCTTTTTGTAGTGTTTATGGGCCTTGCAAGTATGCATAATAAATAAATAAATAAATAAATAAATAAATAAATAAATAAATAAATAAATAAATAAATAAATAAAAGTGTCCTGTGCAGTTGTCTCTAGAACTGGCTTGTGTGTGCATATGTTCAGAGGAAGCCACAATAATTGTGTCTTCCTCTGAACGGTATGAGTGCGCGTTGGGACTCCGATGCCGCAATTTATTGAAGCTGGATCTGATCCTGTGGTTGGGTGGACCCAGCGCAGGACAAGAGGGCGTCCTGTGCACAAACAAGCGAGATGAAGAAGAAAGAGTTCCTTTCGAGAGTACATAAAATAAGGTGGCTCATGGTCACGGGTCACAGAGCGCAGCACAAACAGGATGCAGTTTCCGGCCCGGGGAGTAAGGCACTAAATGGTTGCAAAAAATACATTGCCCCCAGTTATGTCGTAGCCGGTTGCGAAACGTGGGGCTGAAGGTAACAGCTGCTGTCATATAAAAACGAGCTCTTGAGGGCTTTCACTGTCCGAATCTCTCGGCACAACACATACACCTATCCTTGAAAGAAACGTTATTCGGCATCAACGGTCAGAAATTCTCGCCCTGGAAGTTCATAAAGCATTCGACAATATTAGCCACGACCATATCCTTCGCAAAAGGGAAAAACAGTTAGTGAAGATCAGGCAACAGCAGATCTGTTGAAGGACGATGAGGAGATTGTGCTAGAAGAACTAGCCACCCTCGATACGGAGCGCCTTTGGCCTTCAGCGTACCAGAAGCTTGAAAGAACGCTGAAATCATCTTAATCTATAAGAAAGGAGGTGTCAAGGACTTGAAGAATTACAGACCGATCAGCTTGCTCTCTATTTTACGAAGTATTTACTAAGCTAATCGCTAATTGAGTGACGGTGGCAACCTTTCACTTCGATCAACCAAGGCATCAGGCAGGCTTTCGTAAAGGCTACAATGAGATTACAAAGTTTGGGGGGTAGGGTGGCCGCGGCCGGCAGAGAGCAGTAATTGGAGGCATGTGGGAGCGGCCGTGATCCTGCAGTGGACGTAGTCAGTATGATGATTATGATGTCTTTTTCGGTGACCCACGGGCGGCGGGTCGCGCATAGATCACTGCATCCAAGCCTTCTTAACACAGCCAATGGCCTAGATCCTACTCGGCACCGTATCATCACCTCCATTCTCCCTCCCCAGCCGGGACACTCCACAAAACGCCGTTCTCTCCCCCCCTCCCCCCTCCAATTTCACGTAGCCCTAGCCCCGCTGGCTAAACAACTCGCTAACATACCTTACCTCCACGCGGCAATATACGCCGACGTCATCACCTTATGGATGGCTGAAGGCCCCAGAGGAGAGGCCCAAGGCACTTTACAATTGGCAGTTGATATCATCACCTCTAACGCGACCAATATCGGTCTGAAGGGCTCCCCGCTCAAATAAGAAACGCCCCAGAATCAGACCACTTCTCCGGGATCCATGCATGCATCCCGAATTTACCGCGACCACGTACTCCTGATCAAAAAATTCAAGGTCCTTGGCCTCTATATTATTACGGGGTTAGTTCAGCAGCAGGCGCGACAGGCTGAAGACAGAAGGTACACCAAAAGCCAAGTCGCCCAAGCCCTAGCTGCAGCGTCTTCGTCGTCGTCAACTGCCAAGCGAAAGAACAACGTCCTCTTCGCTTCGCGACTGTGTACCGTAACACCATAAAGGACACTTTGGATGCAACCTTGACTCAAGAACTCCTCAACAAGCAAACAAAACAAATCGCGAGCCTTATCCGCAGTGTGACCACGTGCAACCAAGGCCTGTCGTAGATGAAAACCCTTAATATGACAAACGCCCTCATCACCAGCCGCTTGACTTATCGCCTTCCCTACTACTTGCTCACCAAAACGCAACACTACAAAGCTGATGTTCTTAATACAAAAGCGACCATCCCAGCGTTTCGAGATCCGTTAGCACAAATCATTCACTCTCAACGGGCGCTTAAAATCTAAGCTCAACGTAGCAACGAGATACTCGGACTAAACCGCACAAACACAGGCCAACACATCCTACGGCATCTGCACCTGACCCCCATCACCTGCGCACCTGCCCTCACCTATCAAATCATTCTGCCTGACATCCAGGGCCAACTGCGCATCCAACCTCACGAAATTATGAATCCAGAGCTAGACAGGGACCGACGTCTGCCCCTAACTGAATATTACATCAAACACTAAGATGCAGACCAGACATCCTCTACGTGGATGCAGCTCAACACACCCTGCCTGGCTATAATGCCACTGTACCTGCCTACGAGGATGGCACCATCGGGGACACAGCCACCCTTCATGCCAACAATCCTACGGTGGCTGAGATGGCAGTGATCGTCACGCAGGGAACTTCGCGGGCTCTACTCGCGTACCACAAAATCACCACTCATTACAAAAACAACCGCTTCCCTCCCCCCCACCCCCCACCTCACCGTACACTGTATTAAGAAATTGCTGATGGACTAGCTTTGTTAGGCCAGGATATACGTAGCGAATGCGTGGCGACTTCTGGATCGGAAGAGTTAATATATGAATCCCGTGCATGCACTATAGATGCGCCTACGATGAAACCTTGAGTCATCGTGGCAGAAGAAATGCACATTCGCCTAACACGTTTTAAAACACTGGTGTCAAGGAACTCCAGAAAAAGTTGCCGATACAACGGTAGAGGAACAAATACTCTAAGTGCACACATCCACGCTGCCTGTGAAGGCATGGCTTCATGCAAAAGAGACGCTTGCGCCATGGACGGTGAATTGCCGCCTGCGCAATACACCACAGACAAATGACCATTGTTTTATCCTGTGCATTCATGCTGTGTTCTGGGATAAATTACAACGAGCGATTAAGAAGGACATTGAGGCCACACCCTACAGTATTCGTTTTTTGCTTGTGGAGAAAAACTGTGTTGTCCCATATGATCTATTTATGTTGCTGCGTCTATTTAGTCTCTGGAAGAACCGCATGATGGACCGCCACGCTGAATCACCCCGGACGTCAAAATCTGTTTCGTAAGCAATGTGCTTTGGTGCGCGGAGGATATGCTGCCCTGGAAGGGCCGCATATCTGACTCTCCGATCTGGATGCATGTGTGTGTCTCCCAGACTTTTGATGTTTTGGAACGAGCAGTCATGCAGGGGTAAGGTGGCACGGTGTTTTCTGGCGTAAGCACGCTAAGACTTTTCTTTTCGGCACTATTTCCATGCAATAAAGAAAAAAAACAGCCTTCGTGACGGAGTGGTAGTGTCTCCGCCTCAAACGCCAAAGGTCCTGGTTCGATTTCCAGCATCGTCAAAGGGTCTTCTTTTATTCAGTGAGTCTGCGGTGATAGATTCCGCCACCGAATACGTTGGTTAGCGGTTAAGCGAGTGAGGGCGGGTAAGGGCGCCTCCGCGGCGATGATGATGATGATAACAACTTTAATATTCCACTAGATAAGGAGGCCACCTACTCCCCGACCCCGGCACACAGGCCTAGAGGACGGGGAGGGGACGACCTCCGCGATCACAAGCAGGCAAAAAGGTCTTGACTCTTCGCGGCTTCTGTCGCCAGGCGGATGGCTTGTTGCTGTTGAGCAGAGACTTCGCTCCGCAGCAGGGCTTCCCAGGCTTCTCTACGATTTATGTTTCCTTTAGACCCTGGGGAGCTAGCGCATTCCCAGATTATGTGGTCGAGGGTCCCTCTCTCCCCACAGTGCTTGCACTTATCGTTTTTTCTATCTCCAGTCTGAATATGATAAGCCCAGACCGGGTTTAAGAACTTCCCAGCTTGAAGGCGCCGCCATGCGACTGCTTCCCTATTGTTTATATTTTTGTCCGGTGGTGGCACCAGTCTCCTGCATAACCTATAATTTTCAACAATCTCCGTGTAATTTTGCAGACGCTCGTCCATATTCCGGCAGTCGGGCGGCTCCACAGCCACCCGGAAGTAGAGAGCTCGGGCTAACTCGTGGGCCGCCTCGTTGTCAGGAATGGAGGCGGGTGCGGGGGTCCAAATTAGACTGATTTTTCTGTTGAGGCGTCTACCGGCCAGAATCCTCGCCGCTTCCGGCGTGATCCTACCCTTTCCAAAATTCCAGATGGCTGTTTTGGTACCGCTGATTATTAAATTGGCTTCCGTTCCAACGCAAGCGAGCGCTATCGCAACTTCTTCCGCCGTTTCCGTGTTTCGGCTTCTAATGGTGGCAGCCGATACGGGGGCACCTCGGCCGTCGACCACCGAGGCGACCACCGCACCCCACTTGCCACTTGCCGCGTCCACGTACGCAACCGACTTGCTGTCCATCGAATCGAAGCGTCTGATTAGTGCTTCTGCTCTCTTCTCTCTCCTGTCCGTGTTGAATATGGGATGCATGTTACGAGGGAGGGGGGAAATGATTAGATTTGCTCGGCAGTCCTGCGGGATGCTCGATTTGCCTCGTAGTCCCCTATCTGCTTGCAGGCCTACCATTTCGAGGATAGCTCTGCCTGTGGTCGTTCGGCTTAATCTTTCGAGCTGCGAAATTCTGACAGCCTCCGCTATTTCGTCCCAGGTATTGTGCACTCCCATAGAGAGGAGCTTCTCTGTGGGGGTGCTAATTGGTAAGCCCAGGGCCCTCTTTATGCATCGCCGAATGAGTGAGTCTAATTTCCTCCTCTCCTCTGACCTGATGTTTAAGTACGGCGTGGCATAGCTCACGCGGCTTATTACGTATGCTTGGGTTAGTTTAAGCAAGCTCCTTTCCTTCAGACCTCGTCCTTTCAGCGCGACCCTTCTAAAAATGCCAAGGGCTTGGGTGGCAAATCCCTCTAGCTTTTTGATTGCCCCATCATTATATCCATTCATCTGAATGAATAGTCCTAAGATTCTGATTTTATCTACCTCGGGAACTGGTTTCCCCTCTACTTTAATGTTAAATTCCCAGCTGCGCTTGCATTGGAGAGATGTTGGGTTATAGACGAGTAATTCCGATTTTTGCGGAGAGCATGAGAGACCCCTATTGGCAGCGTAGTCCACGACAGTGTCCGCCGCCGCCTGCAGGCGTTCCTCGATGCTCGCATCGCTCCCCTGGTAAATCCAGACGTTGATGTCATCCGCATACATACTGAAATTTAGCCCCTCTATACTCTTCAGGGCTTCGGGGAGGTTCCGCATCGCCACGTTGAAGAGGAACGGGGAGAGAACCGAGCCCTGCGGCGTGCCTTTGCTCCCTAAGTTCAGTGTGGGAGACTCAATGTCTTGGAACCTCACGCAGGCAGTTCTGTCTGACAGAAAGTCCTTGATGTAGTCGTATGTTCGCGCGCCTACTCCAATATCCTGGAGACCGCGGAGGATCGGTTCGTGTGTAACATTATCAAAAGCCTTTGTCAAGTCCAAGCCGAGAATTACTTTGGCGTCTCTAGAACGCGAGTCGATTATGTCATGTTGGAGTCGGAGCATCACGTCCTGCGTGCACAAGCCCGGTCGGAAGCCGACCATCTCGTGCGGCCACAGGCCATTTTGCTCCATAAAGCGCGTCAGTCTTGTCTGGACTACGCGCTCCAACAATTTCCCCATGCATGAGGTTAGGGAAATTGGTCTTAGATTTTCTAGTTTACGGGGTTTGCCAGGCTTTGGGATTAGAATTACGTTTGCCGCCTTCCACTGTGGAGGCAGGTGGCCTTTGGCCCAAATTTCTTGCATATACTCCGTCAGAGCGCTGATGGAGTCATCGTCCAGGTTTCTTAAAATTTTGTTAGTTATCCCGTCAGGGCCCGGGGCCAATTTCGTTTTTAGTCCCAATATTTCAGCCCTGACCTCCGCCTCCGTGATGGGTGCGTCGAGCTCCACGTTGCGAGGTCCGTCGTATGCTGGGAGGGAGGTACAATGGGTATCGCCAATGTACATGTTGATGAGTTTGTCCATAAATTCCGCGTCTGTACCATCAAACGCGTGCCTAGCTTTTGATAATATAATTCCCGATTGGGTTTTCGAGTTGGTCGGGTCTAATAGGTGTCTCAGCAGACCCCACGTTTTGGAAAGGCTCATGCATCTCGTCGCATCTGCTGCACCAATTCTGTTCGCATAATTTGATCGCATAATTTTCAATTTCTTTGTTGTGTCTAGCGATCCTCCGTCTAAGATTTCGGTTCCATTTTTGTTTCTTCAGTCTGCGCTCCGTACCATGCTTTGCCTCCCACATGTGAAGCAGTCTGTTATCTACTATCTCCGGGGCGTCGTCCCCTTTAAGCGTCTTTGTTGCCTCTCCAATGTGACGCTTGAAGGCCTCCGTCCATTTCTCTATGTTTCTGATCCTCCCTGTGGCAGCATTCTCTCGCTTCTCCCTAAATAATTCCCATTCCGTAACCCTCGGTTGACGCGCACGACGCGTCTTCACCCCTTTTTTAAGGATCGAGGCCAGAATGAAATGATCGCTGCCCAAATTTTGTTCCGAATTTTGCTAGTTCAGATCTGTCACATTTTTGGAGAAGGTCAGGGGAGGTGTCCGCGCACACGCTGTTACCCACCCTGGATGGACTACTAGGGTCCGTGTGTAGGGTGAGTCCCAGCTCGTGCGCGTCCTCCCATAGCTGCCTGCCTTCCGGGTCTTGTTTAGCGTAGCGCCATTCTGGGTGTGCTGCATTAAAGTCACCGACTATTAGCAGGGGGTTAGTTCCGGCTGCCTTAATCGCTTTGCGAAAGAGGGCCCTGAACCTCACATTTCTCTGCTTCGGGGTACTGTACAAATTTAATAGGAACACGCTCGCTTCCTCTTTTCGCCCCGTAAGAATTTCCAATAGCACTGCCTCAATTTCTCTCGAGTTGATTTCGTGCTCGATTGCCGCAATGTTCCTCTTAATCAACGTTGTGACGCGAGATTTCTCACCTGTCACTTGGAAAAGCTTGGTATCCCGATAGTTTTGCTGCTTTGCCCGTCTCCTGCAAGGCTATAGCTAACGGTTTCTCATCTAATAGCGTCTATTGTTGCACTAACGCCCGCTTGCGCTGGAAGCCGTAGACAGGTCCACTGCCAGATTATAGACTCACTTGGCCCTTTTGAAAATAGTCTATAGACTGTCTATAGACTTTTTATATACTCTATAGACGCCCTTTAGACATTGATTTATTTCAATAGACAGTCTATAGAGAATTTATAGACTATAGTCTATAACCGCCCTAATTTCCTTCTGTCTATAGATGGTCCATAGGCTACCTGTAGACTGAAGTCTATAACCGCATCAATTTCCTTCTGTCTATAGATGGTCCATAGACTATCCTTAGACTAAAGTCTATAACAGACATAATTTTCCTTTGTCTACAGACGGTCAATAGATTATCTATAGACTAAAGTCTATAACAGCCTTAATTTCCTTTCGTCTATAGGTGGTCCATAGACTATCTATAGACTAAAGTCTCTAACCACATTAATTTTGTTCTGTCTTTAGATGGTCCATAGAATATCTGTAGACTAGTCTGTAACAGACAAGTTTTCTTTGTCTATAGACGGTCAATAGATTATCTATAGACTGAAGTCTATAACTGCCTCATTTCCTTCTGCGCATAGAAAGTCTAAAGACCATCTTTAGACCAATGTCTATAGCAGACAATTTTACTTTGCCTATAGGCGGTCAATAAATTTTCTATAGACTAAAGTCTGCACCTGCCTTATTTCCTTTTGTCCATAGACAATGTATAGACCATCTATAGACTAAAGCCTATAACCGCCATAATTTCCTTTTGTCTGTAGACAATCTATAAACCATCTATAGACTAGTCTATAACCGGCTTAGCAGCCATTTGTCTATAGACGACCTATAGACAATTTATACATTAAAATCTCTAACCGCCTTAATTTCCTATCGTCTATAGACCATCTTTAGACTGCATATAGACTATTGTCTATAGACCTATTGTCTATTGTTTATAACAATCCTATATTTATCTAACAATGTATACACTGCCTTTCGACTAAGTCCATAAAATATCCATTTCTTTTCGTACTGCATGCTGAGTAGAACTGCACCGGGCCTCCGCGGTGGTTAAGTGGTTATCGCGCTCGGCTGCTGACACGAAAGACGCGGGTTCGTTGCCAGCCGCGGCGGTCGAATTTCGATGGAGGCGAAATTCTTGAGGCCCGTGTAGTGTGCGATGTCAGTGCACATTAAAGAACCCCAGGCGGTCGAAATTTTCGGAGCCCTTCACTACGGCATCCCTCATCACTGAGTTGGCTTGGGACGTTAAACCCCCACGAACCAAACTGCATCGGGTGACCGCAACTATTGTCAGAGTCCTCCGCTTCCTTTGCTATTTCAGGGATAAAAAATATTGTCCAACGGCAATGCAGTACCCTCCTGCGTATTGTTCTCAGAAGCTTTGAAGAGCTAATTTTCCTTAAACCGCGACGCATGTTGAGAATATAATTCAATAATATTTAATGCTGACAGGTAGAGCGAGGAAAGGCACCTATTTCTGAAGTAAGGGCGCTGCAAAATGTTCTACATCAAACGAACACACTCTCCCTTAAAGGAATCGCTCGAGAATATACCATTACATCGTTCTATCGTTACTGTCCAACGCGCATAAATTAAGAAGCATTTCATCTATGACTGTACATTTATTTCTCCTTAAAACCTCCTGTAAAATAAGGGGGAATAACGGGGTGAGAATTCAAGGATGTGCCCATCTCTCAGAAACATGGTTAGAAGAGTCTCAAAGATTACGGTTCTCTGCGGAATTAAGATATGCCATTTATACCATTGCAGTTGGCATTCACGTGAAAAAGTGCTGCAACTCAACAATCAGAAACCCAGTATATTTTCGTTCTTCGCCATACACCTGCTGCATCGGAGGCGATAACACGCTGTTGTCCATACCGGTTTTCCAAACACGAGCACACGCCAAAAAGACGTTATGCTATGCAGCATTATAATTATTTGAAAAGGGAGCCACATAATATTCGATGGGAGATGCGGCGCACATGGACAAAGTAGTAAGGTTTCGGTTTTGGTTTTCGCGAAATCTATAAGGTTTTTAAAGCTCGAGTGGAGAATTTATGCTTTAAACCAATGGCCCTTTGTGTTCTTGGATGCTAGAGCAAGCTACACTTGGCAAGAGTGTAACCAATATAGATATGACCGTGAAATTGGTTTCTGTTTCACTTTTTATCCATTTTGCCCGGAGGCGACGGAAAATCATCCGGGCAGCAAACAACTGTGTTCGCCGGTGTGTCGGCGTCGGCCAGTGCTGCCAACCCTAGGGATTTTCCCCTAAATCTAGGGTATTTGAACTTTGTTTAGGGGAAAAGGGATTATTGTTGTAATCTAGGGAAATTTTACCTTCCGCATGGGTCTTTTTTATTTTTCGATGTGAATCGGTTCCATATTCACTGTTTCTTCACCACCTTGATTTTGAGAATCTGGCTATGCGCCATGTGCACGAGGGGAAAGCGTTGTTGGGATCGAGATGGCGTGGTCGGGCCGGGAGGAGGTACGAGGATGACGGGACTCAGGGAGACTTTGGGGGGACAAGACATTCTATTTACATGGTGAAGGAAATGCACGGACTGTACAGAGATGATGAGGGAAGCGCTGGTAGAGACTCGATGGGTAAGGCGGAGGGGCGCCCTGAAATAGGGTTTGCCTCCGGTTCCCGCCTTCTTTACCCGTTAATAAACAAGTCTGGCCACCGCCCTTGAACAGAGTCGATGGCGCATCTGCCCAGGCAAAAGTTGGGACGCTTCCTTTGCTTCGAATTTCCTGGTCGGTTCCTGGAACAGTCTAGCTTTAGCAGTACCAGAAGCACGCTGTCCAAGAAGCACGATTCCTCGAAATCACGGCTGAAGGTAGTTGGGTGTGTTTAGAGGAAACTGACGCCAACCAATATTTTTAACTTTAGCCAAGGTTTCTGGACCTACGCGGTCTCTTCTTCAGGGGTGACTAAAGTGTGCCAGAAGCAGCGGGTTGCTGCCTTCGTTCTCCGTTTGTTAGCGCGTGGCGCAGTCCATGCACTAACGTACGCGGAGGAGAGTGTTGCTAGAGTGCTATTCATCGACACCTTTGTGAGCCGGATGTGCCATGACTCCGCAGTCGCCTCTTGAACCGGTTTGGCTCCACGGCCAAGACGCTCACCTCCTCGAAGGCTATCCTGTGGTCGGCGCGCTCGCAGTGTTCGGCGAGGGAGTTAGATTCTGAATTCATTTGCAGGATGTCATTTTTGTGTTGCCTTATTCTTTGGTGGAGGTTTTTTGTTTCGCCAATATATGGTGCCGGGCACTTTGAGCATGAGATTTTGTAAACGACACCTGGTTGTTTTTCTCTTGGACGCGGTTTTTCGGTCGTGGCAAGAAGCGGCTTGTTGTCGAAACAGGTTCGTGAGCCTATGTAGATTCCATGTTTTCTCGGAATGCGTGCGAGTGCCTCGCTGGTTCCCCTCACATACAGAAGCACAACGCGCGCGTTTCGTTGTCTCATTGTTAGCTGGTCCCCCTGTCCTCTGAGCTTGACTGGCGACCAACGCGCTGAATAAAGCCACGTGTGTAGCCATTCTTCTGTAGGCCGGCGAGAACGGTGGATTCTGCTTTTTTCTCCGCTTCAGAGGAGCAGATTGACTTTGCTACTCCAGTCATTCTGCACCGCACATTCTTTGTCACCACGTCATCATCATCATCATCATTTATTTTTCCGTTAAGGCCCCGCCCCTTCTCAGGGTATTACGTAAGGAGGAGAGGGCTTCGTACATAGGAAAATACAGGAACAAAGCCATGGAAAGAGGTTCAAAAGAACAGATCTAGTAAAACATATTTAAACATACAAAGAGGGCAATTAGGACAACGATACAAGCAGTAACATCAAATGAGAACACAATTAGAACAGTTAAAAAATTCAATCGAGCAGAGAGAGGAAATTACAAACGAATTGTTTCAGCACTTCAAACTAAGGGTGAGCTGCTTGTTGGAAGGGCTGGTATAGGTTGGACTCTCTTGGCTGGGTTCCGGTGAAATTCCGTAGAAAAATTCCTGACGAGTCTCCTTAGAACCAGTCCCCGTGACTCGCCAGTTGAAGGTGAAGTGGTTAGTCTTTTTGAGGACCAACTCGACCCGGATGCAAGCAGAAAGAGTCGTTGCTCTTTCACAACAGCTTAGGCGACTTCATATGAAGTCTCGCAGGCGTGTGTCACCACTTCGCGCACTTTTGCGTGCACTCCCAGACACCCTTAGAGCGTGTGGGGGTAGCGGTCTCGGTCACAAAGGAGATGCCCTCGACTCAGCGTGACATAAAGCCGATCTGTTTGCGGGATGTACCGTTGGAGCGTGTACCGTACAGAGACCCAAAGAACTTCATACCTCTTGAGGAGATATACCTCGGCGGAAAAGTGATGTCGGCACTGTCGGAACCTCACGGCATAGACCGAACCATTACTCATAACTTCCGCCTCAGACGTTTGGAATTTTATATTGAAGCGGCAAGCCAGATATTAACCAGAATCCCATTGGACAACGTCCAGATGAACATACTGGAGGCAATCGACCCGCAAGTTGTCATCGAAAAGCGGATTTCTTCAATAGCCCCACTTGCCACATCATTCCCTTCTCTGGTGCCAGAAAGAGAAATGAACAAAATTGACGCAGAATGGAGACTGCTCCGCAATAGAGAAATAGACCTGCCTGCAGATGCGAGCGTTCAACGCTTTTGGAAACGAGTGAGAGACGCCAGGCAAGGAGACGGGAGCCCAATGTTCCCTCTCTTGTTGCACTCCAGTGCAACAGTGGAGAGAGTTTTCTCTCAGATCAACCTGATGAAAACAAAGACCAGAAACAGCTTGGTGACGCAAACCCTGGCAGCTACGCTTCACGCCAAGCGTGTTCTAGGAGGGGCCAACTGTTATGACTTTGCAGTGAAAGAACGCTTAATTGACCTCATGAAAAAAGAAATGTATATGCAGGAGTGAAACTCAGTCGGGATGCCACCCGAATGACGTGTCCTATGTTTTAGCGTTTGTTTGTTCACACCAACATTTGGGCACAAACTGGATTTTCCCTCGCTCTTTGACTGCAGCCGGTGAGCGTAAGTGTTCACTGCGACATTTTCGTTCATTTCAGGGCTTAGGCCAGGATTTATTAGGCTGTGATATTAACATGTTTTCTTTACCCGTGATCACGTGGTACGCGAGTTTGCATGGGAAATCAATGTGTTATTGTATTCAAATTTGCTACCAAAGTGTGGTAAGAGGGTCTCTGCGAAATAAAGGAGTTCACAATTCAACTACGCACCTTTTTTCCATGCCTGAATATTTTTTTTTTCTGATCTAGGGAAATCTAGGGAAGTTTGAGTGAAAATTTGGGGGTGAAGTGGCTTTCGAGGTTGGCAGCACTGGCGTCGGCGGCGTTTTCTCTCGTTGATTACGTTTTTATTGAAATTCAACTTAATCGTCCACTTACGGTAAGTCTACACGAATATTTTTATTCATTTGGTCTCCTTAGCCACTCTAAGCAGTGCTGTGTGTGCGGAGCAGATTATGTGCGCAGCGACAAACTTCCTATCCACGTTTGTAAGCGGTGTTTAAGCACGTTTGTGTGAGCAGCGGCAGCCGCCATGTTCTCGAATAATGCACTTACGTCTGTGCCGCTATGTCTTTCCTGACGCGCGGAAAGGCACTCGGTGCGAAACCCGGGACGGTAAGCCCTCCTCGCGAGCTCTCTACTGGCTTTTCCGTGTTGAAAGGTAGGTGCACAGCCAGAAATATCGCTTAGCCCGTGAGTGAAGGCCGAAATGAAACTATGCGTTAGAGGCGTTTGTCAAAGTTTTAGTGAAGCGGCGGTGGAGGAATGCTAATAAAGTGATGGTTGAAAAAAATGTGGTTGCCGGTGCAAATGGCGAGCCTGTACAAACACCGCGACGAACCTACGAGCTGCATCCCGTCTCCCCTTTCGTTGCACACGTATGGATTCGTCCATCCCTGTTATCCGAGCGGTTGGCCGCCGCCGCTGGCCTGCGGGCAATTCATTTCGAAAGCTGAGTAAAGGTCAGACTGCTACATTGCTACATTACAGAAACGCCAATGTAACTTGGCGCTTATTTGCGCCACGAATGCAATTCTGCTCGTGCTGTTTTATTATGGCTGCGCCTTTTGATGAACACGTTAATTGTTTCAATGAAATAATTTTTATATATACTTTGAGCGTGTTCGTTGCTTTCGTTGATTTTTCTATCAGCGTTAGGTTAGGGTACCTGCATGCAAGTCTCCTTTTTACTGCTCTGTCCGGGCTGCACTTGAAGTAAAAACTTAACTGAATTTGAGATGGTATTTCATCCTTAAAATAATGAGCTTGTTGTCTGAAGCTCACGTATGGTTCTGAAATGGCGCTGCTGCAGCCACTATGTGCTGTTTTTTTCTGGATAATGAGCACGGCATGGAATCGCTGTAACCCGCTTGTTCCAAAGAGCGCACTCTGGTGTATGAGTATGCTGTTTCGTCTTAGTGTTTTAATTTGTGGGCGCAAAATCGTGGTGAACTGGTTCGCAGTCTGCCTGGTAGGTTTTGCATGGCTTGTGCCCGTTTCAGTATCAGCGTACGTACCAGGCTTCATACAGGGTATTTTGGTATTTTGAAGCGCGTGTATAAGAATAAATGCTTGAATATTCTCCAGTTGGGATTCTTTTGCAAGGAGCACTGAATGTACGTTTTATGGAGCAGCATTCTCAACAGCTCGTAGCGAGTCAATGATAAGTGGCACAAGTTTTCTAAGTATACTATTCCAGTTATGTAAAGGGAATGCATACAGAGGTCAGTATTCGCAGTAGGTATTTAGTGTAGAGGTAGAGTGCTGCACGGAATGTGGATATTAGTTACAATGTTTTATGACAGCCACATAGAATTTGTTATGCATATTTACTGAAATGATGAATCCGGCGCGATGGCTCAGTGGTTATCGTGTTCTTCAGGTGCTCAAGTTAGGCCAAGTCGTCAGTTATGTTATGTAAAGCTACGTCAAGTTATCGTCACCACTGCAAAGTAGCGACGATAACTGCGAGCATCACATAACCGTCTCTGCCTTTGTGCAGATTACCCACTGTGCAGCCGTACATCTCACTGGTCATCGCACGTGCCCTGAAGACGGACGGTAGTCTCGAGCAGCGGACCAGGAAGGCATGGTCGTCGGTGTCACCCGGAAATCCGGCACAGCATCAACAGTTCACTGTGGGCTATAAAAGAAGATTTCTTCCACTGAGACCTCACTTGGCAGTGGTGACCGTAACTGCGAGCATCATGTAACCGTCTCTGCCTTTGTGCAGGTTTGTGCATAATTATACCTCACTGAATGTGATTTTGTTTTCCTTTTATGTCGGCGCTGCTCCTAAGTGGATGGGTTTTTTGTAAAAGATCTGAGCGTACTATAGCTCGTTGTTGTGCTTGCCGTCTTCCACACACTGATAGCATCTTTGCAACATGCTCAGAGTGCAAATTTAATTTTCATCGTGGTGCATGTGCGGGAATAACAGAAGAATCTTTCAATGCTCAGCGCGAAGCCAAAAAGAAAGCATGGAAATGTGACTTGTCGAGGCAACCACAAGGGCACAAGCACCACAGAAAATCCGCAACATGATTCCGACGTGATACTCAGATTACCGCAGACTGAAACGAAGCTTGATGCTCTTTTGCCTTTGTCAAAAAAGTTTGATGCATTTGAGACGCAAATGCAGTTGCTCTCTAAGTTTGACGACTTTCAGAACCACCTGACTGTTCAAGAAAAAACTACATAACAACTAACGAAATGAGTTGGGCTGGAATCTATCAATGTAGGTAGTGATATAACTCAGGTGAAGCAGGACCTAGATGATCTGGAGTGGCATAGTCGCTTTCTAGCCCTAGAGCTTCATATATTGACTGAAACCCAGGATGAGGACTTGCTAAGCAAAGTAAAGGAGATTGTAGAAAAGCTGCAAGTTAAGGCTATTACACAAGACGACATTACCGCTGTGCATTACCTACACAAGGCTGAACTGATGAAAACATTGCAAACCTTTTCAACATGCACTTTGTAGAAGTTGGTGCCTGAAATGATATTTATGGTACATTATCATGTGAACAATACATAAATGTTTAATGTCCCCAAGCTGTATTTCTCACTCCAACTTGCACCGAAGAAGTCCTCAACATAATCAGGACGCTGAAGGACAACTGTGCATCAGCCTACGATGATGTGAAAGTTTCCCCCATGAAAGCTGTAGCCGCACTGATAACTCCAGTCATTACGCATATATGCAGCTGCATACTTCAAGTAGGGATATTTCCAAACCAAATGAAGCTTACGCATGTTCCAGCTATTCATAAAGGTGGTGCTTTTGAATACTTGAACAACTATAGACCAATGTCAGTGCTTTCAGTCTTTTCAAAAGTTGCTGAACACATAATGAACAAAAGAATTGTCAATTTCCTCACTCTGCATAACTTGATAGTAAACAAGCAGTTTGGATTCAGAAAGAATAAGGCAACTGAAAGTGCTTTACTTTATATTAAACAGAAAATTCTTGACAACATTAAGAAATTTCTAGATTTCAGGAAAGGCTTTGATTCTGTCCATCATGATATATTATTAATAAAGCTACCATTCTATGGAATCCAAGGTACAGCACATGCCCTGATGGAAAGCTGTTTAATTTGCAGGAAGCAATACACCACAATGAAGAGCACCGAATCTGATCGAGGCACTATTAAATACGGAGTTCCATAGGGATCCATTCTAGGCCCCATATTATTCTTGATGTATATGAGTGATATTGTAAACACCCCAGGCTGCGCTGAAATGGTATTACATGCAGATGACACTAATGTATTTTTTTTCAGGTTGCAATAAAAGCTTCATTTACAGAGAAGCAAATGAATGGCTTCACTATTTAGACCTTTGGTTAACCTTTAATAAACTAGACCTAAAGATAAACAAGATGGAATACCTGATTTTCAAGCCTAAAGGTAGCAGAAAAGATAGTGAGTTCAAATTAAAGTTCGAGAATAACATTATCAACCAGTCTAAGAGGATTTGCTTTCTAGGTGTTATCTTTCATGAAATGTTTCTCTGGAATTCGCACACAGAAGCTCTCCGAATTGAACTTAACGTGTTTTTGGCATATTAAACAGGTTGCCAGTGAAGCAACAAACTTACTATGCTCTCTTTCATTCACGTTTAACGTACTGCGCCCTGGTATCATCAGGCACAACACAAAGAATCCTTGATTAGCTGCACCCTCTTCAACAGCGCTCAATATGTGGTATTCGAAAATTCCAAAAATAGAACATTGCTTGCCATATGTTAAGATCTATGACATACTACAGATCAGTAAGCTATTCAAATATAAATTATTTCTGAAAATCGTGCACCAGTATATGTTACACCATTCAAATATTGAGGTTCAATACAAAAAGAGACACTCCACATCTCCTTAGGGAAGACAAAATACAGGTGCCCCGATCTCGCACCAACTATGGTGATGTGAGATTATTTATGCAAATAGCAAATTTATTGAATCAATATCCAGCCATCTTTGAATTATTACCAATCTACCCATCACTACCTAAAGAAAACACTAAGACATATGTACCTAATGGAATAATAAGTCAAAGAATTTCTTTTGTGTCATGGATGATATTTGGGTGTGTTGTAGGTGTAAATAGTAAATAGTATTCGGGAATCTGTAAACCTTTTTTTTTCCATATACAGAAAGAAGCATGCACACAGTCCTCAGGGTTGTCCATTTGTTTTGTTTTGTGTGCTTGCATACATATTGATTGTTGTACGATGTACTGTACTGCAAATGTGTTCGAATATGCCTATAGTGGTTGCCACTGCTATCAGGGGTGGGATGGCCTCATCAGGCAAAAATGCCATTAGCCTTCTCACCCAGGACAGATTTTGTAAATTTTTTGTCCCATATAAACTGTACTACTACTACAACCTGAATGATGCAAGTTCGATCCTGGTCTAGCCTGTCACATTTTGATAGAGGCAAAATGATAGAGGCCTGTGTTCTACGCAATGTCAGTGCATGATAAGAAACCGCAGGTGGCCGAAATTACTCCGCAACCTTTCACTACGGCGCCTCATAGCCTGAGTCACCTTGGGTTCTTGGACCACATAAAACCAAACCAAAACATCGACTAGCTTTCTTGAATGGGATAGCCAGGATATATATGCCTTGTGTTGTAAAGCACATTTGTAGAGATGGAGTGGGAATTTTTTTTTCAGTTCCTCTTATTTTTTTTTTTCATTTGTACAGGTCAACATGCCCGGATGACTGACTGTAGACAACAGGTCGCAAGATTGCTTCTGAGGAAACTATATTTGGACCATTATTTTCAACATTTATTTTTAGGTCATGCATTCTTATGATGCATGTATTGCATATTCCTTGCCTGCATAGCTTGGAAATAAACTAAATTGTAAGTATATTGATCGTCATGTCATTTGTGAAGACCGTGTGGTGACCTTTTTCTACAGTTGTAGACTGTCTATAGGCAGTCTACAGACAATGGTCTATTAAGGTTTTTTAGACAGAGCTCTATAGACTGTCTATAGACAAATATCTACAGCATTGCCAGGCCACATAACTGTGGAATATATATAGACAGTCTATACCAGTAGATTTTTGTCTATAGACAGAAATCTACAGGAAGTGTATGGCCTAAGTCTATAGATCATCTATAGACTGCCTATAGACCTGTGTCTATTATCAGTAGACATTTGTCTATAGACGGTCTATGGATAGAAGTCTATAGGAAGTGTATGGCCGTAAATCTATAAATTTTCTATAGACTGTCTTTGGACATGTGTCTATAGACGCTCTATGGACCTATCTACTTTCAGTAGACATTTGTCTATGGACTGTCTATAGACAAAAATCTACTAAAAGTGTATGGCCATAAATCTTTAGACTGTCTATAGATTGGTCCAAAGGATTTGTCTATAGACAGTCTATAGACTTTTTACACTAAAGTCCATAGACAGTCTATGGACTGTCTAGAAATTTTTGAAATCTAAGGTTCGACGAAATCTCGTCTGGTCGGGTGAATACATTGGCGAAAATAACGAAGCGCCGACCAAAAGGTGTTGTCAAGATGGAAGGACGTTTCGACTTCCACACGGAAGTCTTGTTCACTGATGGAAAAATTTCGCACACAAAGCTTAAGTACGTTGTGCTAATCGTCGCAGGCATCTAGCGTATGAGGGCGGTAGATTGCCGATGTTACGGTTGAACGTCTGATCTGTTGTCTGGATAAACAAAGACTCCAGATATTGGCGTGACATCCAGTTTTTCTCACGGCCGATAATTGCCGCTTCTTCCCAAGCGATATCATGCTTCGTGTTTTCAACGTGTTCAGCCAGTGCGTTGGAACAAGCCTTCTTTTTCTTGACATCATTCTTGTGCTCATTCAGCCGTGTTTCAAAGTTTCCGCTTTCACCTATGTAGGAGTGATCGCAGTCTGAGCAGGGGATTTTATAAATTACTCCGGGAAACTTTTCCTTTTTTAGCTTGTCCTTTACGGACACCAACTCGTGACGAAGCTTGCACGCAGGCACGTGAGCTATATGAACATCGTAGGTGCGAAAAACGCGGGCCAATGACTCGCTCACGCCTGGCACATAGAGTATTGCAGCTCGGGCACGGCAAGGCAGACAGTGCCCCGAAAGATGAAGTACGTGTTCTTCAAGCAAAACTGCAGAAGCTTCAACAGGTCCGATGGATCGATGGGTGCCCAGACAGTGCCCCGAAAGATGAAGTACGTGTTCTTCAAGCAAAACTGCAGAAGCTTCAACAGGTCCGATGGATCGATGGGTGTCCTAGCACCCATCGATCCATCGGACCTGTTGAAGCTTCTGCAGTTTTGCTTGAAGAACACGTACTTCATCTTTCGGGGCACTGTCTACAAGCAGGTTCATGGCACTGCCATGGGAGCATCTATCTCGGTCACAACCGCAAACCTCACAATGGAAGCACTGGAAAGCCGCGCTTTGGCTTCGTTCGAGCCGCGCCCGAAGGTCTTCCTGCGGTACATTGATGACTGCTTTTGCATAATCAAAAAGAATGCCTTGGCTGCTTTCACGAACCATTTGAACAGCATTGAAGATTCCATCCAGTTTACCGTCGAGGAGGAGATTTCTGGCCGTCTTCCTTTTCTGGACGTCATGGTGGAGCGACGTGATGACCGCCTATCATTCAAGGTGTACAGAAAGGACACGCACACAGGCCAATACCTTCACTTTAATTCAGTCCATCCTACGTGCCATAAGCGCTCCGTCGTTTCTACCCTCGTCCGTCGTGCGGAAAGAATATGCTCGAAACCCGAAAAAAAAAGCCTCTGACATACGCCAAGTGCGACGCGAGCTCAACAATTGTAGCTCCCCACAGCACTTCGTGAACGCTGTAATACAGCAGACAACGAGACCAGCTCAGCCCGTTCGCCTACCTTGCCGTGCCCGAGCTGCAATACCCTATGTGCCAGGCGTGAGCGAGTCATTGGCCCGCGTTTTTCGCACCTACGATGTTCATATAGCTCACGTGCCTGCGTGCAAGCTTCGTCACGAGTTGGTTCGTCACGAGCGCTATCTAGAAGGAATGCAGCCAGGCGCAACTATTTCGAAATTATTCTGGGTTGTTGTAGTTGTTTTAAGCGCCTTATCTTGAAGGTTCCTCTTCGATGACCACCGAGCACGTTTGTTGCTATCGGAGTCGCCGAATTCTTCATTTAAATTTATTTATGGGCGATAGTCACTTCAGTAACTAAATTACTGCTGAAATACTTCGTTTCATGTCTCCTTCACTGCTTAAAATTTCATCACAGAACAAATCAGACTTGGGTAGAAGGGTGAGATGCGTGGTTTGCAAAAACACTGAGATCGTCCTGTTGCTATTTGTGGTGACTTTTAACGCGAATTTCGCCATTGCAAAAGCGACTACCAACTGTTCTGGACAAAGTTGCTAGTAGTAGTATATTGTCCAAAATAACAAAAATTGCAATTTAATAGAACATGGCCACTGCAGCCACGCCAACCGCGTGTGCTTTTTCTGAACACAAAAACGGCAGCGCACCTGAATTATCATGACGTCAGGGGTTTGAAAGCGAAAATTCCACACCTACTATGGTTTCCGAAAAGGTATCATTATGAGCTCTGCTATATTATGTTCTTTTATATATTTTATGTACTTATATAACGCCCCTTCGAGCGTTTTTCTGATTGGCATGTGCGACTTTTGGAAGAGTAGTGCAGGAGGCGCGACTAGGTGCAGCGCATACCGAGGCGTATCTAATTGAGAGAATAAAGACGGTTGGGGAACACTTGACACATGCGAAACCGGTTCAGAAGCAAAACTGGATGATTTTGCCAGCCAGGCCATGAACGTCTGACATCACGTTATTCGCATCACCACAGAGATGTCTATTCTGGAGTAGGGGTTCCGAAACCCGCGAGCTCCTTTCTTCAGATAAGATGCAACCATGCTTTCCCGCGTCCAGTGGGCAGCACCTGCACTGATAACGGGAACATCCTGGCAGAGATATGACTGGTCGCGAGGAGAATTGGGGAAAAAGAGCGACGCTCGACCAAAGATTCGTTAGAGAACCGATGTTTCGATGCCGATCCGACACATTCTCGTTTCACTAGCTTGGAGCCAAAGCCGAGCGTTGGCTTCGATTCGACCGGTTCTCATGACGTCGCAGTTGCAGTGCAGTAGGGGCTGAGCAGGAAAAGGAAGGAGACGGTCCTTTCTCCCTTTGATGTGGGCTATTGCACGAGAATACATAGTTGTCCGCGTGTATAGCGAGAAATCGCAGGTGATTGGCAAGTGCCTCAGTGAAAGGAGGTTAATCGCTACGCCATGACAATCAGTCTACACCATTAGCCCTGTTTACATGAAGCCGATTGCGTCGGGTGGATTCGGGGGTCGGGTTGAACATGGTAAATCTAACTCATCCGCAGCGTGTTTACATGAACTCGGTTTTAGCAAATCGACACCGGTTCAGCTGTAGCGACACCAAGCGTCGAGCAAGCAGTAGCAGCTTCCAAGATTGAGGCGCGCCATCGCTGTATCGGAGGTGCGACGGCGCGCGTGGAAAGCAAGTTCGCATTTATCCCCTTCCCTCTCAATAACCCTACTTTTCGACAAACAGCGTTTACAAGCACATCGGTTCAGGGTCGAGTTGAGTCACCTAACCCTTGCGGCGGAATTGACTGGACCGACCCTATGACTCCCGGCTCGGCGTGCGTACAAGTACCGGTTTTCAAACAACCAGGCGTGTGGGTTCATGTAAGCGCCGGCCGCTATAGGCTCGAGGCCCTCCTGTGAGGAATATTTGCGGCTTCATTCTTGACTTGTATCGACACCTGGGTCACTGCGTCCTTGCGCTGGGCAAGGAACAATGCTGTTCTCCCACACTGTCTTGAATAGGGAGGCCCCATCCTGTGGTTTGCGCTAACAATGCCTTATTGTGTGGCTGCCGGGAGGGAAAAGGAGGGGCGGGGGGCACCTTTGGGTGTGGCCTTGCATTCCACTTCCTTTCCGCACCAAGAGCTCGAGCAAAAGAGAGGCAGAAATCCTTTCCGAATGCAGCCCAAGCAAGAAAAATGGAAAGAAAGAGCTCAGGTCGACAAGTTCTGGGTAAAAACCTGCGCGCACGAACACAGACAACCAAGAGGCTGGTGGTAGTGTGTAGTAGCGACTAAATATTCTGACGCCAGATGGAGCCACGTCGCGCTAGTAAAATTTGGCGCAAATTTCAAATCCCCGCAGAAAATACATACACAACTTTCAGAGCCTGTAAAACGCAAATACTACTCTCGATATGAATGAAAATTGCGGCTTGACAATCAAGAAAGAAAAGGGGAGGAAATGTTGCGGACGAAATTCTCATATTTGGCTTAGTTTTTTCACGAGATGACATGAAAGACCGACATACCTAAATTGCAATTTTTTTGGGTATTTATCTCTGATTTGTAAAAAGAAAAATGAAACTTAAAAATAATATCTGTCTGCAACATTTCCTCCATTCTTTAAGGAAGAAAACGCTGCCACAGACCTCATGAAAATCGAGCCAGTTTTAAACACGCTGCAGCTTCTGAAAGTTCCCATGTGTTTCCTATGGACACTGTCACTGGTGAACCCTCTTAAGCGCAATACGACCGCGCGCCTACAATTAGAGTTGCCGAGCCGTTCGAAGGCGCCTCGCTGGCAGCGAATCAGACTCTAGACGCTGGCAGTGAAAAGCGTGCGAAATGCAGGACAGATCCGTGCCTGGCGCAGGGATGGCGGGCCAGCCCGTTTTCGGTTGTCAATGTTTTTAAGAGCGTGAGCTCTCATTGCTCGCATTGAAACGTTTCTTGTCCGTCCGAGACGCGGCGGCCGGTTTATTCCCCCGATGCTGGCGTTCCGCTACATATGGACCTTCTGAGCGGGTGCAGAGACTGGTGCCACTTGGGGTCGCCATTGGTGTTGAAATTGTGGCCAACTCATTTTCTCAAACGAATCGAGATGCTTCGGTGGCGGGGGCGGAAAACAATTATTTGCGGCTATTTACAGGAGAGAGTGAGGTCTCTACGAGAGGTCTCTAGTCCGGAACCCCTGTGGCTTCCGCGGCAGCTCGGGCCCTAGCGACGAGGGCTCTGTGGCTCTCTAACGTAGAGCAGCCGAGCAGGGCAGCCTTTCAGCTGTGTCGGGTAGGTGAAAAAAAAGGGGGTAAGCAAGGTTAGAGGGGCATGTCCACACCATGCGGTACATGTCCGAGAACGTGCAGCCATAATGCGGGCACTCCCCGCTAAAAGCCGGATTAAAATATTGCAGCACTGCCGGGCACACTACCGTGTTTGTGTATAAACAAAGGAGCCAACGCTCCTCGCTTTTGGTTAGCCCTTTCAGAGTGGGGTGAAAGCGACTATGCTGTGTTTGATACATTTGAATAATTTCTTTGTAAGTGATAGCCGGATTAGGTTCTGACACCTCAAGCGGCGAGTGTCGAGGCGATGCCCGGTGGTTGAGCGCGTGGGCTGAGGTGTCTGCAGCCGGACCCCAGCACATGCTGCACTAGAGGGAAACGAGATGATTCAGCGCACAAAACTGTTAGTTGAGTGCAAGCCTTGTGTGTGTGAGCGATTCGTACTGACGACCGTTGGTCCTCATAACCGTAATGAGGGGTGACCTTCGAAATGCCGTGGCGGGCGAACCAGTGGCCGCAGAAGAATGCACGTCACACCAAATGAATCGTAGTTTCGTGATGTACCCGTTGACAACCGAATTTGGGACCTGGGAGTGAAGTTCGGATATAGGGAATTTGAGCCTCAGATAAAACGAATGTGCACGTTAATAATCATCGCTAATAATAATGTCAAGCATAGTCGAAAGCAGAGGTGAAAACAACTTAGCTGACGCTCTTCATTTCATTCCGCATTTGCGAATCACTCTAATGTTTTCGCGTGGATTTCATACCAAATACTGGATAAAAATTGGAGGGGACACTTAAGCTCTGCCTCAATAAGAGTATGACGCGATAGCGAAATGGGTTGATTGCCACATGTGCAGACGGTCATTCCCTACTTAACATTCATAGATCCCTGACAGTCCTCATGCCCCTCCCGGCGTAGTGGCGCAGCGGTTAAGTGATGCTCTACCGCCCTACGATGGCAGGCGCTCCAGCGGTGGGCCTTCAATTGCCAAGGTTGCGCTCCCCAAGCGAGAAATCATTAATTTAACTGCCACTTGCCACGGTGGAGTTTGCTCACCATCCAGTGGGCAGGTTGTGATGACGCCACAAGGTCACGTGATCTAGGCTTCCCGGATAGGTTGCTTCTCTGGGGTTGGCTGCCCGGGCTACCCTACGCCGCTCACAACGCCGGTAGCGCCGACTCCGGATTTCCTGGGTAACGGGCCTTTAACGCTTTTCCGTCGGAGTCATATGGCCCTCAATGAGCTCAGTGCATTTCCACCCACTTCACTTACCCAACAGCGACTTCCCATTTCAAAGAGGCGCAAATACCTTGAAAATCGTGGTCCCCAGATAAACCTGTCCATCATTCAAGACGCCCATAATAGCGCGGATTGCATTAGTAGGGGCAGCACTGTTTATACGAATATATTTATCAGGAAATCAACATAAACGTTTTTTCAGTGTTTAGTTTTATGAAGTACGAGCATATTGTCACGAAGACGACGAAGCTGGCAGTGGCGCGGGACAGAGCGCTCGCTGCTCGCCTCGTAACAATATGAAACTTCCATTATTTTACATGCTACCTCTTTATTCTGAAATATCATTGTTCTGAAGAAACAATACCGTGGAAAAAGCATAATTCTGTGATACACTGCAAACACACAACAGTATGAAAGAAATAAGAACCCATGGGATGACTCAGTTTAACCAGAGGAACCACAGAATTCATTCCGTGAACTGAAAAATAAAAGGTAAAGAAATATTCACAATAGGCATTTCTATATCCTTTATTTTGCAGTTCACGGAAGGAATGCTGTGCTTACTCTGGTTAAACTGAGCCATCCCATAGGTTGTTCTTTCTTTCATTCTGTTGGGTTTCAGAAGTGAATCACAGTGTAGCTAAAGAAATGTTCACAATAGGCATATACCCATACATATACCTGATTGCCTGATTTAATATCTGCTACGGGTCCCATCTTTACCCAAGATGTCAAACTTATTTTTGGAAATGTGGCGGTGAGCTTGAAGTTTGCTTCACCTTCGCTCAGGTTGGCCCGGTATTGCACTGCCTCTGGGATCGGCCTGGACCATTATAGCGCGCGTCTATTCTTTCACTCTTTGCTTTCCTCTCTTTCAACACTCCTACTTTCTGCACGTGGCAGCGATTGTGGCTCGGCTTGAGCCAGAGGAAAGGGCTGTACACTTTCCTTTATCACTCTTCTGTCAGCAGCAGCAGCTGTCAGCACGTGACATCTGGTGGAGGTGGTGGGTAAACGTCCATGTACCGGACACCCCTGCAAGGCGTGACGCCAGCCCAATGCGCTTCACACCGGAGGACGTGTCACCAGTTCACCGAGCCAGCCGACGCCGCAACCTGAGTTCGGGACCCTGCCGCACCTCACCTGACAGCGAAAAGATGCTGCCACGAGCACCCCACTCTCCAAAGATGTCGAGCCTGATCACACTGCAGCAGACGAGGGTGCCGTTAACTTTCAATGGATCCCTAGGCGAAGACCCCCAAAAATGGTTGGACCAATATGAGCGCGTGGCATCATTCAACAAAGCGGCAAAAATTGGACACGTATTTTTCTCACTGGAGGGCTCAGCACTTACGTGGTATGAAAACTACGAGTCGTCCTTAACTACATGGGAGCAATTCAAGAGAGAACTCTTGAAGGTATTCACCAGTGTCGTGAGGAGAGAAAGAGCCGAACGACTCCTCAAGTCCAGGATCCAGCTTCCGAACGAGCCCGTCCGCGGTTACGTCGAAGAGATGAAACGCCTCTTTCGCCGCGCCGACCTCGAGATGACCGAGAGAAAGAAAGTACAGTCTTTAACGCGCGGCGTAAAAGAACAGCTCTTTGGCAGCCTCGTCCGCCAGCCGCCAAAAACAGTCGAGGAATTCATGCAAGAAGCCAGCACGATCGAGAAGACCCTCGACGTCCGGGCTCGGCAGTAAAACCACCCTGCTTATGTCTGTGCAATTCGTCCGGACACGACGGCCACCACCAGCGACAGCTTGCGGGAAGTTATCCGCGAAATCATCCGCGAGGAGCTACGACGACTGCTACCAACTTTCTCAGAGCCTCAAGCCGCGACCTTCAGAGGTGTGGTGCGAGAAGAAGTGCAACAAGCACTTGGCACCACGACTCCGACGGCCACACAACTCCAGGCCATGACCTACGCCGCAGCAGTGCGCAGCCAAAGGCGTCCTCCCACTCAGTGCCGGGAGCCGTACACACCGCCCCAAAGATCCCAATCGCTCCTCCGCCCAAGTCATTCTAAGCTCACGCAAGAAAAGCCGACCTCTGGAGCACCCCCGACCAGCGCCGCCCGCTCTTCTTCCATTGCGACGAACACAACCACATTCTTCGGCACTGCCCCTACAAAAGAATGGGCTTGCGTGGCTTCTCAATTGGTGCCCTAAGACCCCGTCCCGGCCAAAGACCGTGGGATATAAACGAGTACCTGCGCCGAGAGGAGTACGCGTCATCTAGCCGTCTCTCCCACTCACCATCACCGTCCACGCCACGTTTTCTATCGTCAGGCCGCACATACGCAGCGGTTCTTCGCGGAATGTACCCCAGCCACAGCAGGGGAACTTAAGAAAGCAACCTTTGGAGGTCAGCTTGCTCACCAGCGAAACGACGAACATCCTCCAATGACCACATGACATGAAGGTGCCGCATCCACTACGCCCAAGCCGCACACAAACACGAGCTCGGCCACGAAAAGACTCAGAATGATGCCCCAACAAGAAAATCCCCGACGACACGCCCTACCGACGATTCGCATACCCGACGAAGCCGTGACCCGACGCCGAGGGCCACCTGCAACGCAACAGCCATCACATCTGACGTAGAAATGGCTATCGGCGGTCTCAAAGTAGCCGCTCTAGTCGACACAAGGGCCGATTATTCATGGGACATTCACTGCTCAGTTGAGGAAAGACACGACCCCTTGTGACGGGCCACAAATTCGCACCGCAGGAGGACACCTCATTACGCCATTGGGAAGATGCACAGCGCTAGTGACCGTCAAGGGACATACCTATCCTTCGACCTTCGTAGTGTTACAGCAACGTTTTCGCGATGTAATATTGGGCATAGATTTTCTGAATGAACATCAAGCTATCATTGGCCTTCGATCCAAGCTCATCAAGCTTTCGACGGAAGAAGCCTTCCCTTCGATAGTAACCATGGAGCAGAATGTTGCCCTGAGTGTCATTGATGATCAAGTGAGTGTCCTACCACGATCAAGCGTCATGGTCACCGTAGGTGCCACGGATGCCAAGAACACGGAAGCTGCCATCGAGGGGAACACGGTGTTGCTTCCAATAGAGTTACAATGGTCAAGCCGAAGTACTGCTGATGAACTTCAGCGAAAAATACCGACACGTTAACAAAGGAACGAACAAACGAACAAAGGAACAAAGAAACAGCGCTTGTGGTGTCAGTTCTTGTGTTGTCTGTTGCGCTGTGTAAAACCGCTTCTAAAGGAAAGACGACTGCTTTCTTCAAAGAACTATCCGACGTTCGTAATGCCTTCGCCCTCTTGGATCGAGCCCCAGAAGATTCCCCTAAAGAAGACCACAAGCACGTATTCGACATAAACCCAGCCATGCCCTCGAACAAACAAGACCAGATCGACAATCTGCTTCGAAGATACAGTGAGTGCTTCTCGTCATCGCCGAAGGTCCGACAAACCCCGATTGCCATGCCCCGCATTGACACACCCAGCATAGCCTACCTCTCCGCGAAACCGCCAAAGCCTCTACGGTGTGTCGCCGCGATAACGGCTAGCCATCCGGGACCAAGTGCAAGAAATGCTTCGCGATGACGTCATCCAGCTATCGAACAGCTCGTGGGCGCCACCGGTTGTTCTAGTGAAGAAGAAAGACGGCGCGCTTCGATTCTGCGTCGATTACCGCCGCTTGAACAGCATAACGAAGAAGGACGTCTACCCCCTCCCCCGCATCGACAACACACTAGACCGGCTCTGCAACGCCAAGCATTTCTCATCGATGGACCTCAAGAGCGGCTACTGGCGAATTCAGGTCGATGAAAAAAACCACGAGAAAACAGCAATCATCACTCCGGATGGCCTCTTCGAGTTCAAGGTGATGCCATTTAGTCTCTGTTCCGAACCAGCGATGTTTCAGCGAGTATTGGATACAGAGCTGGCAGGCCTGAAGTGGCAAATTTGTCTGGTAAATTTGGATGACGTCGTTGTCTTCGCCCCATGCTCTGACGAGCACCTGAAAAGGCTTCGAACAGTACTATAAGCAATCAATTCGCCCCGTCTAACCTCGATACAGTATTTCGATTTGGCAGAGCTTCTTTAGTATACAAGCTCTATAGTAGTTCCCCATTGTGTAGTCTGGACGTGAGGGTCCCAAGCTAAATTAAAGTCGAACTTTTATTTCATACTCAGAGAGAGTCCTGTTTCCTGTTGATATCACCCAAAGGCACACACACAACTGTGAAACCGTGCCGTAGGCTGGTATACACGTGGCCACCACATTAATCGTCGGCTTGACAGATGTTCCCGGTGCCACGTAGACTCCTTGGACGATAATGCCGTTTTCCAGGAGCCGAACACAGCAGGCTCCACCATTATCCACCGCGATCGAAGGGAGATGTTAGACAGCGGTGATATTTTGTTTAACGTTTACACAGACTTCAGCATTATTCGGTGCAAGCCAATTGCCAGGCGAGAACCTCAGGATCGGAAGAGATAATCTTCTCTTGTCTATACCACCGTTTAGCAGCGGCTGCAATCTCCTTCTCTGCGTGCATATCAAACGTGATACAGACGCCGACTGCATCTTCGCCTTTTATGGACAATCCTGCGCATGAGACGCGGGGTTCGGGTGATAGAGCGGCGTGCGGCGAGGCGGCGACGAAAAACACGGCGCAGCCAAGGGGTCTCTCTGGTTACCATGGTGTGGGTGCATGCGCACAACTGCTCATCCGCGTGACGTCACGCTCGGCTTTGACGGTAAAGCAGGCGCATGGCTGCGGCGAAGCGCATGCCGCACTTTGCTCCTCTTCGGTTGCCATGGTAACGGCGCATGCAAACAACTGGCCTCTCCCATGTACCACGAAATGCTCGTCTGGTAGCCCAGTGTAGCTCTCGCTGAAAAAGTGATCGCATACGCTAACCGTTCCTTGTCCAAGGCCGAGGCTAACTATCCGATAACTTTGAAGTACCTTGTCATCATCTCAGCTACGTTGAAATTCTGCCCTACCTTTACGGACGACCGTTGAACGTGATCAGCGACCACCACGCACTGTGCTGGACTGCAAGTTCGAAGGACCCCTCCGACCGCCTTGCTCGATGGAGCCTGCGTCTACAGGAGTTTGACGCCACCGTCGTTTGCAAGTCCGGACGCAAGCACTCCGATGCCGATTGCCTGTCGCGAGCCCCTGTAGATGCACCGCTGCCGGACGACGATGAGGAAGCCTTACTGGGACCCATCAGCCTTAGCTCTTTTTGTACAGCGGCAATGCTCGGACCCAGACTTAAAACGCGTCATCGAGTAAAACGCGTCGTCGAGTACTGAATCACAGATTCAGCACAGATTCAGTAGGCACCCCCATTTTGCCAGCATCCCGGCTACAGCGGTGCACAGCAAAGACACCTGCTGTGGACATAAGATCAAAGGTCTCTGCTGGAGTCAGGAAAGAATCTACGCCTCGAACACCTTTCGTGCAACCCAGATGTGAAGGGATAAAGAGCTTATCCGAAGCGAGGCAAAGGATGAGGAGTTTAGTAGATCTGCTACACAAGCGAGGTCTGTAGATCTGCACAGAATCCTGCCGCGTCCAAACTGGCGTACCTCAGAGATTGGCTCGTAATGAGAAGTGGCTGACTGGAGCACAGCCCAAACAAAGCCCCTGGATAAGCTTTTCTAAGCACCGAAAACGTTTGCGGCGGCGCCCCGACGCATAATATTGGACAAGGCCCACTTCCGGTACAGAATCTGCTTCCGTCCGCTATGTTCTTCCTGAAGCAGTTCGGCTCGAAGTCTCCTAGTCGTGTCGTGTACGCAAGGTCTCATATTTTATGCTTTTTATGTCGGAAAGTGTTTTCCGCCTAAACTATGCTTATTATCATTGACTTATAAATGTCCAGTGAAACTTTAGGCGCCGCCTGTTTTGGAAATTTCGACGCTAACTTCCTCACGGTAAGCGACGAAACGATCAGGCATTAGGCCTATTTCACGCCGAGGGAAGGAGCAGGGTGTTGTGTGCGAGTGAGTGGCTCCGAAACAGAAGGAATGAAGTGGAATACGTGCTCTGGTGCATTACTTTTACTTATTTTTTATTTATCAGTGTACCCACCGCGCCTGTACGGCATTAGAGCGGGGGGAGGAGGAAAATACAAGGTAAATGTAGGAATTACATCCAACACTGAGAAATATGCAACGCCGTATTGGCAATGGAGCACTTACCTTTCACACTGTTCCAGGCTGCCCTACTCCTTGGCTCATCGCTACCTTGTTTGGCATCGGACGTGGTCTTCACCTGCCCAGTTGAGAACGCGAATCAACCCGCGGATTGGACGCAACAGCCTTGCCTACAGATCCATCTGGAAGGAAACCTGTTCTTCGACTGGCAACCGCGGTCGTTCATCACCAGCGATACCACTATCAGCGCCGGCCACACGGAATATAAGCTGCTGCCCGTGAACGCCCCTCTGGGGCACGACGCCGTATTGGCAATGGAGCACTTACCTTTCACACTGTTCCAGGTGAGTTACCTTGATCATTGCACTTGCCTAAGAAGCAAGAATCGCTGCTTGTTTTTGGTGTCGTGCCCAGAGAGTGGTTATTTGCCCTAGAAGCATGCGAGGAAACTGTGCAACATTGCTTAAGTAGTTTATTCTTAATTCTTTCCGGGGATGTGGAAACAAACCCCGGACCTGATTCTAATGACATCCTGGCTACTGTGCTGAAGACTGTACAAAGGATCGAATCCGGCCAAGATGGAATTCGAAGTGATTTGAGAGAGTTGAAGCAGTGGCAAGCGTCAGTAGACATTGAACTGAAGCAGTTGTCTTCTAGACTTCGCAGTGTTGAAGTGGACGTTTCAGATCTAAAAAACAATCCCGCTGCGTCTTCGGCTGATTCTCCTGGTGCAGTTTCCAGCGTCATCTCTGACCAGCTCAGAATTATTGAATCGCGTTGTAATGACGCGGAAAACAGGCTGAGACGCTGCAACTTGCTTTTTTTCGGCCTTTCCGATGACATATCTTAGACATGGCCAAGTGCTGAAACAAAAGTGATTGACCTGTGCAAGAAGGAATTGGACATTACAGTAGATTCATCGCAAATAGAACGGGCACACCGCATTGGTAAATACGACCCGGAAAAGTGCAGGCCAGTGATGGTAAAATTCACATTGTTTAAGGACAAACAACAGATCATTGGGAACGGCATCAAGCTGAAAGGAACTAACTATGCTGTGCGCGAAGATTTTTCCTTTCAGACACGACTGGCTAGAAAGAAGTTGATCGAATTTGCCAAACCACAAAAAGTTCCGTACAAGCTAAATGTCGATAAGCTGAGAATAAACGATAGTGTTTACGTGTACGACGCCGCTACTGACACCGTAAAACTATCTTCCGCATAGGTAAGGTGTTGCTCGGCTACACGTGTCATCAGGAAAGAACAAACATCTTACCACAATAACACCGCGCAATCGCAGCTCTCCTTACTTTTCACTAACATACGCAGCATTCTTCCTAAGCGCATCGAACTTTGTTCATACCTTGACAATTGTGAATGCGACATTTTAATACTAACCGAAACGTGGCTCCATAAAGATATTAGGAACGATGAAGTCTTGCCTGATATGGACAGTTTCACTATATACAGAAACGATAGGAGCGACAGAAGGGGAGGAGGGGTGTTGATTGCTGCTAAAAAGCATATAACTTCTTTTCCCGTTGATATTCCTAGTAAATTAGAAATTTTGTGAGTTTGCATCACATCGCCATCTTCCAAGCATCTTCTTGGAGTTTGTTACAGACCACCAGATAGTCCGCAATCATTCGTCTCTGATCTACATGATAACCTAACTGAAGCAAAAGCTAAATTTCCAAAAGCAAGTATATGTCTACTTGGTGACTTCAACTTTCCCGAAATTGACTGGCCGAGCTTAAGTTCGAGAACACGTGATGGCACTAATTTTGTGCAACTAACTCTCGATTTCTCTTTGGTCCAATTAGTCGAAAAACCTACCCGAGGAAACAATAAGCTTGACCTCGTCTTCTCGTCAGTCCCAGACAATATAAGCCCTATCTCTTATTCTGATGGCTTCAGTGATCACGAACTGCTTAATTTCACGATTTCCATGCCTTCATGCGCACGTGCACAAACACATAAACGTATTTTTGATTATAACCGCGCTGACTACAATGCCATTAATATAGGGTTACAATCCTTTTGTGACACATATCTTCCGACTTTTTCTCAGCGTTCGGCCAACGATAACTGGGTTTTGTTCAAAAATAGTTTACTGGAATTAGTACACCGTCATATACCACTGCTCACCCTCCGCACGAACGCGTCTAAAGCATGGTTCAACAGGATGTTACATGCATTAAAAAACAAGAAAAAGCGACTATTCAAAGCTGCCAAACGCCTTGGCACACCGGCTTCATGGCAGAAACACAAAACCGCCGAAAAAACATATTGTAGTGCCATCCTCAAAGCAAAGCTTAAATATTATTCCCATGACCTTCAATCCCTTATGACACACAACCCTAAAAAATTTTGGAAAACGATATCACCTATTGACACTCCGGTTCTTGTTTCGTTGTTGGATAACACTGGTGCTCCAGTTATAGAAGAAGAATGCCAACTTATATTTAATAATTATTTTTCTTCAGTGTTCACACAGGAAGACCATTCCACTACTCCACCATTAGTAGATGCCGATTACCAGTACATGAGTCCCATAGAAATAAGTGTCTCCGGTATTGCAGCATTAATAAACAATCTTAAGATTTCGACTTCTGCTGGCATTGATGATATTAATACAAAAATTCTCAAAAGCACAGTGATCCATTCAAGCAATATTCTCTTCCATATATTTCGTCAGTCGCTATCAACTGGTGAAATTCCAAGGGATTGGAAAATTGGTAAAATTATCCCCATCTTCAAATCAGGTGATAAAACGAACGCGCAAAATTATCGCCCCATATCATTGACATCTGTCCCATGTAAGATCCTCGAACACATCATCGTATCAGCAGTGGCGCAGCATCTAGATAGTAATAATTTCTTTTTTCTAACCAGCACGGGTTCAGGAAAGGCTTCTCTTGTGAGACTCAACTACTGGAATTTACTAACGAGCTACTACACAACATGGACGAGAACTTCCAAACAGACTGCATATTCTTAGATTTCTCAAAAGCATTCGACCGCGTTGCGCACTCACGCTTAATAGGTAAAATTACTTCCCTCAACCTAGACTCACTAACAACCTCATGGCTAAGGAATTTCTTGTCTTTTCGTAAACAGTTCACGGTTGTTAACGGCCACTCATCTCCGTTTAGCGATGTTCTATCTGGTGTTCCTCAAGGAAGCGTCCTGGGCCCGTTGCTGTTCCTGATTTACATTAATGATCTGCCATCTAACATTACATCAACCATTCGCTTGTTCGCAGATGACTGCATAATTTACCGCAAAATCCGATCACCTGCAGACCTCCTTGCACTTCAAAGGGACCTCGATCATGTAACCGCTTGGTGTTCATCATGGCAAATGTCACTTAACAATGCAAGTTAATGACATTCAGCCGCAAAAAATCTAACTCTTCGTTCAATTACATGCTCGATAACAGCTTAGTCTCTCAGGTGTCTTCTTACAAATACCTCGGTGTCCATTTTTTATGTAACTTGTCCTGGTCCACTCATATACAGAAAATAACAGCTAAAGCATCCCGGACCTTAGGATACCTAAAACGGAATCTTCATGGAACTCCTGCTACTACCCGTAAGCTCGCCTATCAAACATTTGTTCGTCCGCAACTCGAGTATGCATCATCCATTTGGTCACCTCACCAGGCTTATTTAATTAACTCCCTTGAATCAGTCCAAAATCGTGCTGCGCGTTTCATCTCCAGAAACTATGACCGTCACTCAAGCGTCACAAACATTAAATTATCGCTCTCTCTTTGTACCTTGCAATCACGAAGATTAATTGCCCTAATCTTCTTATTTCACAAGATAGTCTATAGCACTAATCTTTCGACTCTCCCTCTTGCCCAACCTCACCGCACCTCGCGCCGTTTAAACAACCATCTCAGCTTCAAACGCCTTTCAGGTAAAACCGTTGCATTCAATTCATCCGCTTTGCCGCAGGCTATTGTTCACTGGAATGGTCTTCCGGAACACATCGTCAATATTCGTGATCCAGCTTCTTTTAGGACCGAAATAACAGCCATTTTTTTCTAATTACTGACGCGTCAATAACTATTGTATAATGATGTTCTTACTGTTTAATGAGTACTAACAGTCAATCAGCATTATATAATCGTGTCATTCATGCTCCTGTTATTACCACTATTTATGTAATCCCCCCCTCAAACAATACTCCATGCTTGGAGCCTGTGAGGCAGCGTGAATAAATAAATAGAAACAAAAGAGTCATTTGATACGACAGTTGCAACGGCACTATGAAGTCGATTTCCTGCCCTAATACTTCGGGGAATAATAATAATAATAATAATTGGTTTTTGGTGGAAAGGAAATGGCGCAGTATCTCTCTCATATATCGTTGGACACCTGAACCGCGCCGTAAGGGAAAGGATAAAGGAGGGAGTGAAAGAAGAAAGGATAATAGGTTCCGTAGTGGAGGGCTCCGGAATAATTTCGACCACCTGGGGATCTTTAACGTGCACTGACATCGCACAGCACACGGGCGCCTTAGCGTTTTTCCTCCATAAAAACGCAGCCGCCGCGGTCGGGTTCGAGCCCGGGAACTCCGGATCAGTAGTCGAGCGCCCTAACCACTGAGCCACCGCGGCGGGGCGAAAGAAGAGAGGAACAAATAGGTCCGTAGTGGAGGGCTCCGGAATAATTTCGATCACCTGGGGTTCTTTAACGTGCACTGACATCGCACAGCACACGGGAGCCTTAGCGTTTTTCCTCCATAAAAACGCAGCCGCCGCGGTCGGGTTCGAACCCAGGAACTCCGGATCAGTAGTCGAGCGCCCTAACCACTGAGCCATCGCGGCGGGGCTGATACTTCGGGGAAAAATGACATTTCGAAGAGGTATGTTCTGCAGTATATTTCTTTCACCTTGTTCCTGTGATGTGTACGCGACGAAATGTAGTTGGGACTCAGCATGTACCGACCTGGTTCTATACCTGTTTTAAAATGAATAATATTGTGAAAGAATTTCAGACGAAGGATTTTTCTTCATTTTTCAAGCGTGTCCCAGCCAAGACTGCCTTTTGCAGTTGTTACACTGAAGTTCTTTGAGTAGTTGTTGAAGACAAAGCGAACTGCCATGCTCTGTACTCTTTCGAATTTACGATTATTACTCTCCATGGATCCAACTTTGTGCACCCATACTCAAGTACAGACCGGACAGAGGTCTTGTATAACAGTGCTTTTGTTTCAGCTGGTAACCGTTTCGTATTTGTGCGGATGAACCCTAAAACTCTTCAGGCTTTAGCTGCAGTAAAATCAATATGTCGATTTCATGTGAGATTGGCTGTTATGCAGGCGCCCAGATATTTGTGTTCCGTCAATGATTTTAAATTTGTTCCATTAATATTATAAGCATATTCATGACATGTCTTTTTTCTAGTGAAGCACATATGTACTGTTTTGTTTAGGTTAATTTGCATTGCCCATGTGTCGCACCATACGGCAACCCTATTTAAGTCTTCCTGTAGTTGGATAGTCATTTGGATTATAATTTGCCTGCACATCACACAATCGTCCGCGAACCCTTGCGGTACACCAGAAGACACACCTACAACATTCGACTGTTCTCCATTTATAATCACTTGTTGGCTTCTTAAATTAACATACTCTTTTATCCATTTAAAAACTGATTCATTTATGTTATACCGGTATAGCTGCCACAGTTCCTTGGGGTGTTCTCTGACACGCAAATGAAATGAATCAAAGTATGTATCCTTCGAACGTTTAAGAACGGTATTCAGTTCTTCACTTATGGCTTCCAATTGTTGCTTTTCCTTTACGGAAGGATTCTTCTTGAAAGCAACATAAGCGCTTTTTCGTTTTTGGATTACTCTCCGTACCTCCCTTGTACACTTCTCTTGTACGTTACTCGCCTCTCTGGCGAGGACACAAACACTTCACCTTCCTGGCAAAAAATATCTGTGCGTTAGAAGAACGTGACAGTAAAGAGATTGAGACAACCCACTCGCGCCGGCATCTGCCCACCGGCTATGCTGGAAACAAAGTTTATCGACGGCTTACAGGGGTGTGAATTGTATTCTCTGTTAGTGTACGTACATGGGTTGTGTGTAGTGCTTGCGGCTTCGTGGTCGCCCTGAGATATTTTTAAACTGCGTAACGAGATGCAACAGCACCCACTATGTTCACCTGTGCGCTCTGCTAGATATTCCTGCCGCGTGTTACGCTTCAATATGCGAAACTCGTGAGTTTATTTTCGCTGTCCTCTGTAAGAAACATGCGAATGTAATTCGGCGCTACGGTAATTGAGAATGACGCATATTTTTGGATTTTTGTTCGTTTCTCACCCGATTTATGCTAATATTAGGCATTGAAAGGTTTGTTTAAAATTCGGCTTACAAGTGCTGCTCTTTGATCTTTTTCCTGCGAAAGCAACACTACGCCAGCCAGCGAGCCATTTCGGCTCGTCACGCACTTCAGCCGTATGCCGTATGCCGTGGCCGTCGAACGACCTTGAGCCGCCGTTGTCTAGCAACGCCACAGCCGCGCTCCAACAGATGGCGCCGTCGCCGCTCGCTCCACCAGATGTGCTCCGCTGGGGTAGAGAGAGAGGAGTTGTCGCCTCGCGGGAAGGGGTTATATATTGTTACGGGGAAATACTATTTACATTTATTTACAAGCGTTGGGGGATAGAATAAAGAGTTCCTGGCAGGGAGCACCAACATGAACAGGGAGCTGCATTAACCTCCTCCTCTTCGTTCGTCCTTTCATGCGAGATGCCACTTCGTCTTCCACTGCCACATCGTCGTAACATGACTCCCGGCGGCACGAGCGCCGTCTCGGAGCTAGGCCGGTGGTCGAGAAGCGACGTGGTAGGGCTTGAGGCGCATGACGAGAACATTATCGGTGGGTGGTCTACTTGATGAGAATGCAGGCGTATGATGAGCAACTTCATACGTGACGTCGGTGACCTGACGCACCACACGATAAGGGCCATGGTAGCGAGTCAAGTTTCTCAGAGAGACCGACGAGGCGGGAAGGAGACCACAGAAGAACGAGCGACCCCGGTTCGTAGGTGACGTGGCGATGGCGATTGTCGTACTGAGACGTCTGTGCTTGCTGGGACGCTTGAAGTCGACCACGGGCGATTTGGCGAGCGTCTGCAGCTTGAACAATGGCGTCACGGGCGTAGGCGGTGACGGGACGGTCAGCGGATGGGACAAGTGTGTCCAAAGGCAGTACGGCGTGTCTCCCATATAAGAGATAGAACGGAGAGTAACCAGTTGTGTCATGCCGAGAGGTGTTGTAAGCGAACGTCACACAGGGCAAGGTGAGATCCCAGTCTTTGTGGTCGGGCGAGACGTACATAGACAACATGTCTGTTAATGTCTGGTTCAAACGCTCGGTTAGCCCGTTCGTCTGCGGGTGGTATTCTGTGGCAATCTTGTGCTTGGTTTGACATGAGCGCAGGATGTCGTCAGCAACTCGAGACATGAAATAGCGTCCTCGGTCCGTGAGTAATTGGCGAGGGGCACAATGTTGCAGAATAAGATTGTGCAAAAGGAAGTCAGCGACATCGGTCGCCCAGCTCGTAGGCAATGCACGGGTGATAGCGTACCGAGTGGCGTAGTCGGTGGCTACTGCGACACACCTATTTCCGGATCCGAGGTTGGGAATGGTCCAAGGAGGTCAAGCCCTACACGGTGGAATCATCATCATCATCATCATTTATTGATCCCTTAAGGACCCTTCACAGGGGTATTACGTAAGGGGGGGGGGGCGACGTACGTAGGAGGACAATACAAGAACAAAGTCAAAGAGGCTGAAAAAAAGAGCAAATCTAGTAAAACATATATATAAACATACAATGAGGGCCATTAGACATACTGGCCGTCGGGAAGAGGTCGAACAGATTTAAACAAAACGTAAGTAGCGGCTGCAAGTGGTAAGCGGGTGAACTCGGCAGTACAGAGACGGTGCACAACTGGGTCAGGTTGTTCTAAGAGGAACGGTAGGTCCAACTCAACAATACTTGTAGCATGGTCAATAAGGGCTGCGTGCTCACTAAGGAAATCAAGGCCGAGTATAATTTCATGAGGGCAGTGGTTGAGAACGGTAAAGAGCACGGTGGTTTGGCGATCAGAAATCGTCACACAAGCAGCACACAGGACGAGCACTGGGGACGTTGTGCCATCGGCAACTCGAACAACGGATGTAGGAGCAGGCGTCAGTACTTTGCGGAGGCGGCGACGTAGGTCGCAACTCATCACAGAAATGTGGGCGCCCGTGTCAACCAGAGCAGAGACGGCAACTCCATCGACTTGTACGGTGAGTAAATTCAGCGGGGCATGAAGAACTAAACGAGGATTTTGGTGCCGGGTCGTCACTGCAGCATCACCTCTAGACGCTGCAGAAGCTAGTTTTCCGCCTGTGATCGTCCGTAGGGGCTAGGAGAGGAAGGGCGTGGTCGTTGCGGCGAACGGGACTGGCGGCGCTATGGGGATGGTGAGCGGCTGAAGCGGGGCGGCGAGACGTCGGTGGTGGGGCTTGATAGATATGAGGATCGCGAGAAAGAGCTTGAGCGGGCAACGTCGGGGCGATAAGGGGGAGTCAAGGAACGGGTCCACTGGGAGGAGTACCATCGACTACGGCAATGACGGGCGATGTGGCCTACACGGGAACATATGGGCCGGTCGTCAGGCCTACGCCACTCGGAGGGATTGCGTGATCGAGGAGTGGCGTAAACAGGCCGGACAGGATAACGAGGAGGGACTTCGGGAACTTGGGGGGGGGGGGATGAATAGCGGCGACTGAGTTGAAACCCAAGTTAGCAATTTCCTGTCGCACGACGGCTTGAATAAGAGGAAGGGTCAACGGCTGGTCGGCCACAGGAGTTGCTAAGGGAGCCGGACCAATTGCTTCAAGCTCACGGCGCACAATACGGGTCACGTTCTCAGGTGAGGTCGGCTGGTACCGAGAACAAAGATCTTAGCAGGACGATGACGCAACCGTGTTGGGCAGGCGTGCGATATGCTGGGTGATCCGTCGGCTTTTGGCGTCCTCGAAGCGGCGGCATTCTTTTATGATGTCGGCGACCTTGTCGCAGTTTTTGTAGATGAGCAGATTGAAGGCGTCATCTGCAATGTTCTTGACACATGTCCGACTTTGTCAGCCTCGCTCATCTTTGTATCCAGTGTGTAGCACAGAGACAACACATCTTGAATATAAGAGACGTAGGACTCCGTGGATGACTGGGCGCGACTGGCAAAATCTCTTTTAGCGGAAGGCTGCCGGCCGAGTGGTTTGCCGAAAATGTCGATAAGCTTCTGCTTGCAGTCAGCCCAACTGGTCAGTGTCTCTTCGTTGGTATGATCCCACTTGGACGCCGTTCCCTTAGGGTAAAAAACTATGTTCGCAAGCATGAATGTTTGGTCCCAGCGGTTGTTAGCGCTGCACCGTTCATACCTGCGAAGCCAAGTCTCGACGACGGCGTCATCGTCCCCAGAGAAGGGTCCAGGATCACGAGTGCGAGTGGGGACGACGGAGGACACCGATGCTGCCGAATCTTGGGGGGATGCTTCCGCCATTGTCGGCCGTGGTAGGTATCGCCCGCTATGTAGTTCCGTCTTACACCGCACCACCACCAAAGATGTTATGGGGAAATACTATTTACATTTATTTACAAGTGTTGGGGGTTAGAATAAAGAGCTCCTAGCAGGGAGCACCAACACGAACAAGGAGCCTCTTCTTAACAAGGTGATGGTTTGGGCTAGTGAGTATGTGTTGTGTTTAGCGCTTGTGTTTGTCCCCTGTTTTTTTTTTGCTGCGCTATGGATCATAACTCTTCTTCTTCTTCTTCGTTCGTCCTCTCACGCGGGAGGCCATTTCGTCTTCCACTGCCACTTCGTCGTAACAATGTATACGCGCTTCGTCTCAGTGTATTGTAGTCGTTATGAAGAGCGCGAAACAGACGCAACAACGAAAGAACGAAGCGTGGAAGAGACAACGCGCTCAAGAGAGGCCAGAAGAACGCGCCGCACGACTCGAGAGCCGTAGTAATGAAGATTCGGCAAGAAGTCGTGCTACGTCCCGGAGTGACTCTTCAACTGCGGAAGAGACCGGCTTGAGTTCTCGAGGGCGTCGGAATAAGGGGCTGCGTAGACGACGTGCCGAAGAAACGAAGCTTTGGCAATTCAACTAGGGTTAACCAGAGCTAAACCACAGCCAATTTTTTTGTGCTTGCGTTCTGAACGTCCCTCGCAATGTGCATGTCTGCAAAAAACACGTAGTGGCAATAACTAAAACACTGTTCGTAGTTAATAAATAAATGCTTCCGGTGAAACAGGGCTGATATTTACTATGCTAATCCTGAAAACGGGTCCACCTGCCTTCTATATAAAGGCACTTCTACTTGTCTTGTCATGCACCTAGATAGTTGCGTAGTCTTTAGTGTAAGCGTCCTTTCTTGAGCCGTAGTTTACCCTCTGAATTTTTAAGAAACGCGGCAGGGTGTTGTTAATTCTATGATTTACCTGTCTTGTCGCTGTCTTGTTGTTCAAACAGAAGCAGAAGAGTTTTTTTCGCACGCCTTTCTCGTTTTGTGTTCTTTCGCCCACATTTGTGTTCGCGCTGCAGCTAACTCTGTTAGAAGATAAAAGAGGTGGCTTGCATGAACTGCACCGCACGAGATCGGAATGTCGCGCACGTCCTGTCATCGCACTTCAGTCTCCTCTTTCTTTAGGCAGCCCTCTTCTTGTGACGAGTACCACAGAACTCTTTGAATAATCTAGCAAGCTTGTTCACGATTTTGTTGCCATGTTCCTGTTTCGAGACGACGACCTTAAATGGACAGCCATCCTTATGTGTCCTCGCTGCAAAAAAAAAAACACTCATAAGTACAGGTCACAGCTGAGGCCAGTTCTGTCAAACCTTTATGATCGCACAACTCGATAGCATTTTTTTCTATATTCGCTGGTCGTACACCCCTCAAAATCCGAAAGTGGTAAATTCCTTGTTGCGACTTTAGGTTGGCCTTCTGCCGAGATGACTGCAACCTCAAGTCAAACTGTGTTTGGTTCCGATGTCTCGTATGTTCACCTTCATTTTCAGATATGTTTTCAACGCTTCCTTTTTATTGCTTCACTTGCAATAAACCTCCAGTTGCTAGCAAAGGTCGTGTTGTCTCTTCTTTCGTCCTGTTTTCTGAACTAACTCATGTAAGACATGCAGCTTGTGCTGCTACAAACGGCCACTACTCCTACGGTTCCGTAGGCGCATGAGGCTACATGCCATTCAGAAGCGTTTCGTGCATCTACTGCGTTGAAAATAGCTTCAACAGCAGCGAGCAGGGGATGCAGCATGGCGGACAGCGATCGGGAAATCGGCCGTCAGGCTGCGCACTTCGCGGTGTTTTTTTTTACGCTTGTACGTGACTGCAGTGCAACAACTCACCCAAATGCTCTTGCGCACTTTCGCCGCCCTGACAATTTGGGGCAAAACACCACGCAAATTAAACTTGGACTGCACTCGTAGAAGTTTTCGCTTCTTGTCTGTGGCTAGCTCATTTGCCATAACTTTCACTATCCGCGATGGCAAGACCGTCACACTGCAGGGTCTCCGTGCGCACCGCTCGTATGCATGGAGCTGCAACGCCCAAGCGTGTTAGGAAGGACATAACAGACGACGCGAGCCCCGCAAGAAAGGAGGCTGGGTGAGGAGGAACTTGTCGCTACTTAGCAAAGCCCATCCAGGGGTTTTGGCCCGAACAGCTCCAGGGCAGGTCATCTTGATTGTTCTACCATTCGTAGGCACCAGCTGAACAGGAATACTGCCGACGCCGCTGCGCAAAAAAGCTTCCAAAGGCAGGAGATCAGGGATAGGGAAGCCGACCAAAAGGAGCTCCCCTGGCCGGGAGCCTGGGTAGAGATACCCCGGGCTAACGGCCTTACCCCGTGCTTTAGGCCTCAAAACGAGAAGCGCAAAGGGGCAGGAAGAAAACGCCACAACCAGCCACCGGAAACTAAGCCGATCGTCCCCAAGGAGGATGCGATCTTCCTAACATTCTTCTTTGACCTCCGTAACTCTTGCCAAGTCATTATTCTTTGCCATCTTCTTCATCTTGTGCTGTTCTTCTTTGGGCTGTGTTTTGCTGAACTGTTCGTAATGAGTAACAGCTCATTCCAAATTTTATACATAACAGGAGGTGCGGACAATGCTCACTTTTCCTGCTGCTTTTAGGAACCAGGATCACTGTTTCAATCCACTCATTTTTTTTTCTGTCAGGAAAAAGTCGAACATCACTGTAAGGTTATACGAGAGGACAATATGAATGTATTCTGTCTTGCGTGCATTGCATTGTATTCTAAGACATCATAGCTTTCATCCTGTAAATATGCTTCAAAAAATTCTGCTTCGGGTAACCACTAAACACGATCAATGCATCCTGTTTCCCTCGCTATACCCTACTAAATGTTTTTTACCATTCCTGTACCTGTAAGCGATTTTGCCTGCTCCCACATATTATTACGTTTGCATTAGTGAGGATAGCATCTATGCCCTTTTGCACAACACTTATCAACGACTTGGAATTTCACTGCCCTGGGCAATTTTACAATGCTTTGCGTTTTCGCAGACAGCATGTAATCTTGTTTCTGCATGCGACAACACTGACTGGCCCTGAGCACAACTTCCCAGGCTTGATTGCATTGCTGCATTCCGCGGCCTGTGTATATCTCATGGCAATACGTGCTGTGTACAGGCTGCTAAAATTAAACTGTTGGCCTCCTGTCACTGTGCAGAACAAACTGTGCACTTTAGCCCAGTGAAGTATGGCTTGACCGCTTTGTAGTCACAGTGTGCTATTTTAGTTTTTAATTTCCGAATGCACTGAAAAACATGGCCAGAAGGAATCAGAATTGTTTCACTGTCATTCTTCTGTGAAATACTCAACTACTGCAGTTGCAAATGATGTCATAATTCCAAATTATTGGAAACGTCATAAATTTCTCATGTGCGTTTGGATCGGTATTTTAGAGAAGTGTGCTAAAATAGGGTTAATTTTTAATGCATGTATAATTCTGACACACATACACATTAATAATTGGCTAGATAAGCATATCTTTTGCAATAACAGTTAAGTGGGGAGACAATGGGCGAAAACTGTTTACATTATCGTTACAAATGTTGGGCATGTATTAAGAAGCCTGAAAGATAAAGGTAATCAAACACATGCAAAAAGACTGTAGTGGCATATTTGGAATAAATTATTTAACCTGTAATAATTGGAGAGAGATATCGGACAGGCCTTTGACCTGCATTGGACGTAGCCAGGCTGATGACGATGACCTCATTTTAGCTATGTGAGAAATCAGCGTGAATTTCCCGTTCGTCATTACTGGCGATTGCTACGAATTTGTACTGCTGCCTAAGCTTGTTCTAGTCAGAGTCCTTGGCCCCGAGAAAAGAACTGCGTTGTGGTTCTCAAATCTTTATCGCGCGTTCAGGAACAGCGTAACTTTTGATGGGGCCACTCTTCAGTTATAGGGAGCCAAAATTCTAGAATGTTGTGAGAACAGTTACAATGGAAGCAGTTCTTAGCTGAGACTAACGATCGAACGAGAAGTATGCCATCGCGGTGTGATGCTTTTTTCACTGTCTGTAGTAGAAGTAGTGCAAATATTTATCGTTTCCTATGACCCTTTTACAGATGTTAAAGCTATCCTGCGGCGTTGTGAAGTTTGTCGTCGTGAATTCGTTCGAGCACATCAGAGTCAGCTGCGCCGAGATACATGGACATCACAGCCGATCGCGGTTTTACCTTGGACGAAAAAAAATTGATGGCCTAGCTCTGTTAGGCCAGGATATACGTAGCGAAAGCGCGGCGACATTTGGTTCGGAAGAGTTAATCATATATGAAAAGCGCGCATTCACTACATGCACCCTTATTCATGATTAATCCTTGAGCCGTCGTGGCGGAGGAGCAAGGTCTCCCTTATCTGAATTCATGTGTGTGCCTCCCAGACTTTTGATGTTTTGGAAGGAGGGGATATGCAAGGGTATGGTGGCCTGATGTTCTGTGGCGTAAGCGTGGTTAGAATTCTCTTTTCGGCACTATTTCCATACAATAAAGAAGAAAAAGCCGTCGTGGCGGAGTGGTAGCGTCACCGCCTCAAACGCCAAAGGCCGTGGTTCGATTCGCAGCCTCGACACAGGGTTCTTTTATTCAGTGAGTGTGCGGGGGGGTCTCAGTAGCTCCCACAACCGACCACGTGGTTGGTCCCGTGGTCGGTCACGTAGTTGGTCACGTGGTGCGGTGCCACCACGGTGGGACTGCGAGTTCGTGGCCAATGTTGTAGCCTTTGCTACAAAATCTCAGAACTAAACATGTCTCGATGTCTTGAGCGAGCGACAGTCAATGGGGTTATTTTTACCGCAAGATATATGCGCGTTTTTCTAAGACAAACACCTCTGCCGTCGCACGCCATTAGAGGGCAGCAGTGCCATCAGAAGGCTGGACCCATCCGGCTCGCCCGCATGCAACAACACCTCTCCCGCCCACACGTTCATGTGCACAAATTCAAAGGACGCATACGCCCTTAAATGTTGCAGATTAAGAGCTGCGCTCTAAGAAAATTGCCTGGCGGTTTAGCATTGCTAAGCATAAAATATTGTGCGAAAGCACAGTTTTATGCAGGTGGACACCCCCGCCACGCACCGCTAAAACGCGACTGATGTGCTCACTGGCCCAGGCAGCCAGTTAAGCGCGTCTTCAACTTTTTCTTTCTTTCTTTATTGTTTCCTTAGACACAGTATAAGAGGGGGTCGAGGCTAAAGGCGTCCACGCACCTGACAAAGGCCTCGGCCCCCTTACACAATGTGAGCAAAAAAGATAATAATGTTCGGACAGGCAGTCGATGTTGCAAGTGTAAGGGACTAGTCTTTGCGAGAATAGCATGTCATCACAAACACATTTGTTAGCAATACAATAATAAGTATAAAACAATGCAATAATTCAATGGTAAATAGCAACATGACTGCAACAGGAACATAAAGCACAACAAATTGGTTTCAAACCAACAGTCACCGCACAATCACGCCGTCGTCAAAGCCAATTTACCCAAAGTATGCCGGCAGCCTATGCTCCAGGGGCGCGCTTCTGCAACAGTGTTGACAACGCAACGCGAATTTCTCTAGTGTCGAGTTTCTGCCACAACGTTGTCCACGCCAACGCATACAGCGTACATCTCTCTGTCACTAACGCCCCATAGCTCAAAGAGCGAATATTATTTTTATAGTAGTACTAGTTAATGAAGATGAATTGCAGTGCATAATCGCGATAGTGTGTTGCACCTTAACACGCGGCGAGGTCGGCTGCGGCGACAGCCTATAGTGCTCTCTTGCCATGGCCAGCGAAGCTGATCTGTTCGCGCCGCCGCGGGTTCGAATCCGAGTAGCGACAGTATTTATTTTCTTTATTTGTGGTTCGCCCAACGTCGCCCTCAAGGTCAGGTGTCACACACACCGGTGAGCCGGTTCGACCCCGTGAAGTAATTGTTTTGCACTGAAAGCCTGCATTAATGGCTCCCCAAGCAGCGTATCCTGCCGGAGGCCTCGATGGATTAGCGACCTGCGGAGCCAACGTCCTGTATCTGTGCGGAAACAGATTTCCTGTCATTTGCTCTCCGCTCATGTCGCCTCACTTTCTGCCCCATCCCATCTGCAAGCTGGAAAGAGGGGAAACAGCGCAATAAAAACGAGGACGGGAAGGAGGTGACACGGGGGACATGTGCTTGCCAACAACTGATCGCTTTTATTGCAGCGCTTTGAAAAATGTACGAGGAGAGAAAGATGGCGAGAAAGATGCATGGGGAGCGACACTGAAACACAGTCACCACTTCTTGAATGAATAACAACAGCGACCGGTCAAAGAATAAAAACAAGACAAGATGCAGCACAAAGCACGCTCACGTCAGCGCGTGTCCCATCCTCGTTCTTTTGCGCTGTTTCCCACGTTTTAAGTTATGCACCAAATGACCCAGCAACAAGCAAGGCGCACTTCTGTAAGCTACTCACGTCCGCACGTGCGCTATTCCGGCTATTCCCGCCTTTTAAGGCGAAAGCATTTAATGGCTCATACTCGCGGCGTCCGTCCATCCGTGCCCTGGAACGGTGCCACATGTGGCCTCTCCCCCTTCGCACTGTCTCAGAAATCACGTGATGGCACAGCGGCGCCCGCGGCAACGCTCCTGCGTTAGACGTCTCGTTGCAGCAGTCGAGTTAGTCGGAAGGCTCCCAAGCTACTGCAAGACATGGCATAGTCACTGGAATGGGCACAGGCTTTCGCCAAACACACTTTGGAATTTACAAAGTGTCCTTCAATTTTTATTTTCCCGCGTTTGCTCTCTTGTTCCGCCTTCGCTGGCTTTTCTCTCAACGGCTCAGTAATCCGACCTCGGTATTTCGTTCGATGTTTCCTTCCTTTCGTGCCACCTCTTTGTTTACAAGCACTTTGTAGTTCTTTATACTTTCATAGATACTGCGTCCTTGTTTCCAACGCCAAACGGGGTACATAACTGAGGTCGCTCGACACGTTCAAGTCAAGCGTGCGTCAAATGCGCCTCAATATGCAAAAGGCAGGGATGTGAACACAGAATGATACCACTGACTACAGCCAGACATACGCGACTCGAATGAGGACAATGAACCTCGCTTTGGAATGTCGTTAGTAAGATTATTCCATTCACAAATACTTCTATGGAAAAACGAATACCTCAAGCAAACCTTTTCTTAAGTTAGTGATGCTGTCAGCGAGTGTCGTCATATTGCACAACCCGCAGAAGAAGTTAAAATGCGCGCTGTATCAATATTGTACCTTCCGCTTATAAGATTTAGAAGTTTTTTCCGCGAGCTGGTGCGTATCGATCAAGTAAAGGGTTTTAGTGCAAACAGACACAAACAACAAGAGAGGGATAGGGAGAGAGAGAGAGAGAGAGAGAGAGAGAGAGAGAGAGTGTGTGTGTGTGTGTGTGTGTGTGTGTGTGTGTGTGTGTGTGTGTGTGTGTGTGTGTGTGTGTGTGTGTGTGTGTGTGTGTGTGTGTGTGTGTGTGTGTGTGTGTGTGTGTGTGTGTGTGTGTGTGTGTGTGTGTGTGTGTGTGTGTGTGTGTGTGTGTGTGTGTGTGTGTGTGTGTGTGTGTGTGTGTGTGTGTGTGTGTGTGTGTGTGTGTGTGTGTGTGTGTGCGCGCGTGCGTGCGTGCGTGCGTGAGTGCGTGCGTGTGTGCGTGTGTGTTTGTGTGTCGCCTTTCTCGTGGGCTGTACCTGTTTGAGCTAAAACATTTTTCAAGAGAATTTGAGCATTTATAAGTAGCTAAGAGAGAAATTTGAATCAACTGAATCGACATGTTCGGTCCCTTTGTGTCAGAAGAGGCAACTCGCTTCGCCTAAGAAGCTCACGATTTGAAGTGCGCCCTCAGAACTGTTGCTCTTTCAACTGTTTTCCCCATTCACCTACTGCCGCTATTATTACCAGTCATCATCATCATCCTGATTACACCCACTGCAGGGCAAAGGCCTCTGCCATGTCACTCCAATCAACCCTGTCCTTTGCCAGCTGCATCCACCCTTTGCCTGCAAACTTCCTAATCTCATCCGCCCACAACTTTCTGCCGCCCCCTGCCAAGCGTGCCTTGTCTTGCAATCCACCCTTAACGAGCAGCGGTTATCTCGCCTTCGTATTACATGCCCTGCCAAAGCCAATTTCTTCCTCTTGATCTCGACTAGGACGTCATTAACACGCGTTTGTTCCCTCACCCTCTCTTCCCGCTTTCGGTCTCTTAACGTTACACCTATCATTTTTCTTTCCACATTTGCTGCGTTGTCCTTAACAGCAACTGAACCTTTTTTGTTTCTTTATTTAGGCTCTCGCGTTTTGTTCCTTTCCGCACTTTCATCCTCAAATGACCGAGTATAGGCTGGACGCGGCTGCGGGAACGAGCGTTCCATTATTTCGCTGGTCGCGTTGCGGCAGCAGGCATGTGAAACACATCCGGCACACGCTGAAGTGTGGCATCGAAGTAACGGCCGTGAGGTCGTCGTCACCACTCGGTGAGATTCCGAGCAGCGACCCGAAACCCTGTTGGGCGCGTGACGGCGCCGCTTAAAAACAGGCACAGCTGTCGCATCCGCTGCCACGAAAATCACTTGCACGGAACGAAATTTGCTGTAAGCTGCACTCTTGCCGCGCGATCGTGAAAGCAGGTTTAAGCGCTGTGCCAAGAGCTGAAGGAACCGCCACGCCGACTAAGCAGAGGTTCGTGGGCTTCGAACAGGCGTCTCTCTCCAAGGTGAGCAGCTTTTATTAGGCGTGTGGAGGTTCACAGGACTCGCACTATGTGTATTCGGAAACTGGACAGTCATTTATGTCTCTGCGAAAGGCATATTGGATGATTGTCGCGTTTTTCTTTCAGTGCCATAAATGGACGCTTTAATTCTGTCCCCATTCGGCCGAGGGGCTTTTATCAGAAAGGAAGTGCTATAGAACAAAACTAGAGCAAGCGTGCTCCTGCCGAGATTCTTTGTGCCGAGAAGCAACTGATTACGATAATTGCTGTCAAGACCACAGCACGTTTCGACTTCAATCAACCGACAAGGAATGGCATACGTGCCCATATTCAGGGTAAAAAATGTGCACAATATGCCCAATCATTGTGTGAAGCTTCACACATTAAGAGGGCTCACAAGCTACGAGGCAACTCAGATTTGAACTTTTTCTGTCAATAGATGGCAGCTCTTAAGTACCACAAAAAGGAGGGAACTTCTTTTACCCCTCCAGGTGTGTAAATTCTACCGCCACATCTCCTCGACCGCGGCACGAAAGTATTAGTTCTTCGGCGAACAAACAGTAGGGCCGAGAAATTTCTGTGTATATCCTGCCAAAGCAGGGAGACGGAAGCACAAAGGAATAACCCGTCTCAAGGGGTGGTGGTCACAGAATGAACCTTTTTCCACTAACCCACCACTCAGCTGCCACAACAAGTACGTTTTCCGGTTTGGGTCCCCGTAAGCTCCCTCGCATCTTTTCTGCGAAAATACATTTACAATGATAGGGTGGGGTATACAGCCTGTAGTTAGAAACAGTGTTGGTTTAGCCTAGCCAGAACACATGAGTATGAGTCATCTTTTGACACACCTTGGGAACACCTCCCCTTCTGCAGTTTGGCCGGCTATTCCGTATCCCGCGTATTCCTCCGTCGCACACGCAATACAAGCCTGGTGAACGTGTACGAGTGTGGACGCCGATTCGACGGCACGGCATCAGTGAAAAGCTTTTTGCGCTCTCATTGTTTACGCTGTCAGTGTTTATTTTCCATTGTCTTTGCTGCTGTTGACCTTACTTTTTGTTTAAGCATCCGGCCGAAGCTTCTTTGACAGGAGTAATGCCGCGAAACTGTTGTACTACTTGTTTGTTCGAGTTCAAAACCGTTGGCGCGCGGGAATATCACTTTGTTATGCGAGATGCGATCAGCGTTATCTGGAAGGATTGCAGCCAGGCGCAACTATTTCGACATTATTCTGGGTTGTTGTTCTTAGCGCCTTATCTTGAAGGTTCCTCTTCGATGACCACCAAGCACGTTTGTTGCTATCGGCGTCGCCGAATTCTTCAGTTCATTTATGGGCGATAGTCACTTCAGTAACTAAATTACTGCGGAAATACTTCGTTTCATGTATTCACTGCTTATAATTTCACCACTGAACAAATCAGACTTGGGTAAAAGGGTGAGATGTATGTTTTGAAAAAGCACTGAGATCGTCCTGTTGCTATTCGTGGTGACTGAGCGCAAATTTCGCCATTGCACACGCGAATTTCAACTGTTCTGGACGAAGTTGCTATTAGTCCGTTATTTTTTAAAATAATAAAAATTGCAGTTTAATGCAAGAAAAGATGACGTCACGTGTTTGAAAACGAAGATTCCACACCTACTATGGTTTCCGGGAAAGTCTCATTATGCGCCCTGCTTTTTTAACTTTTTCTATTTTTTATACTTTATACACTTCTATGTATTATATAGTTTATATATGTATTTATATAGCGCCCCTTCCGAGCGTTTTTTCTGGTTGAAATATGCGACTTTTGGAAGCTAGTGCAAGAGGTGCGACTAAGTTTGGCGCATACCGAGGCGTATCTGATTCGGAGAATAAAGACGGTTGGGGAACGCTTGACACGTGCGAAACCGGTTCAGAAGCAAAACTGGATGATTTTGCCAGCCAGGCAATGAACGTTTGACATCACGTTATTTACACCACGCAGATGTCTATTCTGGAGTAGGGGGCTCGGAAATCCGCGAGCTCCTTTCTGCATATAAGGTGCACCCACACTTACCTCAAGTCCAGTGGGCAGCACCTGCACTGATAACGCGAACATTCTAGCAGAGATATGCCTGGTCGGGAGGATAATTGGGGAAAAAGAGCGACACTCGACCAAAGATTCGTTAGAGAACCGATGTTTCGATGCCGATCCGACACATTCTCGTTCCCCTAGCTTGAAGCCAAAGCCGAACGTTGGCTTCGACCGGTTCTAATGACGCCGCAGTTGCAGTGCAGCAAGGGCTGAGCACAAAAAGGAAGGAGACGGTTCTTTCTCCCCCGTTGCACTGGCATACATAGTTGTCCGCGAGTATAGCGTGAAATCGCAGGTGATTGGGACGTGCCTCAGTGAAAGGAGGTTAATCGCTACGTCATGACAATCAGTCTACGCCATTAGTCCTGTTTACATGAACCCGATAGCATCGGGTCGATTCGGGGGTCGGGTTGAGCATGGTCAATCCAACTCAACCATGGTGTGTTTACATGAACTCGATTTTAGCTATTCGAGACCGGTTCAGCTGTAGCGACACCAAGCGTCGAGCAAGCAGTAGCAGCCTCCAAGATTGAGGCACGCCATCGCTGTATCGGAGGTGCGACGGGGCACGTGGAAAGCAAGTTCGCATTTATCCCCTTCCCTCTCAGTAACCCTACTTTTCGACCCAACAGCGTTTACAACCACATCGGTTCAGGGTCGAGTTGAGTCACCTACCCCTGCGGCGGAATTGACTGGACCCGACCCGTCGACTCTTACCAGTACCGGTTTTCAAACAACCTGGTGTGTGGGTTCATGTATCCTCCGGCCGCTATTGGCTCGAGGCCCTCCTATGAGAAATATTTGCAGCTTCATTCTTGACTTGTATCGACACCTGGGTCACTGCGCCCTTGCGCTGGGCAAGGAACAATGCTATTTTCCCACACTGTCCTGAATAGGGAGCCCCCATCCTGTGTTTTGGCACTAACAATGCCTTATTGTGTGGCTGCCGGGAGGGAAAAGGAGGAGCGGGGGGCACCTTTGGGTGTGGCCTTGCATTCCACTTCCTTTCCGCGTCAAGAGCTCGAGCAAAAAATAAACGCAGAGATCCTTTCCGAATACAGCCCAAGCAAGAAGAAAGGAATGAAAGAGCTCAGGTCCGTCTAGGTCCGTCCAAGTTCTGAGTGAAAACCTGCGCGCACGAACACAGACAACCAAGAGGCTGGTGGTAGAGTGCAGTAGCGACAAAATATTCTGACGTCAGATGAAGCCACGTCGCGCTAGTTAAATTTGACGCGAATTTCAAATCCCCGCAGAAAATACATACACAAATTTCAGAGCCTGTAAAACGCAAATACTACTCTCGATATCAATGAAAATTGCGGCTTGGCAATCAAGAAAGAAAAAGGGAGGAAATGTTGCGGACGAAATTTGGATATTTGGCTCAGTTTTTTCACGAGATGACATGAAAGACCGACATATCTAAAAATGCAAATTTTTCTAGATATTTACCTCTGATTTGTAAAAAAAAAAATGAAACTTAAAAATAATATCTGTCTGCAACATTTCCTTTATTCATTAAAGAAGAAAACGCTCCAACAGACCTCATGAAAATCGAGCCATTTTTAGACAGGCTACAGCTTCTGAAAGTTCCCATGTATTTCCTATGGACACTGCCACTGGTGAACCCTCTTAACAGAAAACTTTAAATACAATTGAAGCTTCGGCCCTCATGTAAGCATTGCCTGAAAAGTGAGTGGGCGGGGCCTTTATATCATCATCAGCAGCAGCAGCAGCAGCAGCAGCAGCAGCAGCAGCAGCAGCAGCAGCAGCAGCAGCCTTACTACACCCACTGCAGGGCAAAGGCCTCTCCCATGTCTCTTTAATTAACCCTGTCCTTTGCCAGCTGCATACACCCTTTGCCTGCAAACTTCTTAATCTCATCCGCCCACCTAACCTTCTGCCGCCCCCTGCTACGCTTACTTTCTCTTGGCATCCACTCCGTTACCCTTAAGGACCAGCGGTTATCTTGCCTTCGCGTTACATGTCCTGCCCAAGCCCATTTATTTCTCTTGATTTCGACTAGGATGTCATTAACCCGTGTTTGTTCTCTCACCCACTCTGCCCGCTTCCGGTCTCTTAACGTTACACCTATCATTTTTCTTTCAATGGCTCGCTGCGTTGGCCTTAACTTAAGCTGAACTCTTTTCATTAGCCTCCGTGTTTCTGCCCCGCAGGTGAGTACCGGTAAGATAAAGCTGTTGTACACTTTTCTCTTGAGGGAAATTGGTAAACTGCCACTCATGATCTGCGAGAACTTGCCATATGCGCTCCACCCTATTATTATCCTTCTAGTTATCTCCCTCTCATGATCCGGATCAGCTGTCACTACCTGCCCTAAGTAGACGTATCCCGTCACAACTTCCAGGCTCTCGCTGCCAATTGAGAACTGTTGTTCCCTTGCTAGGCTGTTGAACATTACCTTGGTTTTCTGCATGTTAAATCTTAGACCCATCGTTTTGCTCTGCCTGTCTAAATCATTGATCATGATTTGCAGTTCACCTCCTGAGTGACTCAGCAAGGCAATGTCATCAGCGAATCGCAGATTATAACTCATTGATCATGATTTGCAGTTCACCTCCTGAGTGACTCAGCAAGGCAATGTCATCAGCGAATCGCAGATTATTTATGTATTCTCCATTTATTCTTATTCCCAACTGTTCCCAATTCAGGCCTCGGAATACCTCCTGTAAACATGCGTTGAACAGCACTGGCAAGATCGTGTCTCCTTGCCTGACGCCCTTCATGATTGGAATTTTATTGCTGACTTTATGGAGGACTATAGTAGTTGTGCAGTTGCTACGTATATCTTCCAGTATTTTGACATAAGACTCTTCTACCACCTGATTACGCAATGCCTGTATGACTGCTGAGGTTTCCACTGAGTCGAAAGCTTTCTCGTAATCAATGAAAGCTATATATAGAGGTTGGTTATATTCTGTGCATTTCTCTATCACCTGATTGATAGTGTGAATATGATCTATTGTGGAATATCCTTTACGAAAGCCTGCCTGATCATTTGGTTGATTAAAGTCTAACGTTGCCCTGACTTTATTAACGATTACCTTAGTAAATACTTTGCAGGCAACGGATAGTAAGCTGATCGGCCTGTAATTTTTCAAGTCCTTCGCGTCTCCCTTCTTATGAATTAAGATGATGTTTGCATTCTTCCAAGCTTCTGGTACAGTCGAGGTCATAAGGCATTGCGTATACAGGGTGGCTAGTTTTTCTAGCACGATGTCCCCTCCATCCTTCAACAAATCTGCTGTTACCTGATCCTCCCCAGCTGCTTTTCCCCTTTTCATTGCATCTAAGGCTTTCTTTACTTCACCTTTCGTTACTGGCGGGATGACGCATTGCTGTGCACTGCTGTCTTTCTCATTAATGCTCTGATTACATTGGCTACTCTACAGGTCTGTGTAGAACTCTTCGGCTACGTTAACTATCTTATCCATATTGCTCATGACATTGCCCTGCTTCTCTCTTAATGCATACATCTGGTTTTTACTTATGCCTAGTTTCCTCTTCACTGCTTTTAGGCTACCTCCGTTCTTTATAGCATGCTCGATTCTCTCCATATTAAACTTCCTTATGTCGGCTACCTTGCGCTTATTTATTAACTTTGATAGCTCTGTTAGTTCTATTCTGTCGGTAGGGTTAGACGCCCTCATGCTTTGGCGTTTCTTAATCAGATCTTTCGTCACCTGAGATAGCTTTCCGGTATCCTGTCGAACTGTCCTACCGCCTACTTCTACTGCGCCCTCCGTAATTATTGATGTCAGATTCTCGTGCATTGTATGAACATCAAGATCGTCTTCCTCAGTTAAAGCCGAATATCTGTTTTGCAGCGCTATCCTAAACTCCTGTGCTTTCCCTCTTACGGCTAACTCGTTAATGAATTTCCTCTTCACTAGCTTCTTCCGTTCCCTCTTCACGTCTAAGCTAATTCGAGACCTTACCATTCTGTGGTCGTTACACCGCACCTTTCCGAGGACGGCCACATCCTGAATGATGCCAGCTTTAGCGCATAGTATGAAGTCGATTTCATTTTAAGTCTCACCATTAGGGCTCTTCCAGATCCACTACCTGTTTTCTCGTTTGCGGAAGAAGGTATTCGTGATCCGTAAATTATTTCTACCCGCGAATTCGACTAATAACTCTCCCGTGCGATTTCTAGAGCCTATCCCATAGTCACCTACCGCGTGGTCGTCAGCCTGCTTCTTGCCCACCTTCGCATTGAAGTCGCCCATCAGTACAGTGTACTGTGATTTTACTTTATTCATTGTCGATTCTACGTGCTCATAGAAACTTTGAACGGTATCAGAAAAAGCCAAAGACTTCACCTCGGTCAATAGGCTTGTGTCACCGATGACCGATAGATATCACGCGCTATTTCCAAGCTACCAGCGCACTTTCCTACCGGTTCCAAATTAATTTATGTAGTCTAAGGAGTGAACATACAGCTTCTGAAGTAATTTTTGAACTTTGCTACGGAGCAGTGGATTTTTGGTGTGGTGCTGATGAGCCTGGTGCGTAGATTTTTTTTTAGTGAGCAGGGTAAACTTAAATATCCGCTCCGTCTCCGTAACTACCTCGTCTCTGCCGATTTTTTGGCCGAGCCTCAGGACAACTTTTCTAATGGAAGTAGTAACCGTAAGCCCCACGATAACGCCATAGAGGCTGATTTTAGTTTTGAAAATGAAGACCCGGTTTTCGATGGAGGCGAAACGCGATGTCAGTTCACATTCAAGATCCCCGGGTGGTCGAAATTATTCCAGAGCCATCCATTGCGGCACTACTTTCTTCCTTCACTCCCTCCTTTATCCCTTCCATTACGGCGCGGTGCAGGTGTCTGCTGATATGTGAGACAAATACTGCGTCATTTCCATTCCCCAAAAGCCAATTTTCAGTTTCAATAAAGACCTCAAATAGGAGCCAAAAACATCAACTGCGGTCTACTGGAGAGCATTCTTTCCCACCTGCTGCCGATTTGCTGATTCTTTGTGTGCCCTAAGATGAAATTGGGATGGGCGCATAACTATTTCTCGTGTGTCTGCACTATGCGGCCAGCATATGGTCACGCCATCTATACCGAGCAGAGAGCCGTTTCGCCCGAAAACAGAACCTACCCTACTCCGTGTTCTTCCGCATGTCACTGACGATATGAAGCGATATAATGGGGCTCTCTTAATGCGAAAGTATCAGGAGGGTCATGAAGGCGGAAACAGACAATCGGCGTGTGTGTGAATCCACAGAGGGATTGCCTCTCTGCGCTAGCTACCTGCCAACCATCTGCTTCCTTCCATTTGTAGGGGAGAGCAATTAGACGCGCGGTGAAGAATGACCGAGAAAAACATGGAAATGACACTTAACTGCCTTTTTATTCTTTTTTTTCTAATTAATATTGTATCATTTGAGGTGGCCAGCGAACAAAAGCTGTTTATTGCTGGACGTACAGTGCTTTTATAGCCGAAAGGGGTATGGCATAGAAGGAGCGTATCTAATCTGGACGAGCACCAGGCATGGCACGTGTGTCATTTCCGATACAAATATAGCATCAGTACACATTCCCAACACACTTTATCGTGATAGAAACCACAACGCGTTCACTTGATGCCCCTCTAACAGGCTTGAACCAACGACCCTTTGTGGAACATGCGTTGCGTGCCCGCCTGGCACGCAAGGGGCCTGGGTTTAGACCCCAGGGTCGGCGAATTTCTTGATTCACTTTAAGCTTCTGGGAATATTTCCGTCACGTTTCGGAGGCCTTCCTGGCGGAGGCCTTCCTGTCCGGCGATGGCTTTTAAACCGAACGAGCTGTATAATCCGTGGCGTAGAAAGAAAATCACTCGGAGAACAGCAGGCCTGTGTGCAAAAAATATGCGGCTTCCCCAAGAACTATCAGTCTAAAAATGAGGCATGAGTGGGAGCTTTTCTTTGCTCAGGGAGAGCAACCTGGGTCTCGCAAGCCCCATCGGTGTGTGAAAAAAATGGCTGTGGTAAATTTAGCTCTGGTTAAACCTGGTTAAACGCGATAGCTACAGCTGGGTAAGTGGAACTCACTCAGTCGAATTGCTGTCAGTCTTTCGCCCCTGCGTTTCGCTGGGCGTTCCTTCTTCATCTTCGTCCCTGGACGTGGATTCACTCTCTCCTCCTCCACTCCCCCCCCCCCCCCCCCCCCCCCCCCCCCCCACACTCGATTTTGCCGGCGCGCCGCGCCGCCGGTAGGTGCCGCGGTGGCCAGGGCGCCGCCACGCTGAAGCCTCGAAATGCTAGCGTAATGTAGGCGAGCTGCGCGCACACCAGGGGCGTGCTCTGACATCACTCCGCGCATGCGCACAACTGACGAGGCGGGCGGCGTCTAGTTCGCCGTCAGCACAGCGGCGAGGTGCGCGCCGCGCACACCATCTGCGGGCTATGACGTGACTCCGCGCATGCGCACAACTGGCGGAGCGGTGGTACCACGGCTCAGCGCGCAGCACGCTGACCTTGCGGAGTGGCTGGCGTAGTGTAACCATCACTACAGAAACCCTTTTGCACGACCGGCGCATCGCATGACCGCTGCGCCACTGCGTGGGTAGCGGTATAAGGGCTCGCCGTTATCTATCAGTGTTAAATATTTCGCGTAGTTGTGTAGTCTTGATTGGAATAGAATCAGAATTAAAATTTAATCACAATAGAATAAGAATATTCGGGAGTTAAGGACAATGGACAGAAGACTGGAAAGAATAAGACTTGGAGAATTTTGCAAGTTAAAAAGAAAAATGCTATCCCATTTCCTCCGCGCCAACCCGATTGATGCCCCATAATCTATTCCCTATTCAGGACTTCAGTCAGCACGAATAGGTATGTCTAGATGCCAGTGAACGATAAAAAGGCGCAGAGGCGTGTCAATCGGTGTCTTGCTGATATAAAGGAGCATCATCGTGCTCCTACAACTGCATCTCTACTATAATGATGGCCGCTTGTTTCTTGAGAGAGAGAGAAATAACTTTAGTGACGAAGGGATTTCGGACACGTAAGTCCCTGGCGATGAGAGGGAAAATAGAGGAATTCAGGATATCGCTGCAGAACAGATGTTCAGCCTTAACTGAGGAAGACGATCTTAATGTCCATACAACAAACGATAATCCGAATCTGACAGCTAACATTGCGGAGTGCGCAGTGGAAGTAGGCGGTAGGACGGTTCGACAGGATACCGGCAAGCTATCTCAGTCTCAGGAGACGAAAGATGTGATTCAGAAACGCCAAAGCATGAGGGCGTCTAACCGTGCAGACATGATAAACCTAGCAGAGCTATCCAAATTAATAAATAAGCGCAAGGGGGCGGGGGTAGCCAACATAAGGAAGTTCATTATGGATAGGATCGAGCATGCTCTAAAGAACGGAGGTAGCCAGAAAGCGGTGAAGAGAAAAAATTGGTAAAAATTATATGTATGCGTTGAGAGACAAGGAAGGCAATGTTATTGCCAATATAGATAACATGGTTAAAGTAGCCGAAGAGTTCTACACAAATCTGTACAGTAGTGAATGTAATCAGAGCGCTAATGAGAGAGACAGTAGCGCAGAGCAAGGAGTCATGCCGCTGGTAACGAAATAGGAAGTAAAGAAAGCCTTAGGATCAATGTAAAAGGGAAAAGCAGCTGGTGAAGGTCAGGTAACAGCAGGTCTGTTGAAGGACGGAAGGTAAATTGTGCTAAAAAACTAGCCATCCTGTATACGCAATGCCTTATGACCTCGGCCGTGCCAGAAGCTTGGAATAATGCCAACATTATCTTAATTCATGAAAAAGGAGACGCCAAGAACAAGAAAAATCACAGACCTATCAGCTTACTGTCCGTTCCCTACAAGGTATTTACTAAGGTAATCACTAATAGAGTCATGGCAACCTTACACTTTATTCAACCAGGTCATCAGGCAGGCTTTCGTAAAGGATATACAACAATGGATCATATTCACACTATTAACCAGGTGATAGAGAAATGCGCAGAACATAACCAACCCATTCATTGATTACGACAAAGCATTCGACTCAGTGGAAACCTCAGCTGTCATAGAGGTATTGCGGAATCAAGGTGTAGAAGAGCCTTATGTGAAAATACTGGAAGATACCTATAGCAACTGCACAGCTACCGTAGTCCTCCATAAAGTCGGCAATAAAATTTCAATAAGGAAGGGCGTCAGGCAAGGAGACACGATCTCACCAGTGCTATTCACTGCCTGTTTACAGGAGGTATTCCGAGGCCTAAATTGGGAACAGTTCTGGATAAGAGTTAATAATCTGCAATTCGCTGATGATATTGCCTCGCTGAGTCACAGGGTTAATTGGTGACGGGGTTAACAGGTCAACTGGTGACAGGGTAAATGCAGGACAGGGTTAATTGGTGAGACATGGGAAAGGCGCTCGCCCTGCAGTGGAGGTAGTCAGGCTGATGATGGTGAACGTGCCTGAACACCCGCGAGATGATTTGAACTTCTAGGCCTCATTTTAATATCAAAAAGCGGACCTACGAAGTATATTTAACCGGATGATGTCAGTTATTTATAATTAATTATTTATTTGTTTGTTTACTTATTTTTTAATCAATATACTCCTAAAGGCCCTCGTTGGAGGGTTTTCTATAGAAGAGAGGGTGCAGTACATAAATATACATAATGCATAAAAAGTGCTATCGACACAGAAACTAATGCGGTAGCACCGGCACAACATTGCAAAAACAAGTAAATGTAAAGAATCAGGAAATATGTGATGAGGACACTTGTTCGAAAGAGAAAAAAAATAACTAGTGCAGGTATCGACTAACAAGAAGAAATTCAAAATAAAGCAGGGCCACAAAGAAATCTAGGTAGCTTATAAGTATAATAAGAGCGTAATAAGCATAGTAAGAGCCGCTTGAAAGAGTCCGCGGGTTCTTTTATGTCACTATGTCGAGATCTGCGATTTAAATGCAAGGTGAATATAACCAGGTTTTTCACCGCGCTTTATCCCCAGCATGAGCAGCTCAGCGCCAGAAAGCCGCGGGGATGCCGCTGCTGCCAGCTGCCTGACAGATATCTACAGCCTGGGAAAGTGCGTGGAGCTGTATGATGCTGCTGTCGAACCCGCAGAACCCTCCATCGCAGCCATCTTAGACGCCTTTCTACCGGCGTTCCTGGATATCACCGACCTTGAAACCGACAAAGCACAAGGTCATGGTGGCGAGAAAGACAGAAGGCAGTTCCTCGACATCGGCTGTGGGCCGGGAAGGTAGGGTTGCTTGTGCGTCGCGTGCACTCTGCTGGCGCCGCTGCGATGATAGAAGTCGTCGCCATTATCATTGCCTGCTAAGCTAGGTCTACTGCAGGGCGAAGGCCTCCCTCCCCCATACCCCTACAATTAACCCCGTCCTGTGCCAGCCGCGGCCACCTTATCCTAGAAAACTTCCTTAATCCTATCCGCCCATGTTACTTTCTGCCCCCTGCAGAACCTGAACCTATCAGATTCCACTTGGTTGCCCTTAAAGATCATCGGTTACCTTGCCTTCGTATTGCATAACCTGCCCACGTCCATTTCTTCTTTTTTTCCTTTGGCTAGAATATAGGTAAATGACTCGATTTTGTTCCCTGATCCACTCCGCGTTAATTATGTCTCTTAATTTTAAACCTTGGCCGAGAGAGGGCAGGCAGATGGTTTCTTGGCGCTCACAAAGTGAACAAGAGAGCGAACAATTTCCGGGCGCTTGCCAGCTTTTCGACAAGAGGACTTATCTTCCTCTGGGCAAAGTGTCGATCATTGGCGGAGTTTGTGTAGTGCCTTCGCTGGGAGGAGACAGGCCTGATGAAAGCGAGGAGGGTGTCAAGTGAAAAGAATGGGGAGTTTGGGCCTAGTCCAGGCATGATGGCAGCTAAGGTTTACCTACAAAACTGTGAAAAGCTAAAGGCCAGTAGAAAGGAACCCGAGGGGGGATGGAGACATAGCGAACATAAACTTGGAGGGCTATCGTTTTCCTTTTAAAAATAATATAGAAGTATCAGGAGGAGGAACATGATGACAAAGGTACCAAGATTCATGAATACCACGTGTGATTCAATACTCTTGCACTGGGAAGCCTGCTTTAACGTATTCTTGAAGAGCACCGCCGCGGTGTCTCAGTGAAAAAGAGAGCTCGGCTGCTGAGTACGGGCACGCGGCAGCCACGTTCCAATCGAGGGAAAGGCAAGAGATACTCGTTTTCTGTGCGATGTCAGTGCAAGTTAAATAATTCAGGGGGGTTAAACTTATTCGAGAGCCTTCCTCTACAAAGATTCTCATAGCCCATTCTCATAGATCAGAGCCCGTCAGATCTCTTATACCATACCGTATTCTAGATGAAGACAGACATGACGAGGAGGAGGAGGAGGAGGAGGAAAGACTTATTTTAAGAAAAGAACAAAGGGTCCTCAAGGGTGGGCCCCTTCTTGTCCAAGGGTCCACGGGCCTGGGTTTCACGAAGAGCTCTATCCACCAGCCATGTTTGGCCAGCTGGTTTAGCAGTTCACATAGCAGCCTCCCACGAGAAAGGGGACGGGTTGTGTATGGGTGGGAACTGCCATGGGTGGGAGGCATTGCCACAGGTAGTGCATGAAGGTGGTCTTGGCCGTCCCACATGTTGAGCAAAGTGAGAGGGCCAAGGTAGGGTGGTAGCGATGAAGGAGGTAAGGTGATATGTAGCAGTTTGTCTGCAGCTGCCGACATACCGCAGAGTGTTTTGAATCTAGAACATGGTGAGGTGGTCAGAGGGTGAAGCCGCTGTCTTTTTAATGAGCGATGATTTAGTGGTATGTGAGTATAGCCTGCGAGGTTTCCTACACGGGTTTGGGTGTCCGATCTTCCGGGGCCCGGAGGGATAGTTCTCGAGCCAGCGCATGAACGCGCTGATTACCGGGGATCGATGCATGCCAAGGAACCCACGTGAGAGTTATCTCCTGGGTAAGCATGTGTCCTGATGCGAGAATGCGTCGGGTTTCAGTGGTGCAGGTTTCAGTGATGTTGGGATCCTGAGTAGTGTTTATGAGCGCCAAGGCGATGGCCGCGCCCTCAGCGTCCGCAGGGTTGTTGGCGTGGAGGATGGCTGCGGCCCCGATGGTGCCATCCTCGTAGGCAGCGACATCGGTATAATAACCTAGCAGGGTGTGTTGAGCCGCGTCCACGTAGAGTATGTCGGGTTTGTTTGCGGAGTTTTTGGTGTAATCGTCAGCTCGGCACTCGCGACTGACGCTGTGTAGCTCGGGGTTCATATTTCTGGGTAAAGGTAGATACACAACACACTGCTGGATCAATACATGCAGCCGTTTTCCGGCTTGTGATACGTGTATAATGGACCGAACGAAAAAAAATACGGAACAGTGATGCGGATAATTTCGGTAAAGCCAGTATATCCTCCTTGCCTCTAAGGCCTCTCCACACATGTCAAGCAGCAGTTTCTCTTTCTCAGATACAGCTAAGGACGGCGCTTTGAGTCATTTGTCCACATTTTCTCCGACAGCAGAGATATATTTAAAATTTTATAGGTTTTTAAATGTTGGACGAATCATGCGGGCTCTGATGGACTCCGATGGATTGCGCTGAGTTGTGGACCCATCGGATGGTCTGGTGTTTGTCCTGCAGACAATTGCAGGTCAGGGCTGCCTTCCACTGCTCGTATAATGTGTGTGATACAATTATGTGGGTGATTTTCTCACGCAACTTCACGAAATGTGAAATACCGTGAGCTTACCGCCGCCCCAAGTACTGGTGAGGTGGCTGGAAGGGTGGATGAGGCTGTACAAGTAGAGGTTAGGGAAAGTGTTCCTTTGTGTTCGCCTCCAGAATGTGGCTTCTTGTGTGCTGAGTTTAATTTATGCAGGGAGACGTTTGCTTCGGCTCAGTCCTAGGATTATTAGCTGTATACCACAGTTTGGTGGCAGAAAGCTGAGGTACGGATAAGGGTGCACTCGGTTTGTTAGCTCGCGAGCTAGATCGTTTGGCGCCTCACCTCATTGCCTTAAGCCCTCCATGGCCCGTCTTCGCGGGTCATCTTGCTGTCTGTCTTTCCTTCATCTTCGTTAAGAATACGTTTAAGTGGCCTCGCTTGGACCTCGTAAACCAACTAGCCCATCTAAGGCAATTTTGCGACTTAGTAGCGATGTCAAAAACAGCTGCAAAACATTTAAAGGGGTTTCACACTACAGATGGAGCCACTGATTCGGATGTGGACGGCGTTTTCCATGGCGCCATTGAAGGGTTTAGTTGCATCAAACTGTGGTCCGCGTTCGGTGCGAAATAAAAAAGGGGGCTGTACGTCTTAATTCTGGCAGCGCCCAAACGTGGATTTGAAACAAAAAGGCTGGTAGTCAAAACCTTCTCTCTTCTTTTCTAAGATAAAGACCATGGTAATGGGCAAAAGAGCATACAGGGTATTAACCCCTGTAGAAATTGAATTTCAGCCACAGCTGGGGTGGTGGGGAACGCTGATGCCGGTCTGACTGTTGAAACTCTGAGTAGAGGTGTGGAATGTCGGGTTTATGCTGCGACACTCGCATTTGAGGAACGAATAAACAGTAGCGAATGCCTTTTTCTATGACGATTGGAGAGAGACGGATGCAGTAACTAGTCATGGGGACTGCGGTGGTAGGTGTACAGGGTAAGCGTGGTCACGCGTGGTCATACACGGTCCTTGCAAGGCGGACGTCCAGAGTGACAGGCGCTGTGAGAGAGAGCGGCGAGAGGGAGAGTACGGACGACGACGACGTGATTTCTTCAAGCGTTGCCCATGCAGCTCTCGCTGTAAACATTTAACGAAGCCGAGTGAACTGCTGCCACTGCATCACGTTCTCCCAGTGGTGTCAAAAAGAAGCGATAAGAAGATCAAACTACGGATTTTTCCGCTTAAGCCTTTTCGCAATCCGGTGAAGTGAACCGGTTGCAGATGCCATTGTGAGAGCACTTTGATTTTGCAGCTTCACCCTGAGATATCTGCTGCCTCGGCTGCCGTCCTGGTGCAAGAGACTCGTAGCAGTGGACATCTCTAAGAGCATGCTCACCTTCGCCCGCGAGCACCGCTCTCATCCTCGCATCGACTACCTGTACCTGGACCTCCTGGCGGACGAGGACGTTGCCCGGTTTGTGAGGGAGCAGGGCAACTTCCAGAGAGTTCACTCATTCCTGGCGCTGCAGTGGGTGGGAGATCAGCGGCATGCAATGCGGAACATCGAGGCACTGCTCGCACCTGGCGGGGAGTGCTTCCTCGTGTTCACCACGAACCTCATCGTGCAGGACGTTTTCGAAGCCATGCTAGATTCGCCCAGATGGGCCAAGTACGCAGACGTAAGTTCACAAGAAATGACGCATTTTCATCTCTCACGGTTGCAGTGTTCAAACTCCCGGTTTCGTTCCTCGGTTCGTCTCACAGCTCTTTGCTGCCGTGTGTGTTAACACAAGGTTGCACCTCTAAGGTGTTCTCCCGTAAAGTGAACACAGATCCGAGGGAGACGGTGAATGTTTGGTGCGCTCTTAACTGTAGGTGTAAAAAAAGGGAGGGGAACTTAAGAAAATTTATTTTGATCAAGTGATTCTAACTGCAATCGAACATATTCACAAACTGCAGCGCTAATACATTGCACCCTAGGAGCGGTGGGAATGAGTGCTTTTGACTTCTGATTCTTTATCAAAACTTGGTGCTAGGCTAGTTCGTTAGACATTCCTTTGAAATAGGTTAGCGCTAAAAAAGACGAACACAAGGCGAGAGAACGACGACATGACACACATGAGCGCTACTAACAAACGGTTTTGTTTTTCGCTCCAGGGAACGTATTTAAAGGCTTGTCGCATTACATCGTGCGCACAACCAGGGGGCGTCATTCGTTTACGTACAATTTCTGGTATTTGCTGCTAGGCAGCGCTACTTGACTTAAATGCAACGTTTGGAAGATTGGTGACTTGAAAGCGGGGTAGTGACCCAGAGATAGTCGGATCCAAAGTCGACATAGCTTAAAGGTAAGTGAAATCTGTTTATAAAAAGTTTAAGCTTCAAGATATTTCAGGGTTGGACTAGTCTGAAGAATATATAGAGCAAAAATTACAGCCCCTTACCATCAGGATGGATTAATTTTAGGAGCGTCGCCTTTGAAATGGGGCGGCGGCGAGCGTCACCATGTTCACTGCTTTTGACAGCTACAGCTGTTAATGGTCCGTTCCCTGTGCTTAGCGTCGTACAAGTAGCAGTAGTCGGTGTCACCGTAGGATGGTAACCACAGGGACTGAGAAAGGAGGAAGTTGAACTGACGCCACTCATGAAGTCCTTGGAACTCGCCATGACACTGCACCAGGCTGAGTGATCCGAACCCAGTGATGTCACATATGACAGCGTTGTTCCTCTCACTCGTAACTCCTCCTACTGCTGTGGTGGCCTCCTGAAAATACATGCGCCTCATCTTTCCGAATCAGACATTGGTTCAACACCCTTAACAGATCTGATACTACTAAGATCACAAGGCTTCCTTCATGGCCATCATGGAGAGGAGGGCTACTTGAAGAGCGAGTATGCCTGAAAAACAAGAATAGTCTATGACTGTACATATATGCGTGCTGCTCTCAAATTATTTCTCTCGGTATATCGCGAAATTAAAATGCTTCAACAGCTGACGCCGAATCACCTGCCACGCAGTGGTAACCGTCGTGAGAGTTTTTTTTATCTGTCAAACTTAAAGGTACTACCGAGAAATGCTCTCTTCTTTTTAATTACACATTTTATTGACTCCTACGCAGAACAATTTTGAACATTGAACTTTTATATTTAGGTCATTCTGCTGCTTTTAAGCCGCCGTTTCTCCAATAGTTTTTGACTAATGTCTACCGTGGTCGTTCATGTTACTTTTTCTAACTCTCAGCCTTAGCGCCTTGAGGTTAGTGGCTGCGCCTATGTCAAAATTTGGATGAATACGGACACATTCTTGTAAAATGTACTCAATTTTTTTACAGATATACTACACACTGCACAGGCATGATCATCAAGTTTAAAGATTGGAGGGGGTACTTAAGCTTCACCTTAAAGGTGCACTAAAGAGGAATCTTAACTCGTCTTTTTGCCGCGGGAACTCTATCTACACGTTCCGGGCATTCTTAGAAACTTCGAATTATTGTCCTGTGCGGCCGATTGCCCTAATTAAGTGGGATTAAACGTCCCGGCTCCCGCCTTTTTTTGAACCCAACGCGGTAGGTAGGCGGAGTCAACCAATGCTTGGAGTGCCATTCATCCAGTCTAGCGGCGGCTTCGCTTTCGCTTTTATTTTTTTATTTTTTAGGTTTCTCTGAATAAACAACTTCAGTCACAGACAATATAGCCGCAAATTAGGCCCACGGAAATAAGAATACACGGGGACTCGGATTTACGTATCACACCGCCGATGGCAGAGCGGCAAACCGCCACGGGACTGGCTGGCGCGTTGGTGGACTCCTCCTACCTACCTCGTTCAGTTTAAAAAAAAAAGGGAGGGGGGGGGGACGTTTAATCCGATTTAATTAGGGCAATCGAACGCACAGGAAAATAATTCGAAGTTTCTAAGAATGCCCGGAACGTGTAGATAGAGTTCCCGAGGTAAAAATACGACTTCAGATTGCTCTTTAGTGCACCTTTAAGGGTATGGTGCGGTAGCGTAAATGGGTTAATTCCCATATTTTCAGAATTGGTATTTCTCTGCTTTACATACATATATCCCTGGCAGTCCTCACACCATTCCTGGCGGAGTGGTGCTGCGGTTACGCTGCGGTCAAGAGAAGTAAAGATTGCACCACACGTGAAATCATAGAATCAGAACTGATATGTAGTCTGGGAGAGGCCTGCGTAAGCTCCGCCTCTGTTGCCCTCCCCGAGAAAGAACTCACCTATTTGCGCACGCGTATACGATGACCACATTAAGGACCACATTGATATTAAGGACCTATTTCATTCCTTACCTCACAGCCTCCTTCTCGAGAGGGTCGAGCATTCCATTGTATTTCAAAAACAGCTGGTGTTCCATTCAGTGGGGTTTCAGACCTTTTAACCTTTTATCGACAGTAAACGTATAAACAGTTTCAAGGGACAGCGCACTTGCAAAAGCAGTGTCCTGCATCGCCCCAGTTCTTAGTGACTTATTATTGCTCATTTAAACCGTCTCCTTTCCGATTCCTTCGTGAAGAAGTATGTTTTTAAAGGCTCCCGCTTTCTGGATGATTTTTTAGTCGTTTGAAATTGTGACGCGCATGCGATTGAAAGAGAAAATAGGAAGCTGTTGGCTGCGTTTTAAATGCTGATGAACCCCATGACGTGCCTCACGAACTACCAGTCAATGGCCAAATTAGATTTTTAGGCAATCGATCTTGTTTCAAATGTGATGGTGTTTGCTGCTGATATGAACCGCGCGCCAACAAACCACTTCTGCCTTTCAACTCCGCCTACTCAAAGCTAGTAGTTAAACGAGTTATTACCACTTTTTGCTTCAAGAGCGCTCTCAGTAAAACTTGCCCACATCTTGTCTTAGAAGCGTTCAACCATCAAGCCGAAAGACTGCTAGCAGAGTTCCGGATTGCCTCATTATTTGCTTGTTCCAGTCACTGAGGGCCTCCTCGAGAAGTTGTGCACTGAGTTGCCAACGTGTGACGCCCACGCACACTGTAGGCAGAAGGTAGATGCTATACCTTATATCCATACACTGTCATAGAGCGTGAAAAATGTGGCCCAGCGCTACTACGTGAAAGTCGCGTCACCTACCCAACAAGCTGTCAGAGCTCTGCAGAATGATTGATCCGGAGGAAACCCAGCAACATGACGGTGGCAAGAAGCACAGGCGGCTTTTCATTGAATGAGCAGAAGGCGTAGTTTATCAAATTCCCATGAGTTGCGAAAAAATCTGCGTTGGTCAGACTCGGAGATGCTTGAACTACAGAGCACGCCATCAAAGTAAAAAATGCGCGTTAGGGAAAAGATATTGAAGATCTTCTGGCAAGTCATTGTGCTGTTACCAAGAGAAGCGAAGATTGCACCACACATGAAATCATAAAATCATAACTGATATGTAGTCTGGGGGAGGCCTGCGTAAGCTCCGCCTCAATTGCCCTCTCCGAGAAAGAACTCGCCTATTTGCGCACGCGTATACGATGACCAAAGCTCGATTGGCATGCATGTAAGTGTGGAAATGTTCACAATAAAGGAAGTTCAGCGCTCGTCTGCCTTCTCTGTCCCCGTCTTTTGTGCACTGCTGTGCCTGCATAAGCTTCCTTCTGTTACTCCTGTTTGCGTGATTTTACGCACCATGATTTTGTACAGAATTTGAGGGTGCCCAAATTTTCGCGGCGGCGGACAAAAATATGGATAGTAGAGAAGCCTGGGAGACCCTGCTAAGAAATCCGGACCCTGACCTCCAGCGCCTTACCATCCATCTGGCGGAAGAGGCCGCTACCAGTCAAGGACTGCCAGCCAGCCTCTAACTGCGGACGCGCAACTGCCCGTCTCCCAGGCCTGCGTGCTGGGGGCGGAGACAAACGTCTTTTCTGATGGAAATAAAAGTTGTTCAGTCAATTATTCGCCGCTATAGACTTTCTTCAGGCTTTGAGCAGTCTACCTTGCATAGCACTCTCTCTCTTTCAATCTGTTTAACAAACTTCTCCCCCTAACAACTTGAGCCCTGTTCAGCAGCCTGTACAAGCGCTTCAGGTGGGCTCAAACTACTCGCTTGTAGTTTTTCCCATCAGATTCTACATTCTTTACAACAAAAAGGAATGTTCTTTCTACAAACGTCACACAGTTACTCTGCCAAAAGTTGTGATGCGTATTTATGTCCTAGTATGTGGATTTTTACTTTGTGCCCAACAGATACTGAAGCGAGTAATTCCTGAGACCAGAGTACTAAAGGACACCGGCTCTTTGCGATCTCACCTGGCAGATCTCGTGCGTGCTACGAACTTGACACCGCTTGCTTGCGAAGTGGTGCACACTGTCGCCAAAATGGGACTGGACAAGGAAAGGGCTCTAGGTGAGTTGGGAAAATCCATTAAACATTCTGCTTTGCCAGGACGATCAGTGCTGCACAGTAAGAGAAAAGAAGCGGCAGCGGTCGGAGCCGCGTTGTTGCACAAAATTTGTCCTCAAAAAACAAAAAACAACGGTCGAAACCGATACCTTCCGCGCATGCCTGCAGAGACTCGCGAACCGATCTGTATAGACAGGAGGCGGCGTACCTGCAGGAATCCTCTGTGCCGTCGTCACATGAAAAAGTTTTGTGGCACCCGGCGCTTCAGTCCAAGGGGAAAGCGTGAGCATGACGAGATTTCATGGCAGACGGGAGGTTCATTTATCCAGGAACCCTTTAAACTTTGCGGACGCCTAGGCAATGTCCAACCTTGTTTGCGATAGCACAAGCACCTCCTCGACAGTACGACTTAACGTTTACTCAGCGTCACCTTGACAACACGTCACAGACGATGACACGTCAGACCACTTCCGGTTGGATGACGTCACTTCCCGTTTGGTGATGCCACGCACGCTGTCTTTTCGCTGGTACATGACCTCTCCTGTACCGCCATGTTAAGCATCCGCCCCTCCGGCTGCCTCCACTCCCTCTCTTGCGAGCGTTCTTCCCTCCTCTCCACTCTCTGCGAGGCCTCACTCGACGGTCGATTGTTGCCGTCATGGTACCACTGATGCTTCACGCATTAAAAGCGCGGCTGATGACCACACGACAAGCGAGCCGGGTGTTGCCAGTCGGCAATATGATTATTGCCTGCAGGTAGATCTGCACCAAACAAAAGGATTCAAGCATAGCAGGAAGCGGCACAGAGTCAGGCGGGCAAACGAGAATAGAACGCTTTCGTAAAAACGCCGACTGCAGCTGGCGCTGGGCACGGTTAACCGGGGCTCGACGAGAGAAGCCTTTGTCCAGCCGCGGACGTCATGTCCAACTTTCTTGGAAAATTTTCTAATATTGGAGAATTGTAAGATAGTGTTAAGTAATTATTGAAGGTGATGGTATATATTCTTCCGACCTGTAGGAAATTTTTTTTTAGTTTTTCCATCGCCCGCATGGAGTAGTCAAGACTGCCATAGAGACCAATGGGGAACGGCTTTGACGACCGCAAAATCTTTAATAGCAAAAACAAGCGGGACTGCCGACGGCAGATCTGCGGATATATTGAATGTCTCGCAATACATGGAAGAAATTACATTCATAACCTCTTTCTCGTTCAAAAATGATTTTTCCAGAGTTGTTGTAGTTTACTGATGATGATGACGAGAGCTGCGGCACAGGTATGCCTCCAATATGAGTGGCAACATACAGTGTGCACACAAGAGCGAATTGTGTTGTTACTTCACTGAATTTGTAATGGGTCACCGGAACTATTTGTCCAGAGGACGGCTACTTACAACGAAGGGAAAAGTACGCGTTTCGCTCGCGCTGTCATCGGTTCAATGTGGATGATGCGTTCTCTTTCATACTGGATCTATGCGTGACCGGTGCTCATTCTGGAAAGTTCTGTTTTGCTTAAATGCGGTTAAAATTGGCTTTAAAATACCAGAAGCAGCCGGAAGACGGAAATTTGGTAACCTTCTCATAAAAATCTTCCTATTCGATTATACTTTCTCTAATGTAGCCTTCGCCTTGTGTGGTGAGGGACGTCTATCTAGTAAGGGCAATGAAATTTCTCAATTAGGGTGCTATTTTTCTAAAGACACTGAAAGCCTACATTTTAACCTTCCGTTTTCCGACTTTCGTATAGTACTTATCGGGGCTGCCTGTTTGGCTCTCATGGAAGGCAATGCGCGATCTATACTTCTGCATAGTACCCAGCAAAGCTGAAGGGCTAATCAAATCTGGCCATGCGAGTGCGGCCATATCGAAAATTGTAGGCTGCCGAAGTGGTGTAAGCACAAATAGAGAAATGAGAAAGTAAAGGTCATTAAAAGGTAAACATGCGCTCTTGGGAGATCACGCCAGGAAGACTTTTCATGGGCGTAATATACGCCGAATAACATAGCCTGAGGAACCGCGACACACCTAGTAAACCAAACAGCAGAATTTAAACACGAAAGTCTACTTTCGCCTGTATTTTGGCTTAGTATGCTTCTTTAGGCTGCGTGGTGTAGCTCTGAGTCATATTTGATTTGAACTGAATATTTGATTTGAATTGAATTGGATAATGCTTATTTAACATCATCATGAAGATGTTGGGTGCGCCGGCAAAAAGCCAGTGGGAAGGCTTCGAGAGGTCGACGTACCCCACAGAGCCTTGGCAGAGTTACACATGAATGTCACTAAAACAGTACGAGAGCTCTCCCAGAGAAAAACATTGCAAGAAATCACGAGAACTTGGCAGAGTTGGCATTGTTTAGCTATGCACTATTTGGATTGCCTAATAAATGAGCGAGAGTGTAGCACCACATTTGACAGCCGTAATTTGTGCGGGTCTTAGGTATAAAACATTCGAAATTCGTTCGTGTAGAGTGCCTATGCTCCTTTCATTTTAATTCTGTCAGCTGTAACATAAAACCACCATCTTTAACAACACCTGCTTTCTCGGACTTAGCCAGGAAGTGAGCAAACCACGAAAATAGGCGGCTGCGAACCTAGTTTTATGTTCTCTTCTTTCCAGACTTCTTCACCTTTCTCAACCCGGTGTACGAGCTGGTAAATGATGCTGAAAAGGCCGAGTTGAGGCAATTTACGCAGGACGTCATTGGAGACTTCAAGAAACGCAAGTCCGGGGATTCCATCGACGAAAGAGACTTTCTTGTAATTCATGCCTGCAAGCCCACCAAATGAGCAGAACATGATTGTCTGGTCGCACATAACATCGTGGGAAATAATAAACTTATTATGACATGCTTCAAAGGGATTTCGTTTAAAGAGGAGCACCTATAACGCACAAACTATTACACATGTCCGCTTAGAACACCATCAGGCGATTAAAACTTATATGCTCAGGCTAACCTGAATGGTGCAAGCAATGTAATTAGCTTCGTGCTGCTTGTAATTAGTTCACTCCAGTCTAGTCATTTCAATCTGGGCTTGAATTATTTATTTATTTATTTACTTATTTATTTATTTATTTATTTATTTATTTATTTATTTATTTATTTATTTATTGTACCCTCAGGGCCAAAGGCATTGCAGAGGGGAGTGGGTTTAGGATAAACAACAATGAAATAGAATACAGTGAAAATAGGTATTACAAAACAAATTTTCTCCAGAATAAAACAAATAACAACATCCAGAAAACGTAAATAGTATAGAAACAATGTATACAATACAGTGAAAGCAGATAAAACACACAATCAACTTTCTTCAAAATAAACAATATTAGCTACAGCGTCATGAAAGATTTATTATCAGGAATGGCTGCAATATCCGGGGAAGGCGGTTCCATTCCACAGATGTGCGGGGAAGATAAGACTGAAAAGATGATTTGGTGTGGCATGTTGGGATGCCAACCTTGTGGTGGTGATCGATGCGATGTGAAATGTATTCGGGGGGTGGCATGAAATAGTTGTGAAGCGCAACGTGATGATATAGCTTGTGAAATAGCGTTATGCGACCAATTTTTCGGCGAGATTGTAACGGTGGGAGTGAGACGTTAGATTTCATGGCTGTGATGCTTGCCGTATGGTTGTAAATTGAAAGAATGAAGCGAACGGAATTATTTTGGACTACCAAGGAATATGTGAGGTTTTCATGCATAGGGTCCCATATTGATGCTGCGTATTTTAGTTTAGGACGTATGAGTGTTTTATAGAGTAGAAGTTTAAGGGATGAGGGAGCGGTAGAGAATTTGCGACGTAAGTATCCTAACATGCGGTTAGCGTTATTAATCACGTAGTCAATATGAATAGACCATGTTAAGTTTTGAGTGATATGAATTCCTAAATACTTATATGTTTTTACCCAATCAAGAGGAGTGCCATCAAGATACTATGAAGGAAGAGCGTTAGATGTCCGGGAAACACGCAAAGCTTTACATTTATTAGTGTTTAACTTCATATTCCATGTAGTGCACCAGTTTGACACCAAATTAAGGTCTGACTGGAGAGTATCAGTATCGTTGACGTTATTTATTTCCCGAAATATTACACAATCGTCACCAAAAAGGTGAATGTTAGAAGATATGGCAGAAGGAAGGTCATTAATATAGATTAAAAATAGGAGTGGCCCAAGGACCGATCCCTGTGGAACACCAGATAGCACGTTAGCAATCGGTGAATTAGTGTTATTAGCATGCATAAATTGCCAACGGTTTAGAAGGAAAGATTTAATCCATTGAAAGACGTTAGGATCGAGATTAAGATGGCTCAGTTTATGTAGTAGCAATTTATGGCATACTTTATCAAAGGCTTTGGAAAAGTCCAAAAAAATGCAGTCAGCGCAAGATGATTGTCAAGTATGCGGTATAGCTTATAGGTAAGGCAAGTAATTGAGTTTCACAGGAGAATGTTTGACGAAAACCATGTTGCGCAGGCGTGAAAAATGAATTCTCATCGAGAAAGGTAACGACATTCTTGAAAATATGTTCTAGTAATTTGCAGCATGTGCTGGTGAGCGAATTGGGACGAAAGTTTTGAGGGCAGTGCTTACCACCAGACTTGTGAAGTGAACCACCTTCCCAATTTTCCAGTCGATAGGAAGGCTTGCTGTGTCGAGTGACTGTTGAAAAGGTTTGCTTAGTATAACTGAACTATAAGCACATGTATTTCTTTAGGAATTTAGCGCTAATCGCATCAGAACCAGGTGAAGAATCATTTTTAAATATTCGATTAATTTGGCTACACCAGGTGGATCGACAGTTATTGGTGGCATTGTCGGGAACCTGTGGTGCGGTATGAATGGAAGATTAACGCTTGAAATGGAGGAAAAGCTTTCGACGAATCTGTCATTCAGCACGGAAGCACAAAGATCATTGAGGATAAGTCTACCGGAGGCGTCTTGTAGTCTAATTAATGGGTCGTTCGCAGGATGTATAACGCGCCAAAATTATTTAACACTCGTTTTCAAAATTGTTGGTAATGTGGCAGACAAAAAGTTATTCTTTGTAAGTTTAATCGCGTTGACGTAAGCGTCGGAAGCAGACTTGTACTTCACCCATCGCGCATGTGAACAGGTATCAGTGGGTCATCCTAAGGAAATTGGAATCAAATACTTGTATCAACCCAATCAAATTCAGATTTCCAAATTCGTACTATCGGCACTGCGTCTTCTGCGGCCAAGTGGCTATCTTACACCGCACGATACGGGCACGCAAGAACAATCCAGATATTTCGAAAATCAGTAACCCAACAACTGAGAGGCGGCGCTCTCAGCTCCCACTTGGAAGACCAGCTTTGGCTGGTAAACCGCGGTCAAGGACAGCAACAAGAGTCCTTGACTGAGAGGCCACCCAACTAACCTCGATTTATTGGGCGCATTAAGTGTTTCTCTCACTCACTCAAAGGGTAAAGACACTAACGTGGTTATCTATGTTTACTAATCTCATACGCAATGTTCCAACGCAAAAGCATACTAGGAATAGTGTGTTTTTGCGTTGATATAATGCCTATGACATTTGTAAACATCGGTCAGCAAGGGGAATTCGCCAGCGCCCAGTAAATCATTTCCAGGTCAATTTCTTCTCTCTTGCAGTTTCAGCTTCGTTTAGAGCAGCCTAGTGATGGTTGCGACGTCTCAAGTATACGAGATCACATGAGGCATAAAAATTCACAGGTATCGAAAACCAAATACTACCTAAATATTTCCCACCACCGAGGCCTCACGCTCACCAAGTTTGAGGAGACCAGCTGAACAGGCACACCGTAAAATGTACTGAAATCACAAACATCAAAATGTCGCACTTTGCCCCACGCCGCGGGGAGAGAAGTGAGACAGTGCACGGGGCAGAATGAGACGCCCTTCCAAAGCCAAGGTATTACTCACTCTTGCTTCGTGGACATCAATACAATCTTTGAGGCCATAATCGAATGCCAGGCTCTGTACACACGCTGAACCCGACATCGTTTTGTCCATGGGCCAATACAGCCTGCAGTTCAAAAGCTGTACTTTGCCTGTAACCTTGATACGCGAAACTTTGTAGCGGTAGCTACATTACGGTAGAATTTCGAGCCTTCAGCGTGGCGCCGCTTTAGTCACGTGGTTGGTCACATGGTGCGGAGCAACTACCGGCGGCGCGGCGCCGTGGCTGATCACATGGTTGGTCACGTGACTAGCCACATTGTGCTGAGCAGCTGCTGCAAAAAAAAAAACCGAGGTGCGAAACTGAGCTGACACAGCTATGCGCATGCGCCGTGTCAAGTGGAACGATGATGAAGATGGAACGCCCAGCGAAACGGAGCGGCGAAAGACTGAATTTGCAATTCAACTGAACAAGTTCCACTCCGCCAGCTGTAGCTATCGCGTCACTCCAGGTTTAACCAGAGCTAAACCACCGCCAATTTTTCCTAATTTCCGCCCTTCATCGTATTTTTTTTTCCTTTTTTAGTATTTCAGCTGTTTCGGCTTCGTTAATCCCTGTTAAATGGGCATGTGATTTGCTTCGCTTCATAACGTGTCAACACGAGGTTCTGGGTGTGATTGTAGGCGAGAGCTGACTCCGTTTTTCAAATGTATTGTATCAGCAGCTGTTCTCAACCGCCGGATGGAGTGCAATGATGAGGTTCGCGAGACTTTTTTTTTCCTTTCTTTCAAATTCTCTCATTTTCTTTGCTGTTCTGGCGTGGACGTCTTTGAGAACACCAAAACCATTGATCTTTCAGAGTTTATTTCACGTCTTCCGCACGCCAGTCGGCATTCAGTGTTTTATTTTTGTACGTTCGGACAATTCTACAAAGCGGCAGAACAAGGTTAAAGCTTCAGACCAAACAATAAAGCTATTATATTTAATAATAATAATAATAATAGAGCAGCACTTAACAAAACAGGACAAAAGGAGGAACACAGAACGACACGAGCGCTGTCACCTGTTAGCCGTTGCTACACATATTTAGATCAACCACAGCATGAAATGGGAAGGAGCGATCAGGTCAGCTGATACAAGCTATACAACTAAGCCTTTTCCTGGTTGCCATCGATTTAGATAAGTAATGCGACGCTCACACACTTGTTGCCTGCACGTGAAACATTAAGAGCCTCAATAATCTCTCTAACAAGCTTGTCATTGTGGCGGTTGATAATTTGTCTCCTTTTAAAAAGGGGCATGCACGGCTTTGGACGGACCCGTTTCTTAGACTGGATCTTGCAGTGGCGAAAGTGCTGGCTTAGGTGGCCCGATTGGCTATCATTAACATATTAGTCATGTTCTTTTAACCTGATATTTACACATCTACTTGTTTGCACAATATACTCATGGCCCCAAACAACGGTACACGATAGACAACCCCCTCTTCACAAGTACAAAAACGTTTCTGATGGTAAATTAAACATCCTTTTTTCCCTTGGTCCCCGCACGTATTTGTCTTCTTGCAAAGCATAGACTGTTTTATGGGCGCTGAGAATACAACTTCAACGCCTGCTCGTTTTCTTATTTTCTTAAGGTTGTGGGAGGTCTGATGAACGTAAGGGATGACAGCTACTTTCTTTCGATCCTGCTGTTCATTGGTACCTTCCTGCTTGTCGCCCCGTTGTGTTTTTTTTTTTCATTTTTTGGAGTAGGCCTTCAGCCACAGAAACAAGTAGCGGCCTAGGATACCTAGAATCAGGCAGTCGTCTAATCTGTAATGCCAAGAATTCTTACATCATGTGCTCGCATGAGTTTTTGAGCGCATTTGTCACGCAGTACTTGATAATGCCTCGCTTTACCAGTTTCGAATGCGCCGATACCGCTGGCAGTAGGCTTTTTTTTTTTTGCGAGGTTCACAGCCCCAACAGACACGGTTAGTATTAAATTTAAGTCTAAGATCTAAGAACTTGATATAGTTCTTGTCAGGAAGCTCATTCGTCAGAATTAATGCCATTAAATGTCTTTTAAAGGTGTCGAGCACATTAGCAGCGTCGGTATAAAATCTGCCTTAGAGTGGTCAATGATGATCAAAAAATCGTCCACAAATCTAAAAATTTTCACAACTTTGGAGCCACTTAAGCTTTTTTCTAGAACCCTATCATGCTTTGTAAGAAAGAGGTCGCTGAGAACAGGCGCAATACATGAACCAATACAAATTGCACACTTCTGCAGGTAAATACCCTTGTCCCAGGTAGCCATTGTTGAGCGCAGGTATATATCCAGCAATTCTAAAAACCGACTCACACTCACTCCAGAACTGTTCAGAAAGGAAACAGCTCCAAGCGCGTCAATAGCTTGTTCAACACAGAGCAGCAGCAATTCATCCTGTGGCAAGGAGTAGAACAGATCCTTGATATCTATTGAAAAAGCCAATACATTATTATTCTTATTCTGGCACAGATAGTCGACAACCTGTGCAGATTTTTTTACAAGGTAGGGGTCATCAATTTTGAGTAACGCCAAGTTCTTTTGCAGGAATCTAGCTAAACATTTCAGCCATGCCTTTCTCTTCGAGATTATTACACGAAGTGGGCACTGTTCTTTGTGCGTTTTAGCGGAAAAGAACATGTCTAAGGAAAGTTTATGGCTGTCCTGAATTTGCTTGGCAATGCTCCGCAAGCCTAACCGTTTGCATGGCTTCTTTGTTGTCGCTTTAGCTTTCTTTAAACATTTTTGGTCCTTTTCAAGAAAATTGCAATCAATGGCTTCTAAAGCTTTCTTCCGAAATAGGTCATGATGTAAGATGTCAAAGCCTCCCTCCTTATCAGCTGTCAAGGCACAGAGGCGATTATCGCAAAGAAAATCCGACACTCGTTTTAACAGCACGGTTCGCTTTGGTCGCATTGAACGTTCGAGAACGTCTACGCCTTTAGATACGCAGCTGCTCTTCTCACTTTCCGGCGCCAGGCTTGTGTCTCGTCGGACCATTCCTAGCAACTCCGGAGAATTTTTTCTAGGTTCAACCGCACACTTTGGCCCAAGCTGGAGGGCGCGAAGAACGTCCTCAGGAATACGAGCGCAGCCTTCAATGCGAACGGGGTTGTAGGCGCTCACCTTCTCCTTGATGGGTTGAAGGGCACGCAGGCGAGGTAGCTTCCCAAGTCCCTCAGTCGATTGGTAAAGTGTTCGGCGGAACTCCAGCCAGATTCGTAGGGCCTCTGAAGGGGGTGCGGTCCTGGTAACTTGGAAAAACAGGTATCCCCTGAATGGCCGAGTCTGCCTTCGCCATTCGGACCTCCGTATCTTGAGGACCTTGTCGCATGCCCGACAAAAGACCTAATGACTCCGAAGATCAACTGAAGTACCGGCGGCAGGAACTTGGCACTTAAACAGAAGGAAAGTGTGCGAGCCTTCATATGTAGCAATGGCAAGAAATAAACAGGTGACAGTTAGCGCTGGTGTCGTTCCGTGTTCCTCCTTTTGTCTTGTTTTGTTACGCGCTGCTCTATTATTGTGAATCTCCAACTCGCCCAACAAGCAACACATTATATTTACTCCTTCCAGACTACCGGTATGTCTCGTTTTGCACCACGCGTATTCTGAGCCGGGAATAGTTTTCGCTTAAGTACCCGCGAGGCGTAAAAATTGCAAAAAAAATCCCAAAAGATACGCCCAATAACCAATTGTAACTGACTCCTCATCAATCATGATATAAATGGCAACATAATAAAGGAATTATATAGTATTAACGAGAGGGTGGCAGTTGTCGCAGTTATTCTTAATAACATTGAAGGTGGAACAAGCCACGACGCCTGCATCCGGTCATGATGACCATATCATCGAAGGCTTCTATGCAGATGCGGCATCGGCAATGAACGAAGTAATGTCACAATGCACTGTACTGCTGGGCAGCTTAAATGCCAAGGTAGCGAAGGAGCAGGCTGGAGACCAGGGAGTAGGCGATTATGGCACAGACTCTAGGAATAGCAGGGGGATTTACATGTTCGCAGATATAAATAATTTACACATCATAAATACCGTCTTCCGCAAATAAGAAAACAGGCAGTGGACATGAAGAAGCCCCAATGGTGCGACTAAAAACGAAATCGACTATTAAATGCGCTAACGACCATCTGGTACTCCAATCAGATCTTCATCTTATTAAATAGTGGTGCAATAAATGGTTATTGACCCTTAACGTATCAAAATGTAAAATCCTCTCATTCAGCCGGAAACATAACAATTACAACTACACATACCATATTCAAGATGACGTACTCTCCCATGTGTTCCATACCTAACATTTGTTCGACCACAGCTTGAGTTCGCTTCCTCCATTTGGTCTCCTTATTACAACAACGTGGTCACCACATTAGAAACCATTCAAAATAGGGCAGCCCGATTCATCTAAATAAACTATAACTACCATTCAAGTGTCCCTCAGATTAAAACCGATATTTCTTTGCAATATTTAGGCATATGCCGTGACATCGCTTTGCTAACCTTATTTCACAAGTACGTGCACTCCAATAGATCATGCTCATTTCACCTAGATGTCCCATCTCGCACATCCAAAAGATTGCACAGGCCGCGGCGGTCGAATTTCGATGGAGGCGAAATTCTAGAGGCCCGTGTACTGAGCGATGCCAGTGCACGTTAAAGAACCCCAGGTGGTCGAAATTTCCGCAGCCATTCACTACGGCGTCTCTCATAGCCTGAGTCGCTTTGGGACGTTAAACCCCCATAAACCATAAACCAAAAGATTGCACAATCATCTCAGTTTTACACGTATCTATGGTGACACATTAGCTTTAAATGCATCAGCACTTCCGCGAGCCATCTGATTATGGAATAACCTGCCAGACAACATGTTTCGCCTCACTGTTTAATCCTGATACCTTCCATCACCAACTCATTGCACATTTCACTGAAGCCATCTTAACAAGTTGATGCAATCTCATTTACGTTTCCTGTTACGCATTTCGTTTACTTTTTTCTCTCTTTTTGTTTGTATTTTTGTTTTACAATTTTGTTGACACTAGTAAACGCGCCATGTGCTTTTTAATTTTATTTTTTCTGTGATGTACCCTGTGTCCTTTTCTTTCGGATTTTTTTCGGTGTTCCTATGTCGACTTTACCTTTACTTATTATGCGTTCCTATTTCTATGTTCCTATGTCAACTGTTCTGTATAATATTGAGGTGTTTCAAACTTTTACTGATCATGTATAGTACCTTGTTTTCCTGTTTTTGCTTGTCCCCTTTTAAATTTGATCTTGATGTTTTGCCGCCCCCCTTACACGATGCCCTACTGGTCTGTAAGATATTTCAAATAAATAAATACTATGCGCTCACCCTGGTGTTGCGCAGGAAGTGGAGGTCCTCAGAAAGGTGCCTTGTAGCGACCACAGGATGGTACGGTGTCGAATTAGCCTAGAGTTGAAGAGGGAACGAAGAAACTAGTGAAGTGGTAGCCCATTAACGTGTTAGCGATAAGAGGGAAGATAGAGCAATTCAGCATAACGCTGCAGACCAGATATTCAGCTTTAACTGAGGAACACGATCTTAATGTTCACACATATGAGCGATAATCTGACAGCTATCATTACGGTGTGCGCAGTAGCAGTAGGCGGTAGGACGGTTCGACAGGATACCGGCAAGCTATCTCAGGAGACGAAAGATCTGATTAAGAAACGCCAAGCATGAAAATACTGGAAGATATATATAGCAACTGCACAGCTACCATAGTCCTCCATAAAGTCAGCAATAAAATTCCAATAAGGAAGGGCGTCAGGCAAGGAGACACGATTTCGCCAATGCTATTCACCGCCTGTCTACAGAAGGTATTCCGAGGCCTTAATTTGGAACAGTTGGGAATAAGAGTTAATGAACAATGTCTAAATAATCTGCAATTCGCTGATGGCATTGCCTTGCCGAGTCACTCAGGAGGTGAACTGCAAATTATGATCAATGAGTTAGACAGGCAGAGCAGAACGCGGGGTCTTAAAATTAACATGCAGAACACCAAGATAATGTTCAACAGCCTAGCAAAGGAACAGCAGTTCACAATTGGCAGCGAGGTGCTGGGAATGCTAAAGAGGGCAGATAGTGACAGCTGATCCGGATCATGAGCAGGAAATTAGTAAAAGGATAAAAGTGGGCGTTGTATTTTAAAGGCGTCAAAACAACACACACACACACACACGCACACACACGCACACGCACACACACACACACACACACACACACACACACACACACACACACACACACACACACACACACACACACACACACACACACACACACACACACACACACACACACACACACACACACACACACACACACACACACACGAAAGAAGAGAACGGGAAAGGCGCTCTGTCCCGTTCTCTTATCTGGTGCGTGTGTGCGGGCGGTTTTGGCGCCTTTAAAGTACAATGATCAATTACCAACTAGCCCAACAAGAAGTTCTAAGATGAGAGTGCGGTGGAGCGCATATGGCAGGTTCTCACAGATCATGAATGGCTGTTTACCAATATCCCTCAAGAGAAAAATAGATAACAGCTGTATCTTACCGGTACTCACCCATAGGGCAGAAACGTGGAGCTTAACGACACGGGTTAAACTCAAATTAAGGACAACGTAGCGAGCTATGGAAAGGATGATGATAGGTGTAGCATCAAAGAGACCGGAAGCTGGCAGAGTGGGTGAGTGAACAAACGCGGATTAAAGACATCCTAGTCGAAATCAAGAGGAAGAAATGGGCTTAGGAAGGGCATGTGATGCGAAGGCAAGATAACCGATGGTCGTTAAGTGTAATGGAGTGGATTCCAACAGAAGCGAAACGTTCCAGGGGGCGGCAAATAGTTAGATGAGCGAATGAAATTAAGAATTTCTTTCCGGGGATATGGTGGCCGCAGCTAGCGCGGGACAGGGTTAATTGCAGGGATATGGGAAAGGCCTTTGCCCTGCAGTGGGCGTAGTCAGGCTTATGAGATGATTATGAAAACGCTTTTGATTGAACTGCAGTATTTTGAAAAATTTGGTCTGCACAATTTTGTGCATATATGCGACCGCATTCTCGTTGACCCAGGCTCAGTAAGCAATTTTAATGCGTAAGCCTTTTTTTTTTAGTTCATGAGTGGCGTGCACGGAAGTTGTAGACGGAAGTTGTGGACGGAAGTGGTCCGCACGGACTACCAATCATAAGTTGTATGGCAAATGAAAGAAAATGTAAAAGTTGATTAAGCAACATTTGATATGAAATATATTGTGCGCACCAGGAAGCAAGTGCACCAAGCCGCAGGGCGCAGCCTGCCACATTGCCTCGGTTCTTTCCTTCTCCCCTCATGACACCTTTGGCCAGACATACACGCCTGTAACAAGGATGTCAAACACACTATTACTAGGTGAAGTTAGGGTGACTCCCTCGACATAATCGTCAGGGCCCTGCTTTACTCCGGGCTCGAAGACCGGTATCCCCCTTCCGATTAGTCATAGCTCTTCCCAAAAAACTACACTGCCATCAACATTCCTGGCCCGGAATGCCTGTCCGTCTGACTCATGTCCTTCTTTCAGTCAAAGCAAGCACTTATCAGATCAAGAGATCGTGTTTTGACCCAGGCACCACGCGCTAAGGACAATGAATTTATCGGCAACTCCACTGGAATGGAATGCGTGTTTCTGTGTGTTCCAGCGTTTAGTGCTGTGCTCTGCGTGTGTTTTCCGGCGTTTTGTGCTGTGCCCGAAGTACGGCCACTGGACACCCTTCTGGACTGTGGTTCATCACTTTTTTTTCTGGTGGGGGGGGGGGGGGAGTAGCTTAACTTGGCCCCATTGTACCAGCCTTTTTGCAACCCCTATAAATTCTCGTCTGGAACAATCATATAGCACTCTGAAGAATGGTCCCCAGTCGAAACGTCAGTAAGTTTTGCTTTGTTTTTAAGCGAAATTTATTGCCCCAGGGCATCAATGATGGGCGAAGGTTTGATGAAAGAACTAGTAGTGATTAAATGAAAAGAAAAAGGCTAGCTGATTTGATGAAGTCCAGTAGAGAACGATGGTACGCTCCCTGCGTCCAGGCAATGTATGAAGCAGGGTTGCTTGGTGAAAGACCCGCTACCTTCAGGTGCCGGATCCTTGGAGGCTTGAGAGCTGGGCAGTCCCACAGTAAGAGATGAATGTCGGCTTCAAGCTCCTCGTGTTTACATATCGGACACCCAGGCCGAGGAAACAAATCTCAGTACTGAGACCACTTCCGAATGACGGCAGGTGTGAGGGCAACCCTGACCCGGATCATCCTAAGCGCAACCTCCTCTGCACGGGTAAGACCGCGGGGGAGGGTTACCGCACACGGAGGGATGAAAGCACGTGCGCGGCGCCGGAGGAGTTCCTTTCCTGATGAAAGGAGGGTAAAGTTGTCCAAATGAAGGAGCCGAGGCAATGATGAGTCTGGATTCGCAAGGCGGGTCGCTAAATCTGCCTTGCTTTGAGAGGTCAGCAGATCCCATGGGGCCTACTCAATACGTACTGACTGCGGGATGCGTGCCGCGAGCCGGTGGATGTCCTGACATATCGTTGAACAGCGACTAACACGTCGTAGCAACCAGACAACTTGAAGGGCGTCAGTGCGGATGACAGCGCAGGCTGCAGGGAGCATAGTTATGGCGGCCACGGAGCAGAGTGTTTCTTGAACTCCAACGACCTCAGCACTAAAGGACGAAGGGGGTTCCGTAAGCTGAAACCTAGAGGTTTGATTCAGGGCAGGTCTGCACGGGCAGTAGATTGCTGTTGTTGTTTCGCAGGCTTGTATGCTTGCGTCTACGTAGACAACAATGGATCCTTCAGGCAGGAAAGCATCTTGTTCCTCGAATTTCTGCCGACACAACGATGTCGAATTAGCAGATGTTGGTAGGCAATTATCTGTTGCCTTGCTGTCGCTGAGACAAACTTTCGTGGGAGAAGAACTGGCGTTGGCGGCTGAAGAATGGAGTGCGACGTTGCTTAAGTTTTCAGTGCATGCATGGATTGCGATAGACTGGCCTTAAGGCTGCGCGCATCACGGCGCTGCTGCACCAGCTCATCAATGGTATTGAGCTGAGCATTCTCTTCTAAAGCTATGACCAGTGGGATGCGTGGAAGGCACGTAATGGTCCTCATAGCCTCTCGGTTCACGGCTTCAAGGCGAACCCATTGGGCTCTTGTAAGATGTTGAAACTGGGCTTGGTAAACAATACGCGGCTGCAAAACTGCCCTCACCAATCGCCGTGCAACGAACGAGCCTGCGCCACCCGTTTTAGAAGCAATTCTTCTAATCAAACCTGAGAAAGCCATGCAGTTGCTGATCCTGATTGGCGAATCATTAAGCCAAGGATTTTTACACTCGGACTTTCCTGTAAAGGGATGCCTGATCGACAAAGACGGATTGGACTTGCAGCAAGTTTACGGCGTCCCCAGCGGTTGGCGACCGACGTGTATGTTGTTTTCTGCGCAGACAGCCGAAGTCCGATGAATGATGCGTAATTAGAGGTAACATCCAAGGCAGATTGAAGGGCAGCCTCCTGAGTACGGACATCTTGTTGAGTACTCCACACCATGATGTCATCAGCGTACTTAAGAAATTTTATGTCACGGATGTCCAGTAAGCGCCAAGCCAGCGGGATGAAAGCAGTATTAAATAACGCCTGCGACAATACTGATCCCTGGGGCACGCCGCAGAGAGGAACAAATGATCCGACCGCTTCGCCGCTGAGGCGTATTGCAAATTTCTGCCTTCCAAAAATGTTACGACAAAACTACGCACTCTCAGAGGGAGATGAAGCATGTCAATGGAGTTCAGAATGGCTGCATGACTGATGTTGTCATATGCCTTTTCAAAGTTCATTGCTAAAACGGTACGCACATTGCTGCTGCGGGTAGATGACAAAACTGCAGATGCCAAGACAGCCAACTCGTCCTCTGTACCAATATATGGACGGAAGCCGATTTGTGTAGGATGATAAAAACCGTGCTGCTCTAGCCACCACGACATTCGTGTGCTAGCATTTTCTCCGCCAGCTTGCACAGCGTAGGAGTTAAGGAGATATGACGTAAGTTTGCAAGGTCCGTCGGAGGCTTTCTAGGTTTCGGGATACGAATCACGACAGCGGATTTCCAGCTCTCGGGTACGACGCCATCCAGCCATACTTTGTTTATGGTGTCTAGTAGTTGAGGGAGTGCAGCGCTACTCAGGTTCTTGTACACCTCGCAATGAATATTGTCCGAGCCGGGCGCTGTTTTCCGTTTCGGATCAGCTATTGCAGCCTGCAACTCAGGCATAGAGAACGGACACACGATTCCATCTGCGTCGACATCAAACGGCATTTGATATACATGCGCTATGATGCCTCCCATAATTGAACTATCGGCTGAAGAAGGCACAGCATCGTATTTTGGGAAAAACTTTCGAGCTGCTTCTTTGGCGAAATCATCTGGTGACAAGTTAACCGCGAAGCATGCGGTTCCTGCTGCGTCAGTAGAACGGCGACCGCGTTCCATTGTACGGAATGTTCGCTAGAGAGAGGCATTCGAGGATTTTGCAGAAAGTTGTTCGCACCACGCATGCCACTGCCGTTGAGAGAGGTCGCGTTCATATTTACGTGCCTTGGCTGTAAGAGGAATCGCGCACGTGCCTGTGACGAAGTAGTGTCTCGTGCAGCAGCCAGCTCGGCTTGGCGGCGTGCCGCCCACAAGTTAAGAAGGCTGAGGTCTGGTGCCGGTCGACCAACATCAATCCAGGTGGTAGTTGTTTGTATGCGCTCAACAAGGATTGGCGAAGAATCTGAAGAGAGATCGTCCATGCAGGAGCGAAAACTGTCCCAGTTGATCACAGAACATTTGTAGCGTAAAGGTGGGAAATGTGAGGTGTGAAGACCGATGATGATAGGGTGATAATCACTTCCCCAGCAGTCTGGCTCCATGTGCCAGGAGGGAGTACCCGGTCCCGACCACCACGTCAAGTCTGGAGCATAGGAAGCACTGCGAGTTTGACGCACTGGCCGTGTTGCTGTCCCAGGATGGTTGAGCCGCTCAAATTGGGCATCCGTGAAGGCGTCCCGCACACGCCTGCCGCGAGGGCTCGATGTGGGGTACTCCGATCCTGGTGAGGGGCGTTAAAGTCGTCTCCGACTAAAATCGGACACCTGGGATACTTCCGACGAACACTTATTAACCAGCCAAGATTAATACGAGAGGAAGCGACACCGGCTGGTCTAACGTAAAATGAAACGAATCCAAAGGTTCCCTTCTTAAATTTCGCAGCCACTGCCACTACCTCTTGATACGACGTGCACTATTTTTCGAGAGCAAGGCGTACATGCGGAAAACGTGAGTCCACATACACCGCCGCCTTTCCCGGGGGAGCATCAGTTTGTACACGACGGTCTATCATTGAAGGAGACATGCAGGCACTGAAGCCTGGAATCGATAGCAAGGCGTTTGTCTCCTGTAGCAGCATGGCCCATACCTGGAGCTTGTGAATTTGTAGTCGGGTCTTGAGCTCTCCCACCTTCGTGGAAATGCCTCTGCAGTTCCACTGCAGCACACCAGCACGACTGGAACTTGCCATTTCTAGTTACTAGCCCAAGCACTGTTGAATCACGGACGTCAGGTTGGACAACTGGTTGACCATACACGGACGTCAGGTTGGACAACTGGTTGACCATAAACCGGAGCAAAGAAGTCGCAGAGTTGCCCAGTGGCATTTCGGTAATCTGGGAAGAGGCGGCAGGAAATGACACTGGTGGGCGTCAGGAAGGCAATGTTGCAGCGCCATTGATAGATCTGGTGGATGATTCCGCTGCCCGTCTACGTCGAGCGAGCAGTACACGGTGTTGCCGGAGCTTGGTGACCTCCGCTAAAAGACGGCCGATTTGTTCGTCTACTGCGCCCATATCGTCCTGCGGTAGTTCAGGCACACTGCGCTGCGTTGTTGGCTGTTTTCGGAGGCATTCTTTTCGCACAGTAGCATTAGCCTTAAGGCTGCTGAGCTGAAGGATCATGCGAGGTGTCCTCAGGAAGCTCCGGCCACTCGTCGTCATCCCACTGGAGAGCTGCGAACCGATTGGATGTCTTCAATGAAGTTATGCTGTCTTGTATTGGCCAATGCTTAGTCATTCTACGACGAACCTTTTGTGTTGCCTTTTGTTTTGTCGGACAGCTTGGAGATGTTATCTCGTGGTCGCCGGATTTATAAAGGCCGCAACGATAAGCCACTTTCCCTTCCGATGTACGTTCACCGGCAGCAGTGAAGGGGCAGGATTTGCGCATATGTTCAGTACGGAAGCAGTTATAGCAATATACCGCACTCGGTTTATATGGCCGAGGCCGTAAAATACAGCCATAATAGTACAGACGGGCTGGTAGTGTCAGAGGGCCTTGCAAGGTGACTATGCAAGAGCGCCCCTTTCCCATGCGTCGGGTCTGGATGACACGGTGCGTGGGACAGTACAGCTCACGCTGGAGTGCAGCTTGATCCTCAGTGATATCGACGCTGTAGACGAGGCAGCGCTGCAAGTCGGAGCCTACAGCTAAATACACTTGTACTGGCACTGAGATTTCGCTTTTTAGTGAAATACTGGTCAGCATTTGCAGCCGTTCTACGGCAGTCAGAGTGGGAAGCCACAAAGCAATGGTGTTGGACTTTGTCCTGGCTGTGGAGCCCCGAAAACCCTTGGTTCCGAGGCATGCGTCCAAGTTAGCGTGTAAAATCTTGTTTGGTATATCCTTGAGGCTTCTGTTGGCCAGGGATTTAATGGTCACTTTGTAAGAAGACGATCCGGGTGTATAGGCTCTACCGAGTTCTCGATCGTAAGACAAGTGCGCTTACCTTGGGAGCCATCGAAGATGGAATCGGTTGGCTGCCGTTTGAGGGACGCTTGTGGGTTATACGACGGCACTTTTGCACGGGTAGAGGTGCCGATAAGTCCATTGGATTGCACGGTTCATCATGCCGTGCGGTTTGAGGCCCATCCGGGGGTGTAGAGTTGATGGTCATTGGCCCTGGGGGCAGAACACTTACGAGCAGTTCGGCATTTCGGGAAGGCAGGAGGGGTGCGTCTGCCGATGAACCTGGAGCACAAAGCTGCACCTGGCGCCGCGGATCAGGTGTCGACTGCGTGGCAGGTGCTGCCACGAGAGACGCCGGCAGAGCTACCTCCGCCAGCGTGGCAGCGGAGGCACTAAGCCTAGCGTCAGTGCCCATCTCAGCTGCAATCATGCATGGTTCCCAGGAGACCTCACACGGTGAGAGGACGTCTGGAGGTGAGAGGACGTCTGGAGCTTCTTCAGAAGGCGAAGTTGCCCTTGTCTTCAAATAGGGCGCGTATTTTAAGAGAAGTGCATCCTCCTTGTTTTGTGTTTAAGTGTATGTCAGTCTACTTCATAAATACATAAATTGTTCGTGTTTTTTGCATAAAGCATGAAACACAAACACACAAGTTCAGGGACCCAATAAAATTTTTTAAGGGTCCCGACCACTATAAGCTAAATACATATGATCTAGACGACAGCAAAAAATAACGCAACTATTCAGCAGTAAACACATTACAGCAGGAGGCACTGGACTCGACTGAAAAGATCAAGTAAACACGTTATTTTTAGACAAAAAACACAAACCAAAGCACTAAAGAAGATCGACTAGGATGAATTCAGCATAAAATGATTTTATTTTTTTAAGGCATGAAGAGTAGGTGAAATTTGAACGTTAAAATATAGACTATTCCACAAATGAGGACCCATAAATTCTAGTCTTTGTCGACGATAATTTGTGTGTATTGTAGGAAGCAAGAGCCGATGTGTTGTAGTAGACATGTTGGTGCGTAGTGAGTGACGAAGTCATAATGTTGTTAAATTTAGTGTGTAGTGAATGATCTGATATATTAAAGAAGCGGTATTATAAGTTACTAGGTCGTATATACTATAGGGTACCCAGAACGACAAATAATTCATCCGGATGTCCATACTGAGTATTTTGTGCGACAATTCGAAAAGCTCTTTTTTGAAAAGCACATAAGGGGCTCATGCGTGATGAATATGCGCATCCCCAAACAGATATACAGTAAATAATCTGTGAATGGACACAGGCGTTATAAAGGTTAACAAGTATATAGACGGGGAAGAAATTTTGGCATTTCAAAAGTATATATAGGCCGTATGAGGCTTTTTTAATCACTTATCGGACTTGTAAATCAAACTTGAGATAACTGTCTATCACAATACCCAAACATTTTGTGTTGGTAGCATGCTCAATAGGCCAATTATCGTAAACTACATCTGTATGCTGAGAAACAATTCTTCTTCAAGAGTGAAAAAGGATAAAAATTTTACTAGGATTAAGGTTGATTGCATTCGCCATGCACCATTTATGTATATTTTGTTACTCTTCATTTACTTTTGTAATCAGGGCAGTTTCATACTACAGTCCTAGCATCGGCATATAATACATTCTTGGGTAATTGAGAAGGCAAGTCATTGATATAAAGCAAAAAAAGAAGCAAAGGTCCCAAGACACACACACACAAGGAAGGGACCTTGGGGCGCCAACATTAATTATCTTAGCACTGCGCTGTGAATTTTCGAAGGAAACTACTTCTTGACGGTCTTTTAAGTAACATTCAATGAGTGTTAGGGGTGTGCCATTGACGCGATAATCAATTAACTTTCCTTTAAAGATAATGTGGTTTAGAGAATCAAAGGCATTGGCGAAGTCGATAACGGGCCGAATGCGCGGATATATGCAAGGCTGCTCACATAGCACAGTTTGACATTATAGACATTGCGGTGGGGCCACGCCACCGCAGTTGGAATGTTGCTCTCACCATTCGCATTTGTACAGGTGCTCGTGACTGCGCTTGGTTTCCTGACGCCAGCTTCATCGCCTGCGCTTTCCCCGACACCGGAAGGATGGCGTGCTGACGCAACGACGGTGACAGCCGCGTCTGGAATGGATCAATGCTTCCTATCTTCGAGCCGGCCGCAACCTTCGCCGCCACTTCTGAACACGGAATCACCTTTCGTTTGGCAACCTGGAACGCTGTCAACTGATCCGTGATGTGATAAGGGCGCCAACGTCTTCGACACGTCGGGCCACGCCACCGCAGTTGGGATGTTGCTCTCACCATTCGCATTTGTACAGGTTAGTTACCTCGATGCCTACACTTCTCACGACAACAATGTCTGTCTTGCTGCGGTGTCGTGGCCACCCGATTGTTGCAAGCGTTTTCGTTCAGCGGCGTTGTAATTGTGTCGCCTTTCGCTGTTAGCTGGTGATATTGATTCGAACCCTGGTCCTATGACGCCCCAGAAAATAAGCTTGACTCAATATGCAATGCAATTCAGCGGCTAGAGACAAACAATGCAAGCCTTCTGAAATCCGTTAATAAAGTTTTAGAAATGCATATCACCCTTAAAAGTGACTTAGACACGCTAACTAAACGTGTCTATTAACTGGAAACCAAGCTTGTGCATGGGCCTTGTAAGCCGCTCCCGGAAACCTGCAACAGCGATGTTCGCAAACTGCAAAAAAAAATTGATGACCAGTATAACCGTTCAAGACAGTTGAATGCATTGTTCTTTGGTGTTAAAGATACCGACTGGTCAGAAACGTGGGAAGACACCGAGGCTCTTGTTCGTGAATTTTGTCAAAATAAGCTAAATGTTTCAGTCCAGTCTATTGCAAGGGCCCACCATATCGGTCGCTATTAATTGATAAAAATCTACCAATAATATTCTACAATGAAAAAGATATTCGACACTTTGCTAAGCTACCCGCCGCGGTGGCTCAGTGTTTAGGGCGCTCGACTACTGATCCGGAGTTCCCGGGTTCGAACCCGACCGCGGCGGCCGCGTTTTTATGGAGGAAAAACGCTAAGGCGCCCGTGTGCTGTGCGATGTCAGTGCACGTTAAGGATCCCCAGGTGGTCGAAATTATTCCGGAGCCCTCCACTACGGAACCTATTATCCTTTCTTCTTTCACTCCCTCCTTTATCCCTTCCCTTACGGCGCAGTTCAGGTGTCCAACGATATATGAGACAGATACTGCGCCATTTCCTTTCCCCACAAAAAAAAACAATTATTATTATTATTCGCTAAGCAACGGCAATAAGCTTAAGGAAACAGAATTCAGGATATCGCGTGACTACTGGGTTGATGTACGCGATAAGCGTCGAAAACTTTGGCAGTTCTCGAAGTCGATAAAGGAGAGTGACCGTCCCCGCCTTGTCTTCAACAAGATGTTTATAAACGATAATATTTACGTCTGCGACACGGATGCCAACTGCGCAGCTCGTTTGGAAACGTCAGGAAATTATACGCCACAAATAGAAGCTCGGACCCCGGGAAGACCCGATGACTGACCCAATCACCTACCTGCCTTACCCCATTCAAGTAACTCTTCCTTCGCCACTTGATAAGCGTAGTCGTGATACCGCGTTCTGTTTTTTTTTATACAAATGTGAGGAGTATCCTCTCGAAAGCCGTTCCTATTTCCTCGCTCATCGACTCATGTTCTGCATCATTAATCGCGCTCACGGACAACATTCCTGACGACAAAATTTTTGTTACTCAAGCAACGTTCAATATATTTCGCTGCGACAGGGCGAATGGGAGAGGCGGCGGTGCTCTGTTGGCAATGAAAAAAAGACTTATCCTGTGTACCTATTATAGCTTCTACATTTCTGGAATGTGTATGGGCTTTGCTAAAATGCAGTACTAGAAACATACTTATTGGTGTTTTTTATCGACCACCAGATTCGGGAAGTGTTTTCGCTGACGAATTTTATCGCATTCTTAGTGAAGTGTGCAACCGTTTACCAAATTGTGCTTTATTGATATTTGGTGACTTTAATTACCCCCATGTCAATTGGGCTACACTATCTGTCGCGGCGAGTGAAAGAGAATCGAACGGATTTCTTCAGTCATGTGTAGATTTTTCTTTATCTCAACTCATCATGGAACCGACACCGCGCGCTCCCACACGCTCCAACATACTTGATCTAATACTTATTAATATTCCTGACATTTGCACCAACATCAGTTATATTGATGACATCATTACTGGAAACATGGTTTGTTCAGAGAGGGGTAGGAAGGTGACTAATAAGAAAATTAAATCCTATAGCAAAACTAACTTCGATGGAATGAATGCTGAACTATCTCTCTTCACTGGCGTTTTTCTTACTAGCTTCTCGTCCCATACAGTTGAAGAAAACTAGATTGCGTTCAAAAATGTGTTCTCCACCCTTGTTGATAAGTACGTACCAACCATAACAATTAGGAGTAACAGTTCTGCACAACGGTTTAACAAGCAACTTCGGCGCATAAACAACAAATAAAGCGATTATACAGGAAAGCCGTCAAGAACAATCATACATCATCGTGGCTTAAATACAAGCAGTACGACAAGAAATACCAGGCCTTACTTAAATCCTCTCGTCGACACTTTTTTAACCACGACCTAGCATCTATGCTGACTAACAACCCTCGAAAATTTTGGCAAGCAATAAACCCCAGCAGTCGTCCTGAAATTACGCTTACTGACCCCACAGGCGCCACTGTTCCAGAGTCAGAGTGCGCACAGATATTAAACAACGCATTTTCATCTGTGTTCACCCGCGAGGACGTCTCTTTATGCCCAAACATAGGTACACTTTCAGATGTGATTATGCAACACATTACTATCAGCGAGTCCGGTATCATATCACTACTTAAAATCGCAAAATGTCGGCTGCATCTGACCACGTTTGCTTCAACAACAAGTTGTTAACAAGCACATCATAAAGCATTTCGGTAATCTTATGCACACTTTTTTCACAGTCATTGTCATCCGGCCGGATTCCTAATGATTAGCGCACAGCCAAGGTCATACCAATTTTTAAATCTGGCGATCGCACATCCCCTCTTAACTACCGACCCATTTCATTAACTAGTACCGTCTGTAAACTACTGAAGCACATCATACATTCGAAAATCGTAACATACCTAGAAGAGCATAACATAATCTTCAAATATCGGCACGGCTTTCGCAAGGAATATTCATAATGAGCAGTTACCGGGATTTACTAATGACTTGCTATCCTGTATTGACGTCGGCTACCAGGTGGATGCCATATTTCAGGATTTTGCCAAAGCTTTTGACCGCGTTCCTCACCACAGGCTACTAACGAAACTACATCTTAACATTGACACACAAGTCATTTTAGGGATAAAAGATTTTTTTGTCATTCCGAACACAGTTCACTACAGTTCCTCTTTTACTCCAGTCACGTGCAGCGTTCCACAAGGGATCGTGCTTGGTCCATTGCTTTTTCTAACATATATTAGTGATTTACCTAACTGCATCTCGTCCCGTGTAAGACTTTTCGCCGATGACTGTGTAATTTACCGTAAAATTACTACTGAAACTGACCAAGAAGCGTTGCAATCAGACCTAAACGCGATTAATGTGTGGTGTTCTGACTGGAAAATAACCCTAAACCATACCAAAACTAAGTGCATGTCATTTACACGTTCCTATTCCCGCATTCTAACCTCATATTTTATAGATAACAATATTGTCGAGCTTACTACCACATACAAATACCTAGGAGTAAATTTCCAAACGGATCTAACATGACATCATCACATCAGCGTTACTCTTGCAACTGCTAATCGCTCACTCGGAATCATGAAACACAGACTAAGGCAAGCACCCTCACACTTAAAGAAGCTCGCATATACCACTGTGATGAGACCTAAAATTGAATATGCATGCGCAATCTGGGACCCGAGCCAGGATTACATCATACGTAACATTGAATCCCTGCAAAGCCGTGCTGTTCGCTTCATTTTTTCGGACTATTCCCCGTACACCAGAGTCACATCTTTAAAAAATTGTGCCGGGCTAGATCCACTATCACTACGACGAAAACACGCTCGACTATCTCTGTTTCACAAGCTTTATCACCACGACGTTTTGCATGACGAGTTCTTTCAGCCACATTGCCACATCTTCCCTCGCCCTGATCATCCTTACAAAGTGAATCGCCCAGTCTGTCAGTCATCACTTTACGCGCAATCATTCATACCTAGAACCATAAGTGACTGGAATAACTTACCATCAGATATTGCTACCGAGGTTCACCCAGACCAATTTCACGAAATGCTGCATACTCACATCAGAATGTGACGCACCTGTGCACCACTTTACTTTTATAGAGAATTAAATCCTTATTTTGTTAGTTATCCTTTTTGTTCGAATACCGCTACCTTCTTCCAGATGTTCCTTTTCCATTCTTTTTTTTTCTTTCTGCGTTTCTTTTGTACTCTTAATCAAAGCTATTTGAATTTTTACGCTTTCTATTTGCGCTATAGTGTTGTTATTGTTTATTACTGTACTTCAAAATGATGTCTGTATTTCTTTCTCTCTATCTTTTCTGTTTCGAGCAAATTGTGTCAAAGTGCTTCGTGTGTCCCCGCTATGTAATACCCTCCCCAGAGGGCCTTTAGTGTATTTGAATAAATAAATAGATCAATAAATAAATAAACAAATAAATAGTATTTATGGTGAATGGTCATACTAGTAAATATATATCATTCTGTTTTCACCCAATACGCACGTGCGTCGATGCCAAAACTCTTCAAGAACGACCGAGCTGTGTAGAGTTGGCAGCAAGCGCGAAATTTAGCAGGAACACCCATTTCGAAACGTGCTGGATGCGCGCTTTACTGGCTATCAACGGCTTAGTCTGTTCCGTCCTGTATCTCGTCGCGTCTTTTATTACGTCGAAGTCTCGCAGTTGCAAAACGCGTGGTTAGTTTAGATAGAAAAACGTTGCAGTTACACGGCAGTTACGTGGAAGTTACAGCTCACATCAGTCGCCGCACTAGAGCGCAGGAATGCACGGCCGGCTCACGTTTTCCAACCAAAACCAAATCGCCTACAGAGGGCGCTGGCTGCGCCTTCACCTTGAGCAAGGAGAGTGGGAAAGGGCAGAGAAGAAGGTTCCTAGTGGCACATCAACAGGACCAGATGGTATCCCGATTATGTTGATAAAGAAGTTAGGACCAAAATCGAAGCAAACATTAGTACAGGCAGTGAACAAAATGATAGTGGATGAGAAAGTCCCCGATGAATGGCGATTAAGTAGAATGAACATGATATATAAGGGAAAGGGGGACAAAGCAGACGTAAGTAACTATCGTCCCATAACAGTGACACCGATGGTTTACAGGGTGGTGATGCAAATAATAAAGGATAGATTGCAGGCTTGGGTGGAGAACGAGGGGGTGTTAGGGGAACTACAGAATGGGTTCCGGAAACAAAGGAGGTTGGAGGACAATCTGTTTTCATTGACACAGTGTATAGAAATTGCGGAAAAGGAACATAGGCCCTTATGGCTAGCATTTCTGGATATTAGGGGAGCCTATGACAACGTTACTCAGGAGCATTTGTGGGACATACTGGGCACATTGGATGTGGAAAATGGAGTAATTAATCTTTTAAAAGATATATATAGAGGTAACAGAGTGCTCATAAAATGGGAAAAAAATGTATCGGGGCCTGTAGAGACACAGCGGGGGCTTAGACAAGGATATCCTCTGTCCCCTTTGTTGTTCATGTTGTACCTGCAAGGGTTGGAGACCAAGCTAGAGGGGAGCGGACTAGGCTTCAACCTATCTTTTTTCAAGCAAGGGGAATTGATTAAACAGACAATACCGGGACTAATATACGCGGGCGATATAGTGATAATGGCTGACAACAAGGAAGACCTGCAGAAGTTGTTAGACATATGCAGTACAGAGGGAGATAGATTAGGCTTCAAGTATAGTAAGGAAAAATCTACAGTCATGATATTTAATGAAGAGGGCGGCGAGCATAGAATACAGGAGTTCGTGCTAAATGTAGTGAATGAGTACAAGTATCTTGGGGTGTGGATAAATAACAGTGTTGAGTATCTGACAGAGCATGAAAAATATGTAATGAATAAAGCTAGTAGGAATGCAGCTGTCATGAAAAATAAGGCACTGTGGAATTACAATAGGTATGAGGTGGTAAGAGGGATCTGGAAAGGGGTGATGGTCCCTAGCCTGACCTTCGGTAATGCGGTCCTGTGTATGAGGCCAGATGTTCAATCAAGGCTGGAAATTAGGCAACGGGGAGTAGGGAGGTTAGCTTTGGGAGCACATGGCAATACACCAAATCAGGGGGTACAGGGTGATATGGGATGGGCGTCTTTCGAGAGCAGAGAGGCTAGCAGTAAGATAGCATTTGAGGAACGATTGAGAAAGATGGAGGAAAAGCGGTGGGCTAGGAAAGTTTTCAGATACCTGTATATAAAGAACGTTGACACGAAATGGAGAAAGCGAACTAGAAAATTGACAAGCAAATATCTGGACAGCAGTAAGGGGGCAAGTCAGCAATTATCGGTTAAGAAAAAGGTTAAAGAAACAGAGAGAGCTTTGTGGAAAACAGGGATGCTGACGAAATCGGCACTGGAAACATACCGGACCTTTAAACAGGAAATTGTCAAAGAAAATATCTATGATAATTGTAGGGGAAGTTCTTTGTTGTTTGAGGCCAGGACTGGAGTTTTGCGGACTAAGACGTATAGAGTCAGGTACCAGGAGATAGACACTTTGTGCATTGCGTGCGGAGAGGAGGAGGAAACGGCTGAACACTTGATACTCTCCTGTAAAGGGCTTCACCCTACAGTGGAAGGCAGCGGGGCTGACTTACCCAAGGCATTGGGGTTTAGGGATAGTGAAGGGAAAGTGGATTTTAAGAGGTTAGAAGTAACCAAGCGAAGGTTATCTGATTGGTGGCTAAAAGCAAGACAGGAGTAAAATTTCACAAGACATGGCTAGGTGGCTTGAGCCACCGCCCGATGTAAAGGGTTCAGCCGTATCCATCCATCCATCCGCGCATGCGCAGAAACTTTTCCGAAAATGGCCAATTGTAGAATATCCTTTTCTGGATACAAATTGGCAGGGTGACAGAATACAATGCTTTTCTAGGTGGCTCTTAAGTCTCACTGCAAAAAGTTTTTCAGTGACCTTGCTGAAAACCGGTAATATATAGATAGCTGCGTGTAATTCTGGATGTTATCTTTATCTTTTGACTTGCGTAATGGAAGAGCTTTTGCTGCTTTCATTTTTGCCGGAAAAATTCCTGTCGAGAAAATTATATTGACATTTCAGCTAGCACTGGAGATATTATTTCTATTACTAATGCCACCTCATAACAGAGAGAGAGAGAGAGAGAGAGAGAGAGAGAGAGAGAGTGTGTGTGTGTGTGTGTGTGTGTGTGTGTGTGTGTGTGTGTGTGTGTGTGTGTGTGTGTGTGTGTGTGTGTGTGTGTGTGTGTGTGTGTGTGTGTGTGTGTGTGTGTGTGTGTGTGTGTGTGTGTGTGTGTGTGTGTGTGTGTGTGTGTGTGTGTGTGTGTGTGTGTGTGTGTGTGTGTGTGTGTGTGTGTGTGTGTGTGTGTGTGTGTGTGTGTGTGTGTGTGTGTGTGTGTGTGTGTGTGTGTGTGTGTGTGTGTGTGTGTGTGTGTGTGTGTGTGTGTGTGTGTGTGTGTGTGTGTGTGTGTGTGTGTGTGTGTGTGTGTGTGTGTGTGTGTGTGTGTGTGTGTGTGTGTGTGTGTGTGTGTGTGTGTGTGTGTGTGTGTGTGTGTGTGTGTGTGTGTGTGTGTGTGTGTGTGTGTGTGTGTGTGTGTGTGTGTGTGTGTGTGTGTGTGTGTGTGTGTGTGTGTGTGTGTGTGTGTGTGTGTGTGTGTGTGTGTGTGTGTGTGTGTGTGTGTGTGTGTGTGTGTGTGTGTGTGTGTGTGTGTGTGTGTGTGTGTGTGTGTGTGTGTGTGTGTGTGTGTGTGTGTGTGTGTGTGTGTGTGTGTGTGTGTGTGTGTGTGTGTGTGTGTGTGTGTGTGTGTGTGTGTGTGTGCGCGCGCGCGCAGCGCTGAGACGCGAAGCGCGACAAGTAGAGATTACCGCTCTACTACAGTGTCGTTGCTATGGGGGCCGCCACATTGGATTCTATCCGTGGAATCAGCGTAACTTGGAGGCGCTGTAATTATACAATAACACAGTTATACTGCAATAAATTGCAGAGGACACTTCAGCGCCGCTTTAAGGGTATGACGCGACAGCGTCATTGAGTTATTGCCCATAATGCGGTATTGGCTATTCTCTACTCAATGTTCAAATATCCCTGGGTTTCTTCATGCCCCTCCCGGTGCAGTGGTGCACCGGTTGCTCTTTCAGGCACAACCACCGGTGGGGCTTGTGTGACCCAGGTTGTTCCTCCCGATCAGTGCCTGGCGACCAATCATTAATTTAACTGCCACGAGAAGCGCCTTTCTCGCCAGCGATGGCAGGACTGGTGCGCGTCTCTTAGCTCATCGTCAACGAGTGCATCGATATGGCGCACCTTTCGTCTCATGAAAATAACCAAGCGTTCAAAAGACCTCGCAAGTTCAGCATGTCTTGCTTGGGGACAGACGCCAAGTCAATTTGCTTGCTTCAGAGGTCGTCAGGACTTTATTTCCGGCTTTCGAACAACCACCAGTGCCGTTCGAACCACCCGAATAATTTTCCTTCAGAAGCGGGCTTGCCTCCGAGCAAAGGACACCTTGAAGGATTGGAGACGCAGTTCACCATGGCTGAGTTTCTTGCGGCCATAGATTAAACGAAAGTGCGTAAAGCTCTTGGACCGGATGGACTTACATATGAGGTTCTCAAAAATATCGAAGGCCCGGCATTGGAGTGGTTACTTGAAGCCCTGAACACAATTTGAACATCGGGAGACTTCCCAACATCGTGGAAACATGCTGAGGTGGTGGCGATCCGTAAGCCCGGAAAGCATCCTAGCAGGTTAAGCAACCTTCGCCCGATGGCGCTTACGTCCACTCTATATGGGAGCTACTAGAACGAATGGTAGCTACGTGACTCTCATGGTGGCTGGAACAGTATCACTGGTACCACCCAGCTCAGATTGACTTTTGCCCTCACTTGGGCGCTGAGGACGGATCGGACCATCTATCAAGCATGGTGCTGCTCGGACGCAGGTCTCGCAAAATCCGCACTCTTCTAACCGTGGACGTTCACAAGGCGTATGACAACGTCAGCCACTCAGCGGTCTTGGTCATTCTACGCTGGCTTCATCTCCCTCCTCGAGTGCGCAACTTTGTGGCTTCGTTCTTGGACGACCAGTCCATCGCCACACGCATCGGCAAGGAACGAGTTGGCCACCTCACCGTAAAGACGGGTGCACCTTAAAGATCTGTGCTAGCACCAATATTATTTAACATCGCCCTGCTTCCTTTGGCATGGCAACTGGCTACCATACCCGGTATCTTTTATTTGATGTATGCGGATGATGTGACGGTCGATTTGCCCAGAAAACAGGTGGTGCATGCTTTAATATGGCTCGAAAGTTACTCCACTGTGTTGCAGCCTCGGCTCGTTTATCAAGCACAGTTCCAACACCTTACTCTAAGAGACTGGGACAGATTAGAAACAGTCAACAGAGAGGCCATGCGAGTAATGACTGGCCTTCCTCGCTTGACCCCTATTCATACACTGCAAGCAGAAGCTCAGCTGGATACCACTGATGAGCTCGTGGAGCAGCGCCGTAATGCACAAATCCTGAAAGTATCAGCAATCCCTGCAGCATCTGCCCTAGCAAATTGCTGTGATTCTACTTATCCGCTTCTTCACTCAACGCCTTTGAACCCCCTCCTTGGCAGCTTCCCCAGGTCACCGACAACCGACCTCTAAGTGTCACACGCAACACTCAACGTTCAGTGGGAGAAACAGACCCTCCTCTCCCAACAGACTCCACAGGCGCACTTCAATTAAGCTTACGTGGACGCAAGCACCAAATATCATATCTTGCACACCAGTTTCCTCGGTCCAGCTCTACCTAATGCACGCCAGATGTGTTCCTACATCACAGGGACGCCGCTTCCCTCTGTGATAGCAGATCTCATTTCCATTCACGACGGCTTGTCCAGTTTAAAGGACCTCCTCTTGTATTCCACCCCCGAACCGCCTGCGCCCATATACCGACTCGGCACAAGCAATAAGGACTCTACGGCGCGTAGCCTGTCCCCTGGGCATTGTTGTCGATGCGTGCACCATCGTGAAATCATATTCATGCCCTGTCTGTGTTGTGTGGGCTCGACGCAATACGCACCATCTTAGGGAAACAGACAGTGCGTCCCATCCACTGCAAGTGCTGCACCCGCTTTCTCTACTGAAATTATCCGCAAGAGACGCCGTTCTGCCCAAAAAGGAATTTCTCCGCCCCTCCACGCGTGCCGGGAAGGCTGGATCAACTGCGTGGATCCAACCTTCCCGGCGATTAAACTCGCTGTGAGGAGGCGGCGTTGAGGAGAATCCGAGTGGATGCTGCGCTGACGCCTGCGGTCAGGGCTTCCTGGACATCACGGGCCCCCCTTCTGACGTGCCCATTCTGCCCCGCTTCTCCTACAGAGGCGACGTTATCTCACTTTATGCAAACTTGCCCCGGAATTCGGCAGGCATGCAAGCTACACCTCTGCACTCAGGGCACATACCTGACCACCAGACACACCAACCTGGACCCAGGGGCCCCAATACCGGGCCTTTACGGCATTTATAGCCGACACCGGCCTGCACATGTACACTTACTCTCTTATGCCTCGAAAAAAAGAAACTTCCAGCTGCCACGGCGGGCCGTTTGTTCACAATCCGCTTGGCAGGTTGCCACCTGCTGCACTGGGCAGGTCGTAATGACATTGCAAAGTCACGGGACTTTGGTGGCAGGTGGTACACCTGCTTTTTTGCTCGCAACGCCGCTGACGCCGGATTTTCTGCAAAACGGCACCCTTTACGCCATAGCGTTAAAATTAGACGCTCTTAGCATACTGGAGACGTACTACCGGAGACGTACAGCGGTTTACCGGACCCCTCTTGCGCACGCACAGTGGCAGAATTCCTTGTACAAATTCCCTCCTTCTCCCTACAAACTCACTCCTCCCGTTCCGGTCTCGTCTTCCTATTGGCTAGGAGCAATTGTCTGTTTTGGGAGGTTCTCGATTTTTCTTTCGCCCCGTCGACGCCGAGCGCGAGAACGAAGGGGAGAGGGCGACTCCTAGCGCGGGCGAAGTTACGCGCCATCCGCCGCCTCTGAGTCATCTTTTTCTACTTCCTGCTGGAAAGTTCGGCGACCAGTCTGACCTACTTTTTCCGTCGAGCGCGCGCGAGGGTGTAGTCACTAGGCAAGAATGGGCCCTGGAGAAAGGCAGTGTTGCCGCATTGGCCAGTTGGTTTTTCCCAGTTTTCGGCTTTAAATTTCCCATTTTTTCCCACTAGATTTTTTTCAAAGTATAGTAATTTTAGACTGAATAAAGCCAAGGTAATAAATATAAGAATAAGTGAAATAAAATAAACACAAAGCCCATTAATAGTGAACATCAGGGCGAGATTGTTCTTGATCACATCATCATCAATCACCAATTCGTTTTTATTAGTTTTTGCCTTGAGCCGGGGGCCAGCTCGGCTACTTGTATTTCCTTTCTATCCTCTCCTGTGTAGACCGTCGAAATTTTCGGGAATCCCTTTACAACAACATGCGTACATAGGGGATTGTGTGGCTGAAGGGCTGGGAGTGGCTGGGAGCAATTAATGGAAGAGTCACTGCTACTATAGCTGGAAAAAATTCAAAGACGCAGCACTCGAAGTCTGAATGAACCTGAATGGGCCAGGGCTCTGTATCCAAGGCTAGGCAGCAAATTAAAGAGAAACGTCAAGCAAAATTTCTTCTCGCGACACACGTCAGGCCACCATGATAACATCATTTTCCCTTCATCACTGCACATTTTCTTGATAAAGCACATTTAGAACACCGGTCTTTAGCGAAGCCAAAATTTCCCACGATTTCAATGGGTTATTAACGAAATTCTCTTTTTTCCTCAGTGGCTTGCTTTTCCCACGATATGGGAAATTTCCCACGATTCGGCAACACTGGAGACAGGCCTTGTGTCCAGCTCTCCAAGTTTCCCCTTCACTCTTCCACAACCCCAGCCCGAACAGTGAACATTCCATGCCCCACGGCACGTGGACAAAAGCACGTGTGACGTCTTCTTTCCTTTCCTGCCTAGACTCCGCCATCAGACTCATCATCATCTGCTATCTGACTCACCCTCCCCCGCCCAAATTACCATCACGGTAAAGAAAAGTCGCATGGGAGGCACTGTTGGGTACTGCAGCACATCCTTTCTGTGAGAAGGACAGTGGCGGAACTATTTGAGAGGTGGAGGGTAGCGTGATGGTGACGAGGGGCAAGGGAGATTTCGGTCCTCATCCCACACATGTTTTAAATGTTTCCCCCTTGCCCCTCCTCTCCAGACAGCACTGGACAGACGGACTGGCAGGAAACCACAAAAATTCTTCAAGCAAACGCACCTCGCTTCGTAAAAAAGAGGGCCCCGCCGGGGTGGCAGCGGACTCCTGTTTTTGCAGCCCGACAAGCTCTCCCCAAATGATCAGGCTAAACGCATGGTGTTACATTAGGCGGGGGGCCCCGTCTGCTCGTTCTGGTTTTCTCGCTTCATACATGTCGCTCGAAGTTCCGTTGCCCATGGTTCCATATACTAAGCAGGTTAGAATAAACGGGCCCCCTTCTCCTACTGTCCGAGGTGAGGCTCCGGGCTGCAACCCCCTTAGCCCCAGCCCCCCCCCCCCCCCCCATCTTAATCCACCGCTGTAAACGACGCAGAATTTCTTTGAAGGATTCTGCTTGCGGCGCTTCCCATTTAAATGGCACGTCTGCCTTCGTCAGTTGGTTCAGAGGCTGGGCGATGCGCGAAAAGTTTTTCACAAATCATTGGTAATATGCGCACTGTCCGAGGATTCTGCGCACAGCTTTCTTGTCGGCCGGCGGTGGAAACTGCAATACAAGCTGTTTTCTGTGGGTCTGGGTGTACTCCCTCCTTGCTAACGATGTGACCTAGAAACAGCAGCACTTCACAGGCAAAGTGACACTTCTCTGCTGTCAAGGTTAGGCCAGACGACTTGATGGCGTCTAGTACTGTTCGAAGCCTTTTCAGGTGCTGTTCAAAGTTCGAGGCGAAGACAACGACGTCATCTAAATATACCAGACAAATGTGCCACTTCAGGCCTGCCAGCACTGTATACATAACTCGCTGGAATGTCGCTGGTGAGGAACAGAGACAAAATGCATCACCTTGAACTCAAAGAGCCCATCCGGAGTGATGAATGCGGTCTTCTCGCGATCTCTTTCATCAACCTCAGTTTGCCAGTAAGCCGCTCTTGAGGTTCATCGATGAGAAATACTTGGCGTTGCAGAGCCGGTCCAGTGTGTCGTCGATGATGGGGAGGGGATAGACGTCGTTCTTTGTTATGTTGTTCAAGCGGCGGTAATCAACGCAGAATCGAAGTGCGCCGCCTTTCTTTCTCACTAGAACAGCCGGTGCCGCCCATGGGCTGTTTGAAGGCTGGATGACGTCGACGCGAAGCATTTCTACCACTTGGTCCCGGATGGCTTGTCGTTCTCGCAGCGACACACTTTAGGGTCTTTGACGGAGAGGTCGGGCGTGCTGGTCAGTTATAATGCGATGTTTGGCAATTGGCATTTGGCGGACCTTCGGCGATGACGAAAAACACCTGCTGTAGCTTCGAAGCAGATTGCGGATCTGGTCTTGTCTGTTCCGGGACAGGGCTGGGTTTATGTCGACAGTTGGCGAGTTCTCTTGGTCGGGCGAATCTTCTGCGGAGGGGTCGGAGGGGGCGAAGGAGTCTCGTACGTCAGATATTTCGTCGAAGAAAGCAATCGTCGTTTCTCTGTTAATGTGCCGGTATTATTCGCTAAAGTTAGTCAGCAGTACTTCCGCCTGACCATTTCGGAAATGTGCGATGCCTCTTGCGATGCTGATTCTTCGGTCTAGAAGCAACTGCATGTTCCCCTCGATGATGGCTTCTGCGTTAATGGCTTTCGTGGCGCCTGCGGTCAGGATGACGCTTGAACGGGGTGGGACGCTCACTTCTTCCTCCAGGACACTCAGGGCAACGTGATTTTTCAGAGTTCTCATCCAAGGGATCACCTCGTCCATCGAAAGAGTGATCAGCTTGGATCGCAGGTCGATGATCGCCTGACGCTCATTAAGGAAATCCATGCCCAAGATGACTTCACGGGAACATTGCCGTAGCACAACGAAGGTCACAGGATAGGTATGTCCTTTGACAGTCACTCGCGCTGTGCATCGTCCTGATGGTGTAATGAGGTGGCCCCCTGCGGTGCGAATTTTTGGGCCGACCCAAGCGGTCGTGACTTTCCTCAGTTGCGTAGCCAATGTTCCATTCATCACCAAGTAATCGGCTCCTGTGTCGACTAGATCGGTAGCGTTCTGGCCGTCGATAACTATACTTCTAAGTTGGACGTCCTGGCTCTTGCGTTGCACGTCGTCCTGGCCGTCGGGTCTCGGCTTCCTCTGGTATGAGAATCGTGGGTAGAGCGTGTCGTCGAAGCTTTTCTCGGTAGCGGCGTCGTTTTGAAGGTGGTTCGCGTCGTGGTCGATGTTGTCATTGTATGCGGCGGCGCCGTGTCGTTGGCGGCGTCTTCGTGCGGCATGGTCGATCGTTGGAGGATCTTCGGTGTTTCGCTCGGGAGCAACCTCACCTCCAGAGGTTGTCTTTAGTTTCCCCTACGTGGGCTGGGAGACCTTCCTCGTGCCGCGGCTGCGTAGCTGCGGCGTGGCGACGTAAATCGAGAGGCTGACGGCGATGGTGAGCGCGAAAGGCGTTTCAGCGAGTATACTCCTCTCGACGCAGGTACTCGTCCGGTTTCTTGCGGACGTTGGACAAAGCGTGGTCTTGGTGCCTCAACGGCAAATCCACGAAGACCGATACGTCGGTACGGGCAGTGACGAAGAATATGGCCGGCTTCCCCGCAATGAAAGCACGACGGTCGGTTGTCGGAAGTCCTCCGGGCGTCGCGTTTCCTGGGGCTTGAGCATTGTTCGTAGGCTGGGTGGGCGGGGGCAGGGAGGTGGCGTTCTGGAGCAAGTGGCTCATCTCGGAGAGGACGTAGGGGGTGTCGTTGGGGATGCGGAGTGCGTACTGCAGCGGCGTAGGTCTTGGCCTGAGGTTCTGTGGCTGCCGGGGTGCCAAGTGCCTGTTGCTTTTCTTCCCGTACCACATCCATGAGATTCGCTGCTTGGGGCTGTGCGGAGGATGGCAGTAATCGGCGTAGCCTCTCGCGGACGATTTCGCGGATAACTTCTCGCAAGTTGTCGCTGGGGGTGGTTGTGCCCGGAAAGATTGCACAGATAGAAGAAGGGTGGTTGTATTGCCGAACCTGGACGTCTAGGGTCTTCTCCATCGTGCACGCTTCTTGCATGAATTCTTCGACGATCTTTGGCGGCTGGCGGACGAGGCCGGCAAAGAGTTGTTCTTTTACGCCGCGCATTAAAAACTGAACTTTCTTTTCCTCGGTCATCTCGGGGTTGGCGCGGCGAAAGAGGCGTTTCATCTCTTCGACATAACCACGGATGGGCTCGTTCGGAAGCTGGATTCGAGACTCAAGGAGTCGTTCGGCTCTTTCCTCACGATACTGGTGAATACCTTCAAGAGTTCATTCTTAAATAGATAGCTACCTTGTCGTTAGGGACGACTCGTGGTTTTCGTACCACGTACGTGCTGAGCCCTCCAGTGAGAAAAATGTCCAATTTTTGCCGCATCATTCTGCTTGTTGAATGATGTCACGCGCTCAAATTAGTTCAACCATTCTTTGGGGTGTTGGTCTAGTTACTCACTGAAAGTTGGCGGCACCCGCGGCTGTTTCAATACGATAGGTGTCCACATCTTTGGCGAGGTTGTGGTGCTTTTTGCAGCGTCTTTTCGCTGTATGGTGCGGTCCGGCAGTGTCCCGAACTCAGGCTTCTCTCCCTGAAGACGTGTGCTGGCGCGGTTAACTGCTGGCTCGTCCTCCGGTGCGGAGCGCAGAGAGCTGGTTTCACGACTTTAAGGGGTCGTCCGGAACATGGAAGGTCATCCAGCACCTCCACCAAATGCAATGGAGTGGTGACTGCAGCCCGGACAGCAGAAAAGCTGCGAAAATGGTGTCTAAACAAATCTCTTTATTTGGGCTGACTTGCGTCCACAATGGACCGAATCACTCGGCGGCGGCGCAGCAACAAGCGTGTTCAGCGGTCGTCGAACAGAATGCTCGCCGCTCTCGGCCGTGCTCAATTTAAAGCCTATAGCGCACATTCGAGATAAAGCGTGCAAAGTTACTAGAACATTCAAAACAACGTAGAATCAGCTTCGCCTGGATGCAATCAATCGAGATAAATCTGGTCGCGTCTTGCATCGCAAACAAAGCGATTAAGCGATGTGCCAGCTTGAAGAATGAACAAACAAAACACTGCAAATATTCGCGGCAATACAACCCTCTGGACAACGGGAGGATCCCTTGGAACAGCCCAGGATATCCTGCAAAGTGCCATATACATCACCACCACCCAGTTACCAAACACAGGCCTCCGTTGCTCTCCAACTAAATCGGAACTCTTGCAGCTGAAACCCCTGCCAAGTGACCCCCTTATTGAACAGCGCATGTAAGGGAATCCAATGCCCATTGTGCCTCAGGTGAAGATTCTCGACCTTCTCATCAACAACACACTCGATGCAACCGCCACCCTTTAGCCCTTGCAAAAACGTAGACCAAAGAGGTCGCTGCGCTAATCAAGCGCATTGCAGCACGCAAACATGGGTTGTCTGGACGCGAGACCTTCAGTATGAGCAATGCATTAATCATTAGCCGCATTACATACCACCTCCCATACCATGCACATACTCAGCGCCAAACACAACCGGCAGACAACCTAATACACACGGCTGTCACCTCCACCCTACGTCTTGCACGGACGGTTAGCAAGAAACGCCTCCTGGCCACTGGTACCACAATACCGTGATCGAATTAATAGAGGCTCAACGCACCAGCCAATTAGTCCGCCTGAGTCGCACGGAAACAGGACAATGCCTACTGCGACAGCTCTGTCTCAATCCGCCCATTCCCACCCCAACAAGTCCTACACCTTGCATGATTTCTCTGCGCACGCAGGATCACATATACCAGAAGCCCCTACCGCGCAATATGAGCGCTAGCCTCCATCGAGGTAGGCGGCAGGTTCGAGTGAGCTATTTCACCAAAAACATACAGGAACCGCTCCGATATCCTTTATGTCGACGCGGCAGAAAATTGTAAGGTGGGATTTTTCACGGCAGTCGCAGCCTATGAAGACGGCACAGTGGGGGCCGCCGCCACTATCCCCACTAGTTGCCTGCAGATCTAGGCAGAAGGAGCCGGCATCGCACTTGCGCTGGCCCACTCCACCATTGACAAAAACGTAGCCGAAATTTGCAGATTCCCATGCCGCATACCGCCACTAATCATCAAATCACCACATTCTACAAACTCAGCCGCGCATGACACTGCCACCACCCCACACTACCTTGCCCTTATCCAGCGCCACATAGCGACAATTACAGACGGGCTGCTTTATTTCACCTTACAGTCTCATGTTTCACCGCTCAGCCCGCCGGCCAGAAATGGCTGGTGGATCGGGCTTTATGTGAAGCTCAAACCCGTGGACTCCTGGACCAGTAGGGGACCATCCTGGAAGATTTTTTTTAAATAATATTAATTGGTTTTTGGCGAAAGGTAATCGCGCAGTATCTGTCTCGTATATCGGCGGACACCTGACCGCTCCATAGATAAGGATAACGGGGGAAATGAAAGAAGAAAGGAAGAAAGAGGTGCCGTAGAGGAGGGCTCCGGATTAATTACGACCACCTGGGGATCTTTAACGTGCACTGACATCGCACAGCACACGGGCGCCTTAGCGTTTTTCCTCCACAAAAACGCAGCCGCCTCGGTCGGGTTCGAGCCCGGGAACACAGGATCAGTAGCCGAGCGCCCTAACCACTGAGCCACCGCGGCGGGGTCATTCTTTTTTTCGTCTAATAAAAGTTTCGATCCGTCCATCATCTACAAACATTGAACCTATTCCGGAGCCCTCTACTACGGCAACTTCCCTTTTTTCTTTCCCTCCCTCCTTTATCCCTTCCCTTACGGCGCGGATCGGGTGTCACCGATATGTGCGACCGTTACTGCGTAATTTCCTTTTCTCAAAAACGAATTTTCATTTGCGTGTGGCCATGCTGGATTCTCGGCCCGACCTGCGAGTCTTCGCGGCAGCAGATACACTCGGTGCACGGTGGCATCATGCAGACATCTGCGCCTGCAATAAACGCGCGCGTGTTTACTCATTTCCTGATGAAGCACGCTTCATAGACTAGCTCTGCTTCGTGTAAGCAACATGACATCAAAGGGGCGTTGACCCAAACCGTCCATTTCAGCTTCTGAACAGCTAGGCTGACCTGTGACCAGTGCTCCCCCGTCGTCTTTATTTTCCCGGTAATAGCCCCTTAATTCGGTACGCGGCGTGCTTTGCCAACCGGAGCAGACACACGTGCTCTTATGATGTAGGCCAGGAGAGATCGATCTATTGACAAGATGCAAAACTGCAACTCCTGCCCTGCCCACAAAAGCGGTTAGCGGGAGAAAGAATTAAGTGTCAGTCGCCCACCATTGTTGACTTTTTTGAAAAAAGCAGAGTTTAACCAGGTCCACGGTCATACCAAAGGTCGAGCGATAGCATTTTGGCAGTGGCCCGGGCAATATTTGCAGGCCGCCATTATGGCTGAACATCGATTTTTGTCCAAATGTAGTAGTAAGTGGTTTACTAAAATAATAATAAAAAGGAAGGAAAAATATTGCTAGTCCCGGCATCTGGCATCGATACTGAAGCACCTGAAGGCCCGGGCCAAATTTGGAGGCCACCATCGTATCTGGCACGGTTAATTATGGTTGGACAACGATTTTGGGCCAAATGGGCCAAGGTCAAATTTCGGGGTTGGCCCGCGTCAAATTTGGAGGTCGCCATCGTGTCGGGCACGCTCAGTTATAGTTGTACATCGATTTTGGTCCAAATCAGCAAAGGTCGAATTTCGGGGGTGAGCCGGATCAAAGTTTTTGGAAATGACTCGGGCCAAATTCGGAGATCCCCATCGTTTCGGGCACCGTGAATTATGGTTCGACGATTCTGGACCAAATAGGCCAAGGTCAAATTTCGAGGTCGCCATCGTGTCAGGGACGCTCATTATTGCTGGACATCGATTCTGTTTCAAACCAGCAAAGGTCGAAATTCGGCGTTATTGGGTCGGGCCAAATTTTTTAAAATCACTCGGGCCAAATTTGGAGGTCGCCATCGCGTCTGACACGCTTAATTATGGTTGGATGTCGACTTCGGTCAAAATCGGCTACCTGCCGCGGTGGCTTTGTTAGAGCGCTCGATCGGCTACTGAACCGGAGTTCCCGGGTTCGAATCCGGCAGCGGCGGCCGCGTTTCGCTGGAGGCAAAACTCAAAAGGCGCCCGTGCGCCGTACGGTGTCACTGCAAGTTAGGACCCCAAAAATTGGTCTTTGAAGAAAAGAAATGGCGCAGTATCCGTCTCGCATCTCGGCCGACGCCCGAACCGCGCCGTAAGGGAAGGGATAAAGGAGGTAGTGAGAGGAGAAAGGAAGAGGTGGCGTAGTAGAGGGCTCCCGAATAATTTCGACCACCTGGGGATCTTTAACGTGCACTGACATAACACTGCACACGGGCGCCTTGCGTTTCGCCTGTCGCCCGCTGGCCCCGTTTCGATGGAGGCCAAACGCAAAGGCGCCCGTGTGCTGTGCGACGTCAGTGCACGTTAAAGATCCCCAGGTGGTCGAAATTATTCCGGAGCCCTCTACTACGGCACCTCTGCCTTCCTTTCTTATTTCACTCCCACCTTTCCCTTACGGCGCTGTTCGGGTGTCCACCGAGATCCGAAACTATTAATTTTCTGCGCAGTCTATTTTCCTCAGAACACCAATTTTCTCCATGGAAACGTGGCCGCCCCGGCCGGGTTCGAACCCGGTAACTCCTGCACCACAGGTGGTTGAAATTATTCCAGAGAGGAAGAGAGAAACTTTATTGTGCAGAGGAATTCGAGCCTCCCGGGCCCCTGGATCCCCGCACGACCCCACCACACGCGTTGATGCCCAAAAGGTCCATGACGCTGGCAACGAGGCTGGCGACGATATTTTGTGTTGCCGGGTCCATGGAGCGTGTGAGGTCTCCCAGTCCTCCCGTGTTTGGAGTGCACCGGCCCGCCGGGTGGAGGCGAAGCCGTACAGGATATGGGTCAGGTTTGCTTTCTGTGCACTGTACAGAGGGCAGCAAGGTGTGATGGGTCGGTAGTGGGACAGAAGAGATGGGGTAGGTATGGTCCGCGTCTGCAGACGGCGCCAAAGGTGTTGCTCCCTGGTAGTGAGGGAACAGTCGGGGGGTGGGTATATTTGCCTTTCGGCACGAACATTCACAATGAGTTCAGCGAAGGTACACGCACGCTCCTTTGAGAAACCCCCCATGAGGTCCGCCTGTGCCCGGTTTCAAGACCCTCGGGCTAAAGAATCGCCGGCCCCATTGCCAGGGCTTCCAGAGCGCGCGGGCACCCAGATGAGCTCAGTGCTGCAGGAGGAGGGGGGGGGGGGGGGGGGTTCTGGGTCAGTATTTGTTAGGTAGCAGGGTCGACTCTGCCCCTAGCATAATTTAGCATTGCAGTTTTTGAATCACTGATTATATTGACTCCATCTTCATCGATTTCTCTAAAGCCTTTGATCGCGTGCCTCATAACCGCCTAATGATAAAGATACGCAACCTGCAGCTGGATCAACGTACTACGCAGTGGATCAACGCATTTCTAACAAACCACTTTCAGTCGGTTAAGTGAGGGAGCTTCTTATCAAGACATACAAGTGTTGCTTCAGGAGTACCCCAGGGTTCGGTGCTGGGTCCACTGCTTTTCTTAATATATATTAATGACATCACATCTAACATAACATCAACAATACGATTATTTGCAGAATACTGTAATTTACAGAGTAATATCGAGCCCTTGCGACATCATTGCTCTCCAGGCTGATCCTGATAAGCTAACTCATTGGTGCGGCAGGTGGCAAATGGTAATTAACGCAGATAAAACTAAATATCTCAAGTTTACTTCCGCTGTTAACACGAGTCCTAACGCCTACACAGTTAATAATACTATCATTGAAACTGCAGCGTCGGTAAAATACCTCGGTGTTAATTTTAGCTCTAATTTATCCTGGAGCTCTCATATTGAACTGATCACAACCAAAGCTCAAAGCTCTCCTAGATCCGAGCAAAAACAAGTCAGAAGTCAGCAAGGCTATACAGCGGCTAGCCCACCAGTACCAAGGGACGGACGAACAACTATTAGAAGAAGTCAAGATCAAATGCTACGGCAGAGATCAGGTCGAAAACTACAAAGAATACCGCGGGGAAGACAACCCCACTATGGACAGACCCATCACGAGGGAAGAAGTAGTAGAAGCGATCAGATCGGCAGCGAAAAACACGTACGGCAGCAGGAGCGGACAAGATCCGGAACTCCCTGATCCGAAATCTCAGCGACGATGCAATCGACCAACTATCCAAATACCTCAACACACTCTGGCAAGAAGGAAGAGTTCCGGCGGAATGGAAACATGCCGTCGTCGTAATGATTCCGAAGCCAGGCAAGACGCTACAAATAGAGAACCTCAGGCCGATATTCCTCACGTCGTGCCTGGGAAAACTCTACGAGAAAGTAATCACCAGACGAATTCAATCTTACCTGGAGAAAGAGCAACTGTACCCGGACAGTATGTTTGGATTCAGGGCCAACCTCTCCACACAAGACGTGCTACTCCAACTCAAGGAGGAAGTGCTTGAGGCGATGCCAAAAGCGGGCGAAAAACGTGGTCATGGCCCTCGACATAAAAGGGGCATTTGACAACGTGAGCCACGCGGCCATCATGGAGGGCATAAACAATACCAACTGCGGGAAGAGAACCCACGACTACATCAGGGACTTCCTAAGCAACAGAACAGCAACAGTGGGCCTGGGCGAGCTGAAGAGAAGCGACGTCTTTCACACTCCCTGTAAATTTAGGCACACCCCAAGGATCCGTCATATCGCCCGTCCTCTTCAACGTGGCAATGAACGGCTTAGCAAAGAGACTAAAGAAGATCCAAGTTATCCAGCACGCGATGTACGCCGACGACGTCACAATCTGGACCACTCAGGGATCACTCGGCGAAAAGCAAGAGAGGCTGCAAGAGGCTGCCACCTGCATGGAAAACTACACCAAAGAACAGGGCCTACGATGCTCGACGGAAAAATCGGAACTCGTCAGAATTGGCAAACATCCCACCCAGGCAACACTAGAAGTCACCCTCGAGGGACAACACATCCCCGAGAAGAAAATGATTAGAATTTTTGGAATGTGGCTGCAAAGCAGCCGCAAGTGCAGCCACACCATCAGCCTGCTAAGCAAGGCAGCGGAACAGGTGGGCCGCATGCTCAACCGAGTCTCCCAGAAAAGACACGGAATGAGAGAGGAAGACACCCTCAAACTCATCAACAGCCTCATCGTCAGCCGAGTCACGTACTCCCTGCCGTACCATGCAACCACCAAGACGGAAAGAGAGCAAGCCGACACCATCCTCAGAAAGGCTTACAAGACAGCCCTCCACCTACCCAGAAACACGTCCAACGAGAAACTCCTGCAGTTGGACGTCAGCAACACCTTCAGCGAACTCGCGGAAGCGCTACTGGGTGCACAGACCATCAGACTCGGAGGCACCCCCGCAGGACGGGCGCTCCTGAAAAGGCTGGGTCGGGACACGCGCGGACTAGTCGATAGATACGCGGAGGTTCCGGACCACCTCAGAAAATCCTTTAACATAGGGCCTATGCCAAAGAACATGGACCCTAATCACCACGCAAATTTAACCGACGCAAGGCTAGGGCAGAATACGTCGAACGAACGCTAGCCCCAAAAGACAACACTGTCTACACAGACGCTGCCGTCTATCCATGCGGAGCAGAACATGCAGCCGCAATGGTGGTAGTAGACAACGAAGGAAACCTAGTGACGAGCGCCACGGCGAAAGTCGCTGGCGCAGCGGAGGCCGAGGAAATTGCCGTCGCGCTGGCGGCAGCAGAAGGCTATAGGACCGGCCGCCCCCTAAATATTCTAACAGATTCGAAAGAAACGTGCAAAAACTACACGAAGGGCAGAATTAACAAGACGGCCCTCAGGATACCCAGCGGGGTAGCCCCTGCCGAGTTAAACAAACCCAGACACAATCTGATTTGGATCCCAGGCCACGCGGGGGGTAGAGGGAAACGAAAGGGCAGACAGTCTAGCTCGAGGCGAAGCAATCCGAGCAGGACAGTCTAACGCCCCGGAGTTCCATCTGCAAGCCTGCGAGGGGGGGATACGCAGAACTTTTAAACTTACACAGGGGGATCAGAATCAAATATCCACCACCACACAAAGCTCTGACAAAGGAGGAGGCCACCATCTGGCGTAGACTACAGACAAACGTACACCTTCTCCAACCTACACATACTCAACAAAATGTTCCCATCACAATACAGGGCCACCTGCCCATGGTGCGGAGCCACACCCACACTTTATCACATTACTTGGGAGTGCTAACGCAACAAAGTATTCCACAAACACGAACACCCGAGTGCGGAGCAATGGGAGAGCCGTCTCACCAGCAGCGAGCTCACGGCCCAACGGGCCTTAGTGAGGCACGCGGGCGATGCAGCACGGCTCAGTGGAGCCCTGGAATAGGGGCCCTCCTTGCTGAAGAGAAGACTCCGATCGCCACTGCAAGAACGAAGACGATGGAGCTTTCGAATCCGCGATTCTCTTGACTGGATCCATAAAAGTTTTCACTCACTCACTCACAACCAAAGCCTTAAAAAAAACTTGGTCTTCTTAAACGCCGACTACACCAAGCCAACCAGGACACAAAACTGCACGCATACAACATGCTAATCAGGCCTGCAATAGAATACGCGTCAGTGATCTGGAACCCTCAGTATATCTATCTTATTAACATGTTGGAATCTGTGCAAAACAAGGCTGCTCGATTCATCCTTTCCCGTTACTCTCGGTATCAAAGTGTAACAGCACTGAAAATATCGCTCCATCTCCCGCCTTTGGTCATGCGCAGAAAATTCAGCCGTTAACTTTTTTCCATAATCTTTACCACAGCAACACACGATTTGCAAGTTCACATCTTCTCCCGGCTCCACACACATCGGCTCGTGTAGATCATATGAAGAAGACTAAACCCATTTTCGCTCGGACAGAAGGACACAAATACTCACCTTTGGTACTAGCTATTGAAGAGTGGAATTCGCTTTCTTCTAGCATTGCGGCTATCGCTGGAACATCATCATTTCGAACAGCTCTTTGGTCATACTTAGAAAATTCCAATGTAGAATGATGTGCGTTTTTTTTTTTCGTTTGCTTCAGTGTGTGTGTGTCGGCCGTAACGTTCCATGAAATGTTAGATGCCATGTTTTGTAACTTCTGAAGGTGAAATTTTTGTCTTGTTTTGTGGGATTTGCTACATGTGCATTTTTTCAGTACCTGTTCCTAGCCATTCCCCCCCCCCCCCCTCCTATTAACTTGTACCTGGCTTCTTGACTTGTTTCTTTCTGTCATCAGCCGTTTATATGCTGTTGTATATTTGTCAAGTTTTCTGTGATGAATCCCCCCATGTTATGCCCGCATTAGGCCTTTTAGGGTATTGAAATAAATATATATAGCACTGGAGCTGCCGAGCGCAAGCGCTATAGCTGTTACCCCTGCTTCCTCTCGGTTAGTTCCCTGGTGCAATTCTTTTATAATTGGAGGGGTGTGCGGAGTGTACGCAACTGCTGTGGCTCCGTGCATGTCGCATGCAGCATCTACCCACAGGACGTTCTGCTCATCGCCGTGCCGTTCATGAAGGGCCGCTGCCTGGCTTCCCGTCGCTCGCAGTTTCGGTCGGGATGCATGTTACGAAGGAGTGGTCGTATGCGTAGCCTTTGACAAATTTCTTTGGGGACAGCTTTTAGGGAGTTATGATTAGCGGGGATGCAAATTTGGAGTTTACAGAGTATATGCCTGCTGGTAGGGGTGCTGGCTAGGTGTAGTTATTGGTCTTGTAAATGCGCTTCGGTTAATTCTTGTATGGTGTTGTGATGACCCCCCCCCCCCCCCCCCCCCCATTATGCGCAGGTCCACACGGGACGGAGAGGCAAAGAGACACCGTATGGCTCAGTTTAAACACAGATATATTCAATAATTACACATGATTAAGATTATACATCAGAGGCTGGGGCGTCCGAGCTTACGTGCCGACGACTTCATGGGGGACGATGGAGGGGCTCCGGAGTTGAGCTCGAACGGTTGCTGGCAGAAGCTGCACGCCGTCGGGCTTCGGCGCTGAAGGCCCCCTTGGCGAACGATGTCGTCCTGAGCGTCCTTCTTCGGTACTCCTTGTCGATTTTTATATCCTCTTATCCCCACACTCCCTAGGGTGAGGACGCCCACGCCAGAGTGGGAGGGGGGGGGGGGGGGGCTAGGGCTTTCACTTGGGCGCACAAACACACCACCGCACTTATGGTCTCGCCCCCCTCACGTGTTGAGTCCGAGGGAAAGAAGGTTGTCTTCGAGGTAGCGCATAGCGTCGGCTGTGGTAAGGCGCGCTCTGGCCCGCTGACGGTTCCCGCGGGTCACCGGCCTCCGTTCTCCATCAAATGACACTCGCCCCTCAAGGCCGGAACGCGAGGTCACTAAAAGGCCGGGAAAGTGGTCCCTTGTCCAGGGATGTGCTCGGGAGGGTTGATTGATGATGCCCGCCGTCTTGCCACGGGGCCAGGCCCGCCGAAACGAGGCCCCCTTGGAACGGCCACGGCAATTGGGGAAGATAACGCCCGTCTCCCCGCGGCGGCGGCGGCGGCGGCGGCGTTCGTCTCGTGCCGACACTATGGAAAGGGGGTCCGGTTGTACTTCTAACCTTACATGGAATGATCACATTGATGAAATAATTTCGAAAGCAAATAAAACACTTGGTTTCATTAGGCGAAATTTATATTTAGCAAATCAGTCAACTAAATTATTAGCTTACACAGCTCTAGTTCGCTCGAAGATTGAATACGCTTCCATAATATGGAATCCAAATCAGACTTACCTAGTAAACAAGCTGGAATCTTTACAAAATAAAGCAGCACGCTTCATCACTAAAACATACTCTAGAACATCCAGCATCACGGCTATCAAAAAGTCCCTCCAATTACCGTCTCTAGAAACACGACGACTGTTAGCACTACTTTCCCACTTCCACAGATTGTATCATGCCCCGTCATCCTTTACAGCATCCCATATCAAACCCCCACAAAAAATTTTCCCCTCGCCTCGACCATCCCTTCAAAGTGCGTCCCATGTTTGCGCGTACGAATCTCCTGCGACAATCACCGCTCTTTCTAGCTATTCATCACTGGAATAAGCTGCCAAAAGAAATTGCTTCTATACGTGATCATGACTCATTTGTAAGTAATTTGAAACGCAGTTTTACGCATGTTGGGTAAAAGCAGAATTTTATGCCTTTGACGCATTGTAAGTGTATCTACATGCTTGTACGGAGTGTTGTTTTTTTCTATCATGCATGCAATTCTCTCTCCTTTTTTCTTTTTATATTTTCTTGTTGTATTCGGTGATCCTTACCGCGATGTTCTATATTGCCTTGCCCCCCCCCCCCCTAATTGTGTTTGAAATATCCTGTTGTTAACCCTCCCCCCTATGTAATGCCCATAAGGGCCTTTAGGGTATCTGAATAAAAAAAAAAACCCTTCGTGCTCTTTAACCATTTGATGGTTTCAGTATTTTTCTGATCTTGTTGGAGGTACAGGCCCAGGATGCGAATGGATGCAAATTCTGATGGGAGTGTGGTATGTTCTGCCCTGTGGCAGGATCAAGAGAAGTTCCGATTTTTCTGGTGAGCAGGTAAAGCCTACCTTGGTGACCTCTTCCTGTATTACCGTTGCGGCTGTTTGTAGTGTATCTTCGATTTGGGCGTCTGATCCATATGTAGTCCACAGGGTGATATCATCCACAAGGTATGGTCAAGATAAGGAATGTGCTGCAGCTTCCACACAAGCGGAATAAGTACTGCGTTAAAAAGGAAAGGTGACAGCACAGAGCCTTTGCGGGTGCCTATGTTCCCTAGTGTGTAGTGGCATGTACTAAAGTTGTCTACGTACATGCTTGCCTTGCCGTTCGGTTTTGCAGGAAAGCCTTTATGTAATTGTATGTTCGCTGGCCAACCCCTAGGTCTATCATGGCTTTTAGGATGGCCTCATGCTTGTCATTATCAAAGGCCTTCTTGAGGTCATTTTCCAGTACTGCTTCGGTATGTGTAGGTATGAGGGGGTCCAGAATAGCTGTCGTAAGTTGAAGCATGGCATATTGTGCGGATAGGCCAAATTGGAAACCAATCATTGAGTATGGGCATAGACCGCTATCTTCCATGTAGGTGCGCAGTCTAGCCAGTATGACTTGCTCAAATAATTTGCCTAGGCAGAGCCCTACACTACGGCCTGCCTCTTTCTTCTTTCACTCCCACCTTCCTCCCTTCTCTTTTCTGGTGTGCACCAAAATATGAGAGAATTACAGCGCCATTTTCTTTCCTCTAGAACCAATTTGTAATTTCAATCGGCCAAGGTCAATCTGCTGGTATGCTGTGCTCCCCAAGGTTAAGGGTTTTTGGTTCTTGAGGAAAGGAAATGGCGCAGAAAATGTCTCACATCTCAGTGGACATCCGCACTGTGTCTCCAGCTCAGTAGCCAAGCGCCCTAAACACTGAGCCACCGTGGCAGGTCAAACCAAGGTCAAATCAGGCACGGAATGGTGAGCGAACTTTGCATTGAGTAGAGCTACCACTCTAAAACAGAGGGGAGGTCATTGGGCTTTGCGGTGAAAACAGCGAGACTGTGCCAGAAAAAGAACCTACAAGGGGCACTCGCTCACTTCAGAACACAGAGAACACCTGAAACAGGCACGGTGCATCATTTCCTGCCTGCCTTGTCCAACACACTGCTAGGGGACTGCGTCATGTACTACAGAGGCTTTTGAGTGCTTCTAACTAAAATACTACATGCTTCACAGCGCTAATATTAAAAATAAATATTATTAACACACGCACTACATCAAGCACAAAATCAGTCAAACTTTCAGTCAAGTAGGCATTTAAAGGTGAGCTTGTCTTTTTACCATGGGAACTCGACCTACACGCTCCGAGCTTCCCAGAAACTTAGAATTTTTGTTCTGTGCGGCCGATTTTACAATTAAATTGGATTAAACATGCCAAACGATCAGGCAGGCTTTTGACAATAGGACACTAGGACAATAGGACACAAAGGACACTTGACAATAGACCATATTCACACTATCAGGTAGTAGAGAAATGCACAGAATAAAACCCCTCTATATAGCCTTCATTAATTACAAGAAAGCATTTGACTCAATCGAAATCTCAGCAGTCATGCAGGCATTGCAGAATCAGGATGTAGAATAGTCTGATGAGAAAATACTGGAAGATGTCTATAGCAACTGCACAGCCACCACAGTCCTTCATAAAGTCAGTAATAAAATTCCAATAAGGAAGGCTGTCAGGCAGGGAGACACGATCTCACCAATGCTATTCACCGCCTGTTTACAGGAGGTGTTCCGAGGTGTGGATCGGGAACAGTTAGGGCTAAGAATTAATGGAGAATAAGTAATATGCGATTCGCTAATGACATTGCCTTGCTGAGTCAATGAGGAGATGAGCTGCAAAGCATGATCAATGAGTTAGACAAGCACAGCAGGACAGTAGGTCTTCAATTACCATGCAAAAAAACAAAAGTAACATTCAAAAGTCTCGCAAGGGAACAGCAATTAACAATTGCTAGTGCGGTGCTGGAAGTGGTATGGGAATATGCCTACTTAGGGCAGGTAGTAGCTGCTGATCTCGATCGTGGGAGAGAAATAACTAGAAGGGTAAGAATGGGGTGGAGCGCATATATCAGGTTCTTTCAGATTATGCAAGGCAGTTTACAAATATCCTTCAAGAGAAAAGTGTACAGCAGCTCTATCTTACCAGTACACACCTACGGGGCAGAAACGTGGAAGCTAACAAAAAGGGTTCAGCTTAAGTGAAGGACAACGCAGCGAGCCATGGACAGAAAATGATACGTGTAACGATAAGAGACTGAAAGCGGGCTGACTGGGTGAGGGAACAAAGGCCGGTTAATCACACCCTAGTCGAAATTGAGAGGAAAAAATCTGCTTGTGCAGGGCATGCAGTGCGAAGGCAAGATTCCAAGAGAAGGCAAGCGTAGCAGGGAGTGGCAGAAAGTTAGGGGAGCGGATGAGATTAAGAAGTTTGCGGGGATAGGATGGCTGCAGTTGGCACAGAATGGGGTTAATTGGAGAGATATGGGAGAGACCTCGGCCCTTTGGTGGGCGTAGCCAGGCTGATGAGGATAATGATGATGGTGTAACGTCCCGGCTCCTGCCTTTTTTTAACTTACCTCTGAAAGTAGGAGTGAAGAAACGCTTGAAATGCCTTTTTCACCCAGTCATGTGGTGGCTCTGCTCTCTTTTATTTTGTTTTTTAGGTTCACTTGAATAGTTTGTCGCGGACAACATAGCCACAAATTAGGCCCACGGAAATAAAAATGTGTGCGGACTTTTTGCATTCACAGGTCACTCCATTCATTGCTACGAATCACTCCGCTGATGGCAGAGCAACAAGCTGCCAAGCGACTGGCTGAAAGGCACTCCACCCATTGGTTGGCTCCTCCTACTTACAGAGGTCAGTTCAAAAAAAGGCGGGAGCCCGAATATTTAATCCGATTTATTAGGAAAACTGGCCGCACAGGACAATAATTAGGAGTTTCTGAGAATGCTTGGAGCATGTAGATAGAGTTCCCGCAGTAAAAAGGCGAGCTCAGAATCCTCTTTAGTGCAACTTTAAAGACCTGCATGCCAGCAATGCGAAAGCATTGCAATTCTGTTCCAATTACATTCTATTACTCTGCAGTTGGTGCAATTGCAAGTGCTAGTACAGTACTATTACTAGTTAACATTTCGTATTTTCCTACTTTTGATGACGGCACAACATTTCGACCAATCATGAGTTTCGTAATACCGCCTTTTCTTGGGCAAAGCTTTTCGTGTCGATAACCCATCTAATGCTTCCACATTAATAATTCAATAGATCGTTGTACTTTAAAGGCGCCAAAACCACACACACACACGCACGAGAGAAGGGAACGGGACAGAGCGCCACTCGCAACTGGTTTAAATTGCAGAAATCTCATACTTGCATATATATAGTCAGCCAGCACCTGCGCAACGAACGTATTTGCTCATCAGGTCGTACACGATAAGCATCGGTCAAAAAACTTTTTCCGCCTTGTACAAAGATATTGATGTTTCGCTGACACACAAACTGCACAAATTGGTATTATGTAACATCTTTCTTTCACAAATTGACCAAGTCCTTCATCAGGCTTTACCATGTAACAAAGTTTTTAAAGTTTTTAGATACGTGGACGATTTCTCGATTATTTTAACCAAGGACGCAAGTTTGAACTTTGCTGAAGCTGCACACGATGCTTTATCCCTGTTTAGACAACATGGAAAAGGCTTGGATTTTACATGCGAACTGCCTGTGGACAATTTTTTACAGTTTTTAGATCTTAAGATTGAGTTCTGCATGGATCATGTAGGTTGGGCTTACGCTACGCGAGCAAAAAAAGGGCTTCTGCCATTTGATTCCTCGCATTCCAAGTTAGTGAACAGAGCATTTCTTCACTGTGTCTTGAGTCCGCACTAAGGAAGTCATGCGTTCACAAGATGCGACCGAGTTTTGACAACCAATTGGCCAGGCTGGCTTCAGCCGGGTTCCCTGGTTCGCTCGTGACAGGGTCGCCGAAAGCCTCTTGCAGAAGATCTAGGGCAGTGAGTCTAGGGCAGTGAGGGCTGGGGCAGAGGTCCCCTGAGAAGAGGTGAGACCTGTGGCGGTGCCGTACGTGCACAAGTTGGCCCACAACCTGAAAAAGGTTGCGAGCAGGCATGGTGTCCTGCTCGTCTTCACAGCCCCCCTGAAGCTTGGAAGTGTTCGCTCTCGAGTGGAAAAAGGAAAGCAAAAGAAAAAAGAAAAAGGCTGCGGAACCAAGCATGGGCGACCATTCATGAGATGTGCCGGAGGGGTAGTTTATGAAATTCCACTCTCGTGCGGTCGTTCCTACAAACCGGGCGCAGTGTCGATGAGTGAATCAGGGAACACGAAAGAAACGTGGAGCAAAATAAAGAGGGCCCAAATTTACCTAAACATATCAGATGTTTATATCAGATCAATCAGATCAGGCACCCTTCATGCTCTTGTGAGCCATGTTTTTAAATTTTTTTATTTATTTATTTAGTACATACTGTTCATGGTAAATGGTGCGGATTCTGACCAGGAGTAGCAATGTAAAAGCAAGAGAACTGATTGAAGCGTTTTATATCAGCAAGAAAGGCAGTTTGTGCGCCAGCGAAACATCAATATCTTTGTACAAGGCAGAAGTTTTTTGACCGATGCTTATCGTGTCTGACTCAATGTGTGAATATGTTCCTTGTTCAGGCGCTGGCTGACTGTGTATATATGCATGTATGTGGTTTCTGCAAATTAAACCATTTGTGAGTGGCGCTCTGTCCCGTTCTCTTCTCTCGTGCGTGTGTGTGTGTGTGGTTTTGACGCCTTTAAAGTACAATGATGAATTACCAACTAGCCCAACAAGAAGTTCTCTTAAATTCAATAGAGTTGTCCTTTGTATCCCTTTCAGCAGCAGCACACGCTTCACTTTTGCTAAGCCACTCTGTGAACTGCTTCAGGCCAACAGGGTGCTGAGCCTCCAATCGGGTTGTTCCAAATAAGCAGATTATCCCGCCCAGCTGCGGGTGCTCGACCACCATGTTGGTGTGTAACCATATGGTCACCTGCATAGGTGCACCATGAAATTAACACCACACAAATAATCTGTACAGCAATGAAACAGTCTACTCTAAACAGTTTCCGAACCTCTGCTGTATGCGGTGTGGGCATATCTTTTTTTTGGTTTGTTTGCCCTCTGGTGGGCTTTGGTTGGAACTGGCCAGCAGCTGAAGTCCTGAATGTTTCCCTGGAACCCTTCGGTTGCACAGGATCACCACCATAGGACACTTTGTTTTCAAAGACCAAAGTGAGCACTAAGAAGTGGCCTTTCTGAGAATGAAACAGTCACCACAAACGATGGAGAACAAAATGAATTAAACGTGAATCAGAGACCAGTTATGTACACACAGCCGAGCAGGTAAAACCAAAGTTCTCTCAAGCGCAGTCCTCGCTGCTTTGACTGGCCGAGATGGAGCGCACTAAGAAAGTGTCATGTTTCACAGAACTTTCTGAACCTAGAGACCCAAAAATTCGCGCTCCACTGCTGCAGCCATCTCTTCATCGACGGATCCCACCGATGCATTCGAGCACTCGTCAGACGACCTATCAGTGTTCGACTGCTCACTGTCCTCAGGGAGTTCACTTCGCGGAAACTTTGCCGGCTGCGAGGCCTCGTCATCTGTCAAGCCATCACGGTCCCGCTTCCGACGGCGCCGCTTCCTCCATCCACGCGGACATTCGCCACCTGAAAGTGACTCGGCTGACGATTCGGAGTCAGAGTTCTCCCTCGTGACCCCCGCACACATCGTGGAGTCCTGGCTGGATTCTTCAGCTTCCTGCGCTCTTTCACCGCCTTCTTTATTTCTGTCGCCGCCACCGTCGTCATCGTCGTCATCATTGCTGCATTCGTCCTCGACCTCCCGATCCATTTCTTCCAGCTGCTCTGATGACATGCTCAGGTACGGGTTTGCCTTTTCGTTGAGTTGCAGGTGCTCGTCGCTCCTACTTGATGCTGCTGCACTGCACACAAGAAGCCAAACATTTGGTTATGCAATGTGCATCTCTACAGACTGAACCCGGCCTCTGAATGCCATGCATGTTAAGCGGCTAGTTCCCTATGGAATTAAACGGATCCCAATCATAATAAAGGGTTGTCTTTTTGTCCTGCTCCTTCCTCCATGCGTTATCTGGCTGCACTCATTCCAACTGAAAATCAGCTCGCCCAACTATACTGATGGGTCTTATCTGACAACACACAATTCCATTTACAGTTAGAGGTGTGGGTCGAAGCATTTGGTATACCTCACCTATTTCTTTGGCTCCTGCAGCACACACTGATAAACCTCTTCCTTTTTTTTTGTCTCTTATCAAAGTCTTAAGAAATGTGCACAGGTATGGAAAAAGCACAAAACGTTGGCCTTGCAACAAGGTCTGTGGCTACAGATGTGCCATCGGCCAAAAAAAAAAAACCCCACTAAGCACGCCTGACTGGTTCGGTTCTTGTAGTACGCCGTGGCAGACACATACAACTGCAGCCTGGTTCCAAGAAGGCAGTAACTCAAAAGAGAAGGGCAAGTATGGCAGCATTACACTGCGACCGAAGCGGCGTTTAAACATCATGCAATACTTCGAGGTACAGGAGGTGAAGTTCTCTCCATGCCCCTCTTCCACAAAATACAAGCAGAGCCACCAACGTGGAAATCAGTGCAGAAACCAGCCACACTCCAAAGGCCCACTTCGCTCGCCCCCCGCACAAGCTCAGCTTCCTGTGAATGAAGCTTACGGTCTAATATTCCTGTCACATGGGCACTTTCAAAGGCTACTGAGCCTTCAAGATTCTCAATCACTATCGAACTTGAAGGAGTTGTTGCGCTGCTGCACAGTGAGCTTTATCGCCGTCAGGAGATTCCACCATCTCACGTGAAGGTGCTGCAGTGCCGACAATAATTTTGTGGACAGGCTGGAAATCAACCAAGTTCAACCTGAAACGGTTAACGACAAAATGTTTATTCATTACAGTAGGGTCATTCATGCACTTTGAAGGAAGCTGGTGTTGGTAGATTTTGTATTGCTGGAAACAATGGTATTAATTATGCTTACGGCAGTGTTTTGTCATCCTGCCCCGTCTTTTTTTCTGCACAATTAGTTTATATTTTGAAGTTCCATATTTTTCGAAGATGACACTGCTCCAGTTATATTCCCCGGCACATTGCTGCGAGCGCTCTGCGTCTGAGAGTGCACGCAGCCACCGTTCGGAGGACCCAAAATCTCAATAGAGTTCCACACTACTTGCACATTTAGAAAATTCAGCGCGAAACAAGGCGAAGACGAAAAGGAAGAACACACACACACTAGTGTTCATGTGAGTGTTCTTCCTTTTAGACTTCGTCTTGCTTTACGCTGAATTTTCCACAAATACGTCCACTCCAACTCACCCAATTAAGCATCCTTGTGCAGTTCCAAAATGCTCTGTTGACTCAACAGACTATGGACTCATGGCCATCGGAGCCACCTGTATAGAAGTGCCCACTTGGCCTTTGAGTCGACAGACTACTGGTTCGGAGGCCTTCAAAATGACCGCGTGACAGGAGTGTAATTTATTTATTTTCTTATTTATTACTACCTCAAAGGCCCCATTAAAGGTGTATTACATGAGCGGGTGGAGTTCAGGGCACATGGTTGATTCAATAGACAATCTGAATGATGATGGGTTGGTATGTTTGATGAAACACTGTCCGGACAGGGCAAAGATTGTCTGACTAACCAAGTTAAAAGGTAACAAAACTGACGTTTCAGGTTACACACTGAGAGTGACAAGGGTTCCATTTGGAGCCTAAAACATCAATTATACTTTAGTTTGATTTATGGGGGTCTAACGTCCCAAAGCGACTGAGGCTATGGGAGGCGCTATAGTGAAGGGCTCCGGAAATTTCAACCACCTGGTGTTCTTTAACGTGCGCTGACCCATATTCAGTTATGAAATGCGAATGACGCCCCTGTGCTATGTGATCTCACTGCAGGGTAAAGAATCTCAGGTGGTCTAAATTATTATGGAGCCCTCTGCTATAATGCCCCTTGCTCTCTCCTTTCTTTCACTCCCTCCCCTCATGGAGTGGTTGAGGTGTCCACAGAGAAGGGAGACACCTACTGCATTTTTCCGTTCCTAAAAACTAGGGGTGTGCAAATATTGAATTTTCTTACATGAATCGAATACGAATATGAAGAAAAAATGGCTTCAAATATTTAATTGAATATCGAATATCTGTTCAGTACAAAAAAAATTTAAGAAAATGATAAACGAGCAAATGCTGTTGCTCTTATGTTTTTCAAAATAGTGTATGGTCTTTGCAACTAAAATAAACAAAACTAGACTGCCTCAGTACCGTATAAAAAAAAACATGTGCACAGAAATGTATATTATTGATGAGACAGAATAACATATCCAAAACCAATTGTTGAACGAGCTGGTTACAGATCACCGGATAACAGTATCCAAACTGTAATGAGGTCATACAAAACAAGATCCATAAAATGACAAGACTAGCGACAAAAAATAGCATGATGATTAGTAAAACCTCATTCATTCGGAGTTGAAGGGACCGGAAGAAATGCCCACTTTATCTGAAGGGATAGGTTTATAAACTTCCCCGCGCCCCCGAAAAAAAAAAAGAAACCTGCAGAAAATGCGAAGATGCAGTAAGGCCTTATGAGGCGGCTTCATCGCGCTAAACACCTGTAAGCTTGTGATGAGCCGCCCGTTTTGGAGAACAACACAAATGGAAGCAAGGGGCCGGGGAACACACACTGGCGTCAGAACAGCGAGACTGCTTCTAAAAAGGAAAAAGAAAACCTGTGACGTGCCAGTCGGCATCCGAAAACCGCGCGGAGCTAGGATTGGACTACAGGGGAATGCGTGAGCCAACAGTTGCAGTTGCTGCGGGGCAGCGGAGAAGCTCGGAAACCGAAACTACGCGGCCAGGCTACTTTTTTGCCCTAGCGACAGGGGCCTTCAGATCGTTGTCACACCTGCCGTTACGCCCACTAAATAGGTGTGCGGGTTACAATGCACCACGCAACAGGCAGGAATTTTCACAGGATCGCTTGCCCTATTGTGACAACTCAACGCTCGCCTACAGGAGGCTCCCGCGAAATTCGGCAAGTAGGCTCTCCCGCATAGCGTAGTTTACAAAACGGGATGGCGGAAGTCACGCTTGGATTGTTATGAACGCGACAGGATACATTCTTCAGATTTGGGCATCAACTGTGTAACGTATTACGGAAGAATTAAGAAAAGCGCGATTTCGCGTTACGATTGTTCGAAGGGGGCCGTCGGCCGGCTTGTTCGCAGCACGGGTGATATGTGGGAAAGCCCACTTGCGGAATTTCGCATGAGGTCAAGCCTAGCAGCGTCGGAATACGATCAGACCACGTGATAAAACAGCGGAAAAGGAAGGGAATAGGACCTCTGTATAGTTTTCCTGAAATTTTTAACTTGATCATCGGCTAATTTGCCCAGATGATGTGGTTTTGCCATGGTTGAATTTATAAAAGTCTGCGCAGTATACAATAGCTGGCGAGTATTCGGTAATTTTCGAATATTTGGAAATTCTCGAATATCAATTTCTCAAATACGAATAGGAATACGAATCAAAGCTATTCGATTCGTATTCGAAATTTAGAATATTCGCACACCCCTACTAAAAACCAATATGAAGCCTTGGGGGCCTTTTTAACTACATTCGCAAAGAAAATGCAATAGCATTCAGGTTTCCGGCTACGGTACCTACAAAGAATGTCTAATGTTGTTCTTCCAATTTTCCCATCAAAACTCCAGTTGGAACCAGTTCCACTGCACTTATGTGGTATGCATGAGTGATCACCTTCTAGAATGCTCGAATATAATCCATTGGATAATCCTATTAGATTATACTAATCCACCCACTAATCTATCTTGACCAACCCACTAAGCTATCCTAATACACCCACTAATCCTAAATTCTAACTAATCCGCCTTAATCCATTTTCTGTGGTGGGCCTACTTTCAAAATATTCTGGCTCCTTTGGAATTTTGGCAGGTGGCCACCTGCCATGGTGGGCAGGTTGTGACGACGTCACAAGGTCAACTGACCTCTCTCAACCAATCAGAGAATTTCTTGACAGAGAAGCTGTAAATTTTTTTTGTAAGATGACAACCTAATTGCAATCGCATTAATATCATTTGCTTTTGACCTGGCCAGTGGCTCAATCTTCACCGACAACCCTAGTGGCGTGCTCACCCAAGTGGCTCTTCAAGGCACACCGCTTGAGAAGACACCGTGGGGGTAGGCGGAGCAGCCCGCTGTCCATTGCGCCAGATCCTCTTGCCGGTCACTGGGTCATAGACCGGTGCCTTGGCTGGCTGCTCTGTTAGCTGCCTTGCTACCTGGGCAGCTCTCGGCAGGGGCTCCTGAAAAAAAGATGTAAAAAAGACAAGCTTAAGCTGCTGAGTGATTTTTTACAGAGCTCCAGTCAAGGTCAGGACATCCATTGAAGCAGAATTGACATCTGAGCTAGTTGGTTGTTCATTTTCAAAAATTATATAAAGCGCACTTAGGACAACAGACAAGGGAGACCAAGGGTTGTATGTTGTCCTAAGTGCGCTTTATATAATTTTAGAAAAAGGACATCCATTGTTTGCTTATTTTATTTTCATTTGAAAAACACTGCTAGCCTCATTCAGAATTGGGTTACAACACCATGATACACTCACAAAAAAGAAATTCACATAAGAGAAATGCTGCTAACACAGGAAGATCAACAACCAGTTTTCGAGAGTTAAATATTTCGCACATTTGGTTAAAGCCGCAGTTTAAAAATACTATTGTTACGAGATGACTACATGCAGCAGAGGTGACCAGTGGCCCGGAAGCTTTGTGGGCCAGCACTCATCAATTGTCATCTCATCCACCATGGTGGCAAGGCCTTCACTTTCTTCCTTTCTCCGGTCTAACATTCCTTCACACCCATCGTCATGTTGTGATTCACATCGTCAACACTCTCCTTCTAGTTCACAATAGGGACGATCGCGCGGAGGCCCCTGGTCATATCATGAACTAAAGGAAGACGAAACGGGCTGTGGTACGGGCAGAAGTGCTCGCGCTAGGCCCGCTGCCATTATTCCATGCCATCAGCATCTGTCATGTCGTTCTGATTTCATCGGCTTGCCGTCGCGTAAGAATATTTCCCAAGCACACTTGCTGCAATTGCCACCATGGAGTTCAGTTCACTTGAGGGTAGAAGTTTGCCCAATAAACAGTTTCCTTTCAAAGTCTTCAGCTGTCTTTTAGCTGTCCAACTGGCATCACAACTAAGTGACAACATACAGTGCCACAGCGGAATTGTTTATATGAATAGTTATGCGAGGTTAGAAAAAAGAATATTCAAATTTATAATTAACGACATTGTCAGATAACATATTCTATTCTCTAATTGGTAGTCAGAAGAATGAATAACAAAAATGTGAATAAGAAATTCATACTCCATTAAATGGTGCGAGTATTTTGTGTTAATATTTGTCATATTGCTGGTATTTGCTTTGGCTTCCTTTTCGTTTTAACCCCGGAGGCACTTGCAATATCCAACTGTGCGCCCAGCTGGCAGCCTGTTCTCCAACTGCGGAAATAGTGCGACCGCAAAACCATATTACTCCGACATGTATCATTCTTCCTTCTCAAAGCCTTGGTGAGTGTTTGGACAGAACAAAGAGCGGTATAAAACGAAGTGGAAGCACTGAAAACTACGGTCAAGCCTTTGAGGCGCTGAATACTTGAACCCTCAAACTATAATTTTCACTCGGTGTGAACTACTGAGTGTCACTCAGTGTGAACTCCTTTTTAGGCGCAGATGGACTAAGAGTGGTTCGCCTTACCAGCCGCATATCACACCGCCAAAGTCGTCCTTGCATCTTTTAGGTATTGATGAGTTGGAGGTCGAAAATGCAGCAAGAGGTAAAGCAAAGTGCAGGAGATTGCCAACCATGGCACTTAAGACCTGTCGCAACAAAATATGTTTGTGTTCACTTTGGTTGTAGGGCGAACTACTTTTTGGGTGCAGACTTAGCCTGCGCGAACAGGCCCACTACCTTTGGTAGCGTTGACTGCTGTGTATAAAAAGGAGTATAGCAGCGTTTGAAGTAGTCGTGCAGCGAAGATGCTCCTTTTAGCGCGAATTCCTATACATGATTTCTCCCTTGTTCAGCAGTATCGCGCTGCATCCACAATACGGATTTTTCTGTAATGACTTTTTAATTGCATAACATGCACTTTATGGGCGAGTCAGTCGGCTTTTCGGAGGTTGAAAGCTGTACGGCTTTCAACCTTCGGTGTAGTTGCGCTACCGTCCGGTTCTGCATCATCCTGTAGTTTGCAGTTTCTAGCATGGACGATATTGGCGCGTGCTCATGGGAGCGCGCCGACGATGAAGACGAAGTGTGCGTGTGCCGGTGGACAAAGACGAAGTGCGTGTGTGGTTCGGACAGCCATCTTGTGAGTTCCCTGCTGTGCGCTGGACTTCGCTGAGACTGTGATCTGTGCCGGTCCTGTCTTCGTTACATTTTTTTGGTGGAGGTGCGGGGTACTTTCCAACATCTACGTGCCCCGAAGGCTCTCTATGAACACGGATTTGACTCCGATTCATCGCAGTACGAGCCGCCGAATCCAAGGTCAGTCACCAGAGTACGGTCCGTTATCTCCTAGGACCAGGGCTCCAGCTGCGACGCGCAGGACTGACGCGGCACCTATGGCTAGCAACGGAGACGCGGCAGCTATGGCTGACAACGGGAACTCAGCTGCTCATTTCCTGGTCCTCCAGCCGCGAACGCCGCCGACCTTCCATGGCGAAGTGTTTGAGGACGCGGAGGACTGGCTTGACCAGTTCGAGCGCGTTGCCAGGTACAACGGCTGGGATGCGGAGCGGAAGCTGCACAATGTTTACTTCGCTCTTGACAACTCGGCGCGGACGTGGTACGAGAACCACGAGACAACGTTTCCTTCTTGGGAACGGTTCCGTAGCCAGTTGCTGGCGACCTACGTCAGCACCGACCGTCGGGAACGAGCTGAGTCGGCGCTGCAGTCAAGGAACCAGCAACCCAATGAGAGCGTCGCAATGTATTATGAGGACATGACACGACTGTTCAGAAGGGCGGATCCAAACATGGCCGAGGACAAGAAAGTGCGCCACCTGATGCGCGGGATAAAAGAACAACTGTTTGCTGGGCTTGTGCGAAACCCACCTAACACCACTTCGGAGTTTCTATCAGAGGCCACTACCGTCGAAAAGACCCTGCAACAACGCGCCCGCTATTACAATCGCGCCGTGAACACCGTATCAACTGGCAACTTTGCGCCAGCCTCCAGCGACTCCGCTGACACCCTTCGGGAGCTGGTTCGATCTATCGTCAAAGAAGAGCTGCACAAAATGCGCCTCTCTGCCCAGTCGCAGCCGCAGTGTCCATCGTTAGCACAAATTATCCGAGAGGAAGTGCAGCAGGTGGTTCCTGAACCTGTTGCCCCTGCTGCCCTTACACCGACGCCCCCGCGCCAGACGTACGCGTCGGTACTCCGACAGAACTGCTACCTCGCCCCTTGGAGCACCAGCCCATCTGCATCTGCTCTCCAGCCGCGGCCCCCGCCTGTCCCTGTGTTGCCCGAAGCCAGGCTGCGGAAGACGGACGTGTGGTGGGCACCTGACCAGCGGCCCCTTTGCTACCACTGCGGTGAGGCTGGCCATATCTTGCGGTGGTGCCCTTATCGTCGAGCTGGAATTCGCGGATTTCATCCGCGAGTCCCCTGTCCGCCCAATGGCGAACGGTCCCGCGAAATTGAGGAGCACCTGTCAACGCGCCGGGATCACACTCACACTGATTTCCCTCGCCCTGACTACCGCCCACCAAGCCCACCAACCTCTACCCGCTATCGTTCGCCGAGTCCCCGTCCTTCGACAAGCCGTTTCAGCCGCTCACCGAGTCCTCGCCGGGGAAACTAGACCCAGCGGCCTGCGGAGGTAAGGCCGCTGACGAGCGAACAGTCGAACATCCTCCATCACGTTCCCGACCAGACGACGGCTATCAAACGAGGACACGTGATGATCACAAAGGATGTGCAGCTTCGAACTTACCGGTCGATATCGACGATTTAGCGGTTACGGCATTGGTTGATACGGGAGCGGACTATTCGGTTATGAGCAACGAGCTAGCAAAAGAACTGAGGAAAGTTTTAACCGCGTGGACTGGGCCTCAGATTCGCACAACTGGTGGGCACTTAATTACCCCTGTTGGGCGGTGTACGGGGAGAGTTACAATCGACGGATTTATTTACGTTTGTGACTTTGTTGTCCTACCTCACTGTTCGCGTGATGTCATTCTCGGCCTGGACTTTTTACAAGCTAACGGCGCCGTTATCAATTTACAAGAGCCGCGCGTGACGTTTTCGCCGACGCAAGCAATTGAAATAGCCGACCCAGACGACTCCAGGATACCCGCCCTGCGTATTGCTGCTGATGACGTGACGGTGCCTCCGCGGTGCAGCATGATGGTCCCCGTGCAAAGTGACTGGCCCGGTGATCGAGACGTTATGGCAGAGAGAAACGTCAGCCTTCTACTCGAGAAAGGAATCTGCGCTGCAGGAGGGCTTGTTCGCTTACGGGATCGCTCTGCGACACTCTTGATCACCAACTTCGGAACAGAGTTCCAGCCTATTGCGAAAGGAACGGCCGTCGCATACGTTACCGACTTCGTTGAGCCCGCAGAAATATGTGCTCTGGAGCTACCGTCGCCGGACGGACGCGATGCAGCAACCGTTCTGTCTACCGTGGGCATTAATCCCGGCTTGTCGGTGGGTCAGAAGCAGCGCTTGTTAGAGCTCCTTCACGATTTCGCAGAGTGCTTCGCCACGACATCAAAGGTAGGGCGCACCCCGGTAGCCAAACACCGCATCACCGTCAACGAGGAGACTAGCCCCATATCCCAACACCCATACAGAGTGTCGCTGGTGGAACGGGAGGCTATACGATCCCAAGTGCAAGAAATGCTTGCAGACGACGTAGTCCAGCCGTCCACGAGCCCCTGGGCTTCGCCTGTGGTATTGGTGAAGAAAAAAGATAACACCTTGCGATTCTGCGTCGATTATCGGAAGTTGAATCGTGTCACGAAACGTGACGTTTACCCCCTTCCACGTATCGACGACGCCTTGGATCGACTGCGTGACGCTAAATATTTTTCTTCACTCGACCTTAAGAATGGCTACTGGCAGATCGAAGTGGACGAAAGGGACAGAGAGAAGACAGCGTTCGTGACACCTGACGGCCTTTATGAATTCAAAGTGCTACCCTTTGGACTCTGTTCTGCGCCAGCAACCTTCCAACGCATGATGGACAACGTTCTTTCTGGGCTGAAATGGCAGACATGCCTAGTGTACCTTGATGATGTTGTCATTTTTGCTCCTAGCTTCGAGGAACACCTCAACCGGCTGCGAATGGTGTTACAGGCGCTCCGTTCGGCACAGTTGACGATAAAGCCACAAAAGTGTCACTTTGGTTTCGAAGAGCTCAGTTTTCTTGGTCACGTGATAAGCGCTGACGGAGTCCGTCCTGACCCGGAGAAGACTGCCGCTGTGGCACAGTTCCCGCGCCCAACCGACAAAAAGTCCGTTCGTAGGTTTCTGGGCCTCTGTGCCTATTACAGAAGTTTCGTTGAAAACTTTTCCACAATTGCCGAGCCCCTTACAATGCTTACTAGAGACAATGTATCTTTTGTGTGGCATGATGATCAGGAATCTGCCTTCAACGAGCTACGCAGCCGCCTACAAACTGTCCCAATACTCGCCCATTTTGATGAACGAGCTGCCACTGAAATTCATACTGACGCCAGCAATGTTGGTCTCGGCGCTATTCTCGTTCAGTGGCAGGATGGCAACGAGAAAGTCATAGCGTACGCCAGCCACTCCCTCTCGAAAGCAGAGGCAAACTACTCTACCACAGAGAAGGAATGCCTTGCGGTAGTGTGGGCGATTAGCAAGTTCCGACCATATATCTATGGTCGCCCGTTTCGAGCTGTCAGTGACCATCATTCGTTATGCTGGCTAGCCAATCTCAAAGACCCTTCGGGACGGCTTGCGAGATGGAGCCTTCGCCTCCAGGAATACGACATCACGGTAGTGTACAAGTCCGGCCGTAAGCACAATGACGCCGATTGCTTGTCACGTGCACCTGCCGACGTTGCTCCGGCCGAAACGGAGGACGACTTCCCGTTTTTTGCTCTCGTCACGTCGTCCGATATGGCCCGGCGTCAACGGGCTGACTCAGAGTTGCGTCCGCTCATCGAGCATCTGGAGGGCCTTAACGTCGCTGTTCCGCGGCTTTTCGTTCGAGGTTTGGGTTCCTACAGTCTCCGAGATGGCGTCCTTTACAAGAGGAACTTCGCCCATAACACGGAAACCTTTCTTCTGGTTGTGCCATCCGAACTCCGTCCAGAAATCTTGCACGCCTGCCACGACGAGCCATCGGCTGGCCATTTGGGTGTTACGCGGACGTATGCCCGCATTCGTGCGAAGTATTACTGGCCAAAGTTGCTCTCATCAGTCCAGCAATATGTGAGGACCTGCCGTGACTGCCAGCGACGAAAGACACCACCAGTTAAACCCACAGGGCTTCTCCAGCCCATCCCACCGCCTACAACACCTTTCCAACAAGTGGGCATGGACTTGCTGGGCCCATTCCCATTGTCTTCCTCTGGGAACAAATGGATTGTTGTGGTGACGGACTACTTAACGCGGTACGCCGAGACACAGGCGCTCCCCCACGCTAGTGCTGCAGAAGTGGCTCAGTTTTTTATGACATCAATCGTCTTGCGTCACGGTGCGCCATCAGTCGTCATCACGGACCGTGGAACCGCCTTTACGGCGGCATTAATGCAATCTCTCTTCGAACTCACCCACACCAGTCACCGGAAGACAACAGCCTATCATCCCCAAACAAAACGGCTTGACTGAACGCCTCAACCGGACGCTTGCAGATATGCTTGCTATGTATGTCGACGTTGAGCATCGTATGTGGGACGAAGTTCTTCCTTATGCAACCTTCGCCTACAATACGGCAGAACAGGAGACTACCCGTCTTACACCTTTCCAGCTGGTCTACGGACGGTGTGTCACTACCATGCTGGATGCTATGCTACCCGCTGCTCACAACGACGGAGACATCGGCCCCTACGCTGACGTTGCCACATTCGTACAGCGGGCTGAAGAAGCCCGCCAACTCGCAAGGTGCCGGATTCGACATCAACAACAACTCGACGCTGGTCGCTACAACCTCCGACACCGACGCGTTCGGTACGAGCCCGGCGACTCTGTATGGGTATGGACACCTGTGCGCCGCCACGGACTCTCCGAAAAGCTCCTCCGACGCTACTTCGGTCCGTACGAGGTGGTTCGTCGTATAAGTGATGTCACATACGAAGTTTTTCCGCGGGACACGACCTCCTCACCACGTCGGCGCCATCCAACCGAGACTGTCCACGTGGTGCGCATGAAGCCCTACCATGACAGGCTGCAACCCGCCGCTTCACCAGCTTAACAGCTCTCTGTATTCTCTGCCGTCCGCCGTCTATACCGAACATTACCATTGCTGTCCGTGTTCGTTTCCGGCGTCGGGCCGCCGCCTTGATGGAGGGGGGTAATGGCGCGTGCTCATGGGAGCGCGCCGACGATGAAGACGAAGTGTGCGTGTGCCGGTGGACAAAGACGAAGTGTGTGTGTGGTTCGGACAGCCATCTTGTGAGTTCCCTGCTGTGCGCTGGACTTCGCTGAGACTGTGATCTGTGCCGGTCCTGTCTTCGTTACAATATTCTGTACAGGTTCAATTAATTTGTGTTATGCTTTACCTTTAAGTTGTTGTTTTCGCTGATCTATGTGTGATGAATGCTATTTCTTCCTCATCGGACGAATGAAACCTCAACACGTCTGGTGGGCCTCTCTTGAAACTTCGTCCGTTACGTATGAAAAGTGCTTGCACTGAATGTTCGCATCTTCTCCGGAAAAAACGTTTACTGTTAAGTATAGACAGCGAAAGAGGCAACATTTACACGACACAAGGAGTCACAAGCATCTGAAATACGACCGTGCTGCTTATTCTACAAAAGGGCCTCCAGGCCCCAATGATTGCATTTGGAATCATTACTATTAACGAAATATTTCAACACTTGTAAATGTGTTTAGCCGAAAAATTTATTTTGAAGGAGTAACATGGGGCTTACTTGTACCCTTCCATGTCATTAGAGAAAAACAAAATATGATTTTCTTTCTTCTACACGGTGCAAGGGAGGACATGGCACCAACCAGGCGATGGCAAGAGGGAAGCATACACAGCTTCTATATCCGTCTCCTACGTACTAGCATACATCAGTCATCTGAAGGGCCACTAATGTAGACGAATTGCTAAATGTTGGAACTACTGCAAAAACAGCAAGACTTTATCACTCAATTCAAGACTGGCAGCCCCTAAAATTGGCAATTCCAAATGGAATCACTGGGCATGAAAGGGTTAATGATAAAGCATGACAAGAAATCTTTGTAGTAGGGATCGCAAGTGGAATGAATTGCTTTCTTCTGGACAGATTCAATTTTCTTGGTATATATGTGATCGCTTACAGGGATTCCATACAATGGAGCAGTAAGCGGTCGAGTGAGTGTTTCGTAAGCTAAAAGCCTCATACACTGTCAAGCTACATGCAATGCAGACAGTTTAAACTAGTTATGGGGTAACGAAAGGTGCAGTAGCAGGCTCACTTCTTGGTGCACACCTCAACTGCACCATGCAGGAAGGGATGAAGGAGAAGTGAAAGAAGGCAGGGAGAAAGGGTTGATGTAGCGGAGGACCATTTTCAACCGCCTGGGGTTCTTCAGCGTGCACTGAATGGAAGCTGAGATCGTACCTTGGGCAGCCGACTGTCCGTGGCAGGGGGCGGCTGCCTCTGGCTGGGCTGGTCAGCTGGCCCCACGGGGAAAAGGCCCTCGGCCACGTGCTCCCACCGCTCAGCACAGCACCACAGCCACGAGGGGTGCACCACATGCACACCGGGCATGCGCCGAGCTTTGTTCACCTGCAGGCAACAAGAGCAGGTGTCTTTCTGTCAAACGCACCTCCACTCCTCAGCATAACCAGAGGGCTCGAAGATACCACAACTATTGACTAAATTGGTGCTCTACCAATCACTTTTAAAGGCCCACAGCTGAGCTAGTTGGCATTTAGAAAACAGTGAGACACAGCTGCTAATGTGAGATCGTTCTGTCATTTGCTGGTGCCCTGTTTTTGTTTCATTCTCGGTCCATGTTTTCTCATGCTAGCAATTCTGTCCTGCTGTCAATCATACATTGTCATGCTGCTTCTGTTCACCAGCAGCTCTTTTAATGCCGAACTGAATCCACCTGTGCTGCCTCCGTGGCACACTAAAAAGCACAGCATGCCCCATTAGGATGGCACCAGAGACAACTAGAACAAGGGCCCGTTATACAACAGGGGTCCCAGCTAAATGTAAAAAAGTGTTTAACAAAGACACTGTCAGAGACAAGTGAAACCAACGAAGTGCTGTTGAGAGTCGTGTGGCCTAGTCAGGAGTATTTATTTCATTCTGCAAAGTTAGTTCATTACTTAAGACTAACAACTAACTTCTTAAATACTGGTTCTGAAAAACCGTGTCAATTCAAAAGTTGTACCTCAGCTCAAAAAACAAGCGAACTGAAATATTTGCAGCAAGGTAATGTTTAACTAGCTTTCTTTCAAGGCCTTAAAAGAAAGCGTGCGAAATTAAAAAATCTACCACTTTACATTCGTGGTACTTGAGCACCCCAAAATGAGCTGTCAGAGAAAAAAATCCACTCATCTCCAGAAAGCTGTGCCCGAAAGAGCTTTGCATTTGCACTAAGCGCAGGATATGAGATAAGAAGATTTCTCTCTCTGAGATCATGTCTTGGGGCACTCAAGTAGCACCACTGCAAAAGCTCTAGATTTTGAATTCTGCGTACTTTCTTTTACAGCTGGAAAAAAAAAGCTACATAACTGGTACTTCGTAGTTTACATTTCAGCCAGCTGTTTTCCAACATTATCTACAACTTTTGAATTGATGCATTTTTTCCAAAGCCAATTTTTAAGAACTTACAAAGAAGTGAGTAGCGTGACAATGCAGGGAGAGGACTATTCCTATCATCTGTCACTCGCTGCACTGCCACACTAGCAGATTCACGATAATCAGCCGACGTCATCGGCTGGAAGGGGGTCCTTGATGGGGAACAGCTGCTTTTTTTTCTTGACTTGTATCCCACTATAGTCAAGTTGGTCTAATTAACAAACACTGCAGGATAAAAAAAACTGCAAACTAGGCCACGCAACTCTCGACAGCACTGGGTTGGTTCCCCTTGCCTAGGACGCCGTCTTTGTTAAAAACTTGGTTACACTCAGCTGGGACACCTGGTAGACGGTGCACATGCTGTCCTTCTGGTGAAAACACTGGCACCGCAAGCAATCATAAAAAGAAAGCAGCACACTCATCGCTGCCTTTAGGGCCCGGGGCGAGAGCACAAAAAAAAAAAAAAATTAACCATTACCAGTCGGGAGTAGCTTCCCCACTGACTACGGCACTGGTCAGCTTTCTTTCGGGCTTTCTAACCCCTCAACAGATGACCCAACAGATGACCGGTAACGGTTAATGCACATGTCAAACGTCCCGATGTGAAAATATACCACAAACATTAATGTGTACAAAACGGTGGAAATTTGGGAGAGTTGGCAAGGATCCATTATGTAGTGGCACCACAAGACATGCACGCAGAGAAAGGCCAGGACAAAGTGCTCACTATGAACCGAACAAATTTTATTAGGTGCATGCAAAGTAGACGAAAAACGTCATATGCACAGGCCAGACCAAGATCCAAGAACAGACAAGCAAAAGTACACGTGGTACAGCACCACGAGTCGAAGAGCAATCGCAAGGGTATGGTGTTTTTGTTAGAATAGTTGAACTCCGCATCCAGCAACAACGATGGCTTGCTCACACATCAGCAAACTTTTTTTTCCGAAAGCTTCCGTAATCCCTCGTACAGTCTTCTCTTAGCGCTTCCAAAGAACACACCTTTCCCAAAACAACAAGCATTTCATGAAGAAACAAAGCGCTTGACCGAACAAGTTAAGAGTACCAAGCGCACACTGTTGTTCTGAGAAACGCATGTTGAAGTGCTAGCTGCTGGGCTAGTTGGTTCATCATAAAGTTGAATGGCGCAAGGGAACGAACACAGGAAGACACAGAGACAGAGAGAGCGCGCTCTTTCTATCTCTGTGTCTTCCTGTGTTCGTTCCCTTGCGCCATTCAACTTTATATTTAAAACACACGTTCATTGGAAGCACAAATATGAGACAGCCCAAAATATTACAGAAGCTTTCGGAATTAAGTTCGCTGACAAATGCGCTAGTAAACCATCGTTTTTGTAGCTGGACGCACAGTTTGATTACCTTAATAGAAAAATATGAACAAAGTGATTAATGTGGTAGGGTGTGCACTGGCATGTGTTTTTTCCCTGAACAGAGCAGCCATTGCCAATAATGGGTTCAGGCCATGCGAGCTGGTGGCACGATCCAGTCCACTCCACTCTCATACTGTCCAGCACTCAGAGTATTACAGCGTGACGCGCCATACTTCCTCTCCGCTCTCTCCTACCCGCCACCCCTTGCTTCTCGGCCTCCTTGTCTTCCCTTTCCCTCATTTCCCCTGCAAAATTGGGAGAAGGGGATTCCTCTCTCTCTCTCTGCTTAGCCACCTGCACCCCTTTTTTGGTCTTCCCTCTACATATTTCCCCCTGCAAGTGAAGACGGGATTCCCCCTCTCCACAATGTCATCTGCCAACCGAGGCTCCAGATGGACAGACGGGCAGGTTTTGAAGCGAAAAGCTTCACTAGGCTCGTCAACACCGGGCTTCGCGTGAGCCGCACTACAGATTTGCCACAGCTGCGCACGCGCGAAAACGAGTGACGTCACGTGGAGCAGCTGTCGTAGCCACTGCGCGCCGACTCCGTCGTCTGACCTTTCGCCATGGAAGGAGGAAAAGAAGACCCAGAAGTGGTAGCGTGGGAGTTGGCTCAAAAGCAGCGAAGATATGAAAAGTGCAAGGCTAGACAAGCGACTGAAACGCCAGAATAACGAGGGGCATGCCTTGATAAACGCTTTTCGCTTCGAGATATCCAGGCTTAACACTTTAGCTAAGCCTCAGCCCAACTTTTTTCTAACGAGACGGTTCTAATGCTAACGCACTGAAATTCCTTACTCTTTTGACTGCTTTTCAATTCATGGCGCAGTGCCAAATGTACTTTTGTTCATCCGTTCTGGCACCATGGCCTGGACTGTGCATGTCAAGCTTTTCGCATATACAGTGTGCATCTAATAAAGTTTGTTCAGATGATAGAGAGCACTTCATTTTGTCCTTTCTTCTTCTGCATGCTTGTCTTGTGGTGCCATCACATACTGGATTAATGAATGCACCAGTCATGAGATGCAGTGTCTTGCATAGGTGCTACACACAACCTTTCAGGGTCAAAAACACAATGCAGCACTCATAGCTACGTGGTATAATACACTAGCTCACTCATAATGACACACATGCAAATACTAATATATATTGATTGAGAAAGACACTGTCCTAGGTGAACATGGCCTTGTTGTCATGGTGTGATGTGTGTGAGGCTGATAGACAATGATTTGGCAAGGGAGTAGGGCTGCCCAGAGAAGTGTTTACACGGGTGAGTGCATTAGCCTGTGCATTACCTTCCACATCCGCATGACCAGGGTCCGTATTCCGAGTTTGTGTCATAATAAAAAGCGTCATAATCTGCCGGAGCGGCCACACCTGATTGGTCAAAATGCCGGAAGCAGATATGGTGGTTCGGATACAGCGAAAAGGGTAGAAGAAACCGGACGGTGACGTCAAACACATAGCATACGCAGCAGATGCTCGACAGCCAACATGGCGGCGTGCTCTGAAGTGGAGCCTCTCGCTTCCAAGTGAACTCGTCGATGTTACTGCATTTTTCGGCCCGTGAACTGGCTATAAACTGGGTACGGGACTTTCTCTTCATCTTGTCTTGCCTCTAACAAATTGGATGGACGATAAATTTGGCCTCTTTTTTATTTCACTGGATGATTTGGTAGCTCCTAGTCCTAACGAGCACTGGTTTGTTGCAGAAATTGTTCTCTACATTCAAACTGGATGGCGCCACTATCACCGAGTGATCTCGTCTGCGTATGTTGAATGATGCAACATGAAGCAGAATCACCCGCAAAATACTTGCGTTTACTGCACGCAAACGTGCATTTCCTATTCTAGAGCTCTCTATTAGCTGTTGAAGCGTCCTGCATCATGATCGTGTGTATGTCTGCCAGCGTGAAACTTGTCAGTGATGGTCAGTCGCCAGCGACGCGCTGCTACACCGAAGCGTTTGACATGCCAGAGGTGTTTTTTTGCTGTCCCTTACAGTTCTCGGTAGCCGCGGTGGTGTGGCTCTGCATCACTGAGCTCGCGAGTTAGCTTGCAAGTTAGTTTTAAGGCGTCAATGGGCATGCGTGCGCCTCGTACCGTGGCGAAACTATGAAATCTTCGTCTGTAAAGTCTCCCAACGCATATATCAAGAGAAACACAGTAAGAAAATTTCTTCAGCTCATCCCTTTTATTTATTTCCAGTGCCTGCATAAAATGCATTAAAAAACGTAAATTACGGTCTGCACAACCGTCCGATCACAGCACCAATTCGCATTCAGCGATGTTGCAGACGAAAAGTCGTCACGGGGTCTTGGTTCAGCTCGGCACGAAGCGCGCATTGTGCAACGAGTGAGTACATGCTAGAAATTTTCCTCTCTGTTCCCTTTTCCTCCAGATAAATGTAAAACACCGTGTTGTGCGAACAAGCTAGCTGCCTTTTATTTACCATCGGCGATCGACGGCGGTAGAGACCACCTTCCGTCACAGAAAAGCCATGCGTGGTTGCGTACAATATTTTCTTCTTTAAGTACACCTCAGGCCTTTGCAGTGCAGAAAAGAGTGCCTGAACTATATTGTTTGTATTTACTGAACTCAATTGGGTAATTAAAGCAGCTTTGATATTACTCCTTTACAGTGGAATCCGATGTGCAACCAAACTTGTGGCTGAATATTTCTTCTGTCGCATTGGTCGCGTTGTTTTTCTTGGCAAATAGCAAAAGCGCTGCCGGACATTTTGCTGCGGCAACGGCAACGCAGCGACATCCTGCCACCGCTCACAGTTTCAACCGAACCGACATCCGCTTCCGGTTTTTTTACCAATTAGGTGTGGCTGCTGCGGCAGATTATGACGCTTTTTATTATGGCACACATGCCTGAAGCTGTAATAATACACTAGAACAGTACAATAAAACATTTTGCTGGGCGAGTTGGTTCATTTTGCTCGAGGGGATGCTTGTAGCGCGACAAAAAACACAAGGGACAGAGACGAACGGGACAAGCGCCACTCTCAACTGGTTTTATTCAAAAAAACGATCGCAACATTTATACATTTCCCCTTCTTCTTCAAGAACATAATCACCCGATCCCACATGCGAATGACATGCAAATATCACGCTTGAATCAAAAGTTCATCTAAAAACCTGTACTCGTTAGAAAACATCGTCACCGAAGGGCTGCTGACGCATTCCGACCCTTTCTTTTTGATATGGAACGCCTCAATTAGTTCACGCGTCAGCGCATCTTTGCTTCTGCCAATGACCTCTGTTCTGTTTAAAAATGGTGAGCATTTGCATGACTTGCAGTGAACTACCATATTTGTTCCGCTCCCATTTTCGAGGCATTTTTCATGCTCGCGCAGGCGCTTGTTCAGGCATCGTCCGGACTGGCCAATATACACTTTGCCACATGAAAGTGGAATCTGATAGACAATTCCCACCTTGCAATCAACATATCGGTGTTTATGCCTCGTTTCGCAATCCTTTTTTGCTTTTTCCTCATTCATTTTAGGACAAAGGCTTTTGAGCTTGCAGGGCGCTGAAAAAACCTCAGGAATTTTGTATTTATTCGCCACTTTTTTCATGTTGTGGGCCACGCGATGCAAATACGGAATCACCTGTGGCCTTACGTTATTCACCTTTTCTCTTCTAACTTTCTTGTTCTTTTGCAGCAATGTTTCTGCGACCATAACCAACAGGGACAAAGGAAAACCTGCCGATAGCAGCCTAGAAACTTGGTCATCAAAACTTTCCTGGACAGCATGAATACAAGACTTGTTGATGGCTTCTTGAATGCACATGGTTGCAACGGCTCTTTTTACTGTCTTGGACTGGGCTGAGTCAAACGGCATTATTTCCTTGAGGTCACGAGGCTTATAGCCCCAGCAAGCATGCACATCATTCACAGAAATCTGTAGATCTAAAAACTGCAACTTGTTGTCTATGGCAATCTCATGAGTGAAGTTAAGCCCCCTTCCAAACTTTCTAAAAGCAGATAAAATTTCCACCACAGTCTCGTGGTAGGTCACAGTTTCTAGTTTTTCTAAAAACACTAAAAAATCGTCAACGTACCTAAAAACTTTAATTACTTTTTTTTTGTCTAAAACTTGGTCTAAATCGCAGTCAATGGAAGAGAGAAAAATCTTGCACAACACAGGCGCCACACATGAACCAATACATATGCCACTCTTTTGCACATACGCTCTGCCTTCGAAATTAACCACCGTTGCACCCAGATAAAATTCAAGAAGTGACATGAAGTTTCCAACATTTATGCCAGCTGAATTTTGAAATGCTATCACACCATTCTCTTCAATGCAGTTCTGAACGGAGGTAAACAATTCTTCGTGGGGAACAGAATAATAAAGGTCTTCAACGTCTATGGAGAACATGCTGCCAATTGAACGGTTGTCTTGTAGAAAACTAGCTATGACATGCGAATTCCTGGTCTCAAAAGGATCTTTGACACAGAGAGGGTTCAAGTTTCTGAGGAGGTACTGGCTCAGCAAAAAAATTTTTAGGCTATTCTCATTGCAATCTGCTATGCTTTTTGCAAGCTTATTCAGCTCAAATTTGGTGCACAGGGAAACAGCTGCGGTCTTTACCTTAGCAGGCTTACGTTTCGTGGCAATGAAGTTCTTCTTGACGGCACACATGGCTTTTTCGTTGTACATCCCCGCTGTGAGCACTACGAAACCTCCTTCCTTGTCACTCTGCAGGATTCGAAGGGAATTGTCTTTGAAATAGGCCACAACATCGCGCACCGAGTCCTTACGCCGCACCGCGTTCTTTGAAACAGTTCTAGAGAGGCTGTCCACACCGTCGAGAAGGCATCGTTCTTGGTCCTCGGATTCTGCTCTGGAAGCTAAGCGCCTGTTCAACGACAGGAACTCAGGGGCGCTGGTTCTTGGTTCTTTACTGTACTTGGGTCCCTTTTCGATTAAACTTTTCACCTGGTCCGTGAGGTGTACTCCGTCAAGTGTCCTCAGTCCTGCCTTCTCCACAGGATTCTTGGGTAACTTGGTTAGGTGCAACAAAATGCACCTCCACCAGAATTCCATCGCCTGGCCGGCAAGCTTCCTAGATGAACGTAGTTTGGCTTCAGCCATATTTTCCGGGAACCTGGAGTAGCAGGCAACGCGTAGAAGGTCGTAGTACAGCCTCACCTGTCTCCACAACAACTCAGACCGCAGGATTCTGCACAGGCGCTTCACATGACGCACAGAAGGCAGTACACTCCCAAACCAGGCAGCCAACTCTACCGGCACCAGCCCTTTTCTTATGCAATGAAAAGTTGAGAGTGGCGCTTGTCCCGTTCGTCTCTGTTCCCTTGTGTTTTTTGTCGCGCTACAAGCAAACACTAGAACAGCTTGGAGGTGACCACCACATCTATGTGTTTACTGTGAGATACATCGCCAAGTAAAAGACACTGGTGGGTGATGATAAGATGTGCTGGGACAAATCTGTGTTAGCAGCAAATCTGTGTTAACTCGGAATACAGCCTCTGGTGCTTGTATCTGCCTAAAGATAGGTGGTTTGGGTGCTCGGCAAGCAAGGCTTTAAGGAGTGTGGAGAAGTCCTTGTGTGCATTGTAAGTCAGTGACAGTGACTGTGTTGTTAACAGAACGGGGGAGGTTTGCAGTCGGCCTGGGCGGGTTCTGCGGTGGCTTGGACTTCCAGATGTAGAGCAGAAGAGAGACTTTCAATGGAATGGGTTTGATCAAGGGAAGTGGATTTGCAGACTACCGCTATCTGCTATCCAATCCACTTCCAGCCTCCACCCTCCAAGCGTGCCACCCACCAGAAGCCCATGCAGTAGCGGGACGAAAAGTGACGGCAAAATCAAACACACAATGGGAAAGCGATCAATGTAAAAGCAAAGTGTGCAACCACTACTGCTAACACAGATTTGTCCCAGCACATCTTATCATCACCCACCAGTGTCTTTTACTTGGCAATGTATCTCACAGTAAACACAAAGATGTGGTGGTCACCTCCAAGCTGTTCTAGTGTATTATTAAAGCTTCAGGCATGTGTGAATATTCCATCATTTCGAATATTCAGTCGAATAGTAGAGTATATGACATTTGATTCGATCAAAATGTTTGGTATTTGAAATTTTGAAGTATTCATCTCGAGCGAATATTTCTGGAACTCTCACTGCATGTGGTTTTGGCTCCGTGTGCACCTCCTCCGGGATGCGGCATGCAACCAAAGCCCCAACGCTGCACCGCATGCCTGCGCTCATGTGGTGTCTCTTTCTTGTTAGTGTCCTTGTTCGCACCACCGTTCATTTCTTCTACGTGGCAACAGATGAGAGCAGGTAGGAGCGCAGTGAATAATAATAATAATTGGTTTTTTGGGGAAAGGAAATGGCGCAGTATATCTTTGGACACCTGCACCGCTCCTAAGGAAAGGGATAAAGGAAGGAGTGAAAGAAGAAAGGAAGAATAGGTGCCGTAGTGGAGGGCTCCGGAATAATTTCGACCACCTGAGGATCTTTAACGTGCACTGACATCGCACAGCACACGGGCGCCTTACGCCGCGGTCGGGTTCGAACCCGGGAACTCCGGATCAGTAGTCGAGCGCCCTAACCACTGAGCCACCGCGGCGGAGCGGGAGCGCAGTGCCCAGATCTGTACTTTCCAGGTGTCCGCAGCTGTGCTACTATGCACACATGCTGTAACTAGGACAGTGGTGAGCATCAGCAGAGCGATTTAGCATAGCACGATCCGCTATCCAGCAGTTGGGAGTCCCATAGATAGGTCTCACACCCCACAAATACGTCTGCTATGCATGAAGGTCGACTCCCCCCATTTGCGATGGCCATTTTTGCAGGATGTTGACACAGCTTCAATGAGTGTGTCAGATCTTCAATGCATTCTCTATTTTCGTGTAATGTCCTTGTGTGCTCAAAACATACAAGATTCTGAAAATGCCTGTTTCAACCTTTTTCGTCGGCCAGAAGTATTTGAACTATTCGGTTTGTGATTATTCCAAGAAAACTACCATTCACTTCACATTTGCTTCAAACCAAAGAACCACTATGCCGAAACAGCTGACTTGATGAGAACCCCTGCAGAAGGCGAGGTTAGTGTTTGTGTCTCGTTCAACTCAGCTGCTCACATGTGTTGGGAAGAAGTCGTTGGGGAATGTGTATGAATGCACGGATGCTTCCCTATCGAGTGCTAGACTGGTGCACTGCTCAGGAAGCCCCAGCTAGGGTTCACTAAGAGAAGTCAGTAAAAAAAATGAAAGAATTAATAAGAAGAAAATGACTGAAATGAAGAATAAAAAGCTTGCTTCGTGAGTGGTTTTGAATGTGTATGGGCACAAATTAAAGCAGGAGCATTCCGACAGTTAGGCCAAGTTTACCCAGAACCTTTGCAGCTATACAAATCGCTACATAGTGCACAAAGGGTGCTAATGCTAATGGATTATACATGTGTAATGAGGCCATTATATTTTTGTGGACGTAAAAATGAGAAACCTAGTTTGTTTGCCCCAACAGCCTGGATAGTGGTGATCACAACAGGTTCAAGGGTGCATAGTGTTCTGCTGCAGATGGAGTAAAAGGTCAGCAATGAAAAAGTACGAAAAATACATTTCAGTGCCCTTAGGGGTTCGTCGACTGTAAACTCAGTCCCTGGCAATGTACTGGAGAGAGACACTCTAGTATATCAAATTTTTTCAATGGAAACCGAGCCCTATGGATGGACACTGGGTGCGGACTGCACTCCAGAAATTATGGTACTCTTTGTACCTGCTTTTTCCAAAATGAGCACAAGTACGTCCCCTTGCAATGGCCTCCAATTACCAACTCAAGCAGATTACATGACAAGCCACAAAAGAAGAACTTATTTATTTTATCAACAGACATGTAAGACAACTAGGAGCCAAAGTGTGGCATGAAGCCTGCATTGCGGGTAACAATGTACCGCGACCTACAAAAGGTTTCCAAATCAGTCAGCCTGGAGCACCCATTGTCTTACCTTGGCAGTTCCAAGTCGAGCAGCAACAAGATGTGTGACACCGGGGCACAGGTCCCGTGACACAGTGGCCCCCAAAGCTTTGGCAACCTGCCAGGCACGGCTCTTCTCAGCAGGCTGCGTAGGGAGACAGGGATCACGCCAAGAGGACATAGCTCATGCCAGGCACTGATCGACTTAAGCTGCAACTGCATTTTACAGCAGCAGCTGTGGAGGCCACGTCTCTCATTTATGTCATGTTGGTGTCATTAGCATAACACACCAGCTGCAACAACACGCCAGGCTAACTGGTCAGAACGAAGTAACCTACCAAATGACATCATGCCAGCGCACCAATCACTAAATGGTCGGAACACAAAAACATCACTTGTGATATCATCATGTTTGCGTGACTGCGCTTCGTTCATGTCAGCCTTATGTCAAAAAGAAGAAAAGGAACTCCAACCAAAGGCTATCAAAAAAAGTTTAAGGCGCTTCAACTTAAGTATGAAGCCTCGTTCACTTCTCTTTTTGTGCGATAGCATTAGAGTTGTCACCACACCAAAACCCCACTGATGTTCGGTGTCGTGAAGTTCACTGTTATGTCAAGAGAGGTCACGTGGCCTTGTAACGTCATCACAACCTGCCCACCGTGGCAGGCGGCAATTAATTTAATGATTGGTCGAGAGAGGTCACGTGACATGGTGGCATCATCACAGCCTGCCCACTGGGCAGTGAGAATTCTAGTTTCTGGACAGCAACCTAGACAAAGAATCAAAATGAAAAATCTAACTGAGATATGTACAAATTTCGCCACCGCTACCGCATAGCAGGTACCAGCTACTGCAGCTGGCAGTCTGAATGCAGCGACAGATGTGAAAGCTAACCCTATCGCATTCCACTCTTAAGGTGACTTCAGCATCTCCATATTTTTTTTCTTTTGGACATGTATTTACTACCTGACCAGGTGAGATGCTATCAAACCTTAGATTTCAAGATGGCCGTAGTTGCTTATGCACTATAAAACAACACAACACCAACAATAACATAAAGTTCCATATGAATGGATGGATATGTGACCGTGTGTGTTTAGTGTCCAGAGTCACTAAATGCACCAAGTGGAACTGAAATTTCATACCATCCCAGCCATCGACATAATTTACCTTACCAGATGGGTAAACGTCCGATAAACTTTTCTGCACGAGCCAGAATGGCGCACAGCACTTCAGGACACTGAATGACACTTCGTCAAACACAGTATGCCTCACGGGTTCAAACACACATGCCAAAGTGAGTTTCAAGAGTGTAGGTGACACTGAAATGCTTTTCTGCACATGTAAAATTGGCCACTATGTGAACCTGTCGACAGAGTCACTGCACAGCAAAAGCTCATTAATTTGACCCAGTTAATTGAGAAAACGAGATAATCTAGACAGTAGACATGATCCCAGTCAATGCCTATGTTGGCATCAGAAACTTGTTAAACCGGACTCCGTAGGGCTTATACAGATTAATCCAGGTGCCCTCCCAACAGTGGACTATGCCAAGGTATGACAGGCACAAGAAGTCATCATCCAAGCAGCCCTCGTCATGCCTGAATTCCATGGCAAAATGCTGCCCTCACGCCTCTGACATGCGCAGCTCTTCGGCCATGGCAGCTACAACCTGCCATGGCTGGCATGCTACGCTGCTAGTCGCCCTTTGAGTCCTTCTTGTGGCGCCACTTTGCGGTTGTCTATTCCTCCGCTCTTACTGTGGCAGGCGGCATTCGCTCTACCACTACCTGCCAACACATCACCTGTCACATGGCTACACACGCCACCAGGTGGCGTGTTACGCCAACTACAGTGAGGCACAGGAGGCGGAGGCGCTGACCACTACGAGACGCAACGTGGAAGCAACGTGGCTGGGAGCTGCAGCGACTACGTCCGAACCTAAGTGCTTTTGGTATTTACACTTGTATACATGCTGTCGGGCGGTAGTTTTAGACTGAGTTAAGGGTAGGGAGGCCAGCGGAGGTGTGTGAGAATAATCTTTGGCGGGCTTTTTTTTTACGTTGCGCAGGGCCGAGGGCTATCGGCATAGGAATTTTGGCGGGCTTTCACAAGGCGTAGTCGGCCGGACGATGGTCGGCAAGATAGGAAAGTTAAGGTGGACGAGGACGGGGAGTTAGTACAGTGCCAGGAGTGCGACCATTGGTGTTACTTAGATGAGACTGGGTTCGGGAGCTTAGCCGAGGCGGATGAGGCTAGCTTCGTGTGTAAGATGTGTAAGCGGTTTGGGGACGCCGTTCATACGTTAAAAGGGGAATGGGAAGACGGGTTTAATGCACTTAATGCGGACCTGCAGGTAGAACGAGAGGCACGGATTAAGCTGGAAGCTCAGGTCGCCGATTTGATTAAAAAGGAGGAGGATAATGCCGCCCTGTTGAAGCGAATAGTGGGCGAGATGAAAGAAGAGAGGGAAAAGCGGACCCAGCTAGAAAAACAGGTTGAAGCGCTCAGGTCGCGGCCGGCTGGGCACCCCAGTTCGGAGAAGTGTCAGGTGGGGGACAAGGCTCGTTGATCCTACAGTGCTGTAGCGCAGCGAGCATTGAGTGAGAAAAATGAGAACGAAATGAAAAAGGTTAAAGCGGGCATGGAAACTCGCGACAATAGCGTACAGCGGCAGAAGAGTCAGCTAGAGCGATCCGGAGGCCAACAGATGGAGTTAGGAAGCGAACGGTTGGGGTTGGGGCGAATGGTCGGGGACTCGAATGTAGCGAGGGTTGAGGGAGGCGTTCTGACGGCAGTGAAGGCAGACAGGCAAGTGCAGGTGGAGGCTCAGTCAGGGAAGTGCATGGTGGATGCAATGGCCAGAGCCCGGGAGGTGGTGGTGGGCAGCATGGATGGCGAACACCATGTCGTCATCCATGCTGGTCTCAATGATGTACTGCAGGGGAGGAGCCAGAATCTTGAGACGCAGTTGGAGGTGGGGATGCGTAGGCTTAGAGAGGCCTCTGAGAGTGTGCATGTGACCATATGCACAATCCCAGAGGTCCAGAGGCAGGCTCGCGAAATGGAAAGGAGGGTCGTTGAGGCTAATCGGGTAATTAGGCTATTGAGTCGACGACTAAGATACGAGGTGATGGAGGTCAACAGGGAAGTGTACGAGGTTAGGCCCCACACTTTTGCACAGGATGGCATCCACTACGGTGGTGCCACTGGCAAGAAGGTGGGTAGTAGGATAGGTCGCCAGGCAACAGCTTTTTTGGGGGGACCCAGAGCTCTGAAGGAACCAGTGTAGAGAAGGAAGAATTAAGATCAAAGGGACAATGGAACCATAGGGGAAGAAAGAGACGCAAGCGCCAGGGTCAAGTTAATTCAGATATAGGTTTCATTAACATGCAAGGTGGCAGAAATAGACTGAAATGGGAGGAAATAGAAGAACAGTTAAGACAGGAGGAATTAATGGTATATGGTTTAGTGGAAACACATCTTAGAGACATGGAGCAACCACCCTGTAACCCAGACTACGCATGGGAATATTGCAATAGAACAGAGGGCAGCAGAAAGGGAGGTGGAATTGGGGCATTCATTCATAAAAGTATGAATTTTCAAAGGGTTAGACTGGGATGCAGGGAACATTTATGGCTAAAAGGAACAGTGGCAGGCAAGCAAACACTCCTTGGCTTTGTATACCTGTGGACAGGGGTTAATGCCAAAGAGGAAAACAGGAAAATGTTAGAATGTATTGCAAGCGACATTGATGTGCTAGGAGGACAGGGCGAGATAATTATATTAGGCGACATGAATGCACACATAGAAGACCTGGATGGGTACACGGATTCGACAGGAAGCATGCTGCAGGACATGTGTGACAGGCATGATTTAGTTGTATGCAACAGCACCGAGAAGTGTGAAGGGCTCATAACATGGGAGGCGGGGAGTCTGCACTCGACGATAGATTATGCACTAATGTCACAGAGGATGTATAATAGATTAGGGGTAATGAGCATAGATGAAGATGGTTCCAGAAGTCTAGGTAGTGACCACAAGCGTATCAAGTTGAGCTTCAGAAGAAAAAGCAATGTAGGACTGAAGCAAGATGAACAATCAGGGGGAAATTTTTACTCAGAAAAGCAATTGGAAGCAGCAGCCAAACAAATCGAGAAAGTAATTTTTGAGGGTAGTGAAACAGAATGGACTTATACCAAATTAACTCGATTACTGGAGCTAGAGCTAGCTAAGGTGCGAGTAAAGCTAAAAGGGAAAAGATGCAAACCCAAGAGTTGGTGGGATGAGGAGGTAAAGAGGGCAATAGAAAAGCGCAAGGAAGCGTCCAGGGAACACAGATATTCCAAGAAGAGGGGGGAACCAAAACCCGAAGTAGACAGAAAATGGGATACCTTCATAAAGTGTAGAAGGGACGCATCCTATTTGATTAATGAGAAAATTAGAAGAAAGGGTCCCCAATGGATGTCAAAAGTAAATAAAAAGGATAGAAAAGCAGCCCAAAAATTCTGGAAACATCTAAATGCAATGAGTAATAAAACTAGGCTAGAACAAAGGTTTACTGTTACAGATGAGGGTATTCGACTAGAAGGGGATGAAGCAATAAAACACATAGGAACAAGGATGACGGAAAAATTTTCAGCAAATCACGTGGTACATAATTTATCGAAGGAGGATAGACCAGTTACAGCAATAGCTTCACTTGAGCAAGGAGAGTGGGAAAGGGCAGAGAAGAAGGTTCCTAGTGGCACACCAACAGGACCAGATGGTATCCCGATTATGTTGATAAAGAAGTTAGGACCAAAATCCAAGCAAACATTAATACAGGTAGTGAACAAAATGATAGTGGATGAGAAAGTCCACGATGAATGGCGATTAAGTAGAATGAACATGATACATAAGGGAAAGGGGGACAAAGCAGACGTAAGTAACTATCGCCCCATAACAGTGACATCTGTGGTTTACAGGGTGGTGATGCAAATTATAAAGGACAGACTGCAGGCTTGGGTGGAGAATGAGGGGGTGTTAGGGGAACTACAGAATGGGTTCCGGAAACAAAGGAGGTTGGAGGACAATCTATTATCATTGACACAGTGTATAGAAATTGCGGAAAAGGAACATAGGCCCTTATGGCTAGCATTTCTGGATATTAGGGGAGCCTATGACAACGTTACTCAGGAGCATTTGTGGGACATACTGGGCACATTGGATGTGGAAAATGGAGTAATTAATATTTTAAAAGATATATATATATAGAGGTAACAGAGTGCTCATAAAATGGGAAAAAAATGTATCAGGGCCTGTAGAGATACAGCGGGAGGCTTAGACAAGGATGTCCTCTGTCCCCTTTGTTGTTCATGTTGTACCTGCAAGGGTTGGAGACCAAGCTAGAGGGGAGCGGACTAGGCTTCAACCTACCTTTTTTCAAGCAAGGGGAATTGATTAAACAGACATTACCGGGACTAATATATGCGGACGATATAGTGATAATGGCTGACAACAAGGAAGACCTGCAGAAGTTGTTAGACATATGCAGTACAGAGGGAGATAGATTAGGCTTCAAGTATAGTAAGGAAAAATCTACAGTCATGATATTTAATGAAGAGGGCGGCGAGCATAGAATACAGGAGTTTGTGCTAAATGTAGTGAATGAGTACAAGTATCTTGGGGTGTGGATAAATAACAGTGTTGAGTATCTGACAGAGCATGAAAAATATGTAATGAATAAAGCTAGCAGGAATGCAGCTGTCATGAAAAATAGGGCACTGTGGAATTACAATAGGTATGAGGTGGTAAGAGGGATCTGGAAAGGGGTGATGGTCCCTAGCCTGACCTTCGGTAATGCGGTGCTGTGTATGAGGCCAGATGTTCAAGCAAGGCTGGAAATTAGGCAACGGGGAGTAGGGAGGTTAGCTTTGGGAGCACATGGCAATACACCAAATCAGGGGGTACAGGGTGATATGGGATGGGCGTCTTTCGAGAGCAGAGAGGCTAGCAGTAAGATAGCATTTGAGGAGCGATTGAGAAAAATGGGAGAAAAGCAGTGGGCTAGGAAAGTTTTCAGATACCTGTATATAAGGAATGTTGACACGAAATGGAGAAAGCGAACTAGAAAATTGACAAGCAAATATCTGGACAGCAGTGGGGGGGGGGGGGGGGGGGGGGGCAAATCAGCAATTATCGGTTAAGAAAAAGGTTAAAGAAACAGAGAGAGCTCTGAGGAAAACAGGGATGCTGACCAAATCAGCACTGGCAACATACAGGTTCTTAAGCAGGAAATTGCCAAAGAAAATATCTATGATAATTGTAGGGGAAGCTCTTTGTTGTTTGAGGCCAGGACGGGAGTTTTGCGGACTAAGACATATAGAGTCAGGTACCACGAGATAGACACGTTGTGCGTTGCGTGCGGAGAGGAGGAGGAAACGGCTGAACACTTGACATTTTTCTGCAAAGGGCTTCACCCTACAGTGGAAAGCAGCGGGGCTGATTTGTCCAAGGCATTGAGGTTTAAGGACAGTGAAGGGAAAGTAGATTTTAAGCGGGTAGTAGTGACCAAGCTAAGTCTATCTGACTGGTGGCTAAAATCAAGAAAAGAGTAAAATTTAATAAGTCATGGCTAGGTGGCTTGAGTCACCGCCCGATTTAAAGGGTTCAGCCGTATCTATCCATCCATCCATCCATCGGTGACGCAGAACACAGGAACAGGCGCCTGAGAGCTGCGCTTTAAAATAGCCCGGCCGCACCATTCCAGTTTCTATAGTTCGAGCTTATCTTACCTCTACTCACCTATGGGGCAGAAACGTGGAGGCTAATGAAAAGGGTTTAGCTCAAAGTTAAGGACAACGCAGCAAGCCATGGAAAGAAAAATGCTAGGTGTAACATTAAGGGACCAGAAGCCGGCAGAGTGGGTGAGGGAACAAACTCGATTTAATAACATCTTAGTCGAAATCAAGAGGAAGAAATGGGCTTGGGCAGGGCATGTAATGTGAGGGCAAGATAACCGCTGGTCCTTAAGGGTAATGGACTGGATTCCAAGAGAAGGCAAGCTTAGCAGGGGGCGGCAGAAAGTTAGGCAGACGGATGAGATTAGGAAGTTTGTGGGGATACGATGGGCGCAGCTGGCACAGGACAGGGTTAATTGCAGAGACATGGGAGAGGCCTTTGCCCTGCAGTGGGTGTAGTCAGGCTGATGATGATGGTGTTCGAGCTTTGCACCAGCCCGCAGCCAGAGCAGCAACAGGTTACACATCAGCGCCAGCCAGCTGAGCACAGCCGAGGGCTGTTCTGGGCCCTCATTGAAGCACCGGTAGCCTTCTCCATTTTTTTTTTATTTGAAAGCATTTAGGTTGTCATCTAAGCAAAAATTTCCAGCTTTTCTGTCACGAAATTCCCTGGCTGGTTGAGAGGGTCGCGATTTCATCAACGACCACCAGTGGACCAATCATAGGGCACTACCAAATTTGAAAATCTGAGAACGCCCAAAATTCACAAGTTGGCCCACCCTCAAAATCCACAGGACCCCAAAATTATTGGTAGTAAACCTACTCCAGAAAACTGACAAGTTGAGTTAGTGGGTTGGATGGGTTATTCCTATAACTAACTAGAAATTTATTCCAAAAAGGCAATGAATCATGCACGCCATATAAGGACAATGAAACCGGTTCCAGCAGGAGTTTCGGCAGTAAAATCGCAAAAACATTAGAGACTAATTGGAGACACCATAGCAGGCAACCTAAATGCAATTTCATCTTCTTCTTGAAGCATGTGGTTAAGAAGCTTTTTATCTCACCACACCAGTGACGATGCACTCCTATCGCATCTGTTCGCATACCACAGTCCTTTCATTGTGTACTCACCACGCACTGTTCGCAATCAGAGCAGTGGAGCGTGCTAGCATGCGACAATGATGCCAGTAAGGAAGCTGCACTACTACAATGTCAAACTGTTTAGGAGGCCACAGCGGCCATTACCGTTTTGGAGTACTGCTGCTTTGACATTATCGATAGTGTGCGCGATGCACACCATTTGAAGGAGCTGAAAAAAAATCACAGACGCATAGTTTTCGCCTCTGATGCACACGATCGTGGCACAGGTTTTCGCCACATATATTTACCATGATGTAAACGGTTTTTCAGGGTTATTTTTGGGGAGGCCATTCAACAATTCAAACATTCGGATAATTTGAACGTTTTACTTCCTGTCCTCTGACGTACGCATTGGTGAGCTTCTACTGCAGACGAGTTCATAAAAAGGCAGGAATACTGATAAGAAAGCTTTTTTAATGCTGTTCAGCTCTAAGAACCATGTGAAAATGCTCAACAAGTATGCAACACCAAACCACAGGCTTCTTCCTCACATCTGGTATGACTGCACCTATCAAGTGGTACATCCCAAAGGTGATATATCAAAAATAATTTCGTTTTACAAGACGAGCATGTGAAGAGGCACAGAAGGGGGCACATAAAAAAATGCTGGAGTATTTTTACCTCAATGCATGATAACAACACATGCAAACAAAACTTGCACACCCTAATTTGCCTTTTTCACAGGATGTGGCGCCTTCTGGGAGTGGGCGAAAATTAATCTGCTGCACAGCACTGGTTGAAAGCCAGCGCACATGAGCGCCACATGCGCAATCCACAAGACGTCATCTGCGCATGTGAGGCGACAGGTGTGTGTGCTCACGGCTGTCACAGTCTCTCACCAGTGCCTGTCACCAATAAGAACTGCACATGCGCAGTACAAGTCTGCTTTCAACCAGTGCAGCGCGAGAAAGGCGAACTATTCTTTGAACAGACCTACAGGGGCCAGCAGCACCCACCTGGTTTGTAGGGACCACTCCAGAGAACACGAGGTGGGCTTCTTTGAGAACCTTGCGCCGCACATAAGGGACAATGTGCTTAAGATCAGGAATGCCGCTCCCATCCTCAGAGCCCATCTGGTCGTAGATGGCAAAGTAAGCAGTGTGGATGGTGCGCAAGATCTCCTCCAGGTACAGCAGGTAGTCATCCTCGTCCTCTGCTTCCTTTGACCTCTTCTCATCATGTCCTTCATCCTCTTCTTCGCTGCTCACAGTCAAGTCGTCAAGCACTCTAGATGGAACACCACTTCTTCCTTGCATTGCGTCCTTGTCTGCATCTTTGGCCCTACCTTGGTCTACACTTGTCGCTTTCTCCATATCTACATCCTTGTCTTTACCCTCATCTGCATTCTTCGCTGCATCTCCACTTGTGTCCTTATCTGCACCTTCATCTGTGTTCTCTCCACCAACCTTGGCTGCACTCTTGCCTGAGTCAGTCGTCGCATCCTTGTCTGCATCCTCATGCCTGTCCTCAGTTGTTGTGTCCTTTTCTGTGTCTCCAATTGCATCCTGATCTTCCACCTCGGCTTCTTTCTTGTCTCTGTCAGTGGTAGTATCCTTGTCTTTGCTCTCATCTGAATTCTTTGCAGCGTCCTTTTTTACGCCTTCACTCCTATCCTTAGCTACAATCTTATCTGCATTCCTGTGGCTATCAGTGGCTGTGTCCATATCCCTGTTGTACTCATTTGCACTCTTTGCTGTGTCCTCTTCTGTGTCTCCATCCTTATCTGCGACCTCGGAAGCTTCCTTCTTGTCTGTGGTTGCATCCTTCTCTACTACTCCCTCAGCTACACCCTTGTCTAAATCCCTGTCCATGTCTGCCACCACGGCAGCACGTGTTCCGGTGTCGTTGGCCGTGCTAATCTTGGCATCCCCAGCAGCAGCAGTGTCTCGCTCCTGGACTGTACGATTGGCTTTCCCAACTCTCGCCTCCCGACACTCTCCGGTTTCTTCCTGAAAACACAGAGACTGAACCTCAAGCAGTTGCTACTGCTCACGCCACATGTCCCACCAACAACCCGTGGAGAGACCAACAGCAGTCGGAGAGTCATCGCCAAGCAACACAGCCTTTGCCTGTGTGTGTTACGCAACAGTATGCTCTACCCCCTCTCTCACTATGCCTTGCTTGTATGTGTGTGTCAATAAACAATGTCCTCCTCTAAAGCCCCTACTGAGCCTTGGTGACCTCACCCCAAGCCTGGCCACAGCCAGTCTCGAGGGGAGTGCGCGCTTTCCTTCTTACGGCCTGCGCAATGGGGTCTGTTTTTGCCTCCTGCCGCACCTCGGTGGGGTCGCCACTGCCCCACCGCTCCTAACCGCTCCAAAGGAGAACGTGCGCTCGCCCCCAGTTCGGCCCCCGTCAGTGCTAACCATCAAGCCTTTATATTTTGTCCCTTACGCTTTACGCAAAGACCATGTAGTCAGCCCCTTTGGCATAGGAGAAATCTGAAACAACGGATTAACGTTTGCACGCTCTCTCCTTGAGCCCCACTGTGTATGGTCGAAAGTATGCTTCGAGCACCGACGTCAACACGTTCTACCCTTATGTTTGGCTAAAAAGCAAGCGTTTCAGCGTCTGTAGTTCGTCTTCCGGCAGGTTCTTTATGAGTGTATAGAATGATATGTGGCATGTAATACTTTGATAGCAAGTTTCAAAGAGTAACGGATTCTGCAGAGCAAATATAGCTACTCAAATTTCAAGCGCAGCTGCTTTAAGTTTGCACAGCAGCGGCATGAGCAAGAATTCATAGTGCTACCCAGGAAAACGTGTCATGTCAATCGCGAAAGGAACGGTTATAGATGGAACCCAACCCTGGCTGCAGGACCAGAGCACGTTGCAAGCATGCGACGCCCAAGATTTATCTTGGAAAAGCATTTTGAAGTTTAAGCGACTAAGGCTATCATGCGCCAAGCTCAAGGTATAAGAAATTGTTTTCTGTATAATTTTACAAAGGTATAAAAAATATGGGGGTGTAGAATGCCTAAAAGGTAATACCCTTCTGCCTAGTATTGAGAGCAAAACAAGATATTAAAGGTTTCAAAGGAGGCTGGGTACCCTCATCAGCCGTCCTTGGCGGGGCAAGGACTGGAGGCCCCCAACCAATCAAGATAAAAACTTCAGCCCTTTTCTCAGAATGCAAAAGTGGCTGAGGTGCATCAGGCAAAGTACTGGGTCATGTTTTACATTTCTTTAAGAACACCAGCTTCTGTTAAAAATCTAAAAACACAGGACATGTCCACAATTGCATTTTCACCTAGAATCAGTGATGGATGAAAAGGGATGTGTTGGTTATAAAACGGAGAGAAGCATTTTTCCGTAGCTTTTCTAGTTTAGAACATGAAATTAAAATGTGACTGACTGTAAGTTCGTCTCCACATGCACAAACTGATTTGTCTTCTTTTGTTAGCAGGAAGTTGTGAGTAATGTGTGTGTGGCCTATACGGAGGCAACAGATAATGACTTCGTTGAAACGTTTCTGATGCACACATGACTTCCATTCACCGAGCACTGGTTTTATTAAGTGTAGCTTGTTATTTAATTCGCTGTCCCAAGAGGACTGCCAAATTTTCCTTGTCTTAAATTGTAGTAATTTCATGCAATCTTTATAGGGCACATTTGCATTCTTTATTAGCTTGCCACAAGCTTGAGCAGCACACAAATCTGCTCTTTCATTGCCCTTTATGTAGACATGACTTGGTACCCAACAGTCTAATGTTTTGTCCTTTTGCTATGGCTGTTGTAATGTTGTGTATGAGGTCCCCAAGCAGCGGAGTTATTGCATTTCTGGAATGAATGGCTGTAAGCACACTTAGCGAGTCTGTCTAAATAATACTTCTGGTGAGGTTCTCATTTACTATTTTTTCTACGGCTACACAGATAGCGTAACATTCCGCAGTGAAGATTGAAGCACACTGTGGAAGTCTTACTATTTTGTACCAATTCCCGTGTACCGCTGCACTTCCAACGCAAGCGTCTGTTTTGGAACCGTCTGTATAAAAGGCTGCGTAATTACTGTATTTTTCTTCAAGTGTGAGGAAATCTTGTATGATATGTTCTTGCGGGATTTGTTTTTTACGGAAGCCTGTAAGAGTGAGATCACAGATCTCCGGAAAGTTGTACCATGGCGGAAGTGGACCTCGTCTTCGAGAAATGCCTGGCAATATGTCTAGTACGCCAAGGTTCTGACATATGTCTTCGAAACGTAAGAGCAGTGGACGGGTAGCTTGCGGTTTATTGTTAAAGAGTACTATGGATGGGCACTCTGTAGCGATGGGGTAACAAATATGTTTGTGCAGTGAACGAATTTTTAGAATGTACGAGAATGTGAGCATGGCTCCTCTGTCTGTAAGTGACGGCTCGTTGGTTTCAACATAAAGACTACTTATAGGTGACGTCCTGTAAGCACCAGTTGAAAGGCGTAAACCTGAATTGTGCACTGGGTCGAGTTGTTTTAAATATGATGGTCTTGCCGAACCATATACTATACTGCCATAGTCTAAGCAGGATCGTACCACAGATCGGTAAATTTTTAGGAGGCTTGCCCTGTCAGAACCCCAGTGTTTATGTGAAAGGACTTTGAGTATATTCAGTGATCGGGAAGTTTTCTTCTTTAGTGCATTAATATGAGGCAGGAAAGTGAGTTTTTTGTCAAATGTTATACCTAAAAATTTGTGCTCATTTTTACGGGCAACTTGGTGTCGTTCAGATGTAGGGTCGGATCTGCCTGTAAACCTCGTTTTAATGAGAACAGAATTGCCACTGATTTTTGTGGGGAAAGCCGGAAACCATTTTTATCCGTCCATGCTGCTAGTTTATTTATTATAAATTGTATTTGTCTTTCACATGTCGATACATTGGAGGATGTGCAAGCTATTTGAAGGTCGCCTACATAGACCGAGTACATAACGGACATTGGGATTATTTTCGTAAGAAAGTTCATTTTCACAATGAAGAGAGTTGTGCTTAAAATGCAGCCCTGAGGTACTGCATTTTCCTGAATGAAATTTCTCGAAAGGGTTGTACCCAGGCGGACATGAAATGAACGATTAGATAAGAAGTCTTTTAGGCAGTTACACATTCTTCCTCGGATGCCAAGCTCGGCAAGGTCTTGAAGAATCCCGAACCGCCAGGCCGTCTCGTATGCCCTTTCTAAATCGAAAAATACAGCGAGACATTGTTGCTTATGAATGAAAGCTTCTCGAACAGTATTTTCAAGACGGACTAGGTGATCTGTTGTGCAGCATCCCTTTTTAAAACCACACTGACGGGCATTAAGAAGTTCACAGGATTCAAGAAAAAACGTTAATCTTATATTAAGGACGCTTTCAAAGGATTTTGAGAGGCAAATAGTAAGGGCTATGGGTCTGTAACTACTAGGGGAGGTTGGGGTTTTTTCAGGTTTAAGGAACGGTACAATAATAGCCTTTTTCCAGGCTTCGGGTATTTTCCCTGATACCCATACTTTGTTAAAGAATCTTAAAAGTGCCTCTACAGCAGGCTTGGAAAGATGGGCAAGCATTTCATAGTGTATTTGTCGGGTCCTGGAGCAGTTTTCTTACCGGCAGACAGTACAGTGTTGATTTCTTGGAGTGTAATAAGAGTATTATATTTTTCATTAGTACCTCCACTTGTTGGGAGCCTTCGTTTTTCGGCTCTATTTCTGTATTTAAGAAATGACTGCATATAGTGTGCTGAACCGGAAACTACAGCGAAGTGCTCCCCCAGTATGTCTGCCTGTTCCTCTAAACTCGTTTGCGTGCAGGGTGTTGTGAGAAGAGGAATTGTGAAAGGTGAGTAGCGGCCATTTAATTTTAGAACTTGCTCCCACATTTTTTTTGATGTGGTTGAGCTGTTTATAGAAAAGACATAAGTTTGCCATGATGTTTTCTCGGCCTGGCGTCAGATGCGCCTCGCATGTGCTCTCGCCTTTTTGAAAAAAATAAGGTTCTCATGAGTTGGGTATCTGTGAAAGACTCCACAGGCTTTATTCTGTAGTTTTTTTGCCTCCTTGCATTCTCGTGTGAACCAAATTTCGTGGTTTTGGCGCACCACTCCTGTGGATTTAGGAATTGATACATGTGCAGCAGAAAGAATGCATGTTGAGAACATTTCATTTATCTCATCTATGCTGTGGTTTTATAAAATTATATGCTGTAAACTTGCTTTTTCTTGAAACAATGCCCAATCAGCTAAATGTAGTTTCTAACGCTGCGGTTTTGTTGGAATAATAGCTGGCGAGGATGACAGACCTATCAAAACAGGGAGATGAGCGCTTCCATATGGATTGTCTAAAACACTCCAGTTAAAATCGCTAAAAACAGACGGTGAACTAAAAGACAAATCTAAAACACTCATTCTTCCTGAGGATGGGGAACAGTATGTGGGTTTACCTGAGTTCAGCAAACAGACATTAGTGGATAGAATAAAATCCTCGATGAGCTGCCCTCTAGCGTCCGTTTTCTCGCTTCCCCAAAAACGAGAATGTGCGTTAAAGTCGCCAACTACCAGGTATGGCTCTGGTAGCTGCTTTAAAAGACCCTCTAAGTCAAGGAGTGTTAATTTCAGCTGTGGCTCAATATATACAGAGCACACTGTAATCGTTTTATGTGCAAGCAGAGTGGCTGTTACTGCCTCAAGTCTTGTTTTTAGTTTAAAGGGACGCTGAGGAGAAATTGAAGTTGGCTTGTATCGATACAATACCAGATCCTGATCACAAAAACGCCGCTCTTACTGAAAACATAGCTCTTGTAAGGTCGAAAATAGTAAGAACCAAAATACAGGTATCGCCGCCACAGGCCAAACTCGGAGTACAAGCGTGGTGACGTCGTAGGACAAGTGACGCCACCTTGGAGGAATTGTCCTTCCCACATGGGTCGCGAATCTCTGAGGCTGACAAAGGAAGGTTGCGCGGCTCAATATTGAAGTAAATTTTCTTTTAAAACCGATAGTGCACTTTTATCGCACAAAGAAGGCGGACAAAAGGCAACCTGAATGTTGGAAGCAAAAAAAACCGATGCTTGGCAGCGCCACAGGCGGCCAGGAGAGTTTCGATTTGTTAGGCGCTTCGCGTCGATGAGCTTTGCGTGCCCCGTGGTTTTGTTTTTGACGCGCCTCGATTTACAAGCATCGAACAGCAGAGCGACATCACGTCGGCCAAAGCGAGACCCTCTATACTCCAACTGCGCTTGATCGCCGACGCGTTCGGCGGCTTCGGCGCACTCTGACCGCACTGGCGGGGAGACTTGGAGCATGTCTCTATTTCGCGCTGAGTGCGCCAGCCGCCGCCGGCCCGGCCAGACTGAATCGGCTCCGCGGCGAGGTGCGTGTTGTGACGTAATTCAATAACTTCGGCAGTTGGGCAGAGCTGTTCTTTTCGAGCTCTCGGCTAATTTGATCCATTCACGGTACACATCTGAAGGTACATTCAAGTGGGCAAGAGAGCCCGATCCAGTGGACCCGTTGGATCTAGCGGAAGCCGTTGAAGCGTCGTGCGTCGGCTTTAGTTTCAAGGCGCCCACTTTAAACGCGACCGCCCTTGAGCACCTATCCGTTTTTTGTGGCAATAAAATAAATAACGACCCTTGCAACTGTGGGAGACCTCGACGCCTCCTGCTGCACCGTGCAACCGCGCTGTTCAAGGAATCACAATGCGTTGGCCCCAAAGCCCCGGCCAGCCTCCGATTGGTGCAACGCGCCGACCTTGTCCTGGCGCCTCGCGACTCCCTGCACTGGGGTTATGATATTTAGTTTGCAACGGCTGCTTACTGAGGAAGGGGGAAACGACCTGTCGGTGCCTAACCTAACCGCGCTCCCTCAAAAGCATCGCACGCTCTGTGGGGCTGAGGTCGCTGAAATGCAGGCCGGAAATTTTGCGAGAACTACATCGTCGGGTTCGGGAACAGGATCCATCGCAACGCTGGCAAGACGGCGGTGCAAACGTAAACAGAGCGACGGTAGCGACCCCCGATAGATGCCTTCAACGTGCGGCGGCGGTAGCTTTCATTTCGGCAGCTGCTAGACCGCACCGCTAGCAGCCAGAAATCACGGAGTCTCCGTTTATGTCACGTTTCCCGTCACTCCGTCGTGTGACGTCATAAGAATTCTCCGTGTCGTCATAAGAGTTCTCGAGTTTGAATCGGAGCGGCGGGAAAAACTTTTTCAACTTCGAATCCAAATTTCTTTGAAATAAATGCATCTTTCGCTCCCGGACAAGAGCGGCAACAAAGCCATGAAATGCCGAACTATCAGATGTTGCTAACAAAAAAATTTGATAGGGTTCTCCTCAGTGTCCCTTTAAGCTCACTAGCCGGGACACCGTTTTTGACTATAATTGCCACACCTCCTGACAGCCTGCTCGCCTGTTCTCGGTCGCGGCGAAAAACAGCATAATTCTTAAGAAAATTATTGTTTTGAGGCCCTAAATTTGTCTCTTGTAGACATAACGCAACAGGAGCGTGTGCTCCTAGGATATCTTTTATGTCACTGTAGTTATTCATAAGTCCTCTACAGTTCCATTGCATTATGAAAGCCATCTTAATTTTGTTTTCCTATGTAGTTAAAACTAGATTAAGTTATTTGTGGCCCTTTGATTCGGGGCCTGTCTTTTTTTGACCGATCCAGAGAGCTCTGCCGACCACCCGACGTGGATGGCACGGGGCTGCCCTGGGTCGTGTCCATCGCCTCTGCAGAGGCGGTGGACGACCGTACGGAGGGCACGTGGACATTAGAGTTGGACCTCGACCTGTGGGAGGAGGTCTTGGGGGCCACGGACACGGGGGTCTGCGAGGCCTCTTTTTGGGTTGGCGGGGTAGTGTTACCTACTCCACCTGGGGGCGCGGATGGCCCCACCACAGGCTCACTGCGAGTGGCCTGGGCAGGTGCCGAAGCCTGTTGTGGTGCGCCGCGCCCACGCACCACATCAGCAAAGTTTGTTTTGGCTGTGAAGGAGAATGTGCTTGTTCATGTGCACCGCCTTCTTGCTTCTTTGAACGAAATGTTTTCAGTAGTTTTGAGTGTGATAATTGCTTTTTCTTTCTTCCAGGACGGACACGCCCTGGAGTATGCAGCATGGTCTCCCTCACAGTTTGCACAGCGTGGGGCGCCGTCGCAGTCATCAGAAGAGTGATCTTTTGAAGCACATTTTGCGCAAGTTTTACGACCGCGGCAACTCCCTGAGCCGTGGCCGAACCTTTGACAGTTAAAGCATCGTCAAGGGTTAGGAATGTAGGGTCTCAGATTTATTTTTAGATAACCCACTTCAATTGAGTCTGGGACCCAGAGTACTGTGTGCAAATGTCAAGGCTATGTGCTTTGTTGGTATTTCTTTGCCTTCTTTTCTTATTTTTATTCTGTGGACATCAACAACGTTTTGTTCAGCAAGCCCTTCTTTGATTTCTTGTTCAGTGAGGTGCAGAAAATTATTCTCTGAAATTACACCCCGGACTGTATTGAGGGATCGGTGGGCAGATATGGATACAGGGATGCCACCCATGGACACAATGTTGGAAAGTTTTGAGTGTTGGATGCTATCTCGGAGTTCCAGTAAGAGATCTCCACTGGCCATTTTTGTAACCTTGTAGCCAAAGCCCAAGGCACCCGTCAAACATTTTTCTACAATGAATGGGGAGATTATTCTAGGAGATTTGTCACTTTGCTCACTATTAATCTCATGAAACTTAGGAAAACTTTGTTTCTTTTTTTGTCATGAAATTTTGAGTTACCTCGGTCCACCCTCTCTTGTGAGGGCGATCAGTTGCTGAGAGAAGGTTTGCCATACGATAAGTGTATTTTTCGGCTACGGTGCCAGCCACCCACCATGAAGCCCAACTTGGGGACGGGACAGGAACTTGCAAACAAGTCCTACCCTCGCCAGCTGTACACCCCAACTATAACCCAATATGACGCAACTCAGGGTGGTTGGCCACACAAGGTTAACCCTCGCCGCCAGGAAAAAAGGAAGAAACTAGAAGTGAGTAGGAGACAGGAGAGTTGTGAGAAACGGGTAGGAAAGTGAAAGATAGAGGGGAGGATAGGAAAAGGCGACTGCCAATTTCTCCCGGTCGGGTCAGGCCGGAGGTGCCGTCTATAGAAAGCTGGGGCCAAAGTGGTGTGTTGCCTCCGCCGAGGGGCCTAAAAGGTCCAAATGCTCAGCATCGGCTCAACCACCAGGATCCCCTTTTCCCCGGACACGGCGATGCCACGCACGGCTAGATGCGGGTGCTCGGGTGCGTGGTGATGCACTGTTCACCATCATCCCCTTGTGGGGATGTCCCTGTGGATGCTCGGGAACCCGCGGTGTCGCCACTCACCGACGCCTGCAAGCTGCAGACGAGCCCCTGCGGGGCCGACGAAAGTTTGTCATGAAGAATCTGTGCACATGTGGACCGAGTTAAAGATACGCAGCTTAAGCATCTGCATTTTGTGTTTCGTTGATTTCAGTGCTGCGCCCACCTTGAACCAGCGAGTTACAGCGCAAAACCAGGCAAAAGGCACCTGCCGCTGGAGATGCAGGCGTGGAGCCAGCGGTAGGGTCGTCGCCCCTCTAGTAGTGGCGGGTGGCGTGACTCCTGGAGAAAAACTGACATTGCTTCCGCGGCGAATGTGAAGGCCATAGAAAGAGCACGTGCGCCCCCCTCGAGACCGGCCGTGGCCTGGCTTACAAATGAACAAGAGCATCGGAGTGCAACCAACAATCTGGTCACAAACACGCAAAACACACCAGAAAGAACACATTGCAGCTGCTTCTATCCTCTCCTCATCATTACTTTTATATTACTTTTATTAAACGTTTACATTCGGCTACAACAGCTGCAATGAATTGCATACTGCTGCTTACGCAAAAGTGCTTAAGAACACTTGGCAAGAAAAGGCCTATCCGAGCATTTCTTTTCTGCAGCAACATGCATGGCATAACCACATGCCCTGGACTGTGTGAATGAAAAGCCAATGTGCCACAGTTAGCAAGGTTTTCTTGATAGGCTAAAAGATACTCCTCATTCTATTCTGACAAACTGCTTGGCCCTCTGCGATTCTCTGTGAACCAGAATTGGATCATGTTAATGCACAAATAAATAAAATATCAAAATACTGCAGCAACATTTAAATATTTATACTTCCCATAAACTGAAACTGAGTGAAAAAAATTTTACTAATGATGAAGGTACGCAGGACCCATTAACATCATCTGGTAGGCACCTAAACTAATCTGTCCATAGATATATTGTCAATTATAAGTGGACAGTTTTTTTAAATATGACCTTCTAAGGTTGGGGGATCAACTTATAATCAGAGTCAACCTACACACTGAGTCGTAAGGTCGACCTATATGCGGAATCAAAAGTATGTATTTACTCGGGCAATAACCCCCACCTCTCCCTCGCCCTTTTTCATGTCAAGTAAAACTTTTTTAAGCATTAGCTTTCATTAGTGCGTACCTCAGTTTCGCGCCATTGGCAGCACAGACCTTGGCAGTGTGCCAAGATGCTGCACGCCGATAACATCAGTGTGTGTTTATCTTCTGACGACAGCTCCTGCAGCGGTGGCACACTCGGAAAACTTGGCGGAGCGCCAAGATACTGTACACCGTTAACAAGAGCGCCGGCTACCAACCGGCACGGTCAGACGGCATTTTCCACATGTGGCACCTCGATACTGCTTCCGATGATCAGCAGCAGCAGTGGCTTACAACATGGCGATGATAGTGGCCATGTCCTCCTCACAAGTGACGATGACTCGCAAGAGGTGCCTCATGGAGAAATAAATGTTTCTTTTGCAAGGCCCAGTCTTCTGAAAACCTTACTGGTGAGCTAGAACCACAGAGTGAGGCAGTGTCGACCTATATCCAGTTTTTCTTGTCCAGAGGGGGTCGCAAGTTGGAAGTTCAACTCATAATTGGAGTCGACTTATAATCAGCACGGCATTTTGCCTTTGTGTATGTGTGTTTCTGTTATGGTCTCGAACAAGACTGCAGTATGTATTAATAAATAAATAAACTAACTAACTCATCATCATCATCAGCCTTACTACACCCACTGCAGGGCAAAGGCCTCTCCCATGTCTCTCCAATTAACCCTATCCTTTGCCAGCTGCATCCACCCTTTTCCTGCAAACTTCTTAATCTCATCCGCCCACCTAACCTTCTGCCGCCCCCTGCTACGCTTACTTTCTCTTGGAATCCACTCCGTTACCCTTAAGGACCAGCGGTTATCTTGCCTTCGCATTACATGCCCTGCCCAAGCCCATTTCTTTCTCTTGATTTCGACTAGGATGTCATTAACCCGTGTTTGTTCCCTCACCCACTCTGCCCGCTTCCGATCTCTTAACGTTACACCTATCATTTTTCTTTCCATGGCTCGCTGCGTTGTCCTTAACTTAAGCTGAACCCTTTTCGTTAGCCTCCACGTTTCTGCCCCGTAAGTGAGTACCGGTAAGATTATCCTGTTGTAGACTTTCCTCTTGAGGGAGGGAAATTGGTAAACTGCCACTCATGATCTGCGAGAATTTGCCATATGCGCTCCACCCCATTCTTATCATTCTAGTTATCTCCCTCTCATGATCCGGATCAGCTGTCACTACCTGCCCTAAGTAGACGTATTCCGTCACAATTTCTAGGCTCTCTCTGCCAATTGTGAACTGTTGTTCCCTTGCTAGGCTGTTGAACATTACCTTGGTTTTCTGCATGTTAATTTTTAGACCCATCGATCTGCTCTGCCTGTCATTGATCATGATTTGCAGTTCACCTCCTGAGTGACTCAGCAAGGCAATGTCATCAGCAAATCGCAGATTATTTAGGTATTCTCCATTTATTCTTATTCCCAACTGTTCCCAATTCAGGCCTCGAAATACCTCCTGTAAACATGCGGTGAACAGCATTGGCGAGATCGTGTCTAACTAACTACAACACAGCTAAAGCCTCAGAGACACCTGCCCTGCTTTGGCAACAAAGCGGAGACAAGCACAGAAGGGCCAGACCTGATGTCCTTACCGGCAAAGGAAAGAAGGAGGACTCTGGGCGAGGGCAGAGCGGTGCATTTATGTCACCCGTTTTGTTGAAGAAGACATATGGCTTCACTGGCACCAAGTTTGGCGCGTAGTTCCAGACGTCCTCCCGGTCGTCAATGATGCACACCATGGAGTCTCCACAGGGGAACAGCGCCCTGGAACAGGGAATGCGCAGCAACGCAAGCAGCGTGAAATGACAATCTTCAATGAGGTTCATTCAGCAACAGCCAATGACCGACAAGGACGACGCCCTACCAAGCACTTGGATCATTCCACTAGCAAAACTCCCTTTGGATCTCAGGTGCTGAAACAAACAGACGAAGCAGAAGAAAGAAGCAGACAACCCAGCATATGCTGCTGTGGTCAATGTTTATAGATATACACTTCAATTTCAAAACTCTTGCTCCTAGGGAGTGTGAGGGTGCCGCAGTCGACACCTGGAAGTCGTGGCCGCCTCGTGGTGCAGGCGACAGTGAGCGTCTCGTTGGATATGGTGGTAGAATGTTTTGCTGTGTGTCTGTTTTTTTTTCTTTCTCGACATGCCAGTCCATTCATGGCTTTCAGTAACGGCTAGCCATTCTCCTTCACCGTTTCATATCCATCATAGAGAAGTTTGAAAGGTGTCATGAACAGCACTACAGCTCATGTCAGCCGCTCCTTGTCAGGAAGTGTTACTGTAGCGACATCTACATTACGGTAGCATTTCGAGCTTTCAGCGTGGCCATGCGGCCACGGTCCTGTGGCTGGTCACATGGTGCGGAGCAGCTGGTGGCAGCACGGCACTGTGGCTGCTCACGTGGCTGGTCACGTGACCAGCCATGTGGTTGATCACGTGGTGCGGAGCAGCTGCTGCTGCTGCTGCCAGCGATGTCGCGCGGCGGTGAAACCGAGCTGCAACAGCTGTGTGCATGCGCAGCGTCAAGTGGAACGAAGATGAAGAAGGAACGCCCAGCAAAACGGAGCGGCGAAAGACTGACTTTGCAATTCAACTTAGCAAGTTCCACTCGGCCAGCTGTAGCTAATGCGTCACTCCAGGTTTAGCCAGAGCTGAACCACCGCCAATTTTTTCTCATCGAACTTCTGAGCGTTTAAGCGGTGCGGCACTGCTTTATCCACTCTGATTATCTGATATTCAACAAATATGACTGTCTGCTTCATACGCGGTTGCATTAGCGGCTGAGGATATGTAAGAATGGCTGCTATTTGCTCACTATGTGACCCTCCATTCCTCAAGAACTGAAAAACAGGACAACCTCTGCATTGTGAAGCTGCTCAAAAATAAAAAATATATGTGATTAAGTTTCAAACAATCACTTAGCCTAAAAGCGTAGGCATGAACTGTGACGTTGTGGAAATACACAACGGCGCATTCGCACTGAAGAAAAGCCGTTCTGACAAGATCTCCGATCAGTCCTCCCTAGCCACCTCTCGTTTTCCGTTAAAAAGCATCTATTGGCGGAGAGGGTGGACGGAGTTTAGCAGCACGCAGCCAGTATCTTTTAAATCAGGTTAACAGAGTTGAGTCACAAAATTATTTGGAGTGCACTTATATTGCGGCTATTACTGAAAATGGTGCTTCCCAACCTTCACCTTTTTCAGAATTGGAAGATCTCGTAAGGTCAAAGTACTTTAACATTGCTTTGAGAACCGCAGCGTGATCTTCTGGAAGTGCATTTTCTTATGAAATGGAAAGAAGAGGCCATTTAGCTTCAAGAGAAGCAAGCATCAGTTTACGATCGGCTGCTTGGAACACTACATGAGCCCAATTGGTTCATTTTTACTGGGTAACACACATGCATTTCTTTTTTTTGCAACATTAAAATGGCAAAAAAAAAAAATCTGTGCAGAGAGAGTGTCTATAGTGGTGTTAGGGGTCACCCGGGCCCAGAGCGAGGCTGGAGCAGCCTAACACCACCTGGAGAATAAAAAGAGCGCTCGTAGCAGTTTACCTCTAAATAGGTGAACAGTATAAATTGGTATTAAATTCAAGTCCTTCCTTTCAATTTTAACAGCCTTAATATCGTACTTTTAGTACTGTCAACAGTTTGCACGGTGTCACTTATTTTTGCTGACTGCATTTCCTGACACGAGGTGCGATCCCTCATTAGAACTTTTCGCATTCGAACGATGCTACCTGGCCCGGTGCTGCAGTGATGAGTATATCGTGGAGCACTACGCTGAGGAATGTTGCATCATGAGCAGCAACGCAAAACCAGAAGAACGGGGTGCTGAGCGCACTTGAATGTTGCCGGGACACGTGTGCAAGGGGCTGCAGTGGCCTGACATGACAGGTGACGAGCAAGTGTCTTTCAAATTATACCGCAACACGCCTAAATTAGCACCACATGCACACTAGTTCATGGGCACTCTTGTCACAGATGTCAGCACGGTGAACGCCGCATGCAGACGCATGTCTTTGCTGTGTGCTAGCAAGAGCGGGTGCGCAACGTATGCACTGCTACCAAAAAAAGAAATCAAGCCGACTAGACTCACTCTTATCGATGCGATAAAACAACCGTGCCTTATTAAAATAATGCCTAGTTGTTGAAGAGGGTCGCAAAACAAACATTCTACCAACGAACTCGGAACCCTCAGTGCAAGCGCAACGTTGGGTGGTAACAGAAAACGCTTGCTCCGATAGCTCAACCGTCGACTGCAGCGCCGGGGTGGCAGGAACCGTGGCAGGCCGGCTCCTCCCCATGAGCGCGCAGAGGAGCTTCGAAACTGAAGTATATGTATAAACGTTGGCTGTGGTGGACACAAGAAGAAAGAGGAGTCCTGAAGAACAGAGTGAAGGAAAGGGCCCAAAGAAATACAAAGAAATAAGTTGAGTTAAGGCAGAGACTTGGGCTTGGATTAATATGCACGTCTTTAAAAACAGACAACACAGCACAAACTGCGGGGACAGAAAGAACTAGACAACACAATTTACTGTGTCACAGTACATTGTGCGGTCTAAAACTTTATGGTCCTGTGGTTTGCACTGTTCTTTCCAATGCAGCAAGCTATGGAAAGGAAAATGACATGTGTAACGTTAAGAGACCAGAAGCAGGCAGAGTGGGTGAGGGAACAAACGCAGGTTAATGATATCCCAGTAGAAATCAAGAGGAAAAAATGAGCTTGGGCAGGGCATGATAACCGCTAGTCCTTCAGGGTAACGGACGAAGATTCCAAGAGAAGGCAAGCACAGCAGGGGGCGGCGGAATGTTAGATGGGCGGATGAGATTACGAAGTTTGCGTGCATAGGGTGGGTGCAGCTGGCAAAGGGCAGGGTTAATTGGAGAGACATGGGAGAGGCCTTTGCCCTGCAGTGGGTGTAGTATGGCTGATGATGATGATGATGATGATGATGAACATGCTCAAGCCCTAACCGACGATTTGACTGGGCCAAAACTCGCAGGCTAGCAGGCTGCCACGCCACTTGCAGCAATCAGATGAACAGTGCTGCTCAAAATTTGGGGGACACTTAAGCTCTGCCTTCAAAGGTTATGAAGTGACAGCGTTAATGGGCCCGTCAGCGGTTCCTCTTGCCCACAAAGGCACAGACACTGTTTCCTTTTTTCAGAATCACAATCAGTATGTGAAAGACCACCCAATATACATATACCGCCATGCCCCATTGCTATGGACTTAAATTATCGACAATTTTTCTGGGGACCAAACTTTTTCAATGCGTTTATGCCTCATTAATATAGAAACTCGTTGTCCGCACAATGTTCAGGATGAAAATGCACAGGGCCCATTGGGGCCCATGTATTTCTCTCAAATTAATATGGACAGCAATAAAAACGAAATCTTGACTGCTCCAACCAGATGTTTCCCTTCCTGTATTCTGATAGCAAGATGCCAGTGAAAACCACTGTGAAAGTGCAAATGCTTCAGTGACAGCCATTTCTTTTGTGATTTCATGTCTCAGAAACCCAAGGTGTCCAACGGATGTTCCCTACAGTTTGCTGTATTTCATGAACTGGATATCAAGAATGTGAAGCCACTTTCAATTACTGCCAAGCGACTAAGCACGGATATGTACCAGCAGTTCATGAGATGCGAAGAGTCATAAGAAGATAAGCCATCATTCCATGAGATGCCATCACGCATGCGATGCACCACTAGTGGCTTCAGACTGCACCGCAAAACTGAAAAGACAACTGCGACCAGAGTAATGGACTTCGAACTCTCAAGGCTTCGTCTAAGTCCCACTTCACTGATATGCACAGAAGCAGAGCCTAATTACAAAGTATTTTTATTTCCGATTTCTTTTTCATGACCCGTTACCATGGACAACTTGCTTTATGGACCGTTTTGCTCAGGAACCAATGTCTCCATATTAACGAGGCATGACTGTAATGCCCGACTGTAATCAAGCCATACAAACGTGCCTACGTGGCCCAGTGGTAGTGTGACTCGTGATCCAAGGGTCAGGGGTTCAATTCCAATTCTCAACTTATTACTCTGATTTTCCTTTCAGCAAAATTCATTTACTTTACATACCTACATTTCCTTATTACATTTGATTCATTTTACAGCCTTTTAATCACTAGTTTTCTAATGTTATAACCCATAAGTGCCGCAAATGCAGAAATTTGAACGAATTGAAATATTTTTTTATTAAAACGTTTATTTCACTTTAAAATTCAGAATCATCCTTTTACTGGTTGAAATTAATTTTTCTCAACACTGACTTTAGAGCCATCGTACAATACAGGATACTAGGCAAATCTGCTACCATTACGTGTCGTAGAGCTTCAAATGTTTGACATCAACTTTAAAATCCCGTTTGTCATCACGTGGCGTGGGTTTCTTATGAAAAATGCGCAAAAAATTGTTTTTCTTGCAGAACCACAATGCAGTCAATGGGGTCGAATCTGAAAAATGAAATACGGGTAAGACTGGTGGATCTTTCTGAATGCATGCAACGACACAACACAACCCTTGCACAGAAAAAGTTTAGAGCCTCATGAACCTATGCCAGCGGTGCAAATTTTTACACAATAAAGCTTTATTGTCACTGCACAAAAGAGGGGCATCCTACACGTAGGACACTGAGCATATATGGGTTAATAACTTTTCAAATTCGCCACTCCGCTTGGCATTGTCACCTTCTCGAGTTTAAAGCTCAAGCTGTCACCGCCGCATTTTCTGCACAACGGAAGCTTTACGCTGTTGTGTACAACACACACACAGAACAGAAATAAAAGCTGCAGGGAACCACCAGTAGGTGGCAGTTCAGTTCACAGGCGGCGCCAGTGTCTGCTAACCTCTGTGAGGCGGCTACAGGAAACAGCCAGGCTTAGAAGCACAGTTTTGCAACTATTACGACCAGAGCTATGGAACAGACAACAAGCATTGCACAAGATGCTCGCTACTGCCTGCAAGGTGACCGAAAGCACTGCGCAGTAATGCCAACTGGCTCTTTTTAACGAGAGTACCAGTACCCCCAAGTTGGTAAAAATTGTCCGGCGTCAGCATTGGCGACCGCCTGAAGCCTCACAGCCAAAGTGGCCAGAGCAACCGGCAAATTAGGTGGGCCACCCTGTTCATGTGACCTTGCGGAGCCATCACAACCTGCCCACTGTATTGTGAGCAAACTGACCATCATGGCAGGTGGCACTTAAATTAATGATTGGTCGCGAGAGGTTGCTTGGGAAGAACAGTCTGGATTGCACAAGCCCCACCGGTGGCAGCACCTGTCATCGCAGGGCAGTGGCGGACCGCTTAACCACTGCACCATTGCGCCAGGAAAAGGTATGAGAACTCACAGGAATCTATGAGTGTAAAGTACAGAACCACCAATTCCGCATATATGGGCATTAACCCATTGATGCTACCACGTCATACCTTTGAGGCAGAGCTTAAGTGTCTCCTGCAGTTTTTTTTTTTGTTTGCAGAGTTAGAGGGAGGGTATTAGTCCTGCCCTTTCCAGAGCTTTGACCGAAGTGTTTCATGAGGAAAAAGCAAAGCCCTGTTTCTAGCCATGCTTTGGAAACACGGAGGAAAAGTCGATGCAGTTTTCGTTCAGTAAAAATAAATTCTACGGCTCTTTGCAGCCAGAAGGTTGCTTGTCAGGCAGCAAGAATTGCTGAGAAAATTAGCCTTAAAAATTTCCTGCCACTCCTTCAAACTCCTGACGACAAGACCACAAAGGACTCAGTGATCATGTAAATGAGTGTCCGTGCAGCCTGGCCTCAGGAATCCACGTCTAAAAATGCTGTCCTAACATCACTGCAGTATGAGTTGTAAAAACAGGTGGTGATGCAATCGGAGACTTGGACAAGCTGGTGCATCATATTTAGGAAGGAAAAACAGTGCTGAAACACAGACAAGAAAGAACACGACAGTAAAATGCACGATGGCGGCAACACCTGCACTTCGTTTTTTGGTCTTTTCCTGTTTATAACAGCGCTTTCAGCGAAAGTGGTCTCTTTGTGATTAGAATGCGGTACCCTGTTGATACAGGTCAACCTGTATTTGTCCTCAGTGTCCCTTTACATCCTGGGCACTCTCCCACCTATACTTCATCTCACAAGTTGTTTGCAGCACTGTGAATGGTACAGCTCTCTCGTCCAATCAGGACCAAGGATGACAACAAATACCGTATTTGCACGATTATAAGTCGACCTATATTTCAAAATTTAAAAATCCGAAGTGAGGGGGGGGGGGGGGGGGGGTCGACTTTAAATCGAAACCAAAGCATCGCACCATAAACAAAGTCGAGACAAACGAGATATCAGACATGCTACGGCATGGTTGCATTTTTGCTGCGCGGCTCCATCGCATCGCTCTTGGTGCTGGCTGGCCTTGAGCAGCTGCTAATGTGCAAAACCGGCATCCTCACCCCGCATGAAGCGGCCGATGGTGGCCGTCGATAAGCAGCAAGCCGGCACCAGACCACTCCTCACACGTGGCCGCAGATTGCGTCTGCTGATAAGCGGCGGTGGCCCGATAACACATTCGCGTTCTACTCTTAATAGGTGTCGTTTAAGTTTTTTTTTTTTTTTACTTTCAACCGCGCATTCGGCGCACAAGGGAGCATCGATAGTTGATGGAAGGGCCGCTGTTCCAATCGCGGCGGCACCGCCACTCAGAACCGCAGCGGCGCCAGGGAGTGTTAGTAGCCGACGGAAGAGCCGATGCCGCTCAAGCATAGTTTCTCTGTGGCTCTGACGCATTTGACTACTGCCGACCGCGTTTCACAAGTTTTTAATGTAGTGCTTCGTCATTCCTCGTTTGTGCTCCGGGTCCGATAAGCGACCGGCGCTCGTTCACAGCTACACTCAAGATGACTGTCACTCTTTACAACGAAGAAACAAACTGCGCACCGGGCCACAAGTTCGACATTCGTAACAGGTGATACAGGTGTGGCAGCTGCAGCGAGGCAAAATTTTCAGCTGTTCCACGCGATGTCGTGATGTGGCTGTTTACGAAGTGCGGGACTTCGCTTCACGACGATGTTAGAATGAGGAGCTGTGAAAGCGCAGCAGCGATCCCGACAGCAGCGCAAGTGTGGACGAGTAGTTCAGTGACTAATACATTTTCGTTTTGGAATCTGTGGCAGCCGATAGTGGCTGGAGATAAGCGGAGGCAGCAGGATAGTGCTATCGCGTTCTATTATTAAAGGCCAAGTGTAAACGACCTGAAAGGTTTTTTTTTTTTTTTTTCAGATATGCGATGTTGGGGGTTGACTTACATTGCTTCCCAGGAGTGCAGCCAACAGTCACGGGATAGGAGACACGGAGGAACACGTTTTGCAGCATATGCCGTTCTGATTGACTCAGATCACCAAAGCTTTCACAGCGCTGCAAACCACTTTTGAGAGAAAGTATAGATCAAGCGAACTGGAATGAAAAAGAAATATCAGTGACACGTGACGCAGCACATCAGTTCTATGGGGCCTCCAACAGAACTTTAACACGGTCACCACAAGGCAGCCATGAGCGCTCGACGAAGAAGGCACAGTTGAAAAACTTTGCACCTTAGGTTCCCTGTCTTGGAGGTGGGGTTGAAGCACTCGTCCCGTGAGAGAATGCGGTAGGAGAAGAAGCGGCCATCTGGATCAAGCAGGGCCGCGATGGCGTGTGCATAGGGGCGTGCCCCAAAGGTGCAGATGTGCAGCTCGTACAGCTGGGACACCTGCTCGAGGAAGTGCTGCGTGCGGGGTCGCACCCGCGTGTGGTACCAGGATGACTGGGGGCCATACAGCTGGAAGTGGTGAACGCCCTGCATGGCACCAGTGGGGAAAAACATTTGCTTTCTCCGTTTTTGTAGCTGGGTGTAGCTTTTGTAGCTTGCATCAGCCCTGCTCACCACTTTCTTTCTCTCCCAATGGTGTGCCTTCCCTCCTCCTCTCACTCCTTCATCTCCTCAGACTTTTAGTCACAGGGGACACCACCACCACTACAACAACTACACTGCAAGTTCGGGAAACATGACCATAATAGCTCTCACAGTTATACAAAAAACATTCACTTTGCACGCTCAACAAATCTGAACATAAAATGGGCACATAGTTGAACCCCGGGTGTAACAGACAATTGGAAACGAGAAACTTTTTGTATGCTTGGATTGCCGCTCTCCTCTAGAGACATGGTTTTCAAACTGCAACAAATGGCAAAAAATTCAGTTTTCTAAAAATCAATGTATCCACTCGTATGACTCTGCTTCTATGCTGTCTCAATGTTTCATCACTGAAATCTACCGGGAAGTACTACAAACGAATTGTTGTACCAACCGCAGTGACACCTGAACTCTGCTCTATGTGCAGAGGCAAACACAAAAAAAGTAAAGTTTTAAGGATGAGACTGCCCTGCGTTGGCAATGGTCTCCGGAGAGGCTGCCCCGACCAACCAGCAAATTTTGCATGGCATCTGCTCTTGCACTTGGCTGCCTACACCTCACGTTATGTTGTTTTGGGCTCAGACATCAGAGGCTCTGGTAACTTTGGTGACTGGCACCTCTTTGAACAGGAGTACAGAATGGTGCATTGTTAAAGCAGCCGCAAGAAAAAGCCGCCGACGACCAAGACTGGTAAGAAGAGCCCTCTGTGAGCTGCTACGAGTGAATTTATTGAGGAGGGCATCATTGACACATACTTCAGGCTCCGCTGACAGCGTTGTGCAAAAAGTGGTTTGATCAGACATGCAGCGGATGTCATGGAAGCGGAGCTGACCTCTTCAGGTGCCATTGCTACCACACAACTACAAGCAGCCAAGAAGTATGCCACGCGAAGAAAGCAGTCAACAAAAGCACACCAGGCAAATGATCAGATAGCCAAGCAATGCTAAAAACAGTTCCCAGGGCTACAAACCTGGTGCCCACTCGAAAAGTAAAACGGCAATGCCTTTGAATGCCTTAAAACTTTGAATGCCTTTTTCTCGAAACTGCTCTTCTCGGCAGTTCCTCACTTTGTGGAGCCGATTTCTTCACTACCACAGGCATTTGGGTGAGTTGGTGTTACACTGCAGATCATGTACGAGCGTACATTAGCGAGGACAAGGAGTGACGTAGGTAACCCCAGTGCTGATGTTGCCAATACAAGAGCGCTTGTACTGTCTAAGTCACTCCTCTCCCTTGCTTGTGCATGCTAGTACGTGGTTTCTTCAATACTGTTTGGTCTATTTTGACCCCATTTGCTTCATTGCAATCCCACTAAACGCAATGAAAGTCCTATTTTTTGGGGCTGCTGAATTGTAAACTACTGGCGTGATACTACTCTGACCTTCATTGTTTCACTGCACATTCCCTAAATGCAATGAAAATCTTATTTTTCGAGGCTGCTAAATTGTGAGCGACTGGTGTGATGCTATTTTGACCACCTTTGCTTTATTGCACTCCCACTAAATGCAATGAAAATCTTAATTTCTGAGGCTGCTGAATTGTGAATTACCGGTATGATATTTTGTTCACACTCCACACATGCCTACGGCAACTACATCACAAGAAATGACAAGCAAAAGTTTTGTGTTGGGCAAAATAAAACTTATAAGATTGCCACACGTGTAGCATACAACATGAAATTCAATGAACGCTGAGGCAGTCTTCTACCCCCTTTAGTCTAGTCTCCAAGCTTCCCACAAGGTGTGGAAGAGAAAAAAAAATATGTAAAAGAAAAAGTTCTTCAGATATTATGCTAAAATTTTGCACGCCTAAGTTTACAAGGCTAGAGGTATGGGCTACTTGGTTGTTCATCTCTTAAAACAGAGCAAAGGTCATATCGGTATGTTTTAGTGCGAGTGCCTGCGTGGCCCGCCCATGGTGAAGGAGCGCAAGCATCTGCAGTCTTCCTCTCTCATCCGCGCATGCGCACGTGCAGCGATGATAGATATTAAGATATGCTGTTACGTGGAGAACCAACTCTCTCCCCTTTGTTCTTTTTATAACTAGGCTTCGAGGTTATCGCCAGACCCGTCCTTCCGGGTTTTTTTTTCTCCTCCATGCACACACATGCCTTTTCGCTGTTGTGTTATAGTATGCAAGAATACTGGGAAGTGTGTCATCTGCGGCACGGAGAAATGGAGGCAAGGCGGTCACCAGAGCGTTGAAAAGCAAAGAGGGCGCTGGCAGCAAAAGGAGTGCTCCTGCAGCGCTCGCGGCGCGGAGAAAGCACGCATGGAGTCTGCTTCTGTATTCTGCGTCCTGAGTCGGTTTCTACCAAATAATTTTGTTTTCCAGTCATGCCATGGTGCAACGTATATTAAAGGAAACTGTGAAGACATGGCGGGTAAACCGAGACGGGACGTACTTGTAGTGCGGCGCTATATCGGTTGCAGCTCATAAAAAGAAGCAAGATTCTTGCTTCGTGCCACTGAGAACTGATCAACGTGAAGTGTGCCCACGGTAAGTCAAAAAAGGAGATTGAATATTTTGCTTGATATCACGAGGCAGTTTGCTGGTGACAAAGACCATCCTGCAGCACCTCAGTTATTCTAATATTATAAATTAACAAACTGCATCGCAAACATTAGTTTAAGGTTTAAATTAAGCATGATGACATCGCCGTCTTTTGAAAGTGATACTGTTCAAATCTGAGTTTGCCGATTTATCACCATTTTGTATTGCCTTTTTCAATCATAACTGCCAACTGGGAAATAAAGCTTCCAACGTCCCCGGTTTACTTCCTTTCTTCCAGTGCTCATTGCATACCTCTGTCAGCATGCAGAGTGTATGAGTTACGCACGCACATTTACGCACAAGCTACCCTGCCTACAAAACCCATGTAAAACGGCACGTTTGATGACCTAACTATAGGCGATCTTCATAACAGCGTTACACATAAACATGAGAGAAATCAAATTCCCCCAATACTAAGAAAATTGCATGCAATTTCATGGCAGCTTAACCTCATTCAACATTACTACGCTGCTCGCAAGTGTCCTTCCTGCGTACACTTTTTCCTTCACGACCAGCAGCCACACTTCTACAGAACTACGACCATTAAGCGCAAACTGCCACGGTCTGACGCATTAGGTAAAGCTTGTAGTACCTAAGCAGCAAAATCCAAATTAGCGTAACCATGCCAAATACTGCGGTGCGATGAGAAATTGCACACAAATTGTGGCAACGGGTGCCGCTCACCAAGCAGTCTGCTCCACACTCATAGCACTCCTCCTACAGGCAGCGCCCTCTCATGTCACCCTGAGCTTTCACTGCTGAAAACGACCCATTCTCCACCCAAGGACGACACATTTCCCAATTCTAGTACACTACAGTTGCATCTCCACAACTGAATTAGATTGGCAACAACTGCTACACCTGCAAAACTGCAGGTTGCCAACTTATCCCTTCCCTTACAGCGGGGTTCAGGTGTCCGCTGGTATGTGAGACAGACACTGTGCCATTTCCTTTCCCCAAAAACCAATATCATCAATATCATCAACGCAGCTCTTATTTCTTGCTAAATCTTGAGCAACAGAAAACTTTAGCGACTTGACGAGGCATTTTGGTATAGTGTGGTGCAATTTGAACAAATTTATCAACAACTGTATCAAAAAGGCACAATTTGTGCAGCTGTTGCAACCCTGAACAAATTTTTAAAAAAGGAAATCCCCCATGCTCCACGTTTCGGTGACTGCTGACTTCCTTCATGTATGTTATAATGAGCTCCTCTATTCCATTCCCTTGTCTGCTCATCGCCCACTAACAGTGCCACAGAAGCAGTGGCACAAGGGGTCATAGCTTTGTTGTAGCCTGCAGTGCAGCTGTTGGACTGATGCTTTATGTCTGTTGCCATAAAGGTTGTGGAAGCTGCAGCACCACTCAGATGCGGTCGCTTTTAGCCCTCACATAGCAATTTTTCAGGGTGCAGAAGCGCCTTATGTCAAAATGGTGGAAGACATATACAGCAACTGCACAGCTACCACAGCCCTCCATAAAGTCAGCAATAAAATTCTAATAAAGAAGGGCATCAGGCAAGGAGACACGATCTCGCCAATACTATTCACCGCCTGTTTACAGGAGGTATTCCGAGGTCTGAATTGGGAACAGTTGGGGATAAGGGTTAATGGAGAATACCTAAATAATCTGCGATTCGCTGATGACATTGCCTTGCTGAGTCAGTCAGGAGGTGAACTGCAAATCATGATCAATGAGTTAGACAGACAGAGCAGATTGATGGGTCTAAAAATCAACATGCAGAAAACCAAGGTAACGTTCAACAGCCTTGCAAGGGAACAGCAGTTCACAATTGGCAGCGATAGCCTGGAATTTGTAACGGAATACGTCTACTTAGGGCAGGTAGTGACAGCTGATGCGGATCATGAGAGGGAGCTAACTAGAAGGATAACAATGGGGAGGAGCGCATATGGCACGTTCTCTCAGATCATGAATGGCAGGTTACCAATATCCCTCAAGAGAAAAGTGTGCAACAGCTGTATCTTACCAGGTGTCGTATTCAGAGTTTGTGTCATAACAAAAAGCATAATAATCTGCCGCACCAGCCACACCTGATTGTCTGAAACACCGGGAGCGGATGTCGGTTAGGGTGCGACTGTGAGCAGTGGCCGCAGCGAAACATCCAGCGTCGCTATTGCTCTTTCCCGAAAAATGGAATGCGACCAATGCGACAGAAGAAAATTTCAGCCACAAGTTTAGTTTGACATCACATTCCACAGTAAGGGGGTAGTATCAAAGCTGCTTTATTTACCCAATGGACTTCAACAAATAAAAACAATACTACAGGTACTCTTTTCTGTATCATAAAGGCCGGAGGTGCACTTAAAAAAATATAATATTGTAGACATGGCTTTGCAGTGACAAAAGGCGGCAGCCACAGCCGTCGATCGCCGATGGGAAATAGAAGGTAGCTCGCTTGTTCGCACAACACGGCGTTTTACATTTATACTGAAGGTAAAAGAAAACGGGGAGGAAAATATGTAGCATGCGCTCACTCGCTGCACAATGTGCGCTCAGTGTTGTGCTGAACCAAGACGCCGTGACGACTTGCCGTCTGCAACATCGCTGAACCTAAGTTGGTGCTCTGATCAGACGGTTGTGCAGACATGTAATTTACGTTTTTCATTCCTTTTATGTAGACACTGCAAGAAACGCAAGATGTCGCTGTTAGATTTTTTTATTTTTCTGCTGCAAATAAAAGGGATGGGGCAAAAAAATCTTGCTCTGTTTCTCTTTGCAGACTTTTATAGCTTCACCATAGTATGAAGCGCACACTGACGCCTGAAAACTTGCAAGCTAACTCGCGAGCTCAATGCAGACCCACACCACCACAGCTATCGAGAACCGTAAGGGATGCCGAAAAACCACGTCTGGCATGTCAAACGCATCAGTGTAGTAGTGTGTCGCTGGCGACTGACCATCCGTGCACATGAGCGGTTTCACACTGCCAGACATTACACACGATCATGATGAAAGATGCTTTAACAGCTAATAGAGAGTTCTGGAACCGGAAAACCACATTTGCGCGCTGTAAACGCAAGCATTTTGTAGGACATTATGGTTTATGTTATGTCACTCAATGTAAGCAGACGAGATAACTACAGTGATAAAGGCACCATCTGGTTTGAATGAAGAAAACAATTTCTATAACAATGTGGCCTCCGCAATCAGCTCGACAGTGCGCCATTGCAACGGCACACTGCCGTTCACATGCCGAAAAATAGTAACATCGATGAGTTCACTTCTAAGCGAGTGTCTCCTCTTCAGAGTGCGTCGCCATGTTGGCTGTCCTTGAGCATCTGCTGCTATGTGTTTGACATCATGATGTCGGTGTCTTCTACACTTTTTGCCACATCCAAACAACCACATTCGCTTCGGGCGTTTCGAGAAATCAGGTGTGGCTGCTGCAACAGATTATGATGCTTTTTTTATGACACAAACTTGGAATACGGCCCCAGTACTCACCTAAGGGGCAGAAATGTGGAGGCTAATGAAAGCGGTTAAGCTTAAGTGAAGGTCAACGCAGCGAGCTATGGAAAGAAAAATAATAGGTGTAACGTAAAGAGACTGTAAGCGGGCAAAGTGTGTGAGGGAACAATGGCAGGTTTACGACATCCTCGTCGAAATCAAGAGGAAGAAATGGGCTTGGACAGTGCATGTAATGCAATGGCAAGACAATTTCTAGTCATTAAGGCTAACGGAGTGAATTCCAAGAGAAGGCAAGCGTAGCAGGGGGCAGCAGAAGGTTACGTAGGCGGATGAGATTAAGAAGTTTGCAGGCATAGGGCAGGCGCAGCTGGCAAAGGACAGGGTTAATTGGAGAGACATGGGAGAGGCCTTTGCCCTGCAGTGGGTGTAGTCAGGCTGATGATGATGATGATGATGAAGGTGACCCATTTTTCGTGCAACACCACTGTCAGGTGGGGAACCCACCCTACCTGGCGTTCGGTCTCCTGCTGCCAGTGCATGCTAGCAGTGCCATGTGAGAAAGCCAGTTTCACTGGCATCTGGCGCTCTCTCTCACAGCCTCTGGAATTGGCATGAAAAGTTGGTACAGGTGCCTGCCTGCTTTTTAGTAAGCGCTAAGTTGCGGTCTTTCACTGACTAAATGGCACTGCTCTTGCATGAATTTCTGAGGAAATTTTAGGTTACCGATTCTGGATGTGCTGAACCAACTGACAACTCTTGCTGTAACAGAGTTCAACTGTACCCCCAGTTATGTGGAGATCAGTACCTTCATGTCTGCTGGCACGTCGTCGCTCGTAGTATGGATGAGTGTCTGGTCCAGATCGACAAGAAGCACCAGTTTGCGCAACTTTCGCAGCCGCTCTTCATCAGCTTTGCCAAGTTGGTGTGCTTGCTGCAAGAAATGTACATTCTTAAAAACTTAAGACTCTTCTTAACCACATTCCTAAAGAAGAAAATCCAATAGCCTTTGGGCTGCCTGCTATGACGTCTACAATGAGTACTCAGTTCTTGCGATTTTCTCACCGAAACTCCAATTGGAACCAGTTCCTTTGCCCTTATATGTTATGCATGAGTCATGACCTTCCAGAATGTTCCAGTGCCCTCCATTGGATTATACATGGGTTTATACTAATCAGACTAATAATGCAGCTTAAAGGGGCTGCAAAACACCGCTTGAACGGATGCCGGTTACGCTTCAGATGGATTCTTTATGTCACACAGATGCTGACTCAGAAAGAATTACGAAAATTGATGCATAGGAACGGGAGTTATTCAATGAAGAAATTTCAAAATACAAGCAAACAAAATGCTGCCCTCAACTCGATTTTCGCGCAGCTTCCCATTCCCATTTCACTCTCCCAATGACGCGACCAATCAAAACAGCCTATCTTAGCACATGGCGGAAGTTTGCACTCCATGGTTGCCTGTTCTCTGTAACTCGTTCATGCCAAGGCTGGCAGCCCCGTTTACATGGTTACAACCATGTGAACGCTCAGCTGACCCAGCGATGCTTCACCGTCACGTCGACGGCGCAGAAGGGAACACTGATCCGTGACGTTCTCTTACTTATTGATCTGAACTCGAGCGAAAGATACTGCGACGCTGTGACAGCCTGCGCAAAATATCAGACACATTTAGCATAGCGCGTACCGCTACTGCTTATCGCCAACCATCGCTCGTCCCTCCTAGCGCGCTGGTTGGTCACGGCGAGCAAGGACCGCGCGCTGTTGACGGGAACGTGGCGCCACCTGGCGCTGCCGCCCGGTGATCCTCCACAAGCTGACGATGCGCACTGCCTACTAAATGTGAAAAAATGCATCCTTCCTTGGGGCCTAAACGAACACTTAGAGTGCAATGGCTCGATCGGATCAATTCTGCAAAGCCGCTCTCAGATACACAGAGAGTAGCCATAAGTGTTTAGTGCTAGGTCGTAGGATGTTTACAGAGAGGCGCAAAGTCCTTCGATGCAAAAAGTAGCCAGTGCCTCTGGTGGCGTGTTTTTGTTTTACTTAATTTACAGTGCTTTTATCTAGGGCAAACAAGCTGGTTTTGTTAAAGTAACATAAAACACAAAAACTTGACAAAACGTATCGCTAGTTATTAACCCAATTTGCAGTATATTTACCCTTTGTCCGATCATAAAGCTTGCTCTCCGTGATGTCATATCCACTGCTAAAAACCACCACTGTATGGTGACACCGTCAGCGCCACGAATTCGTTTTTGTGAGCTAATTAAAATATTAAAAACCGCAGTATACGCGGTACGACCGATGCTAATAACATCACTATAACTCATTCTATGCAACCAACAGGTAAAACAATGCACTGAAAATGTGTTTCGGAGCCCCTTTAATGCAACCACTGATCATCACTAGTGCAACTTAATCCATTTTTCAGGGATGGGCCTAGTTCCAAAACTTCAGGGATTTTTTTAGAATTTTTGGGGGTCCGCCAACTTCCAAATTTTAGGCGTTCACTTGTCACCTGCCACAGCAGGCAGGTTGCTCACAATCCGGAGGACAGTTGTGATCAGTGTTGGCGGTAACGCGTTACAAGTAACAGCGTTACCGGTAACTCGTTACTTTTTTCAGTAACTTAGTTAATGTACTCGTTACCATTTTGGAACTGTCGGTAACGGGTAACCAACTTGCGTTAACATTTCTCGGTAATGTGAGGTGTCACATTACTAGTTACTTTTTATTCCAATTGTGCCCCCTTCGCCCCCTTCTTTAGAGTTCCTAAAGTGATGTTCCAAATAAACAAAATGTACAGGTGCTCTCGACGACCCTTGTTGCAGCTTGCATGCATACCACAAAACGCCTGCCCTTGATGACGCACTCAACTAAAAGAAAAAGACAGAATACCCATAAAGCATGAAACACCTGCACAAACACACATTCACACTTGCCTTCACCTACCCCCCTTCCCAAACCACTCAGGCACACAGCTCTCAGAAGAGTGGAAGCATGCCGAGCAGTTTGGAGCATCACATTTTTCAGAATTACTGTAAAATTGTTGAGAGTACAGCAACATTTTCTTGGTGAAGTTAGAATTATTTATTTTTTATTTATTGATACTGTTGACCCTCGCTTGAGGGTGAAGTGTCATTTTGTGTTTAATGTCACATTCAGAAATGGCTCCATCATGTGCCCGAGTTAGAAGCCATCGCATGTAACTCTACAGGCAACTATAGGCCACTATAACATTGCTAAGCTCCTGAACTTTTGCACAAAGTATTCTCGTTAAATATGGATTTCAGGTAAAATCATTGTTCGGGCTAAAAGTTTTATGCGAAATATCAGTGTTATAAAATTGTTATCGTGAGTTCTTACAGCGAAGACAAACTGATTAAAATTTATGGCCATGGAGTAACAGCAAAGTAATGTGCGGCACTTTTTTTTGGTAAAGGTAACAAGTTACCTTTACAAGGTTACAAGGTAACAAGCTACCTTTTTTTTGTAGCTAACGTAGGGCGGCAATGCGTTCCTTTTTTTTGCACAACTACTAACATATTTACCATATTTACTCAGATCTAGGCAGGTACTTTTTTTTTTCAATCGTTTACGAAAGTAGAGGGCTGGCTTAGATTCGAGGATGTGGTTTGCCCGCAGCCGCTAGACACGTAACACCAGCTCGTGGCCACAGTTTGAAGCTGCTTGCAGCTTGCAGGTTTGCAGGCTCCATTTTGCTTGTTGGCGCTGGCTTGTTCGAACGTTGTGAACAAATGTCTCGCCATCCTGTACTTGTTTGTGTTCGTCGCCACATGACTTCGAGAAACGCCCATGTTTGCGGCGCAATGGGGACCACCAAGCAGTGCCCTTACACCACGGCTTTTAAGCAGAAAGCAGTTTTGGCGGCGGAAAGCACTTCAAACCTACAAGCACAGCGCAACTGCGGCATGGACGAGAAGAACGTGCGTCGGTGGCGGAAGCAGCAGAACAAGCTCAACTCCACTGCAAAGCGAATGGCCCTCACTGCACCCAAGAGTGGGCGACACCACGAGGTGGAAAAGGATGTCGCCAACTTTACCAGGAAGCAAAGGGAAGGTGCGATGCCCGTGACGACGGAGATAACACAGGAAAAGGCGAGGGAGGTCGCTAACGTTAGAGGCGTCCCACGGACCTAATTCACAAAACCAGCAGGGGCTGGGTCACGTATTTCAAGAAGCGGTTCGGGTTCAGCCTGCGACGGTGGACTTCCGTATGCCAAAACCTACCAAACCTACCACCTGATTTTGAGGAGAAGCTGGTGGCATTTAAGCGCTTTGTGATCAAGCAGCTGGAGAAGCAGTACAGTCTGGGCCAAATCAGTAAGGCCAATCAGACCCCAGTGTATTTTGACATGCCTGTGGCATACACAGCCTATGAGAAGGGCGCAAAACAGGTGAAAGTAAGAACTGCTGGGTACGAGAAGCAACGTCTTACCATGATGTTATGTTGAATAGCTGATGAGTGAAACCTGTTGCCCTACCTCATTTTTAAGTGGAAAACGCTTCCATCCGGAGAGGTTTTCCCTAAAAACGTCGTTGTGCACGCACAAGAGAATGAATGGATGAGTGGTGCCCTAGTCGAAGATTGGATGAAGACCGTTTGGCAACGTCGTGCCAGGGTCCTGTTGTTCAAAGAGTCACTCCTAGTTCTCGACTCGTACCGCGGCCACTTGACAGATGTCGTAAAGTCAGTGCTTTCGAAAGGTGGTACAGACATTGCGGTGAACACAGCAGGAATGACGAGCCAGCTACAACCACTTGGCGTTGCAATCAACAAGCCCTTTAAGGATAGGTTGCAGAGGCAGTACAACGACTGGCTGACGCTTCAGGACCACCAGCACACACCAACCAAGCGCATCACGCATGCTTCGCTTAGCCAAGTGGCAAACTGGGTTGCCGCAGCATGAGAGGAAATTCCGGCCGAACCGACTGTGTGGGCCTTCTGCAAGTGCAGTATCTCTCGAACGCGCTGGGTGGAAGCAAAGACAACGCGCTGTGGGAGGAAGCCAGCGACAAAGAGGACAGTGATGTCAACGATGTTGATGAAGAAGAGTGCTACGACGTGCTACGACGCGCTACGACGAGCGTCGCAAGCTTAATGAAATGCATGTTCTAGTCCTAGTCAATGCCTTTTTTCATTCGGCTTACATTCGGATCAACTTCTGACTTTAAGAATTTCGAGAGTCAGCCTAGAATCGAGGCCAGCCTAGATTCGAGTAAATACGGTAGTTACTTTTTTTCGATCACGCCTACAACACTGGCTGCGATCACCTTACAAGGTCACGTGGCCTCTCTCCACCAATCAGGGAATTACATTATGGAGAAACTGGCATGACGACAGCCTAAAAACTATCGGATTAACAGATTGTGAAGTACTTCCGAGTTGAGGCTGCACACAGTTTTGTGGACGTAGAAACAAGAGTAAGCACTCACTTGACTCAAAGCGGTCACTGCTACCAAGTACTATTTGAGAAGACAGCAAAACAATGGTTCATTTTCAGCTTGATGTGCAAAAAACTGAGCCGCTTGAAGCTGCTCGACCTTTCAGAACTTGCTTCCAAGGATCCAAACGTATTCCAAAGGTGTAAGCTGCCACACATGTTTGTTTTTATATTTCTGTGCCTTAGGTACATACTTTGTTTCATACATAGCAGGCAATGCTGCCAAAGCTAGCGCACCTGCTCGCGCAGGCTAAGTCTGCGCACAGAAAGTAGTTCGCCACACAACCACAGTGACCATAGACACATTTCGTTGCGGAAAATCTCAAGTACCATGAATGGCAACCTCCTGCACTTCATTTTTACCTCCTGCCACATTTTCGTCCTGTGACTCATTGAGACTTTTAGAAGTAAGAATGACATGTGGTGCTATGATACAAGGCTGGTAGGACGAATCGTTCTTACTTCATCCGCACCTAAAAAGCAGCCCAAGCACAGTGGAAATTATAGCCGGAGGGCCCCTCTCTCTCTTCGTGAGCTTGAAGCGCGGAGGAGACAGTGACAACGCGTCGTCGGCACCGCCTCCTTTGCGCTTCAAGCTCACGAACAGCGTGTGCCTCACACCTTCGAACGTAATTTTCAGTGCTACCACTTCGTTTTATACTGGTCTTTGTTTTCGTCCAAACACTGAATGAGGCTTCAAGAACAAATGACACATGGCGGAGTAGTATTGTTTCGCGGACACACCACTTCTGCAGCCTCTGCAGCGTTGCCTGCTATGTATGAAATGGAGTATAGGCAAATCTGATGGATGTAGTTCGGTTTGAAAACAAATTTCAACTTACCCACATATTGAATTTTCGACTGCATTGAGGCAACATTATAGTTCCATTACAGTTTATTCCATTACACTCATTACAACTCATTACTGTTCCACACACACACCTGCTGCCAAGAAACCTCTCTCTCTTTCCCAGCCACCTATATCGCAAACCCTCTGACTACTTCGAAATAATGGCACAAATTTGACATGGCAACACCCAGCCTTTCTAGCCACAGTGCCTGTCATGCACTTCTTTCAACACCAGGACATGGTAATTCTGAACCCGAGTTTGTTATTTCATGGTAGACACATAAACCTACACTTTCTTCTCTCGCCCCTGTTTCAAACCTTGCCTCATAGCATGGTTTATATGTCTGCCCCAAGCAAGACAGTTGCTGCGCCTTTCCTCTTCCTCTTGAGCCCCCCCTTCCCTGGATAATACTATCATGGATTTCAATGATAATGGCATGTTGTATCTGTACCACAGCAACGTTCATAAAGCTATTCCGATACTCACTGGGTCCTGGCATGCTCTGAGGAGTATGAACAACTGCTATTGCAAAAGATCAGCTATCTAGACTGCTACCTACACAATCTGCTACGTACTTTTGCCGATCTTTGCCTGAAGCTTGACCCTGAAACCCCAGCCTCGAACCGAAAGCAAAAGCAAAATGAAACGCAGCGTGCTGGCGCATATACTTCACATTTGGCCAAGTAAGCTAAATCGGTTTTAAGTTTTTCGGATGTTGGCAGCTGTTCAACAAGGAACTGAGAGGCAGACACGGACCGAGGCAGCCCGGATGGCTTATGCCAAGCCTGAGACCCTAATGCCGCTTAGCATCCAGGAACATCCAGAGCGTAATACACTGGATGCATGGATGCCCTCAAAGACTGCAAAAGTCACCACAAATTGAACAGTTAAAGCAGCTGCAGTTGTGAGGCCTCTGGCTTGACTGCAGCCACTGAATTTTCAACTCAATTTGATGTGCCTCCAAAACTGTCCACATATGTTGTGTACTGCATGGTATCATGAATTATGAAGAGAGCACACGTATGCACAACAGCCAAGTACTCAGCTTCACACCTAGCTGCACAGCAATGGCAAAGCGTAAGAACAGACCGATTTCACAAAGCGCACTGTGTATGCACGCGCTTACCAGAAGAGACCAAGCCTTAGCTGCAGTCCTTCCACTTTCCCTTGCACCTTTAATGGCATTAGATTCGGTCACAGTAGCTTCTTTCCTTTGCGGCAATTATCGCATTCTGCTAAAGGAACCAGGTGCAACTTTGAGAGGGGGAGCGGCTCTGGGAGGGGGTGACCGCGGCACCCGAAATGGCACAGGTGGCAATCAAAGCGTGCTTGTCCCTCACGTGATTTACCAGAAAAACATACCTATGCATGGCCATACCAGGATTTTTCACGTGTTCAGATGATGTTCTTATTTGTGTCCACTTCATTTCCCTGGCAGTTTTTCAGTGCCAATCGAGGAGTCGACCATGACGAAAAACTTCTTAATTAATTTATTTGTGCTCCTTTATGACAAATCCTTGCTTTTTCGCATTTTCTTACAGAAAGAACAATAAATATACTGAATGAGCAGAATTTTAAGTCATGCTTTACTGAATTATCTGTCGCACATTGTATAAAAAAAAACAGGTTTAATTTTGCATGGTTACAGTAAGTTTTACTTGTCGAAATGAGAGTGGTTAGCATTTATGCTTTGCTTTTGTTTTAGCCTGCATTAGTCTCATGATCCCGCATCAATCGGTCTGCATATTTTGCGACAAAAAGTTTATGCATGGCATTACCGCATGCATTTTAGCTGCGTTTGGTAATGAGACGCCAAAGGTTGATGTTCCTTTTTTTTAGGCTACTTAAAACTTCCTGTGCACCTGTCTGCGTTAGGCGAGCTTTCATAATACGCATGGCGTACATGAACAAAACAAAGACATTGAGAAGTCAGCTTCTCTATTTTGCGGCTTAACTGCAATAGACCTGGGTGGGACGAGCAAGTTCAATCGTTTTCTTTAAAGATATCCGTGAGATATCTCCCAGGGTGCATCACGGCGGTGGTGGCGTAGCACAACTGCTTGTGAAATCGGTCTAGTGCTGCATAAAAAGATTGCTGCACAAAAGCAAACCCAGCATTTAATTTATGAAGTTAAAAGGTGAAAAAAAAAGTATCAATTCCAAGTGCGAAACTACAAGGATTAAGCAGGACTGCAAAGGACACAATGCGTGAACCATACTCTTCGCCGGCTTTTCATGGCAAAGAAGGAAAGGCTACAGAGGCAGAGTGTCTGTAACTGTGTCATTCCACCGAATAGTTCAGCTACACAACTGGTGTGTTCCGCTCTCTCCACAGTACATTCACACCATTGCTGGGGCAGCTACAGCCGCCAACAGAAGTTTCTTGTAATTAGATATGCCTAGCAAATTCCCTGCAATCAAGAAAACTGTTCTTTGCTTGACTTTCAATGTTGAAAGTAGGCAGCTGTTAGAAATACACCTTAAATAACGAAAGTTGACATTTCATGTCTTAAGAGTAAACTGATAACTGCAAGCAGAGACTATATTCCGCTGCGTAGGAAGAAAGGGCGCATTTTGGTTCCATAGCTTCCGCTGTGTTGCCAGGAAAAGTTGTCGCGGAGTATTCAAGTATTCAAAGGCTTCGAAAAAAAAGTACAACACAGCCACATTTTCCTGAAAAAGGAAAGACACACGAGGTGCAGGCCAGTTGGGGATACAAACACTTTCAACCTCAACGCCATTCGCTCGTGAATGCAATCAACTTTTGCTGCTCACGTAGGCCTCACCTCCTGGGTGACGCGAAGTTCAGGTACGTTGTGAATCATGCTGACAGAGGCCACGTCCGCCGATGCTGGCACCGATTCCCCGAGCCTGAGTTGAGAAATAGACTTAAATGTAAAGAAACTCACCCAGGACATATGAAATTTAGATGAACGGTTCATTACACACTGATATGTAGTAATCACAGTTGCCAAATGCTCAGCCATTACTTGCCATCATTACTAAGGAACTAGCATTTTAGAGCACAAAGATGGCCTAGTTGGTAATTCGAAGAGAAAGACAAAATCGCTAGCACGAGAGAACATGGACAGAAACGTCCTTTTGCTTTCTTGTTCTCTGTCGGTCTGTCCATGTTCTTTCAAGCCAGCAAGTATGTCGGCCTACTCTTGATACCTTAGCTGCATTCGATTCAGTGCTGGTTCACAGCACCAATCCTGAAAAAGTTCCGCTGGTGCCAGCGCGGTGCAGAACCAGTTCCGCGGTGCAGGTGCAGCACTTCAGCAGCGCCATACCTCACAGGTGCGACAATCAAGCGCCTGCAGGCAGGCCTTGTTGTCTACTCGCCATGGAGGTGTTAAGTTCTCGCGTGTATTTCTTGTGTGCAGTCACTTTCGTGCCTAACGAGAGTTGAGTTAGCCACGGAGTTGGCCATGTCCGATTATGGAGTAGTTCTACTCTTCTGACAGCGCTGTCGGAACCGACCCCGTGCTGTCTTTCGCTGCACCTCACTTGGTCCGTACAGACTGCAGTCGAATTCTGAATTACTATGAAAGTGTGGTTGCAGGCTACTTCAATTTCGAATTCACGAGGCACTTCAGACTCTCTAAAGAGATGTTCAAAGAGCTCTCGGCACTTCAAGGCCCCTGCATATTTTCCAATGCCTTGGAGAGGGCACCCACGAATCACTGCTGAGAGCCCGCCTCGCTCATTTAGCTCCCTATAAGTAGTGATTAAAAAAATGAGAAGTCCTCTGGAGTAGCTGGAGTAGCGCTGCTTAGCGCTGGTCCGGCATCCCAGTAGCCACAGAGGACTAGGCAGCTGCAAACCAGCAGCATCTGCCTCCATGCTTAGCGCAGCAGGCAAAGTTAACAGTGCCGGTTTGACGCAAAACACGCTCATATTCGCCCTTTCCGCAGTTTTCCAACAGCACAAACAGTTGTTGCGCAGTCTGAAAAAAAGTTTTTTGCGCAAACTCGCACAAACATGGATGACCTGTCACAACATGACAGCTACAATAAAGTTACCTGCTGTCATGTAGATTTCAGCGCCATTTTCTCGCAAAATGACACCGGACCTGTCGATGACTGTGAAGCAATGCCTCAATTTACCGTCGATATTTAGGAGCATGTTAGCGTTGTCTGCTGAAAGCCATCTCCACATGCACAACCTCTTTGCAACTCCTTGGTGGCTGATGCCGTGATTCCTTGCAGCAAAGTGGCACCACGGCTAAACCCGAAGCAATCATGGACGGTGACGCAGATGGAGCTGTGAATCGTGGCGTAGGGAGGCTAGCTTTGGAAGCCCATGGCAATACACCAAATCAGGGGGTACAGGGAGATATGTTATGGGCGTCTTTCGAGAAGAGGGGCTAGCAGTAAGATAGCATTCGAGGAACGATTGAGAAAGATGGAGGAAAAGCAGTGGGCTAGGAAAGTTTTCAGATACCTGTACATAAAGAATGTTGACACGAAATGGAGAAAGCGAACTAGAAAATTGACAAGCAAATATCTGGACAGCAGTAAGGGGGCAAATCAGCAATTATCGGTTAAGAAAAAGGTTAAAGAAACAGGGAGAGCTCTGTGAAAACGGGGACGCTAACAAAAACGGGACGGGGAACACACAGAATGTTTAAGCAGGAAATTGCCAAAGAAAATATCTACAATAATTCTAGGGAAAGCTCTTTGTTGTTCGAGGAGAATTTCGGACTAAGACATATCGAGTCAGGTACCACGAGATAGACACGTTATGCGATGCATGTGGAGAAGACGACGAAATGGCTGAAGACTTGATACTTTTCTGTAAAGGGCTGGAATGATTTATTCAAAGCATTGGGGTTTAAAGACAGTGAAAGAAAAATAGATTTTAAGCAGGAAGAAATAACCAAGAGACAGTTATCTGATTGGTGGCTAAAATCAAGACAAGAGTAAAATTTCACAAGTCATGGCCAGGTGGCTTGAGCCACTGCCCCGATTTAAAGGGTGCAACCATATCCATCCATCCATTTAGTACAGCACACCATGAACCGGTGCAGACGGTACAGTGAATGATAGCTGAATAGAATGCAGCTTTTTGCTACACATTTGAGTATTTAATATTATTTTACTGTGTGCTTTGTCTCGCTTACTTTTTTCACCTGTAGTTACATGATTTACATTGTTCGCAACAAATGACCAAAGCATAATTTTTGAAATCTAACACGGTGTAAACAAAGATGTGGCAATAGCGCACGGACAGGCCAACAGCGGTTAACTTACTGCCTCAGGTCAGCCCCACACTCGGCGCAAAGGTCCTTCATCACCACAGGATGCGTGCATAGGGCCAGCTCAAACAGCACATCACTGGAAAAAAACAGCGTGGGACACTCATCAATGCACCATCACAGACTGCAGCAAATTGAAGCAAGTGTTTAGGGTTCTGCTGAAGCACAGCACTGACTGGCACTGTATTTGGGTCCAAACCAGACCTCTCTGTTCTTACTGGGACGTCTCCTCTCATTGCCAAATGTCCCATCAGGTTTCGATCAGACCACTATATCCCTGTCATCATCACCAGCTTATATATGTCACAAGGGTAGAGACTTGGGCGATTCGGTAACGGTGATCCGTGGTATGTGATAGTAGTGCCAAACAGGACAAGGGACAAAGAAAGACGCACACAACCCAAGCACTAACTTCTGACTGGCAGAAACCTAGGCGACCAAGACGAACGTCACCCATGAGGACAAACAGGCGCATGCATCCGGAAAAGGTAATGAAAATCAGGTGAACGAGGAACTACGGACATGCACGACCAGTGCTGTCCAGTGCTGAACAAAGTAACGTTCAATTAACCCTGTCCTGTGCCACCTGTGACCACCTTATCCTTGCAGACTTCATAATCTCGTCTGCCCACACGACTGTCGACTGCTCCCTGTTACACTTGCCCTCTCTTGGGATCCATTCCATTACTTTAAATAACGTGTGCTGTTAGTGCATATTTCTTCCTTCTTGATTCTCACTACAATAATGTTAACCAGTGTTTGTTCCTTTCTCTTAACTTCCTGTCTCTTAACGTTACACCTATCACCACACTTATCGCAAAATGCAGAAAGGTTAATTGCTGTGCGATCTTTTTTTTCGTACCCTTTACATCACAAGCAGTAAGGTTTGGCTAGGTTAGGTTGGGTTTGTTTTCACAGGACCAGGTGGCAATTATTGTTCCGAATAAGCATAACTTCAAAAGCGGCTAAATTTTTTTCGGTGTGTTCACCGTTAAGTCCTGACGGAACAATAACAGCTGCGAGAGTCGTGTCCAGACATATCAGTACATGGCATCCCAAAATACATCAAGACTGGCTGTTGCTCGGCGTTTTTGTAGCCGTTGTAGCCGAGGTAATAAGTTCGTTGCGCAGTCACAGAACCTCAGTGACGATTACTGTCCCATCTGGACGCAACTTAGAGCGGCTGTTGTACCGTCTGGACGGCACCACAGCCTTCGGAAATGTTTTGCGCCAGCCTGAGGACAGCGCATACTGGTGCTGCAGGCGCTCCAATAAAAACTGTCAACACGCACATCTGGTAGAACTACTGGAAATCGGAGCAAAAAGGCCCAGGCAAAATTGCATCCCTCTGACGAGCACACGCGGGGCCGCGTTCCACTGGACGCTAGGCACACAGTCGACGCCACAGAGAATGTTCGAATAAGCGCGGGCTCGCGCGCACGCCACCAATTTGAATCGCCTGCCCGCACTATGGCGTGCGTTCCGGGGTGAAAAAGGGAAAACACTGAAATGCCTCCAGCGCAGCGCACGACCACTACACGAGTGAAATGATTTCGCGCAAACCGCCGCGATTGCGCGTCGTCGTACCCCGGGTTCGCGACGGCCCCTTCGGGGGTGACCAGCGAGTCGACGGTGCCGTCGCACTCGGACTTGAGCTTGCATAGCTCGCCGGCTTCGGAGTCCACATTCTTGTACAGCAGCAGGCCGGTTCCGTGCGAAATGCGGCTGCCTGGCTGAATCTTCCATTTGACGATCCTGATCGGAGTTCGACCCGTGTGCCGACACGAGGCGGCCATTGCGATTGATCAAGCGGCGGTGGTCCCGCGGCAAAAAATACAAATACGTCATTAAGCTGAAATACACTTTTTATTCTCCATGAATTTGTTTTTATCAAATTATAAAACAAATTTAACATTATTAGCCTTCTATATCGATGCATAACATATTCAGTCCGAAGTTATTTTCGTGTTTTCGTTGCCATGGCTACCAGCGCTTTTAAAACAACGCTCAGGCCGTGCGCTGGTTCGGTTGAAGCAAAACTATGCAAAACATTAGCTGAAGCTCCTCATGCAGACTACCAAAGAGGGCGCCACCAAGCCTTCAAGGCGGCAGTTTCGATTATGTGCTGCGCGCAGAAATTAATAATAATAATAATTGGTTTTTTGGGGAAAGGAAATGGCGCAGTATCTGTCTCCTATATCGTTGGACACCTGAACCGCGCCGTAAGGGAAGGGATAAAGGAGGGAGTGAAAGAAGAAAGGAAGAAGAGGTGCCGTAGTGGAGGGCTCCGGAATAATTCCGGCCACCTGGGGATCTTCTTGCACTGACATCGCACAGCACACGGGCGCCGTAGCGTTTTTCCTCCATAAAAACGCAGCCGCCGCGGTCGGGTTCGAACCCGGGAACTCCGGATCAGCAGCCGAGCGCCCTAACCACTGAGCCACCGCGGCGGGTAATTCAAGATTCTTCCGCGCTCCATATTCTTCCAGATCGTTGTAACAATAATGTCGAGAAATGTCATCTATTCTCTTGGCAGGTCGTCGCCCACATGTGGTGCTAAGAGACATGAGTTAACTTAGCGCGCTGCTGCAAATGGAACGCAACAAAATGAATGACACTTAAGGGATTGTTTATTCCATAAGATTTGAATAAGCAACAAGGGCATATGCATTTACGACGGGAAATTTATGATGTTTGAATACGAAAGAGTGACAGGTTACATTGGATGATAAGGAAAGCGGAAAAGTGGCTTTCTTCCTCAAGAAAAAAAAAATCCCTCGGGGCTCTCATACTGAGAGAAAATGCTGCGAGGAAATTAGAGTTAGATCACGAAAAGTTGTAGTTCGAGAGCCGCTCTCTGGACGAAATGCGACCGCATTCAGATTTTGTCGCGGTGGATTTTTTATTAACATACCTTTAGCAAAGCGCGTACCGCCATCGCTAACAGTTGCCGCGTACGTAGCATCGTCCGGTAATTCGTATCTGAAGGTTGCACCGAACGCGGCCAGCACCTTCCGCGATGGTAGTATATTCGACCTTCGCACTGACGGCTGCAAGTTCAAATAGTTCAAAAAGTTGGTTACTTACCTCCAGATATGTATTGTTTGTAGGATGAAAGGTCACTTGTTGCGTGCGTGCCAGGCGTTCCTAGTTGGTTTACCGAGGCTCTCGTGCAGGGAAGAGAAGGCGACGGGCCTCCGCGACTCGCAAGTGTGTATATGTGTCCTAAGGGGACCACAACCTATCTTCGTTTCCACAGTGTCGTCTGGGAACGAGACTAGGCTAACGAGAAAGTTCGTTTGGAAAACAAGCCCCGCGGAGAAGCTGTCACGCGGAGTTTCACTGGTTGTCCATTGCGCAGCGCATCTGCCGACCGGAATCAGCAACCCGTCTTTTTGGTTTCTGGGTAAAAACAAGAACGAAAGGGGGGAGGGGGAGTAGCGCCAGCTTTCGTGGGCGCCTGGTTGTAGGCAGCCACGCGCTTGGGCCGAAGCGGCGAGCGCCGTCATTTCGGGCGAGCCTCGTCAGCTATCCGGAAGGATATCTATTCATGGGGACAACACAGGGTATTGGCCCTACTCATGGTGGCTTGATGCGCTCTGCTAGGAACGAGGGACGCAGATAAGTTTCTAACAAAGAGGATTCTCCTTCCCGATTACTTCATTACTCGTTCCTTAACGAAATCATTCAATCGGTTCTATCTGCTGGCACATGGAAGAAAACTTCCCAGACAAGCATCGGGTTACAAGTCATAATTTTAATTGCCAAACGTCTAAATTTCCGATACCCATGTTACAACAGACAGGATATCAGACAAATGTTTACACAATGTCCATCAATCGGGCCCGTGGTTCAGCCCCCGGGCGGTGCCGCCCGCCCCGTAGTAATGTTCCTCCTTGCCGACGGCGAATGACGTCAATCGGCGTCCGCCACACGCCGTTGACACTGCAGTCGTTCCGTCACACAGATGGGCCTCAGCTGCCCCTTTCAGCAGTTCTCATAAGGCTGCTCTTGTCATAGCTGCCCTCAGCACCACCGCACGGCACCGTCGTTGCCTCCGCCGCTGTTGCGCCTGCACGAACGATGTCCGTGCTGCGGCATCCGCTGTACTCTCTTCATGACACCACCTGGGCGCAGCGCTACCAAAAAAGCCAGCGAGCATCACGCTGGATAATTGACCCGCCCGGCACGCGGATCCGAGGGTTACCGAGTCACGCGAGGACAGCTCTAATCATTTAATCCCCTTTCTGTCCATCGGCGCCATCTCGCAGAAGCCGCCCGTCCCTGTGTTTCGCTGGACCCTGCAACATCAATACAGCTGCCTCTGTAGTCTTCACTGGCAGATAGCCATCCCTGTGCAGCGTCGCCCGGTACAGGTTTGTTCTCCGAACCCACTTTACGCGACCGCGTACTTGCGTTCATTGTTAACTACGTTGACCTTGCAGCAGGGCTGGTTTCAGAAAGATAGTATACGGAAGGATCAGCTCGTGAGGTTCGGCGTCGTCGCACCGTCAGTACAATGCGCAGCGGCCGGCAGTCAAGGAACGTTGGGAAGAAGCCGCCGTATCGGCACTTTCATCAATTGCGGATGCATTTACCGTGGAGCATGGTTGACAGGAGTCAGTTGGCTTTGGCCCACCGTTTACTGGAACGTGGAAAGAGAGGGTGCAGAGCTAGCAGAGCGCGCTCCGCGCGTAGAATAATAATAATTGGTTTTTGGGGAAAGGAAATGGCGCAGTATCTGTCTCATATATCGTTGGACACCTGAACCGCGCCGTAAGGGAAGGGTTAAAGGAGGGAGTGAAAGAAGAAAGGAAGAAATAGGTGCCGTAGTGGAGGGCTCCGGAATAATTTCGACCACCTGGGGATCTTTAACGTGCACTGACAACGCACAGCACACGGGCGCCTTAGCGTTTTTCCTCCATAAAAACACAGCCGCCGCGGTTCGCTTCGAACCCGGGAACTCCGGATCAGTAGTCGCCCCATCCCTTACGGCGCGGTTCAGGTGTCCAACGATATATGAGACAGATACTGCGCCATTTCCATTCCACCAAAAACCAATTATTATTATTATTAGTCGAGCGCCCTAACCACTGAGCCACCGCGGCGGGTGCGCGTAGAAAAAGAATTTCGTTTTTCTGTGCCTTTTTCTTCGACCACAGCGTCCAGGGTAATGATAATTGGTTTTTTGGGGGGAAAGGAAATGGCGCAGTATCTGTCTCATATATCGTTGGACACCTGAACCGCGCCGTAAGGGAAGGGTAAAAAAGGGAGTGAAAGAAGAAAGGAAGAGAGAGGTGCCGTAGTGGAGGGCTCCGGAATAATTTCGACCACCTGGGGATCTCTAACGTGCACTGACATCGCACAGCACACGGGCGCCTTAGCGTTTTTCCTCCAGGGTAATCGCGTTTTCGAAATTCGGAAAAATGATATGACTTTTACTAACAGCTTGCTAGCAGTCTATATTTCAAGCGAATGCCTAGCTCTAATATCTAGAAGATATATTGCCAGGAATGAGTTATAACCAACTACATCTGACATCATATTCACCTGTGTAATGATGTCCGCCAACACAGGCACAGGCAATATTGTACTGCAGAAACCATCGCGATGTCTCTGAAGCCTATATTTAAATACTTTTATTAGCCTTCAATGAAAGAGCCAATTTTTACCTCGTCTATAAATCGGCATATGTGTGTGACTAAATGGTTGGTGAAATAAATAAATAAAATATATCAATGAATAAGTAGCTAATTGGCAATAAGAGTTAAAAGAAAGATGAAACAAGACGGATTGTAAAATACAAAGGAAAGAGAGCTTTTGACAAACGAAAAGGAACAGAAGAAAGCGTTGTACTTCAGGATACGCTATTATACCTGACTCATAAGGTTTCCATTCAGTACCGATCGAAGGTTACGTTACCAAGGGCTGGCTGCCGAGATTGGTGGAGTTAGGCTTGGTCATTGATCTGGTTTATCTTCTTTACGAGTTCTTCGAGGGCTTGGTATGTACCCTGGTGTTTGAATATTTCAAACACCAGGCGTTTGTATTTTGTGGTGCAAGGACATTTGCATATCAGGAGTATTCTTTCCTTTCTTGTTACGAAGCAGTCTATAAGTTAGTCTCGGATATTTTGTGCAGGTTTTCCGCATTTGCAAAAGTTACGGTCAGTTTTGTTGTTAAAAGGTAGTGCGCAAATATACAGTATCCAGTGATTGCCTCGCTTGTGTATCATTTTGTAGGGTAGTGCGGTGGTATGAGGGCAATATTTCTTATCCATTGATGTGTGGTTGCTCCCTCTCCATGTGTAAGTGAAAACTTCGCCAATTTGTGTGCATCTATTTAAGGAGTTGTGATTCCATGAAGAGTTCGGTTACTGGTATGCTGATTAGCGTGCCTTAATTTGTGGCCTCTTAACCGGCCATCGTGCCGCCGTTGTACGTCCATTTGACCATCGGCCTTCTGGGAAGCACTGAACTATACACAAACACCAGTTTAAAAATTTTACTATAGCTCTTGTCAAAAATTTGATTTCAGCTAGCGTAAACGGTCGGAAAGGGGGGGGGGGGGGGGTGCAGAAGGGGCCCTGCCACCTCTGAAAAATGTTGGGGGGGGGGGGGGGGGAGAGTGCACCCGCCCCCCCGGTTCCGGAGTCCCTGTTCTTGAGGCCTTTACATGGGCGAGGGTAAAAGTGATGACTATCTTGATAGTATAGGTTGTAACATCTTTGAACGTATAGACCGGATTAAAATCGGGTTCCTGGTCGAGAGGGGAGAACACATCGCAGTGAGAGAGCGCGCGGGCGGCTGCGTCTGCTGCCTCGTTTCCTGCCAACCCCTGATGAGCAGGGGCCCGTATAAGGTAACAGTGTGCGGGGTCCGTACCCCGTATGCAATTTTCGTAGATTCGATAGGCTAGGAAGGGAGTGCAGACTTGTACGACGTTCCGACAGGCCCCTCGCGAGTCGGTGATTATGTATTTCGAATCGGAATGTGAGGCCGCGAGAGCAATCGCGACCTCTTCTGCTTGTGTTGTACTGCGGGCTCTGAAGGTGAGGCCGTGTCGCGAATTAGTAACGCGTCCCCGACTTTCTGAAGGGGAACGCTGTCGCGTGCAGGTTCGAACAAGAGAACAAAGAGATCAAACAAAACAAAGCCGTATTTATGATTTAAAGGAAAAGGGCCAATAAGAAACGAAACACCAATAAAAACACACACTCAACACGCGTACAACACTACACAATAAAGGGAAAAGTCCACCAGATATTAAGCCTCCCAGGTGAAGCGGGGATGCCTTCCAGACACGACAGACGCGGGTTGACGAACTGCGACGCGTCGCTGGCGTTGCGTCGAAGAAAGCGGCGGAAGGGAGCCAGGCGGTAGTAGGACCACAGGAAGACTCCGGTGGTCTCTCCCCGTCAAGAGCCCGAAGAACTTGGCAGCAGCAGGAGAATGGTTGCTAGGACCCGCTGACGGCGTCCCGAAACGCCGTAAGCTTAATGCAGGCTATCCAAGGGAGCCTCTCGGCAGCATGGACACTCAATCCATCGGCTGCCACCTCCAAACTTGAAAGGAACGCAGGAGGCTTGCGTCGGTGATTCAAGGGAGGCCCACGGCAGCCCGGACCCAACGCACCTCCACGCTTGAATGACCCGATATCCGCTGCGCTGTCTTCCTTCACACCTCGGTTTTGTTGTTGTTGTTGTTCTGACCCATCACTCTCCGTTCCTCGTGCTCGCCACGCTCTTCGTCGCCGTTGCCTCAGACACACCACTCGCTCGCGCACATGCGCAACGCTGGGCTGGCACGCGCAGTGCTCCCCTGTCCGGCGCACCACTGTCGACGCACCGCATTCAAAAATCCCCCTACGATTTTGTGTGCACATCACAGGCCGTTAACTGTGTTGCTGTTGTAAACTACCGCGACCGTGTACCATCCCCCATGGTGAGGGCCGGAGGCGCGTCCACGTAGTACACACCTGTTCTGGTGCCATATTGTCGGGCTAGGGCTTCGACTCGTGACAGGCGCCGACCATTATGGTCTTCGTATGACATGCTGGCTGGAAGAGGTCGCACATGGAGGGCGCGTCTCCACATTTATAGGATGTGAAACCTGTCTTCCATGGGAGTCGTGTGTTGGGTATGGAGCCGAGCAAGAAGGCGGCGAGCCGACTCCGTTTGCGACAAGCGCGTTTACTGGTTTGTAACGTGCGCTTCCCGGAGCTCCCGGAAAGTATTCATCATCCTAAGGGCCACAAGCCGGCTGTTTGAAGTAGTGATAGGGAGGTCAAGGGCACGTTTAATAGTTTCGTGAAGTATATGACCTCAAGGGCATCCTCCTCATCCTCCTCTTGTTTCCGTAGGTCAAGATAAGGAGTCGAATAGAGAATTCGACTGGTTACGAAGGCGTTTGCCAGCCGCAAGGCATCCTTACTTCGTAACCCCCGCGTTTATTGGAAACCCGGTGGACCATGCGACCCGCCTGGTCCCCCAACTTACGGAGTTTGGCCATTGTAGTGCCTGGCCGTCTGTGTTTGTGGATGTAGAGTTCGAGTACCTGTATCTCATCAGTTTCGCGTATGGGACCACTCTCGAGAGAAAGATTTTAGTTGTGCACTTTTGTGAGGAGCGTAAGCGTAGGGGCAAAAATTCCGATTTTTGAGGGGAACATTGAAGACCGCATCGGCGGGCGTAGCGGTCTACTATCGTCGACGCTGTTTGCAGGACCGTTTCAATCTTCTGTGCGTCGGTCCCGCAAGCAGCCACAGTGTACGTGGTTGCGTTCGGTGTTCAGGCGCCGACAGGGCGTCCGCTCCGGGGCATGGAGTGGAGGAGGAGGAGGATAAACTTTATTTTCGTCGACCAAGGTAGCAGTTGGTGAGGGGTTATAGCCCCATCAAGTGGCATGAGCCCGTGGCGTTCGGCGACTTCTAGGGCTCTTGTCACAACCCGGATCTGTGTGTCCGAGTCGGAACTGAGCAATGCGGTCTCCCACTGGTCTGGATTCGAGAGCTGCAAACCTCGCGGAGGGGAGTCCTGAGGGCAAGCCCAGAGTATGTGGGATAGAGTGGCATGTTGGCCACATAGTTGACAGGAGGGAGAGTAGACCCCAGGGTATATGCGGATGCATATATCGCGGGGCTGGGGAAGGTGTTCGTTTGGAGTTGCTGCCACCCAACCTCTTGAGGTTTGGTGAGAGAAATAAGTGCGGGAAGATATAGAAGTCTACCTAAGCGGTAGTGCATGGTGATGTCATGATATAGAACCCTACAATCTCTCGCCATCCGCAAGACGGGCGACACGACATCCCGGTCGATGAATCCACGGGCATGATTGTGGGCCGCCTCGTTCCCTGGATGGGATGAGTGCGCAGGGACCCAGATCAATTGGATCGAGCGGAGTTAGTCTTTGGCGGGGCGAAGGAGAGATAGGGTGACGGGGGAGACCCAACCTTTGGCGAAATTACGATTCGCAGATTTAGAGTCGCAGAAGATGGTTTCTGCAGAGGTGGAGACCATCGCCAAGGCTATGGCCGCCTCCTCGGCCTCTTCAGACGATCTGACGGGAATGGAGCATGCAACCAACGGCATGTAGTGGATTTCAGCACCGTAATGCAATTAAATGAAGAAGCCGGGGCGCTTGCTCCGGGGAATGGAGCGAACCTCAGCACCGAAATGCATGTGAAGAAAATATGGATAACGAGGAGGGCTTGCACGCTCCGAAGGGAGAAGAATGGAAGATAAAACTTAGACGCAAGTACGTTTCTGAGCAAGAAGCTGAGAGCAGGGGTGGGCAGCCTCATGAGGCCGACCTCAACCAGGTGAGGTCGGCGACAGCTCGAAATTTTGTGAGTGAGGTCAGCAAATCAGACCTCAACCTCACGCGTGAGTTTGAGGTTGAGTGAGGTCGTCATTCAGTGAGGACGAAATTTTGAGGTCGAGACTTTTTGCAGTTGCCACGTCTTATTCCGACGAGTGCCGCTTCCGAAGCGGAGTTGCAGCGCTTCACCGCAGTGTTCCTGCAATGACGCAATTGGTGTTCGGTTTTCCCTGTTTGGACAACCGGATGCCACAGTTCCCTCTTAGCTTCCGGTGCTGCGCCGTAATGTCCGTTCAGTCCGAGCCTGCGGGAAGACGCGCCCCTTTGGTCTTCCTGCAAGGAATGCTGCTGTCACAGTACGCCACTCTCGCTCCCCCCTTGCCCCGCTGGCGTAGCACCCGGCTGCCTGCCGGTCGGCTCAAACTCCCGGGAGCGCGCAAAGCACGTAACTAACAATGACCCGCGGTAGCTTTGTTTGATGTCGCAAGCAAATAAGTTCAGTCCAAGAAGCACGCAATAAATTAGTCACAGCGCGGATGGCCCCAAGCAAGACTGCTTCGTGTTCATGCTCGTTGCCGGCGCTGATGTAATGGCTCTTGCCTTTTAGTCGAATAAAGGGGATCCTGCTGTACATTACAAGCTGACTTAACAGAAAATGGAGTAGTCGGCACAGGCGAGAGAATGTGATTCAGGTGGTTCCTAACAAGGACACCTGCTGATTTGATTAAAAAAGCACGAAGCCAGAAAAACCTGTATAACACCGTCGAAGCTTTTGATCCGTTACTTCCCCTTACGAATCAACACCAATTCTCTATGTTCCCGTTCCGTAATTCAAGCAGATGCAAATATAATTTCACTTTTTTATCCTTCCGAATAACCTCTTTCGTCTCTGGTTCCTTGTTCCTTCTCGAAAATTCGCTTATTCATTTTTTTTTAAATTCAATTCTTTATTTTCCCTTCTTGAGAGAAGGAGACAGGACTAAAAGCCGTGACAGCGGCTTGACTTGGGTCCTGCCCCCTAACAAATTGGCACACATACAGATACAGCTCTCGTACAAGCGTATAACAGGTAAAAAAACAAAAACAAGAAAACAAACAAAAACAAAGCACAAGTTTTACATGTTGAGTTAGTCACTAAGCATATACATCAAGAAATGAAACATAATAGATTTGAATACTGTTGTTAGCGAAACGAACACTCTACTACTAAAATGACAAACAATTAATAGACATCTCACGTAAGTAAACTTGACAAAAATAACTTAGTCTTTGAATAAGAATTACAAAAGGGGTCAAATGACTCTTGCTCTTACCGATTTAACAATGCCGGGGGGGGGGGGGTGTAAATGATATTGATTCCTTGCAATAGTTTGCGCGGGGCGTTGGCGCATTCCACGTTTCACCATGCCGAGTGAGACGACACGAATCCTTCTTTTCTCGCTTTGCGATTTTCGCCAAAATGTTGTCACTGGTTTTTACAGAGGATTTGCAGCGCACCAGTAAACTGTAACTGTACATTTTGAAAATGGGAGTAATGTCATATCGTAAGAACAGGTCATGGGAAGGATAACAGGAAGGAACGTTTGGTATGCATCGCAGGGCTTTTTTTCTGCAGTAAGTGTAGATTCAACAAGTTTGTGACACCTGTTGTTCCCCAAATGAGATTGCAATATTGAAGTAATGACAGCACTAGTGAATTATATAGCATGATTTTAAGTTTGTCGGGAAGTACACGTTTCAATCCAGATAAGACTACCACTGCTGAAGCTATGTTGGAACAAGGATAGTCAACATGGCTACTCCATGTTAAGCGAGTTGAAAAGATGATGCCGAGGTTTAATTTTACGGTATCCACAGTTTCTAACGCGTTTGTGCCTAGGCTTATGTTAAGTAGCATCGAACTGTGTTTTCCCTTCGGCAGGTATAACACTATTTTTGTCTTATTTGAATTTATCTTAAGATGATTTCCATCAACCCATGATTTAATGTCAGCCAACACGTTATTTGCACTCAGTTCGATGTCGCTTTCACAAGTACCTGTAATGAACACAGGTGTATCATCCGCATAGGATACAAATCGTGTGTTCCTTGTGCAGTGAATAATGTCGTTTATCTATACGGAAAATAAAAGTGGCCCTAGAATGCTCCCCTGCGGCACTCCAGAACTAATAGGAAGGGTAGATGATTTCACATTGTTTATTTCTATGTACTGCGTCCGATGTTGAAAATATGATTCCAGCAGGGCTTGCGCATTAATTCCCACGGAAACCGTATTTCTAACGCTTGGCAAGAAGGATTTTGTGATCGACTAAATCAAATGCCTTTGAAAAGTCTATATATATATATATATATATATATATATATATATATATATATATATATATATATATATATATATATATATATATATATATATATATATATATATATATATATATATATATATATATATATATATATTGTTACGGTGTGGGATGCCACGGGGTGGCCACGGGCCCGCCCAGAGAAATATAGCAGCAGTACGGAGGAGAGCCGGCGAAGCACGACCGGCGGCGGCCAAGCTTTCTCGTTCTATCTCCCTCGTGCTAGAGCCGCGCGCTCGCCGCTCGCGCTCGCTCTCCGCCTCTTCTTTTATTCCCGTATCACCTTTCCACAGGGGGGGGGGGGGGGGGGGGGGGGGGGGGGGGGCGGAGAAGTCAGGCCGTGCTTTGATGCAGGGTTTCCTGGGGCGATGCAATGTGGGCTCGCAGATAGGAAACGGTCACACTCTTCGTTGAAATCGAAGTGTGTGAGCTGGGCGAAGGTGTCTGCAGTCGCCGAAGAAGGTCCCACACCGGTTAGGCTAACTTCAGGGAATTTTTGTGCATATGGAGCGGCGATCCGTTTATGGGACTGCATTGCGTGGGGAAGGCATGGAGCCAGCAGGCGACGACGGCACTGATGAGGACCCGGTAGCTAAGTCGGAGTCACCGCAGGCGCCGTAGACATATCGCTTCATGTTTGAAACATGCTCTGGGAAAATGTGGTGCACACCGCATGGTCGATGCTCTGGCAGGTCTTCGAGGCGGTATGTCACGGGGCCGAGTCGGGCAACGACACGGTAAGGGCCGCGGTATCGGGGCAAGAGCTTTGCGGCACGGCCAGTCGCACGGATGGTGCGGCGAACGAGGACCAAGTCACCGGGCCGGAAGGGGGGATGTGGTGGTGCTGCCGCGTTGGCCGCTTGCACACGCGCGTGAGCCGTGAGGAGGTTGCGCTGGGCATCGAGGCGGGCGGAATGAAGTCGTTGAGCAGATTCAGTTGGTGACGCAGTAGGATGGGGAAGGCCCAACTGCGCGTCGAGAGGGATGGAGGGTGTTCTGCCATAGACGACTGAGAACGGCGTCACATGCGTTGTTTCTTGCGCTGCAGTGTTGAATGCAAAAGCTGCAGCAGAAACAAAACGATCCCAGTTTGTGTGGGACGGAGCGACGTAGGATGCGAGTATATCCGTGAGGGTACGGTTAACACGCTCCACGAGGCCATTGCACTGCGGATGATTGACGGATGTAGTGGAATGCGCAATGCCGAAGGAGCGGAGGGCTCGCTCGAATTCATGGGACATAAAGCAGCTCCCACGGTCCGTGATGAGGCGCCGGGGAACACCGTGCCGAAGAACGAGATGCTGTTCCACAAACGCGACGGCATGAGCGGACGACGTGTCTGGAACGGGCAGTGCTTCGACCCACTTGGAGAAGTAGTCGATCGCAACCAGAACATACCGGTTGCCGGCACGCGTCTTCGGAAACGGGCCCAAATGATCCAGTCCAACCAGCTCGAAAGGTGAACTTGGTGGCGAAAAAGCCTGCGGGGGTGGCTTGGTTACACCTGTGGACGGTTTTCTGTACTGGCATGTCTGGCAGGACGCCACGTGTTCCTTGACATCTCTGAACATATTGGGCCACCAAAACCGCTCCGACACTCGTGCGTAGGTCTTGCCGCGACCAAGGTGACCAGCCGTGGGAGCGTCGTGTAAGCCGCGCAAGATTTGCGACCGCAGTGTTGCCGGCACAACTGGCAACCAGACGGGTGGTCGACCACGGAGCCGCTTCACATGACACAAGAGGTCGTCCTGCATTCGATAGACCCGGCGTAGTTGGCGGAGGCCTGCGCCGGCGGCGGTGCCAAGGGAGTGGATTATGGCAGCAATGGCGGGATCTTGCGTTTGTGCAGTCCTCAGGTCCGTCAAAGCCGTCACGGAACAAGGGTGGCGAGAAAGGAAATCGGCATCTTGATGGGCAGAGCCGCGCCGATGCACTATTGTGAAATTGTACTCTTGAAGTTGCAGGGACCAGCGTGCAATCTTGGCATTCAAATGTTTGGCGGACTGCAGCCAAGTGAGAGCGCTATTGTCCGTGACTATGGTGAAGTGACGGCCGTACAGGTAGGGACGGAACTTCTCGACGGCCCAGACAACGGCGAGGCACTCGAGTTCTGAAGAGTGGCGGCGGCGTTCAACGTCGGAAAGCTGGCGGCTGGCATAAGCTAGGACTTTGTGGTCACCAGACTCGTCTTCTTGCAGGAGGACAGCGCCGAGCCCATCTTGGCTGGCATCCGTGTGGAGGACGATGGGGGCCGATTCGTCGTAATGGGCCAATGTAGGAGGCTCGAGGAGGGCGTGCTTGACGTCAAGAAACGCGAGCTGTTGGGCCTGCGTCCAACTCCACGGTGCATTCTTCTTCAGCAGGGCGGTCAATGGAGCGCTGCGCTTGGCAAAGTCCGGAATGAAACGACGGAAATACGAAGCAAATCCAAGGAAACTTTTGAGCTCCTTGGCGGTGGTGGGAGCTTCGTAAGCTGTAAGCGCTTTTAGCTTTTCAGGGTCGGGACGGATGCCATGCCGGCTCACAACGTGACCCAAGTACGTCACCTCCGCGAAACCGAAGAAACATTTTTTTGGTTTTAAGCGAAGCCCAGCAGAGGTAAGGGCTTCGAGGACGAGTTTGAGGCGTCGCTGGTGTTCTTCAAATGTAGCCTCGTAGACAATTACGTCATCCAGGTAGACCAACGCCATAGTCCACTTCAAATGGCCTAAGACTCGGTCCATGAGACGCTGGAAGGTGGCTGGAGCGTTCGAGAGACCGAAGGGCATACGGTTGAACTGGTAAAGGCCGTCGGGAGTCACGAAAGCCGTCTTTTCCGCATCATCGGGGTGAACAGGCACCTGCCAGTAGCCCGAGAGCAGATCTAGCGTGGAAAAATAACGGGCCCCCTTCAGGCGGTCAAGCGCATCGTCGAGGCGAGGCAGCGGGTACACGTCGCAATTAGTAATAGCATTTAGCTTCCGATAGTCAACGCAGAAGCGGAGTGTTCCATCCTTCTTGCGCACAAGGACGACAGGGGAGGACCAAGGGCTACAAGAAGGGGCAATGATTCCCTGGTCAAGCATGTCGCACACGTGCTGCTGGATGACTCTCCGTTCGGCTGGCGCTACACGGCGAGGTTGGTGATGAACGGGCCCGCGGTTTTCGGTGTTGATCCGGTGTTGAGCCCAGGAAGTGCACCCGAGTTCACCGGCGCTGAGAGCAAGGCAACTGCGATGCTCGAGCAGCAAGGTCTTCAGAGAGGCGAGCTCCGCGCAGGTCAGGCTGGGTCCAAAGTTAAATTCTTCCCATGATAGGATCGCCGGCGCTGGAGGGTGGCGAGGCGGGGCTTCAGGTTGCAGAGACGCCACTGGTGACCCGGGGTCCAAAACTGAGGCTGTACCCAATTGCGTGCCGGGAGTCAGCGCGAGAGGTACGCTGCTGATGTTGAGTATAAATACGTGGGCCTCTCCTTTGAGCACAGGCAGAAGGCTTCGAGGGGAGGTCATCTGACGGGCTGGAGCTGAACACCGGATGGGTTCGAACAGCACGTCCGCTGTGACCGGACTGTCAAGCTTGGCATACACCCACGTTGCCGCACCCGGTGGCAGGGTCACGGCGGACGCCACAGTCACGGTAGTGACGTCGAACGGCTTGACTCGACACGGCCACTTCGTCGCGAGGTCACGCAGAGATGCTGAGGCACGCTTGGTCGCCGACACCAGGGACTGCCACAGGGCGACACCGAGGCTGGAAACCCGGCTAAGCCAGCCCGGCCCACAGAGAGTTCGGCTCGCCCGTGGTTTGGTTCTAGTAAAATTAAGGACGACTCCGGCTTGCTGGCACCACCCGCACCCGAGGACCACTGGCCAAATAGGGCTGTCTGCGACAACAAACTCGGTGGAGATGGTATTTCCGAGTGCTGTCAGGTTGACGACGACACGTCCGACTTGCTCCACAGGGGTGCCGTTAAAAGCTAAGAGCCGGTTTTTGGCGGCTGGCAGAAGCAGGTGGGGCGCGTTAGCAACAAACGATTTGTGCAGTACATTGACAGCCGCTCCAGTGTCAACCAAGGCCTTTACGTGCCGGTCAAGCAGGGCGACGTCGACGAGCACGTAAGGAGCATCAGTGGTAATCGGAGCCGACGAAAGGAGGGGACGCGGAGAACGAAGGAGTGTGGGGACGGACTCAGTTGGTAGTTCAGTTGGTAACGCAGTGGCTCGTTCCGCCAAATCGTTTCCCGACGTTGGAGGGCCGGCACAGTCCCTCGCGTAGTGTCCCCGCAGGCCGCAGCGGAAGCAGGTCATGCGGACGTCGTTACGCAGGCGTCGGATAGAGGCCGCAGTTGGGGCTGCGGACCGAGGAGCCTGCACCCGGACGCTGCGCTCGGCAGACGGTGGCGACCCCCGCGTGGCCAGCAAAGTCAATTCCGCCTCGATGGCGAGCGCCATGGCGGCGCGGACGGAATCAGGACGGCCAGAGCGGACCAAGCGCTGCACCTCGGGGAGTCGGAGGGCGTCGACAAACGCCTCGGTGCCGACCAGGGCCACGGCGTTCTGAGGCGCTCCCGGCAGCGACTGCAGAGCCAGGCGCTCAATGGCGGCGGCGAGGTCCTGGTACGTCTTCCCGGGCTCTTGACGGCGGGCTCGCAGGCGGTGGTACTGCACACGGGGTTGACCTGAGGCACCATAGTGGTCGGCGAGGAGGCCCGCCAGAACAGTGTAAGAGCCCAGCTGGTCGGGCGGCACGTTCTGCAGCAGCTCGGTGGCGCGGCCCCTCAGTTTTGCAACGAGCATCCATGCCTTCATTTGCTCGTCCCAGCCTCTCGCCGCCGCAATACCGTCCAGCTGGATGCGGTAAGCATCCCACGAGATGGTGCCGTCAAATGTGGGCAATTCCACAACGTCCAACGAGCACTGCGGCGAGGACGCACCCGCGCCGAGCACGCCATTGGCGGCCACGACCGCAGGCCCAGCGACGGCAGAGCCGTAAACAGCGGCGGCGGGGACGCCCAAAGGCACCTGACCTGTGCTCGGCTCGGCTGGCACCAGGCGACGGAGTTCGCGCCGGAGAGCTTCCATCTCCCCAGCCTGGGCAGTCAGACGGGCCTCCCATGCGTCCATCCGTTGGGTGACTGTATCCAGGAGGCGCTCAACACCGGCGTCCGGCTGCTGCGAAGAGCCGAGCCCCTCCGAGCGCCTAGGTCTAGCGGCGCCGGCCGCCGCGTCGTCGGCGCTATTGGCTTGTGGTGGACTCCTGTCGTCTGGCACGTCGGGTGCTTGACTCTGGGAGCGGGTGAGCGGCATGATCCCACCGCTGCCACCAAAATGTTACGGTGTGGGATGCCACGGGGTGGCCACGGGCCCGCCCAGAGAAATATAGCAGCAGTACGGAGGAGAGCCGGCGAAGCACGACCGGCGGCGGCCAAGCTTTCTCGTTCTATCTCCCTCGTGCTAGAGCCGCGCGCTCGCCGCTCGCGCTCGCTCTCCGCCTCTTCTTTTATTCCCGTATCAATATATATATATATATATATATATATGCTTAACATCAGTGTTTTCTTAATAAAGGATCCAATTATTATTTCCTTCTGGGATAGAAGAGCTGTTTCAGTCGATCTATGCCTTCTGAAACCGTGCTGAAAGTCGTGAAGTGACCGATTTTTATGTAGGTATGATGCCATCCTGGTATGTATTAATTTCTCAATGTCTTTAGAGAATACGGGCAATATTGAAATAGGGCGATAATTATTAAGGTTATTTCTTCCACCATGTTTGAATATCGGTATCACTCGGGCTTCTTGCATTTTTGTTGGAAACACGCCAGTCAAAAACATCAGATTGTACACGTGCGATAAGACAGATCAAATCAAGGACATACTTTACAGGGGCTATTTGAATTCCATTAGAATCTTTTGATTTGCCATTTTTAATAACGTTTATAGATGAAAACACTCCTTCGCTGTCTGTTGGGCTCAGAAAAAAATGAGTTAAAACTAGTGTTATTGGGCATATACGCATCGGCCTATGCATATATGCGTGGGCATATATGCATATGACGAAACACCGCAGCACGAAGTTGGTTCATGGTTTGGTTTATGGGGGTTTAACGTCCCAAAGCGACTCAGGCTATGAGAGACGCCGTAGTGAAGGGCTCCCGAAATTTCGACCACTTGGGGTTCTTTAACGTGCACTGACATCGCACAGCACACGGGTCTCTAGAATTCTGCCTCCCTCGAAATTCGACCGCCGCGGCCGGGATCGAACCCGCGTCTTTTGGGCCAGCAGCCGAGCGCCGTAACCATTGCGGCGTTACATTGGCGAAAAATGCAAAACTATAATGAATGTATGGCGATGTGGTAGCTGATTCCTTTTCCTTTTTTTTTACTAAGATGTGTGAATAGAACTGATTACGTGCTGGCGCTGCGTTGCTGAGTCGCTGTTTCAAACCTTCTAATATGACGTTTAATGGGGCACAGTGTTGTTCGCTTCTGTTTTTAGTGTGCGATTTTTGTTTGTAGGTTTCTAATAATTCTCTATTTTTCTCTTTTCCCGCATGGGATCAGTTCGGTTAGCGGCCTGCCTTGCAGACGGCCAGGCACTACACGTTATCTTTCCTTTAGCTGTTTTGCAGAGACCCATCGTTCACCTTAAACGGCTTCGCAGAATGCTCGCGCGGTGCTCGTTGGTAAAAAAAAACGTCGGGGATGCTGGCGTACTATTGATTAGTTCAGTTTTGAAGGAAAGCAAGTGATTGACTTAGAGCAGCTTGTCTCAGATTGGTTGACGAAATGGTACCCAGAATTCTGTTGAGGCGTATGAGTACTTAGGCGTTTTTTTTTTTTCACCGGTGTGTGTGTGCGTGAGGGGGGGGGGGGGGTCGGAAAAAGATTTCGCTGCGGGGAAATTTTAGCGGAGAGCCATGGTGCTGTTGACAGAGAGAGCGGTTCACGCTACCCAATCTAGGCCAGTTGTTTTAACCCGTGTGGTTTTAATAGTTGGCACAGTGTTCGAAGACGTAATCTAGCCCTTTCTTTCAAAATTCCGCGGGTTCACCGAGTCGTGAGAGAATTCCCAGGATTTCGAAACCATTGCCATCGCCACCTGGAGGGAAGTGGCGGAAACGGGGGAGGGTCCTGACCACCCAGGAACACCAACATCATCATCCTTAATTATTAGCTGCAGGTATTCCTATTTTCCGGAACAATAATTGCCTTCGGTTGCTGGGTAATGTACAATATTTAAACAATATTCTGGCAACTTTTAATTTGGTAGCAGTATATCAGACTATCCCGGGCTCAAAAGGATACACTGTTAGCATCATATCATCGCCATCATCTCGAGAGTCAAAGGCATGTGTCGTTACATGATCTTTGCAGTATGTCATACAGAGAACTGGCCCGTTTACCTGCTGGACAATCCGAATGTCATTAATGTGGACCGGGTTGTGGGAACTCTTTGTAATGCGTCATGCGCGCATGTGCAGTATTGTGGGATCCATATGGATCTTGAAGTGGGGGTGGAAGGTTGGTGGGTGGGGGCCTGGGGGACGAGAAATTACATCGTTGTCAAGTGAGTAGGTGTGATGACACATTAAATCGCTGTCACGTGACCTGGTAGGACTTCACACTCACATGATATCACCACTAATTATAATAATTAGTCTCAGCGTTACCTAAATATATTAATTAGTGTTAATTAATTTTATGACGTCATAATCTTCGTCGCGTGACTCGCCGGCTCGTGACGTCGCATGGTGCCGTTTCTTGCGGACAATTTTTGCGGATATGACCTCAAGGTAAGCCATCTAATGCTTACGCATTAATAAAAGAAGCCGCTCGCTTCTACACAGACATAAATAAAACGTGCCTCTGTTGGTGTACTAAAGTCGCAGCTGGTCAAGTGTTTTCGAAAGCAACATACAGAGGACTGAAAAGAGTATTCTCACTGTGCCGGAGAGCTAGAAAATAGAAATATACTTATATGCGTCTGCATAACCGTCGCATTGGAAAGTACATCGACGACCAGTTTCTTCATATTCGGTAACTATTTTCAAGCCTGAAAAGGGTATCGTGAATACCTCCCCCCTCCTCCCAATTTTTGGTAGATGGTGTAGAAGGGCTGTGTTTGTCGATTGCCGGTTCGTGCGTGAATGAGCGAGAGGCTGTTAATACGAACAAGTATACGCGAAGCAGGTTGCCAAATATTGACACATATAAAGTACTCACCGACGTAGTGGTGGTAACCGCGTATGGGACACCCCTGTCCGCCGGCCATATACTCTCTGAGGTTTCATCCGAGAGCATATGGCTTTTTGGCTTTCCGGTTTCACAGGATCCTCAGAATTGTTTTTAACTGAAAAACTTCTCGATCGCTTTTTGTTTTGTTTTTTCGTTCGTTTTCTGAGGTCGAGCAGCCGACCTCAACCTCACAATTTGATGTTGAGTGAGGTCAGCAGTGGCCTCAGGAAAAGTGAGGTGAGGGCGTCTAAGGAGACCTCAACTGATGCGGTTGAGTGAGGTCAGCAAATTATTTTTGAGGTTGAGGTTAGGTCCAGATTTTTGAGGTCGAATGCCCACCTCTGGCTGAGAGACAAAAGAAAGCTAGCCAAGAGCGAGCAGCGGAACTGCTGGTTAAGAAAACACTCAAAGAAGCTCGCACCTCGGTCCAAAAGGCTCAACGCACACCAAAGGGATGGGCCAAAGTAGTAATCCGTCTTTAGGGCGGCATCAATAAAATCACTCAGGGATTTGGGCTCGCCGAGCTCACGGATGTTATAGCAGCTGCCGCTGGCCTGACAGACGAAGCAATGCGCGGAGACCGAATAACAGTCAATTCCACGAATCATACCATTATGGTAGCCACGGAAAGTGAAGATAGAGCGAGAAGATATCAGGCCATACAGGTTCTCAAGTATACGGGGGGAGAGGCTAAGGCGCTATCGTATACCTGGCTACTCCGGAGGCCTCCGGCAGAAGCATAATTTATGGTATCGCCGCAGGCATATCGGATTCTGAAGTGCTCTAAATACTAAATTGCTCAGGTAACCTGCCTATTGCATCAGCCGGGAGGCTGGGAGAAGAATTTGGAACAATTCTGAATTTTGTGGAGGAGAAAGTACCGTGGACTGTAAGCTTCAAGTCAACTCCGCTGAAGAGTAGCTTCTTTAAGAAAAAATATCAAGTGTGCATAACCTGCGGACGTTTCGATCATAGGGAGAACGTGTGTCCCAACCTGGACACACGAAAATGCAGGGGATGTGGCATGATTAATCCTATGAGCGATCACAAATGCACTCCTAGGTGCGCACTGTGCCTGGTACATCAACTGGGGGACAAGAATTGTCCAAAAATCTACAGGTCTCCGTACCTTGTGCGCCGCAAGCAATAGGAGAAGCTACGAGAACAAGCGATGTCAGTGCACGTTAAAGATCCCCAGGTGGTCGAAATTATTCCGGAGCCCTCCACTACGGCACCTCTTCTTCCTTTCTTCTTTCACTCCCTCCTTTATCCCCTCCCTTACGGCGCGGTTCAGGTGTCCAACGATATATGAGACAGATACTGCGCCATTTCCTTTCCCCAAAAACCAATTATTATTATTATTATTATTACGAGAACAAAATAGCCTACCCAAAGCAGGACATATCCCTCTACGTAATAGGTTTGAAAGCCTGAGAACAACCGAGGGAGGGTCCCAATTCACGCTCAAGAAGCAGATCGCAATCGGCCGCTAGAGGAAACACGGTGGTGGTGGTAGTGGTTTATTTAAAATAACATAAAAGGAAGGTAAAAGATTTTTGCTAGCCCCGGCATCTGCCATCACGTGCGGCGGTACCTGAGCTGGGGCAGCGGAAAGAAAGGATAGCAGGCAGGTGGGAGAAATGAAATAAAAGAGGTGAGGGGACAGAAGAAAGACATGGGGGGAGGTAAATAGTACACTACATAAAATAGATATACACTGCATAAAAACATTAAAAGTGAACACTATAAATGCAAAATAAATATACTATATACATTATTTACACAAACAGTCAAAAAGTCAGTTGTCTTCGCGGCGCGCGTGTGCTGATGACGGGAAACTCGGCAGTCAATGGTCACACGCGCGCCGCACTTTGCACGCAACAGCTGGTGTGGGGCGCCCAGCTGTTAGAGCGTCCGAGGTAGCACACACGAAGCGTTCAGTCACAGCACTGTACTACCTGGCGCAGAACACGGTCGTAAAGATTGCTATCCCGGGGAAGACTGATCCAGACTCCCAACACAAGCTGAAGCCCAAGCCAAGGCTGCGCAAGATCCCTTGGAGGCTGAACGTTGGGCAAGGCGCAGCGAGTAGAAACCTGGACGACCCCTCAGGGCTGAAGGGCGCAACAGACAACCAAGCATGACGGTAGTCTCTTCCAGGTGGCAGGGCAAAGCCTAGAGGAAGAGTTGACCAGGGAAAATCATATGCTAATGATGAAACTGGAAAAGATTGAGAAGGAGAATGCAGAGCTAAGGCGGGGGTTAAGCATTTAATAGAGCTAAATCTAAGCGGACCCCTCCCGTCGGCAAGTAAGGAAGAGGAGAGCAGAGAGCGAGGCCCACCTATAGTAAGAGGAGGGCTAAAATGATAGTCTCAGCAGGCTCGGGCAGGCTCACGGCTGACATTAGGGCCCTGAAGACATCCCTAGATAAGAATGGAGAAAGGCAAGAAAACTTGCAAGCTAAAATACTAAGTATTGAGGGAAGCCTAGGCTGGCACATGCGCATGCTTCACGAGGAGGGTGTTATTGGAGCAGGTAGAGGTAGACACAATGGCGAACAGAAACAAGAGCGGAAAAGCTGCCGGCTGCGTCGTCTTTCAGTGGAACTGTCGGGTATACCCGCGCAAGAGGGGGGTCTTGCAACAAATCCTTACTTCACATGCAGCGCCCCCATAATTCTCCAGGAGACCAACATGCAAAAGGCTGGTCTCAAAGGCTACAGACGCTTCCCAAGTTCCAAAGGGGCGAAAGCCAGAGTTGCCACTCTGGTCGAGCATAATACTGCTGTCACGCAACATCCTATGGACGAGGAGATAGAGGCGGTTCTAGCTGAAATCCACTCCGGCAACCAGGAAAGGAAGAACCTTTTTGTACTTAACATCTATAGCCCACCAGGCAGAGGGAGGCATCCTTCACGCCCCCTCCCCCCTCTTCAAAAAGGCACTTAAAATTGCGGGAATTAGCAAGCTCCTCATATGAGGGGATTTTAATGGAAGGCATCCGGAATAGGGCTATAACACTCACAAGCACCAAAGCAAAAAGAGTTCTAGAGGCCATCCTAATCAATGGGATGTCTATCTCAACGGACCCGACAGCTCCCACTAGATCTGGGAACAGCATCAATAATGACACGTCTCCAGATCTTACTCTAGCACATAGATGTGGCAATGTGGAATGGAGGAACACTGGAGAGAACTTCGGGAGTGATCGTTATGTGCTGGAGATAACCATTGTCTTCCCGAAGAGCTCCCAAAATCAGCGGAAAAAGTCACTGACTGGGCTAAATTCCGATAAATTAGGCAATCCCTGGAAGTTAAAGCTTGGCCTACTCTCAGGGCAAGGCAGAGGGGACTTAATAAAGACCTAAGGGAAGCAACAGATACTATTCAAGACACTCTAGCGGTGCCCCGACTTGACAGTCAACTTGTCAATCTCCCGAGAAAGAAAGCGGACCTGGAAAGGGAACTGAAAACCAACGATGGAATCGCAATATTAGGAGAGAAATTGCGAGACTAACCAAAAGCACAGAAAAGCATGCCGCTGATCTGTGCGAAAGAAACTGGATGGAGATGTGTGATGAACTTGGTTCTAATATGAGCCTATCCAAAACCTGGGCCATTCTCAGGTATATGATTGATCCAACCAAATCCAAGAGGGAGACCAGGCTAAATCAAACAAATATCAAGCATAATTTTAAAGGGAGTAATGAGGACCTGCTAGATAAGATTCGCAAAATCTATGTTTGTCAAGACCCAGGCTCTCCACTAATGGAATATGAAGGCGGAGAAAATAGAAGCATTGGTTCTCCATTCGAGGTTGCAGAGGTGTGGGTAGCGTTACAGGACCTGAAAAATAAATTAGTTCCAGGTCCTGACGGGATCACCAACACCACTCTGAAGAACTTGGATAATAATTCTATCTCTTTTCTAACTGAGCTATTGAACAAGATTTGGGACGGGGAGGACTTTCCGGAGGAAAGTCTCTAAACTAGTACTTATCCCTAGGCCAGGCAAAAGTCTTGATCTGGGCAACATGCGACCCTTCTCCCTGACGTCTTCCTTGAGCAAACTCGTGGAAAAGGTGGTGCAGACAGGAGTCTCGCGCTACATGAAGGAGGGGGGGGGGGCTCTGGCCTATTGAAGTGGTAGGTTACAGACCGCGTCTTAGCGCACAGGACGTTATGCTAAGGCTTAAACATAATATACTTGATGATCCTGATGGAACTAAAAGGGGCAGGACAATCTTGGGGCTGGATCTTACAAAATTCTTCGATAATGTTGAGCATAGAGCGGTCCTTGAAGGCCTCAGTGAGGCCGGAGTAGGCATCAAGTGCTTTTATGTCAAAAGATTCTTATCAAAAGACCACTATAAGCTTTGTAGGGCTCTCCTCAAAGCAGTTTGGGCTCGACAATAAGGGGACCCCTCTAGGTTCAGTCCTCTCTCCAATGCTCTTCAATTCAGCCATGAGAGGACTATCCCACAAACTAAATAAAAATGAGGGGCTAAAGCACAGCATTTATGCTGATGATATAACCATTTGGACAGCATGGGGAACGAACGCTGATATCTCATACCGACTGCAGGCAGCGGCATAGGTAGTTGAAAACTATGCTCTGGAGAGAGGGCTTTCCTGCTCCCCTCAAAATCTGAGATCATCTTGCTATGTACCAAAGGCCAGCTGAAGAGACTCGCTTCCCTCAACTATACGGCCCGATAGAGGTTGTCGTTGGTGGTAGGTTAGTACCTAGGGCTGACACTATAAGATTCCTTGGATACTTTCTCCAGACAAACGGACGCAACACAACCGCTATCAAGAAGCTTAATAACTATGTCGCCCAGGTCATAGGTATCTTTAGGGGGATTTCCCTCAGAAACAAAGGTCTGCGAAAGCACTGCCTCCTGAGATCAGTGCAAGCATTCATGGTGAGTAGGACTGCATGTACGGCTCCATTTCTGAATATTAGTCAGCAAGAGGAGGAGAAAATAGACAATACGAAATGCATACAAAAGAGTTCTCGGCATCCCACCGAATTCCTCAACGGAGAAACTGCTTGGTATGGGAGCCACAATACCTGTGCGGAGATCACCAGGGCAGTAAGAGGAGCGCAAATTTGGATGCTTAGCTCCTCAATAGCAGGTAGGCAGATCCTCAGTGACTTAGGCGAGAGCGAGAGGAAACCCCCCTATACTGCAGAGCTAATCCCCTTAGACATACGGAAGCATCTCAAAATTGCCAATATACCTAAGAACATGCACCCGGAGCATGATAAAGAAAGGAGAAGACATATAGCTCGAACAATAATGAACAATCTTGCCCGAGACCCGTGGAATTAGAAAACTTGGGCCCACCTGGCCAAATTTGGTGTCCACGTAGTCCAGATTGCTTGCTGCGTCGAAAGGCGTCGGTCTTCCGGTCGACGCAGTTTGGCCTAACGGCGTCGTCGTTCCACGCCGCCGCGCGTCGGCGTGGAGCCGGCCTCCCTAGGCAAAATGGCTGACCCTGCATCATTCGCGAGGGGTTACGATCCCGACGGCATGATCTGGACGACAGTTTCAACATCGGAAGGGGACAACTCCGCTTCTGTTCTGAAATTTCGGCACCAATATCTTAACGAAGCGGTCGCGCGCCGCACGATCGTTCAAGCCAAGCTTGCGGCGTCCATCGCTGCCCCGGCCTCCGGCACATCGGATGGCAAGACGCAGCCTCCTGCTTCGCGCACTGCAGGAAGCAAAGGCAAGGACCGTCCTAACTGGAAGCCTCGCCGACTCCCAAGACCGGGACCAGACGACTTCGTGGTTGTGCTCAAGCCATGCAAACATATGTCGCTGCACCAAGCCTTTTCAGAGAATCGCTACGGCGCTGCCATTACGGCCTACCTCGGGCCCGAGGTAGCAAGGTCTGTTAACGGTTCTACCATCCCGTGAACAAAACCTCATTGTGATTTACACCCCGAATCCGGCGGCGGCTGATGGGCTCCTCGGGGACATCTCCATTAACACCGAGCATGGGAATATTCCACTCCACGGATACCTTCGACAAGACGGAGGCGATGTATGCCATGGCGTCATCACCGTCAGCAAATCGGACACTACGGAATCGCTTCGGAAGCAGGTGCAGTGGAGGGCAGGCACCATCGCCGACGTTAGGAAATTCGGCTCCTCTAACAAAGCTCGGATCGCCTTCACCGGGAGGGAAAAACCGCGTTTTGTGCACTACGAGAACATGCTCATCCCTGTGCAAAACTACTACCGTACGATCCCGGCCTGCGGCCTGTGTGGGGCAGTTGGCCACCGAGTGGATGCTTGTCCCAACACGCAGCCGAGCACGTGCGGTCTGTGTGGGCAAGAGGCCCCGCTTCAGGAGGGGGTGCGGGCCCCTCACGAATGTGTGCCGCGGTGCTCGGTTTGTGCCGGTGCACACGCCACTAACTCGCGGGAGTGTGCGGCGAAATTCCGCAAGCACAAGATGACCACCACAAAGAAAGAAAATTGCTGCCAAGAAGAAGAGCCGCCATCTTGACTGCCCCGGTGAGTTACCAAGCCGGGACAACAACACCGAGAAGCCGGAGAAACCCACCGGAGGAGCAGGCAAGCGCCCGTCGACGAAGCAGCCACCACACGGCGACACTGGAAAGCAGTCGACAGCGCCACCACACGACAAGACCAGGGCTTGGGTCAACGCCGTGAAACATGGAACGCAGGTGAGCGGTATGGTTAGGGCTGCCTCCTCCTCCCCTCCCTCCTGCCCCCCTGCGGCACGCAGTGCCGAGCAAACCAAAATAGCAGCTCTTGAGGGCGAAATTGAGATCCTGCTCGAGAAAATTGCGCTCCTAGAATCGCAATCAAAACAGCCTATCACTCCCCCCTCTCGCTTGCTACCGAGGCAATGGAGAGTGAGCCCGCGGCACCGAGCGCAGCACTGAACGCGGAAGCTGCACTTGAGGCCCGTCTAGAGGCCCGCATGGACGCCCGTTTCAATGCCCTAGAAAGTCAAATTTCCGCGGCAGTCACCTCCGCTATCGCCAAAATGACCGAAATTGTACCCACTGTAGTCGCACAGCACATCGCACAATCTTCGTGTGGCGTCCGACGAGTCGCCGGTCTAATCAAAGGCGTGTCTGGCCGCTATCCCAAAATGCGTCGCACCATGGAAACTTTAGCAGAAGACGACGACAGCTGCTCGCTCTGCGGAATAGAGGATGGCCCCCTCACCGCGAGTGCTGGCTCCGGAGCAGCGGCCTAACAGTCATCTCACCTAACTGGCCATGGCGGACAGGCCTCAAATTAGGCGCTCTCCTCATACCAATTCGGCCACCCCCATCCTAATCACCCAGTGGAACTGCCGCGTTTTCCGTTCCCGTGCCAAGCGGGCGAACCTCCGGCTTTTCCTGTCAACATTCGATTCACTTCCTGCGGTGGTTGCCCTCCAGGAGCCAGGTAGCGGCGCAACCCTTACAAATTATGTTGCGTGCACAAAAATTATACAGCCAACTTGGTTGACTTGGACCTCAATGCTGCATATTCCTATGTGATGGTCACTCTTCTTCCGCTTAAGAAAAAAAATGCACCCCTGCATATACTTAACATCTATTGTTCTCCCAAGATAAAAAATGTAACTTTCGCTGCACTCTTCAGTCGCGCCCTGAAGGCTGCGGGCAATGACCCCCTGGTGATTGTGGGCGACTTCAACGCTCAAAGCACACTCTGGGGGTACGTGCGTGAAGAGAAGCGCGGCCGCAAGCTAGCGGAACTTGCGTCCACGCTGGGCCTGACCCTTCACGCCGACCCTGCACATCCGACGCGGGTGGGTAACTCCGTGACTCGGGACACGTGTCCGGACCTTACCTTCACCAAAAACATAAGACACGCAGAATGGGCCAACACCGAGGAAACCCTCGGCAGTGACCACTGCATACTCTACACCAGCGTCGGAACTAAACCACTGGCAAGATCCCACGCCCAAGCACGCCTACCTGACTGGACAAAGTTCCGCCAGACCTACACTAATTCGGCCTCTATTCACGAACAAGGCTACCACGCGTGGTCACAAGAATTGGTTACACACCTTAGTTCGGTAGAAACTCAAGTTCAACTATCGGAGGCCACGCGGAGGTGGACAACCACCTCCTGCACATCTGGGAGGCGCGGCGCAGCCTCGTCCGCAGATGGCGCCGCCAAAAACATAATCGGAAGCTCAAAATTCGCATCGCCGAGCTCACCCAGCGAGCGGCTGATTACGCGGCACAGCTCGCCGACTCGAATTGGGTGGACCGGTGCAACACGGCCGCTAGACATATGTCTAGCCGGAGCACTTGGCGTCTCTTTCGCGCCTTGATCGATCCGACTAAAACCAGAGCCGAGACACAAAAACATCTCCAACGGGCTATCCGTAGCTTCGTCGGAGATACCTCTAAATTAGCATGGAAACTACGCGATCAATACCTCTGCATCCAAAAGGACCCCCGAGGGCCAGCGTACTCGTATGCAGGTTCTGAGAACGCGGAGCTGGATCAACCGTTCCGGCTCCGTTCCGGTGCACGTTCGACCCTCGCCGAAGTGCACTACCAAAATCGAACTGTCCCTAGCGAGCGGACCCATCCCAGAACACGCGGAGATCAGAGTACTGGGTCTCTTTATCAATAAACACCGCCGTGTCGACACAACACTGGCCAAATTGCGCAAGGTGGGAGACCAGGTGGGCCGCATGATCCGCCGGGTTTCCAATAACCGCGGGGGGTTACGGTGCAAAGATGCCTTGCGGCTGGCGCACGCATTCGTAACCAGTCGAGTCTTGTACTCGATTTCTTACCTCCACCTTCGCACATGTGACGAGAAAGCCCTTGAGGTGGTTCTCCGTAAGACTTACAACGTGCTCTCGATCTCCCGGTCACCACGTCCAACCAGCGCCTCCTGGGCTTGGGGATGGTCAACACCTTCATGGAGCTTCGAGAAGCACACTTGACAAACCACTACACAATACTCTCAAAGACGCCGTCGGGTCGCCGCCTGCTTGCCCGACTTCACATCCACCATCCAACACTAACGGAAGAGCGCGTGCGCATCCCCGAGATCTGGAGATACGCCCTGCACGTACGCCCTCTTCCGGCCAACATGACACGAGACGACCATAGTGGCCGGCGCCTCGCGCGGGCGGAAGCCTTGGCACGCTACTATGAAAACAAACACGGAGTATTTTACGTGGATGCCACCGGCCCACATCATGGGTGTTGGTACACAGCCGCAGTCGTCCACCAAAACACCGCAGTGAACAGCCTTACGTTCAAAGCTCAAGACATTACACATGCGGAAGAGGTGGCAATCGCGCTCGCCGCCGCCGATCAGGACTCGCGGGTCATCGTTACCGACTCGCGGGGGTCGTGCAGGAACATAGAAAGGGGCTTTATTCCCTATTTGGCATACCGAATTCTTCAACATAGTAATTATCCCGGGGCTCCCGCGTCCCGCACAATAGTATGGACTCCCTCGCACACGGGTCTCGAGGGCAACGAAGCGGCCGACGCCGCTGCCCGCGCGCTCACTCTCCGGGCATCACCCTCGCCTTCCCCCGATGCGCACTCCGACCCTAATCCGGCTTTTGCCTTCAAGGAAATCATCCAGTATTACCGATTCGGCCACGCAATCTTTCCTATGCCCTGCAAGGGCCTCACGAAGGCGGAGGAACACTTACTCCTTCGCCTTTATACTAAAACACTTCTGTGCCCGGCAGTAATCAAACATTTCGACCCCGCGTGCACAGGGGAGTGCCCGCACTGAAGGGAAAGTCTTCGGACATTTACCACATGGTGTGGGCATGCCAATCAACTCCGCATCTTGCCCCTATCCCCAACCCTGCCCGGGAGGACTGGGAGGCGGCCCTGCTCGGCTGCTCTGACCTGGCGAGCCAAAAGGCCCTGGTCGGGCGCGCCCGAGCAGCGGCTACCGCCAATGGGCTGCTGTAATGAGCAGCCCACCTAGCATTTGTAAGGAACGGACCCTTAAGGACCGCTCCAATAGCTCCCTGTATATATTTTGAAAATAAAGTTTTCAGTCAGTCAGTCAGTGCCCGGGACCCGCCGGGTAACACAACCTTCTGCGACGCAGCCTGTGGGTACGATGGTGCCTCCGTCATTGCCGCCGTTAATGGGAATGAGGAGAAAGTGACTGGAGCATCGATTATTACTAAGAATGCGTTAGTGGCAGAGGAGGCGGCTATTACCCTAGCGTGTGTCAGTACCAAAGCCAATATCATCTTGTATACAAGTGATGTTATCGCAATCGGTTGGAAGGATTTTATGTCCATCTCTTCTCCTTTCCCTTTATAAATCAAATTCATGCTACTCTGTCTCCAGCTGTGCGGAATTTGCTTATTTGTTATGACTGTCTCCAATGTCATGTTGCTCCAATTGTTATGTCTCCAATGCTTTTATCAGCGTTTATTTGCTTCTAGGGCTCAGTTCATTAATGAGCTTGACTGGAATTTCGTGTATCCCTGCGGATGAGCATTTTGGACTATTTGCTTCCGCCTTTTTGCGGCAAAGACTGGTCAGTTTTAAGCTCTTTTCTATTAGGCTGTCCTCCGTTGCTCCCTCATTAGGGGAGATTACCATATCGTCGTAGCTAAATGAGTCAGCTATAACTGTTGTAATGTAGTTCACAGAGTCGTCTCCCTCTAAACATTTAAACATTTTCCCTCGGCATCGTTAACCTGTTCCTGCTTTCTTTGATTAGGTTTACCCAGCTAGATTAGTGGGAGAGTAATAGTTCAATTAATCTGTCGCTTAAAGAAAGCTACTTACAAAGCAGCAGAAAAAAACAACCTGGCGGGATCCGAACTAACGACCTCCGAATATCGCGTCCGGTGCTCTACCAACTGAGCTACGGCAACGACTGTCCAATCTGCTGCTCTCGTGGGTATTTATGTTTACTGCGTGTACGAGAACCTTGGATGGATGGATGGATGGATGGATGGATGGATGGATGGATGGATGGATGGATGGATGGATGGATGGATGGATGGATGGATGGATGGACGGACGGACGGACGGACGGACGGACGGACGGATGGATGGATGGATGGATGGATGGACGGACGGACGGACGGACGGACGGACGGACGGACGGACGGATGGAAGGAAGGAAGGAAGGAAGGAAGGAAGGAAGGAAGGAAGGAAGGAAGGAAGGAAGGAAGGAAGGAAGGAAGGAGCGTCCCCTTTGAAACGGGGCGATGGTAGTTGCCACCAAGCTGTTTTTCCTTTATTTTTGTTTTACTCTGCTGTAAGTTGTTAATAAAATTCGCCATTTTCTTTAAAATACGACTTCCTAAACTTTTAAACTTATGTCACCTCTCTGCTTTTGAGCCACCAATCTTTCAATCGCTTTTTGCTAATTTCCACCAGTTATCTCTAAACCCTGGGGCCTCAGGAAGAGTGACTGTGCCTGCATCGACATCTGCATGGATGCCATCACATTTTAGTGTGAGGTGCTCTATTGTTTCTACAGATTTACCGCACACTGCACACGTGTCATCTTCTTCGTTAAATTTCTTTTTGTAGCTGAGCGTTCTAAGACACCTGACCTAGCTTCAAAGAGGAGGGCACTGCCTCTTGAGTTATCATAAAACGATTCCTTCCTGATCTGCCTTTTCCAGTATCGATATAGTTCTACACTATGCTTCTTTTCCATTGATCTATCCAATTTTTACTTTCGACATGAACCTGTCGTTTAATGCTCTTTTCTTCTACTTCCTCGTATCTGGAAAACTTACTGGTCAAGCTTATAGTTCGTTTCCGCCACTGTGAGTCAAAGCTCTTTCTGCATGGGTATTTAAATACCTTAGCTGCCCACCTGTTATCGTCCAATTTCCTCAGGCGTTCTTCGTATAGTATTTTACTCGGAGCTTCCCGTGCTTCGAACGATGTCCAGCCCATATCCCCCTTGTTAGGTGTGGGGCTCCAGCCCCATAGCAGGCCACCGGTGTTGGGGGATTGCGCTCCGATCCCACCGCTGCCACCAGTTGTTAGAGGCGGGCCCCTGGTTCGCCTGTGCCGTCTCTCGCCAAGGTCGGTGTCCCGGGTTCCGGATCGGGAGACTGCTGTTGTGGGGGTGACGAAGAGATGAGAGGGTCTTCGAGGTGAAGAAGAGACTGAAAGGGTTTATTTACATTTTTACATAGTTCGAAAGAGTGAATCGGGAGCTGGCGATCACACGCCAGATCGCTGCTTAAATAGCGTCCGCTGGCCCCAGGTCCCTAGTTGGTGAACTTAGTTCATTAAAAATGCGTCGAATCACTGTGATATAGATCACGTGTCCAGTCTTTAGGGTCCGCCTTCCAGGACGCCCCCAACAACACTCTTGCCACTTCTGGCAGATTATGGTGCGCGCTGTCCAGGCAGCAGTGATGAATAGCCCGAAGGGGTTCCCATGGCAGCGTCGAAGGTCAGTCACCTGCACTTCCCAGCGGTAGCGTGGGAACTAAAGGTTGCCACTGCAGTTTGCAGAAGGTTCCACGTGGAGCGTGGGAACTAAAGGTTGCCACTGCAGTTTGCAGAAGGTTCCACGTGGAGCGTGGGAACTAAAGGTTTCCACTGCAATTTGCAAAAGGTTCCACGTATAAGGAAAAGCACAGTCTAAGTCGAAGTTGTTTTCAAAGCACGAGGATTCCGGCGACGTTGGCTTAGTCAAACACGGCCGCATTTGCCACGGCTCATTTGCAACCTCGCCGCTCTCCGGCTCCCCCGCCGTCCCCCCCGGGATAAAGATGTCCCGGGTGGGTCCGGCGTTTAGAACAAACGAAAGGTTGTTCTCAGGCAGCGGACGGCCGTTTCACCCCGTAAACAGCAGAGGGGGGGAGGGGGGGGGGACAAGGTCTCTTGTAGACGCCATCACCTGCATTCGTGGCGCCGCAACCCTGTCGACGGCTCTTTGAAGCTTCTGTCGATTGATGACTCCCAGTGGCTTGAATATTATTGGCATGTTGGTGTCTCCAAACGTAACAGCTCCTCCGCGGCGAGGACAATCTCGATCGGCCAGTGGTCACAATCACTGGTCGAGGAGAGATGGGACTTGTAGCGTGCGAGGCCCTTCTTCATCTTGTCTGCAAGCACAGAGCAGAGTCCTAAACCTCGTACAACAGAGGCATGAGTGAAACCAGCCACTCAACATGGCGCCACTCCCCAGGCAGTGCACGAAATTCACCCGAGAGTCGCCAGGATGTTATGCAATACTACTGCATTGTCAATATAAACGTAAACACAAAATTTTGTAGCAGACAGCAATAATCTCGGCTACTAAGAACAGCTTCCATGTCTGCCAAATTCGCCGCCAAGGCCCGATTCGCCGTACACGACTTGAAGAGGGGTGGCAAATTTGGAAGCAAAACTAGTATAAACAAACAAATTGGCACCTCAATTGTGCCCGAATTTAGGGTCAAGAGAGCGTCCGCGTCTCATCTGATGTCCCCAAAGACAGACTGCCAAGTTGTACAATACGCGGTGGCGTGTCAAGGCCTACAAATTCTTGATTAGAAACTCTATTCCTTATCACTCAAAGCTCTGATCCCCTTATACCACCAGGATACCGATAGATTGCTTAAAATTTGGCCCCCGCTCCAATTAATCCACTGGCTTTTTTCAAAGAAGCTTGACGCTCGAGTCTAATAATCAACTTTTCTAGTTGAGCTCGCAAAGGTGCGACTGCGCATCGCAATCCTTACTCCTTCCCGTACTGGCGAGAGACTTCTCCTAAACTCAATGAGTCAGTCATGCGCCTCGTCACCATCACTTGTACAGAAAGCTGCTACAGCTGTTCTCCGCAGAAGTCTGTAGCCTCACTCATTCGCTTAATCTTTGAATACCAAAATCGGCAAGCTAACCTAGCGCCGCTAAACACAGGTACTCAAATTGGCACAAATATCCGTGCTTTCTTTGCGTTCGCCAGACATTAGCAACACTGCTGTTAATGTAGCGAATGTAGCGACAAGCTCTTGGTATCTCGACTAAGTTCTACATTTCTGAATCTACTGAAGATAGAAAGCAAACCTGTGCCAAATTTTCAAACGCAAAGAAATTTGCTTCCTCGGAACGGTTCTACATAAGCAAACAGCTCATCATCAACTCGGGAAATGTCTTCGCTGAACTCCTGTGAGTGCCTTTATCACTTGGTAGCATCTCAAATTGACACACGTCCCACAATCACCTTTATTTAAGTTTTACGAAAACAGTAACACTTGATCAAATCCAAATTTTTAGCCTAAAACAAAGTAGCATTTCCTTCCCAGATTTTACACGCACACAACCGAAAGAGGAATAATAAATAAAACAGCTACTTCGAATTGCTACGCGGGATGAAACATGGCTCACCACCCCCGCGTCGAAAGGATTAGTCTCTTAGCCGCGCCCGCCGGGGTCGCGCTCTGACTGATTGTACTGCTGTCAACTCGTGACAAAGGGCAACTGAAAAAAGACATCCCTGATCGCTACTGTCATCTCCACAGCCCCTCGACGCGCTCAGAAGGCCCTGGTAGCCCATGCAGTGCCGATAACCGATTCCGGGCGAGGGACAGCAACCGGAGCGAGAAGCTGCTCTCTGTTCTCGCCCCAAGCAAGCCCGCCTACCCTTTCGCCCTGCGCGTTTCCTCGAATACAGTGCGGAAAGTGCAGGAGGCATCCTTCTCCAGAACGCGCGCTGAACATGCTTGCGTGCGCGGTCTCTGTTGCTCGAACCCTGCGCTCGCATGCGCCGGGTGTCCCACTGTACAGTCTAGCGCCTTCTGATCTTTCGAGTAGATTTCCTTTCTTCCTTACTGCCTTTCTGTTAGGTCGGGGGGGTCTGTGCCTTCCCGCTGGCCGATGCCCTTTGAAAAGCCTCGCCTCTGTTCTGCTTGCAAGATGCGCTTTTCTCTTTCTGTTAATGCGGTCACCTTTAGAAGCACCTGCGCGTGCCGCCTGACCAGTAACTTTAGCTGCAAGATTACAAGGTCCAATGCGGGAAGGTTTTTCTTTCCCTTCTGCCGCATTTCCATGTGTGCTAACATTACCACCTGTCTGCGCAAATAATTTTAGGGCTTGACAATTCAACCGCTTTTTCTTGGTCCTTGCCCTATTCCTGTTTTTACGCCTAGACACTTCCGTTCGTGTCTCCTGATCACAACTAGCTTTATCTAGTTTTACAGAGGCACCTCGGAGACATTCATCCAATTGCAAACTAGCCGCTTTGCCTTCGCAGGTCAGTGTCAGCTCCACACTGCTGACACACGGACCTTCCGCTGCCCCCGAGTTGGGCAGTTCACTTTCCTGAAGGCAGTCCTCCACCGCCCGCTTATCGGCTTGAGCGCTTACCCCTGAAACGCCCTGCTCGTCTGCAATGGAGTTTTCGTCCTCTGTCTTCGCGTGGCTTTCGATACTGCGTTTCAACATTACAGCTCCGCAGTCTTCCTGTCCTGGCGGTTGTGCGCTGTTTCACAGTACTGTCTTACGTCGTCACGTCTGTCCAACTGGAACGATCCGGCCTGACTCGCTCTCTCTGGAGTCTTGCCTCTCGAGATATCATCATCCAGTTTCTTTAGCTCATACGTGTGCGCTGTTTCACAATACTGTTTTACGTCGTCACGTCTATCTAATTGGAACGATCCGGCCTGACTCGCTCTCTCTGGAGTCTTGGCTCTCGAGATCTCATCTTCCAGTTTCTTTATTTCATGCGCAAGCTGCAACCTTCTGAGCTCCCGTTCCTCTTGCTCGGCCGCTAGCCGTTGCTTTCGCTCCGCTTTGAGGAGTTCCCATGTATTGCTAATTATTATTTCCTCGGCGGTTTCCAAGAGCAATTTGCAAATGTCCGACTTTTTTATCTTAACCCCTACATCTACACCCAACTCTTCGCACAATGACAGCAAATCTTTCCTTAGCAACTTCATTAAATCCATGTTTGCTGCTCTGAGCCTTGACTTTGCTGAACAACTGTTGACGTGAGCTACACACACTCAGACTCTATGATCAACTTCCCTCGATTCCCAGCAGTTCAATGTATTAACCCAAACATTTGAAGCCTGGCGAATCTCAAGCAAAGTTCAAGCACTCACCCACGGAAGCAACACCACGCCGCATGGTCGATCCAACCGCTGCCAACCAGTTGTTAGGTGTGGGGCTTCTATCCCGTAGCAGGCCACCGGTGTTGGGGGATTGCGCTTCGATCCCACCGCTGCCACCAGTTGTTAGATGCGGGCCCCTGGTTCGCCTGTGCCGTCTCTCGCCAAGGTCGGTGTCTCCGGGTTCCGGATCGGGAGACTGCTGTTGTGGGGGTGACGAAGAGATGAGAGGGTCTTCGAGGTGAAGGAGAGACTGAAAGGGTTTATTTACATTTTTACATAGTTCGAAAGAGTGAATCGGGAGCTGGCGATCACACGCCAGATCGCTGCTTAAATAGCGTCCGCTGTCCCCAGGTCTCTAGTTGGGGAATTTAGTTCATTAAAAATGCGTCGAATCACTGTGATGTAGATCACGTGTCCAGTCTTTAGGGTCCGCCTTCCAGGACGCCCCCAACAACACTCTTGCCACTTCTGGCAGATTATGGTGCGCGCTGTCCAGGCAGCAGTGATGAATAGCCCGAAGGGGTTCCCATGGCAGCGTCGAAGGTCAGTCACCTGCACTTCATAGCGGTAGCGTGGGAAATAAAAGTTGCCACTGCAGTTTGCAGAAGGTTCCACGTGGAGCGTGGGAACTAAAGGTTGCCACTGCAGTTTGCAGAAGGTTCCACGTATAAGGAAAAAGTACAGTCTAAGACGAAGTTGATTTCGAAGCACGAGGATTCCGGCGACGTTGGCTTAGTCAAACACGGCCGCATTTGCCACGGCTCATTTGCAACCCCGCCGCTCGCCGGCTCCCCCGCCGCCCCCCCCCCCCCCCCGGGATAAAGATGTCCCGGGTGGGTCCGGCGTTTAGAACAAACGACAGGTTCACCAAAGCCGTTCACAGGCAGCGGACGGCCGTTTCACCCCGTAAAGAGCAGACAGAGGGGGGGGGGGGGGGGGGGGACAAGGTCTCTTGTAGACGCCATCACCTGCATTCGTGGCGCCGCAACCCCGTCGACGGCTCTTTGAAGCTTCTGTCGATTGATGACTCCCAGTGGCTTGAATATTCTTGGCATGTTGGCGTCTCCAAACGTAACACCCTGCACTGCCTCGTTTGAGGTTTTCCCGTGTGCACCTAGTGCTAATCTTCCAACAGCTCAGTGATTTTCTAATCACGACTGAACTTCAGCCCTTAAGCATAGAACCGCATTGCCGAAAGTAAGCCCCGGCACCATTATACCTTTCCAAATACCTCTCAGTACTTCATACCTGTTGTACCCTCACAATGTCCTATGTTTCATTATCCCGGCATCTCTTCGCCCTTTTGCTATGAGAGACTGTTCGTGCTTTTCCGTGTACATCTGCCCTTCGTTTACCCATACCCCGATATATTTGTATTCTGCCACTCGGGGTATTTCATGGCCTTGTATTGTGAGCTCCTGATCAGTTGTACTGTTGAAAACCATCACACCTGACTTAGTTGCGCTAAAACTGAAACCTAGACTGTCTCCTTCGTCTCCACAGCAATTAACCAAAGTTATGCAAATCTTCCTGGCTATCTGCTAACAGTACAATATCGTCCGCATACATTAAACCCGGTAGTCGTTGCTCAACAACCCTTCCGCCTAATCTGTACGACAGATCATAACCTAGATTGTTTCTTTGTAGCCTTCTTCCCATATTTATCATAAAAAGCATGAACAGCAGCGGTGATAAAGGACAACCTTGCCTTAATTGTTTGTGCACCTCGACAGTCGTGGCACTCTTGATTCCTTCCCACGTTATTTCAACTTCATTTTCTCGATATATTTCCTGCAGAAAAATCAATTACCTCATGACCGACACCTTAATCTTTTAATATGTTCCCCAGGAGTTCCCTTTTCACGTTATCGTATGCACCGCTTATGTCCAGGAAGGCTAAATACAGCTGCAGAGGTCTGGACGAAAAAGAAGACGAAGTGTCCCTGCTAAGGTGGCTGCACATCGCTCCTGTGAAAAATCTCGCCATCCGCATAAATGCGTTCCTTATATCACGAGAACTGACTTCGCACCATCTGAAGAAGCTCCCGAGGCTCATGCGTTCTGGGTGGCAGTAAGAAAATGTCCTTCAGTCATCCCGGCAGTTGTACTGGGCTCCGAGGGTAGGCCTAATCACCGGTGACGCGCTGGCAGAGGTGACTTCGCCAGCGTCGGTCCCTGCTCCCGGTCCATCAGCGGCAGCGCACATCCCGCCTTCTCCAAATGCACCTCAGCCCGTAAGCGATGTGCCCTCTGGGCGGAACTCGGCAATGGCTGCCCAGCCTCCACTGCTGGATGGAACTTCAACCGTGCAGCGTGAGGAGGAGAGCTCTCCAATGAACCTGTCTTCAGCACCTCCATCCGTGCCACCGGCTTCCCGCAGTAATCAAAAGCGCCCATCAGGGGACACTGCGCAGGATTCGTCTTCTGCCAACTCCAGCTCACAAGGCTAGCGTTCCTGCCCAGCGTATGCCAACCAGGTGGCTATGCCGACATCGGGATCGGTATCGTATAAAGTGGCCATTAAAGCTCTGGCAGCCAAAAGCCTCACAGACATTCCGAACAGGATTCTTCGGGCGAACCTGGACGAGTGTCTTGGGACCAAAGGTTTTCGTGGCTTCACGTCTAGAACGAAATCTAATACCATCGCTGTGTGGCTCCCGACTTTGGCTGCTGTCGAGCGTCTGCAAACGCTCAAGTGCATATCGATTACAAGCGAGGTCTCGGTGCCAGCCCAGGTGTACCTAGTAGAAGGTTCGGACCTACAACGCTGTGTTGTTTACAACGTCGACGTTGCCGAAGACCAGACGACCCTCCAGCGTGAGCTGTACTGTCCAACCCACCGTGTCATCCAAGCGCGGTATATGGGAAAGGGGCGCTCGTGCATCGTCACACTACAGGTCCCACCTACTCTCCCAGAACGACTTTACTACTATGGCTGTATTCTTCAGCCTCGCCCTTACAAACCGAGTGCTGTCTATTGCTACAGGTTTCAGACCTGGCCACATGCGCCGATCATGCCCTTTTGCAACGCAAGATGAGGCTCGGCCACAATGCACACCGTCTTACAGGTGCGGACTTTGCAAGACTGACGAACATGAGATCACCTCTCCAACTTTCCCAACAAAACAGAAAGCAACTGAGAAGGTTCGGCATGGGATCCGTAAGCAAGTGCCTTCGATTGAAAACAGAGCCCCGATACAGACATCCAACAGGTTTGCGGCTCTTCAGTGGGATGAGACGACTGGCCGGAGCTTTCTGAACCCAATCCACCTGCAGCCCCTGCCCAACCGTCGTACAGCGATTAAGTGCGCAAGGATCGCCGTCGCCTTCAAGCTACACAAAAGCGCAGCATACTGGAACCTCTGCGTGAGGACATGGCAGCAGTTGACGACCAAATTGCACGCCTTTTAGCCGAGGTCTCTATGCTACGGCAACGCCGTGAACTGCTTGCTCGCCGTAGACAACCAGCGGAATCCCACTCCACGCCAATCAATGCTGCAGCGCCTTCGACCACGTCTAGCCCTCATGCGTTTTTCGCCGACTCTACCAGGTCTTCTGCAGCACTAAAGGATAACTCAACAACATCCCTCCTTCGATTTATGGTAAACCAGTTATCTCTGACATCAGTTCTATTACAACGCTTGGAAGCCTAATCGAAAATAGCAAGTACAGGTTGTTGTGGTGTGCTCTAATGGAACTGCAGAGGCCTCTCTACAAAGATGGGAGAGCTCAACTCTCGACTTCGCATGAACAAGCTCCACGTGTGGGCCCTGCTACTGCAGGAGACCAATGCCTTGCCATCCATTCCGGGGTTTAATGGATACATGTCTCCTTCAATGAACGACCGTCGTGTGCACACTGTGGCCCCTCCGGGAAAGGCGGCGGTGTACGTTGATGCGCGTTTTCCTCAAGTTCGCCTCTCTCTAGAAAACTGGTGCACCTCATATCAAGAGGTAGTCGCAGTGGCTGTGAAGCTTCCCAAGGCAACTGTTGTGGTCGTGTCATACTATGTAAGACCCGCCGGTGGAGCTCCCTCCCGCATTAATCTGGGGTGGTTATGAACTCTACGACGACATCATCAGGGTGGCCTGTTTCAGTCGGTGGTGACTTTAACGCCCCTCATCCGGACTGGGGGTACCCCACTTCAAGCCCCCGTGGTAGGCGTGTGCGGGACGCATTCGCAGATGCGCTGTTTGTTTCACTCAACCATCCAGAATCAGCAACGCGGACTGTGCGCCATGCTCGCCGCCCAACATATGCTCCGGACCTTACGTGTTGGTCAGGAACCGGGACTCCATCGTGGCACCTGGAGCCAGACTGCTGGGGTAGTGACCACCATCCTATCCATCGATCCTCCATCGATCAAGGGCCCGCCGATTACGCCGTAGGTGTTCTGTGGTCAATTGGGACAAGTTTCGCACCACCGTCGAAGATCTCTCTCTGCAATCATCTACACTACTTGTGGACTGTTTACAAACTGCGCTGAATAAGGCTACTGCTGTCACCTGGTCGGACGTGAATCGCCCGGCGCCGGATGTTCGTCTGCTTAACCTGTTGGCTGCTCGCCGACAAGCGGAGATGGCAGCTTCCCGAGACCCGACTTCTGAGCAAGCACGGACAAGGCTGAATTATACCTTACTGCCAAGGCTCGCAGATATGAACGCGATCTCTCGCGACGGCAGTGGCATGCGTGGTGTGAGCAGTTCTCGACAAAGTCATCGAATGCTGCTCTCTTGCGAACGTTTCGTGCAATGGAACATGGTTCCCGTCGTCCTGACGCAGCGGCCACAGCATGTTTCGCAGCTAACTTAGCTCCGGGTGATTTCGCCAGAGAGGCAGCGCGGAAGTTCTTCCCCAAGTATGATGTGTTGCCTCCAAGGGTCATAGGAGCCCCCTTGGCTGCCATTCCAGCAAGTGTCGATAAGCTTTCACTGAACAAACATGACTTTCACTGAACAAACATGAACAAACATGACTGAACAAACATGACGGAAAGAAAACGTGGCTAATTGCCAATGAACTGATGGGTAGACAGAAAGACTTGCGTTGATGAAGCAGTAAAGAAGAATTTCCCAAAGGAGAACGTGAAATTGCTCTGCGATAAATTTATCGATGTAGTTATAAACACAACAAAAAAGTTGCGAAATATAGCAGTCAGTAGTCCTGTACCACATCGACCGAAACGGACATGTGTGCATACCGCATATCTGCCACTGATAACAGTTGACGAGCTATGGAACATTTTATGCAGAATAAAGCAGTTCAAGCCACCGGGATATAATGGCATCCGTCTAAGAGATCTTTACAGAAATTTTGACGCTTTGAAAGAAGTGCTTATGAACATACTGAATGGTGTATTCGAAACTGGTGATATACCTCAAGAACTTAAAATATCTGTTGTCAGGCCGATCTAGAAACACGGGAAGAAAGGTGATTGTACAAATTATAGGCCAATCGCAATACTTTCATCGATAGCACATATTATGGAAAAGCATGTTGCATATGTTATGGAATCATTCTGTGAAAAATACTTTTTGAACAATGCTGTGCAATTTGACTTCACAAGGAATAGAAGTACGACTACACTTCTTGAAGAATTTTCTGTTTACAATGCACTAGAAAATAATCGCATTGTGTTATCCTTATTTCTGGACTTAACTAAGGCATTTGACACGATAGACCATATGCTACTACTCGAAAAATTAAGCTCACTTGGTTTTCGCGCTCATTTTAACAAGTTTTTTGGCGATTATTTTACAGATAGGTTGCAGTGTGTGATGCTTGATAATACGCGCGGAGATTTTAAAAATGTTAAATTCGGTGTACCTCAAGGAAGTACACTTGGCCCACTGCTTTTCAACGTATATGTATCTGATTTGGGTTTATTACAGCTTAAGTCAAACGTTTTTCAATACGCTGACGATACAGCGCTAGCACTTGAAGCTACTGATTATCGTACAGGCGTGGAATCATTTCAAACAGATATAAGTGGAGTGCTTGACTGGTTCTTGCAAAAATTCTTTTTTTAAACGTTAGCAAAACAAAACTGATATGCTTTAAAAAACCCCATAAAATTGTTATTTTAAACCAACCACTGTATCTTCACGCATCCCATTGTTACCCGTGCAATTGTAAAGCTATGCAAACGGAGAGAACAGTCCTCTATCTGGGCATCCACTTTGACCAACACATCACATGGAGCGACCACATCGTCTACCTCTCTAGAAAGATAAGGGTCATTGCGGCTATGATGTATCACCTTCGTGGCAAATCTCCGCTTCATCTTAGACGATTGATCTATACAGCATTAGTAGAACCTGTTTTAAAGTACGGCATTACTGTATATGGTAACTGCTCTGAATACAAGAAAGAAGCATTAAATGTTATCCTAAAAAGAATAGTGAACACTATATCTTACGCCATCAGACTACACTCGGTTGAGATGAAACGGAAATACGATGAGTTAGGCATCCTTCAGATTCGTGAACTCTTCCACTTTGTTGTGTTAACGCGGTATTATTATTATTCAAATGAATATAAGACTCCCGTAAAAAAAAGATGTCACCTTGAGAAAAACGGAACGTTTTGTTAAGCCACGGGTTTATACAAACTATGGTAAAAAGATCCGCAATTATTATGTACCAGCTGTATTTAATAAAATTCCCGATGATCTATGTATTGCTAATAACAAGCGTAGGATGATGAAGGACATAAGAAATTGGTGTGCAAATGTATTGCCTTGTGTATAGCTTGAGTTGTTTCATATGTGCTATTTCGTGTTCAGACTTTTTTCAGACGCCTCAGTGGTGAGGCCATCGGATCATTTGTGCCTCTTCGCGGCGTTCCTGAGGGGTCGCTGTTATCGCCAACATTACTTAATATTGCTTTTATCCCCCTTGCTTGGCGCTTGCATGATGTCTCCGAGATTAAGTTCTTATTGTATGCTGATGACATAACGGTGTGGAGCACTCACAACGACCTGATGACTCAAGCAGCAGGCCTACAATCAGCCATAGATATTACGTCGACTTTTGCTTCTTCAATTGGTTTGCGGCTTTCAGTGAGCAAAACCACGTTCGTGTCAGTCGCTAACCGCTGGGGGCGCCGTAAACTGGCTGCAACACCAATTCGTCTCCATCTATCCGGAACTCCAATTCAAGAAAGTTCGACCGTGAAAATATTGGGCTTGACAATACACGAGTCAGGAACAGGTACTGCTTGGCTTTCTCGAGCTAAAAAGCAAGCAATTCAGGTGTTGGGTCTGATTAGACGCATTGCTCCTAAAACAGGCGGAGCCCGCTCTCATGTTGCACGACAGTTGGTGCGGGCAGTTGTGCAACCGCGCCTCGTTTGCCAAGCCCAATTCCAGCATTTGACGAGGGCTCAATGGGATCGTCTAGAAGCTGTTAATCGAGAGGCAATGAGGGTCATCACTTGCCTTCCCCGCATTACTCCGATCGTGGCGCTCCAAGAACATGCGCAGCTGAATACACTAGATTGAGCTGGTGCAGCAACGACGCGATGCTCGCCGACTAAAGTCAAGCCTTACACACACCACGTGTGCACTCAGGGCATATGCTTCATCGCACTCCATTCTACAGCCGCCCCCGCCAGTTCTTCCTCCCTGGCGTTTTGTGCAGCTAAGCGACAACAAGCCGGCCATCATCTACCCGCGCGGCATCGTCGTTTCGCGACCGAATTATAGAGCAAGACGCCAATCTGCCGCATGGTTCCATCGCTATGTACGTTGACGCAAGCATTCAGGCCTCCGAAACAACAACAGCAGTTTACTGTCCTTGCAAGCCTGCTCTGAACAAAACGTCAAGGTTTCGCCTCTCAGAACCTCCTTCTGTGCGGAGATGCTTGCGGTTCAAGAGGCACTTTGCTCTGTGGCTGCCGTTCTCATGCTACCCACGGCCCGCATTGTCATTCGCACCGACGCCCTTCACGTCACACGCCTACTACGACGAGTCAACCGCACCCCAGAAATCTGCCAAGACATCCATCGTCTAGCGGCACGCATCCCGCAACAAATCCGTATTGAGTGGGTCCCGCGTGACCTCCTGAGCGCACAAAGAAGCGCAAATTCTGCGACCTGCCTTTCGACCCCAACCTCGTATTTGCCTCGAGCCCACACTCTGGATGACAGCACCCTCCTTTTCCATACAAAAACGTCCTATGGGCGTCTGTGGAAAAAGCTATGTCCGTCTATGGCCTTTTATGAACGTCTATAAGCACCCACAGAGGTGCTTATTGCCAGCTATTGAAAAATCTATGCCATTAAAGCTATAGCTTTGGAACCATACAACTGTATTAAGCTCTCTATAGAAAAATACATCAGCCTGTATATACAGCTATATATAGAAATAGGAAAGGTTTATAGCTATTTGGGCCAAAATCCTATAGCCGGCCATAGGACATTTTTGTATGGGTTCAACAAGAAAGGAACACCTCCGGCGCCGCACACATGCTTTAATCCCTCCGTGTGGGGTAACCCTCCCCCGTGGTCTTACCCGTGCAGAGGAGGCTGCGCCTCGGAGGATACGGGTCGGGGTTGCCCTAACTCCAACTGTGACACGCAAGTGGCCGCATTTCAAAGATTTATATCCCCGCCCCGGGTGTCCAGTCTGCAACAACAGAGACTGTGAGGCGGATATCCACCACCTGTTGTGGGATTACCCGGCGCTGAAGCCGACGAGAATTCGGCGCCTGGCGTCAGTGGGACTCTCACCGGACAATCCGGATTCATATATTGCATGGACACAGGGTCCATATCATCGTTCACTTCTTGATTTCATCAGATCATCTAAACTTTTTTTCAGTTATTTAAGCATCTTACTGATCTTTCACTTCATAGCTTTTATGCCCTGAGGCAATAAAAATCGCTTCAAAAAAAAAAAAAAGCTGCAGAGGTCTGTTTTCCGCCTTCGCTATTTCTATGCACTGGGTAAGCACGAACAGGCAATCATCTAGGCGCCTACCACTTCTGAACCCGTTCTGAAGTTCTCCGAGTATTCTATTACTTTCTAGCCATGACTGCATTTTTATTTTCACCGCCTGCATCGGCAGACTGTATGTAACTGATATTATCGTAATCGGTTGGAAGGATATGTTCTTCTTTTCGCCTTTCTCTTTGTGAATCAAGTTTATTTTACTCTGTTTCCAGCTGTGCGGAATTTGCTTATTTGTTATGACTGCCTCCAATGCTTTTATGAGCGTTGCCTTGGCTCTTGGGCTAAGTTAATTAATTAGCTTGATTGGAATTTCGTCTATCCGCGCGGACGTACATCTTGGAATATTTGCTTCCGCCTTTTTCCAGTTAAGAATGGTCAGTTCTAAGCTGTTTTCTATTGTGCGGTCCTGTACGTGTTTCTCCCTCATTTTGGGTGATTACCCTATCGCCTTTCCTAATTGACTCGGCTGTAACTGATGCAATGTAGTCCACAGCGTCACCTCCCTCTAAACATTTTCTTTCGGCATTGTGAATCTGTTTCTGCTTTCTGTGATTCACTTTGCCCAGCCAGCTTATAAGGTTCCAGAATTTTCTTGGCCCCCCTTTAGTTACATCGCGAACTTCAGCCAGCCAGCGATCAGAGGACTTCTTTATTTTAGCCTGGACGAGGACCTGCACTTGCTGTTTCTTTTGTCGATAAGATACCCATCTCCGGCCTATTTCCTCTTCAGATAGCTGCGCCCTCTTTGCTTCTCTGTGTTCCCGTGATGCCAATCGTCGTCGTTCGATGGCCTCCCTAATTTCCTTATTCCACCAACTTCGTGGCTTCCTCTTACTTCTCCAGCGGTTTACACCTTTTACTTCTTTTATTTTTGTTGTAATGAGCAGTTCTAATTAAAATCCCACTTTTCCATGGGATCTTCCCTAATGCTTCCTCTATACCGGCCGCTATTAGCGATATTTGTTCGTCATTTAATTTTGCGTATTCTTTGTTACTTCCCTGCATTTCTCTTTTGAGCAGGGCTCCCAACTGTAGACTAATACGGTTATGATCACTTCCGAGGCTGTACTTCTCCTCTTCGTCTATTTCCATTATTGCGAGCTTGCACACATCCCCCGCGACATTAAGCAGTTATCAATGGTCGTTTGCCTGTTACGAGATTCCCGCGTGATTTGTCCTTCACATTCAGTTTCTCTATTTACAATAACTGGGTTGTGTCGCTCATAGATGTCTAGCATCAACCACCCGTTCAAATCTGCGTATCCATTCAGATCCTCGATGTGGCCGTTCATGTCACCCAGCAGAATAATATCGGCACCGTCTCCAAACTGCTTTATATCGTAATTGAGGCACTTAAGTGGATCCTAGTTTCTTGTCCGCATTAGTCCCCTGTCCATAAATAAACTACTCCTAGCCATGTCCTTTTACCGGTAATAGTACCTGATACCCAGACATGTTCTTTGCAAGTTGACTTTATCCTTTGCCACTTTGTTCCTTGATGTATACATCAGCATACCTACCTCTCCTCCATTACTCTCCATTGTTGTTCTGTTGCCCCCTTCCCAGACGTAGATATCAATAGACGGTGGATCTTCTAGATCCCTGAGATGTGTCTCGCATAGCGCGTATACACCTACTTCTTAGTCCTTCAACTGTTGTTCTATTTCTAACCATTTCGCTCTCTTTCTACCGCCTTGCATATGTTTATGTACCTGATCCTGGTGTGAAATTTCTTTTTAGTAGTTTTCTTCCTGGACACCCTAGCGGTCATTTTGTTGGGTTCAGCTCCCATTGTTACACTTTTTACTTCACATGTATACCTACCCCTACGCCTTGAGAAGCCGTGGACACCTAAAAAAGCTACTGCCCGGCCTGCCAGCCGATCTCTGCTCCTAGCCTTCCACTAAAATGCATGCCATATCGTGTCAAGCCTCTGCCGAAGCCTGCTCTGTGCAGTTGCCTGTTTAAGTCTGCCACTTCAAAGCCTTTCTCCTGGCTTAACTTCCTTATCTCTCGATTAACAGCCACAAAGTCCTTGGCAACCTCTCCGTTCCGCCCTTGCACCTCCGGCACTGTGCACACCACGATCTGGACTTGCTGTGTTATCGCCCTTATATCGTCAACTCACTCCGCTAATCTTTCCACTATACTTGTGCGGCTTCCCCATTCAGGACATCATTTAGCCCAGGTGCTACCACTACCAAACCGGGCTCTGCAACGTTCTCAGAAAGTTCGTTTTTTGTCTCTCTCAGTACTGCGTCCATTTTCCTGCCTGGGAATGCCCCGACTGCTACCCGCTTATCACACTTTACACGCTCCATTATAGTTCATTTGCAGCTCCTCATGTTTTAATCACCACCGATAAGCACTATGGTATCCTCTTCCTCCTTCCTAACTTCCAGTTTATGCTGCCTCTTATCAGTGACTGGCCCTCATTCCGTGGGGTTAGCTTTTTGCCCTCCTCTCCATCGCCTACAGGCTTCCTATAGCTGTCACCTGTGCATAGCTGTTCCTGTCTGACCCTTCCTTACCTACTTTCTTACAGCTGTCCATGCCAACGCATGCCCCATCCACGTGGCTGGCGCGGAATGTCCGCCAATGTACGTGGCTTCGGATGGCGGTGTCAGCCATTTTTTGCAACGATGTTTTAGAGCACGCAAGAGTCGAGCACGCTAAACTCAGGAAATAGCTTTTGTAACGCGAGCGTATACGCTTAGGCTTGGTAATAAAATGCGTATTTATTTTATACTGCCACTACATTCCGCAGCGCCAGAACGTTGCCCGCGTACTCATCGGGGCTTCGTAGTGCTGCGAGAGACAGCTGGGAAGAATTTTTTCAGGAAAGGAAATGGCGCAGTAATTGTCTCACAAATCTCTGTGGACAACAGAAACACGCAGTAAGGGAAGGTAGGACTGAAAGAAGAAAGGAAGGGAGAGGTGCCGTAGTGGAGGGCTGCAGAATAATATGGACCACCTGGGGAACTTAAGCGTGCACTGACATCGCACAGCACACAGGCGCCTTTGCGTTTCGCCTGCATCTAAACACGGCCGCCGTGGCCGGAATCGACCCCGGGCACTTTTGGAGCAGTTCTCCTTTGATATTCATGGCAGTGGGCAAGCAGTGCATCACGATGGAAGAAACGTGCTCCGACGGCGCGGCCGCGCTGTGGCGAGGGCACACTACGCTAAATTTCCGGCGAGCGAAGCAGATTGAAAATTTCTTGTTGAGGAAAGGAAATGGCGCACTATATGTCTCACATCTCGGCGGACACCTGAACTGCGCCGTAAGAGATAAAGAAGGGAGTCAGGGAAGAAAGAGGTGCCGTAGTGGAGGGCTCCGGAATAATTTCGACCACCTGGGGATCCTTAACGTGCACTGACATCGCACAGCACCCGGGCGGCTTAGCGTTCTGCCTCCATCGAAACGCAGCCGCCGCGGTCGGGTTCGAGCCCGGGATTCGCTTTGCCGAAAATAAGGGGCCTGTTCTGTGACCATTAATTCCTATGGAGCAGCGACACACGCGTAGAACACTTGCGACCTCAGCCAGCGTTCAGACCCACAAACTTTACCTATGCCTGTTTTTTTTTTATTCAACCGGCTCATTCTGAGCAGGCAGACGCGTTTATGCTGCTTAGCGTCAAACTACTTCCATTTCTGACCAAACAGACGTGTCGTCTGCTCAAGGTGACGCACGGCGCATATATTGATTTGTTGCCTCGTCTCTCTAATTAAACGGCCGCTTCATGACATCGTGCCGCCGATAGCGATCCCCGATCGGGTGACCGGCAGCTCTGCTTACAGGTGCATTGTTCCCTCCGACTGCGAGGTGAGCTTTCATCCGCTTGAATTTTGCGAAAACCCCGCCGTAGCCAGAAAGCTGCGGCGTGGCAAACACTCCAGTGACGTCATCATCATCAATTCGACTCTTCCGTTGCGAGAAGGACCCGCAGCGGTGGCTCAGTGGTTAGGGCGCTCGACTACTGATCCGGAGTTCCCGGGTTCGAACCCGACCGCGGCGGCTGCGTTTTTATGGAGGAAAAACGCTAAGGCGCACGTGTGCTGTGCGATGTCAGTGCACGTTAAAGATCCCCAGGTGGTCGAAATTATTCCGGAGCCCTCCACTACGGGACCTCATTGTTCCTCTCTTCTTTCACTCCCTCCTTTATCCCTTCCCTTACGGCGCGGTTCAGGTGTCCAACGATATATGAGACAGATACTGCGCCATTTCCTTTCCCCCAAAAGCCAATTATTATTATTATTGCGAGAAGGGCAAGTCGACATCGGCGATCATGGAGGAAGGAAAGAGCTCAGGACAGGTCACATTTTTTGAAGCTGCTCCCCCCTGCTATTAGCCCTACTCGGCTGCCGTCTCGGCACAATGTATCTACAGTGTACTAGGACGCAGACGACGACGCCGCTCCGCATGGAGGGAGGCCCTCGCTATCCGGCGAAAAGTTAGCAGCGGCTTAGCTCCGATATGCCAGGATATACGTAGCGACTGCGTTTCCCTGGCTGAGCTTCTCGTGTGTTTAGCAATCAGAGACATTGGGCTCCATCTCGGCGGCTGTGCGCGTCTATTACGCTCGGCAGTCTGGCGTCTCCGTTCCTTTCTCCGCTGCTCTCTTCGCCTTCTTACGCTCATTCTCTCTACTCTTTAGTAGTCAAGCGCCAGGCGACAACCTCAGGATCGGAAGAGTTAATCTCCTCTTGTCTATACCGCCTTTTTGCAGCGGCATGACTCTCCTTCTCTGCATCCAGGTCAAACGTTGTGATACAGCCGCCGATTACATCTCCGCCTTTATACGCAATGCTGCGCGTGCGCGCGCGGTTCGGGTGATAAGAGCGGCGTGCGGCGACGAAGTGCGCGGCGCACTTGCTGCTCCTCTCCGGTTGTCATGGTAACGGCGCATGCGCACAACTGGCCTCTCCCAGCCACCGCGAAATGCTCGACTGTTAGCCCAGTGTAGCTATCGCTACAAAAGTGTGCCGGAAGTCACGCGCTTTCGCGAGGACTGCTGGGAATCTGGCCGACGGCGCAGCCAATAGTGATTCTGTGCCACGGAGGAAGACTTGCTCCGTGCTCTGGGCGCAGCGGCGTCGTCTTAATAATAATAATAATAATTGGTTTTTGGGGAAAGGAAATGGCGCAGTATCTGTCTCATATATCGTTGGACACCTGAACCGCGCCGTAAGGGAAGGGATAAAAGAGGGAGTGAAAGAAGAAAGGAAGAAAGAGGCGCCGTAGTGGAGGGCTCCGGAATAATTTCGACCACCTGGGGATCTTTAACGTGCACTGACATCGCACAGCACACGGGCGCCTTAGCGTTTTTCCTCCATAAAAACGCAGCCGCCGCGGTCGGGTTCGAACCCGGGAACTCCGGATCAGTAGTCGAGCGCCCTAACCACTGAGCCACCGCGGCGGGTGTTGCAATGCCTGCTGGGCATGCGCAAGCGCGCTTAGATACCTCCTTCACGCCGCGACGTCACGAAGATGCGGTGGCGCTGATGTCAGTAGCGACTTCCGCACAGTAGGCAAAACGGGTTCCGCCTGCCCGTGCCTACCGCAGCTGCCGCAACTACCGGCGGCTGCATCATAACTGCGCACTGCAGAAGCGGCATGTATTGACAGCTTCGTCACTTTTGGATCCACGCAGTAGAGTAAAAAGGAAAATTAAATTATCCTTGACAGGTTTCTCGCAGATAAATACCGCATTAGGGAATGGGCCACCGTAGTAAAGCGCGAAGCCTGGGTCTCGATCGCCAGTCAATGTTCTTCGTAGCAGGGAAGTTGCTGCGCCCATTGGCCTGAACATCAGCATAGCACGCCTAAAATTTTCTCCCGATTTGTTTAGCACAGAAAGGCGGCACAAAGAGATACGTACAAAAATGTCAGCTCTCGTGGCAGCAACACCATGCATCAAGCCTAGCACCAAGACAGTAAGCGTTGCCCGTTCGTACGGCTGTGCACTGCGTATTCAACAGTAACAGTATGCAGGAGCGCGTCATTGTTTCCCGTTCCTGATTCGTCCTCGTGCGCTTCTGTTACAAATCCCAACACTTCTGAGCAATGCAGTGTCGCTGCACATGCAGACGCAACGGGCAGCACGCCATCACGGTTTCGGCGGCGGAATAGCTTGTTGCTACCCTTGCAGATATTCCAGGATCGAAACCGGTCTTTTTACGTTAGCTACCTAGCGCTGGCGGACGTGTTGAGTTCGCGCGCTCGTAAAGGGGGCATGGCGAACGGGCGCGAAGTTCGGGGCCGTGAAGCTCACAAACGATATCGTACCACATCTTTACTCTCCGTCTTGCAAAGCACGACACAGCACGTATTTCCGCATCTTCGTATACAAAGAACACATTCGGCAGCTACACACAATATTTCTACTGCTGCGCTCACGCCGGCGGCTTTAAAACGTCCGTAATGGCGCCGAGTTCCATCCGGTTTCAAACGAAAGAACTGCGCGCTGTAAACGGTGGGTTGACCATGAAGCCAATATGCGATGCTAGTTGTGCCTCACATTCAAGCAGACTGATGCCAGTTTCCTAAAAGGAGTATAAACACCTAATTTTTGGATGCGTTTAATGATGCGCAAGGCATTATTATATATGGATTACCACGTGGTATTCTCCTGCGACCAATAATTTACAATCGAATTTCTTTGTTGTGCTGTTTCGGCTTCAACAGCCAAACGGTGACTATGATGCCAAAGCATGGCTATAGGTCACGTGAGACATGAAAAAAACTGCAATATAATAGCTGCTTTTGCATTGTGGCTCTTGAGGAAGGCTGGCTTCAGCACTGTAGCGAATTAAAACGACGAAGCGGCGATTATATCGCATTATTTGCATGCCTCAGGTGACGTACAACCACACAGGCGTCACAAGCAGCGTTCAGCTGAAGGAACCGAACCAGCCCGACAGAAAAATTCGACTGACCGCAATTTAGCGGTCGTAGGCGAATACCACATGCCACCAAAGTTAGGTGTCTATATTCCTTTGAACGAGATCAGTGACCTTCTTATGCTTGCCATTTTTCCCTAAGATAAAAATAACAGCGAGTACGAAGTTTCCAACTAGTCATTACAGTGCATATGCAATTCAGAAATCGAGTGATGCACCCTTCAGTTCGTGCAGTAACATTACTTGAGACAGATAAAGCTGTGTAGGCCTTTAGCACGTGAACTTGCACCCCTCCAAATACGTTACTCGGTGCTTTCAACAAGCGCCACTATATTAACTTCCAATTCGCAGTCACAGTGTAAATATGTACAAAGAAGGCAGCTGCTGGCACCATCAGCCAAGTGTTTACTCACGCGGCCTCAATTTCTACTATAGCCCAGAACGTGGGAGAGACAAGAAGGGGACGTCCCTCCAACCAAGAGTTGGTTCAAGCACGCCAGGTGCACCCAAGAAGCGCCAGCAAAACGAGTGACAAAAAGGTCTTCGGTACTGGTGCTGCCTCTTCTACATAATTGTGAAAGGAGTGACTGCGGAGCAGTTCTCACTTAAAAGCAGACCACTGCTGAACTTTTCAGCAGTGGTCAGCCATAAGACTGTCAGAATTCTGGATAATTCGGACTTAATGTAGTCCAATCATGTTTAACTGCGCAAAGAAACGAAGACAGAGAACAAGAAGGCACGTCTTCGTTTCTTTGCGCAGTTAAACAATTCCCTACCAACTCTCCCAGTATTCCCGTTCTTAACTACATTGAGTAGCCCAATTAGGGACTATGACATGAATAAAAAGTCGCCTGTAAATGTTTTCAATGCTTAGAAATGATAAGAAGCATTCACACCAAGTATGCGTCTTCGTAACTGAGCTGGCAATTTATGAATTTTTAAAAACCGTGTTTTTAAAATTCGCGGGCAGATTGGTGTGCTCGTAGTGACCGATTTTAGAACTAAAATCGTGGAAGAAAGACGTCACTGTACCCATGACTTCGCCAGGCCACCACACGTCCTCATTCGCTGGAGCCACGACGTCACGAGCACACTTCCGGTAGCCGTGAAAATCGTCTGCTCGTGGCCACCCATAGACCTTGCGCGAGCAAGGGCATTGCCTTCGCGCATATGGTTTCAATTTTCCTCTGCCGCCTCCTTCTGTCGGGAGCCACTCGCAGTGGCTCGCCTAGTCGCTACTGTCGTCGCTGGCGTTCAGCCGGTACAGCATGAACGCATAGGGCTCGACGCCCATCGCGGCCGTAAGAGCGAGCTTGGTTAATGCGGCGAGTTGGGCGTGTTGGTACATGGTTTTCTGGAAAAGCAGCGCTGAACAGACGAGGACAGAGACGAGGCGACAAGGACGGGCGCTGAACTGACAAATTTTATTGAAGGGATTCACACTTATAAACGTAGTGTAGCTACCGTTCGCGCATGCTCCTCGAGGAGCAGTCGCGCCTCGAGGTCCGGGTCCATTTCTGCTGACTACAACAGACGACAAGCAAAGAAACCTGACGCTGCTGCTGGGGGGCTAGGAGCGACAACCGGAAGTTCCAAAAGGAACGTCAGCGGATGACGTGTTCATGGGCGGGGCCCAGTCAGCGAGCTGTTTTCTTTTTGTCTGGTGCCCCGCGTGTACGAGTTGAGGGGGGCGAGGAGCGTAATTTTTAATCTTCGGTGTCACTGATGCTAGCTTAAACATTCTTGCGTTGGGGTGACGAGTGATGACATGCCTATCTCTCGTCTGCTTTACGTAATCTCAATTTATTGCATAGTCCATTTAATGTAGTTGCTCTATCGAGAAGCTGATAACTTTCCAACCATATGACCAGTCTGAGACTGCTGGTCGAGCAGACATAACGTCTTTCACTATTTTTTTGTGCTGAAGCAGGTATCTTATGTTCCCATGGTGAAAGAGTTGCAAATTACTATTTGCACGCAGAAGCTGATAAAGCAACTCGTTCTTTGATCATATTCTTACAATTCAAAAACCTCTGATCCCTTGGAGTTCGAATTGAGTCTACTCCATTGTAATGCTTAACGATCACTTGAAACAACAACAAAAAAAAAAACTAGGCAGTGGCTTAGCTCTGGTTAAGCCTGGATATACAAGCGAAAAGCTTCAGTTATGCTTGGTTTGACGTCATGGTTATGCTTCCTAGCTTAGCTGGTATTGTATACACTATCTGTAGGCGCAGACTGGTTACTCAATGGAGTTTCTCAGCTTTTCTGCAGTCTAGCAGCAGCCGCACTCTCCTTCTCTTCCATGTCGAATGCACACGCCTAATTCTCTGGCAAGCATGCACGTGTGCAGTAGCGCGTGGCTGTGCCGAAAGGTCAGGCGACCACCTGCGCGGCGCGCGAAATCACTCGTTTTCGCGCTTAACTCACCAGTTCTGCTATGACCCGCGTAGCGAAGCGAAGCCGTTCGCTTTATAGCTCAATTAGGTCTATAAAGTTACAGTATGCCTAGGCTGTTAAAGGACACTGCTTCACAAATATCCTCCAAGAACTTTTTCAGTTTTGCAGAAGCAGAGTTATCTGTAGTACACATCTGAATCTGTGCGTTTCTCTCTCGTCACTTTTTGCATCTTGAAAAGTCCACCCTGCTCCTGTGGCACCTCTGCCAGCAGCCAAATCATGCAGGAATTCCCTGGTGGGCAGAACTTATGGCTGTGGCCATGGTAGCTGTGCGACGTCTGGAAGAGTTCTTGGGGGAACCAATGAGCCTCCATTGCAGATGCAAAGAGCACTGCATAATATGCTGGGCGCAGATTCAGATGGCAGCCCAGGTCGCCAAGAGGAGCAGAATCGCGTATTTTTAACAATATACTGTAAATTATAGACTCTCTTTAAAGGTCCTGTATGCAGCATGAATGCTCCACACATAATGCAGGCATACAGCCACCAACCTCACACACCCTTTACAGGAACACCTATGCCAATGGCAAGAATGCTGAGCTATGCAGACCCAACCAGTGCAATCAAATGCAACTGTGGCAATGCACCACCATTATGTGCTGCTCCACAAGGATGACCCATGGCTGCCGATGAATGAACGACTCGTCCGATGCATTGGAATGTGATGCACTTTATTCCAATCTTTTTCTGCCATTTATGGTGAAGACCAGACTTTTGAGAAACGCTACGACCCGTCGCTTTACGAAACTACCGCTACATGCAAGAAGGTGCGTCTGTATGGTGGTGACGTGATAATATATATGAAACACTCATTAAAAACACTGAACCAGAGTGGTTGTTAGCCCCCTCTTGGCAGCTCACTTGTACACCAAGGTGAGAGACATCAGCACAGGGAGGGGAGCGCAACAGAAAAAAAAAAAAAAACCTGTGCAAAGGATCTGCTATGCAGCACCGACATGTTTCAATAAAGGAGGTTAGAGTGAATCAGCAAAGAACCAAAACGCATGAAGCTGCTTTGCGTCTCAATGTGGCAGTGGTAGACAAAAAGTTCTTGAATGACACAATGTCTGAGCTCGCAGATTTGAAGCATCCTTGTGCATAAACTGTCCAGAGTGCTAATGCACACAACTGAGGCTACCTCAGAGACACTCCAGGTGGAAGTGAGCACCACGCTAAGCTTGACCCGCCGCTGACCTCACAGAGGTGTGCTTTGGATCGCCTACAACGGTTTGCACAAGGAAGCCTCCAATCAACCTCATTTTGTCCCCAAAATCACGAGAATCTGCTCCAACCAAGGCAGGTGGGGGAAAAAAAAAACAACCCTCAGTACAACCTGCAGCTCTTAAGTACGCGTTCCATGCTTGTCTTGTGAGGATGGAGAGGGGGGGAAGAGGTGCAAGGTCGTTACGTACCTGAAAGGCACAGCACCCCAAGGCTGACTCTTTCCTCCACTGCACCCCCCACCCCCTTCTCACTGAAGACTGGTTGTGCACATGACATGAGCAGTTGCCCCATGTGTGATGGGAGCTGTTTAGCACATGGCAGAGCAAGTTGCACTATGCACGCTACCAGTCAATGCAAAAACACTTTACAACGATGCAATCAATGAAATGGAGAAGAGCAAATAAAAAACCAGATGCTTTACTGAAGGAAGGCAGCTGCTGGACTGCTGGTGACAGCCAATCTGTGAAAGTAAAGAGGCAGAAGTCTTGCCAAGATGACAACAGGGGGAAAAAAAAGCCCATTACTCCTCAAAAAAAAAAAAAAGGTCACTGCACAGGACACCAAAGATGGCTGGCACACAGGAAAACAGCCCACATGCACTGCTATGCTGGATTTAAACAGAGCCGTGGTTGATGTTGCACATGGTGTATCGATGAAAGTGTCCTCGCTTGGCTAATGGTGTAACACCTCCAAATAACCAGGCATTCTGGCAGTCCACACCAGGGACACGGTGGGCACACAGGTAGAAGGACAGCCTCAAGGACCTTCACGCACCACACGCACATGCACCGAGAAGATTCGAGCGCAGCAGGACAGGCAGTGGCCATTTTCCTTGACAGGGAAGCCTGGACAACGAGACAGAGGGGGAGCTCCCACGCACAATGAAAATGAGAGAGGACGACGAGCGGGACGAAGAGAGGAGTGTGTCCTTGAGGCGGCGCATCTAGGCGCGCTCTCCACGGATCCGTCTGGCCAGCTGGATATCCTTTGGCATGATGGTCACCCGCTTGGCATGGATGGCACACAGGTTGGTGTCTTCAAACAGTCCAACCAAGTATGCCTCACTGGCTTCCTGCAAGGTGGCCACAACACAGATGCACGTCACCGAAAGCACAACACCCAACTGCACACATCAGGCACAACTCTGCAAAAGTTGTATGAAAGTAGTCCACATGACAACAAATATAAAGGCAGGTGTGTTGACGCTTGTTTGGCGGTACAGTGGTCTAAGGATCGAGGAAGAGAGAGGGTGCTGCCAGCAATAAAAAATAGACCTCTCCATATTTGCAAACTATGTGACGTCAAGAAATCATGTGGAAACAGGGCACAGCAAAAAAAAAAAAAAGCTTGGTTGGCAAAAGAAAGCAGCTGCTCAAGTATGGTCTGCCTGCTGTGGAGAGTGTCGCGAGCTGTGAGAAGTGCATTTCCTGCCCGAAATTGTGAGTCAACTATATTTAAACAGGGGTTAAGTACGGGTCTTCAGTACCCCGACCTAGTAGCGACTGACAAATGGAAAAATGATTTCAAGTGTACGGCAAACATGCACTTCAGAGATGTTTATGTGCGCCTAGTTAGAACAAGCCTGACCCTTGCAGCACACAGGCACCGAAAACCTACCAACCGCCTGAAAAGTATACATGACCTCGCAATAGGACATGTTGGCAACAGGGGTATTTCTGACGCCAGTTACAGCGGCATCCACTGCACCACGCCACCAGCAGCAGAATGTTTTGCTACCCACTGAAAGCCATGCCGTTTACCCCTCCTTCGACATGTCACGAGCGACGCATGCCGGGTCAGGTCAGCAGACCTTGTGCAAAAATGCTGCCATCTACCGGAAAAAACTTAAACGAGCAAACGACGCCATGTTGGGGGATTGCAGTCACAGGATTGCCTGGTGTCGACCGTGTGAGCGGCTCTTGGTTTGGCGATCGTTTTATTTCAAGGTTTAAGAGAAAAATAATCTGCGACGAGCGGTCCTTTCCGCATTGCCCACATTTCCGAGCGACTTTGTGGACTGTACCGCCCTACTACGAGTCGAAAATGCAGTTAAAGAGGCACCGGCAGCAAAGCTAGAAATTCGCAACAGTCTGATGTCTGCCTGCCGGCGTTGAAGATCAGGAAGTGTACAAATATATATTTTCTTTGAGTTTTATAATGTCACACTGACTGTTCTTCAGTTGTACTCTGTAAGTTTGTTTTTTTACATTGACGATCATATCGACGAGGCTAGTAAAGTGTCCGCATTGCTGGGATGACGTTTTGCGGTTGCACACTCATTTTACGAGTACACCTCGGTGAAACTTGCTAAATTCCTGGTGTTTCTCAAGAGCTTAAGATCATCAGATGCTGCTGTGTCAGCTGTCTATGACCTTTCGGTTATGTTGTGCTGTTTCACTGCACACACAGCGCAACGATCAGTTGAGCATTAGGGACGTTATGAGCTGTTGTGACATTTACATAAAGCTTGAAATGCCTGGCGGTAGTGACCTGATCAATCTGCCGCAGTGACTCTGTGGCTAAGGCACTCTGCTGCTGAGCCAAAGGACTTGGGTGCAATCCCAGCCACGACGGCGAAAAACGAAAACGCCAGTGAGTCGAAATTTCGGCGCTCGTTAAGATCTCCAGGTGAAAATTAATCAGTAGCCTTCCACTAGTGCGCACCTCATGCATAGCCCAAGGGTAACTTTGGCACCTTAGAAAAAAAAAAAAAAAACTCCCCGATCACCTGTGCTGTTCCTTGCATTTCTGCGCTGCACTACAGATGTTGTTTGGTAGAGTGATTGCCCAACCATGACTGCCGATGCTGCAATGTGGGTACACACCATCGCTTGGAAATTTCGATCTTCGTAAAAAATGCGAATACCGAACAGCCGACCAAAAGCGGTGAATGACATTTGTGGCCTACTGTGTACACTACTTACTGATACTGGGGCTACGTGATGGTCAATCCGTTGCAGATCCGATCGCCTGTGCCGTTTTGCAAACGAAAGAACGCATACGCCTTGCATGCAGGCTCGGGAAATACAAGAGAAGAAAACAGCTCAGTTTCAGGCCTTTTCAGTTGTGCACGTTATCCGTTTCGTGAAGTCTTCTGCGATCTAATGATCACCTCGCTAGCCTCGCATAGTGAAATGAAGTGTACGAGGTTGGCACAATCACATTGTCCTTGGTTATCTGTGGGTCCTTTTTTGTGTACAGCAAGGTACAGAGCAGTATTCAGGCATCTTGGACAATGATGCAAACGCACGAGTCTAATTCCCTAGTACCATATACTGCAGCCCCCCCCCCCCTAGTTCAGATTCCTCTTAGTGCACCTTTAATTTGGCCTAGGGTGCTCCTGTTACTAATGGCTGCACAATGCAACTTACAAGTGATGCAGTCTGTCTACACGTGCAGATGCAACCGCCAGTAATGGGCAGCACGCAGTCACGGTTTCAGTGGCAGAACACCTTGTTCATGCGGCTATATTGTGCAGTTTGGTTCCGTGAAGATTGTAAATGATATCATCCCACACGTTTAGTTCGCTGTCCCAATTCTTGCAATCCACAACAGAGCTCCAATTTCCTCAGCCATTCCACATCTTCTGACAGCATCCGTGATATTTTCCCCTCGATGTTATTGTACTGCGAAGCTTTAATGTACGCTGATGCCACAGCACTGATTTTTGTCAGCAACAGTTTACACGAGATGGAAGGTAAGATCAACGAGGAAGTACAGCGTGTTAATTCATGGTTTAGAAGAAACCATTTAAACATTAATACTAACGAAACTCAATACAGTCGCCGACTGATTTTTCGGACTCAAAGGGGCCAAAAAAAAAAAAAATGGTCCAAATAATCGAACAGTCCAGAAAATCTGAATAATCGAAGTGCGGAAAATCCTTGAAGTACAAAAAACAACTTTGAGATGAATGCTTCTTTGACGGACCCGGCGGGGCCATGTCCACAGCCCAAGTGTGCACCACACCGCTTGTCAAACACACACAAAGAGAAGGCCCTTTTCGTTCAAAGCGGTGGACCCGCTGGACGCAATCACAAAACGGCGACGGATGTAACTTCGCGAAGATGGAGCGCCACTCTGTCGACATGGTCGGAGAAACCCAAGTGACGAAACGGCAAACTTTACCTGCAGTGGTGGCTTAGTGGTTAGGGTGCTCTGCCACTGATCCGGAGTACCTGGGTTCGAAGCCGATCGCGGCGGCAGCGTTTCGATGGAGGCGAAACTCAAAGGCGCCCCCGTGTGCTGTGTCACATGTCAGTGCACGTCAAAGATCCCTTCACTTAGGGCGCCCGATTCAGGGAGATTGACCAGATGAGACAAGCGATAACTGCCCGCGACAATGTTAGCGAGAAAAGCAAGTTGACGGCGATGACAACCCAACTGCCACCTCGAAGTGGCAGAGACCGCAGGGACGTCTACTGGCAAAATTGAGGTACCGAAATGATGTCAAGCCAATCCAACTGCAGAGTAAATCCACCTCAATCCAAGATGGTGCCTTGTGTGTCTGCAAAAAGGCGATAACATGGTTGATTTTGGCCGGCAGGTGACCAAATATCCATCGGGAATATGTATGTGCTTCTATGGGATAACTGACGGTGCCTCACTGAAGTCTGAATTACCCATTGGCTACTGTACATGGTTTCTCACTCCAGGAAGAAACGGGTCAATTTTGACCTCATTCAAATATCTAGGGGTCATGTTTGATTCAGATATGAATTGGGGATCACATACAAGTTAGACTTGTTCGAAATTAGGTTGTAGCTGCGACATGTGACTTAAAGCCTTTGAATGTTTATTACATTTTCAAACAGGGCGGAAACCACAACACTGTTGCGCCTGATGCGCATACTGCCGCTCGACTCTGTATTAAGTGTTGCTGGCGTAGGACACAATATTAATGAAGGATGACACTCTACCATCAAACACTCACGTTACCTGCATGCGGTACAACGTTAGCAACAGCCAGAAATGCTTAGTCTGTGGCTGATACAGTTTCATGGTGCTCTCATCTGGAATTGGTCCATACCACCAGATGTGGAAGCAGCTCCATGAAGAGTTTCTTGCCTAGTGAACAAGCAGGTTAATTTGAACAATGGTCACCTTTCACTTGATTTCACCCTGTTGAGAATTGGTACACAGATGTTCCTTGTTTGTATTTAGCATTAATTTTGTTTTCTCACTGTTGTAAACGTTTGCTGAATTCTTTTTGGTACATTGAACAATTGGTCCTGCTACTAGGCAGCTCAGGCTATGGGACCAGACAAGTTCTGCGATGTTTTCTGTAATGCGGAGTGTCCACGAAAAAAAAAAAAAGTGTTGCCCGATACAAAGGCCAAAGGCATCCATCCATCCATGCAGCGACCAGAATTTTTGTAATCGCTAGTTAGCACATGCGTGCATTCCATCCATGAAGCTTGACAACAGGCACAACAAAGCAACTAAGAAAAGTTTCAGACTGTTCGACTACAGACTGCCGAATTGCTTTTGTGACCCTGCAGAACCACTGGTCAATTCCCTGCAAGACAAGTCTTGCCCATTTCCCTTTTCTAGATTTCAGGCAGGTTACCATTCACCGCAACTGCTGCCAGTGGCCTTACTGGCCTGTCCGCACTGAATTGAATTTATTGCCCTAAGGCATGGTCTGGACGAGGTAGAAAGCCAGATTTGGCAGCTTGACCGGAGCTCGCCCTCCATTTTATTTCTTTACAATACGAACACGGCATCCTGAAGAGGAGAGTCTGCCAAACCAAAGCTCCCCAGAGTATGGTCACACTGCAGACAACCGACACACTGGGCTTCCTTAGTTAGCCACTGCACCAGGTGCGCGTCTCACCTGAAGGGCACCGATGGCCGCGCTCTGGAAGCGGAGGTCCGTCTTGAAGTCCTGGGCGATCTCGCGCACCAGGCGCTGGAAGGGGAGCTTGCGGATGAGCAGCTCGGTCGACTTCTGGTAGCGACGGATCTCACGCAGAGCCACGGTACCCGGTCGGTAACGATGGGGCTTCTTGACGCCGCCCGTCGAAGGGGCGCTCTTGCGCGCAGCCTTGGTGGCCAGCTGCTTGCGCGGGGCCTTGCCTCCGGTCGACTTGCGGGCGGTCTGCTTGGTACGGGCCATGGCTAGGTTGCGTCACCTGCACAGGGCCTCGACACGTCAGGCGAACACCCCCACTCCCATCCGAGCACGTGCAAAGTCCTGCTATGCTATGCACAATCTCGCATGAGAAGAAAAATGGAGTAAGGCAAAATTAGGCACTGCTCGGCAAGCTCAACAAAGCACCAAAACACGTCGAACGGTACCTCTCCTGAACGTATGCACGGACTAAGCCGACTTGGGGCAAGCCAACGGAAACCCTTTACGGCACGTGCTAGCAGTCATCAACCGCGGCGCTCTATCGAGTCTGGCGCTCGCTGCCCCGAACGCAGCGCTGCCGCAGTGGGCGCCAATCGACGCGCGGCCGATTCCCGCCAACTGAACGGGCGCCCGTTTCTGCGCGAGCCGTCATGGTGCGTGTGCCAGAGACACGAGATGACAGCAACAACACACTCCGGCGCAAAAACTTAGCCGCCCGTCTTCCGGGTACACCCCGGAGCGGACTCAGCCTGGTCAGCGATGGTGGTGGGGGTCGTTAGGCTTAGCGGAGCCGCCGCCAGCGACGGGACGACCCGTTAAAGGTACGAAATGGGGGACTGAACAGGGCAAGCATAACGAGGGTGCCAGCGCCCCTTGGACGGTGCTCGAAGTGATGCGCAAAGTCCACAACTCACCGCGACAACGGCTAAGAGCTCGGGGTCAACGCCGGATACCGGACGACGCGAAAGCGACGAACGCGCTAAAAGCTTTGTTTCAAAATGGCTGCCCCGGGTATTTCGAGAGAGCGGCAACACAATGAGCGCGGCGACGAAGCGGATAGGGCAAACGTGGCAGCTTCGCAAGCGTCTCGGTGTCGCCTAGCTGTTTACTACGCCTGAACGAACACGCCCGAAATACAGGCGAAGGTTTGTACACAGAAAAGTGGCCACAAACCTGATGCCAAAAATCCGAAGCACTTTCACGTTGAGACTTGCTGCAGCACGAAACACAACACAACAAGCAGGCGTGCGGAGACCACGAAACGAACAGTTTCAAAGATGGGGGAGTGAGAAACGAACACCACAAAAAAATACGAAGCAAAGAGCACCATGACACACAAACGACGTCATCGCCTCCGAAAATCGCTACTGGCCGAATCTGACGTCACGTCTCTTTCTATTGGCTCCGACAAGCTCTTTTCCCATTGGCCATCCCATTGGCGGCTGGGGGTTGCGATTGGTCCTGCCAGGAGCCGCCTGGATGTCGAAAATGGTCGCGTTCTGTGAAGCCCAGTGCAGGTTGTATGCGTTTCTTTACCACAGGCCTAATTTTGGCCGTTGAAATGCACTTTCCACATATAACACCTCATAAAAAATTGTTCCTCTAAATAAAAACCTCGTCAGTAACCATTCCATTGACGCGGCGAACTTGTTTTCGCGTAGTACTTCCGCAAACGCTCATCTGAAAGCCCGCCGGTTTTAATCAGACAAGAACAGCAAAGTGCACATTCTGGCAAACTCACGCCAGAAGTGAACGCGGAACATCGTTATTCATGAATGTTGAAGCAAGCGCTCCCCGTTCAAGCATTTTATGACAGAATGAGGAAGACAGCGTCTAAGCACTAACTTTCAGTTCAAGGTAGTTTGATACGCGCCAGTTGCGGGCATGAACTAGTTCGACTCACCTTAACTGGAACGTGCCTTGAAGTATATCCAAGCTTGGAAAGCAACTAGAAATTTAGCCCAGCAGCGTCGGAACTGAAGTTCGAGGACAGCTACTTCTACGACAACGCAACCAAACACTACAATGAACCGCGTAAACTAGGTCAAATCGACTCTCGCGCCATCTGGGATAAGCGTACCTTTATATCCTTCATCGTAATTAATAAACTTCAATAAATTACAATTAGGAGAACTAAAAAAATAATACGCATTTTATCTGCATTTATTTCTATTTTACTGGTAAATCAATGGGACTAAAGACGGTGCGGCGCAGCTTCAGGTGGTACGGTGCGGGCCTTGCCCTTCGGTTGCTTCGGGAAGTTTGAACACAAAACGCAAGGGCGGAGAAGGCGGCGGTTTGTCGGCGCTGCCAAGGCAACGTGAGTAAACAGCGTTTGTCATTGCTGTCGCCGCTAAGATGCGATATCTCTTGCGTAACGTCGCTACGCGCGTCAGAACAGTTGCATTCAAGCGAACTCTCCGTGTCTGCGCATTTGCGGCCGCTTGCTAGCGTCTATCGGGAATGCCACTGAAGGTTTGAAAGGTTGTTTCCATCTCTGGAGCGCGAATATTCTACCCCGCGAATCACGTGAGCAAGCTTTGCTGCCCGATTCACCCCTTTGAACCTTAATGCAGTGCAATGCAAAGGTGCATTGGTTTAACGCAGTTATTATTAGCAGATTACTGCTAATAATTCAGCCAGAAAAATTGGAGTGAAGTCAGGAAGACGGAGAGAAAAAGACCAATCCAGTGAAGGTGAAAAAATTCCCACACCTGCCTTTTCGCGATCCTGCGAGGCATCGGTAGCAATAAGAACATGAGAGGGAAAGGACCTTAGGTGGTCCTGCAATAGACCCTGAAGAAGCGGGAAGGGCTGCAGCTTTGCATTCGATGGGAAAATGTCATCGAATTCAATCTGGACAGATGAGGAGTTGTTATATATTTGGCGGACATCAGTGAAATGGATATTTATGCGATCAAGGAGGGACTGCACGTAACATATCTGCGGGGTATGAAATCGAGACCAGGCAGCACTAAAAAAGGCGGAAGGTTGACTAAGAAATATTATACTGGAAGCGTGAAGAGGGGAGTCGCACAATTTTAAAAATGTTTGAACTGTTAAAAGGCGAAACCTAGCTGATAACGAAGGCATTCGCGCCTCAAGGTGCAGAACAGCATTGGCGACATATTTTGGAAGCCCCAGACAAAGGCGCAACGCCTCACGCTCCAAAAGCACAAGAGGGCGAAGTTTATAGGCAGGAGCTCCTGAGAATAAAACACACCCGAACTCCAAAATTGGGCGGACATACATTTTATAAATCATCAGAAGCGTATGCCTTCTCATGCCTGACCTAGCACTACAAAGCCTGCGCAGGATGCCAATGGCCCGAACTCCTTTTGCAGAAACTTGCTCAATGTGTGGCCGCCAGGAGAGAGTAGAGTCGTATATTACACCGAGATACTTCACCGTCTGAACTTGAGGTATTATGTTATTTCTATAGACCAGGCAGATGTTTACAGGAACAGAAACTGGAAATACTAACAATGCGCATTTCTTCACATTAAGGGACAGATGAATTCTTCCTAGCCAGTTGTCAAGAACATTGAGGTAATTTTGCAGGGTTCGATAAAGAGTGTGAATGTCACCTGCTGATGCAAAAAATGCAATATCGTCGGCGTACACATAAGTTTTCACATTTTGAATGCATGGAATTGAGCTTAGAAAAATGTTAAAAAGAACAGGGGAGAGAACTGATCCTTGCGGAACACCTCTTGTCTGTGGAAATCTCCTTGAGGAAATACCATTTTGGCAGCAGTAAAATTCTCTATTTTCTAAAAAGACAGAAATCCAGGCTACAAAATAGCTTGGGAAGTTGAGTTCCTGTAATCTTAGTAATAGAGTCGAGTGCTCCACGCAGTCGTATGCTTTACTGATATCCAAGGTGACAAGCGCAGCAAACTGTTTTCTATTGCGAGCTAATTTAATACGACTCTCAAGATCAGTATGAGCACACCAAATTGAACAACCCGGCCTGAAACCAATTTGACATGGATTCAATACAGCATTTTCTGAAATGAATGACATGACACGGCCGAGAAGGACCCTTTCCACCAATTTCACTAGGTTCGATGTTAACGAAATAGGGCGTATATTGTCTAAAGTTAAGCCCTCCCCTTGCTTTTTAAGCAATGGAACTATTTCAGCAAGACGCCACTCATGCGGTATCCAAGGACCTTTAATAGAATGGTTAATTAGAGCCAACAGGTCTGCAGGAAATTCATTGAACAAAATTTTGATCATAGATGAAGTGACCTTATCGGGGCCAGGAGCCGCTGGGGATAAGCGCAGAACAATTTGCGACAGCTCAGGCATAGAGACCTCAGTGAAATCACTTGAGGTGCATGTGAATATAGTAGGAGAAGGTAAAGCAGATGTAAAGCGAAGCTCTAGGCCACACGCAATATCTTCTAAGGCCTTTGCGATGTCAGCAGGGGACTGAACGAGGGATTCAATGTTGGCAGTCGGAGGAATCACCTTGTTGCACCTCATGAAACTAAAGAAGGCTCGTTTACTTCCCGATTGGGAAAGGAAATCATAATGATTTGTATTATACTCCTCCTTTGCACGGGCGACAGTGCGCTTAAATGTTGCTGCAACATACTTATAATCCAGCCAATTTCTTGGGCATTGATTGATGAGAAGTTTCTTCCAAGCTGCTTTCCGTCGTCTATATGCACGCGTGCACTCAGAATTCCACCAACTGTTTGGGATTGCACCCTTTGTTCTCTTAACCAAAAATTCAGACTTTTGCCTTGCATGGTCCAGTACTGAACATAGATGTGCAGCCTTGTTTTCGGCACTTATCTGAGCGCGAGTGTCTGAAGTGATTTGGAGGGCTGATTTTAGAGTGTCTTTAAAGCAATTGTAATTTATTAACGTGCGCTGGTGTCGCTCAGGAAGAGTTAATTTACACGCAAACTTGAAACTAATCGGTAGATGATCACTGTTTGTTGCACAGTCAACAGGCGCCCAAGACATAACGGAGACTCCTGGGGAGGAAAAAGTTAAATCCAGGGCAGAGCGGCATTGACTGCGAACAAACGTAGGCAATCCGGAATTGTTGCAGATCAAGTTGTTGCCAGAAGCCCAATCAAATAGCCTAGAACCAAAGCTGTCTGTTTTAAACCCCCAAGTCACATGGTGCGAATTGAAGTCGCCAAGTAATAGAACCTGAGATCGGCTACTAGACATGAGTGAGTCAAGGGGCCGAGTTGCACGCACACCAGACGGGAAATATGCATTAGCTACCGTAAAGGGCTGTTGACCTGGGACACTGAGGTCAACCGCAAGGATTTCACATTCATTGTCCGCATATTGAAAAGAAATGCATGCCCTGTGGCAAAACTTTTTAGATATGAGCAATAACAACCCTCCCCCCCGTGATGACCGGTCAAGCCGGAACGGATGGTAATCCTTGAGATGATAATTGAAATTTGGAGTTAGCCATGTTTCCTGTAAAGCAACTAAATCTGGTAGAAGCTGATTGCATAGGCAGTTTAAATCTATTGAAGCTGAGAATATTGATCGACAATTCCACTGGAGGACACTTAAGAACCCTATCTTGGCGGAAGTGCCGCAGCCGCGACTGCCTTTTCTAGAATACTGGTCTTAGCGTTTTGACTTGCGTTACTTTTCTTTGTCTTTGACTGGGGGCAAGATGGTCCTGCAATATTCAGAGGAGACCCACTTCGTTTCTGGGCGCGGAGATCACACTCCATATCAATACAATCCATAGAGGATGCGTCCATAACGCTATTCGAAGGAGAGGGTTGAGAAGTCTTTTGTTGCTCACATTGTTTTTGGCCCTGTGGAGCGGAATCGATTACTACAGAAGGAGGGGTAGCTTCCGAAGCCAAAGAAGACAAGAGCGGAGTGGTGGACGCCTGCAGAAGATTGGTCATCTGAGCAGCTATGACCTGCGAAATGCACGTGGACACGGTTTCCATAATGCGATCCATTGCATTTGCCACAGCTTTCTCAACTGCCGCTGTAATAGCCTGGGACAAACTAGAATCCATTATGGGTGGGCATTTGGCGGCCACACTAGAGTAGGCTGAGGCTCTCTCCTTGACTGCTGCTCTAGATTGGAGATGTTTCCTGCCGGGGTTTTCCCACTTTTGTTGTCTAGACCAGGCATCTCATGGCTCTGATGTGGCATTCATTGGGACCCCTTGCTATGTGTTGCTTATCATCGGCTTTTGTTATGTTTGTCTGCCTGCACTGCCTCACTCTGCTAACCGGACATGCCCAGCTCACTACTCTGCTGTGGGGGAAGGACGGAAAATAGGCCAAGCAGAGTGCAAAAAAGGGCACACCAAATCTTGGCCGGTCCCTGGGGCACATCAAGTACTGCAACAGTTGACAAATGGGACGGCCTATGGCAGTGCTTGTTTCACCTTAGAGCAAGTAGAGGTTACATTATGAAAGGGCACATAAATTCCTGCAGGTTAAGTGCACCTTTAGCTAGCTCTTTAATAATGCCTGTTGTCAAACTCTCTCTCAGGGAACAGATTTCATGGACTGTTGCACCGACTGATTCAAGGTTTAAAGGATTACAAATGGCACATTTTAATTGTGTGTTCTTTATTTGCATTGATGCACACCTCAATGAACATGGATAGCCATGTGGAATTCGTCCATGCATGGTAACTAATTCTTTTTCTCTCTCATTGTTTCACTTTGTTTAAGCAGCCAGATGGCCGCTAGGATGCACAAGACTGAATTCAGGTCATGTTGGGTCTGCAAAGTCTTGTTAGCTGCTTTCTTCATTTAAATTCGCTTCAATTCTTGCACAACCCTGCGCAAGCACTACAATTACAAAAATGGACAAGCAGCAGTAATATAAAAGTTCTTGTGTCCTTCATGGTTACCTCAACTTTTCTTGTGCGCGAAAGCTATTGGCTCTTTTAACCAAAACCAAATGAACGTAAGGAAAAAAATGCAATTTTAAATTATTTTGGGGGTATAGACAAATGCCATATGCTGATTTGTGTATAGATCATTCCACTTCAAACCACTCCTAAAGTATTTTTGCAAAAAAAAAATTATTCGTGTGGTGAGCTCAGTTTGAACATTTCGAAAAGACTTGAAACCAGGTACTGCTCAAAAAATAAAAAAATCTGAATTTTTAGAAAACACCACAATATTTTTTAATGACATTTGCACAGATTCTAGCTTTCGATATGATTGAGATCGTATTTTTGGACAGTGTACATACATATTGTAAAAAAATTTAAGTGAAATGTAAAAATTGTGCTATTTGACATTTTATAAAAATAAACAAACTTCCCTGTAGAAATAAAAAAATGACCATCTTGCTTCCCTAGATGTCTGTTGCTCATAAAAAAAAAATTGACGAGGTGAGAAAAATATTTTTGAAGTTGAGCTTTTGTGCCGTAAGTTGTGTTGTCCTGCTGCGCCTCTTTGAACCTTTTTTTTTTTTAACTATGTTTATTTGGCAGTTTTTTTTTTTGGGCCTCTCATGACTTCTTGGGCGGCCGACAAAACCGAAACAGCTTGAGAGAAGTTTAATTATAAATTATTTAGCGGTCATAGGTGAATACCACGTGGTGATCCATGCATTCCGATGTCTAAAGCATCATTTGAAAGAAGAAAACGTGCAACTAAAATTAGGTGCCTGTATTTCGTTTAACGCAGCCAAGCATTAATTAGCTGATTTCATTTATCGTTATGATGGTCATGGCTGCCACTTGCTGTTTTTGGTTCAAGTTGTACCCTACATAGCCTCCTTCGAGGGTATGCCTATGCATTGTGTTGAAGGTGGGGTTCGGGTTCACAGCTTGAGGGAGCTGTGGTCAAAACGACACCCTTTCCGACTAGGACAGGAGTGCCGCTGAGTGTAGGAGTTCATTGATGGCGAAAAAAGACGTCTGGGCTTATTTAGATTCTGTGCAAGAGTAAAGATCAAATGTGAGAGACTCGGCCACACTTGTTGAGTATTATAGGGCTCTCATTCCCTAAAGTCTCGCCGAGGAAGGAGTGGTCTGAAACATTCACTTGTACGCATAATCTCACACCCCCACACTTATGGGCATGTTTCGGTCATGTGTTGAGCCTGTGGGAGAGGAGGATGCCGTTGAGGCAGCGTAGACTGCGGTAGGTGCGCATGTGCTGTTCCCTGTCCAGCTGGCGGTGCACACTTGTTGCCGACACTTGTTCTTCATCACACCTGACACGCGAGGACGGAACGCATGGTCGGGAAATAAGGCAAGAATTGGTCCTTTGTTCTTAGACATCTTTGCGACAGTTGGGGATATGCCTGCCAGCTCGCTGTGGTGGTGCTCGGCACGTGAGGAGACACCAGATATTGGGCACTTTTGTGCTCTAACTTCAGTCCGTTATTCTTGTGGGTCAAAGGTGGCTGCACTCCGATGCGGCAAAGCAAGGTGACTGGAGCCAGACGAGGCCCTCTCCTGGTGGTCCATGACGGCAGGCTTGGGAGCAGTTGTCATCGAGTAGGCAGGGGTTGCTTGGAACCACCCAGGAGAAACAGGTGTGCTGGCTGCTTCAAGGCGAGACCTGCTCTCGATGTTCCTTGTAATTGCTAGCCAGTGTTGCAAGGGTCAATCTGAAATTTGTGGGCACTGCATCTCGGCGTTTGCGTGCTTTAATCCTTTTTCCATGTGTGGGCCTTTGGTGTTTGTCTTTGATGCCACCTGCTTTGCCCACCGCAGGGTACCGGTGTGCTAGCCATGGCGGAGGTGGTGCAGGAGCATCGGCAGCCGTATGTCTCGTGCATCAGGAGCTTTGGCCGACCCATCTTGCCCCCACTGGTGAGCAGTATGGCACGAGTCCCTGTGGTGTGTTGAGGGGACCACCACCTCCCGGTGAGAAGGGAGTGAAAGAATCCCCTCTGCCACACCAGATGGTAGCCCATCAGAGGAGGGCAAACTTAAGGGTGGCTCTCACTGGGGCAGCTTTGTGTGCACACTATTGATAGTAAACATTGGGCTGTAGACAATCCTTTCTTCTTTTGGTTTCCTGGCTGAGAGGAGGTGCCTGAAGCAGCCTGAGGCTCTTTCAAGCATTCGAGGAACTCTGCCAGTTTGTTCCTCAAGTGAACCCTGCAGGGGTATCTGCTACACGCAGATGTTGGGGAGTTGCGACACAATGGATTCTCGAGCATCCGCAGGGACATCCCCGCAGGTGGATGATGGTGAGCAGTGTGCCACCATTTCAGTTCAATTCAATTCAATTTTATTCAACATCTTGAGGATGTTGGCTGCGTCGACAAAAAGCCAGAAAAAAGGCTTGACAGGAGTCGACGCACCCTACAATGACTTGACAGCAGCACCAAAATGGCATACAGCATGTGGCATACACTCATAACAGGATCACTATGTGAATATGGAAATAAAATAAAACGGCATATAAGCACACAGGAAAAAAAGATACAAATCATAAATATAAATCTCAGTTGCACGAAGTGCCAACGGTACCTAAGTGTACATCAATTTAGATGCCTTATTTAATGAGCACGGAAGAGTGTACGAAAGCATTTGGCGACCATAATTCGTTCGAGTTTTCGGCTCGAACCATGAGGAACCAGTACGGGTGGCATACCTTAAAGACTCAGACTTGGGGAAGTGGGGTGATGCGAAGCGATGCAAAAATCTGTTCCGTGTGTTCCAAAACGTGAAGCATTAAAAATATTTCGAACAATTTTCTTTTGAAGTAAATGCAAACGTTTAATATTCATAAATGATGTCGTTCCCCAGACCAAAATACAATAATTAGCAACAGAGGAAAACAGTGCGTTGTACAGCATCAGCTTAATACGCTTTGGAAAAAGGTACCGCGGTCGGGACACAGTACCAGCAACCTTGGACAACTTGTATATAACTTTTTCAACGTCTTCATCCCATGATGAATTTTCATTAACAAGCTCTCCTAGGCTTTTGACCGTAGGCACTATTTGAATGAATGAGGAACCCATTTTTAGATGAATTTGTGAGACAGCAGGATCCTTATTACGAGGTCTACAAAGTACAGCTTTGCTTTTCCCTTTGTTTATGATCAGTGAATTGGAGTCAGACCATTTGTGAAGTTTCTGCACACAATCTGTAGCTTGCTGTTCAAGATCTCGCTCATGTGCTGCTCGGAAGATTAGAGTGTTACTGTCATCTGCATATATGACAAAAGTTGGAAGATTACTTATACAGACCATGTCATTTACATAAAGAAGGAAACGCAGCGGTCCCAATATACTGCCTTGCTGCACACTCGTTGTCTGCTGTTACTTGTTGGACACGGCATTTAAGGTATGATGTAATTATTTGATGAAATTTTACGCAAAAGCCATAGTGTTCGATCTTCGCCAACATTGTGTTGTGATTGATGCGATCGAATGCCTTCGAAAAGTCAACAAAAATGCTGAGAGTGAAAAGTTTTTGTTCAAAGGACTCTAGAATTAGTTCTTTTTGGGTTAGAAGCGCAGTTTCTGTAGAAAAGTTTTTCCTGAGGCCATGCTGGCTAGGCGTTAGTATGTTACATTTCTTTCAGATACTGGACATTCGTTTGTACAATATTTTTTCAAAACACTTCGAGAAAATGGGGAGGATAGAAATTGGGCGATAATTCAACAGGTAATTTTTGTCGCCACCCTTATGAACAATGGTTACTTTGCCAATCTGAAATCGTTGGGGAAACGCCGCATGTTCGAGGTAGCAATTAAAAATGTGCTCTAAAACTGGGCTAATTTTATTGGCTACATATTTTATTGGTTGGAGTTTAAGATAATCTGTCTCGTGACCTGCTGTTACGGAGAGTCGGAGGGCAAGTTTTGATATCATTGGTGTTCATTGGCATCAGGAATGCCGTGGAAGAAACCCGTGAGTTAAGGCATTTTATTTATCTGGGGTCCGTGGTTGCCATCTACCAGTGACGCGAAGAAATCGTAAAATTTTTCTGCCAAAAGTTTCCCACTGACTGGTGTGTTATCAACCAAGACCTCAAGCATGCCGCTGCCATGTCCACCTCGTTTGTTTGGCGAAGAACAGAAGTGACTTGATTACGTTATGCCTTAAAACGTCCTAGGTCATCGAGGGTTTGGCTTTTGATAAAGCAGTTGTAAAGACTCATTTTTTCACCAAGTGCATAAAACTGCCTATCCACGCAGAGTGCAAATCTCAAAACTTCTTAATAAATTAATTGCTTGGAATTTCATGCCATATCAGCGATATTAAAAACAAGTACTGTATAGTTCGCATCCATGGACAGTCCTCAGTGCACAAAGTTTTGGACTGTATGCCAGAAATTAAGGTACTTGCCTGTGGTAAAATTTGAAGCGACATGAAAAACAATAACACACAATCGTCAGCATGAGCACTGGGTCGGTGCTGTGTTCTCACGATGAGTGATTGTCTAGCGCCTAACTGTGCTCAGAGACACGTAAGGGGTCGAGAGTGGCTGTCGATTGGCGTAGTTAGGCCAAATGCGAATAAGGTGCACTAACTGTGTGGGCGTTGTTGCTCATGGTTGAGCTTGGTCATTCGTGATATTTTTATGTGCTTAATGTGGTACTATATCAAGTGTGTTCTCTGTGTTGTGGGTACTTGCATGGCAAGGATGAAGCACTCTAGGTGCATAAATGACACAACATTTGCACAGTTGTGCTATGCATGCATATCAGTCACCAAGACTGTCTTGTGACCAGTAAAGTAGTCCACTATGTGGATACAGTGCTATGCACACACGCGTGCTTGAGTGCGTATGACCGTCTTAGCAACTGGTAACTGTCAAGTTAATTTCTATTCGTTCCTCAAAGCGAATTAGTTAGGCCTAAATAGTTAATTTTTTAATTATTGGCTACCACTTGCCCATCGAAGGATCGAAAGGACAAATGGCTTTTTCCGTGAATGTGTGCTTGAGTGCCAGCGTGCTAAAGTATTTGCACACAACTGCTAATGTGCAGTACAGATACTGAGGCGGGCAAGACGCGTGGGTTGTTGCCTTCGGTTGGTTCCTGATTACACCGCCCAGCATTGATTGAGTCGGGAGTTGGGCGGTTGGAGCTGTCCACCTCGGGAGCTGAGTTGAGTTGTGTCCTGTCCTACCCCTCGCATGTACAGATGACGGATGAGAAGCGACGGCTCATGCGGCACTTCAGAACTCTGGCCTGCGAGCGGGAGGTGGCACGCAACAAGGTTGGTGCCCACTTCTTTCCTTGCTTACTGTTCTCTCTCCTTTAAAGAACTATGGGTACAATTTCTGCTTGCGTGTTTTCTTCTTTCAAACGATGCATTAGACATTGGAATGCGTGGATTACCGCGTGGTCTTCGCCTACGATTGCTACAGAATTTGTAATTGAATTTCTTCTTTGGCACTGTTTTGGTTTCATCAACCAAACGATGGCTATGACTTGTACTAGTTGACATTTAGCTCATGTGAGGCACGAAAAAAAACGCCAGTATAGCTGCTAATATGTCGTTTGTTGTAATTTTAGCTTTTGAAGCAGACTAGTTTAAGTGCTGTAGCGAGTTAAAACTAAGTATCAGCATTTATTTTGCACATTATCCGTGCCTCACGTGACCTAAAGTTGAACTGCACATCACAGCCACATTTCAGTTGATGAAACCGAAGCTCAAAACAGCACAAGAGAAAAAATTCTCTTGAAAATAATTTAGCGGTCATAGGCGAATACCACGTGGTGTTTCATGTACAGTGCAATCCACTTATAATGATATTGAGAAAACCGGAAAATTAGGTCGTTATAACCGATTATAGTTATATCTGGACCGGCAAAAAAAAATTTGCGGTGGTTTAGCTCTGGCTATACCTGGAGGGACGCGATAGCTACAGCTGGCCGAGTGGAACTTGGTCAGTTGAATTGCAAAGTCAGTCTTTCGCCTCTGTTTCGCTGGTTGTTCCTTTTTCATCTTCATCCCACTTGACACGGTGCATGCGCACAGCTGTTGCAGCTTGGTTTCGCCGGCGCGCCGTGCCGCCGACAGTAGCAGCTGCTCCGCATCACGTGACAGCGTGGTGGCGCAGCCACAGGGTGGCGGTGCAGCCACGCTGAAGGATCAAAATGCTACCGTAATGTAGCTATCGCAACAAAAAGCAAAAAGAACACACCCATGTAATCCCCCATGCATGTAGGTACATATTACCCCATGCATGTCACCACCGCTACCAGGGCTCCTGTCAAGGGAGCCATTTCGGGCAAAAACTACATTTGTTTGTGTGAGACAGCGTTGGGCGGCAGGGGCCAAGCAAGCTCCTCTCTCGAGCGATTGTGATGATGATAACGCTTGGTTTCCAGGGCTGTACGCTGCGCTCCCTCGTGGATTTCGCCATGCCGGTTCGTTCGGGGTGTTTTACTTCATTCGCTTCAAGGTATTGTAAGACTGGCCTTCGGCTTTGGAATCTTCAGAGGCTGGCGCTTAACAAAGACGACGACGAGAAGCGCCGAACGCTCCGAAGCTCGAGCACCGAACGCTCCATCCCTCATGCGTGCTCTGGGCTGACCGCTGCCTCTGCTCTGTGCCTGGACTGTACCGCTGGTTGTTCGCAACGCTGTGCTTTGCAAGACGTTCCTTATTACAAGTGGTGGAAGTGCCAACGATCCCTCGCCCTGGAGCTTCGCACCCACGCATTGCCTACCGCCTCTGCAATTCCCGAGACCATCACCCAAACCGTTTCACCGCTTCCGTCGGCTGTCTTCTGTTCCGGCGCCGCGCGGCAGGGTGGCCTGGCCATTTTCAGCGGCACAGATGACATGGATGTGGAGGATTGGTTGGCCTCCTATGAACACGTAAGCGCATACAATAAGTGGGACGATAGCGTCAAGTTCACCGTTATCTTTATTATTTTTTTTGAGCGACGTGACCAATCTCTGGTTTCAAAACCACGAGGCTGACATCTCAAGCTGGTCAGCTCTAAAAACCAGTCTGACAGAAGTCTTTGGCTGTCCCGCAGAGCGAAAGCTTCGCGCCGAGCAACGCTTGCGAAGTCGGGCCCAGCAAACCAGTGAAAACTTCACCAGTTATATAGAAGATATCGTCGACCTCTGCAAGAGTGTCAACCCTTCTATGAGCGAGGCCGACAAGAACAGACATATTACGAAAGGCATTGAGGATGATGCCTTCCAGATGCTTGTCGCCAAATATCCCCAGACTGTCTTCGGTGTCATTGGCTACTGCCAAAGCTTCGATGAGCTGCGCAAACAACGCCTTTCTACCCGGCAGGCAGGCTTTCAGGAGGCCACACTTTCCAGCTTTGCTCTCCCAGGGGACGGTTGTCTGGACCAACAGTCGCTCTTCCAGCGCATCCAGCAGTTTGTACGTGAGGAAGTCGCACGCCAGCTATCTTTGCCTACCTGCCCGCCTACGCCTGCGCCGTCGCTCACTCCCAACCTACAGCATGTTATCGAGGAGCAGGTCGCTGAAGTCCTGCCACCTCCTTCTCAGCCACCCCTGATCGCGGCTCTTACGTACGCCGCTTCCGTGGTGCGGTCGCGGCCCTCAACTGCTGCCTCTCTCTACAGGCCACCTACCCGGCAGTTAGAACCCCAGCGACCTGCAACCCCATGTTACCGTCCGGTTGGCCACCCCCGATCACAGCCGTAGCGACTCAACTTCTGCCACACACAAGATAACTGCCCTATTTGCTGCGCCTATGGCGTCGCTGGTCACATGGCACATTTGTGTCGCAGTCGTGACCACTGTTCCTGCGATTATAGGCGTGAGCAGACGTACTACCTTCCGAGCTACACAATCGAGCTTATCGTCGTAGCCCGCTCCTCTCACGATGTTATCCTTGGTTGGGACTTCCTCTCCTCATATCACGCCGTTATTGACTGCGCCCGTGCTCAGCTTGACTTGTTGCCCTACAGTGACGCCCACTTGGACGTAACTGGTGCTGCTGCCACTACTGTGGTCGTCTCAGAGGACACAGACGTTCCGCCTTTCTCTTCAGTGCTGGTGCCTCTTTCTTGTGCTGCTCTCTCAGATGCAAGTGACTTATACCCCCTCTTTACGATGCACTGACCAGAAGTCTGTTTTGCTGCCTCATGCTGTGCTGACAATTGTTCGTGGCTCCAGCGCTATTTATGTTGCCAAACCGTTCTCCTGCCCTACCACTTTACTCCGTGGCCAATCGCTTGGTAGTGTTGCCTTTTTCGATCCCGCCTCAGCATACCCTCTCATTGATAGCGCGGCCGGCCTTCACGTCAGCGCCATTACGCCTGTTCCCATCACCAATAAGTCTTCTGTCGATATTTTTCACCTTTCCGTGTACGCCGCCCTGACGTCTACCCAACGAGACCAGCTTGTTGCCGTTCTGCACCGTTTTTAAGCTTCGTTTGACTACCAGCAACCTTCCTTGGGCCGCACCACCACCGTTACCCACTGTATTCACACTGGAACCCATGCCCCTTTGCACCAACGTCCGTACCGCGTGTCAGCCGCTGAGCGCCGCCTCATTGATAAGCAGGTGACCGAGGTGCTCAGGCGCCGTGTGATACAGCAGTCGCATAGCCCGTGGGCATTGCCAGTGGTCCTGGTCAAGAAAAAGCCTGTTTCATCCGGTTCTGCGTGGACTACTGTCGTCGGAACAAGATTGCACGCAAGGATGTTTACCCTCTCCCTCGTATCGACAATGCCCTCGACTGCCTGCAGGGCGCTGAGTTTTTTTCTTCATTGGACTTGCGCTCCGGTTACTGGCAGGTGACGATGGCGGAGGCCGATCGCCCAAAAACTTCATTCGTCACACCCGACAGGCTCTATGATTTTAATGTCATGCCCTTCTGCCTCTGCAATGCACCCGCCACATTCGAGCGCATGCTGAACAACATACTCCGAGGGCTCAAATGGCACACATGTTTTTGTTACCTAGACAACGCTGTGATCATTTCCCTGGACTTTTCGTCTCACCTCCAGCGCCTTGAGACTTTTCTTCGCTGCCTGGCCGACGCTGCCCTCCAACTCAATTTGAAAAAGTGCCGCTTCTGAGCTCGGCAGCTCACTATTCTCTGACATGTCGTGTCAAAGGATGGCGTTCTCCCGGACCCGGCAAAGTTACGAGCTGTGGCCGAATTTCCGAAGCCCACTTCTGTAAAAGACCTCCGCAGCTTCGTCGGCCTCTGCTCCTACTTCCGCCGCTTTGTCCGCAATTTCGCCGCTATCATCGACCCCCTGACCAAGCTCTTTTCCAGCCACGACTTTTCGGCCTGGTCGCCAGCCTGTGATGAAGCGTTTACGACACTCCGTCGCCTCCTGACCACTCCACCAATTCTGCGTCACTTCGACCCTCGTTCTCCGACGGAACTCCACAGCGTCGGCCTCGGTGAAGTACTCGCTCAGCGCAAGCAAGGCTTTGACGAATACGTTGTCGCTTACGCTAGCCGGACACTCACAAAAGCCAAAGGCGACTATTCTGTCACCGAGAAGGAGTGTTTAGCCATCCTTTGGGCGATCGCCAAATTTCGCGCCAACCTGTACGGCGCCCTTTTGACGTTGTCACCAATCGCCACGCCCTCTGCTGGTTGTCCTCTTTGAAAGATTTCTCTGGTCGACTGGCGCGGACTCCAAGAGTACGACATTCGCGTTATCTATCGTTCCAGCCGCAAACATGCCGATGCTGATGCCCTCTCACGCTCCCCTGTACCATCTGAGGCAGTACCTTGTATATCCACCCTGCCTTCTTTGACATTTCAGTCTGCTGATATGGCTTCCAAGCAACGCACAGACCCATCGATCACTTGCCTCTTAGATCTCTTATCTGGCCAATCGTCTCGATCTCCTTCCCGTGCTCTCCGTCGTCAGTCCCACCATTTCGCCATCCGAGACGAGCTTCTTTACCGCTGCAACTACCTCCCGGATGGTCGCAAGTGGCTTCTCGTCATTCCGACACATCTGCGCTCCTTGATTTGCTCTTCCTACCACAATGATCCTCAGTGTGCCCATGCCGGATTCGTGACGACCTTCACCCATTTACGACAGCGGTACTACTGGCGTGGGATGGCCCGTTATGTCTGCCAGTTCGTTCAGTCCTGCACCGCATGCCAGCGACAAAAACCTCCATCTCACCAACCCGCCGCTCCTATGCAGCTGCTGCCTTGCCCACCGAAGCCCTTCGAGCGTGTTGGCATTGACCTCTACGGCCCTCTTCTCAGCACATCACCCGGGAACCGCTGGATCATCGTTGCCATCGACCACCTTACACGTTACGCTGAAACATCGCCTTTACCATCCGCTACAGCCCACGACATTGCATCCTTCATTCTCCATCGCATCATTCTTCGCCATGGTGCGCCCAAAGAGCTGCTCAGTGATAGAGGTCTGGCCTTCCTCTCTGAAGTTGTAGAAGCTCTCCTTCAGGAATGCAACATCGTTCACCGCACCAGCTCCGCCTACCATCCCCAGACAAATGGCATGGTTGAGCGTTTTAATTGCACCCTCGGCGACATGCTGGCCATGTATGTTGCTTCCGACCATTGTAACTGGGACCGCGTTCTCTTTTTGTCACATACGCTTATAACTCCGCTGCTCAAGCCACCACCGGATTCTCTCTGTACTTTCTCCTGTACGGCCGTGAGCCTTCTTGCACAATGGACACCATTCTACCTTACCGCCCTGATGCTTCCGAATTTACAACTCTTTCTCAAGCCGCAACTTATGCCGAAGAATGCCGACAGCTTGCCCGGTCCTTCACTTCTCACGCCCAGCAGCAGCAGAAAAGCACCCGTGATCCCCCTGCACTTCCTCCCGCTTACCTTCCGGACCCTTTGGTCTGGCTCTGGGTACCCTCCTCAGGTCCTGGCCTTTCCTCCATACTTCTTAGCAAGTACCAGAGACCCTACCATTACCTTCAGCAGACATCCCCCGTCAATTACCTCATCGAACCCCTTACGCCATCCCCCAATCATCGTTGCCGAGGCCGCGAAATTGTCCACATGACCCGCCTCAAACCATACTACGACCCCGCCGTCGTCACATCGTCCTAGGCCGCCAGGATGGCGCCCTTTCGCCCGGGGGGAATTGTAAGACTGGCCTTCGGCTTCAGAATCTTCAGAGGCTGGCGCTCAACGAAGAAGACGACGAGAAGCGCCGAATGCTCCGAAACTCGAGCGCCGAACACTCCGTCCCTCGTGTGTGCTCTGGACTGACCGCTGCCTCTGGCCTGTGCCTGGACTGTACCGCTGGTTGTTCACGACGCTGTGCTTTGCAAGACGTTCCTTATTACAGTATTTTATTTTTTTTTATCAAACTTTCAGGCAAGTTTTGATGGTAAACACCTTCCAGGCGGCCAGAATCCTATCGTTGTATCCGTTATTTCGCCGATAATTGTATCGTTATATACGGTCTATTTTTACATAAGGGCAGTGGATATATTCGGATATATATATATAAGCGGTATATCTTGTATCGTTATAAGTGGATTACGCTGTATTCTAATATCGTAACGCAACATTTGAAACAAGAATACACTTAAAAATTGAAGGGCACACTTAAGGCTCTGCCTTAAAGGCATGACATGAGTGTTTTATACCCCTGTCACATGGCATTCCTCTAATGCCTTTCCAGCAAAGGCACCATTTTTCACCAAAGGAGCGAAAGCTTAAAGGAGCAGCGACGCAGCTACACGGTGCAGCCCAAAGGTGAAACTGTCGTTCAGACTTAGCACCTGCTGCTGTGCTCGAGGCGACTGAAGTGAGTCTTTTAAAATTAAAGTGGTGTATTCTGTTCATTCGTTGAGTTCAGACAATTTTTTTTTTCTGACTGCTTCCTTAAAAGAACTGCAACAACTACACCCTATCAGCAACAGCAGGTTTTGTGTATTAACTTGACCACCAGGGGCACTCCGTATTGCTGCAGCACTTTCACTGTCATGAAATCTGGGCATAAAATATAAACACCTGTACAAAAAGCAAAGTCAGACACACCTTTCGTATTAAAAAAAAATGTTTTCAAACATTGTTGGGTGTATCTATTTTTTTTATTGCTTTTACTCTTTGACGTTGGGTGGCACTACGATTGCAGGTTCTTCAAAGCCGCGTTTTTGGGCTCCAAAGGTCTCTGACTGGCACCTTCGCCTCCAAGGCCCTTAGCGGCAAAGGTGCAACATTTGTGCCGTGTCGCTGTACTCCTTACGCCTTTGGATATAAGGACCTGATTCTCAAAGGCCTTTGCGGTGCCCGTGTGACAGGGGTATTAGTTTGTTAACGCCCATATAAAGCCCTGCATAACCAAGCCATATGACCATGCCTTCGTGGTCTATTGGGGAATGTACAGCTAGGAATGGAAGGGTTCTGGAGAGTTTGATTCCCCCCAGCCTCCCATTTGATTTGAGAAACTGGAGTTGTCAGCTCCTCCCAATTCATCCATGTCACATGTCGTCACACAACCCTACGACCAATCTGTACCCAGCCATGCGAGCTGCCAGCTACCACCTGCCAGAACCATGCTCGTGTTTTTTCGCTTACAACGTTGACGCAGGATTTTCTGGAGAACGAGGCCTTTAATGCTATCATGTTTTTAAAAGCAGGCATCTAAAGTAGTTTAAGCGGGAAGAGGGTCTTGAAAGTAAAGTTGCTTATCAGTGAAGTCACAATTGTGAAGTTTTTCAAGGAGAATGTATTTTTTTGCATGCTAATTCCAAAGCATGCGAAACAGTAGGCCTTAAAATTAACGTGTAGGAAACCAAAGTGATGTTTAGCAGTCTTGCAAAGGAACAGCTGTTCACAACTGGTATCGAGGCGCTGGAAGTGGTTAAGGAATATGTCTACTTCGGGCAGGTAGTGGCCGCTTATTCTGATCATGAGAGGGAAATAACTAGAAGAATAAGAGTGGGGTGGAGCGCATATCAATGGCAGTTTACCAATATCCCTCAAGAGAAAAAAGTATAGAACAGCTGTATCTTACCAGTACTCACCTACGGTGCAGAAACGTGGAGGCTAACGAGAAGAGTTCAGCTCAAGTTAAGGACAACGCAGCGAGCCATGGAAAGAAAAATGATAGGTGTAACGTTAAGAGACCGCAAGCAGGAAGAGTGGGCGAGGTAACATACGCAGGTTAATAACAGCATAGTCGAAATCGGGAGGAAGAAATAGGCTTGGGCAGGGCATGTAATGCGAAGGCAAGATAACTGTTGGTCATTAAGGGTAACTGAGTGGATTTCAAGAAAGATCAAGCGTAATAGGGGACGGCAGAAAGTTAGGTGGGCGGATGAGATTAAGAAGTTTTTGGGGATACGATGGCAGCAGCTGGCAAAGGACAGGGTTAACTGGAGAGACATGGGAGAGGCCTTTGCTCTGCAGTGGGTGTAGTCAGGCTGATGATGATGATGACGAATGTAGAAGAATAAGAGTATGGTGGAGCGCATATGGGAGGTTCTCTCAGATCATAAGTTTGTGCCGAGGGCTTTCAGGAAGCTTTCAGGAAGCTCTCAAGGAGGCGGTTGTTACTGAGAAAGTGGGCATGTTTCAGTGGAGTACAAAGTACCCGGGGTTTTTTCCATCCCCAAAAAAGACATTCTTAGAATCGACAGCTATTATTCTCTTAGTGAGGCAATTTTTTTCCGTGTGGGACTCAGTTTGTCTATCATAACATTCAATTTAGATGATTGTATAGGCGTAATTTGCGCAGGAGCAGATGATTTGCTGGCATAAAAATTTTGGACATCTGGCTGTCTTTGTCAGTCGATATCGCAGCATCTAGGACAGATAGAGATGTCATTCATTTTCTCCCTACGGTAAGCTGAAGGCGCCATGTTTGCAATAACCAGAGCACAGTTTTGTTCAACGCCGCTTTAAGAATGGATAATTCTGCGACATTTATCAATTCGTGGCATTCACACCTTGAATGTTGCTATTCCAAGTGCTGTATAAATACTAATGAGGGTAAGGTAGAAAAAGGCCTTTGATTATTGCACTCTTTACTCATTAGATGACATTGCCATGTATTAAAAGTACGTTTTTATTGAGCCATTTTTTGTACTGATATAGTAATCAATCAGTAGTTAAAATTAATTACTGTAAGACCTAATTTATGAAGATAGCAATTTAAAATTTCAAATCAGCATAAACTCTGCGAGGTTATACAGTGTCATTAAGATTGGATTTAAAATTAAGGAAAATAGGTGTAAGACCAGTGTCCGCCCTTAAGTCTCTGTCAATGCAAAGAAAAGTGGGAGCAAGTAGCCACAGCACCTGTGCTCCTACCCCACCAGATCCTTGGCAACCCTTGCCACAAAGTGCTCTCTGGTTTTTGCCACACACAGCAAAAGAGGGAAGTGCATCTTCGTACGCTGCACGAAGCCGAACTTGGGCCTCGCGATGACGAGGGTGATAGCCTGGAGGTGTCACAGCTGTCCTCGTTGCTATTGTTGGGTGAGTAGAACTTCCCTGGCAAGTTGGCTGCAGTTTTTTTTTTTTTTTCAGGTTGGCGTTGGGCATGAAGTGCAACATTTCGTTGCCTTTTGAATCCTGTATGAATGCGTGGTGTGTGGTGTATTCCTGCGGGACTCAAAATTTTGGTGGTGGATGTCACTCTTCGGACCTGAGGGACGTTTTAGAATGCAGCTTTTAAGCGCCCGTTCGTGGGTTGAGCCGCGTCACTGTCGCCGCTGTTGGCATAATCGCGTGAACGAGAGTACTGTCACTCGCTCATGTGTGGTGCCAGAGTGGTGTCGTCCATCACCACTGCATGAGCGGAGGTAGGGTGGCCAGGGGAGGAGAGGTCTGTCAGTGGCGGCACGCACACCTGCGTGCTGCTTCCTTGCCGTTGGGCCACACTCTGCTCCATTGGTGCTGTGAAATGTGCTGCGCATAATAGATTGTCCACATTTGCCACGCCAGTCCCAGGCTAATTTGAATGTGCTTGATACGATGGTAGTCTCCAAATTTGATGGCACCGCTGTGGTTATGGTGCTCGGCTGCTGATCCGAAAGACGTGGGTTTGATCTCTGCCAGGGCGGTTGAATTTCGATGGAGGCAAAATTCTAGAGGCCCGTGTACTGTGCGATGTTGGTGCATGTCAAAGAACCCCAGGTGGTCGAAATTTCCGGAGCCTTTCACTACAGTATTCCTCATAACTTGAGTCGCTTTGGGTCATTAAACCTCCCTCTTGACCAAACTAATCCAAATTTGACCCGGGCCACTCACAAAATTTGGCCCACTCACAGGGTTAGTTGGAGAGACATGAGAGAGGCCTTTGTCCTTCAGTGGGCGTAGTCAGGCTGATGATGATGATGATTTGGGCAAAAATCGATGTCCAGGCTAATTCGATTGTGCTTGATACAATGATAGTCTCCAAATTTAGCCTACCGCCGAAATTTTACCTTTGAATTAGACCAGAATCGATGTCGAGACTAATTTGACCCGGGTCACTCCCAAAATTTGGCCCACCCACCCTCGCAATTCTGCCTGTGATTTGGACCAAACCATGTCCAGCCTAATTTGACCTTAGTCATTCCGTTGGTTTGATCTTGGTTTGAACTTTGAAAGGACTTGACATTTAAACGGACTCTAAAGCATGTTGTTTAACAATATTTGTGTGGTAGACTAGCAAGAACAGCTATCACTGGACCATTCGGTGTAATATAGTTAAACCATTGCTAGATTTTTTATGGCAATGGAACCCTGTTCACGGAGATTGTGTTGCCCAATATATTGGACCAGTTTTTCGCTGCTGGTTCTAAAAAGTATACGCATGAGGTGCTGTCCGGCTCTTCAGTTTGGCTGCAAGTGTTTCACTGCTTGATTGGAAGGTGTTTACGGTTAATCTATGCACAAGCACGGATTCCCGCACTGAATTGGGGTCTTGAATAATATTTGCATCATGAAAAAGAAAATTTTTTTGCAGTTTACGCAGATCTGTTTTTAACTGACGCGGTTTACTTATGGTCATGCACAGTCGCTTACTGCTCGCTCTGCGTACTTCGTGCTTGGCGATCGCAGCGTCGGTGATGTAGGGCATCAAGAACTTGGTGCTTGAGGGTGCAGTCACGGCTCGCGCGTTCGTATCATCCCGAGTGAGGTGTGGGTTGTTCGTAACTTCTGAACTTCTGCCCATTGCATACAGTGCATTCTGGTCAAGGCATTTCATGAATTCGTATCATCCTGAAATTCTGATCAACCGGGATTGTGTTACCGAGATTCTACTGTATACCAGCTGAACTCCAGACTGGAGGACATGGTGTCTTGCCCTCTGGCCTTTGCTTGCCATGTGCTGTTGTTGCACTCGGCATTTGCTAGAATCAAAATACTCGTATTGGTTTTGACTGTGCTCAATTTAATTGTAATTGGGAGGTTTTTAGATATTGCATCTACACCACCCTTAATGTTCCAAAACATTGTAGAAGCTGATGCACACAATGTACAGAGTGACCTGGTTGCACTGTGTAAAAGCGTCAGTAAATCACCTTGCATGGCAAGGTGATGGGGCTGCTTGCTGGTGGTATTGGTGAAATGAAATGGAAGTAGCTTTGTAGCCACATGAATTGTGTTGATGCGTGTTATTCAAGTAGAGGCTTTGCCATTCTGAGAGGAGGTTTTTCACTACAGTCTTTTGAATCTTTTTCATGACTCAAATTAAAATTTGACACCGCAGATGAGACATGTGCCCAACATAGGAGGCTTCTTTCTGGGCATAGATTCATGAACTCATTTTCTCCAATAATGCATGCGTAGATCGACGGACTCTCTCATGAGTAGACTCATTTGGGCTCACTCAGGTTTCTCCTTTGTAAGAAAAAAAAAAAAACTTTAACTTCAAACGTTCATCTCATGATCAGTCGTGAGTCCGGACATGCGTTCAGGTCATGGACTCAACCATGCATGAGTACAGACCCATATTAGGATATTCAATCAATCGTGAGTCTGGGTGCAGGCTCATGTTATGATCTGTTTTCGCAACGACGTTGTATGCTTTTTTTTTTTGTGATAGCATTTAGGTTGTTGCCTCACAAAAACCGCTTGGGTTCTCCGTAATGGAATTCCCTGATTTTTTTAGAATATCGTGACGTCATTAGCACCACCAAATTGAAAAATCTGAGGACTAGAATGTTTTAGTATCTTCGATTGCATTATCATGGCCTCGCTTAGAGGTCTCTATGCCTCTGAGCCAGGCCTGATCCAGGCTGTAAATCGAGAGACTGTAAATCAGGAGAAGTTGCTTAACTTAGCAAACCGTATTACCAGCTTTTTTTGGGTTTTACAGGAACATGGAAATAGTTACAGATAGAAACAGAAACAGTTGCAGGTAGAAATATAAAGTGGTGGAACTGCTGCGCCAAATCTGAAATCGTGCTACATGCTGCTACAAAATCGATTTCTTGCCTAGTTTTGCGCCATGTATGCGCCAAAACGCCGCTGAATAACTCTGCCGAGAGCAAAACCGAAATTCACTGTCGCGAAATCAAACATCTGCTTGAAACACATTCGTGCTGATTGGAAGAAAAAGGCGTGAAGAAAGTGTCCATCTTCATCCCTGCTGGTCATCGCTGCCGGAAGGACTACAGCGACCCCAGTGACATCATCTGAGCCCTATAAAATCCCGGTCCGTCCCTCAGCACCTTCCAGTGGGCTTGGCAGCATCGCCCGGAACACGATGCTAAACTTCGTGCTTTGCTTTGTACAGGTTTTGCTGGGACTGCTCAAAAACACCGGCGGCAATCCTTCACCCATCGACGGTTATGCCTGCAGCGTGACATCAGCAATACCGCTGCAGCACCTGCCTGATTGCTCGACAGACTCGCTACATCTGACAAGACTACCGCACGTGGAGAACTGCGCTGTGACGTGCACATTGGAGCGTCCGTTCGGCACTACAGCGACCGCAGTGACATCATCTGAGCCCTATAAAATCCCGGTCCGTCCCTCAGCACCTTCCAGTGGGCTTGGCAGCATCGCCCGGAACACGATGCTAAACTTCGTGCTTTGCTTTGTACAGGTTTTGCTGGGACTGCTCAAAAACACCGGCGGCAATCCTTCACCCATCGACGGTTATGCCTGCAGCGTGACATCAGCAATACCGCTGCAGCACCTGCCTGATTGCTCGACAGACTCGCTACATCTGACAAGACTACCGCACGTGGAGAACTGCGCTGTGACGTGCACATTGGAGCGTCCGTTCGGCACTACAGCGGCCCCAGTGACATCATCTGAGCCCTATAAAATCCCGGTCCGTCCCTCGGCGCCTTCCAGTGGGCTTGGCAGCATCGCCCGTAGCACGATGCTAAACTTCATGCTTTGCTTCGTACAGGTTGGTTAAAAACGACCTTCTGATGATTCTCTAAAAAGCAATTGTGTTTTTCTGGTGGTGCTGCCGAGCCCTGGCCTTGTTTGTCAATGCGTGACAGAATTGTTGCGCGTTATTTGTTTGCTGTTAAAACTCAGTGGCGACGTTGAGGAAAACCCTGGCCCAAATGCCGATAAAATAGAACAAATTCTTCTTACTGTCACATCCATAAAGGCTTCCCAGAATCTCTTAGAGACAGGTCTGCAAAGTGTGCAAAACCTTCTTTCCGAAATAGAAACTAGTCTTGCCTCCCTTCAGCTGTACAATGAAAAGGTACAAAAATGCGAGGAAGCCTTGAGTGCAATGGGCAAACAGTTAGAACAAATGAACAGCAAACTTGATGATTCTGAAAACAGAAGTCGCAGGAACAATATAATCATTTTTGGCATAGAAGAACACGAAGGCGAAAATACTGAGGAACTTGGAAAACGGGTCAAGAATGGCATATTCAAAGGCACTCTAGGCATTGATGTTAGATCTATCGAGCGTATCCACCGGCTAGGAAAAAGTAACGCAGATCAGGCACGGCCTGTCATACTCAGATTACACGACTTCTCCGAAAAGCTAAAAATCCTTCAAAACTGCTTCAAACTGAAAGGTAGCGACTGGTCAATCACCGAGGACTATTCCATACCGGTTCGTGAAGTACGCAAGAGGCTATGGCAATCATCCAAGATAAATCGAGACAACGGTGATAAGGTGGCTCCGATATTTAATAAACTAAAGATAAATGACGACCTGTACATGTGGGACAAAAGCGAAAACAAGCGAGTGCTGCTAAAGCATGCCGAGCGTGCACCAGCCAAAAGTGCCGCAGGTAGCAGCGACTGGCCACAGGCTTCAGCACCATTTACACTACTATGTTTCAATGCCAGAAGTATCGTTAACAAAACCGATAAATTTGAAGAACTGTTGTTGCTGTACTCGCCGGATGTAGTTGTAATAACAGAAACCTGGCTACATTCTGATATACATGACTCAGAAATAGTTCCAAGCTCCTACGCCTTGATCCGCTCAGACCGCGATGGGCGAGGAGGCAGCGTAGCCATTGCAATAAAAGAGAACCTCGTTTTCCAGAAAGAATGTGGCATACCAAACCATGAAAGTGTCTGGTGCACTGTCAACATTAAGGGCAACTTGGTACTAGTGCAAAGGTTATTCTAATTCACAAAAGCGGCAGCAGACTATCTGTAGATATGTATAGACCAATTTAATAAACTAGCTGCAGCTGCAAGCTATTAGAACATATGATCAACAAATCCATAACAAAGTTTTTGGAAGAAAATAACTTAATTTACAGCAGACAACAAGGCTTCAGAAAAGGACTGTCAACAATCACTCAGCTATTAGAAATAACAAATGATTTTGCACAAGTGATCCAAGTGATCGATTCCCAGCTTCAAGCAGATGCCATTCTGATTGACTTTAGGAAGGCATTTGATCGTGTTCTACATTCTAAATTAATTGACAAGCTCCGTACTATTGGCATTAACTCAAAAGTAATAACCTGGATAAAATCTTACCTCACAGGTCGCACGCAATATGTTGAAATGAATAATGCACAATCCGAACGATTGAACGTTTTCTCCGGGGTCCCACAGGGATCCGTCTTGGGACCGATCCTTTTCCTAATATATATCAACTATATCCATGCCTGCGCTGTACCTGGAATAACAATAAGGCTTTTCGCTGACGACTGCGTTCTGTACACTACGGTGCGTAGACCGGATGACCAGTTAAAATTCTTCTGTAAATAACATTGCCAGGTGGTGCGAATCATGGGGAATGGAAATTAATATCAACAAAACGTCTTGCATCTCATTTACCCGTAAAAAAGTGCCTCTTGCATATTCTTACAATTTATCAGAATCTAACATAATGAGGGTGGATACGGTGAAATATTTAGGCGTTACATTTACCCATAAGCTAAGCTGGAACACGCATATATCCAACACGTGTGCAAAAGCATTCAAGCAGCTCGGGTTCCTCCGTGGAAAACTGTCAGCAGCTCCTCCTCATGTAAAGCTAACAGCCTATAATACCCTCATAAGGCCCATCCTTGAATACGGCACCATCATTTGGAGCCCCCATCAGTCTTACCTCAGCGAACAACTCGAAAAAATTCAAAATAAGGCCCTCCGGTTTATTTATTCCTGCTACTCACGTCATGACAGCGTATCTTCCCGGCGAGGTAAAGCGCGTATCCCTACCCTTGCTTGTCGGCGACGCGTTGCTTCGATGAAGTTTCTTATTCTTTACAATGATCGCATAAGACTTGATTAAAATCAGTACATCAAGGCACCTTATCATCGTTCGAAGCGATTGAACCATGAAAACTGCATCAGACCCATCCCAACGCGATGTAACACATATAAATTCTCATTTTTTTCCGTTAGCCATTGAAGAATGGATTAATCTGCCTCACGAATTCATGGACAACGTCTCTTTTGATATCTTTTTGGAAAACCTAGTCGTTTTTTGAAAAACAGAATTTGCAATGAAAAGAGCAAAAGGAGGAAAAAAAAGAAACCTCCTACGATGTCTTGGGGTATTCACCGCGAGTGTTCCGTTTAATATCATTTTTTCTTTCTCTTAGTTGTGCCTTTTTGACTATCGTGTTGACCTGATTTATCGCTTCGTGGTTTCGTCGTTCTCCTTTCCAGTGTTTTAAATGCATCGACATGAGCGTGTACAGCAATGCGCATGTCCTTTGACCGTTGATGGTCTCAGCCTACTTGCTATGGTCTTTTCTACTGCAGGCACATGTTTTGTATCTCGTGTATGTTGTACTGGATATGCTATTGGTTTGTATAATTGTCCCATTATTTTGGCCACTCCTGTAAGAGCCTAACTAGGCATACAGTATGCTTAAATAAATAATAAATAAAAACAATAGACAGGAAATGCTCGCCATGGTGCTGTCATCAAGAAAAGAGAAGAAATAGCACCTAAGAATGGTATCACTTTAATCGCTTTGTTGCATATCTCGTTATGTTTTCCCTCTGAATAAAAACGGCTTTATGTTTAGCAAATTTTTTTTTGCTTTTATTTTTTGTTTGCTTATTTTTTGGGGCTTTTTAAGGAAAGGACAGCACTTTAGACTGAATTTGGGCTTGAAGCTTGTTTTTGCATAGCTATGGTCGTCATAAACACCTGAGCTTGGCTGTTCCAGAAATAGAACACGCGAGCTACAAAACTTGAAATTGCTGCTACAAACTGCGATTTATTCTGCTACAAAAGCTGCTACAAGAAGCCAGTTGCCAGTTCCACCACTGAATATAGAAACAGTTACAGAAACATGCCTCCCATATGCGTGGTAAATAAACCGTATTGATTTCCTTTGGACGCTTTCAAGTGTGTAATATCTGTTTTAGTGTGCGGGTCCCAGACAACATTGGTGTATTGGTGCAGTGGCCGTATGAGAGATGCATATTGCCAATTTCGTCTTGCTGATGCAGTGCTTTAGGTGGCGCTTTAATAACCAGAGCTTTTTGAATGCTGCTGAAACAACGGATTTAATATGTATGCTCCAGTTCAAGTTATCGTTACTTCGAGGTGTTTCATTTGCTCAAATGGGCTTATCGGAAGGCTGCTGGTTTGGTAGGTGCACAGAAGTGGTTCTTTCTTTTACGGTATGGAAACTGCTTTTAGGTAGTCACTTAAATGTGTCTGGTCTTCGGCAGATGTAATGCTTAGGTGTATAACACAGTCGTCAGTAAAGAATCAACAGCGCACTTGTGAAGTGAAGGACAGGTCGTTCAAATAAATAAGGAAGAGAAGCGGCCCAAGGACTGAGCCCTGGGCGACTCCTGAAAGGACTGGTGTTGATGTGGAATTGGAATCTGATATCTGAACAAACTGGTGTCGTTGTTTAAGGTGAAAGTCTAGGCACTGCACGACTTGCTGGTTGTTCAATAACATCGTTATTTTTAACATGTTTCAGTGTGATACCCGATCAATGAAAATTAAGTCTAGCTGTTCATTATTTTCTAGTGTCATCATAATTTCATTTGTGATATGAATCAGCTGCGTCACTTTCGATAAACTTTCCTGAAAAAAAGTGCTGCCCTCTAGAAATGAGCTTATATGCTTTAAAAGAAAGTGTTCCTACTAGAAGTACATAGCTAAGAAAGTGACCTCTAGTTTTTCACGCAAAGCTTAGCACCTTATAAATATGGACCTTAGCCATTTGCCAATCATTTGGAGCTTCTGTCTTTCAGTGAAGATAGCGAACAGGTATTCAGTGCATATCTGTAGAGGAAGGCATTTTGGATGTCATCGGGTCCAGATGAGTTTTTTGATGTCACCGCACATGATAACATGACAGCAAGACTACAACGCTTAGTATGTTCATTAAAAAAATTATGCAGGGCTTCTAGCACTGAACTCTCAGCCGTCGGCTGGTAAACGGCTCCGACTAAAAGGCTGAGCTGGAAAAGATGGAAACCTACCCAGACTATTTCAGTGTTCATGTGGCAAGCTATAAGTGTGTAGTCTATTCCTCTCCATATCACGATTGCCCACCTCCCCTCCTTGAAGTGCGGTCGTGACAAACGATATCGTATTGATTAGGTAGGTTAGCTTAATTCGGGATTGTATCGTGAAACCACATTTCTGTAATAACAGCAATGTCGCGGTCGCGTGTAAAAATGAGGGTTTCAAGCTCGTCGCATTTTTTTTACTATGTGCATGTATTAAGGACGGGAAATTTGTTCAAGGTCGGTTTGTTATTGCTTTTCCTGAGTTCTGCATGACACTTTTTGCGCCGCCATTCCTGGATTGGTTCTGTCACGTGGAAGCACAGAGCACTTTTTCTTCTCGGGCATCGTCCCATACAGTTTCACGTTTATTTTAACTTTGTCAGATGTAAGCATGACTTAGGCACTATTCTTACTCTGTTCTTTCTTGCTTTCCCAAAGCTTTTTTCGTATTGATTGAACGCAAGGCTTTTGAAAAATGCTCCGATATACTGTATCACGAGTTTTTCAGGTTGCTGCAGTTCTTGAGGATTTTCGCCTTGTCCCTCCCGTCAACTAGATTAAATATAACTGATCTGCATCTGTCCTCGGACGGCCTTCCGATTTTGTGGATATGTTCAGAGCCACATGTGAAATTTTGAGCAAGTCCAAAAGAATATCCTTGGATACCGTTTCCTCAAGGTTCTGGTGTTGTTCGTCCTTAGTTGCCTTAATGCTGAACACAATTAGGTTGTTCCGCCTACTTGTATTTTCTGGATCATCTACCTTCATCAGCAGACTGCCGACAGTTTTCTGTAGCGCGTCTACTTTTGACATATAGTCAATAAATGTTGTGGAAAGATCAGTATTTTTTTTTTATGCTTCGCCTCCTTGCGCCGTAGCACTGCAATGATGCCAATGTTACGAATAGCTATTGCTGCATTTCGGTTTATGTTGCGTGACGTGGCGTAAATCATGGGAGAGACAGGGGGGATCTTGACCCCTCTTCACTTAGGGTAGGGGAACACAGTGCATGCGTCCCCCCCCCCCCACCCCTCCCCCCCCCCCCCCCCCCCCCCTTACTTCCCCTGGTTGATTCGTGCCGGAACTACTCAGTCGGCACCGAATGATATGGCAGCACACCCAACATGGGGAAGCTGCAGGAGCGAGGAGGCCTCTTTCCTTGCACAGAATGGCTCAGCAGAATCAGGTGTTCAAAAACCAGTGCTGTCATAATTGCAATCTGCCAACAAACAGAGGACATGCCATGGTAATGTGTGGTTGTATTTAACTTCAAGCATCTGCTTTTCTGGCATCCAGTCAATTTGTGATTGAGACAGGCGTTATGAAGTGTAGTCCTGCACATTCGAGGGTCGGCACCACACAAACCCTTGAAGCTTTTTCGGGGCCTTTCTCTTGTTTGGACCTGGCAAGTGTTTTAACAGTGCGCAAGACTTGCACTGACAGGTGTGACTCTCACCTTGGCAGCCATCTTTAATTAAAAAAAGGAAAATAAGTAAAACACATTAAGCAACGTCCACTGCCATCACTTTCAGTTTCTTAAAGCTGCTGATCCGATTAGAAAATTGTAAATGTCCCTTCAACCATATCCAGCCCACGCCTCCGAGTCAAAAGCGGAGGTAGAAGAAAACGTGCTTTGGGCGATGATACCATGTGTAGCGACAGTATTTTGTAAATATGCGATGTGGGGAAGCTGGCGCAGTGAGCTTACGAAGCGTAATTTTGAGGCTTGATATTTCGAACCACAATGCCAAATCAGAGAATTAAAAAACTGGCCTCTGCCTCGATGTCGGCAACCTTCAATTTCGCAGTATATTCTTGTGCCCTGAAACCAAAGATTTAAAAGTTGATTAGTTAATCGTGAATTAATCTTTTTTTAGTTGAACTCTACGTGTGCAGAACGTCTGCCTTGCTGTACCATCCAACTGCGCAGATCGCACAGACTTATTACTCATTGTTGATAAAATAAAGATCTGTATATATTAAAAAAGATCACCTGGTATATCATGGCCGTATTTCGGTGTGTTGACCGTGCTTATTTATTTAATCTATCTGCAACACCACTTTATATAGTGCCTGTGTGAGCCGTCGAGCAAAATATGTGATGATGATTGTGTCTATTGTAGCATTTGTGTCGCTCTCCCAGTGGAAAGATAGTGTTATGCGGCCCAAGGCGAGAATGACGCAAGAACAACCCGGTCGCAGCACACAGGTTGAGAGCACGAGGCCCGCACACAGCACAGCACTGAGCACCCAATCCCGGAGCATGCGCATCTCCGAGACACTTCGTTCACCTCGTCTTCATTCACAATATCTGTTGCAATTGTTTCGACTCCCCGTATTCAGCCCATTTGTATGTTTGCACATGGGTGGTTGGTCACTAAATGTATAATTAGACTAGAATTCACGGAACTTTAAACATAGCCGGAAATTGTATTATCCGGGAATGTATGATCGGGAGAAAGATGGTGGAACTCTGTGGGTCATTTTTAATGCCAGAGATTTTCAGTGTATGAACCTGGAAATCATATGAACCGGGAATGTGTCAACGAGGATTTTACTACTTTATCTCACAAGTCGTTTGCACCACTGTGAAGGCTCTGGCAATCAGAATCAAGCAGAACGGTGTGCTCTACAAGATGTGTTCCTCCTTGGCTGGTGGCTCCATCCTGGGAAGGAAACGGCACCAGTGCCCAGCTGCTGTACTTGCGAGACTCGACGGACGCCTTGTTTAGGAATGACTGCACACCGCTGTGCTGCCGGCCTCCTCAGTGGACTTTCTCTGCTAATTTAACCTGGGAATGAAACGCATGCAGCTTTTCTTAACCACCATCCAGAACTGCCTTTTCAATTATTACAACAATTGTTTAAAACGTACTCACAGTAATGCTCAGGTATTTGAGGGACTATTTGTTGTCATCCTGAGTGGACAAGAGAGCTCTACCATGCACAGTGCTGCAAATGACTTGTGAGATGAAGTATAGTTGCGGGTCTTGTTACAGCTCCCGGGGTCGTATCACCCGGAGGATAGAGAGAATTGCTAGTAACACCTGAAGTTCTGCAAATTGTACCATCGTGTCATCTTGAAATTCATGTCTGCCATGATCGTATCAACGAGATTTTGCTGAATGTGAAATGGAGTGTAGTAGTTGGAGCCTGCTGAGATGTTGCCTTTATTTTTGCTCTATTTCATTTTCTTTGTGTCACGGTGTTGGCAGGTGGCGGGGCTCCACCCATGCCTCCCTCCGTCCCCCTTGGGACAAGGCTTGGTGGAGCAGTGTCGGGCGCCACCACGGACACGGGGTCCTCGGCAACGTTGGTGCCCAGCAGCCCAAACTCGGACCGCAAGGAGGACGATGCCGACAGTTGGTCGTCCAGTTCCATCGCCCTCTCTCTGGCGAGTGAGGGTAGGTCTGGTGGAGAAGGGGCATCATTAGTAATATCACACGTATGTCGTCCAGACGGTTATTCAGCGCCCCGTGAAGGATCGCAGTGGTGGAACTGCTCGTCTGCTCGGGGGTTCTGTCACATCAGCAAAACAGCAGCGAAGACAGCGCTGGTTCATGGGGCTGTGCAAAGTGCTCGCTGATGTCCCGTTTGTTCGTTTATTTTTTTTTTTCCTCGATGGCCTCGCTACAGGATGCCTACACGAGTTGTGTGTGTGAAATACACTTCTCAGTGTTCAGTAGATCCAAAGTGTTTTACATAAACCAAAATGCCATGAAATCAGATTGAATAGCAGTTAGAGCATACCAGTGGACTTCCTTTAAGACAAACTTGAAGGGACCAGTTCTGAGCAGGACAGTTCTGAGCAGGAGTGCGCTGTATTTTTAAATTCCTAGTTACATTGCATGTGCCATATTTAACCTTGCTGAGTAGAAAGAAGTTCTTTGCACTTTGTTTATTTCGCTTTTTGCCATTACAGAAAGCGTGGGTGACGAAATAAAAGTGGTTCACAATAACCGCTTGACGGGCTTCGTCACCCGAAAAAGTCGACGATGACAGCTGCGGCATACAAATAACAATTCACATCTCAAACAAAACAGATTGTGCTATAATGCAGGTAGGGGGTTAGATATATTAAACAATGACAAGGAAAAAAAAAACAGTCGACATATGTATTTCAGTACTAATACAACCTAATCAATAAAAGTTTCACGAAGTGCACGAAAAGACATTGTGTTTATATTGTTATAAAGAGAAGAGTTCAAACATCTTGGTAGTATATATTTCAGCATAGCAAAACCATAGTTTGTTCTACATCTGGGTACCGAAAACATTTCAGCGTTTCTAGTGGTATACGGCGTGTTGTGTGGTACCAGCTGCACAATACGGGACAAAAAGGGGTCATCTCTTGCAGTCTGTTTTTTATAAAAACAGGCAAACCTGTACTCAAACAACCTAGGAACTGGAATTATTTTGTATTTTATTCGAATGGGGCGAGTTGGGGCGTCATAGCAGGAATTTGTAATGACTCGTAGCATTTTCTTCTGTTGAAGAAAAAGTTTTTGCAAATCGGACACTGTAGTATTTCCCCATACCAAATAGCAGTACCCTAAGTATGAAAAAAAGAATGCATAGTAAAGGTCAAGTTTTGTCTTTGTAGGTAAGATATATTTATGGCGAGAGACGATACCTATGAATTTAGAGAGCTTGATGCAGACCTTGTTTATGTGAGCATCCCATGACATTGATGGGGTAAAGTCTACGCCAAGTGATGTGAATGATTCAACATATTCAATTTGTGCGCCACTGAAAAAGACAGGCGGTGCATTCTCTACCAACTTGCCCTTAGCATGAAATATTATCGCCGTTGTTTTTTCCTTATTTACTGTCAAGGAGTTTGAGGATGACCATTCCTTCAGAGTAGTCAATACTAAGTTCGCTGAATTGGTTAATGTCAGTGGAGGAACAGAACAAAGTGGTGTCATCAGCATAAATAGTAAATTTTATCTCGTTGCTTATATTAGTGATGTCATTTATATATAAGTTAAAAAGTATAGGACCCAAGAGACTACCCTGTGGCACTCCATTTGAAATTTGTAGGACATCAGAGCGGCAGTTATTGATGACAATATATTGTGAACGCGAGGACATATATGACTTGAAAAGGTTGAGGGCATGGCCACGTATACCATAATGTTCAAGTTTTGCAAAGAGGGTGTTATGATTGAGGGTATCAAACGCCTTGCTGAAATCTACGAAGCAATTTTCTTTTTACTGATTCATGATTAAGCTGAGTGCTGGCAGTATCTTTGCACGCTTCAGGTTTTCATGCCAGCCATGAATAAGTGATGATATACAAAAGGGTGTTGGCATCTCTCATAGCCTGAGTCGCTTTGGAACGTTAAACCCATATAAACCAAACCAAAATAAACCAAGCAAAAGGGTGTTGGTCACATCTAGACTGGCATCTCTGTGGTTTCCAGGTCGTACTTCCTGCTCAGCTTCATATAAGCAGTGTGCCTCTAGCTGAGTGGGATTTTTTTTTTTGAGTGCATTGTCATTAGAAGGATCTCTGCAAGCAGAAATGACTACCGGCTGTCTTGCCAGTAGTGAGTGGCAGGTGGCATGCTGGCTGTCGGGCTATGAACGAGCTTATTATACTACCTTGGATGTAATGAACCTTAGTATTCACCTCTGATATAACGACCTTTCGTGTGCTAACCTTTGATATAACGAACCTAAGTATGTCACCTCAGATGTAAGGAACTTACCGTATTTGCACGATTGTAAGTCGACTCAAATGTAAGTCGACCCCCACATCACATTTTTGAAAAAGATACAAACTTGGAGGTCGTTTATGCCTGGCCTTTAATAATAGAACGCGATAGCACTATCCTCCGGCCTCCACTTATCACCAGCCGCTGTCGGCTGCTGCGCGTGGGCGCGCCCGTGGGCACATTTCAAAAGTATTAGTCACTGGACTACTCGTCCACACTTGCGCCATCATCCAACTAGCGCTGCCATCGTGATCACTGCTGCGATCCCATAGCTCGTCATTCTAACATCGTCGTGCTGCGAAATCCCGCACTTCGCAAACAGCCAAATCATGACATCGTGTGCAACAGCTGAAAATTTTGCCTCGCTGCAGTTGCCACACCTGAATCACCTGTTGCGAATGTTGAACTTACGGTCCGGCGCTCACTTGTTTGTTTCTTCGGCGTAAAGAGTGACAGCCATCTTGAATGTAGCCGTAAACGAGCGCCGGTCGCTTACCACACCCGGAGCACAAATGACAAATGACGAAGCACTACATTAAAAGCTTGTGAAACGCAGCTGACGTGGCCGGCAGTAGTCAAATGCGTCAGAGCCACAGAGAAACTACGCTTGAGTGGCATTCGCTCTTCCGTCGGCTACTGACACTCCCCGGCGCCGCTGCAGTTCCGAGTGGCGGTGTCGCCGCGATTGGAACAGCGGCCCTTCCATCAACTATCGACGCTTCCTTGAGTGCCGAGTGCGCGGTTGAAAGTTGAATGTGAAAGTTGAAAGTTTGAAAGTTGAAAAACTTGAATGACGCCTATTTAGAGTAGAATGCGAAAGCATTATCGGGCCGCCGCTTATCAGCAGCCGCAATCTGCGGCCACGTGTGAGGAGTGGTCTGGTGCCGGCTTGCTGCTTATCGACGGCCACCATCGGCCACTTCATGCGGGGTGAGGATGCCGGTTCTGCACATTAGCAGCTGCTCAAGGCCAACCAGCACTAAGAGCGATGCGATGGAGCCGCGCAGCAAAAATGCAACCATGCTGTAGCATGTCTGATATCTCGTTTGTCTCGACTTTGTTTATGGTGCGATGCTTTGGTTTCAATTCCCCCCCCCACTTCGGATTTTCAAATTTTGAAAAATAGGTCGACTTACAATCATGTAAATATGGTATGAGCCTGGACCTTTGATGTAGAGAACCTACGTGTACCTATGTGGATATAACGAACTCTAGAATATCAACTTTAGATATAACGAACATTTGGCTGTAACACATTCAAACGATCCACCAAGTATTCAACGAGTGCATTTTTTACGTATTTTGGGCAGTTGCGGTTAAAGAATCATTCATTGTCTCATGCAGTTCCTCAAGTGGACATAGCAGGACCACCTGTGGAAAAGGACTTGGTTGCAAGCACCAATGTGAAGCCAGTGACAACACTGCTGACAATGTCTATTGTGACCCCTGTGACGACGCCCATGACAGTGCCCGTTGCAACACCCATTACGACACCTGTGGAGATGCCCACGGTCACGTCGCCAGCTGGGGAGCCTTGCTTTTCCTCTAAATTGTGTTTGCCTTCCCTGTGCCAGTCACCAGTGACAACACTGGTGACATCAGTGGTGAATCCTGTGATGACGCCCATGGAAATGCCCACGGTGACACCGGTCACATCACCAGTCACGGAGGGTTGCTTTTCGACCAAACTGTCAGTGCCCTCCCTGTGCCGGTCACGATCGTTCGTAGTCGAGAGGCCATCCCTGGCCCTCCTGCTGTGGAAAGAACGGTGCAGGGACGGTAGCAATGCCCTGGATGGTGTCAATGTCAAGATTGTTGGTGAGCCCGAGAAATCTTCCAACAGGGCCTTGTTCCAGGAGAACCCAGAAAGTAGTGGAATGCACACAGCTGGGGAGCCAGCTGATGTCGTACAAAGCTTGGGAGTTTCACAAGCGTTTGTGGCAAGGGATTGGAGTGGGGTTAGCAGTGAGGCCGGCATGCGGACGGATGACTGCAGTGTCGGTGACAGCAGCGGCCAAACAGGCCACGCTAAGACCTCACCTGAAAGTGTCCAGGCAGCCTTTGCATACGACTGTAGTTATCCAGAATTGTATTTACTCATGGGTGGGAACACTGGTGCCCAGAAAGAAACACCTACAGTTCCTGGGCCTCTAGAGGTTCCTGGTAAAACTGGCCAAGCACAGAGTTTGCTGGATAAGTGTAGCAGTGTTGGTCCGCACTTTGTGTCTCATGTGTTCAAAGACTACATGGGGGGTCCGGCTCAGATGGACACTTTTGCTGCACATGAAACTGTGAGAAACATTTTTAATGTTCCTGTCAGCAGTTCTTCCAACCTCACCAGGTGGAATGGGCCATCAAGTTTTCTTGCATGGAATCCCTTTGATGGAATCACCATTACCAAAAATCCATCACACACTAAGGACGATGCTGCCGACAATACCCTAAACGATGTCCCTAACGTGCCGAAGGAGGATGATTCGGCGGAGGAGACTGCAGCTGACGACATGTTTGCCGATGCCTTGGATGATGGAGGTGAAGAATTTGCGCCTGCCTCCCCAGTTAGTTTTGTGCCCAAGAGCAAAACTTTTCCCACTGCATGGAGCTCACCAAAGTCTGGCATAACCTTTGTTAATGACTCGTACCAAGGTGACTGCTTTTTTGTGCCAGTGTCGACCAGTCCCAACCGGCACTCGCTCTCTTCTTCAAGTGGAAGTGCCCACTCATCGTTCTCTGTGGAGAAGGACTTGGCAGCCCTCAACTCCTCCTGTGATGCAGAGGACGAAGAACAGTACGAAGATGCAGATGAGCCTCATGATGAACGTGCCAACACGCCTGAGCATGTCAGCAGTGTGGAAAGTGCTGAAAGCTCATGTCACGAATTTTCTGCAAGTTCCTGCAGCCGGCAGCTGAAGTGAGTTGAAGTTTCATGATAATTCTTCATATGCTGCATGTAATGTGCCCAGCTTATGCACTGTCTCAAGCATAATGTCCTCAAACGATGCCCTCAACTGACTGGCACTCATGTTTTTGAAGCAGTGCTGAACTGTGGGGGTGCTTGGCAGTAGAACGGTTTAGGTTACCGTACAGGGTGAGCAAAAAATTTACGAAAACACGAAAAATCTGAAAAGGAACTATGGTGGCAGGTGTGTCACCTAGGTCACCTGACCTTGTGAGGTTATCAGAATCTGCCCACTGGATTCTGAGCACACTGACCGCCGTGGCAGGTAGCATTTAAATTAATGTTTGGTCGAGAGGATGCTCCAGGTGAGCAACGTTTGTCTTGCAGGCCCCACCGGTGGCTGTGTTTGACACTGCCAGGGCTGTGGCGCATTGCTTAACTGCTGCACCACTGTGCCAGGAGGGGTATGAGGACTCCAAGGAATCTATGAATGTAAAGTACTGAATGGCCACATCTGTATACCTGGGCGTTAAACCATTAACACTATTATGTCTCGCCCTTAAGGCGGACCTTAAGTGCCCCTTCCATTTTTTCGGGGGGCTGCACACGGGTGAAACTGAAGCCTCATGACTGGAGAGATAGTGCTAGCCACATCTACGAGTTTGTGTCGCACAGCGGCGCGTCTGTCGCATGTTTTCTATCCGCTCGCTGGTCTCACGTAGACGCTGCGGAAAGAACATGCGACACCTATGCTGCCATGGGATATGCGCTCTCTTCAGCCAGTGGCAACAAATATGGCACCTTTGAAAATATAAAAACTGAAGGGCTGAGGGGTGGGCAACAAACCTAGTGTGACAAAAGACAGAGTGGTAGATGAAAGAGGATAATCCTTTCCCTCTATGGTCGGGGATACACCCCTCTCTCCATGGTGGTGCCGCTCCCTGCTTTGTCACGCTAGCAGGTCATAAAGAATCAGCCAATGTCAGTGGCTGGAAGGGAGTCCTTTGATGAGGAGAAGCCACTGTGTTTTTGAGTTGTATCAGATAAGATATAGAAGTGCACCTCCCGAATGGTGCTTCTGGACTAATGTTAGGCACTGTCCATGTTAGCAGTGCCCCGGGACGCCATTGCACATTCCAAGGGGCAGCTATGCCATGGAATACCTTTGTGGTGTATACGTAAAGGTGGCCACGCCAAGCTCAGATTGATTAACTGAACTTTCTTTTAAAGGGGCTCCGAAACACCTTCGCAGGAGAGCACGTCAACTCGCTCAATCACTTTATTGTGTTGTCATGAACATCTGAGCCATATAATACTCCTACACGCACTTGAGAATCCACACTCATGTGCAAAAGTTGGCAAGCCCTTTCCAGCAACTTTTTCATGCTCGCACCTTCCTCTGTTACACGCTCCTGCATATATCCGTTCAGAGACGGCTGTTGCTTAGATTCTTTCAGTCGTCACTCAGCTACCATGGCTGCGGCCAGTAAGTCGTGTAGCTCCGGCGGATCAGGAAGCTCCAAACCGGGCGATGGGGCTGGCAGAGGAGCACTGACCTTTCAGCATGCAAAAAGTGGTGAGAGGAGAAGGAAAGGCACGAAGGCGCTGAAAATCAAATTTTGACTGTTTGTAATTCGGCTTCTACAGAGCAGATTAAAAAAAATTCTTGCTGGAAGATATTCGTGAATCAGCGCCCTTAAACATCCCAGGCACACCACAACTTTTGGAGCCCCTTTCGGAGCCCTTTTCCGAGTCCCTTTAATACTTAATACTAGTGCTTCTTTAGTTTCATTTTCTTTGTGCAACCTACCATTTGTAGTGTGTTCATTACAGTATTATTAAGCTGTGGAGAGTGCTTTTCATGTCCCGATTTAAAACCCAGAATTGAAGGTCATTGATAAAGGCCCTTGTCTTGCAGCAGGCTCAGCTGCTAATGGTGACTGTGCACCTTGGCTAAAGCGGTCAGTTTCCTCACAGAATTAGCAGTGACACACACACGTGTGCAAATTGATGTCTTGCTTGTGTTTTGAGGAAAGAGGGCTCTTCGAAAGAGGCTGCCTTATTACTAGCCTGTCGTGCCTCTGGGGCACTTGCTGGTCTTCCAAGAGTTTTAATTTGGCTGATGCAGTGTTACATTCCCAGTATTCTTTGTAGCTCGAAGATGTATATGAGCAAGGCAGGTTTAGTTGTTTGTGATGACATGGCCTATGCTGCTTCACTACACTTCACTTTATTCACGTTAAAGACCCGGCTTCAGGGGGTCTGTGGTGAAGATTGTAGCATCGTGCGTCAGCCTCCTGCTGAGTTCTGATGCGCACACGCGCTAGTTGACGAGCTTCCTCTGCACGCTGTGCGAATTCCTCGGCGTCCTGATCGACATCGTCGCCGTCGGCATTCTGGAGCAGCATGGCATCTAGCATAGTTGTCACTGGTTGGCCATGAAGAAGGCTGAAAGGCGTCATGCTAGTGGTGTCTTGTTGTGCCGTATTGTAGGCGAACGTGACGTAGGGAAGAATTTCGTCCCAATTCTTGTGGTCTACGTCCACGTACATACAGAGCATGTCTGCGATTGTCTTATTGAGGCGTTCCGTCAATCCAATGGTTTGGGGGTGATAGGCCGTCTCTTTACGATGACTGGTACCGCTGAGGCGGAGGAAGGTTTCCAAAAGCTCGCCCGTAAAGGCAGTTCCTCGGTCAGTTATAATGAGTGCCGGAGCGCCATGCCTGAGGATGATGTTCTCAACGAAGAACGGAGCTGCTTCGGCGGCGGTACCCCTGGGCAGAGCCTTTGTCTCCGCGTAGCGAGTTAGATAATCGGTGGCGACAATTATCCATTTATTCCCTGCAGTAGACGTCTGAAATGGTCCCAGGAGGTCCATGCCAATTTGCTTGAAAGGTGTCTTTGGCACTTGAAGAGGGTGGAGTAGACTGGCTGGTTTTTCAGGGGGTGATTTAAGACGTTGGCAGTGTACGCACGTCCGTACATAGTGCTTCACTGTCGCCCGTAGTTTCGGCCAGTAGTATCCGCGCTGTACTCTAGCCAACGTGCGGGTGTAGCCTAGGTGGCCGGTGGTTGGCTCGTCGTGACACGCTTGCAAGATTTTTGTGCGAAGAGCTGTTGGGACGACGAGTAGATGACTGTTCCCCCCAGGACGGAAGTTCTTCTTGTAAATTACGTCGTTGCGAAGAAAGAATGACGAGAGGCTGCGGGCGAAAATCTTAGGCACATCCGTAGTTCGCTTCTCCAAGAAACCAATAAGAGGGAGCAATTCCTGGTCCTCTCTCTGCTGTTGGGCAAGAGTTGCGTCATCTATGACTCCTAAAAAAGCAGTGTCTTCATCGGTCATTGTGGAGGGTCCGACTGATGTCCGCGAAAGGCAGTCAGCATCCGCATGCTTCTTTCCGGATTTGTAAATAACCGTCATGTCGAACTCTTGTAACCGAAGGCTCCAACGCGCGAGTCTCCCTGAAGGGTCCTTTAAGTTCGTCAGCCAACAGAGAGAGTGATAGTCGCTAATGACTTGAAAGGGGCGAGCGTACAAGTAAGGGCGGAATTTCATAACCGCCCATACAACTGCAAGGCATTCTTTTTCTGTTGCTGAGTAGTTCGCTTCAGCTTTAGACAGAGTCCTGCTGGCATAAGCAATCACTTTTTCCACCCCATCCTGGCGCTGCACCAATACAGCACCTAAACTCCCATTGCTTGCATCGGTATGAAGCAGGGTAGGGGCGTCGTCATCAAAGTGCGCCAGGACAGGTGGCGTCTGTAGGCGTCTCCGGAGTTCATTAAAAGCTTGGTGCCCTTCTTCACCCCAGCAAAGGACAGCGTCGTCACGTGTCAGTGAAGTTAATGGCCAGGCAATTCGTGAGAAGCCAGCAATAAATCGACGGTAATAGGCGCAAAGCCCCAGGAAGCGCTTAAGCGTCTTTTTGTCCATAGGTGTTGGGAACTTGGCGACTGCGGAGAGCTTTTCGGGATCAGGCCGGACACCTTCTTGGCTAATAACGTGTCCTAAGAATTTCAGCTCCTCGTAACCAAAGTGGCACTTCTCGGGTTTTAGTGTGAGGTCCGCAGATCGTATGGCCTGAAAAACAGCTACCAAACGGCGTAGATGCTCCTCGAAGGTGGCCGAAAACACGATCACGTCGTCAAGATACACCAGGCATGTTTGCCACTTGAGTCCTGAGAGCACAGTGTCCATCAGCCGCTGAAATGTTGCTGGTGCTGAGCATAAACCGAATGGAAGAACCTTAAACTCATACAAACCATCAGGAGTGATGAATGCTGTCTTCTCCCGATCCCTCTCATCTACTTCAATTTGCCAATATCCACTTTTCAAATCCATTGAAGAGAAGTAACGCACATTTCGTAGCTGATCAAGGGAGTCATCGATGCGAGGGAGGGCGTACACGTCTTTTTTGGTCACTTGATTGAGCTTGCGGTAGTCAATGCAAAATCGTAAGCTGCCGTCCTTTTTTTAACAAGTACCACGGGGGAAGCCCAGGGACTCTGTGATGGCTGGATAACGTTGTCTCGAAGCATTTCGGCCACCTGATGCTGAATAGCCTCGCGCTCTTTCGGAGCCACACGGTAAGGATTTTGTCGAATCGGGCGAATCGCGTCATCCGTGATAATGCGATGTTTGGTCAAAGGTGTTTGGCCAACCCGCGATTCTGAAGCAAAATAGTCTCGAAAGTGATCTATGAGATCCAAAAGACGTTCCCGTTGTGAAGACGACAGATTTGGGCTCACATCGACTATGGGTGCGGGCGCCTTGCTCACTGATCCGTCCAGTTGCAGCACGAAATAGTCTTGGTCACTTGGGACGCTATCGAAGAAGGCCACAGTTGTGCCTTCCGGAATTTGTCGACGCTCGTCGCTGAAGTTTGTCAGCAGCACTTCGGCGTGCCCATTGGCCAAACTGACTAGTCCTCGAGCTATAGAAACACCTCGGCTGAGTATCAGGGTGACGGCCCGTTCGGCGACGCCATCGCCGGTATGTGCCACGTTGCACTTCAATTCAACAAGAGAGCACGATCGCGGAGGTAATGTCACCCCCTCATTGTCAACTCGTAAGGGCATCAGTGGTACTTGCGCATAACCAAGGTCTTCATGATTTTTGGTGAAGGCAACGACGTTGTCCCGAAAGCTGATCACAGCCCCATGAAGGCGCAGAAAGTCCATGCCCAAGATGAGGTCTTTGCAACAGTCTGAGAGGATAACGAAGCTGCCAACGAACACTGAGTTTCCAATTCCTATGGGGGCAGTGCACTTCCCAGTCGGTGCCAGTAGCTGACCCCCAGCACTTCTTATTACTGGCCCAGTCCATTCGGTTTTTACTTTGCGCAGCTTGTCAGCCAGTTTTTGACTAATGATTGAAAAATCCGCCCCGGTATCCACCAGAGCGTGTACCTCCAGCCCATCAATGCAAACGGCGAGGCCAGCGCTAACAACGTCGTCTGGGTTGCTCGTCTCTCTCGGCATTTGCGGCGGAAGTGCGGTAAGCTCGGCGCTGTCATTTTCGTCGTCGGGGCTGCTTATCTGGTTCGGCATGTTCGGCGCTAATGTAGGCGGCATTTTCGGTGGTAGTGCGGCAGCGTCAATGTGAACAGAGGCGTCACAGGCATGGGTTGCGGTCGGCAGTTGTGGCGGTAGTGAGGGCTTTGAAACTTTTCGACTGGTTGCAACAGTTAGTTTCCCCGGCGAGGGCTCGGGGTCTGCCGTCTGCTAACGTCAGCATCGCTCCGACGTGTCGGTGAAGAATAACGCCGTGGAGATGGGGAGCGGCAGCGGAAGCGCGGTGAGTCGGCTTCCCTGCTGAGCGGCGAGTCCTCGAGTTGGGCACGGCCAGCGTCGAAATGGCGTCGAGCAGAACCAGGCGGAAAGGCCTGCCCCTCTTGGCGGTAGCGGCAGTACCGATACACATGGCCAGGTTGTCCGCAGAAGAAGCAGAGTGGTCGGCTGTCATAAGAGCGCCACAGGTCAGTTCGGCGCGGCTGAGGGCGGCCCGGATGTGCCCACTGAGGCTCCTGAAAGAACCGCGTCTGCTGACGGCTCGCTGAGCTCGGTGGGGCGTGGTCTGGCGGCGGACGACGAAGGACTTCTGCATAGCTCGCGGGTTGCGGCTCCGGCTCATAGTAAGACGCCGTGTTGACGGCCGTGTTGCTGTTGGGTTGGGGCACGTGGTATGGTTCGCAAACGGCTGCCGCGCTGTCAACTGGATGAGACTCGTGGTATGGTGCAGACGGTGACAGAGCATGCCGGAGCTCTTTCCTAACGGCTGCTGCGACGGCCTCTGGGGACTGAACGCTCGTAGCAGTAATTTGCTGCAGCTCCTCAAGGACAATTTCTCGAATGAGGCCTCGAAGAGTGTTCCCATCGGTTGCAGTGAGTGCCGCCGCAGTCGGTGGAACACCGGTGAAGGGTCGGTCGTACTGGCGGCACCGTCTTTGGATTGCTCGCTCTATAGCTGTAGCGTCCTTGATGAACTCACTGACGGTTTGAGGTGGGTTGCGCACCAAGCCGGCAAACACCTGCTCCTTGACGCCATGCATGAGATGTCGTAGCTTCCTTTGCTCAGTCATATCGGGGTCGGAACGGTGAAAAAGTCGAGCCATGTCTTCCGCAAACATAGCTACGCTTTCATTTGGCTTCTGGACGCGCACTTCAAGCAGGCGCAGCGCATTCTCTCGTCGATCAGTAGTGGCAAAAGTGTCCACCAGCTGGCGGCGGAAGTCATTCCATGTGGACAAGCTGGCCTCGTGGTTTTCATACCAAGTTCTAGCAGTATCCTGAAGTGCAAAATAAACATTGCAAAGCTTCTGGTCCACGCTCCACTGGTTGAACTTGGCCACTCGTTCAAACTGGTCGAGCCAGTCTTCCACATCTTCAAACGCGTTCCCACGGAAGCACTTTGGTACCTTGGTGTTGTGAAGAGTCACCGACGTAGGGGTGGGAGGTGCCATGGCTTGGAAGACGCGGCGAACTTTGACATTTGAGGAGTCGCCTGGTAGATGGTTGTACTCCGGGGAAAGGCCTAGACGTCGGCGGCTAGTGCGATGGACAGGCGTGTCGATGTCCGGGACTCGCTGTGGTCTGCCGGAAGGAATCCTGTGCATACCCCCGCACCTCCACCAGTGTCACGACTCGGTAGAACTCCGAGGAGAGCTGAAGGTAAAACGGTTTACTGGTTAACCAGAAAAAGTCCCTGCGCACTTCAGCTTCTTCTTCTCCTTGCCTCGCGCTCGTAGGCCAAGTCTTCATCTTTGGCGTCTTCTTGCATGCGGCAATATTCATCAACAAGTACAACACATTGCCTTGAAATATAAGTGCTTACAGCATCTGAAAATACAGACTGGTGCGTGATGGCAGCGATATCATTGACGAGGGCATTCCAGTCCACAATTGTTTGGAGAAAAAGGGACCTGAAAAAGTTTCAGTACACTGGACACAGGGTAGGCAGTCTGAAACGGATGGGCAGTGCGGTGAGATATGCAGTTCGGATGAGTAATGTAGAGTGATTGATTTAGAGAGCTATGGGAAAACTTGTATAGCAAACAGAGTAGCTGTTTGTAGCGACCCGAAAGACTCGAGTTGATCCCGGCCACGGCTGTGGCATTTTCGATGGAGGCGCAATGCTAGAGGTCCGTGAACTGTGCGATGTCAGTGCTCGTTAAAGAACCCCAGGCGGTTGAAATTATCCGGAGCCCTCCACTACAACGTCCCTCATAGCCTGAGTCACTTTGGGACGATAAGCCCCACAAAACCAAAACCAAACTAAAACCAAACCTTTTTTTAGCGGACACACGGTGTGCTGATTAAATTGCATGTCCTTCAGGTGTTTGGCAGATTGTTGACTGCGTGTTGGTGGGTGGGTTCAAGAAGCACAGAATTGTGGCCCATTCTCCACAGCACAATTCACACAAGTGCATCCTAGTGCAGCAGAACTGAAAAAGAGACTTGTCAGAAGCACAAATTTTTTGAAAGTTTTGTAGGTGCTCTCTGGTTTCCACTTCATGTGATGCATGCACTGCCTTAGTACAGGCTACAACAAAGAAATTCCAGTGGATTCCTTACTAGCAGAACACTTTTGCACTTGTCAAGAGATTTGAGCCAAAGCGATGAATGAGACTGCCACAAGTGGAAGCTTTTATTATCTGCAGCCAGCTAATTATTTGGTATTTTTTGAGCAAGCTAGGTTAATGGCCGACCATGGCCAGACTGGACATTGCATCAATGACCGTTTAAGGGAGCACGCTTGAAAATGAAATGAGGAGGATGAGAAATGTGCACATTTAGCTGCACATATGAACAAATGTGGATGGCTGTGTTTGAAAGTGGAACGATTGTAGGCAAAAGTTTGGACAAGATGGCATGGACAGTTTGGAAGCGTTGTACAGTTGTGAGCAAAAGTAGAGAGACCACGGCTGCGGGGCTGCACTGCTGCGCTGCTATCTCGCGCCGCACGCTCACTGCAAGAGTGCCCCGCGTGACAGCAAACTTCACCCTCACACTCGCTCGGGGGCTTATCATGCTTGATAAATTTCTAGTGCTGCGTTCGGCTACTCTGCAGCTGACGGTCGCCAAGAAGGGTACCACGCATCGCAAAGTGCCTAAAGTCTCTGAAGGGAAATTAGGGCGAACTGCTCCCCTATTTCTCCATTTTCAGCGCGCGCGCCTTGGTGGTTACGCGTCCATGCTGCGACATTTTCGCCATGAGACAACGGCTAATACAGCCTTCAAATCGGGGCATGATTACAAGGCAAAGACCAGCAGCGAGTGGAAGCCGCACGATGGTTCAGATAGTGCAGAAAGTTGTTGCAAAGCTTCGCCGTGACAGCGGCTCACTATTGAGATCGACTGATAAAACCACTTTGCCTTGTTTCACCAAAGCTCTGTCTTGCTATTAAAATGCTCGGATCTGTAGCTAGCTTGTGCCGTTAAAACGCCTTTATATGGGCTGTGTTTAAAGTTGGACCAGTATATAGCACATCTTCGCCGCAGTTACACAAGGCTCAGAATTCTCGTTGTCCAAATTTAGCGCACACTCGCATGCATTTGTAAGGGATTAGCAGTGAAATGGTACAAACGACAATTTGCCCCCAACGAGGACTTGATTCCTTTATTTACTATTACTACTATACTGCTTATGTGTTGCATCCCTATTAGCTGTTTTCGAGTTGCTGCTACTACTGATAGTCAAAATTAGCAGCAACATACCTTATGTAATCGCAAGTCGATTTTAGTCACCCTGTAATTTTCAATGGTGATGTTTCAGTCCCAGTGCTGTAATCATAAAAATGGCAACACCTTATTTGTTGTCAACCGTAACTTATCGTTGCGCAGTTGCAGTCAGTGGGGTGACCTACTTCATGCTGTGTAGTTTTTTCGTGTCGGGGTTCTACGAGCTGCTGATGTAATAATGACATCTTCACTAAGTACTGGCTGAATGTTACGTTCAGAAGAAGGGTCTGTGAGTGCCGAACATTTTTAGTATTTATTTAAAGGGGGTGTTCGAAGCGAGGATCCAGAGTGCCTTACATTTTACGCCTAGATGTATTCATCTCTACCTAATGATTCGAGAGTCGAGGCCTCGCGTGCCTTCCAACAGTTGGCCGATACAGGCACGGCATTGACACATAACCGTGAAGGCGTGCCGAAAACTGAGGAAGAGGGGAGCAGTTCACCTTACTTTCCTTTCAGATTCTTCAGACGCTTTGCGATGCGCGTTCCCCTTCATTGAGGCAGTCAGCCGCAGAGTAGCTGAACACCACACGAAAAATTTGTTAAGTGCGCGAGAGCGAGGGCGAAGTATGTCGCCACTCTGGGCACGCTCTCGGAGAGCGTGTGGCGCGAGATAGAAACGCCGCAGTGCTGCTTCGCAGCCGCTCCCGCACTCGGAGCCGTGGTCTTCCCGCTTTTGCTCACGGCTGTACATAAAAACAAAAGATAGTGGGTGCTTTGGCATGCCTTCTTTATGCGACTGAGGCTGACTTTTTGGAAGCAGCAATTTGTAGCTACATGTAAAGAAAAAAATAAAGATTGATCTTTGAATGACAAACTGCATGCCTGCGCATGTGCTTCGCTTGCCCTTTTCATTTCAGGCGCATTTCATTAAGGCATGAACGTCTGCTAGTAAGCCAGTGCCAGCTCACCCCCAAAAATGTCTTGCTACTTTCCTCTGCATGCCAGCTATGCGGAGCTGTACGTGTCAGTGGACGATAGTGTGCCCATGGACTACGGCCACCAGATGGAGGTGCTGTATCACACAAGAGCGCAAGAATGCTCCGGAGGCCACTGGGGCACCTTGGAAACGTCACTTCTGCCACCTGCTGCTCTTGCCGAGGTAGTGGATGGTGAGGATGTCCCGGACACAAATGACTCTGCACCAGAACCACGGCGGGTGCGCTCGACATCACCCACTAGTGAGTGGGCACTTCCACTCTCTCTGGGGAATTGCAAAAGGCCTGGGGATGCAACTTAAAGTCAGGGGTGTGAAAATGTGTGAAAACAAAAGTACGCGAAAATGAAAGCACTGTGCACGACACTGCTCAGCGTGTCGCACAGCACATCGTAGAGCTAGCGCGCACATAAAGGAATGAGGACAAAAGTACATCTTGTGAATGCATGGACGGGCGCGCTCGTAGTGCTAGTCCGCTCAGTCAGAGGCGTGAAAATTAAAGCATGTTCTCACAACACACAGCGTTTCGCGCATGACTCCCAGGGCTAGCGCGCACTACCAAACACATGAAGACTAAACTATACATCTCATAATGGCGGGCACGCATGCGCTCGTAAAGTTAGCCGGCACAGTCAAAGGCATGAAAGCGAAAGTGTTTCATTTGCACTAGCTAACATGTCACAGCCAGTGTCCCAGCAACAGTTAGCCCAGCTTTCTTACAAAAGTATGCTACATCACAAAATACAGCAAAGTATTTGTGCGGGACTCTGTAAAGCTGGCTGGAACGCGGGCCTAGCATGACAACAAAAGTATGCCACCAGCTGCCATGCAGTGGCATAACGTTTGATGCGGGACTAGGGAACCTCGATATTTGGCCGTTTTTAGGGTGATGCTAATGAAATTCTATTCCACCGGCTGATTCTGCAGTGCCGTGATGTCATTTGGAAAGGTCGCATTTTCGAATGTCTAGGCCATGAGATTTTACTTTGGCTGGTAATTTAGTTTTGCGTGCAGCATGTAGACTGTTGGAAATGCTAAACACGTGCCATAAAAAGCTTCTCTCGATTAAACTGCTTGCTTATTCGGGCTGGAATTTGACGCAGAGATAGCATATGATAGTCTTGCTATTTAAATACACGGTTTGGACAATGTAGTTTCCTGATCTGATCAGATTTAATTATAAATACCCGTCATCTACAGCATGGCAACTCTCCATAGGAAGCAGCTTTCACATAGTGCATGTTAAGTGTTGCAACAGTTAGAAGACTACATAAGCCTTGGGAAACGAAAGGGCATCTCCAAATGGACAGTAGTCGCCACTCTGCGTGGGACTTGGTAGAAATGTGAAGGTATGCTCCACGACCTCTTCCACCTTTTATTTCGATAGCACATTTCATTCTTGTCACTTGCGGATTAAGCAAACCTATACTTAATATTTCAATAAGAAGGGATAGCCGTGCACTAAATTTGAGTTTGTGATGCGCGGGTGCTCATGCTTGCCCTGGCACGCAATGGCTTTGCCAGCTGAGTGATAACGGCCAAAAAGCCTCTAAGAAAATGTTTCTACACGTTGCATCTTTTTGTGCCAATCAAAAATGATGTATGGTTTCGTATTTGTGCCCCCGTGTCATCTGTGCTGCTGTGTTTGCATCGAGGCACCCACCAACTACAGACAGGTCCTGCGCTTCGCACTAATCTTCACCGTTTCTAGTCAATGCGCGCTGAGCTGCCATGCCGAAACCAGCGCCGGCTTACAGTGGCGGCCTTCAACCTTTTCGGTAAATGAGGCCAGACGAGGTTCATGATGAGAATTAGGCTAGTGCGTGCAATTTAGGAGTGCTGCGATTTGATTCCTGTGGAATATTGTTCAAATAGTGTTGGAATAGTTCGAATAGTAAAAGTGCAGTGCGAATCGAATAGGAAATGCCATTCGAAAAATATTCAAAAGTTTAAATATTCACACACCCCTATTGAACAACCAGAATAACGTTCAGTAGTCTCTGGAGGGAATAACAGTTCACAACTGGTAGTAAAGTGCTGGAAGTGATAAGATAATACGTAGGCTTAGGGCAGGTACTGACTGCAGATCCGGATCACGAGAGTGAAATAACTAGATGAATAAGAATGAAGTAGAGCACATTTGGCCAGGTTCTCTCGGATCATGAATGGCAGTTTACCAATATCTCTCAGGAGAAAAGTATAAACAGCTGTATCTGACTGGTTCTCACCTATGGAACAGAAATGTGGAGACCAACGAAAAGGGTTCAGCTTAAGTTAAGGACAACACAGCGAGCTATGAAAAGAAAAGTGATAGGTGTAACATTAAGAGACCGGAAGCGGGCAGAGTGGATGAGGGAACAAACACAGGTTAATGGTATGCCAGTTGAAATCGAGCAGAAGAAATGGGCTTTAGGCAAGCCATATATAATGCGAAAGCAAGATAATAGTTTGTCCTTAAGGGGCTGTAGAAATTTAGGTGGGAGGTTGAAATTAAAAAGATTGCGGGGATAAAGTGGCCGCGTCTGACACAGGGTAGGGTTAAAGGGTGGAGACACCAAATTTTTGGTTTGCATGTTTTTTGTTTCAAACTTTGCGTGTTGCCCCAGGATGCGTGATACATGCTCCGCGATTCATATATGTGCCGTAAATAGTCTGTGATTGCATTATTTACTGTGAGAGATTTCGGTTCGTGAGTGCCAGGCCAGGGAAGAGCAGCAGCCGTGGTCACCTGGGCCCCAAAAGTTGACGCAGTCAGCTGCATTGCCTGCATTTGTACACATGCAGTGCATACCAGTGCTTTTCGAAATGCCGGCAAACTAGGTCGGTACTACGATACGCCGAGAAAAGCCAAGAGAGCAAGGGACAACACAGAGTTCTTAAATCGAGCAGCTCGCTGCTTACTCACGCGGTTTGTGTGTTGCATTTCAACAGCATGTTAGTCGACCGATCCCCTGGTCACATTACAATGACATGATGTCCCGCTGTCTGTGCAGACCAGTACGCGTCGCTGTCTTCATTTCGCTTTGCCCACAATATCTGCTGCGAGCTTTTTTTCTGTTGCTTGTCTAAGCAAACAGTCTGTACATTCACTAAATGAATGCCTCAAGATAATTCTAAACGATTCTGCATTTGCTGCGAGAGTACATAATTTCCCGGGAATGCACCGCTGATGATGGCACCTCAGCACTACTTTTTTTACACATGGCTGCATATGTACAGGCATGCTCGCTCGGCATGAATTGTGAGCTGTGTTCTGCTTAGTTTAAACTTACTTAGGCCTTCTCTTATGCGCCAGTTGTATGTTTACTTTTTTATGCAGCGCAATAACTGCAAGTAGTGCGAATGAATGCGAGCACCAGATTGGGGAACGCTTCATAGCCAGTTTGTTGACACCGCACAGGACTGGTGCTCCATCCCGTTGGCAGACTGGGTCACAGTCTAGCACTGGTGCTTCCTGCTGGATAAATATGCATTCTCAGATGTAATCAGTTGTCGATTTCAGTTCACGGTTATCAAACTACCCCGCAATAATGAAACCGCCGGGAAAGGAAAACTTTTTCATTCTCGCGAGAATTTCGCTATCGCGAAAATGGCGAAAATGGCCAAATTTTTTTTGCACACCCATTACTTTCGAGAACCAATATTTAATGAAAAAAGTTGCTTATTTTGCTCTGCTTCGCATTGCTTTGCAGTAGCTTCAAGACTCGGGCTTCGCAGCTTGATAAGCTATGCATAGCTTCGTCGTCGTCGTGGTCACCGAGGAAAGTCCGGATAACATGTAAAGCGTCAAGCACATCACGCGAGTTTACTTGCCTTCCTTGTGCTTGATTTTCGCCATCCTCTCGTCACTCTCCTCATTTCCTTTGCGCACACTGTCGGTAATAGCGTCATCACTGAATTCCTCTTGCACAACCAAGGCGGTGTCCGCACACAAGAAGTCGTCCATTTCAACAGCGTCTGGCACCATCACATCGACACTGTGAATCGCGTCCCATGCTTCAGTTAGTGGCTGCAGATCGTCACCACTTGCAGGAACACTTGTTTCCGGTTCTGCCAAGGCATGCTGAGCAGCCGCAAAACCGGCGTGCCTAAAGCAGTTCTGGACAAGGGTGGCTGAAGAAGCAATCCATGCCCCGATCAATTTCCTTCGGTCGCTTCATTTCGATGTTCAACAACATCGGCCGGATGAGTCTCCCCCGACACGCTGACTTGACACTCTTAATAACCCCTTGGTCAAGAGGCTATATACCGGATGTTCAGTTCAGAGCAAAAAATCAAGTGGGCGCTTGTCAGAACAACATCTTCAATGTGGCAAGCAGAAAAAAAGCAGACGTATTTTCCCTGCTTCCGCATATCCGCATCAAAGGCTTCCACCCAGCTGGAGGCTTTTGAGCGTGTCATCAAAGCTTTCTGGTTAGAAGTGTACTCCACCTGAAGCCTTCTGTTACCTTTAAAGCACCGTGGCATCTTGCTCCGGCCGATCACGATAATTGACACAAAAGAATGGTCACCCACTTTTTTCTCAGCTTGCCGCCATGGCATTTTTGTCCCTTCAGGTCGAGCGTTTTCGATGTCAACGTTTCATAGAAAAAGCCACTTTCATCAGCATTATAAATTTCGGAGGGCTTGTATTATTCGTCCATTATGCTTTCGTAACTTTCCTGCATCCAGGACGATGCTGCTTCAGTGTTGATGCTCGCAGACTCCCCCGACAACACTTTGCCGACGATGTAGTGCCGTGCTTTATATCGGCTTAGCCATCCGGCGCTCGTCTTAAAGTTGTTGTGCCCCAGAATGCACGCCAAGTCAGTCGCCTTCTGCTGCAGAAGGCTTCCAGACAAAGGCATCTTGTTCGCTCTCTTGACGAGGAAACACTGGAATACGGCTTTGTCGACATCTTTGTAGACTAGACCGGCGTTGCCACAGTCTTGTTCTGCAAGCGCGCTGTTCTGAAGTGCCTCCATGATGCTGTTCTTGGATTTCAGAATCGTTGAAAGTGAGCTGCACGGGATACTGAATTCGTCCGCAATGTCAGACTTCTTTCTGCCTTTTGCAACTTTGGCGATGATTGCAGACTTTTCCTGCAGTGTCAAAAACTTGCGCATTTTAGCAGGAGGTGGCATATTACCAACAGGCCAAAAAAAAACACTGGACACAAGCAAGTCACGGGCGAATTCGGCATGTATGAGGCGGATGGCGAGATAGCATGGCTGGCGTGTGAGGGCCGTGGTAGTGAAAAGAAAAAGAAGGCTTCATTGTTCTGCCTAGATACTTCTCCGGTTTCGTCACATGAAACGTCACGTGTGTGTGTAGTTGCCAACAGACAGGCTAGCAAAAAGCTGGTTTTAGTGAACAAAAAAAAATCTCGTTGCTATCGTCATCATTACCGAACCAACAGAAAGTAAACAGCAATGGCCGCGCCGGCGTTTGTTGGAAGAAATGAATGGCCCCGACTTGACAGATGAGTGTGCTCCTGCAGTTTTGCCACTGTTCCCAACTGGCTGATGTACCGAAAAAATTTTGCAGATCACTACCTCAAACTTTCGTTAATGCGGGACTGCTTTTTAAAAACTTTTCGCTGTTGAGAGGGGGCAAAGGCACTGAAATCTATGGAAGTTTGCCGGGGGCGCCAGAATTTTTCATTGCCGCGAGAATAACTTGTGAACTCGCTCACGACAGTTCCTGACATCGCACATACGAACCCCGCGGACTTGCTAGGCTTACTCGTATTGCTGGTGAGTGTTGACGTGTGAACATATGAAATGTAGGCGCTCGTTTTGTTTATTTGGAATATAGATAAGGTATAGACAACAGCAACTAGTCAGGGCGTCGTCTCATCGGCATGAAGGTTTTACTTGGCCGCCGGTGCTGGTGCTGGCTGGTGCGTCGGCGGCGGCATATCTACTGATCAGCCCATCAACTGCCAACGCCGGCCAACGCAGCACTTGGCTGATGTTGCGCGTCGTCGTTCATAGTATGTCAGGTTACTGTGCTGTGATGTTGCTTATATGCACTGATATCTTTCCTAAGCTCGTAGGTCATCAAATATTGCGCTAGAAGCCCTTAACAAGGTTTTTATAGCGTCGAAATTTGGTGTCTCAACCCTTTCAACTTGTGAAATATGGGAGAGGCTTTTGTCCTACATTGGGAATAGTCGGGCTGATGATGATGATGAGGAGGAGGTAGGGAAGAGGTGAATAGAAATGGAACGATAGACTATCGTGCTCTAACCATAGACTACTCTCGCCGAAAATGGGGCTTCTATAAGCTGGAAAAGAGCAAAAAATGAAGTACAGGTGCTGCCACCATGGTCTGATTTTCCATGTAAAATACGAGCGTCAGCATCCATTTTTGTAAGTGGATCCCAGAGGCTATGCTACACCGCCAGTGACTTAAAAAAATGCTGGCAAGTCATCCTTTTCGGCAAGCACATTACTGGTTTAAATCAACTAACAGGAAGATTTTAAAAGGCAGTTCTGTCACTCATAAACGCATTTTTTGCTACCGGTCAAGTGTGAGCTCTTCGGAGAATCAAATTTTATTTATTTCAATACCCTCAGGGGCCGGAAGGGCGTTAAAAGAGGGGGCAGGTACGAAGCAAAAAGAAACTCGTAAAAAAGCATGACGTGCACATTTTTAACAAATAAAAATGTGCTGTTACAAAAGGTAGTCAATAAGTGTTGACTTGAAGGATGCACAATTAAGGCAATGGATGAGGGGAAGGCAGTTCCACTCTGTGCAAGTTTTTTTTTTTGGCAGAAATGAATGAGAACATTGGTACGGCAACAGGGAGTGGCTACCTTAAACCGGTGGTCACTGTGAGATGAAGGCTGGAAAAGAAGTTTGCTTTTTAGTGATGGGCAAGAAAAGAAAATTTTATGAGGAAAAACAGTTTGAAGTGGTCCCCACTGGACTTTTAAACAACTGTCATCGCTACTGGGGGTATTGCAGGCACACCTTTGGTGCCAAACTTGCCTTGAACTGCAGCGCCTGGGGATATGAGGGATACAACATGGCTTTGTTCACAAGCCCTAAGGAGAGGTAACTCAGGCACGTAGGTATTTTGTGTACTCCTTTTAGGCTGCCAGATCTCGTGCTGGTTGCAGTGAGAAAGGGTTAGAGCAGAATTATATTGTTGCACAGGAGCCAAAGTGCTGTACATGCATTGTTTTAGGCCAGACAGCAGGGCGTGCGTTGGACACATATCGGAACAAGCCAAAGGGGGCCACACTGTGATTGCAGTAGTGCCCTGTCCTGTTAATATGGGAAACTCATATTATGGACAGATATTGTAGGGACTGAACTTCGCAATGTGTTTGTGCCTCGTTAATATCGCTTTTAAGGCTATGGACAGGGTGAAAATGCACGGAGCACATTGAGACCCACATGTTTTTGCATTAGCATTAAAAGGTGCTGTGCAAGTGGAAATGGCGCGACCGCTGTCATATGTGACGCGTTGCGATCGTTTTGACGTCATTAGAACGTGCCCACCATGGCAGCTGACATTTGAATTAATGGTTGGTCGCGAGTGGTTGCTTGGGAAAAGCAACCTGGGTTGCACAGTCCCCATTGGTCGCTGAGGTTGAAAACATGCACCTGTCGGGGCTAGTGGTGCATCACTTAGGGGGCATGCAGCTTTTAAATCAGCAAATCTAGAAAAAAAAATCGAATTTTAGAAAACACCTTATCCATAGTCTTTCTAAATATATCCCGAAAAATTTTCCCTTAAAACGTCCTGGAAGTGACTGCAAGGAATGCTTTTGTGACCATAGGCAGCAAAAAGCACGTTGAAATCTCCATTGAAATGCGAGTTTTCTCAAGTGTTTTTTTTTACCTGACTGTCCTGCTTGCAGAAAGTATAGCATGACAATGGTTTCAAAGATTTTCTGTGGTTTGTTGCGTTGTGTTCCTTGATAAATTTTTTGCGCAGTGATGTTCCTTAATATTTCAACTACTTTCCCATTTTTTTTTGTTTGTCACTAATTTGTCACGACAATATTGAGTATATCACGCAAGCGTGGATTTAACAACTTGTTAAGAAAAAAATCAGTTGCTAAAAACACTTGGAGAATGTCACTGCATCAACTATTTCTTTGGGAGAAATTTGAGTGACTGCAGACTCCTACTGTTTTTTTGGTGTCACGACAGGCTTTCTGCAAGCTTGTTATAGCTGTGAAGCACAAAAATTTATTATGTGAACATTATTTAGGGTACAGCACGATGATCTGGATCTGAGCTACATGGTTTATATTGCGATTAAAACAGCAGCCAACGAGGGACGGCAAAGAGGCAGGATATGAGGCTGATGTAACGACTGGTCTTTATTTGGGTGCGCACCCTAACATAAAGGCGAAAAGAGAGGAGGTAAAACATTGCGCAGTCACGATGAAACAAAAGTGGTCAACAACGGATGAAAGCAAAGTAACAAAAAACATGCATAAAGAATGGGAGGTGTAAAGTGCCAACTCGGATGAAATATTGGAAGTGACAAAAAGAAAAATCAATGTATGGAAACACGTGGCTAAAAAAACTGGCAAAGCAAATATGTGAAGTAACAAGGAAAAACACTTGTAAAAAACGGCGGGTATAAAGTGCCAACCCAAAAGACATGTTAGAGGTAATAAAAAAAACTAAAACCAAAGTATGGAAACATGTGGCTAAAAAAGCTGGTGAAGAAGTAAGAACGAAGTAAAGACAGTTAAAAGGAGGGATGCAACAAGTACTGTCCTCAGCCATAAAGTGGAGCATTTAATCTTGCACAACTGTCCAAGGTATCTGTTTTTCTTTTTTTGGTGAGGGCTACTTACGTGGCACTGATGCAGGTGCCCCTGTTGTCATTGATCGTACCAGCTACCAGCACTTCACATGTCTATTACTCGCTCTTTTTTGTCAAGAAAGTAGACTTGCGCAGCAGCGGGACACAACCGGTGGGCTCACAATGCTTGCAGTAGCGCACAATGCTTGGAGTGGTGGGCCAAATGTCCCCCCGAGGCATTGTTGTCGAATCTTGCGTGCTCGATCGCACAATCATTAAAGCACCTACCCGTTTGTCCAATACTATACACTTTTCCTCATGACACGAGGAACTTGTACACAACACCAACCTCACAAGACGCATACGACTTCTAGTGATGCATATCACACTTGGGCTCCTCGCTTAAATTATTCACGTTTGGGCACATTGAAATAGCTTTTTTGGCGTGGAAAAAACGGACACCCCACTTCTTGCAACTATTTCTATGTTCTACTCCATCCCCCTGCCATTTTTCTACCAGATGTTCGTGCGGCTATGGAAGAAAGGGGTCTGATTTCATTTCAAAACACTGTCGGGATGATGTTGGACGCCTTCCTTGAATTATTCAGTTCCTACTTGAGGGCTACGGTTGTGTGCTTCGAAGACGGTTGCTTCATTCAAAAAGCCGGGATTTGCATTGGCTCAAGGGTGGCACCCCACCTGTGTGATTTGTTTTTGGCTGTGTTTGGGACGAAGCTGCAAAACACACTTTGCGACAGGCGAGTGTTCGCCACCATCAGGTTTGTGGACGACTGTCTCGTTCGCTGTGGCAAGGAAATCACACACGAGTCGTATGACTGTAAGGGCACCATTCTGGAGGCCTTCCAAGCCAGTTGTCCCAACCTTGCCTTCACGACGGAGCTCCCTCAGGAACGCAGTATTCGTTTCCTCTATCTGGTGTTGAAGTTTAGCGCTAAGCTTGTCTGCTGGAGATACGAAGCTTGTGCTAGGAAGCAGTTCTTACCGTGTGACTCTAGTCACTCGAAAATTGTTGAGCGAGGGGTAGCAACTGCGGCGCTGTCCTCTGCTCTTGAGCGTTCATGTGAACCCCAGTAGGGTCAGAGCTTCGCCAGACTTCAAGAAGCTGGCTTCCCTGCAATGCTCATCTCTGCTATCTGTGAAGCGTTGCTCCAGAGGTGCAAAGCCAGTTCCAACGTCCTAAGCAACTGGACTTCCGCTAATGTGAGCGCATGCAGCATCTTGTGGTCGTTCCCTACAGACATGGGTTCTCCCACAACCTCTAGCAAATAGCTGTAAGATGTGGGATGTCTATTATTTTTTCCGTGCCTAAAAAAGCTATTTCACTGTACGCGAAGGTGCATAACACAAGCCTAAGTATGATATGCGTCACCAGAAGCCGTACAAGTCTTGTTCGATCCCAACCGTGGCGACCGAATTGTGATGGAGGCGAAATTCCAGAAGCCCGTGTACTGTGCGATGTCAGCGCGCATTAAAGAACCCCAGGTGGTCGAAATTTCCGGAGCGCTTCACTACGGCGTCTCTCATAGCCTGAGTTGCTGTGGGACGTTGAACCCCCATAAACCAAACCAAACGTCTTGTTGCAACACACTGTGGCGATGTGATTGACGTCACTCTGCACCCTCCTTTAAGCGTGGCTTTCGAACGTTACGAAAAATGACACAAATTTCTTGAGCCGCAGCTGCGAGGGTGATTGCGTTTCTGAAATTCTTAAAACTGATATGGTTATTGATAATGGTTGGTTACAAGTCTCCAATTGCAATCGAACACCTATTGGTAATATTTAAAAAGCTAACTATTGGAATTTAGTCAATCACTTTACTAGTTAGCACGATTTGCCTTTTTTTTGTCCGCCAGCACTGGTATTAACATGCCGCAGAAAGCTTCTTGTTATCTCAAAACACCCATTTTTGTAAATTAGTGTTGGGCTTACCTGAAACACCTGGTATATGGGTCAGTTTTTCTTTTGAGCATACAGCCAAACTTTGGCTCATCAGTGCTGTGTGATTGCCTGCAGGTATGAGGGGCGACAGCACTGTGGGACCCTTGAGCCTGCCGGCTGACCTTTCTTCGCTGAGCTGCTTGGACGCAAACCAGTCCCATGTGGACGTGTCGTCGCTCACGAGCACCTCTGTGCACCTGGACCTGCTCTCAGAGACTCGGCAGGTGAGTCCGGCCTGCGCTTCCTTGACGAGATTCTTGTTTGTCAGTACATACTGCCGGCCAGATTGTGGGCCGAGCATGGAACATGAAAGCATACCACGCAAGGTAAAGTGTTATAACTGCGGGTCAGACTTTCGTGTTCATCTCAGAACCCAGTATTCGGGCCAGTCTCAAGCTGCTTTGATGCATTTTTTTTTTCCTGTCTCTTTCACCACACCCTGTACGACGTGCTCTATACTTTCTGTGGGAAATACTTAAACCCAAAAAACTCACTCAATTACAATTTTTGGTGATATAATGAGGCATCTCGGTATGGTCAAAACTCACTTGTTTATCTCAGAATTTTGTCAGCTCAAGCATTCGATTTAGAAATAACGCATAATTTGTGATATTTAAAACGGTGCTTGTTCAATGATAGTGTCACGAAGTGGTGACTGCAAACCGGAGAGCAGAAAGACTGTGAATATGGAGTTTACTTTACTTAGGCTGATGTGTGCCCACAATGGACTGAATCACTCGGTGGCAGCATTGTGACAAGCGTGCTCGGTGGTCGTCGAACAGAATCCCCGCTGCTCTCGGCTGTTGTGCTCAATTTAAAGCTGATAACGAACTTTCGAGCTAAAGCGTGCTACCTTACTACAACATTATCGAACAATGTAGAATCGGCTCCACCTGGATGCGATCAGTCAAGATAAATCTGGTCACATCTTGCATTGCAAACAAAGCGATAAATCATCATGCCGGCAGCTTTGAAGATTGAACAAACTCTACAAAGGTTCGCGGCAATATGTTATCTCCATTACCGAAAGTAATGGTTATGAAATCTTAAAAGCAGGATGTTATGTTAGCATTGAAATATTGCACTAGGTTGAGCAAGAGGGCGATGTGGCATTGCATGGTCTGGATGTTGATTTTAGCAATGGAACTGGTGCCTGACAGTCAGGGTGGCCAGAATGTTATGCACGGTTCCGCATCAGTATCCGTGTATGCAGTGGAGGAAAGTACTTAAGCAGCTGTCCTAGGGAAGTGAGCAGCGCTAGCATACGACGCTTGGTGAGGAGGTACTTGGAGCCTCTCGGTATGCAGAGCAATACCTCAAAACGCATGACTTAATCCAAAGTTACCATCATACCACCAGCTCAGCACGCCTCTGGCTGGCATACATGATTAATTGCCTTCTTTGGTTGGGTAATTGCTACTTGATATCAAGCTGTGGCAGCTATGCCATGGATGCTGTTAAAACCGAATTCCGAAAAATGAATTCCGTGTACCTTTTCGGTTTTCTTTTTTCCGGATTAAACCGAAAAGTAGAACCCTTAGCTATAATAAAGGAAAAAATACCAAAAAGTACTAAAACTCGGAAGCATAAAGCTCATTAGATGTGTCTAATAAAGGAAATAGTTTTAAGGGGTGACATGGCAATTAAAACTTATCACTTTATTTATTTATGTAATGTAACCAAATCTAGCACAGATTTTTAACGTTTCACGCTGATTTCAGAACTGCATTTTATTTAAGCCAGCTTGTATAGTGATTAATTATAGGTAACACCCTCGTAGAGTCATCTGTGGGGCATTAAATAATTAAGAAAAGAGTGCACTAGTTTTTTATGTAATCATATTCACAAAGCCTTGTTCTGCTTAGTAAAGCTATTGATTCCTTTAGATGCCCAGTACTCATGAAAATAAGTTACTGTATAGCATGCATATTTTCATGAAAAATTTTCTTACAAAAATAACTTTAAACAACTTTTTCAATGCATTTACTATGCCTTGTTAACATGAAAACTTATGTCTAGACAATGTACAGGGTGAAAATACCGAGCCCATTGGGTCCACGTATTTCTTTCACATTAATATATGGACAACGATGGGAACCAAGTTTGGTTTTCTGCAACCAGATGTTTTCTTTCCTGTATTTTAAAAGCAGGACACCACCGAAAAGCAGTGCAAAAGTGCAAATGTTGTTTTTGTGCTTTCATGTTTTGCAGCGCCAAGATGCCCTGTTGACGTTCCTTACGGTTCACTGTATTTCATGAATTTATGTGAAGAATGTAAAGCTGCTTTCAACAGCTTCCAGCGACTAAGTACGGATATCTACTAGCGGTTCATGGGATACGAAGAGTCGAAGTAGATACAGTCGAGTCCACTTAAAACAATGTTTAAGTGCCACGAAAATTCTATTGTTATAACCGATAATTGTTATAAATTGGTTGCACGAAAAAAAGCATAACTGCAAAGAGGGGTCACGGACGGCAAGTGACATGCGAGCTCCGCCGAGGCATCGTTTTGGTGGGACCGAAAGGGGCATTGTAAAAAATACGAGATGGTTGCTGCGGCTACCTCTCAGCTTGAAAAATCCCTTAGTGCCCGAAAAAACAACAAAGAAAACATGAAAACTTGAAAGCATTTAAATAGGGCAAAATAGCTTGCACTTCTCACTTCTTTGCTGAAACAAACCCGTAATCGGTGAGTTTCGACTGCTTCGCGGCAATCTTGCTGAAATCGTTTTGGAGGGCATCCTAATGTTGGACATGTCCGAGTGAAAGGTTTTTTTGCAAAAATGAAGTCCCGCAGGGACTCAATCATTCTTGAGGCCTCCTGATGAGAGACAACTTGTGCAAGCTCAGGTTCATCTTCGTCATCGCTGCGGTCATCGTCTTCCGCGCCGGTGACTGCTGCAACGATCGCCTCGTCAGTCAATTCTTCGTTTGTGGTGACTGCATCGTCGGCGTGCAAGAATTCTTCAAGCCCTTCCGCGTCGCCGTCATCACCGCGCACCGTAGACCTAAGTTCTGTAATCGCTCCATCGGCAGGAGCTTAGCGACACTCCGCATCACTGATATCCCCGGTAAAGCCCGCTTTTGGGAAGCAATTCATGATGGTGGAGGAGCTGACTTCTGCCCATGCCCTAAAATTGAATTGAACAGCCATCAGGAGCGAAATCTTAGTCTGGAGCGGGTCGGCATTCACGCATAGCAATGTCCTGGTTAAGAGCAAGCCTGCTCAACACGCCGGCGATACAATGCCTTGAAGCACGCAATCACGCCTGCGTCGATGGGCTGCAAGCCTGCAGTCGTGTTCAGCGGCAGGAAGGAAATTTTCAAATGCGACAGCTTCTGGGCAGTCTGGTGTGCAGTACAGTTATCAAGGACCAACGCCACCTTCCTGCCTTCATGCTGCACCCGCTGATCGAACTCGCATAGCCACTCGCAGAAAAGTTCACGCGTCATCCAAGCTTTCTTATTATGACGGTAACGAACTGGAATCCTCGCAGCACCACGGAAAGAGCGGGGATTCCTAGATTTTCCAATTACGAAGGCGGGGCATTTGTCTCTGCCGTCCATATTTGCACAGAGGAAAACGGTCGTTCGCAATTTGCTCTCCTTGCCGCCCTTACAGGGATCGCCTTTGAGTGCATGCGTCTTCGACAGAAGCATTTGGAAGAATAGCCCGGTCTCGTCACCTTTGTGCAAGTCCCGGTCTGCATATGCTTTGCAGATGTACGGCAGTGTCTCTTCCAACCACTTCCGTCTAGCGTCAACATCGAGCGACCCTGCCTCGCCCACGACTGCCTTGTAGACGATTCCGTGCCTCTGCTTGAAGCGCTGAATCCAGCCACCACCAGGCTGGAAATCGGTGTTTTGAAGGAGATACGCAAAGTGCTTCGCCTTCTCCGCTAAAATCGGGCCACTAATTGGTAAGTTCATAGCACGTGCGCTAAGGTACCACTGATACAGTGCCTCCTCCATTTCTTTGTAGGCACCATGCTGAATCCTCTTCCGGCTGTCCTCCATAGCATGGCCAGCTCTAGCATGGCATTCGTTATCAGTCATCTTGAGCGCGTTGCGGATGATGGTTGAAACAGTTGGCTGTGACAGGCCGTACTTGCGTACTAAGTTGCACACTTTTTCACCACCTCGGTGCTCCCTCAAAATGTTCCGCTTCATTTCCAAAGATATTGCTGCTCGCTTTCTCTTCTGCGGCAGTTGATCTGGAAGAGCCACGCTGGCCGCGCTCCTGAAGGAGAATCGTCCATTGTTGAACTCTGGGGACGAATCCGATGGGCTTGCAGAACCAGCAGGACCGAGGCCGGTGATGGCAGATGATAAAAACCACGCTGGCAACGCACGTGCTTTGACGCTGTACGCTGCCCTCGGAACATGTGCAGCTCGTGAACCAGGAGCCAAAGAAAGTGGGAAAGATGGGGCAGCCCACGCTGAAATGCCGTGACGCGTTTTCAACGGGCGGCGCACCCTCAGAATGGACTGCTCCCCGTGCGGATACAAAAGCAACAAAAGGAAGCGCCTCCCTACCCTCTCCACCTCTGCCCAGAGGAAAGTGCCCGTCTTTTCTCCTCCTCCGAGTCATACAAGCTTCTCTGGCTCACCCCATGCGCCTCGCCTCGTATGCGTCGTCACGTGATCTTTTCGCAGCCGCTGTGGCCGCTGTGCGGGCGGCTCCGCATACGCGCGCGCGTTTTTTGCGCCGTAAGCGTAGTTTGGCTGGCGTGGTAGCTGCGTTTGTGAGTTTTTTTCTTTGAGGGTTGGCTCCAAATGACATTTAATCGTTATAACCGACCATCTAGTATGATAGCATTGTTATAAGCGGTTTGTTTTACCATAGAACACATTGCAAAAGTGTCGGTGCCGCGGCTGTCTATTACTATATCCGATATATTGTTAAAAGCGGTATTGTTATAAGTGGGTTTGACTGTAATAGGCCATCGTGCTGTCAGACGCCATCACACATTTGATGCACAGCACGGGCTTCAAACTACGCCACAATATATGAAAGATAATTGCGACCAGAATAATGCATTTCGCACTGCCAAGGTTTCTTCTAATTTCCACTTCACTGACCACTACTGTGCACTGAAGCAGAATTTACTTACAAAGCATTTTTCTTTCAGATTTTTTTTCATGATTTGTTATTATGGATGACTTGCTTTATGGACACACTTGTTCAGGAACCAAAGTGTCCATATTAAGGAGAGGCACATTGAAAAATCGAGCTTTATTAAAACACTATCCCAGATCTCTGCATTCGTGCGTAAAAACAATCATTCTACTGCCATTCGTTACAAAATGTTGAAGGGATGAGTGGTAGCCATTGGTGTAAAGTACAAGGAGGAAAAGAGGGAATAAACCTTAATGTTTATTCCCAGCGACAGTTTTAATCTCTCCTGTTTACGGTGATACTGAAGCAGTGTTTCTCCGTTGTCGGAAACCAGCGGATCTCGCAGTGCACTGGCACCACCAGAAGAGTGATTAGCTCACTATTTTTTTACAGCCACACATGAAAAAAAAGTCATTTTCTAAATTCACGTGGCATATTTCACTAATTTTTCGGCAAGAGACAGATGAAGACCTGAGGGTTACAAAAAAAAATTGAGAATTCGAAAATACTGACCACATCGGCCATTTTATTTGCCACTTCCCTTCTTAAAGAAAAAAATGATAGCTGTACTGTGCAGAACAAGGCTTTGTGAACATGCTGGCATAAAAAAAGTGTGCTCTGTCACCTTACTTGTTCGAGGATGACCTTACGAGGGTGTTAATAGTAATTACATATCTTTACTGTCACAGGATGTTTTGGAAGGTAGTAAGCAGTTGCCGCTTCTGAAAAGGCAGCAATACTGACAGTTTCTCATGAAGTTCCCAGATGAGTCCAGCATCACATTACACCTCGGCAGCGTAGTGGAAACACTTGGCGGGCACTTTCCATGGACACAGCGCACAAGCCCCTCGTCTTGCTTGTCATTCTTATGTGTTGCAGTCCCTGCACCCCAGGTGGCGCCGTTGCTTTGACCGGCTGACGGCCATGGCCAGGGGCCACCTGACCCGGCGTCTTATGAAAACCCACCGTGTGCGCTCCATCATCCAGACAATCAAGGTGGGTGTGGCCACCTCCATTGCCACTTCCCAATGCATTCCAGGGCAGGGTTTTCCAATCATGCTTAACTTGTGGACGTAAGAAGTCAAGCCTCGATGTAACAAACACGGATATTACGGCTACATCGAACTCTTTGTGTGTAAATGTTTTTGACAAAGGCACGCAATTTCTACTTTATATATCGAATGTGGTTGGCCATGAAACGCATATATCGAACTCCCCAGCACCAAACTATGTCCATTTGGATGGCAGTTGGCAGGCTTCGCTGCACTGCACAAGTGACTGGTGATGATGCATTTGCGTCAAGGTTTGCACTTTTGTCTCGGACTCGCCAGCAGCGCCATGTAGGGTTGCAGTCCAGCAGTCGGCACGCGTTCACGCCTCTGGCATCCATCGACAGTGCCCTGGAAGCTGCAGCACAAGTGGTTGTAAACTTGCGGTAACAATCCTGCAATCATGTCCGCTGTTGCGCAGGTGGTGAAAACAGCGATAGCTTTTGCTTTGATGTACCGCTTTCAACACGACATGGCTGTAATGCGGGGAAGCCACCATAGCCGGCGCTTAACCTACACTTGCAGTGCTGTGCGGGGAAGCCAACCTAACTGGTGCTCGGTATATTGCGGCCTTCGGAATAGCTGCAAGCGCCTTATAAACGCCGCCAAAGCCTGGTAAAACGTCTCTCCGTTTTTCTAGTAAAGATCGCCAGAATTGCTGTTGCTTCAGTGGCTAAATTGTGCCGCTGTTGTGCAGGTTCCTAACGAAACTTTATATTACAAATTTTGGCTATACTATTTTATTATTTTTTACTTGTTCGCTATGCTATAACGTCCCCGCAGGGGGGCGTCTGCAACCTGCAGGCGTTGGTGAGTGGTGACACCACGGGTTCCCGAGCGTCCGCAGGGACATCCCCGCAGGGGGATGATGGTGAACAGTGCATCACCACGGACCCGAGCACCCGCGCCTCGCCGTGCGTGGCATCGCCGTGTCCGGGGAAAAGGGGATCCTGGTGGTTGAGCCGATGCTGAGTGTTTGGACCTTTAAGGCCCCTCGGCGGAGGCAACACACCACTTTGGCCCCAGCTCCCAGCTTCCTGTAGACGGCACCTCCGGCCTGACCCGACCGGAGGAAATCGGCAGTTGCCTTTTCTGGTCCTCCTCTACATCTTTTACTTTCCTATCTTCTTTCTGACTACTGTCCTGTCTCCTCGTTGTTTCTTGGTTTTTTCACTTCTTCATGGGTGGCTAGGGTTAACCTTGTGTGGCAAACTACCCTGGGTTTCGTCATATTTGGTTATAGTTGAGGTGTACAGCTGGTGTGGGCAGGACTTGCGTGCAAGTTGCTGTCCCGTCCCCTTGTTGGGCTGCGTGGTGGGTGGCTGGCACCGTGGCTGAAAAACTAAATTTTTTTATGGCTCCCCTCCATTCCCAACCTGATCGCTCTCTAAAAAGAGGGCGGAACGATGATTTTTTTCAAAAAAGAAAAGTGTCATTCCCAAAATTTCATGTCATTCACAGCAAAGCTGAAGAACAACAACCAAGACTGATTTCCCCATTCTTGGTAGCAAAGTGCCTGACCTTGACTTCGGGGTTTGGGTACAAGGTATCAAAAATGGCTAGTAGCGACTTACTGCTCGAAATACGCGACACCGTCCAGCACTTGAAACTTGCAAACATTGTATCGATAGGGGAGATTCCTGTCTCCATCACGTCACACCGGTCTTTGAACACAGTCCGAGGCGTCGTATCAGAAATTTTTTTTCACCTCTCTGAAAAAGAAATGCTTGAAGGCCTTGCCGACCAAGATGCCATAAATGTTCAGCGGATAAAGATCCGGAAGGATAACAAGGAAATAGATACGAAACACATGATCCTCACTTTCAACACCAGCACACTACCTGAAAGCATTGAAGTCAGGTACCTAAAAATAAATGTAAGGCCATATATACCCAACCCACGCAGATGTTTCAATTGCCAAAGGTTCGGCCACGGCTCACAGAGTTGTCGCGGCCGCAAAACTTGCGCGAAATGCTCCTCGAAGGACCACCAGTAAGATGAATGTGTTGCTGCCCCGCGGTGCACAAATTGTGAGGGAGACCATGCTGCATACTCCAGGGCTTGTCCGTCGTGGAAAAAAGAAAAAGAAATAATTACTCTGAAAACCACTGAAAACATTTCTTTCAAGGAAGCAAGAAGGCGATACGCCGAAACAAACCGGTTCTTCTTCACTGCGAAAACAACCTTCGCCGATGTGGTGCCGTGGGCGCGGCGCATCACACCAGGCTTCGGCACCTGTCCACGTTGCACGCAGTGGGCCTATGGCAGGGCCATCCGCGCCCCCTGGTGGAGTAGCTGATACTACTCCGCCAACCCCAAAGCAGGCTTCGCAGACCCCCGGGTCAGCGGGCCTCAAGACCTCTTCCCACAGGTCGAAGTCTAACTCAAAAGTCAGCGTGCATCCTGCACGGTCGTCCAGCGCCTCTGCTGAGGCGATGGACACTACCCAGGGCAGCCCCGTGCCGTCCACATCGGACGGACGGCGGAGGTCTTTGGATCGATCAAAAAAATGTGAGGCTCCGAGTCAAGGGGCCAAATCAAAATTAATCTAATTTTATCTGCACACACGCACACAACATTAAGATGGCTTCCATTACACACTGGAACTGCAGAGGTCCCGTAAATAACTATAACGACATAAAAGACATTTTAAACACAATTTCTCCTATTGCTTTATGTGTGCAGGAAACCAATCTAGGCCCTGAGCACACAAAGGTGCTAAAGAAGTATACTGTCTTCCGCCGTGACCGAGAGGGGGCGAGCAGACTCTCGGGAGGCGTAGGCATCATTGTGCAACCTGGCGTAGCAGCTAGCGAGATCACACTCAAAACTAGGTTCGAAGCCGTAGCAGCCACCGTGGTTGGTTACAAAACCATTACAATTTGTAGCGTCTATCTTCAACCACATCTCGAAGTAAGACAGCATGAATTAGAGAGCCTTTTACAACAGTTACCGGAGCCATACTTGATAGTTGGCGATTTTAATGCACACTCTTGTTTCTGGAGCAGTGAGAAAACCGATAGCAGAGGTCAGGTTATTGAGGATTTTATACTATCCAACAATATTTGTTTATTGAAAACCGGTAAACCTACTTATTGCTCCCCTAGTTCAGGAAAAATTAGTGTTTTAGATTTGTCTTTTAGCTCTCCATCAGATTTTAGCGATTTTAAATGGGATGTCTTAGACAACCCGTACGGAAGCGATCATCTCCCTGTTAAAATCTTCCTGTCATCCCCACCATCAGTCACCCAGACAAAACCACGGTGTTGGAAGCTCAATTTAGCAGACTGGCAGCTGTTTAGAACAGCAGCCACGTTAGAAAATATTATGTTAAAAAATCTTAATGTAAATGAAATAAATGAAAAGTTCACAAATTGCATTCTTTCTGCCGCACGCTTGGCTATCCCCCAATCTTCAGGAATAGTACAATGCAACCATAAAATGTGGTGGACACGAGATTGCAAAGGAGAAAAACAACAAAATAAAGCTTGGGGTATATTTCGCCGATACCTCACACAGGAGAAGCTTATAAACTTTAAAAAAGCAAAAGCGCGGTACATAAGTCGAAATGTCGAAAAATCATCCTGGCAGCGTTTCATTTCCTCGATAAACAGTCAAGTCTCTTTGAAAAAAATGTGGGAGGCAGTACACAAAATGGCTGGTCGCTACTCTCCATTCACAGTTCCTCTTCCGACAGCCCCTGGTGTTCAGACAAATATAAAAGAACAAGCTGGCATATTAGGTGAACATTTTTCCACTGTATATCTAGTTCCTCTAACTATACTGAATCATTTTTAAAATATATAAACACAGCCGAAAAAGAAAGACTGCCGATAAAGGGCAGTGCTCACGAAGCATATGATAGCCCATTTACACTACAAGAAATTAACAGTGTACTTTCTTCGGGTAAACAGACTGCACCAGGACCAGATGAAGTCCATTACGAAATGCTTGCCCACTTGTCCGAACATGCTGTAGACTCGCTTCTGAAATTTTTTAACAAAATATGGTTATCAGGGGAGACTCCAGAGGCACGGAAAAAAGCCATTATTGTACCGTTGCTGAAGCCGGGAAAAGTACGTACCTCCCCTGGCAATTACAGACCTATAGCCCTAACAAGTGTACTTGTCAAATCCTTCGAAAGCGTCCTTAACATTAGATTAATGTTTATATTACAATCCCGTGATCTTCTTGACATCCATCAGTGTGGGCTTAAAAAGGCGTGCTCTACAACCGACCATCTAGTCCGCCTAGAGAACACAGTCCGAGAAGCATTTATACTCAAGCAACACTGCCTTGCGGTCTTTTTCGATTTAGAGAAAGCCTATGACACCACATGGAGGTTTGGCATACTGAGGGACCTTGGAGACCTCGGAATCCGTGGTAGAATGCTAAAATGCTTGAGTGACTTTTTGACCAACTGTTAATTTCAAGTACGCCTGGGTGCCACTCTTTCTAAGAATTTCATTCAAGGGAACGGCGTACCTCAGGGGTGCATTTTGAGCACCACGCTTTTTATAGTAAAAATGAATTCCCTAGCAAAAATAATCCCAAAGTCTATCATGTATTCTGTCTACGTCGACGATCTCCAGATTGCTTGCACATCCTCTAGCGATACATCGTGTTAGAGGCAAATACAGATGACAGTAAATAAACTAACATGAGCAGACAGAAACAGTTTCAAGTTTTCCACGCAAAAGTCAGTAGCTGTTCTTTTTTCGCTTAGAAGAGGACTGCACACTGATCCCTCCCTGTATTTAAATGAAGTCGCACTACCAATTAAAGATGAGCACAAATTTCTAGGAATGACTTATGACAAAAAGCTCACATTCCTTCCACACATAAACATACTCAAAAAGAAAGTTTCTAAATCTCTGAATATACTAATGTTACTTTCACGAAAACATTGGGGTTCCGATAGGACTTGTCTTTTACAGATTCATCGCTCTGTAGTACGCTCTACATTAGATTACGGATGCATAGTTTATGGATCAGCGAGGCAATCGTACCTTAAACGGCTAGACCCAGTACACAATTTAGGCTTGCGTCTTTCCACCGGTGCATACAGGACGTCACCGATAAACAGTCTTTATGTGGAAGCCAACGAGCCATCGCTTACAGAGAGAAGAACCATGCTTACTTGCTCGTACGTTTTAAAAATTCGTTCACTACCTAAACATATGTGTCACCAAATACTAGTCACGAAGTGTCCATCTAGAACACTATTTAACAACAAACCATTAGCTATAAGGCCATGTCTCCTGCGTTTTGAAGATATGTGCAAAAACCTCGGCGTAAAGGATGCATTACCTGGTGTTGCTCGAAGACGTGGTCCACTGCCTTCATGGTTCAATTTTCCTGTAATCTGTGACGTCACTCTTGCACATTTCCGTAAAAAGCGAACTCCACAGCAACATATATTACAAGAATTCCATGCCCTTGAAGAAAAATACAGTAGTTTTACAGAATTTTATACTGATGGATCAAAAACAGATAGTTGCGTAGGAAGCGCAGTGGTGCGAGGAAATTCGGAGCAAATAGTAAGACTACCACAGTGTGCCTCCATCTTCACCGCGGAGTGCTACGCAGTATGGATGACCATAGAAAATATACTAAGTGAGAACCTCAAAAATGCTGTTATCTACACAGACTCCTTAAGTGTACTTAGAGCTCTCCATTCTAAAAATGCAAGCTCCCCTCTGCTTGGTGACATCATACACCACATAGTAACTGCCACAGCTCAAGGACAAAATGTAAAACTGTGCTTGGTCCCGAGTCATGTGGGAATAAAAGGCAATGAGAGAGCAGATGTGTGTGCTGGTAAAGCTCGTGGCAAGGAAATAATGAAAGTAAATATGCCGTTTAATGATTGCATGAAATTAGTAGCAAGGAAACTAAGAAAAAAATGGCAGTCGGCTTGGAGCAATGAGGTCAAAAATAAACTACACTTGGTAAAACCAGTTTTAGGTGAATTTATGTCGTGTGTGCACCAAGAACGTTTCAAGGAAAAGATCGTATGCCGTCTCCGAATAGGCCACACGCACCTTACAACTTCCTACTAACAAAACAAGACAAACCTGTTTGCCAAGAATGTGGAGATGAACTCACGGTTAACCGCATTTTATTCCCTTGTGTTGAACTGGAAGAACTAAGAAAAACGTATTTTACTGAGTTTTATAATAAATGCATTCCTTTTCATCCCGCACTGCTTTTAGGAGATGATGCAATTGTTAATATATCGTGTGTTTTTAGCTTTCTTAACGAAACAGGATTTCTCAAGAGACTCTAAATTTTTTTACCCACTGGTTTGTTTGAATTTTAGTACACCTCAGCCAATTTCTCATGCCTGAGAAGAAAGCCGAGGCTTTTATTTTGATTGGTTGGGAGCCTCGATGTCCTTCCGCAGCCAAGGAAGGTTACTGAGGTTACCCGGCCCTCTTTAAAGCTTTTACTTATAGCCATTTATAAAATTTGTGTATGTTTTCACTGGGTAATATTAATGTTTGAGGGCCGCTAGAGCAAAGATGATTCTTGCATTTCTATAATAATCAACAAAAGACTTTTCCTATACCTTGTTCTTGGCACATGATGGCCTCAGTTGCCTATGTGCCATAATACACAACACAACGCTATGCTATAACGAGGTTTCACAGTAAACATACACTTGCTGAAATGCAGGGAATATAAATAAAAGGCAATGTTTTTGGGGGCCTTTGCATGTCCCTTGTTCAGTGAGCACCGAATTAATTGGCCGTGGCTTATATACACATGAAATACGTTGTTTGGTTACCTGGATAGGCAGTCTTTCAATATCGATGTGTGTTCACCGTATTGTACTTGCCTTTATTTTTCTGGTTCAGACCATCGAGTCATGTTGCATTCCCTTTATTATAATTTATCATGTTGTTTTCCGTTGCCCTGCAATGTGTTTTTTGCTTTACAACTAACTTACAGCTCGCTAGTGTCTGCTGATTTGTCCTTGGCATCTGTTACGATCCCCTGCATGAGATGCTCTTGATGATATATATGTCGTGTATGCCTACTCCTGTTTAAAGCCTGGCACTCAGGCTGGCAGTATTCTTTAAATAAATAAATAAACAAAGCATCTGTGGTTCGTCCAGCGTTGTTCTGTGTACTTCCTCTTGCATTCCCGTTTTTGTTGCCGGTTTCATAACGTTTTACATCCAGACTGTACTGTGAAGGTATAGGTGAAGGAAACAATGTAGGAATCAAGGGCAGTGGTTGCCTTAGTGGAAGGTGCTGAATTGATTTTGATTACCCAGGTACACTGAGTATTCATTCAAGTTGGTCTGTAAAGAAGTGTCAGGCCATGACGTCACGGAGATGCGGTGACTCTGGAGTCAGCAGCAACTTTAGTTGTATAGGCAAAAGGAGGCACTATTCGTATCGGGTATGCCATGCTTGCATGTTTTTGAACATAATTCGCAATATGCCGGCAAGTTGCAGTGTGGCTGGTTGCGCTGCAAAGCACAAGAAAGCGGCATCAGTTTCCACAGGTTTCTTCCGGTGAGATAGGGCAAAAGCAACGGGAGCAGACATGGAACGGGACAAGTGAACCCCTTCGGTGACTGATAGGCTTTGCGGCTGGCATTGCTTTTCTGCATAGAAATATGATCAGTTTCTTTGGGGCTTTGTCAGCATGGTTGCCCTTTGGTCACGTGGCGAATAGAGCAAAAAGAAACTCCTTCAGCACTTCTGCATTCTGGCATGCTCTCAACATGGGAAGTTTAGATGGGATATTCTATGTGTGTGTTATCCCAAGTTGAGCACAGGCGAGCTGTTTACAGGTCCTAGTCATCCCGACTATACATGCCCTCTTCATGCAGAAAAGATGAAACAGCTGCTGCCTTGAGAGTTCACAGCGAGCCGCTATGCACGACGCTGAAGAAGCAGCACCAGACTCAGATAAAAGCGCACTGTGTAGTTTTTTTCTGTATTTTCACTTTTGCAAGCTTCAACAAGTCTCTTTTCAACACCGATCCTAGAAAGCGATTAAACGTGTCTAGCACCTTGGCAAGTAACTTAGCGTTATTTCCCAGATTATTTGAATCTCGGATCGTTAAGAGCTTGGCGAACGTAGCAAATGCCACACCAAAAGCCACTAGTTGAATGTAAATTTTAAGATAACAAGCAGTTAGAATCACTTGCAGTATTTAGCTCAGCAGAGTGGATGTACATAATAATTACTTGAAGCTCAATTCTATGTTTGCGCAATTGAGCAGCTCTTCCAAAACCAAGAAAGCGAAAGAAGCATGCTTGCAGACCTCCATACGTTATCGATCAAAGATCCTTGCCACAACTTTGTTTCATCAAGCAGAATAAAGCAAGTTTGCTACACACTCGTCAAAGACCAAAGAACAGAGATCGCATTTGCATTATTCAGAGTAACTGTATTATTTATACCCATGTCGTGCAGACAGATTTAATGCCACTAAGTGCTTACTGTCTTAAGTTTTAATGGCATTTGCATGGTGCCATACATATAAATTTAACGGCATTAGCCTACAGCCATTCACGACCTACAGAGTTCGCCACAACTCGTTCTCCCGAGCAGTGCATACGCTCATCCCCATTATGCACGCAGAAAAGCATACAGCTATGCAGCTACATTGTCATCGTTATCTTCAGTCAGACTACGCCTACTGCAGGGCAAAGGCCTCTCCCATTTCTCTCCAATTAACCCTGTCGTGTGCCAGCTGTGGCCACCATATCCCCCCATCCTCCCTGCTACACTTGCCTTCCCTAGGAATCCAGTCTGTTACGCTTAAGGACCATAGGTTATCTTGCCTTCGCATCACATGCCCTGCCCAAGCCCATTTCTTCCTCTTGATTTCGACTAGGATGTCATTAACCCGCCTTAGTTTCCTCACTCGCTCTGCCCACTTCTGGTCTCTTAACATTACTCGTATTTTTTTGTTTCCTGTAGCTCGCTGCGTTGTCCTTAATTCAAATTGAACCCTTTTCGTTAGCCTCCTTATTCCGCCCCATTGGTGAGCATCGGTAAGATACAGCTGTTATATTGATTTAGCTCAGAAGTAGAGGGAGCTGAAGTGTAGAAGCTGAGGAGGCAGAAGGGCTTTGCCATCTTGCTTGCAGCCACTCGGCAGCCTGGAGTAGTTCTTCTGTCCCCGATTGTGTGATGCGTAATATGCATGATAAACCTGGTGGAGGTGCTGGGTGCGCTTCCAGTCCCGCGTAGGCGAGCGACCAGCACGGATCTCAACCCGGTCTGCCAGCGTCGCGGCCACTGCCTCTCTGGAGCGTGCCCTGAATTCAGACCCCTTCCGGCTGCAACAAGGGCGATGCAACCTCGGTCTTCAGAGGAACCAGCTGCCATGTCAACTGAGAACAGGCTCCCACGCAAATCCTCTGTCATCAGCCGCAAACACCCCCGTCGTTCCATGGCGACGTGTTCAAGGATGCCGAGGATTGGAGTGTTGCCCGTTACAATGGCTGGAGTGATGACTGTAAGCTCCACAATGTCTGTTTCGTGCTTGAAGAGCCGGCTCGGACATGGTTCGAAAACCATGAGGCCTTGTTTACATTCTGGGAGGCCTTCTGCCGCAACCTGATAGCCACTTTCCCGCAGACCATCGAGAGCGAGCAGAAGCTGAGTTACAGTCGCGCAACCAGTGCCACAACGAGAGTGTATGCATGTGCTATGAGGACATGACCTGCGTTTTTAAATGTGCGGATATGAACATGACTGGAGACAAGAAGCTTCGCCACCTCATGCGCAGTGTCAAGCAAGAGCTGTTCGGGGGATTCATGCGCATCCTGCCGCGCACTGTGGCAGAGTTTCTCACCGAGGCGGCCATTGTGGAGAAGACGCTGGAACAGCGAGCCCGTCGATACAGTCGTGACGTCAACACCTTTGCGCCTGATGCCATCTTTATGTCTCTTGTTACGCGAGCTGATCCGGTCTGTCATCAGGGAGGAACTGCAAGCCTTTTGGGTGCCATCTGATACACCACCTTTCCCGCCACTTAGTGAACTCGTCTGGGACGAGGTGCGCCTGGCAGCACAACTTGCTGGACTCCGTGGTGGGTGGCTGGCACCATGACCGAATAACCACATTTTTTTATGGCTCCTCCCCTTTCAAAACCAGATCGCTCTCTCAAAAGAGGGCGGAACGAAGCAGCAGATTTTTTTGTCAAAAAAAAAAAATCGACCTTCACCAAGTTCTATGTCATGCACAGTCAATGTGAAGAAAAGCAAGCTCGTATAGTATCCCCATTTCTCATGTCCAAACGCATAACCGATACCTTGGGCCCTGGCTACAAGGTATCAAAAATGGCCAGCGGCGACTTACTTGAACTGCGCGACAGCATCCAGTGTTCCAAACTCTCATACATTGCCTCTATAGGGGACATCTCTGTCTCCGTGACCCCCCACTGATCTCTCAATGCTGTCCGAGTCGTAATCTCTGAAACTGACTTTAGCCATCTGACAGAAGCCGAAATGCTTCAAGGACTATCTGACCAAAGTGTAATTGATGTTCACAGAATCAAAATCCGCATGGAAAACAAGGAAATAGATACTAAAGACATGGTCCTTACATTTAACACCAGCACCTTGCCCAAAACTATCGAAGTTGGATATCTGAAGGTCAACTTCAGACACTACATACCAAATCCCCACCAATGTTTCAATTGCCAGAAGTTTGGCCACGGCTCAGAAAGTTGCCACGGCTGAAAAACTTGCGCGAAATGCACTTTGAAGGACCCCTATTCTGAGGAATGTGACGCAGCTCTCCGCTGCGCAAACTGCGAAGAAGACAGCGCTGCGTACTCCAGGGCGTGTCCGTCCTGGAAAAAGGAAAAGGAAATAATCAGCATAAAGACCAAAGAAAATATTTCATTTAAAGAAGCGAGGAGGTGATTTGCTCTCACCAATACATTCACCTTCACAGCGAAACCCAACTTCGCTGATGTGGTGCGCAGGGGCGTAGAACCACACAGCACTCTGGCACCTGCCGAGGCCGCTTCCATCGAGCCAATGGCAGGGCCATCCGCGCCCTAGGCAGGGACAGCGAATGCTGCTTTGCCACCCTCAAAGCAGGGAGCGCCGGTCCATGGGTCAGCATCCTGCAGGACCCCCTCCCCCCGGGAGAGTACTGAAACTAACACAACTGCGGCTGCGCGGTCCTCCAGCACCTCTGGCGAGGTGATGGATATAACTCCCAGTCCGCCTGCTTTGTAGCGGCGGAACAGTGAGCGGAAGAAAGACAGGCCCCTCATAACGGGCCCACCATCTAAGTAAAACCCCTTTCATTTCCTCTCAAAAACATAAACACTGCTTTTTTAAATCAGTGGAATTGTAGAGGATTTATGCAGAATTACAGTGCATAACACATTTATGCATAACATATTTTAGGGTCAATGTTACCTATAGTTTTATGTCTTCAGGAGACCAATCTTGGTCCACAAGATGTGCATATCCTGAAACATTATAAAACATTTAGACACGATTGAGAGCACGCAAATCGACTGTCGCGAGGCATCGCTATTGTCGTTCAAAGCGGCGTCCCTGCTCAAGAAATCAAGCTCAATACAAAACTTGAGGTGGTTGCAGTCAGCATCGTCAGCTATAAAACACTAACAATCTGTTCCATATACATTCCTTCACATTTTACATTAACAGTCAGTGATCTAGAAGAACTGATAGATGAACTTTCAGAGCCATATCTGGTAGTTGGGGATTTTAACGCTCACTCCCCTTTTTTGGGAAGCGAGTGCTGCGACTCTAGGGGGCAAACAATCGAAGATTTTATTCTCACTAACAATATATGTCTTTTAAACACGGAAAAGGCCATATACTGTTCTCCAACCTCGGGCAAGATGAGCTGTTTAGATTTGTCTTTTAGTTCGCCATCTGTTTTTAACGATTTTAAATGGGACGTTATCGACAACCCATATGGCAGTCTTCACGAGCGGTGCGGCAAAAACACAGTGTGGTGGACAAAGTAATGCAAGGAAGCAAAAAAAACAACAAAATAGAGCTTGGGGCAAATTTTGCAGGTACTCTACACATGAGAACCTCGTACGTTTTAAAAAGGCAAGAGCGAGAGCTCGGTACGTCCATCGCAGTGCCGAGAAAGCCTCATGGCAGAGTTACATTTAATCTATAAGCTGTCAGATTACATCAAAGAAAATGTGGGAACAGGTTCGGAAATTAAATGGCAACTTCTCACCGTTCACAATTCCTCTTTTGACAACACCTGGCATACAAACAAGCATAGGGGAACAGGCAGACATTTTGGGGAAACACTTCGTTGCAGTTTCTAGTTCATCTCACTATACGCAGTCCTTCCTGAAATACAAAAGTATTGCCGAAAGACAAAGACTTCCAACAAGTGGAGGTGCAAACCAACAATACAACAATTTAATCACTCTCCAAGAAATCAATGCTGTACTGTCTGCCGGCAAAAAAACTGCTCCAGGACCCGATCACATACGCTATCAAATGCTTGCCCACCTTTCCCGGCCTGCCATAGAGGCACTCTTGAATTTCTTTAAGAAGTGCTAATTGCACTGCCCATTGTAATACATCAAATTATCGCTTATTGTTTATGCTTCTGAACGAAAAAACGCCACAGTTGTATGGGCAAAACTTTTCGAAAATTTATTGTTTAAATATGCTGGTAACACAAAGAATGAATACAAGCAAAACAAAAATGAGCCACTGCAGCTGAAATTGATTACAAACAAAAATTAAAATGGAAAAAACGTTGCACATGTTCTTGGCTACCATTCTTGCCAAGTTCAGCTGAAACGGCACTTTCCGTGGCCCTTCGAGTTAGGCAGTGGGACTGTTGTGGCACTAGAGGAAGCAGTCGTGCAAAGACATGAAGTGGAGGTAGATGTGAGATGGGGTGCGCATTAAACTTGTTGCGAGTTCCGTTCTTGTTTTTTGTTATAGCAGATCTTGCAGTTCCTACTTTTTCCTTTTCATTTTTTTTTTGGTTCGGTTGGTATTGAATGGGTTCTATAGGTGACAAGGGGTTTGGGCTTCCTTGACATCATCGTGTTCAAAAATCTGCTGGTGCATTTGGTAAAATATCTGGGCAGTATGTTCCAAGGACTCTATAGCACCAAATAAAACCACTCTCATCATTTAAACATCAAGCGTCCTACATAAAATAAGACGTGAACGGTAAAACGAAACCCGTGCGAGCATGTGCTGATGTCCCGAGCCTCCGAGATGAAGTCTCGCAATCTAAACTGAAGACCATTCGATGAGAAAACACAATAGACAGGACGGGTGCCCATCCTGTCTATTGCATGTTCACTTCCTTGTTTTCTTGCGCTGTTGTATTCCTTCACCCAATTTGCATTTGCCCTAACTGCGCAAGTCGACCATCATTGTTTTTGTACTTTCGGCCTTCCAGAAACTTTTGTGGGTACCTGTACAATTGTTTCATTGTGTGCAATATGTGCATATGCTGCAGTTGGTTGGATGGTGGTGGTATTGTGATGCAGGACACCCTGGAGTGCGCCCTGCGGCTGCACGGGGATCCACACATCCGCTGTGGGCTGGTCACTCCACAGGACGTCGAGCTGCACCAGAGGCTCATCACGCAGGTGGGGGCAAAAGTCTGCCTGCTCTGGGGCTCACACTGAAAGGAGGCAGTTTAAGTTGAAAAGAAATGCCAACCATACCTGGAAAAAAAAAAAAAACGACGTTTGTGAACAGACTTGCTTCCTTCATCATGTGCGACTGTGGGCAAGTTGCAGCTTGACTTTTTAAGCCCTCTTTTAATCAGCCACAGGGTCATTGACCGTAGACCGTGGATGTAAGACGGGGAAAGCAAGACTGCTCCATAATGGTAAGGGTCTCCGTGGCTTGTTTTCAGTGGCAGCCCTGGAGCTTCTTTGCGTGCAGCACATGAGGAGGCTTCACCACGCAATCAGTGAACAGCAGGCGACAGCACACTGGAATAATGGCAATACCAAGCAGACAGAAGCGAGGGAAGCACACATTGGCACTAAAGCAGTACAATGCCTTCAAAAAAAGAAAAAAATTCAGTTACAAGGCAATCCTCTCGGCTGGCTGGCTAATATGCACTGCTGATAGCCGCTGCTTCCACGGGCTCCCGGCAAAGCTCCAAAAACAATACTCTATGAGCTATCAACAGGGGCCTGGCGATCATCAACAAGCATGCTGCTCTGCGTGCATTAGAAGGCCACGGGAAACAATGTAATATGCAGTTCAGGTCTGGTGACGAATATTCTAATAATTGTTGACACCACGCCACTTAGAGAGCCTGTCCAAATTTGCCGATGGCAGCCACAGCGTATCCGAATAAACGAGCTTCTGATGCCATAGACTTGCGTTGGTGTTTGGCGGGACTTGAGCAACGTACCAAATTACCCAAATTTTAAAATCTTTTTGTAGGCACAGCGAGAGCTTCTGATCAGACGGAGTCACGATTTTTTCTCCTCTCTCTCTTGTTGTTGTGATGTTGTTGTTGCATCCAGATGTTGACGTGGAGTGGTAGAGGGCGGGTCTCGTGAGTGACCCGGGGGATGTAGTTCGCGTCTGGTGAGTTTGAGACAGACGTGCAGGTCTTCTGACGTTGGCACTTGGAAAGGCTTTCCTCAAGAAGTTATTTATTACAATATTTACAAAACTGATTTACATATGCCGAAAGATTTCGGCCTCTCCGCTTTAACTGAAAAATACAATACTCCAAACTCTCGCGACTCCGGACCACCGTCGGCCACCACACTGCCAACCCGCCCGGCTGCCGCTCAAGGAACTCGCGTCTCCAACTCCGCAACCACCACTGGCCTCGCACGACCGATCTGTCCGGCTGCCACCAACCAACCTCCTGCGCTCTCCTTAGCGCGCACCCATCCCCATATCCTCCCGCCAAAACTACACCCTCAGCCAATAGGTGACTTTCCCGCCACATTTCGGACGCAACATATCACAACACAAAAGAAAAAGCACACAATATAAAATGCACGCCTTGCAACGCAAAAGAAAAGCACAAAATATCGAACACACGGCTCGCTGCAAGCTGCTGTGGCTAACTAGAAAAATGCCACAACGAGGGGGGAGAAACCATTTACGACACATGCGTCCTGTTAGCCGCTCTGGCCTAGGGTGCCCGGATGCCCGCTCGCCTCCGGCGCTGGCCCATCGAGCAAGCTGCCGTGGCTAACTAGAAACATGCCACAACGAGCGGGGAGAAACCATTTACGACACATGCGTCCTGTTAGCCGCTCTGGCCTAGGGTGCCCGGATGCCCGCTCGCCTCCGGCGCTGGCCCATCGAGCAAGCTGCCGTGGCTAACTAGAAACATGCCACAACGAGCGGGGAGAAACCATTTACGACACATGCGTCCTGTTAGCCGCTCTGGCCTAGGGTGCCCGGATGCCCGCTCGCCTCCGGCGCTGGCCCATCGAGCAAGCTGCCGTGGCTAACTAGAAACATGCCACAACGAGCGGGGAGAAACCGTTTACGACACATGCGTCCTGTTAGCCGCTCTGGCCTAGGGTGCCCGGATGCCCGCTCGCCTCCGGCGCTGGCCCATCGAGCAAGCTGCCGTGGCTAACTAGAAACATGCCACAACGAGCGGGGAGAAACCATTTACGACACATGCGTCCTGTTAGCCGCTCTGGCCTAGGGTGCCCGGATGCCCGCTCACCTCCGGCGCTGGCCCATCGAGCAAGCTGCCGTGGCTAACTAGAAACATGCCACAACGAGCGGGGAGAAACCCTTTACGACACATGCGTCTGATCGGACCATTCCCCCTCGCTTAGGCCGAGGCTCCCGACACTCGCGTGCCACGCCACCCTGCGAGCCTCTCCCTTTTGTCGGCGCGTTCCCCTGCTCTCCTTCGGCGGCCCTCCTCACGCCTTACCACGACGTACGCCAGCTGCGCCGTGACAGACGGAACAAATTTTTGTCATCCCTTCACGTTTGTCTTAAAGGGAGAACAATCTACTACTGCTGTAGTTCAGTCAGAGGATAGGTATTTTTCCGCAGTCTGGTTTTCATATCTCAAACCTTTCCAGCTCCTCAAGTCTGCACCCACCGTAGGGGGTACTGCAGAGATAATTTTCTGACATGGAGTTCTGACAGGTGACTTCCGTGCTGATTGGCTCATCACATTTGCCATCAGTTGTGACTTCGGGCACATCTTGCAGTTTTCTGCAGTGTAGACAGCACCTAGTAGTAAGCCACTGTGTGGGTGACATACTACTGGTGTCAGCCACACTACAAACATGGCAGCACTGAAGAAATCAAAAAAGGATGCTTAAGCTTCACCTTAGCCCTTTCCGGTCATCTGTAGGCAATGCCTGACAAGTTTGGTCTGCTCTTTCTGTAGCAAAATGGCATGCCATCTGGTAGAAACTGTTGTGGCCTGCGAATTGGCTTTCCTCCCTAGGAATGGTTTTCTGATCACGCGGTTTCGAGGGCATGATTTGGCACCGAAAAATCGTGCTATCACTTCCATTCTGGCAGGTGTGTTCTACAGAAAGTTGTCTAATAACTTTGTAGAAATTGAAGACGACTTGAATGAATGAGACAGCTATGTGCCTCCTTCGACAAGGATTGCGCTGTCTGCAGTGACAACGACAGAAGGCGGCACAACGGAGACGGTATCTTTTTGGAAGACATGTGAGCCTGGCTTCCACCCAGGAGAGCACTTCTCGGGGTACCACACTCTAAGCAAGTTCCTCTGAACCCCTAGTGAAGGTGAAAAAAAATATGCTTTAATTAAATTCTTATAAGCAAATCACGACATGGCACTTCCCTTTCTTTGGGGGGAGCTAGAAGGCCCGAAAGAATGGTCACCGGTGCAGTAGTCACTGGGGCAAGCGTACCTGACTAGAAAGGGTCAAGGGTATGACGCAGTAGTGTTAATGGGTCCCTGTAGCAGCCTGGGGACCTCTTTGTGTATCACTTTGGAGTCACAATCGTTCTTTACATTCATAGGTCGCTGGGAGTCCTTATACCACTCCTGGCGCAGTGGGGCTGTAGTTAAGTGATGCACCACTGCCCCAGCACGTGGCTGTTGCAAATGCAGCCACCGGTGGGGCTTGTGAGGTCCAGGTTGCTCTTTCCTCAGCAGCTTCTTGTGACCAGTCATTAATTCAACTGCCACCTGCTTTCTGAGTCTGATGGGCAGGTTGTGACGTCACAATGTCAGGTGACCTAGGTGTCAGGTGAGCCACCTGCTTTTTTTTGTGAACAGCACTAACGCCAGATTTTCTGCAGGATGGAGCCTTAACATTATTGCGTTAAAACCTTGTGGAGACACATAACAGTTTAAATTTTTATACCTTTTTTGGAAGCAGCTTAACTTAGCAAGGTGTCCAATAAATTCCCTGAAGTCTCAGTAGAGACTATACTGATTCTATACAGATATGTTGCAATGCTTAATGTCTCTGCAGTGCTGTCTCTGCAGTGCTGTTCATATTCACGTGGGTGTGATGCTTTCATCAGGAGAGGAAAGCACTTACTTCTTGCTGCTTTCTACTGCTCATCCCTGCAGCTGACAGCCGCGTGCTACGAGCTTCATGACGTCTTCTTCAACATCCCGATTGCGGAGCGGATGCAGCTGATTGCTCAGCTGCGCACCCACGAGACTCGCCCTGTGATGAGCAACAGAAGCAGCATGGTGAGTTATCATGCTTGCGGTCCAAAGGCTTGGACAGCAGTTTGGGCATGATAAAATTACTTTGGCTCCTGAAATCAGCAGCTGCTGGAGACAGGAATCCGAACAGGGAAATATTCATTGACTGGGGCTTGTCGCAGCACAGCACTGGTCATGTGGTGAAACTATTTCTTCCAGGCAGGTGCATTCATTATTTCAAGTTAAAGAGTCACTTCAGGGAGCTGGATTTTTGAGCATGCCACTGCTTGTTGTAACGAGGATGAGGTTGTTTTTTTCTTCTCTCTACAACTGCTTTGAATCGAGCAGTTCCCTGAGTCATTCTTAGTCTTGTGCAGATGCTTTGTGCTGCAAATCATGCTGTGAAATGGCAGTACTGCAGTTTGTTGTCCCTAGTCCACTGAAGTAAACATTGTAGAAAGAATGGGTAGAACAGTAGGTAGTGCTGCTGCCTTCAGGATGGAAACAATTACTTCACTTATGTGTGTGGCCTTCCACATCACTCACTGCATCCTGTAATTGAAGGGCTTTATTTGATCTGTGGCCCATTTGATTGCCCTCGAGCTTCCATCTTGGCTAAAACCCGCGATTTTCTATGGTCGTAAATTTTAAATTCATCTAATTCGGAACAAAGGATCTGCAGTACTCTGTGAAAATCATAACGGACATTAAAAAAATCCAAAAGTTTTGTTTTGAAAGATGCCTCGCATACTGCACATGTAACACTTTTAAATCAAGGGTGGTGCTTGTTTGACACTGCCCCCTCAACAACTGAATATTAAGGGATTAATAGCAGTTGCATAATCCTGCACCTGCTGCGGTGATTGGGGCTGAAAGTGGCATGCAGCCCCACAAAGGGTCAGCACCTGCCTGCCACCTTTTTTGTTGATGGACTGTCCAACGCTGTGTCAAGAGGAAGCCCCCAGAATTCTGGGCCTTATTCGAGACAAATGATGTTTTTGCCACTTCTTGTATTGATTTTGTTTTTCAAAGGCACCATCATCGTGCCCTCCCCACAGGAGGGCATGGATGCATTGTCGCCTGAGTTGCCATACTTGAGTGGATAGTGGGGTAAACGTGTAAAGGTGTTAGTAGGACTTTGTTACCACGTTCTAGCTTTCAGGAGAATTGGTACTATGTGCAGGTTAGTCAGATTTGCATTGTTCTCTTCTTCCCACTGACATCTGCGTCAGAGATACGTCAGTACGGTCTCTGCAGGTGAACTGCACATCATGGGAGACATTAACTGTGTGATATGATAATTACAGTTTAACTTAAATTACCTAATCGGCTTCTTTATTTTTGATTTCAGGGGGGAAGATTACACAATTGAAGGCCATCAGCAGCGAAGATGAGCCCAGATTTTATATTTTCTTTGTCGGCAGTGTTGTTCAAAATATCGACTGTCAAAATTACTTATTTAAAAACTTGTTGAGTTGGCTTTCCCACAGTGCGACATTTATAAATTGATGTCGCTGCTTGTAGTCTCGCTGAAATCACGTTAATTGCTTTTGCATTAAAAAATATATACAAATGGCATTTGTATTTGCTCCATTAGAAATGTAAGTGACACAATTTTATAAATGTGCTACATGGAAAACAACCTCTACAAGATTTCAAATATGTGGTTTTGATCAATATTTCGAACCGCATTTCCAACAAAAAAAATTTAAAGGTGCGCTCACCTTTGATCGTAACGGCTTTCAATTTCGCAGTATAATCTTGCTCCCCGAAATGAAAAAGTAAAAAGTTTATTGGCTACTTTCAGCTAATTATCATCATCACCAGCCTGACTACGCCCACTGCAGGGTAAAGGCAAACATCTCTGTCCTTTTCCAGCTGCGGTCACCGTATCCCCGCAAGCTTCTTAATCTCATCCGCCCACCTAACTTTCTGCCGCCCCCAGCTACGCCTGCCTTCTCTTGCAATCCGCTCCGTTACCCTTAAGGACCAGCGGTTGTCTTGCTTTCGCATTACGCGCCCTACCCAAGCTTATTTCTTCCTCTTGATTTCGACTAGGATGCCATTAACCCGCATTTATACTCTCACCCACTCTGCCCCCTTTCGGTCTCTTAACGTTACACCTACCATTTTTCTTTCCATAGCTTGCTGCATTGTCCTTAACTTAAGCTGAACCCTTTTCGTTAGCCTCCACGTTTCTGCCCCGTAGGTGAGTACTGGTAAGATACAGCTGTTGTATACTTTTGAGGGATATTGGTAAATTGCCATTCATGATCTGAGAGAACCTGCCATATGCGCTGCACTCCATTCGTGATCCTGATCAGCGGTCACCACCTGCCCTATTCTCTTACCACTTCCAGCACGTTGCTGCCAATTGTGAACTGCTGTTCCCTCGCAAGACTGTTGAACGTTACTTTGGTTTTCTGCATGTTAATTTTAAGACCCACCGTTCTGCTCTGCCTGTCTGACTTATTGATCATGCTATGCAGCACGTGATCGCCAGTCGCAGTGAATGGTGTTACGCAGCTGTAAATAAATCCTTACAGCCAAAAAACATGCCAATGAGAATGGATTTTGCATGTTTCTGAATACAGATGTTTGCTTTTGGATGATATCAATTTAGATGATGCAAACATTTTTTGCAACCGTGTGAGACCTGTAGCATATTCTGCTATTGCATGGAGCACACTTTGACATTTGGACTTTTGTTACCTGTTCCACAGAAAAAGATACCAACCTTTATGGGTTTATGTGCAAATGCAGCAGTGATATTTGTTTAGCACATGTCTAAAGTACCTCCTAATTGCTGATAGGTAAGGTGCAAGAGCATTTCGATCGCCAAAGTGTACTATGTATTATTAATGCGCAACTGTACATCTGTGCTTTGTGAGGCTAAACTCGTGTGGTGCCCTGGACTGCAGGACCGAGGAGCCCGCAAGATCTCCTCCGCCACGCAGAAGGTGCTCGAAAGGCGCATCTCCAAGTGAGTGCCTTTTCCTTGCGCTTGCCTTGGCACCCTGGTGAGTAATTGAATGCAGTGCAGCTAGGGGGCTCTGCAAAACGTTAAACGATGAAGGTATCGGTCATGAGGTAATGATTTTCTACAGGAAATATCTCGAGAAAATAAAGTTGAAATAACATGGGAAGGGATTAAGAGTGCGACAACTATCGAGGTACACAAAGGATTACGGCAAGCTTGTCCTCTATCACTGCTGCTGTTCATGCTTTATGCGATAAGTATGGAAAGAAGGCTACAAGGAAGCAATCTAGGTTATGATCTGTCATACAGATTAGGCGGAAAGGTTGTTGAGCAACGACTATGTGGACAATATTGTACTGTTAACAGATAGCCAGGAAGACTTGCAAACGCTGGTTAATTGCTGTGGAGACGAAGGAGACAGTCTAGGTTTCAGTTTTAGCGCAACTAAGTCAGGTGTGATGGTTTTCAACGGTACAACTGATCACGAGCTTACAATACAAGGCCATGAAATACCCCGAGTGGCCGAATACAAATATCTGAGGCTATGGGTAAACAAAGGGCATACGTACACGGAAAAGCACGAACAGTCTCTCATAGCAAAAGGGCGAAGAGATGCCGAGATAATGAAACATAGGGCATTGTGGGGGTACAACAGGTATGAAGTCCTCAGAGGTATTTGGAAAGGAATAATGGTACTGGGGCTTACTTTCGGGAATGCGGTTCTATGCTTCAGGGCTGAAGTTCAGTCGCGATTAGAAGTAAATCTGAGAACTGTCAGAAGATTAGCACTAGGTGCCCACAGGAAAAACCAGAAACGAGGCAGTACAGGGGGATATGGGCTGGGCAACGTTCGAAGCACGGGAAGCTCAGAGTAAAGTACTATATGAAGAACATTTAAGGAAATTGGACCATAACCGGTGGGCAGCTAAGGTCTTTAAATGCCTATGCAGAAAGAGCGTTGATTCACAGTGGCGGAAACAAACTAGAAAGCTGACCAATAAGTTTGCCAGACACGAGGGCGGAGAAAGAAAGAGCATTAAACGACAGGTTAAAAACGCGGAAGGTGAAAATTGGATAGATTCAATGGAAAAGAAGCATAGTGTAGAACTATATCGATACTGGAAAAGGCAGATCAGGAGGGAAGCGATTTACGATAACTCAAGAGGCAGTGTCCTGCTGTTTGAAGCTAGATCAGGGTGTCTTAGAACGCGCAGCTACAAAAAGAAATTTAATGAGGAAGATGACTCATGCGCTCTGTGTGGTAAATCAGTAAAAACAATAGAACACCTCGTTCTATAATGTGATGGTATCCATCCCAATATCGTTGCAGGCGCAATCACTCTTCCTGAAGTTCTAGATTTTACAGATAACTATGGTCATGTAAATAAATCTGCGGTGGAAATTAGCAGAAGGCGATTGGAAGATTGGTGGTTTAAAAGCAGAGAGGTGGCATAAGGTTAGAAGTGTAGGAAGACGTATTTAAAGAAAATGGCAAATTTTAACTTTCAACACAGTTAAACATGTGCTCCGTGTTACTACAGTTGATGAAATGTATGTCACTTTTGGCTACTGTGGCTGCCTGCTTGCGATCAGCCACGTCACATGATATAAAGTTTTTAAGTTGTGCAAACAGTTGCATCATAATTACAGGGAGTACACGAGGCATTTTTCTAAAATGTTCCCATGCTGTTATAAATCAGCAAAATTTTTTATGGGGCTCGTGGTTGTCTGTTCAAACAAAATAGGAAGAAAATTGGTGGAAGAAAATTATTAGATGAATGGAACTCTGGATAGTTGAGGGGGACACTGCAATTAAAGACTTTCATTATTTATGCATGAAATTTAACCAAATTTAACACAGATGGGCAACATTTTATGCTGATTTCAGAACTGCATTTTATTTTAAGCTGGCTTGTATAGTTGAGTAATGCGAGCCCACTTAGTACGGACGACGACATGACTATCACAATGTAGATTAGGGCTATGGTGTCAAATCTCAGAAAGAACGCTGTGGTTACAAAATTCTGTTACAGTGAACACGCAGGCGGCAGAAACTTAAATGCTGGGACACACTACATGGTCTCCATCACGATGCTACCCGAGCATTGATACTGCTTTCGCTCTTCGCACAAAGACTGTAAAAAGGGTGCAAGTTACGCGATGAAAATAAAAAGAAACATATCAAAAAGGAGGCTTGGCCGCTGTGGGAAATGACTTCGTGGCAGAGAAAAGAAGCGGCCAGTCGTCAGTAGTAAGCAGTACCTGTGTTCCTCTTCCAACGTGCAGTACACTGAGAATTTCTTTGTGGAAGGCCATGAGAAGACAGTGTCACGCCTGACATTCATTATGAGAAGAGACACAATCTCGTACTATGTTTGAGCGCATTTGTCAGTTGCGCCAGTTATTACTTATGCTGCGCGCACTGGTCAACGATATTCTTTAGAAGCCGGATTAAGCATTACAAGCTGAAAAAGCCTGAGCTCCCTTTTTCATGAAATTGTGCTCTTGTATGGGTCTTGGCTAGGAGCAGGTAGCCGGTTGTACGTCATGGATGCTAGGGCTGCATGTGAGCTTTGAGAAAGGCCATTTACCACAAATGCGCGTAAGGGCCGCACCCTGCAAAAAGAGCGCTTTCCGAGGCAAGCCATGCAAGTTCCCCGAACTGGAAGAAGAGCTGCTCTGCTAAGTGATGAAAATGCGGAACAATAGCTACATGTTAACGAGCGACATGCTGCGCTACTTCTTGCGGGATGAATATGCACCAGAGCAGAGCAGCAGCTCAGAGTCGGAATACTCCGCGAATGACAATTGGACATAGAATAAATGCCGCTCATTCCCTGATTGGTGTGTTTTTACTTAGAAATTTTTTTTTTTTCGAAAATCACGTGTATGGGCCGCACTCTGAAAATTGGCCCTCAATGCTGAAAAAAAAAAATTCCGGCCCTTACACACGTTTATGCGGTATCTTGAACTGCAGCTGTGATAATCTCATCGAAAGCCTTTGTGCTTTATTTGACCCAAAAATCGACTAGCTAAGAATAAACCTTGGACGGCGTGGAATGTTTTCTGTGTGCAAAAACAGTCTTCTGCCGACACTGCACCCGCACACAGCGTCGGTGTGACCTGCAAAATGCTGTCACTGGTTAGTACTCAGCAGAGACAGCATCCTGACAAAATGCAGGCGCCGTAGACGCTGAAATGGTATTTAAGAGTACAGATTTTGCGCTTGGCTGATATGTGCCCCAAAATTCAGGGTGCCGTTTCTTTGCATGATCCATTAGGCCTAAACTCAGTGTTAGTCACTGAGTGACAGCAATCAAAGACAAAGTGATAGCTTAGAAAATCATCGTTTGTTTATTCCCTTGCTTGTCTGCCTCGTTTATCACCTCATATGATGTTGGCTTTGGAAAGAAGTTCACGGTATTCCAACCAGTGGAAGCTCCTATCACTCCTCTTAAAGGGGCCATGAAAGCCAATTTTCCCGCATGCCCTGCTTATCGTCTTTAATTCCCAACACGTTAAATTACAATTCCCCAATTTTCAGTTGATTCTGTGCAGTAAATATTTTTAAAACGAATTTTTTCCGTTTCTTCTGCGAACTGCTTGCTGCTCTGGCAACGCCTGATCGCTGACGTCACAAGGGCATACCTGCCTCGAGTCGTCTGCTGCGCGCTGTTGAGGTGCTTGCATGGACACCGTAGACAGCGGTCGCTCGAAAAGTTTTTTTTTTAGCTTATCGAAATAAAATGTTTTCAGTTTTTTCTTTTAGGAAGCCGTCAGCTTAGTACGCGACCTGAGTGATCCTTGAAAAAGCGGACTTGCTCGTGGCACCCTTTTTCTGATTGTTGAGGAAAGAGAAATCGATGGACCCCTGCTTTATTATTTACGCTCATAAACACGCTATTTTTATGTTATGAGTGTGGTTCCTTTTGAGCAGCCAAGTGCTCCCGTATGTGAAAAGCGGCACGTGCCGCGCATGCCTTCGCCGATGTGCGCCATGAAAGTTGCAGCGTTTTGTAGCTGGCTACTACTTTCTTGTCCGCTATTCATCGGCTCGACAATTAAACTCAAATTATCTCAAGGTGGCACTAGCGTAACGTTCAGGCATGAAAGGAGCAGAGAAAAGTGCCGACTGTGACGACTTCTCCGCTGCATGTACGCACTTGTAAGTCGATCATACATTCCCTTCGACTCGTAGAATACATTTGCAGGAACTAAGCCGCTTGCAAAACCCTACGCGGCTCAAATGCTTTCAGTGCCCGCACCGATGGATAGTCGTTACCGTCTAAATGAGTGCTTCAAAATAACGGCGCATCATTTAGCATTTCGCTGTGCGTGCGCATTGTGCCCCAGGAGTGCGACGATTACGACAACTGCAGCCCCGCGCCGAAGTTGTTTACATGGCTGTGTGCAAACAGTACTGCTCGTTTGCGTCGTATAAAACACTAGGTGGTTTCTTTTCATCTTAAATATTATGGACTCTTGCTTACAAATTGTAGTTTTACTCATTTACACCCTATGATAACACTGCAATTTGCCCCGATGATGCTATATCGCCTGCTTGGGAAACGCTTTGCGTTCGATACCGGCACTTCCCGCTAATTGTATCTGCTTCCTTTTATGTCACCAAAATTTAATTTTAAATCGCTTTAGCTAAAAATACGTTCGGATATTGTGTAGGAAAACAGCGCAAAAAACACAGGATTAAGAAAGACAGACAGACTCAAGCGCTGACTAACAACAGAGTGTATTTAGTGCGAGAGCGAAATAAATACACGGAAGAAATGACTGATGTGCAGGCTGGAAAACAACGTCAAGGCAAGGGCACCAAGCTCGTCAGTCTGAGTTAAGGTAGTTCAGCTCGTGGCGTGATAATGAAACAGAAGGTTTGCTGGCACATGAAGATTCCTTGAGCGCGAGGACAAGGGCGTCATAGATTTCCCCCGTGCGTTGCTCAGGGTAGCATCTGAGAATTTTGCACTTCAAAAAGGGGGACGCAGTCCTCACACGATTTATAGTATGCAACCACGTTGCTTTTGGGAACAATGACCTCCAAGGATGAGGCGTGCTGCCTGAGGCGATCATTTATACAGCGCCCCGTCTGACCAACATACGAGGGTCCACAATTAACAAAAACACAGCCAGATTTGTTGTCCACAGTCCACGCCGACGGCTGCTGTCGGCTGTCTTTCGCACATGCTATGCAGTCCGGGTCACATTTCGCCACTTCCCCCTTATTGTATTTGCGTCCTGCGATGTATGCAGTCATCGCTTTGAGGGCACTGTAGTCAAAAAACTATGCTTGACTGCTATTTGCAGACGCTAGAACTTGCAAATTCACTCTTCGCAATTGCCGAAATCGTGCACACGAATCCTGCGTACTCGCTAGGCCTTGTCACGAAAGGGGCCGGCGGTCCACCTTCGACAGAAATTCCAAGAATATGGCAAAAGTTCCTCACTGATTAGTAAGAAAGTGTGAAGATATGATATGTAGCCGCTTGTTTTGCTTTTTTTGATACGGACAAGGTACACAAGCGCTGTTTTTCCGGCTGTCGCCTCACTGGCGTGTAGCTTTCGCTCGGCCGCACTAGCCCAGGCGATGGCGGCGAGCGGCACCATCGTGCGGTGTTTTCTGCCCATGTCGCTTGCCTCGCCGATCGACTCTATGCGCAGGCGCCGATTGAAAGCACATCTTCGATGGTGCACGCACATCGCGTATGTTGCCGTGGCTAGCATGTGAGGTCCAATAAGTTTTAAAATTCTTAAGTTTATGGAATGTCATACCAACTAGTCCCCCACCACACTCTTCTGGTTCCCACTAAGCTGACTCTTAACATTACTACAATACGTGGTCGTTAATGGTGCTGGCATCGTTGGTCTAGCGTATCAGACCGCGGTGCGTCAGCGACAGCATTTGCATACCGACCAGCTCACCAACCGTCGATCGCCATCACATCGGCCTAGTGTGACCGGACCTTACCTATACCGAAGTAAAACTGCGTTACTGTTATTATCGTTTTTGCGGCACCAGTCATTCATATATGGGGGACGACTGCTACTTCGATCGCCCGTGAAAGTACAGGGGGGAACGAGACCTCGCTGTAGAACATTGCACCAACGAGAGCAGACGACGTTGCTTCCTGTATGCCCTAGTCACGTCACGAGAGCGTTCAATATGGCGGTCGCTGCCGGTGGGAGGATTCTCCCGGTCTCAATTTCGATTGTATTTTTTGGAATATACAGCGCGCCAAGGGCAGCAAAATTTCGGAAATTGAATCATAAGCTCTTGTATTAGTTATTGAAGCACAAAACAGCAATATGAAGAATGACCATATCATGGCCCCTTTAATGGTGATACTAAGATAGTGGTGCTCCATTTTCGGAAACTCTCGAATTCATGGGGAGCCGGTACCATTAGAAGCGCAATTCACTCACAATTTTCAGCGACCACGCATCAAAAATAGGTCATTTCTTAAAATGCGTTGCATATTTCGCTACAATTTTACAGCATGAGAAAGGTGACAAAAAAAAAATGGCCATTCTGTTTGCCACGTCTCTTTTTAAAAGGAGAATGGAGTGTGGGACTTGTTGGTCGGTCATCATGAGAAGATGACCTGATGAATTTCAGCACACAACAAAATGGGGCACAGAGCAAAAAGGTATAACTAAAAGGAGCGCATATTACAGTCTGAGCTGCTCTTAGCTTGCTCCTCAAAAAAGATTCTGTGGCGGCAGTGCCTGCACAGACCTCTGGTAACAATGTGTCTCCCACCTATGAGGCCAGCACCTTCCACATACAAAGCAGATGGTCCAACCCCTAGGCCACTGCTGAAGTGGTACTAGTCGAGAGGGTAGAGCAACCGTGCAGCAAACACTAGCACTAGTGGAAGAAGGACGCAGGACAGTGCTGGGCTAACAGTTGATTTTGAGTTGAAATCAGTCGAAATCTCGCATCTTTCCGCTGGTTCTGTTTGGTTAGTAGCTCGTTTGCTGGTTGAGCAGTGTTAGTGGCATAGCAGACCATGCAAGCTGGACGTCATCACCCACATGACCTCTCCAATGCCTCAGAAATCTTCCAATATTGCTATCTTGTATTAACATTTTTTGTTTGTTTTTAATTCGGGGCTTGCTTTTTCCTTGTCCTCTCCATTTCTCGAGTTTCCCCTTGCATTGAACATTGTAGAACGTTAGTGTGGATGGCCACCTAGCTTGCAGCCCCACCCAAGTGTGGGGCTACTGACCTCCGGCCACGGCATTGTGTGCACGAGGGTGTCTCCTCATGGTGTTGACGTTGCTCCTCTTATGCCTCAGGTTGGCCGGTCAAGACCACCAAGTGCAGACCAAGCGGCCGACTGCTGTGGTGCGAGCCCAAACAATCGTTGTGACCGGCCCGTCGGACACATGTCACACGGCTGGAGCCACGGCACAGCCCGGTGAGAGGCAGGCGTGCAAAATCTCCATAGGCGGCGTAGTTTGAAGTTTCAGTGTGCAAATTTTGTGAAACTGAAGCAAATATTGCTTAACCCTATGTGCAGCACTGTGGCATGTGTCCCACTTGCTTCAACTTATGCTTCAACTTGCTTCAATTATGCTCTTGTATACCATATCTCGTGTGTAATACTACCGAACCATCACACAAGCCATGCAGTCTGTTTTTATATTTCACTAATAGGCCTTCTTGGTGTTCTGTGTGTTTTTACAATTGCGGGTGTAGTTTGATGTGGCCCATCTTTGCAGAGAAAAAAAATTTCTGAAAAATTGTTTACTTTTTGAGCCTTTGCCTTCAGTCAGCTGCCTTGTAATGCTTCTTAAAGTTATTTTCAATTGTATTATAAGTTTTCTTGTCCGATGAATAAGCCAAGGTCACGGGTACAACCCTGGCCGTGGAGTCTGCAATAGAATGGAGGTGAAATATGAAAATGTCTGTGGGGCTGTGTGCAGCACGTTAAAAAACCCCAGGTGGTCTACATTACTGTATTTTCGCAATTCTAAGCACCCACCCCCATTTTTGCAAAAAAATTTTGGAAAAAAGTTTGTATGCAAGGAAGAGAGCATAGCCTAGGCTGCCAGTGTGCTAGCTCACTCTGTCGTCGAGTCGGAGCTGTTGGAGTCCCAAGGTGGCACGACGTCCGCGGTGCGATCTCAGGTTTCTTGTGTTGCTCCGTTCAGACACTGTACGACCGACAGATAGTGGCACGGAACGCCAAAAACCGGCCGAAAGTTTCCCCAACAACTCTATCAGCATGTTGTCACATGGGCCTGGTATCGGCGGTGCCCGACAGGTTTTGCGAGCATCACGGTCACGCATTACTTTGGTGTCAGTTGTTTGATGGCCCTAATGGAAGGCGGGATGAGTTTGAAGAGGGCTGCCTACAGCTTGAAGTTCAAACAAATTCTAAAAGCATCTGCTGAAAATAATGGCAACCACAATGCCGCTGTAGAATCCAGCGTGGACTGAGCCTGCACCATCACGTTGAGAGAGCAGTGGGACCAGATTATCAAAGGCGCCGCGACACCTAAGAAGTTCACGGGGCCACCTAAAGGCCGAAAACTGCAAATTGGAGAAATCTCAGTTTGTTGAACAATGCAGGGGCTTCACTGTCACTGCTGATGCAATCCAGATAAAAGCGATAGAGATTGCAACAAGATTGTAGATTCCCCTCACGGTGTTTAGTGCATTCTGGGGCTGGCTGGAGAGTATGATGAGAAGAGATGGATTTCCTTTGAGACACAGGACAACGGTACGCCAGAAGCTGCCAGCTGATTTCAAAGAAAAACTTGTCGCTTTTCAGTGGTATGTGGTGAAGCTCCGCAGAGAACACAGCTTCGAGCTTGGCCAGATCGGCAACGCTGATGAGACGCCGGTGTCTTCTGACATGCACAGTTAATGAAGTAGGAGCCCGAGAAGTGAAGGTGAAGACGACACAGTACGAGAAGCAGCGTGCCACAGTGCATAACAGCTGATGGCCAAAAGCTTCCGCCATACATCATCCTCAGAATAACAAACATGCCAAAAAAATGAACATTTTCCTAAAGGGTGGATGACAGCAGAGCTGATGTCCGACTTGATTCGTGTCGCGTGGCAGCAGCGCCCGGGAGCATTGCTTGGCGGACCTGCAGGCACACAGTTGATGCTTCTTTTGGATGTGCTTTGTGGCAGTCTTACCCTGAAGGTAAAGACCAAAAGACCAAGCCTCAGAACAGCAATTGTGACTTGGTTGTGATTCCAGGCGGCATGGTGCCAGTGCTGCAACGCCTTGACATTTGAGTCAGCAATCCTTTATTAAAGCCGATCTTCAACAGGAGTATGAAGAATGGGTGTGGAACCCCTACGGGAAAGCTGCAGAAAGTGTCCCCACCAACCATCGCAAGGTGGTTTTCTGACGCATGGAAGCTGGTCCAAGTTAACGTTGTGGCCTAGTCATTCAAGAAGTGTTTGATTACAAACCACTTAGACAGAATGGAAGACAACCTGCTATGGGATACTGAGACCGGTCGCTCAAGCAGTGCGATGAACTCAAATAGCAGTGAGAGTGGCTAAGTATCAGACACAAGCGGGGGGGTCCACTGTCTGCACCCATTTTTCTTGTGATTGTTTGCCGAATAAATGTTATTTCTCATGCCCGTCTCGTTGAGATATCAGCGCAGTATACCCGAGATATCAGGATACCCCCCCTCACTTTGGCCAGTGCGATCGTGCAAAAAAAAAAAGGGTGCTTAGAATCAAGTAAATACAAATTCTGAGCCTTCCAGTACAGCATCTCTCATAGCAAGAGTCACTTTAGGCCATTAAAACCTCTTTATCCGCAATCCTAGAGTAATAGTTACTAGCTAGAGTTGTACATAGTTTTGCTCCTGGAACTGGGCTACCGTGCACCAAGCAAAAAGAAAAAAAACAGCTATTAGTCTAATGCATTCAGGGGTAACCTTAAGCCTTAGTAAATTTGAAATAAGGGTGCAATTACTCATTAGCATCTGTCCAAGCACAGGCATACTACTAGAAAGCAAACCTGTATAGCTTTCACTGGTACTTTGCAGCTGAGGAAGAGTTCGTCCTTGCCCAGGAATCGAACCCAGGACTCCCACCAGTCCAGGGCTGTCCCCCCCGAGAGATAGAAGATGGCACAGTGAGGCGAATTTGATCGGCCACTCTGAGTGGGAACGACTCATTTTGATGCTGATGAGCAATTGCTCCAGTAATTGAAATATACTCAACCTTGGGGAGCCATCCCCCTTTAACACATTGCGCTAACACCACTCCCGCTGAAAGTTGACTGGTTGGGCCTCTCCCTGTCACCTGCTAGCCGTCCTGGTTAGCACAGTTGGTAGGGTGACTGCGGTGGACAGGCAGTGGTCCTGGGTTCGATCCCCAGCCGAGGAAAAAATTTTCCCCAACTACGAAGTGTCTGTGGCAGCTGTGCAGCTTTGCTTTGTATCCGTATGGCTGTGCTTAGGTGGATGCTGATGTGTGGCTAAGCCACCTTAAGCAGCAGTCTTTGTTTGCATAGTGTGGGATGACTCTGAACTGTGTGCTATGCATTACATTCTCCTCTTTACTACACCCACACTCGCCAGGCAGCTTGAGACTGTCAGGTGTTGTAGGAGAGGTGGAGTGGTGACTTCTAACCAGGAAGACTGACTTCGGGGAAACGCAGGAAATCTGACCTTTGTAAGGAAGCTGTTGAGCTGTCAAAGGCAGGGATGTGGGGGAGCTCATTATGAGATGCATGTGAAGGGAACCAACAGTCACCGAAACCAAGGACTGCATAGGCAATTGTTTCTTTTCTACCACCTAAGCTACAACAATGGCTGTCGAATCTTCTACTTTCGTGGGTATTCATGTATTATTGTGGTTAATATTTGTGGATATTTATTTATAAATACAGCCGCCATATCTCAGTTCGTAGAGCAGCTGACACAAAATTTGGAGGTGGTGGGTTCAGTTCCCAGTGCCGGCATGTGGTTGTTTTTCCTTCTTTTTAATCAGTTATTTTTGCATCCTAAAGTGATTACACTATTGATTTCCCATTGATTAACACCACAAATTTTAAAAATAGAAACATTCCCCTATGGTCTCCTCAGTTTTGATGACTGTTGGCTTCCGTCGTATCTTTGCAATGAGGGTCTCAAGGCCCAGGAGTGGTGACAGTAGTATTTCACATGCCCGAAAATTTCCTGCCTGAAGTACTAGTTGCCATGACACGTGGGCCAGGTCATGCCATCTCTAGCTTGTCTTTCCCATGCCTGGTGTTTTCGTGTAGGCTGAAAGGCTAGTTTCCAGCCTTCTGTCGGTTAAGATAAACTCGTGCAGCGGAGAGGATGCAGGGAAGAAACGCTTGTCAAATTGGCGCCCTATTTGTGCACAACTTTTCCATTGTTATGTCCCGTTTGTTGCATCCACTATCACGTACACCACAGCAGGCATTTGGCATGATATTGCATGTGCCTTTTCAGTAATAGGGGCGTGTCATTAAGATCTCCAGTCTAGCTGGGATTTAAGAAAAGTTGTGGAGCTATGTCACTGAAATCCACAGAGCCATGCCTGTAGATGTCCTTGTCCAGTGGCTCAGCGTGCTACTGGGCTGCGAGATGAAAAGGCTGATGCCTCATCTCCTGTGTTTATGAAAAAGAAGACTCATTGCAGAGAATCCCAATTCTATTCCTACCGTAAACTCTCCAGACATTTGAGATAAATTGTTTGCGGTAACAAGACTAGGGTCAGGCATGAGAATAGCATGGGTGTGTGGAAGGGAGCAGCAGTTAATGATTGGTAATGAGGCACAGGAAGTGGCAATGGAATACGTCTACTTAGGGCTGCTAGTCACCACAGATCCAGGCCGCACAAGTGAAATAATACGAAGAATGAGAACGGGGTGGAGAGCATTTGGCAGGTTCTCTGAGTTCATCTGTAGTCACCACAGATCCAGGCCGCACAAGTGAAATAATTAGGTTCTCTGAGGTCATCAGTGGCAGTTTATCAATACTTATCAAGAGAAAAGTGCATAACAGCTATATCTCACCAGTGCTCACCTGTAGGGCAGAAACGTGGAGGCAAAGGAAAAGGTTTCAACTTACTAAAGACATTGCAGTGCGCCAAGGAAAATAGGTGTAACGTTAAGAGACGGGAAGCAGGAAGAGTGGTTGAGGGAACAAACATGGGTTAATGACATCCTGGTCGAAATCGAGAGGAAGAAATTGGCTTCAGCAGGGCATGTAATGCGAAGGCAAGATAACCATTGGTCCGTAAGGGTAACGTAGTGGATTCTAAGTGTAGGCAAGCATAGCAGGGGGCGGCAGAAGGTTAAGTGGGTGGATGAGATTAAGAAGCTTGCGGGCATAGGGTGGGCGCAGCTGGCACAGGACCGGGTTAATTGGAGAGACATGGGACAGGCCTTTGCCCTGCAGTGGGCGTAGTCAGGATGATGATGATGATGATGGTGGCGGGCAGAGTGGGTTCCAAGGGAACGCAAGCATAGCAGGGGACAGCAGAGAGTTAAGATGGACGGACAAGATCAGGAAGTTTGCAGCGATATGGTGGCCCCAGCTGGAGCAGGACCAGGTTAATTGGTGTGTGGATATGGGAGAGGCCTTCATCCTACAAGTTTGGCTGATGGCTGACTAGATCAGTTGGTTCCTTACCTCGAGAAGGAAGAGCATCAGCAGAGGAAGGACGCAGGAATTACACAACACCAGCACTAAAGAAAAGGAGGAATCAGTTGGCTACAATGGTTAATCCCTTGGTTAATCACACGTTGTGGTCTGAAATCCCAGATGTGCCTCGTTTGATTTTGCTCACTTCTGCCTGTGTAATGTTTCATTTGTGGCATCAAGAATTCCCGCGCAATCTCTTTCTCTCTGCAGGGACCACCCGCAAGATCTGCCGTCTGCCAATGTACAAAGTCTGATGCAAGGCAGCCTCCATCGTCCGTAGCCTTATTTTGCAGCTGCTGTGATATTTTTCTGACACAATGCCTTTGCCAAGCATGCCTTCAAATTTTTTTATTTCCTTATTCAACGACCAAAGCTTTCTTCTAGAGACCGAAGAGTGATAGATCTACGCCACAGACTTGCTCTGTGATAAGGGAAATGTTTTACAAGCAAGATTTTGTGCAGAAACTGCTTTTAGATTTTTACCATTTATGCTCGGGAGTATGTTAAGTGGATTGCTGAACAAATTTTTTCATTGCAGTGCGAAAGTGCTGCGCATTTTTAAGCTCATGCTTTCTTAGACTCGCATCAGGTTTTTTGAGTGGCCCGGAAACTTGATTTTGGTTTTGCCTGTGGCCGAACAAAGGACATCCCCTCAGTGAAAAAACATGTTCTCATTTCTAGCATGACAAGATCTGTTGGATCCAGAATAAATGTTTGCCTGCACATCTGTTGCCTTCCTCAGGAAAAGCGCAATGCTGCCTCTCTGCTTGAAACATGTTTCTGAGCTCCATTACTCTTACTACAAAGACTTGACTGCAGAGCCATAGGCGACAGTTCAGAACTGGCTGTAGCCAATCTTTTCATTTTCCGGCGCCGCCGCTGTGGCCCAGTGGTTGTGCTCAGCTGCTGACCTGAAAGACATGGGTTCAATCCCAGCCGCATTGGTTGCATTTCGATGGAGGCAAACTGCTAGAGACCCGTGTACAGTGCAATGTTAGTGCATGTTAAAGAACCCCAGATGGTTGAAATTTCCGGAGCCTTCCACTACGGCATCCCTCATATACAGTAGAATCTCGATAAACGGAAATCGGTTAAACGGAACTACCGCTTAAACGGAACAAACGCCTCGCGATTGGTTGGTTTTGTATTAAGCCAATGTAAAAAAAATCTCGTTAATCGGAACTCAAATTTTGCGACCACCGCTTTAACGGAACCGAAAAACTCGAAACCGCAACTAGTTGGACAAGCGCAGTGCCATCGCGGTACGCATCAATGCTCCCCTCCTTCTCCTCCCCGCGTCACCACTCCGGTTTCCGTCTCCGGCGGTTTCCGGTTTGCTCGTACACTGCCCTCCGCATCGCTCGCTCGCGTTCACGGCGGTTGTGTTCAGTTAGGCCTAAGCCCTAGAGCCCTAGAGCTTTTGTTCGGTCCGATGGCAGCGCAAAAACGACCGCACAATGCACTTGCGTTGGAAAGGAAGATGGAGATCATCAACGACTTCGAGAGTGGTGGCTTCACGAAAACGGCGCTAGCGACGAAGTACGCCGTCCCCAAAAGCAGCCTAACAAGAATTCTTCAGGACAAGGACAAGCTGCGGGAGGCGTTCGAGACGTCACGCTTTGGTCCTAAAAGAAAACGACTGCGAGCGGCTGACCACGAAGACTTGGAGAAATGCCTGGTGCTTTGGCTGCGCAGAGCCCGCAGTGAAAACATCCCAATCAGCGGGCCACTAATTCGTGCAAAAGCGGAAGAATTTGTTCTTCGCCTCGGCATCGAGGGTTTCTCGTGCAGCGAGGGGTGGCTGACCCGGTTTAAAGAGCGCAATGGACTGGTGTTTCGTGCTGTTTCAGGGGAAGCTGCCGCTGCTGACGCGACGGCATGCGGAGACTGGCGACAAAGACGGCTACCCGAGATTCTGGAGGAATACGATCCAGAGAACATCTACAATGTAGATGAGACTGCACTCTTTTACAAGTTGCTCCCCTCAAAATCGCTATCATTTAGAGGAGAGAAATGCACCGGAGGGAAACTGAGCAAGGACTGGCTGACCGTCCTTATCGGTGCCAACATGACGGGCAGCGATAAGTTGAAGCCGCTAGTGATCGGCAAATCGAAGCATCCTCGTTGCTTCAAAAACGTCGCAACCTTGCCCGTTTCATACCAGGCCAATGGCAAGGCGTGGATGACGCAAGCCATTTTTAGTGAGTGGATTTATCGCGAGGATGCGCGCTTCTCTCGCAACAAGCGGAAAGTTTTGTTCCTGGTGGATAACTGCCCTGGACACGGTACTGTGCCAGGTTTGAAGTCCATACAGCTGGAATTCCTGCCAGCGAACACCACAGCACTGCTGCAGCCTATGGATCAGGGTGTGAATCAAGCGCTCAAGTCGCGCTTCCGCAAAAATCTTCTTAGGAGGATGCTCTTATGCATGGACCAGGGGAAGGAGTACAAGGTAGATGTACTGCGTGCCGTTTACCTCCTGGATGATGCTTGGCGGCAGGTTAGTGCAACCACCATTGCCAGCTGCTTCAGGCATGCAGGATTTGCCGCAACCACAGAAAAACCCAGCACACAGAGTGAGCCTGATGATGTTCACGACGCAGCCGAGGAAGATTTGCTACTAGAGAATTGTGCTGCGATGGGCATTCAACTTGATGAATATGTCCAGATCGACAGCGATGTGGCAACATGCCCAGAAAATACCGTGCACAGCATTATAGCTGATGTCTGCCCCCCTGATGAAAGTGAAGACGAGGAGGAAGAGCTTGAAAATGAGACCGCTGACTCTGATCCTGTGGTGACACCTGCGCAGGCGGAATCGGCAGTCCAAATGCTGAAGAGTTTCTTCCAACGAGAAGAAGGTTCGGAAGTGTTTCTGCACAGCCTGTCAAGTATGGGTGATGCCATTAACAAAAAACAGCTGCGAGAGCTCAAACAAACAAATATAAAATCCTTTTTCACTAGCCAATAAGTGGTAATTCCCACTCTTTTGACATTTTTTTTTAAATTTCAGTACTAGTACTACTGGAACAAAAATTCACTGCTTATTTTTCTCTAATAAAGTTTGTTCTCATAGTGTACCGTTCTCCTTATTACCTAGATTTCGCAAATTGAGATCCGCTGAGACTGCGCGCGCGCGCGCCAGCCGCGTAGGGTTCACGCGGAAGCGGATTGCGCAATGCTGAACCTATTCTCTCTTTAAACGAAACTCCTGATAAACGGAACATATTTTCCCGGTCCCCTGAGGTTCCGTTTAACGAGAGCCCACTGTAGCTCGAGTCGCTTTGGGACGTTAGACCCCCATAAAATACTCAGTAGGGGTATGCAATTATTTAAATTTCGAATACGAATCAAATACGAATATGAAGAAAAATGACTTCGACTATCGAATCGAACATCTGTTCAGTACAAAAAAATACTCTGTAAAATAATACACAAGCAAACATTGGCTTTATTTTTTTCAAAGTAGTCTATTGTCTTTGCAACAAATAAAAAGAGTTTCCAGAACCGTATGAAAAAATGCGCACAGAAAGTACACCAAGGGGGTACGTCTACTTAGGGCAAGCAGTGGCTGCTGATCTGGATCATGAGTGGGAAATAACTAGAAGAATAGGAATGGGGTGGAGTGCATATGGCAGCTTCTCTCAGATCATAAATGGCAGTTTACCAATATCCCTCAAGAGGAAATCTTACCGGTATTCACCTATGGGGCAGAAACATTGAGGCTAAAGAAAGGGCTTCAGCTTAAGGTAAGGACAATGCAGCAAGCTGGTGAGGGAACAAATGCGTGTTAATGACATCCTGGTCGAAATCAAGAGGAAGAAATGAGCTTGGGCAGAGCATGTAATGTGAAGGCAAGATAACCGCTGGTCCTTAAGGGTAGCATAGTGGATTCCAAGAGAAGGCAAGCGTAGCAGCGGGCGGCAGAAACTTTGGTGGGCAGATATGGTTAATAAGTTGGCTGGGATACGGTGACCACAGCTGGCAAAAGGCAGGGTCTATTGGAGAGACATGGGAGAGGCCTTTGCCCTGCAGTGGGCGTTGCCAGGCTGATGATGATGATCAACCCAAGCGCAACCCGATGGCTACAAAGGAAAGCTATTCAGCTTCCACAAAAACTTTTTAGTTAAAGAGAAGTTCATCCTGATCCAGAGTTCTAACTCGGGACCACCGCTTCACCGGAGCAGTTGCTCTACCAACTGAGCAAACTGGGACTTTTTTTTTTTTCCAGCATGGTACTTTGTACACGAGGCGATGTATGTACAGAAAGGGGCTTTATACAGATTATTTACAACACGTAGCTAGTGACTGCACTGCACTAGCTTGACATAAAACAACACAGCTAAATGAATGGCAAAGCCAGACTCCGCATCAATAGCGGAAACCAGTCCGGTAGAAAGTCCGTCTTGTCATAAATGTCCCCGAGTTGGTGCATCATTCGACTGAAATGGCTTCTGGCTGAAACAGGTTCAGCATTGCGGTCCAGCATACATGTTTTCCTCTGGCTATGGAATCCAGTGCGAAAAAACGTCATATGGTTCATAATCAGATTGAGTAACAAGCACTAGGAATTTAAAACAAGGAGTTTCTTTAGTGTTATTCTACAAACTGGGCTAACCGGGACGACCATCATATGATAGGGCAAGAGCGAATTGATCAATAACTCTGAAGTGGGAAAGGTGTTGGTCAAATGTTTAGGGGACCGAAAATGTAGCTACAAATCAAATCAAAATTTATTCGTCTGTATACATTCTGCTCTGCCTAAGCACATTTTGCTTGTTGGCTGATCAGGCAGCAGGTGGAGAAGTAACTCTGTATGAATACATTTCTAAAGTTCTGCTAACACAGAAAAAAGTGAACACAAAATAGCTTATATGAAACAACTCAAGCTATACACAAAGCAATACATTTGCACACCAATTTCTTATGTCCTGAATCATCCTATGCTTGTTATTAGCAATACATAGATCATCGTGAATTTTATTAAATACAGCTGGTACATAATAATTGCGCATCTTTTTACCATAGTTTGTATAAACCCGTGGCTTGACAAAACGTTCTGTTTTTCTCAAGGTGACATCTTTTTTTACAGGAGTCTTATATTCATTTGAATAATAATACTGCGTTAACACAACAAAGTGGAAGAGTTCACTAATCTGAAGCATGCCTAACTCATCGTATTTCTTTTTCATGTCAACCGAGTGTAGTCTGGTAGCGTAAGATATAGTGTTCACTATTCTTTTTAGGATAACATTTAATGCTTCTTTCTTGTATTCAGAGCAGTTACAATATACAGTAATGCCATACTTTAAAACAGGTTCTACTAATGCTGTATAGATCAATCGTCTAAGATGAAGCGGAGATTTGCCACGAAGGTGATACATCATAGCCGCAGTGGCCCTTATCTTTCTAGAGAGGTAGACGATGTGGTCGCTCCATGTGAGGTGTTGGTCAAAGCAACGTTACTAGACTAGGTTCAGTTTTCGAACTTCTGTGACTGCGCGGACCCGCCACCGATTTTCGCATCTCGTGGCGGTGCTGTCGCACTTTGCTCGGGCCTCGCGGCGGACCTGGCAGCACTGGCGGTGAAGCGCTCTGCTCTCAGCGGTTGTTGTTCGCGTGGCTTGGGGGTATTTTTTGCTGCAGTATCACTGTTTTCTACGATTGTTGTAGCCTAGGTGCGTAGTGCTGACTGCGATCATCAAGTGAACAATGCCGACGTGCTGTGTGCCTGGCTGCACGAGCGGCTATGCGACCGATAACAACAAATCAGCCCGGCATTTCTTCTCTGCTCCCAGCGACGAGACGCTTCGTTCCGCATGGAATAGGGCCATTCCGCGAGCCGACAAAGAGCTCTCAGCAAAGTCTAAGGTTTGTGACATCCATTTTCACGACCAAGATATCCTGAAAAACTACGTGCATGTCATCAATGGAAATGTTGTTGAATCGCCCCGTGGAAAATGGAGCCTCGTTGAAGGTGCCATCCTAAAGGTTTTTCCAAACCTACTTTCTTACCTCTCCAAGCCTCCAGAGGAAGCGAAAAAAGAGAGATTCGGAAGACTACCTTTCAAAGTACTGTGCGTGGTATCGGAGAGCACAATGGGTCGAATAGTGAAGACGTTGAGCTCGATCTGGGCATCGGTTCTGCAGCTATTCAAGAGCTCTCATTGAGTGACAGAGCGTGTTGAGCTGCTGCCTTCATGGCAGAAAATTACGCTTGGAGACAGTAGTGGTATCTTCATTGCATTTTTCACGCTCAGCTCGACTAGCAGGATTTTACAAATAGAAAAATGCTTTTGCATCGGAGACGAGAAGCTGGCCACAGCAAGCGCATGCGGGTGCGCAGCAAAGGCGTACTCGCGTGTCAGCATCACCACTATTGACCTGCAAAACCTACTGAGCACCGTTGACAGACTTCATGTTTGTCAAGGACAAGATGCACATGGAAGCAGCTGCTGCACGTCTCGCAAGTGCAAGGTCCTTTCGTTGCAGGCAACTTGCGCATTCTGCCACACTAAGAAGAAACGCATGCAGGGAGACGTGTCTAGAAAGAAGGAACGACAAGCGTGGATACAAAAAAACATGAAAAATCTGAAGAGGAAGGCAATGAGGGCAGCAGCAGCAAGAATTGCTTTTTTGGACAATATCAAGAACTTGGAAGAGCAGTTGTCAGCTAAGTATTCAGTGCATTTGAAAGAAGCACTTGCATCACTTCTACCAGTACAGCAACTGGCTTTCAACACATCTCTGAAGCAAGTGCAAGCCAAGGGCCCACAAGGGATGCGGTACACAAGGATGTGGGTGATGAACTGCCTGCTACTTCGAATTGCATGTCCGAAAGCATATGGCTTGCTGCGCAGCATGAAGCTTCTCCCACTTCCCACTGGCAGTAGACTCAATCAGATAGTGTCAGGCGTACCTTGCGAGTATGGCTACAATGCAGTTGCCCTTGAAACAATTCGCGGCTTCTTTAAGGACAAGCCTGCTGTGCAGAGATGTGGAACACTTGTGCTAGATGAAATCAAACTAAAAGAGTCAGTTGACTTCAACAGCTCTACTTATAAGTTTGATGGATTTGTCGATTTTTGGACTGCAGCAGGACAAAATGGCCATATTTGCGGACCATGCATTAGTTATTATGTTTGTCCCTCTTTATCACAAATGGGTGCAGCCAGTGGCAAGTTTTGTCATAAGAGGTGCGGCTCCTGGTTTTATGCTTGCTAAGCTAGTTAGCTTGAATGGCACAGTGCCTCAATTATTGCAGTCGTTAGTGATCGTGCAGGGAACAATAGATCAGTGTGGACCGAGAAGTGCTGAATTCCGCACCCTACCCTCGAAGATGGACGTTTTCTCCACTTTCTCTGTGATGTACCGCATATCATCAAGTGTGTGAGAAACCATCTCCTGTCGCATGCATATGCAAAGGTAATAGTCGCAAAACTTGCTGAGAATTTGGAACTGCATAAATGTACCGTGCATTTTTCATTTTTTGTTTAATTGTTTCTAGGCTGGCCCTGACTGCATCAATTACAAGCATTATCAGAAACTTTATGAAACTGAGAAAAAGGTGCAGTTGAAAGTTGTCCCTAAGCTTACCTCCTCCCATGTCAATCTGGGAAAATTGGAAAAAAATGAATGCGCGGCTCGCAACAGAGGTATGTTGCTTTTGCCTCTCAACATTTCTTTGCATGCCTTAATTCTTTAGTAGATAGAGGAGAATCTTCCTTGATATTTACTCATCAAATGCCTTAAGACAATTTCCTGTGTTGAATTTTATTTCAGCTCTTCAGTAGGAGCGTTGCCATTGGACTGAAGTTCTACAGAGAGCAACGTGAACCAGGGTTTGAAGGGACAGAGGGCACAGAGAAGTTTCCGCTACTGATGAACGAGTTGTTTGATGCTCTAAATGCTAAGTGTCCCATTGAAGGCATTCGGAGGAACTCTCCGAAGATAAAAGTGAGTTTTTTTATGGTTATTGTACCTGAAATCTTTAACCAGTACAGGCAGGCTGTCAAGCTGACTTGTGGCATTATTTTCTATCCTTTTCCATACGTTTCTCATGTAAAATACAGAGATGTGATTTCACTCGAATACATTACCATCACTGTCAATAAGTGCCGCACATTTTTTTACTTTCTTTGTAGCTCATTAGAGACTTCCTTGACCTTCTGAACACATCAGAGAGAAAAAGCATTCGAGAAAACACAAAATTGTTCGCATCGCAGCAAACAACAGAGTCACTTCGTGCGACCCTTCTGTCTGTTTTGGACATCATCGCTTCTGCTGCATCAGAAGGAAGTGTTATATGTACTCTAGCAAACCTGAATCAGGACCCTCTGGAGGTGAGTGGCAGCAGTGTTTTTTTTTTTCATGTATCAAATTCTTTTGATAAAATCTTAAAACTATGTATTCTTTTGCAGCGTTTCTTTGGAGTCGTGAGGAGCTTTGGCGGCAATGATCACCCCACAATTACGCATTTTAGTCAAATATTTGGGCTTCTGAGTGTCTACATGCCGCTAAAGATGGCAACAAAGGGTAATTGCTCCGGTGATGCCGACCCTGTGCTTGTTTCTGTTGAGGAGAGCCTTAACACAGGCAAGTTGGCAGCTTTGCGCAGAAAGGCTGGCTGAGATTCTTCAAAAAATTCAACTGTAGGAGCATGCACCTGATGATGAATTCCAGCACAACTACAATCGGCCCGTCACAAGAGATGCAGTCCTGTATTACCTTGCAGGGTATGTTGTGAAAAAAGCAAGGAAATTCACCAGCTGTACTGACTGTCTGAATGCTCTCGTGGGTACCTGCCATGTTCCACAAGCAGCGATCCTGGCTGAAATGCGGTCGTATGTACCTGGTGCCCTGCAGCAACCGTCAAGTGCCCTGAACGCCCTGCTTGCAGGCATTGAGCGGGTCGTCGAAGAAAAGACGCGATCGAATCAGGTGTTCGGGGACCTATTTTGGACCATTGTAGAAGAGCTTGGCCAAGACACTCTTGTACCAGTTGGTTGCCGTGTGCATTTTGAAGATTTCACTGCCCGTATTATCAAATTTTATTTAGTGACACGAATGCATTTTTATGCACGATTCCTTCAGAGAGAACGTGTCTTAAATGTTCAAGTGAGGTCTGCTCGCAAGAGAGCCAAGCTCATGTAGGTGTAAATATTGCACCTCTGTATTTGGTGCTCTGATAAAATTAAGTAGCGCTAGGGGCTTTTTTTTTCATCCGAAATAAAGTGCTGAAAGTGTATTTATCTGAAGAGATGGTGCCGTGGATTCATTCCTACTATTTTAAAAAGTGCACCGATTGGCATGCTGACGGCTATTTCACGACTTCGTCCACTATTAAGAATAGGCTTGAAAGGAATGACTTGTATTTTTCTGCAGACCACAGTTAACTGTAGCCGACGAACGTGTTGGCGTTTTCAAGCCCATTACTACTAGCGAAAGCGTGACATTTACTTAAGCCGAGATTAATATAAACAAACGAAATCTGAAAAACGACTTTGGCGTCTCAGTGGCCAATGACGAACTGTTATGGGAACCTTGACTATGCTGCTTTGCGAAACGCGCGAGGACCAGCAACAGCTGATTAGGCCGCAGCGGACAGCCAAGGCTGCTGGGGCTCTGAGGAAAGACTAAACGCAGACTCTGGGGGAGCGCAGCACCATTTTCAGAGCTCGGCAAGGATGTTCATTCAATCTGCTAAACACAAAGCTATACAAGCATTTAAAAAGGGCATCGGTAGTCACGTTAGTAAGCTGCTGAGTGAAAGGAACTGAGCGTTGCCAACGCAGAGCTGCACCCGCGTAGAGCAACTTGCGGCGCTCCCGCCATCTGGTAGCCAGCCAAGGATTGGAGGCTCCCGCAATACATGGCGCCTACGGAGAGTTCGACAACTGAACCTAGTCTAGTAACGTTGCGTCAAAGTGGATGGCCAGGTAGAGAACTGTTCTCCCCATTTGGATAGCTTTACAATTACACTGGTAACAATGGGATGTGTGAAGATACAGTGGTTGGTTTAAAATAATTTTATGGGGGTTTTTAAAGGGACTATGTAATAAATTGAGATTACGTAAAGCAGACGAGAGATAGGCATTTCATCACTCGTCCCCCCAACGCAAGCATTTTTAAGCTAGCATCAATAACACCGAATATATAGACGATTACAAATTACGCTCCTCCTCTCCCCCCTCAACTCGTACACGAGGTGCACCAGAAAAAAATAAAACAGCTCTCGGACTGGGCCCCGCCCATGAATACGTCATCCGCTGACGTTTCTTTTGCAACTTCCGGTTGTCGATCCTAGCCCCCCAGCAGCGGCGTGGCGGCATCTCTCCGGTCTCTTCGCCTTCCTGGATTGCGGCGCGCGTCGGGTTTCTTTGCTTTTCGTCTGTGGCAATTAGCAGTAATAAACCCGGACCGCGAGATGCGACTGCTCGCTTTTACGGCCGCGATGGGCATCGAGCCCTATGCGTGCGCACGAAGAGCCGTGCGAGTGGCTCCTGAACTCCCGACAGAAGGAGGCGGCAGAGGAAAATTGAAACCATATGCGCGAAGGCAATGCCCTGGCTCGCGCTTTCGCCAGTCGCATTCATCCTTCATCATATTCATCATCATATCCATCTCGAAGCTATCTTCAGGTTGCTTCCTACATTTTTGCCATGCTTTGTCTTTCGTGCAGCACAACTCCGCTATCATGAGTTATCCACTTCTTATCTGGTCTCCTTATTTTGATCTTAACAGATTTAGTTGACTGTGTATAGACGTTGCGAAAGATTTCAATAGTTTTACTATATAAGCTGATGTGATACAAAACTAAAATGGAACTCCAGTTAACATTACGAATTAAATTGTCTTCTTTTCTGTTATCTATAACAGAACCTGTAACAGTACCTCCATCAGTTGTATGATTGTCAGACATAATTGTAACCGTTACAAAGTAATGATCAGCTAGTTTTTGCTTTATAACTTCCAAAACATTGCTGGTTTTGCAAACGAATAATTATGTGGTCAATGCTTGACTTGGTAATATTAGCACCTTAGTATTCCTCTCTCGTGTATCCATTAACTACGTTCACAAGTCCGAATTCTGCAAGCAAATTGAGGTAATCTGCTGTGATACCTTTTGTTTCTTTCATAATGTCTATGTTTAGATCCCCTGCAATAATGAAGTGTTTCTCATTCATATAGTTATGAAAAAAAGTATACAGCTCACCTAGGAATGCACTGGCATTCAGATTTGGTGGCCTGTATATTGCACATAAAGTGTAATCTGTATTTCCTTTGGAAATAGAGTGACTGCATCTGCGTCAATAAAGCTGATGTCAATTCTATTTGTCATCCACTCATTTTTTATGAACAGCGTAACACCACCTCCTTTACGATTTTCACGGCACAATGCGTACTGAGTGTATCCAGCAAATACGAATGCTCATTTTTTCGGCACATCTGTATTAACCTCAGTAAGAATAATATCAAATGGAACCGCCACACTCTTTAAAATCAATCCTAATTCATCCCAGTATTCAAACTTCTGATATTGACATGCAGCAAACCGAGTTCATGGTTCAAATCTGCATCGGTTTTTGCAGTTTCAACATGAACGTTCCACTGGCGAAATGACTCAAAAGAGACTATTACGTTAGTTTATCGAGATCCCTATCAGAGTTCATACTAATGATCGATGCACCTTCACTTTTTCGGACAAGAATTTTCCCGTTGCTCACTCAGACAAATTTGAACCCTCGATCTTTCGCAAGCTCCGTGCACTCTGAAAGCAGCATTTTTTGAGCTCTTGTCAGGTTCTCAGTTATGTAGATTTTTTCTATTTGCAGTGCGCGCTTTTTCGCCAGCCACATGTCCCGCTTGGCTTGGTCCACAAATCGAACAATGATAGGCGAAATCTTATCTTTTTGTGCCTTGAGTCGATGCAGCCCTTCTATCCTCTGTCGCTCCAGTGTCTGTATCTTCAACTCTGCACTGAGGTCAGTCAGAACTTGGTAAAGGTCCTGATTAGGGGCTTCAGCTATCCCGTGTATTTCTACATTTCTGCGCCTTGTGTACTGCTCAGCGCTTTCAACACAATCTTTCAGCCTGGCAAGCTCAGAGTCCTTTTCAGTCAGTTCTTCAGTTGTTTTTAGTTTAGCTATCTCGTTTTCATGACTGGTAATCTTTGACAAGAGTTCGTCGTACTTGGAAGCAAGCATTTCCATTGCTTTTTCTACTGCGTGTGTGGTAGCGCTCTGTTTGTCAACCTTGTTTTCAAGCGTTTCCAGGCGGCACAAAATTTTTGCAAGCTGGCTGAAGCCCTCAATCAGAGTGTTCATAGCGGTTGTCTTGGCAGACGTGGGCCTACTATGCTTTGTCTCATCATTTTCGCTACTTGATGTATCATCGGTACTTTCTGTTCCCCTGCAGTCGACACACTTCCAGACCGATAATTCGCTTGAACCTAAGTTCTTAAGAGCTGATTTAGTTGTTCCTGAGCATTCACTGTGGAAAGACTTCACAGTTAGTGCATGTCAAACACCTAGTTTTTTTCCAAAACCCTTCGAACAAGAGAAACACTGCTGAGGAGCCATTGCTGACTACAAAGAAGGTGCAGCCAGTGGAGCGTAGAACAGAAAAACGTATCGCTTACCTAAAAGTAACAGGACAAGAATTAGCACAGCATTCGATGCTCCACCGGACTGCGGAGTGTCGCCTTTCGCAGCTTCCTGTTGTAGTGCTTAAATCCCGTGGTTCATGACGTCAGTTGCACTGTAGACGGTGGCGGCGAAGTTATCAGTTGTCGCTTTGGTGCTTCTAGCTTCCCCGCTCCGGCCGTGCATCAGGATCATCGGACCAGTAAGGGACACGTCGGCGCCTAAAAGTAACAGGACAAGAATTAGCACAGCATTTGATGCTCCACCGGACTGTGGAGTGTCGCCTTTCGCAGCTTCCTGTTGCAGTGCTTAAATCCCGTGGTTCATGACGTCAGTTGCACTGTAGGCGGTGACGGCGAAGTTATCAGTTGTCGCTTTGGTGCTTCTATCTTGCTTCCCCGCTCCGGCCGTGCATCAGGATCATCGGACCAGTAAGGGACACGTCGGCGCCTAAAAGTAACAGGACAAGAATTAGCACAGCATTCGATGCTCCACCGGACTGTGGAATGTCGCCTTTCGCAGCTTTTGTAGTGCTTAAATCCCGTGGTTCATGACGTGAGTTGCACTGTAGGCGGTGACGGCGAAGTTATCAGTTGTCGCTTTGGTGCTTCTATCTTGCTTCCCCGCTCCGGCCGTGCATCAGGATCATCGGACCAGTAAGGGACACGTCGGCGCCTAAAAGTAACAGGACAAGAATTAGCACAGCATTCGATGCTCCACCGGACTGCGGAGTGTCGCCTTTCGCAGCTTCCTGTTGTAGTGCTTAAATCCCATGGTTCATGACGTCAGTTGCACTGTAGACGGTGGCGGCGAAGTTATCAGTTGTCGCTTTGGTGCTTCTATCTTGCTTCCCCGCTCCGGCCGTGCATCAGGATCATCGGACCAGTAAGGGACACGTCGGCGCCTAAAAGTAACAGGACAAGAATTAGCACAGCATTCGATGCTCTACCGGACTGTGGAGTGTCGCCTTTCGCAGATTTTGTGGTGCTTAAATCCCGTGGTTCGTGACGTCAGTTGCACTGTAGGCGGTGACGTCGAAGTTATCAGTTGTTGCTTTGGTGCTTATATCTCGCTTCCCCGCTCCGGCCGTGCATCAGGATCATCAGACCAGTAAGGGACACGTCGGCGCTTAAAAGTAACAAGACAAGAATTAGCACAGCATTCGATGCTCCACCGGACTACGGAGTTTCGCTTTTCGCAGCTTCCTTTTGTAGTGCTTAAATCCCGTGGTTCATGACGTGAGTTGCACTGTAGGCGGTGACGGCGAAGTTATCAGTCGGTCGCTTTGGTGCTTATATCTTGCTTCCCCGCTCCGGCCGTGCATCAGGATCATCGGACCAGTAAGGGACACGTCGGCGACTAAAAGTAACAGGACAAGAATTAGCACAGCATTCGATGCTCCACCGGTCTGCGGAGTGTCGTCTTTCGCAGCTTCCTGTTGTAGTGCTTAAAACCCGGCCGTTGTTCATGACGTCAGTTGCACTGTAGGCGGTGACGGCGAAGTTATCAGTCGGTCGCTTTGGTGCTTCTATCTTTCTTCCCCGCTCCGGCCGTGCATCAGGATCATCGGACCAGTAAGGGACACGTCGGCGCCTAAAAGTAACAGGACAAGAATTAGCACAGCATTCGATGCTCCACCGGACTGCGGAGTGTCGCCTTTCGCAGCTTCCTGTTGTAGTGCTTAAATCCCATGGTTCATGACGTCAGTTGCACTGTAGACGGTGGCGGCGAAGTTATCAGTTGTCGCTTTGGTGCTTCTATCTTGCTTCCCCGCTCCGGCCGTGCATCAGGATCATCGGACCAGTAAGGGACACGTCGGCGCCTAAAAGTAACAGGACAAGAATTAGCACAGCATTCGATGCTCTACCGGACTGTGGAGTGTCGCCTTTCGCAGCTTTTGTGGTGCTTAAATCCCGTGGTTCGTGGCGTCAGTTGCACTGTAGGCGGTGACGTCGAAGTTATCAGTTGTTGCTTTGGTGCTTATATCTCGCTTCCCCGCTCCGGCCGTGCATCAGGATCATCAGACCAGTAAGGGACACGTCGGCGCTTAAAAGTAACAAGACAAGAAATAGCACAGCATTCGATGCTCCACCGGACTACGGAGTTTCGCTTTTCGCAGCTTCCTTTTGTAGTGCTTAAATCCCGTGGTTCCTGACGTGAGGTGCACTGTAGGCGGTGACGGCGAAGTTATCAGTCGGTCGCTTTGGTGCTTATATCTTGCTTCCCCGCTCCGGCCGTGCATCAGGATCATCGGACCAGTAAGGGACACGTCGGCGCCTAAAAGTAACAGGACAATAATTAGCACAGCATACGATGTTCCACCGGACTTCCAAAGGAAAGCTATACAGGTTTCACAGAAACTTCGTAGTTTGCAACTGCAAAGAAAAATTCGTCCTGGTCCAGGATTCAAACACAGGACTGTATGGTTGCGCTTGGGTGGATGCCAATGAGTCATCATCATCAGGCTGACTACACTCACCGCAGGGTAAAGGCCTCTCCCATGTCTCTCCAATTAACTCTGTCCTTTGCCAGCTGCGCCCACCTACCCTATGCCTGCGAACTTCTTAATTTCATCCGCCCACGTAACCTTCTGTCGCCCCCTAGCTGCTACGCTTGCCTTCTCTTGGAATCCACTATGTTACCCTTAAGGACCAGTGGTTATCTTGCCTTTGCAGTACATTCCCTGCCCAGGCCCATTTCTTCCTCTTGATTTCGACTAGGATGTCATTAACCCACGTTTGTTCCCTCACCCACTCTGCCCGCTTCCGGTCTCTTAATGTTACACCTATAATTTTTCTTTCCGTGGCTTGCGGCAATGTCCTCAACTTAAGCTGAACCCTTTTCGTCAGCCTCCACGTTTCTGCCCCGTAGGTGAGTACTGGTAAGATACAGCTGTTGTATACTTTTCTCTTGAGGGATATTGGTAAACTGCCATTCATGATCTGAGAGAACCTGCCATATGCGCTCCACTCCATTCTTATTTTCCTCTCATGATCCGGATCAGCTGTCACTACCTGCCCTAAGTAGATCTTTTTTACGCATCCAGCACCTCGCTTCCAATTATGAACTGCTGTTCCCTTGCAAGACTGTTGAACATTACTTTGGTTTTCTGCATGTTAATTTTAGGACCCACCGTACTGCTCTGCCCGCCTGAATCATTGATCACGGTTTGCAATTCATCCCCTGAGTGACTCAGCAAGGCAATGTCATCGAATGGCAGAATCAGAATCATGTTTATACAAGACGGAAATACAGCCTGGATAAATGTATACAGGAGGAGGATCTGTAGTCAGCGACTGTACTGGGACCTCCTATATTGTTAATCAAAATGCTAATATAAATGCAAACATAGCAGTAGTAATAAGTTAATGGAACAATCGTGCCGTTACATATTTCCGCGGCGACACGTATTATATACAGGGGTGAGTAGGCGTTTACAACAACCAAGCAGAATAAAGAAAATAGAAGTTATGCAGTGGTTATAGTTATACAGTTATTCAGTACTACTTATACATTACAAAATTACTAAAACGAAAAACTGAACAGTAAATTGGCGATAGGGAAAATAGTGCACATATTAAAAGCATGCGGTGTATATCTGATGTAATACCTTATAATTCTAAAATGCGGTAGCTTGTATAACAGTTATTGTGAAGTATTAACGCTTTTAGTTCATTTTTGAATTTACATACCTGTTTAGTGTTTTTTAATTGCACCGGTAAGGTATTCCATGAGGAGAATGATGAAAAATAAACTATTTGCTTTCCATACTTGGTGCATACTTGAGGCAGAATTAGGTTCCTGTGAATCGCAAATCTCGTGGTGTTGGTGAGCTCTGGCCTTGGGATGTATTTAAATGAAATATGTTCATTGATTACTTTGTATATGAAGATACCAAGGTTAAGTTGGGTTGAGTTACAGAGAGAATTTGCAGTGAATTGAGTAAAGATTGAGCATTAGAATCGAAGGGGCTGTATGTTAGTATTTGGACTGCTTGATTTTGAACTACTTGTAACAATGTCAAATCATCATTGTAGGTGTTATGCCAGCATGTTATACAGTAAGAGAGGTGGGAGTATATGAATGAGTTATACAGGGTTAAACGTACAGACTGATTAAAGTAAGCTCGAGTTCTGATGATAATTCTTAAGCCATATGCTATCTTCAATTTAATGCCAGAAATATTGGAATGAAATTTTAGATGGCGATCTAATTCTAATCCTAAAACAATGATGATTCGCTCACTGGAATGACGTGTGGGCCTAGGCAAATGGGAACATAGGTAGTTTGTCGTTAAGGGGATGTCAACAATACAAACTTAGTTTTATCAGCGTTTATATTTAACGTATGTTTAGAACACCAAGAGTATATATTAGCTAAATCTTCGTTAAGTTTGGACGTAAGCGCGGTTATGCTACTATCGGAGCTATAGTGGTATCGTCGGCGTATAGTATACACTGGGAAGAAATGGATTGGGGTAAACTGTTAGTATATATTAGAAATAAAATCGGGCCGAGGATTGATCCTTGTGGTACGCCCATGTTAGAAACCTGAACTTCAGAATGAACACCAGATACACAGACAATCTGACGTCTACTACGTAAATAATTTTAATTAGTAACAAAGGAGGACCAGTTATACCGATTTCTTCTCACATTGAGAATTGGAGTGCCATCTACAATAGCATTGTACGAACAACCACGTGCCGCGTGCCAATGATGGCGTCATGATCCGATATGGTGGACAGAGGTGGAACTATGTATGTCGGGGGACGAAATGGCGGCATAGTTTCGGTTTCTCGAATCCAAGACGGCGGTTATTAAAATTGGTTGTGCAATCCCATCCCTTTCCTCCCTACCATAGTAGGGGGCAAAGGAATGGGATAGTGGCGCTGTGACGCCCGCGCCCTCCTTGAGGCGATGGGGAGGGTGCACCGTGGGAAAGCAAACCAAAAGGGGATGCCGCGCGGCAAAGTCAAGGTGTCGCAGAGTTTCGCGCACAAGCTCCCGCAGCGCCTCGTCCCCTGGGGCTGCCACGGACGCGCAGTAGTGAGTAACCGCTACATTTGCCTGACGGCCGTATTAGCCACTCCGTTCCTGCAATGTTCGAACGTTCCATGCTCGTGGCTTCCTTGGCGAAGGCAGCGACGGTTTTCGGAGGGTCGCGAAAGAGGCCAGCAGACAGCTGCTGCTTCACACCACGCATAAGGCGCCGTACTTTCGTTGCCTCGGGCATGGCTAGGGTCGGCCCAATTTAAGAGACGCGTCATGTCCTCTATAAGCATGGCCACGCTCTCGTATGACTGCTAGGACCTGGAGCGAAGGGCAATTTCAACGTTTTCCTTTCGCTTGCCCGAGCTGAATGTGGCGAGCAACTTGCAGCGAAGAGCTGCCCAGTTGGAGAAGGACGCCTCGTGGTTCTCAAACCACATTTTCGCCGAGTCTTCCAATGCGAAATACACATTCAGCTTCCGCTCGTCGTTCCATTGGTTTAATGCGGCCAGACGGTCAAAACTGGCCAACCAATCTTCTACATCCTCGAAACTGTCGCCGTGGAAGGATGGTGGCGACCGAGGTGCGAGAAGGACGAACGGCGGGGCAGTGTACTGGTCTGCCTGGCTGCCAGTGGTGGACGTCATAGCTCGCACATGCCTTGTCAATGGCTCAAACTCTGGTTGCAGGCCTCGCAGGCGACGGCTCGCTTTGTGGACGGGTGTGGCATCCGCACGTCGGGGAGAAGCGTCAAGCATATCGCCGGGGTCAGCGTACATGGGATGGTACCCAGCACGGCTCCACCAAATGTCACCGACAAACACAGCAGGAAGCGGGAAGCACAGCCGCTTACTGGGGCGAGGAGCGCCGAACAGTCGCACTCATTAGAGACAAAGACGACGCTCGGCCACGCACTAAGATATAAGGTTCGGCCACTAGGTGGCGCCGGCAGAGTGTCAGGCTGCAGCCATGATGTTTAATGATGAGGGCGTCCAGCATAGAATACAGGAGTTCATGCTAGAAGTAGTGGATGAGTACAAGCATCTTGGGGTGTGGATAAATAACTGTGCTGAGTATCTGACAGGGCGTGAAAAATATGTAATGAATAAAGCAAGTAGGAATGCAGCTGCCATGAAAAATAGGGCACTGTGGAATTACAATAGGTATGAAGTGGTAAGAAGGGGTGATGGTTCCTAGCCTGACTTTCGGCAATGCGGTCCTGTGCATGAGACCAGATGTTCAAGCAAGGTTAGAAATCGCACAACGCGGCGTAGGGAGGCTACCTTTGGGAGCACATGGCAATACACCAAATCAGGGGGTACAGTGTGATATGGGATGGGCATCGTTCGAGAGCAGAGAAGCTAGCAGTGAGCATTTGAGGAGCGATTTAGAAAAATGTCGTAAAAGCGGTGGGCTAGGAAAGTTTTCAGATACCTGTACATAAGGAATGTTAACACGAAATGGAGCAAGCGAGCTAGAAAACTTACAAGCAAACATCTTGACAGCAGTGGGAGGGCAAATCAGCAATTATCTGTTAAGAAAAAGGTTAAAGAAACAGAGCTCTGTGGAAAACAAGGATGCTGACGAAATCGGCACTGGGAACATGCAGGATCTTTAGACAGGAAATTGCAAAAGAAAATATCTATGATAATTGTAGGGGAAGCTGTGTTGTTTGAGGCCAGGACAGGAGTTTTGCGGACTAAGACATATAGAGTTAGGTACCACGAGATAGACACGTTGTGCGTTGCGTGCGGAGAGGAGGAGGAAACGGCTGAACACTTGATACTTTTCTATAAAGGGATTCACCCTACTGTGGAAAGCAGCGGGGATGATTTATCAAAAGTATAGGGTTTTAAGGACAGTTAAGGGAAAGTAGATTTCAAGCGGGTAGAAGTAACCAAGCGAAGGTTATATGATTGGTGGCTAAAAGCAAACAGGAGTAAAATTTCACAAGTCATGGCTGGGTGGCTCGAGCCACCACCTGATTTAAAGGGATCAGCCTTATCCAACCATCCAGTGGCAATATTCGCTGCAGCTAACGGGCTCACTCTGGTCGACAGCATCGGTGAGCGCAGCAAGAGCAGCTACCTCTTTGCTCGACATGATGAAAGTGATCGGCACAGGACACAGACGAGCGAGCCGGCTCCTCGAAACTTACGTTTTTGGGTGGCTGCTGATCCACGTGATCATGACGCGATTCTTATCAGGTGCCAGTTTGCTGGCTGGCAGCGGGTCCGCCAAGAGATTGGTGAATCGAAGAGGTTCACTATTACGGCGCTCAGAACATGCGCGAAGTTACAAGCCACACATGCTACCTACTTATTATCATCCAAGGAAGGTAAGCAAGTGCGCAGGCTTACGTCATCCAGCCGAGGAGCAGATGGCCAGCGCCGAAGATAGCAACGTACGCCGCCGCTCGGTTAGGGTTCGGCCGTTCGACTGCAAGCACGTTCCGGCCGCCGGCGTGGTTGCAAAGGCGGTGCAACCTCTCAGAAGTTTAGAGCCCAGAGGGTATCCTTCTAAGCCCTGTAGCTTCTGAAGCACTCTTTCACGGATTCCTGCCCATCGGAGGGGGCAGCTAGGACCAGACATCTTCATACCTTCAAGCGATTTGGAACGCTCGGGATGTGCTACGAGGCACACGATGTGGCTCGGAAGCACACCACCCCCGGGGCTCTAATTTTTTTTAACAAAAGATGAACACAGCGCTCATGTGTCACTTGTCGCTTGTGCGTCATCACCGTCCTCGTCCGGTTGTGGCTTAAACATTCTTGTCATGTCATACCAACCCGCCGCGGTGGCTCAGTGGTTAGGGCGCTCGGCTACTGATCCGGAGTTACCGGGTTCGAACCCGACCGCGGCGGCTGCGTTTTTGTGGAGGCAAAACGCTAAGGCGCCCGTGTGCTGTGCGATGTCAGTGCACGTTAAAGATCCTCAGTTGGTCGAAATTATTTCGGAGCCCTCCACTACGGCACCTCTCTCTTCCTTTCTTCTTTCACTCTCTCCTTTATCGCTTTCCTTGCGGCGCGGTTCAGGTGTCCGCCGATATATGAGACAGATACTGCGCCATTTCCTTTCCCCGAAAACCAATTATTATTTTTATTATGTCATACCAACACGCCCAAACTGCAACGTTATCAGTACGTTCACATGCGCTCAACGAAGATTGCTGTGCAAGCAACATCATTCAATCTGAGGGCACTCAGATTGAACGCGGTTGGTCTTCGCTCCACCAAACCGCGCGATGGCACACGACCCTCAAAGCCACTCAAATGACGGGACCACCGGTGTCGCAGCCGCCAGTAGTTGGCAGTGTTGCTGCCAGATTACGCGTGGTGACCGGGACCGCACTGACTGACGACTGCGAGAGCGCCGTGACCGCGTCAAATAGATGAGTTTTTTCCTTTAATATTTTGAGAGATTAGATTTAGGCTAGAGTTTAGATGTAGGCTAGTTGGGTGAAGTGCTTGAGAAAGAGCAGGTCAGTGACCTAACGACCGTGTCTATTCTGGCCGGCAGCTATATATTTGCAGCGCTCATTTCTGAGTTAACTAGTTTAGATAGGCATATACTTAATCCTTTTCTAGGTGATCCGCTTTTGCGGTAGACAGAATTTTATTTCAGCACGTGCTTCTGTTTTTTTTTAGCCTGTACATATTCTAGCATTTTGTGGTTGTAATAATCGAGTGCTGCTAAGATGGTCAAGCAACTGAAGGTTAAATGCAAGCTAACCCAAAGGAATGATGTCATAAGAGGAAGCAAAGTCCAGAAGTTAGGAGGGAGGCAGTGGTGACTCATACATGAGGAGGTGCAAAGGATCTATAAGGGAGCGCGTAAACGGTGATAAGCGGGTAGCATTCGAGGTATTCTCAGAAGATAATCGACGCAGTATTGCGAGAGACAAAAAGCGAACTTCCTTAGAGCGTTGCAGAGTGCAATTTGGTAGTGGTGTGGCGAAGCTAAATAACGTCCTCAATGGTGACGCCCCACAAGCAGTGGAACGATTAGCGGAGGGAGTTGACGGTATAAGGGCGATATATCGCCCTTATGGACCTCCTTCACCCCGCGACGTCACGAAGATGCGGTGGCGCTGATGTCAGCAGCGACTTTCGCATGGTAGGCAAAACAGCTACCGCCAGCCGATGCCTACCGCAGCTGCTGCAGCTACCGGCGGCTGCATCATGCCTGAGCACTGCAGAAGCAGCATGTATTGATCAGCTGCGTCACTGTGCGATCCACGTAGTAGCATAAAAGGAAATTTAAATTAGCCCCGATAGGCTCCTCGCGATAAATACCGCCTTAGTAAACTGGCTAACGGGGAATGGGCCGCGGTACTAAAGCGCGAAGTCTGGGATTCGATCGGCACTGCCACTCAATGTACTTAACAGCATGTAAGCTACTGCGTTCATTCACCTGAACATCAGCATAGCACGCTTATAACTGCGCAAGAAAAAAAGCACGTATGTAGCTGCGCACGCATTTATCACCTGAGCCGGTGTGCACGGGGCCCCCGCCGGCAGGTTCACTCGCCCCCAAGGAATGCGTTCTTTTGTTAATAGCACAGCATGTTTTAATGGCACGTTTTATGGCATTTGATATTTACTTGAAAGTGTTTCTTAACATGACCGACGTAATTATTTGATTCGAGTAGAAAGAAATCTGGCAAGTTCATGCGCGGCCACGTTGGCATGCTTAGAATAGCGTACCTTAAGTGTGCTAAAAGCCACATGCTTTTTCATTGCATCATGCATGTGCCATGTTTCATGATGCAGTCCATGACCGCGAAGGTTGTTTGGAAAGAAGCAGCCGCAGGCGTGATACTAACAGACGTGTCGAGATTGAGAGGGGGCGCGGCAATGAAAAGTGTTTTCGTTATTTATGCACACGATATGAAACTAAATTTGGTGCAAATATGAAATTGCTACGCTAGTTTCAGTAATGTCTTTTATTTTTAGCTATACCTGGTGCAGTTCATGGGCAATTATAATTAACACCCTCGTCAAGTCACCTCAAGGTCTTAAATAATTGAGTAGAAAGTGCGCAATTTTTTTATGCCAGCATGTTCACAAAGCCCTGTTCTGCATATGACGCTATTACTTCTTTTTTTAGATGGTCATGTACTTATGCATGCATAGTTACGTGAAAACGTTTCTTACAAGAATAACGAACATAATACTGCACGTGTAGGGAAAAAAATCGAGAGATGAATTACACTCCCCAACGTCTCAGGAATCGTTTGCGACAAATAGAATCATTCTATTTTCATGCGTTACGAAATTACGAAGGTGTGAGTGATGTCAATCGCAGAAAATGTGAAAGGTCAGAAAACGAACCTTAACGTTTACTTCCTCGTTTTTGGCCTCTTCGCTTGCGCTTTGGTCAAAGAAATGCGGCCCTGAACTCAAAGAAAGCCTCAAAGAAATTACCTCACAATTTTCGACGACCGCGCATCTCGAAAACGTACTTTATAAATTTCTACTGAATATTAAGCTATAATTTTTCGTCACGAAACAGAACACCCCAGGGCTAAGAAAGAAAATATTTCCTGAAATCAAATTTTCACCAAATCGACCAGTTTAACAAGGGGAGAAGTCGGCCTGCCTGGTGCGTGATCCTGCGGATAAAAACAGCGCTTAAGCGGGACAGCTAGAGGAGAATGGGGACACGACGCTGTCCCCACTTTTCGCACAGCACGACACCTACGTATGTCAGCAGACGGTGAGCGCACGTCTGCTCCGCCGAAAGAACGCCAGCACATCCTCTCACTACTGTCCCGAAGTAAAATTATTCTGGCTAGAGCAGAGTGTCAAAAATTTCCTATTTTATTCAATGCCTAGCGTAGAAATCAACGCCAGAACGCTTTCTGTTTACTACTAACCATATATACAATACACAGTGGCGATCAATTTCTCTGAATACGCCGCACGTGGCCAACGCGAGCTGGTGTACTTCAAGAAATTACTAAGCTGTAAACATCAACCATTGCTGTGATTCGCAGAAACTGAAAACGCGCCTACAAGCCTTGAAAACCCGCGCTCAACGCCTTTCCGCAACGACAATCCCTGGCCTTTTGCCTACCACGAGCCCGCTAGCGACCGCAGCGCCACCTCGTTTGTTTACAAACATGCAGGAGGTCTATACCGCAAGTCCAGGGGCCCTATTCTCGACATTTCGCCATTTTGTTCAAATTGTGACGTTGGCGTGACGTAACCATCAAGGCGGTGCCAGGTTACGTACCCACAGAATCTGATTACGTGAAGAGAGAGAAAAAAAGTAAAAACTGATCTAGAAATAAATACCGTCGTCTGCTACTATTGGCGCCAAGTACGGAACAGAACGCCGCTTCGGGAGCTTGCGCTGAGCCTCTGCGTTGCAATCTTCGGTGCATACGCGTCGAGGGGCAGTGCGAAGGAGTGAAATATGTTGCGGCCTCTTGAGTATCATGTCGGATGTCCGGCAGCAGCTAAGGGCAGACTTAGGCTACTCAGTGCGAAAGACTCGCACGTCGGTTGTCAAAGCATTCATCGAGTTCGATGCGGCGGTGCGAGCGAGGGCGCAGCCTAGACGACTTTTCAGTCGAGGTGAACTGATGGCGTACCCGCGAGTCACGAGCGGCGCCACACGCGTGCGTACTGTTGCCCAGAGAAGCTGGCGAACATCAGGAACGGGGCCAGGGTATTTGTAATGGCGTACGTGCCGAATGGGAGCGGAAAGTGAAAGCTTTGGCCGGCATGATGCCTTTGTGGCATTGCTCCTTATAACGATCGACGACAGCTTCGCACATTTGCTTACCAGCTACAGTTGAATGCAGGAACTGAGACTAAGGCAGTTTTCTGAGGGAAAAGTCATCTCGTCCAGGCCAGGAAAGGAAGCAACGAGAGCTATATTTTTAGAGTGGTGCCGCCAGTGCTGAAAAGGCGCCCGAAACGGCGCCTAAATACGCGCAGGCCAGCAGTCCCTGTCTGAGGACAACGCTCGCATACTTAGCGTTGTAAACTCTGCGGAAACCCACTGTTTCCTAGGCGCCGCGTCAGCTACCGTCAGGTCAGCAAAGGTGCTAAAGCTTTTAATCGCTACGTAACGGCTTTAACAGAGAGCGGGGTGCAGCGGAGTTGTATCTGTGTGCGCTTGGAAGGCCTCCAAGATGTGTTTAGTGCTGAAATGCATGCTTGGCAAGGCAAGCCGATGTGCACATTTTAGGCAACGCGTTGCACCAGACTCTGTTGTTAGTCATGTTTGCATGCACCCGCGCACGAAACGAAACTGCAAAGCGCGGAATATCGGAGTAAATCTCGTCAAGGAGAACACACCGAGTGCGCATCCCTTATTATCAACTTAAATGTGCAAAGCCGGGGAAAAAAGATTCTTTTCTGGCATTAATAACAAACCACATAAAACAAAGCGAAAACTTCCCCCCCCCCCACACACACACACACAACATAATTTGAATAGAGCGTACCCTCACAAAATTCAGTGATGTACTCATATTTTGCTTCGCAAGCCTGAACGCATGCACTTTTGTGATGTAAGTGGCACATATATTACTTCATAAAAATTACAAATGTCAGCAATTTTGCTTGTTTTTCCCTTCCTAGAAAGGCATAAATTTTTTCTACTTGTTCAAGTGAATGCGTAACACTCACGACCACCACACAGAAGCAGCTACACTATATGTGCGATGCAAGTAAGCACAACATTCTGTGAGGTGGGGCAAAATTATTTTCTTGAGCACTTACAGGCCGCCTCACCTCCCTTGCTGTCCACACAAGCAACACGAGTCAGGCAGCGTCTTGAAGTTTCTTCGTTGTAGAATAACAGTTAGGCACCTACCATAAAATAAAGCAGCTCCTTTAGATGCCTGATCAAGTACAGTACAGCAAGCTTCCAAGTAAGAGAGAAAGATATATGCCAGAAAAGGTGGAGAGGTCGGATAAGGAAAAGTTCCTTCACCTGTTATTCCACAAAGGGGCAGGGGAGGAACATAGAGGTAGAGAGTAAATATCGGTGACGACACCATATTACAGTAAGACACATGCAATGTGCAAGATATTTGCTTTATTTGCTTTGTTTTATGGGGTTTATGATCCCAAAGCGAGTCAAGCTATGAGAGATGCTGTAGTAGAGAGCTCTCGATAATTTCGACCCCCTCGGGTTCTTTGCCGTGAACTGTCATTGCACAGTACACGGGCCTCTACTGCTGCGGCCGGGATTGAACCTGCGTCTTTCGGGTCAGCAGCCAACCACCATAACCACTGAGCCACCGCGGCAGCTTTATTTGTATGATTCAAGAAACTTAAATTAATGTTCATGTATGCACACTCATTGCCTAGTACATGTCACACAAAGCCCGAACATGTGTTTTGGGGCCAAGCATTCCGGTTGGTCTTGCACGCAGTATTTAAAGAGACAACTAAGTGGCACCATGAGCCGAAGAGCTGAAGGAGAACAAAAACATGACAGTAAACTTAGGAGCACTAGAGACAAGGAGGAAATTAATTTATTTCCATACTCTGAAGGCCCGGAAGTATACAAAGAAGAGTGGGGGAACACATAAAATTGGTAACTGCTTTTTTGAATTTAATACAGCCAAATATTGCAGCAATAGAGGTAGGAACATGGCAGGAAAAACAAAAGCGTAAGATTAGACAGAAAATAGGCAAGACATTCAATGTTGATGTCGCCCTCAGGACAACATATGGGAGGCACCAATACAGACAGCGGTAGTGTTCTGGTTAGGGTACTATTAAGATAAAAGTCTCCAGGATGCACAAAAAGCAATCTAGCCAGCGACGGTAGCCACTGGCTTCCGGTAGGTTTTTTAATGTGTGCACCACATAGGATGTATTCGTGATAATTAATAAACCAGAGGAGATTGTTCAACACGAAATAAATTATCCTCACAGCACCATACAATACACAGCTAAAAGGAGAAGTCAGCAGTAGGAATTGCAACGATACGGTGCATGTAGACCCCTACGTGAAGACTTCACGCCACAGGGTTCACTTTTTAGCTGTGTAGTGGAGTATTCAAGGCACCCATCATGCTATAAACTTCTGCGAGGTGAGGAAAACCCTTATTTTAGCCTTTCAAGGCCCTTTAAGCTTCAAGAATACTGAGTTTTGCACTTCGGGGATCAAAAGCAGACCATGTGGCCTGAAGACTTGACTACAACCCTGCAATTCATTACAATTGAAGACAGCTGGCGCACCATTAAAAACCAAAACAGAAATGCCAAATACAAAGCAGAACAAGCATTCCAATTTTTGATCTAGGCATTGTTTACAAACATACATACTGGAGCAGTTGCTATGCTGTTGTATTCTGCCAGAAAAATATGTGCTGCAACCATAAAAAGCACCCTATTTAGAGGACGATGGATGCTAAATGGGATTGAAATGAATAAATCAGTGACAAGTAAAGCAAACCACGAGAAAAATTATTTTGCAATGTACGCAGTTGTGTACAAAGTGCCCTAAAGGGTTGAATGCAATTTTCTCATGCATTTAGTCATTTGCATCTTTTTTTTGCCGAACATCAGCACAGCCACGCATGCATAGATAATTTTACACAGAGGTGGGATTAGACATTGGTGGCACTGACACAGTTAATCGCAAGGGAAGGCCTGAGTACTGGGTAAAGTAGACAATAAACTGGTGATCAGGATAGATGTAAGTGAAACTGGTGTATTTTGTTGACTAAACAAATCAACTGTAATACAAAGGCAGAGAAAACTGCAATATGTTAGTGGAAATTGAGTGCACTGGAAGATATATTGCACAAAATTTGAGCCTCCTGAAATATTAGCTTGTTTTAAAAAAATAATTGCTTTGCTTCCAATTTTTTTTTGAAGCTCAAGCAAAATTTCGGAGCAAGTCAGCTGTAGAACAAACTTCCTTTCTGCAAAGTATCACAACAAACACATTTGTTTTTGATACAAAAGAAAATTTCATGACTGCTGCAGGACATGTGATGGCAATGACAGTAATGAGCCGATTGCTGCTGCCACACAGCAAAAGTGGTAAAATCCCGCACACATCAGGGTCACAGAGGCAGATTTCTCTGGTAACAAGACAAGTTGCAATGTGTGAAAGAAGTGTGATGCGGTATATGTGCACATTGATAATGCCCATTTCACGAAGTGCCAAATCCAGTAGATTCCTGTGTTGAATCAAAAAATAGCAATGCGTCCATTGATGCCCCAGTTTTACCAAAGAAACATAGGTTGAACAGATTGTCTGGAATTTTTGTCAGATTCGCCTAACAGCATTAGCAGCAGCCAAGAAGCATAGTGCCAGCAACAAGGTTGGTAAAAGCAGGGCCTTACACAGCAAAACTGGTCGAACTAGCAGACAGCTTCCTTGTCTTTCATTCATACAAGCTTGGCAGATGGCAAACATGAAAGAGTTGCCTCACTTTTTGCTCAGAGGAAAACTAGTGGATTGCTGTATCACTACACATAGCATTTAAAAGCAACAGTAGAAAACAGGCACAGAGGCAAAGAAATGTCAGGAGACAAAGCTTGCTTTGCTCTGTGAGCACACACAGATGACACATTAGGGACCTCCTATCGGACGAACAGTTGCCTACAAAATCAGACTGCGCCCTGAGCAAGATGTGATAAATGACTGCATACACATCTCTATGTTTCGTGCATGTCAAGAAATTTCAGTGAAGCAGTAATCACGTCATGGAGCACAAACTTTTAACAGAAATCAAAGAGAAGTACTGGTTCAAAGCTCTGCTGGCAGGAGAAAAACATTTTGGTGACTTCCTCTGTTTCACTGCACTAAAGCACCAACATGCACATTCTGCATAAAGAGAGCACACAGCATTGCAGTACATTAAGAATTAGCAACTGTTCAGTAGCGTTAAAGCATGTGTATAAGCACACATCCGGCCAATTTGCAGATGGTAGGATTAAAGTTTCTTCTACGCTTCCTGTCACGTGAAGAACTGCAGCATTAGAGAAAAGCCTAGTCTACACATCAAACACACCTGTTATTACACACTCTAGTGAGAAACTGAAAGGAAAATTTGGTCCTGTTTAAAGAGCAGCACAAAAATCACAGACTTGAACAGCTTTCTTGCTGTGTGCAATGAAACTTGAAGCACAAAAAATGTTTACATAGACTGATCATAGCATGACTACAGGTGAAAACTATGCCAGTGAGTCCTGCAGCTAAGTGCGGATGCATGCAATGTGTCGCACAGTGCAAGTTGTGATTGCCTTTGAAAAGAATCCTGTTCCATATGTACAGCACTTGACACCTGTGAAGACATCCAATACAACCCTTCCAAAGAATGATTCTTTGCTTGAGAAGCACTCTAGCTGAGAGGTGAACGATGTTGAACCTTGCAGCAGCATTCCTCAGCACATGACTTCCTAGGATAGCAGTGATGCATCGAAGAGGCACAATATACACATGTCACCTGGAAGGCAATCAACACTGTCTTTAGTGCGTGAGCTTGAGTGCAATGCAAGTTTCATACACACAAGAGAAAAGACTTTCAAATACGAGACATCACAGGGCTGTAATTATCAAACTAAAGTTTCATGTATGACTGTAACTACTACTCACATAAACTGCTTTTGTAACAGTTATATTTTATTGGTCATCTCTATCAAAATGATGGAGGAAGTAAAACAAAACTGTGAAAACAGCTTGACTACAGCCAGACTGATGGGTATAAATAATTATTACATATTTATTTTTATTGTGTTGCAGTGAAGGCAACTGCTACACGGCACATTGTAGGGGAAGTCCAAGGTTAACTTTACCTCAAAATATTGAACTGCATTAAAATCTCACTACACGAATGCTTTTGCAACTGCATTTATCAAAATGCAGATGCCAAGCCATTGCATTTGTGTGCAATGAAAGAAAACCATAGACATGCAGACGCCCTACGAGTCACCCACATCCGCATATTGTAGTAATCTGAAAGCTCGTTGTGCGTTTTACTTTACAGAGAAGACTATTTTGAAATGCTGTTTTTATTTGCGCAAGGCTTCCTCGCTTAATAGGCTACAAATAAATGTGCCACGAGATTCACAGCTCTTTGCATGTGACCAAAAAAGGGTAGGAACATAAGGGACTTGTTATTACACACCCGAAGAAAGCCACCAGCCATCAATATGAACTTTGCATGCAGCCATCTGAAGAAAGTCAAAAGCAATTTTTCGTTGCTGTTTCCCTTACCTCATCGATACTCGAGACGATGTACCTGGCACATGTACGCTGCCTTGCTGACACCGCTGTCTTCAGAAACTGCCCTTATACACACAGACACTGATGCACACAAATTGAGCACACAGGTGATGCACTGATGAGGGCAATTTCCTGATGAGCGCAGTCCCGCCGACAACCCGAGCACATTCTGGAAGCATGTTGCTCAGCCGGCAGACAACCATTTGTGCCACCCTCTCATCACTCACGCAGTTGAATATCAGGTCAGCGACAGCGTGTAAATAGAGGCAAACACTAAACTAATTGGTGTCCAGACGTTCACAGCTACCGATCGCGCCTTGAAACACAGGATCAGAGTAACGGCCGGAGCATCTACAATACCATGTTTAAGGGAGACCAGTGTGCTCACGAGCTGCCCCTTGCCGCAAATCTTCTTGCACAGCCACCACACCATATATCGCTGGCCAGGCAGTCACACTCCCGAACCGGGCAGTCCTTCGAAAACACTGAGGCGCACTCACGAATGCTTCGCTTCTCGCAGCCTGTGACAACAAACGGCAGCTACGGACGCCGCCATATCCGTGCTGTAGCAACCGCGACCGCGCGGACCGATAATTTCTTATCATGAGAGAAGCGTTTGAAACGGGAGCGCAGCTAGAGTCCTCACGCGGGTGTAAAATTACGCTCTGATAATTAAGGCTCTAAAAGGCTGCTTAATTAAGAGGTACCATTATAACGCCGTTTCAATGCTTCTACATTCAAAACAACCATGTTTCGGAACAGTTTATTACTTCAAATAAGCGCCTACCAAACTACGGTGAGCTAACAGCCGTATAAATCAGTTTGGTCATAATTCGACTATGTCCACCATAATTCGACCATCTTGCGGCCGTCTCAAATTATGGCGGCCAAATGGGGCATTTTTCAGCAATGGCAGCATTTCCTTTGCGTCACTAAACGTCATTTTGACCTCACTGAATTATGCTTGCGTATCACGTGAATCACGTGACATTCCTCCAGCCAATCACATTCTAGGAAGCAACCCTCACAGTACGAACTTTTTTTTCTCAAAATTGCTAAAACGAGCCAAGTGTTTTCTTCCATGCCAGCTGTAGCTTCGTTTTTCCTCCACAGACATTTAAATTTGCCAACCCGGCACAAAATATAACTGTGCTAAAAATCAGTCTTCAAGTACACGTCATTTTGACGTCACGGCAGAAAGCTATTTCGAAGCCTGATAGTTTCGCGCCACAAATTTAAAACTCGTGACTTGCACGTGATCGCTCAATAAGCCAATCAGAGAGACAATATGGCGGCGAACGGCGGCCATGCGTGTCGAGAATAGGGCCCCAGGTCGGGGTGTGCACAGTGCCGGAGGTACAAGGGCGAAACCGAGAGGTTGCCAAGGACGCTGTAGCGGGAACCATTTTTGGTGATATTTGTACGTCGACTGTACCTCGCTCGTTCGCTTCATAAATATGGTTCAGGTATCTCCGAAAAGCTAGTTTTCTCTGCTTTCAAAAGATGCATTTGTTTTAACGGTAGCTGCAAATTTGTTTCAACTGTAAAAGAAAACGCAAAGATGAAAACTGGCAGTTGAGCTCAACTTGTCTCAGGAAATGCAAAATTGTGAAAAACCTCTTGCACCTAGAGAATATCTTTCGAGATACTTTGAGATGTAATGCTAGTGCGCATATTTAAGCATTTAGAAGTACGTGTATAGATTAGTTTATTAGCCACGCTTGTTTGAAAAGCATAGAAAACAGAACTATATAATCTGCAATAACTTTTGGGATATGAATTGCACTGCAGCGACTACTTGTACAGTTTGAGATCGTCTAATCGCTCATCTACTCTGAAAATTTCATTTATCTGCCTTGTTTAGTTTAAAAGTTATTCCTGATCAAAGTTAGCGTTTTTTCGAAATATTTAAAAACGGAATGCAATACTGTTCAGTTAACCAGCACTTCACAATTCTGAGATTTTGCGTGAAGAAACTTAGTACTGCGCTCTACGCGGCTAAGCATCGCCTTTACTCTACGGCTTTTGGGGAACGTGTACTGTCTAGTTGAAAAAATGTTGATTTTAGCTACCTTTTTCGTTGTGCTTATGAAGGGCACAAGCTCTCGGAACGTTCCGCAGCTTCTATTTTTCAGGTAAATATACTCTTAAAATATCGGGCTCTTATTCTTTTATTCAACTTGTAAAAATTATCTACTACAAAGTCCACAAATTACAAACAATAATAGCAATAACGCAGCGACATGCGATAAATGTAAGTAGCGCCATCTACATTAGCGCACATGTACTAAATGGTCACAGTTCAGAAAAATGACAAGTGTGGCGCTGCCAAGCACCTAAAATCAGGAGGTGTTCACGAGAGGGAATCATTTCTCTACGATATTTGCACGTTCCCTTCCATTTTGCCCTCTGTAGCTTCCGAGCAGATTTACACCATATTGCTTTGCTGGATTGCTTTTTGCGAAAGCAACACTACGCGAGTCGCCTAGCCATTTCGCAGAGCTGAGGAAAGGAGGTACTGCGCATGCGCGAGGAGCAGTGACGTCACACGGCGCCCGCCGTCGTCGCTGCGGCGGTGACTCAGAGGTGCCGCCGCCGCGCTCGCCAGTTGCGCATGCGCAGTAGCGGCGCATAGCTAGCGTGCCGGGTCCACCGCCGCTGCCGCGCGCTCTCCATCGCCTCTCCCGCCTCTCCCTGACGCTACGAAAAGCATTCTAGGCGTCGTCTTATTTTTCGAGGACAGCTTTGGCATTGCTGAAGAAGGAAGGAGACAGGCTTTTGCCTCGTGCCGCCGGTTGTTCGTTGTTCCGGCTAGCGCTGTGGAGGGGAAGTTGGAGAGCGCTCGATTCGCCTGCACTCGCTGTACCATTTCGGTGCCCCTGAGTGTGTAGCGCTAGTTCCGGCAGTTTGAGCCACGGTGTAAGAGTAGGCTATGTCTTTCACCGTGGTTTGAGCGCAGTTTGGCACTGTCTGCTTCCAAAACGGATGGTCGAGTGCAGGCCTGGTCGTCTGCTAGCCTTGGTGACGCCAGTGAATTGCAGCCAGCTGTTTCTGTTTACACCCCACATCAGCGGCTGCCAACATCTCGTATCTCGTGAAGAAATCTTCAAAGAGCACATCACAATAAAATGTTGCTATGAACCAGCCTCGATGCGTGCATGTGCACCTCGTGACAGCTGGCGCGAAACGACGCGACTGAACTGTGTCGACGTGCATCATGCTGCATGCACGTCTTTGTTTTTTACAGTGATGTCAGTTACGTGTAGCCGTTTTTTTGGAGAACTCGAGCAGTGTTCTAGCTTGTCGACGAGTGGAATTACTTGAGTCTCCGCCGTTTATCACTATGCGCAAACCATCATCTGCCTTCATGGCGGCTGCAGCTGCACTATTTCGGCACTAACCACCGAGAAGGGTTGCAGTTTTCCTGAACTACACTCGCACTACTTTCAAACGAATGCCGTGGTTCAGAGCGCACCGTGTTTCACCGGTGAAATGAAGCCATGTGAGCTGGAGTGCCGCGGGAACCAGTTCATGCGGTACAGGCGAATCGAACGGATCTATAAGTCGGGTACAACCAGTGTTGTAGGCGTTATCGAAAAAAAGTAACTAAATACGTTACTCGTTACGCTAAAAAAAAGAACGCGTTACCGCCTACGTTACCTACCATTGCCGAAAAAAAGGATCGCACGTTACTTTGCCGCCACTCCATGGCCAAAATTACACTGCGGCTTCGCTGTAAGAACTGAAAATAACAATTTTATAAAGCTCATTTTTCACATAATTCCGACCTCACAAAGAAAACCTAGCTGAACTCAACAAATTTACAGTAATTCTGGTGTGCTCCTGCTTACGAAATTACGCGGAAATTGTGTAGCAATAAAGGAATGCTTAGTTCCGGAAAAAAAATGTATTTGCGCACATGAACATTTTTTGTCACTTGAACCTGCATAATTATCACAAAAATGTTAGTGTTTATGTCAAGGTGCTCAAGGTCAGCCTCGCTCGCTTAGGAACTCAATAAACAGAAACGTAGCCGCAGTTGCAGATAGAAATAAGCAAAATTTATTTTGAAAACAATGTTGATAAACAATGACAACTTGCTAATAGTTACAACTTGCTGTTACTGCAGCTGCACTGCAAAGCTGTCATCGGACAGCTTGCCTCGCTTCCTAGTGGGGTTGTTAGTGGGGGAGTGGGTTGTTCCTTGTTCAAAATAGGGGAGAAAGGGGGGGGGGGGGTTGTATGAATATGAAGGGAGAAAGTTGGAGTGACAGTGTTGTTGAGCAGAAAGTTTTTAGAAAGTTTAGTATGAGGTAGCTCACTACTGCCGGCACAGGGACAAAGGCCCATTTCCTTCTTTTTTCCGATACTTCAGTGCTAAAGCCGGTTGACTGCAGTCTCCTTTTCTGTTCTGTACCATTGTACTCTTTCGACGGCTCTCTTGGGGCCATCTTGAAGTAAACTGGCGACATTCCTGAGTTTACTCAGAAGGGGGAACTGCTTCCACAACGAATGCGAGAGTGTTGCCTAGGAACAAGACCTTTTGGTTGGAAAACAAGCTTACAGAGAAACTGACTTACAGATTTCTGCAAATGGTCTATTGGTGGCTCGGCATGCGTGCACTCTTTAGAGAGTTCCGTGCGTGAGTGGTGTGGGGACAAGTGTGTGAATGCCTGTTCGTGCATTTTTTTTTTACTTGAGTGCGTCGTCAAGGGCAGGTGTTTTCTGGCATGCATGCGAGCCCCAACAAGGGTCGTCGAGAGCACCTGTAGATGTTGTTTATTTGCAACAACATTTTCGGCGTTTCTTTTTCTGAAAAATAGGCGGAGCGGGGCAATTGAAATAAGAAATAACTAGTAACGTGACACCTCAAATTACCGAAAAATGTTAACGTAAGTACGTTACCCGTTGCAGTTCCGAAATGGTAACGAGTACGTTACAAAGTTACCGAAAAAAAGTAACGCGTTGCCGGTAACGTCGTTACTTGTAACGCGTTGCCGACAACACTGTTGAGTTGTACCCAGTGTTGTCAGTAACGCGTTACAAGTAACGGCGTTACCTGTAACGCGTTACTTTTTTTCGGTAACTTTGTAACGTACTGGTTACCATTTCGGAACTGTAACGGGTAACGTACTTACCTGGGGCGCAGCCAGGGGGGGGGGGGTGGTGCTTATGAGGCTTCAGTCCTCCCCCCCCCCCTCCGAAATTTTTTCGAACTGCCAGCACCGCTCACCAAAACAACCACCGGAAGCCATTCTGGATTTTGTCACATACAATGTCTTTTTCAGACTAGAAAAGACATTTTGGCGCGAACATTGCTAACACAGGTCGTATTTCGTGGCAACGCCGATGCACCTGGAGTCACGTAATGCAAGCATCAGTTAGCATAATGATCAAAATTACCCTCTGAATGCGAAAATTTTGAGGACATCAATAACCGACCTTGATTGACCTAGCTTATTGAAAGCCCTGCCCACGCGGCGTTTCCCAACATACACACTTGGATATTGGTTATTTCAACCTGCGGCATCATTCGTGGCTTTCGCTTGTCCTTCTCTTTGTTGTTTATCTAACTGCTTTTATTTTTTTCTTTGAACCACAGGAATGCCCTTCTGTAATTATGGGTGCAGAATAATTGTCGCCGTGCAGGCAGTTGAAAAATACATACTTTCCTATTGATTTCTGCATTGTTCCTCTATTATTCTAACCATATGGTGCCGTCACGACCGCAGCATGGCCCAAGTACATATCGCGACTTCCGCCATGATAGTTTTGGTCTTTGCTAAATCGTCTGTCTTTCCATGTGCAAAGTTTAATATTTGTGATTTCGCAAGATGTTTATTTGCCTTGTTTGACGCCTCATGAAGAGTGAATGGAGACATACGTGTATTTACATATCTTGTTGCGAGGTTTTGTGTATAGATACAGTGACTTTGTTTCCATTGACACTTTTTTGTCCTTTATCAAGTTTTATCTTCACATTTCTAATACTCCATTTTATCTCCGCACTTCTAATGCATATTTTGCAGAACTCCTCGTTTATACATGCGCTCGCTGTTGCGACTAAAATTTCGGTGCAATTACTCGCAATATATGACCGGTGACAGCTGCTCTGCGCAGTACATTGGAACGAAGGACAGCGTCGTTGAGATTGTTTCCTGACCGTTGCATATGTACAAAAATGTAAAGGTTCTTGAACGACAAACAGTCGTTAAATAATTGATAATTCCATGGCCCTTACGTTGTTCATATCAGCGGCGTGCACTGCTTTTCTGGTTTCGGACGGATATAGTTTTAGAATTCGTGTGATACTTTCTTGAAGTATTGGCATCAGTTATGTCTGCCACGGTTTTTACGACATACGAATACATTCTTTTATCTAAAAAATACGTATTTCACTTGTCTAGATAGTGCGTAGCGTTATTAGTACACAATGGCATTGCCAATATGGCAATGCAGTTATTATTCTTGCGTTTGATCCCTGCACAAATTCTATGAGGAGGCCGCGCTGCAATATGAGCCCCCCCCACACACACACACACAAAATTTTTCGGTAACGTGAGGTGTAACGTTACTAGTTACTTTTTATTTCAACTGCCCCCTCCGCCTCTTTTTCAGAAAAAAAAGACGCCGAAAATGATGTTTCAAAGAACAACATCTACAGGTGCTCTCGACGACCCTTGTTGCGGCTCGCATGCATGCCAGAAAACACCTGCCCTTGACGACGCACTCAACTAAAAAAAAAAGCACGAACACGCATTCACACACTTGTCTTCACCCCCCAAACCCCTCACGCACGCAACTCTCTAAAGAGTGGACGCATACCGAGCCACCAATGAACCATTTGCAGAAATCTGTAAGGCAGTTTCTCCCTAAGCTTGTTTTCCAACCAAAAGGTCTTGTTCCTAGGCAACACTCTCGCATTCTTTGTGGAAGCAGTTCCCCCTTCTGAGTAAACTCAGGAATGTCGCCAGTTTACTTCAAGATGGCGCCAAGAGAGCCGTCGAAAGAGTACAATGGTACAGCGCAGAAAAGGTGATTGCAATAAACCGGCTGTAGCACTGAAGTAGAGGAAAAAGAAGGAAATGGGCCTTTGTTTCAACAATGTTTATCAACATTGTTTTCAAAATAAAGTTTGCTTATTTCTATCTGCAACTGCGGCTACGTTTCTGGTTATTGAGTTCCAAAGCGAGCGAGGGTGACCTTGATCACCTTGACATAAACACTCGCATTTTTGCGATAATTATGCAGGTTCAAGTGAAAAAAAAATGTTTATGTGCGCAAATATATTTTTCCGGAAATATGCCATTAGCATTCCTTTATTGCTACGCAATTTCCGCGTAATTTTGTAAGCAGAAGCACACCAGAGTTACTGTAAATTTGTTGAGTTCAACCATGTTTTCTTTGTGAAGTTGAAATTATGTGAAATATGAGCTTTATAAAATTGTTATCTTGAGTTCTTACAGCGAAAACGCACTGATTAAAATTTATGGCCTTGGAGTAGCGGCAAAGTAACGTGCGGTACTTCTTTTCGGCAATGGTAACGGTAACGCGTTATCTTTTTTTGTAGGTAACGTAGGGCGGTAACGTGTTCTTTTTTTATAGCGTAACGAGTAACGTATTTAGTTACTTTTTTTCGTAACGCCTACAACACTGCAACTCAAGAACGAAGCAACACATGCCCATCAAAGGAGACCGCCCAGCCAAGCGCGTAGACCGAACAGTTTTCTGTTCAGTCTCTACCGGTGCGCCGCAACAGCACCGGCAGAGACTGAAGTCGCCACGACAGACTGTTGCCGAACACGACCCCAACGAGAACATTCAGCGCTTTCGCGCGGACATGTGCGAAAGGTGAGTGCCCCCGCGTCCTCCGCACCTGCAGTGGCCAGTGAAGCTTAGACAATAGACAGGGGTGCCATACCTACTACTACCCTCTCCTTTCTCCCTCTCTTTTCACATTTTTATTTCCCTCCTACACCTGTCAGCTCGCCTCTCCTGCAGGCAGGGTAGACTGGTAGCGCCAGCTATAAAAGGCACAGAACAGATTGGAAATGCCTTGCTTCTTGACACCTGTTTCATCTCTATTGTATAGCGACCGAAGAGGTGCCTGTTTTTACATTTGGTTATTGCGATCGTCGGTGTTAGCGCCAAGCGAGCGTAATTTGCTTCTGGAGCACTAAACAATCGTGACGACTGAAAGCAACAGAGAGAAGGCATGGCGAAAAACCGTTACCGGCCTCCGCCGAGGAGAAAAGGACCGAAGGCTCGTCGAGGAAGGGCTCAACTTGCCGCGGCAGCACGTTGGAGGTAAGCCTTTCGTTTGTATTGGGCTCATTTCCGATTACTATTGCCCTCTAGCTCCTATTGCATGTTCTGCTTGTTATATATTTAACGGTTAGCGGTGACGTCGCACTGCGCAGTGCTCATTCGCTCATCCCCATTCCCGCTTTTTTTTACATGAGCAAGAAAGTTTGTTCAGCAACGTGTGATGTATTTGTTGTCGGCAGGTTGTCCTTGTCCGCCGGTGCCAACACTTATACGAGTGTCAAGAGTTGCCCGCACAGACCAGATGTAATCAAATTTATAGTTCTCGAGCCGCTAGCGGTCCGTGCACACGAACGTTCAAATCACACTAGAGGTCTAACACCTTCAGTATGTGCCGTATTGGTTCAGTACTCGCTTGTACCGTAGATTCAATTCTCGTTATTCGTTTGTGTCCAGTTCTTTGTTACTTGCAACAAGTTTTTATTCATTGAACTTTTTGGAGATCGTACTAGCCCTGCGTTGGCTTGTGTCACGACGTCCTTACTTCCCCTCGTGTGCAACAGAATTTTTCAGATAGTTTCTCTGGAGGTTATAGTTTTGTCTTTGTAGAACGCTAGGCAAAGCCTTGCCAAAGAAAGCTTATAACACTTCAAGCTGCAACCCTTTGACTTCGTAAATATACCTACAAGAACCTATTGTTGTGTTTCAAGGTGCTGTAATGTCCAGGCTGTAGTTCCTCAATCTATCGATTCATCGATAGAAACAAATCTCAATCCTAAACGCTGCCAAGATGCTTTCTGCTGGCCTGCGATAGTTGAAAAGCAGGCGCCGGCACTGTATGCCGAAATCTGTGAGTCGGCTGCTATACAAAGATTGCTTTGCAACCGAAAAGTGTCTTTCCCAGGCGACACTCTTGCATTCTTTTTACAAACGTAAAGACTCAAGTCCCCCTTTCGTAAACTGTGGTTTGCCGCATGTTTACCAAAATGACTCCGCGCTTGGTTCCTCATGGACGACTGGTGTTGGACGATTCGTTGCGCTCCGTACCTGGAGAGGGAAGGAGCTGCTCTAGACAGGGAGGGAGCGCAACAAATCGGTCAAAACCAGCCGCGAACAAGGAGCGAGGCACAGGACAACCATCCGTTCACTCTCTCCTACTGCAAAGGGGTAGCATAAACCACTGTACCAAAAGTACCTGAAAGAGAGAAAGAGAGAAATTACCGCACGCGTCGTGCTCCCCCCAATTTCTTATTCCTTTCCCCAAGAACATCCATCTCTCTCTCTCACTGTACCCTTGCACCTCTGCCTGCCCTTACGACACTATCATTGTCCACTGTCGACATTCCAGCGCCCCTGTGTGGGTCGTTCCTCGTCTTTTCGTCCTGTCTCTTGAGCTTTTATGTCTGAGGGGATTCCTCAGTTGACGCAGAAGGGGAACCTCGACCCTTTTCGTTTCCACAAAGAATGTGAGAGCGTCCTCTGGGAACGAGACCTTTTAGTTAGAAAACAAGCATTACGGAGAAGCGTACTTAGATTTCCGCAAACGGTCCGTTATGGTTGCGCTTGAACCATGAGTCTCTTGCCCAAACATACTCGCGTAACAGTGTGTAATTGGCTTTTTCCAGAAACAAACCCTACGCTCAAAGGTAGAAAGTGCCGAACTGTTACATGTTGAAGCACCCCACCCCCCTCCTCGCTATCCTAACTTATGAATGACGTATTTCACATTCATAATAACAGCATACTGCAGAAAGGGCGCAGAAGGGAAAAACGACGGCGAGTGCTAGTTCTGACCTTTTTCGTTTCTGCGTCGGCTCTACACTGCGCTGTTATTATGGTAATGGTAATTACGGTATTATGGTATGGTAATTGTAAACGTATACACATCCTTAGCCCGTGTTTCTCAACGTTCATATAAGATAACCATTGTGACATTCCGTGTATGCTACGAGGATCCACGTTCGACGGCGCGGCGTAGACGGAGACCCGTGACAGCGGCATCATCAATTACCCAGCCATGCTCTTTGAGTGACGACCAGAAAAACCGGACCCGCCGCCGCCCCGGGGAAACAGGCTTTATCCTCCCCAATTTCCGGGCCACTGGGACAACATTCTTTCCCTCCCCCCCCCCCCCCCCCCTTTGTCGTGGGCTATCGCCGGGAAGGCACCCACAGCTTCCCAGAAGGGCCGTGACGGACACCTGTCATGGCGGACAGGCAGTACTCGCCAAGAATGTGGAAAGACAGGCGCTAGTGAATTAGCTCCGAAGAGAGAGCCTGTGTATACTCTCACTTGAGAGAGAGTGGTGGCGTTTTTGTTGTTTATTTAGTTTGTATTGTTAACAGACTCTGGGTTCGAGGCTAAGCCCAACCCAAGGGGGTTGTCCCCATCTCGCATGTTATTTTGGATTGGAGAATTGATGCTTTGGGCGGGCCACTGGAAATGACCGCCCTTAGTCCTTTGTTAATCAAGTGCTTAAAAGCACATGTAAACGGATGCAGTCGAGTCTGAGCTGGGGGCTCCATGCTTAGCATGTAATGTGATGCTACTTAGGCACTAACCTGCCCGGTCGATGAGTAAAGAAGTTCAAAGTTTGTTCGGTTGTAAAATTATGCTCTGCTGTCATATCTACAAGCTCGCCTCCTGTTCATCTTCCAAGCCGAACGACACTAGAGGAAGGGTTTGTGAACCATCCTCGAAGAAACGGACGACTATTGAAATTCTACTGCATAGACGCTCAGGACGACATCGTTCGCCAAGAGGGCCTTCAGCGCCGAAGCCCGACGGCGTGCAGCTTCTGCCAGCAACCGCTCGAGCCCAACTCCGGAGCCACTCCATCGCCCCCATGAAGTCGTCGGCACGTAAGCTCGGACGCCCCAGCCTCTGATGTATAACCTTAACCATGTGTAATTATTGAATATACCTGTTTGTTTAAACTGAGCCATACGGTGTCTCTTTGCCTCTCCGTCCCGTGTGGACCTGCGCATTATGGGGGTCATCACACCATCTATTTGCTTTTACTACAGTTCCCTTTTTTTCCGGCGCCGTATTGAAGTGTCGTGCTTACTAGCGCAGTCAGCCCTTTTCATCTACAATGCACACGAGGTTTACCTAAATTGCGATGCTGGCAAAATTATTTGGCATCTTTGTTTCGCCTTGCCTCATTTTAATATTGTGTTCGTTTCACTCCTCACATTGTGCTTTACAGAAAACAGGCAGCGCTACCGACGAACAGCAGCCCGGCATCAAGCAGAACACAATGCACATCACCACAATCTGCGTCATGTGCTTCTAGCTGCGAAGTCACAATGACTGACTACTGGGATGGCCTAGGAATTGAGAATCCCTTGCCAGAGCTCGTCTTTCAGAGGGACAGCAGCTTCCCGACAGCGCAGGATGCGGGCATATGTGGAAGAAGAGTTGTGTCTGTGGACCACTTCGTAAAGGCTGTACAAGAGCTTGGCGAACACCGCTGCCCTTGTCCTAATGGAGGGCGCTTTGAGTATAAAGAGGAAAGAAGGATCGGCCTCTGGTCGGAGTTCAAATTCCAGTGCAATGGTTGCCATGAACTCAGAAGAGTCGCTACCGACCCTGTTGCAGAGCCAACGCCTCTCACAGATAAGGCAGCTCTTGGCATAAACGATGCTACTGTGTGGGCATTCACAAGCATCGGGTCTGGCCATTCGCATCTGGAGGAGGCAATGGCGGTCATGGAGATCCCTGTCATGGGCAAGGGAACATTTCTGCGTCGAGAGGAGGCACTAGGAAAGGTATGCGCACTGGCATATTGCCAAGTTTCGTTTCCGTGCGACTTTGTATGTGTAGTGCGGAATATCCCATTTTGTGCAGCTGTTGCTCTCTTTGTCCTGTCTTTTGTGGTTCCTGCCTGATTTAGAACTATAATTGTTTCAGGCTGATGATTCCCATTACATTTGTTTGCGCTGAATTAAGACAGACGGCCAATCCACAATATGCGGTAAACATGCGAAGACCTCAACACTCATAAGTTTTATCAAATTGAAGCACCAGAAAACATACACAAAAAGGGAAAATTACCGCCACACAGATAATTCAGCCTTTTCCTTTGTTCCAATGCACAAATCCTCTCAAAATGTACCAGCACAAAGAATGAACTGCACCGTTCCTACATCCATATTTTCAATTTTTGTCCCCGTACATAAAAAAATGCACAAGACATTGTTAGCTACCATAATAACTGTATTCATCTTACACGTTTGTTCTTGTTAGCAGGTGCCCTTCACGTGTCGTCTACGTGCGTTTTCGGTTGTTTTTTGGCGAGGAGTCATTTCGACTTTAAATTACCAAAGTAATACATTTTTTTAAAGCCTCCAAAAAGTCTCCCCACGCTTTATATTCGTCGTCCTATATTATGTGTGCAACTAGGGTATGTTGTCATGAAAGAGGGGAAAGAGAAGTTTGTAAAACCAGTTACTATTATGTCATGGCTTGACATGTCATTCTAAGCAACTCATTCGATCTTCCATGCGCCTAAGGGTGTTACATTTATTTGTAGTACGTCGTGCATACGAGAGGCAGAAGCTGAAATTCGAAGGATATGCAGTCTCGTCCTGATTTCTAGTTGGGCGTGAACCTTTCCATGTGCTAGGCAAAATCCAAAGGAGGCTGACACTTGCGAGAAACAGCACAATAGGGGAACGAACTTTTAACCTGTTGTGAAGAGACATGCTTCAACGTATGTTCGATTTTCTTTCAGCAATGGAAAGCTGTGCTCCTGGGGCAAATGACTGAAGCTGGCAAGGAGGAAAAGAGACTAGCAGAAGCAGCTGGTGATTTCTGCGAGGATGGCTGCACCCCAAAGATAACAGTGGTAGTTGATGGTGGCTGGTCCCAGAGGAGCCATGGCCACAGATATTGTGCCAATTCTGGCGTGGCCGTCATCATAGGTAAGCGCACAAAAAAGCTCCTCTACTTGGGTGTGAGAAACAAGCTGTGCAGCACTTGTCAGTTTTATGCCAGGAAAAACGTTGAAGCAAAGAAGCACACTTGCTACAAAAACTGGGACCAAAGCTCAGGGGCCATGGAGGCAGATGTCCTTGTTGAGGGTTTCCAGCGAAGCATGGAGATGCACGGTGTTCAATACCGCACCTTTATAGGAGATGGAGACTCGTCTGTTTACTATCAGATTCAGTCAAAGGTTAGCTACGGTCGTTTCGTCCGAAAGCATGATTGTGCTAGCCATGTTGTCAAGTGCTACACTTCCCGCCTCTACGCCATTGCTAAGGAAAGCAAAGGTGGCCGGCCCATGTTATCGGGCCCGAGAATAAAGCGCATAAAGAACGGTGCGCGCAAGGCTGTCAGTCACTATGCCGAAATGTTACGAGAGGATCCTGCTGATGAAAGACAGCTTGTTCGTGATTTGGCCACTGACTTGAGAAATGGCCCAAAACATGTGTTTGGGTGTCATGATGGCTGTAAAAGTTATTTCTGTGACCGCACCAAGGGTGAAGACTTATACGGGACGCTTCCTACCATGCTGAAAACAAAGCTAATGACTGCAGCCAACAGTATTGCGGAAAAAGCTGACCGTCTCATCAATGATGACACAAGCAACCTTGCGGAAGCCCTCATGTCTCTTGTTGCTAAGCTTTGTGGCGGCAAGCAGATAAACCGGTGCCAGAAGGGTTCTTATGAGCATCGCTGCCAAGCTGCTGGGCTAAGCTTCCAGCTAGGGCCCCAGTGGCACGCAAAAACTAGCAAAGCAATGATTTGCGAGAGCCCCGGTGCTGTCTACAAGAAGTATGCTAACAAGAAAATGGCTGCAAAAGACCGGCGATTGCCTAGAAAAAGACTTTTTGACAGCCAGCATGACCGGAAGATCCGTGCCGCTTGCACCTCATCACCTCACTATGGAGCCAATTGCATGAAGCCAGACATGCCACCTGATGAGTTAGCTGAGAAAGCAGAAAGGCAGCTACAGGAGCTCCAAGTTGATAAATAACTATGCGAACAGATTGAGGCACAAACACGGGGACAGGCAGACAATTCGAATTGGTTCGAGCAAAGGAGGCTCCGCCTCTCTGCTTCAAATTTCCACGCTGTCTGCATAAGAAGGGACTGCACACCCTGTGACGCACTGGTAAAGGCCCTGCTTCATCCAAAGAGCTTCACAAATTTTGCCACGGAGCACGGCAAGCAGCATGAGAGCGTTGCACTCCAGTTATATGGAGCACAGATGAACAGAGTTGTTCAACCATGCGGGCTGTTTGTTGACCTTGAGCATGGATTCCTGGCAGCGTCACCTGACGGGGTAGTTGACGAGGACCGAATTGTAGAGGTGAAATGCCCGTTAACTGCAAAGGAAGATGAGCCCCTGGAAGCTGCGCGAAAGTTTTCAGAGAAGAAGCAAAAAGAAGGTGATCCAGTGCTTAGACGATCGCACAGATATTTTTACCAAGTGCAGGGCCAGCTTCATGTCACCAGAAGGAGTATCTGTGCCTTCGTAGTGTATACAACAAAGGGAATACGCGTGCAAGAGGTACGCCGAGATGACAATTTCTGGTCAACGAAAATGAAGCCATTCCTGGTACGTTTTTATAGAGACTGCTGTGACATTCCTTGTGTGCTACGAGGTACATTCCTTGTGTGTGCTACGAGGTACATTCCTTGTGTGTGCTACGAGGTACATTCCTTGTGTGTGCTACGAGGTTCCACGTTCGACGGCGCGGCGTAGACGGAGACCCAGATGACAGGCATCATCAATTACCCAGCCATGCTCGTTGAGAGTGACAACCAGAACGAAGGGGTTTAGGCCCAACCGGACCCGCCGCCGCGGGGAAACGGGCTTATCCTCCCCAATTGGCGTGGCGGTTCCAGGGGCGGCCCTTCCGAGCACATTCCAGGACAAGGGAACTGTCAGCGGGCCAGAGCGCGCCTTACCTTGAGGAGCGAGTGTCAGTTGATGGATGGAGAATGGAGGCCGGCGACCCGCGGGAACTGTGAGCAAGCCAGAGCGCGCCTTACCACAGCCGACGCTATGCGCTACCTCGAAGACAACCTTCTTTCCCGCGGACTCAACACGTGAGGGGGGCGAGACCACGATGCGGTGGTATGTTTGTGCGCCCAAGTGAAAGCCCTAGCCCCCCCTCCTTCCCCTCCGGCGTGGGCGTCCTCACCCTAGGGAGTGTGGAGAAGAGGATATAAAAATCGAGAAGCAGTACGGAAGAGGCACGCTCAGGACGACATCGTTCGCCAAGAGGGCCTTCAGCGCCGAAGCCCGACGGCGTGCAGCTTCTGCCAGCAACCGCTCGAGCCCAACTCCGGAGCCACTCCATCGCCCCCATGAAGTCGTCGGCACGTAAGCTCGGACGCCCCAGCCTCTGAATCTTAATCATGTATAATTATTGAATATATCTGTTTGTTTAAACTGAGCCATACGGTGTCTCTTTGCCTCTCCGTCCCGTGTGGACCTGCGCATTATGGGGGTCATCACACTGGTGTCAGAAGTGGGGTCTCAAAAGCAAATGTCCTCTGAATGCTGTGACATTCATGACTTCAAAATTGTAATCAAAAGGGAATCACGGGACTGATTGTGGGACTTTTACCCCCATTTGAGAGGCTTGAGGCACTGGAGGGCTTGAGAAAAAAAAATGTCTGTATCTGAGGGAGCTCCCACTCCACAGCCGTCGCTCGGAACAAGCATGCTGGCATTAGGAAGCGTCATTCCGACGTTTACGGGAGATAAAACAGGGGTTCCAATCTGCGATTTCTTTTCCATGCTAGAAGAGATTGGGAAAATGGGGGGATGGTCAGATGCTCAAATGCTGGGAATGGCGAGGTGTAAGATGGCAGGAGCTGCTCATGATTTTGCATGGCGAGACGAAAAGGTAAAATCCACAAAATCATTTGCGGAATTTAAGAAGCTTGCGTTTGAGCATTTCGACACTGAACCACGTCACGTGCGGGTACAGAGGTTCCGTGACGCCGAACAGATGGTAGGGGAGGACGTGCGAACGTTTGCGTCACGGCTTCAGCGCTTAGCGCGCGATACGTTAAGCAGGGAGGAGGAAGGAGACCAGCTAAAAAAGAAATACGCGGAGGATATACTTAAAGAGGAAATGACCGCTTTGTTCGTGGCTGGTCTGCAAGACCCCGTGCGCCGGTTCGTGCTCTCGCGCAAGCCGAGCAATTTCGACCAAGCCGTGGAGGCCGCATTGGATGAGGAACAAAATGAGGCGTTAACGACAGCCGCAGCGAGAGTACGTGTCATAGAGAGAGTGGTGCTCAACCCTGAGGTTGCTCTCTTGACAGAGCGGTTAGATCGCTTAGAACAGCTGCTATCTCAGCAGGTAGAATGCCAGGTTGAAGCGCGCGCTCAACAGCGCCCATTCGCTGGAAACCGGAGACCGCCACAAAGCTACAGGCGCGGTATGCGAGATTTTGAATAAATCGTACGCTTCGCTTGCCAGGGTCGCGGACACATCGCCAGGTTCTGCCAAAACGTGCGCCGTGGGGAGCCACAAAGAGAAGCAGGCGAGACACGCCCTAAGCAAGCCTACAGTGGGGCTCCAGATACCGAGACAAAAAACTAGTTAGTCCTCCCCAGCCTGAGGAGCGTGGGGAGGGAGCAGTGGATGATGAGGTGGTGGTAGTTTGTGTGGCCGACGAGGCATGCCCTGTTGTGCGTTGCAAGTTAAATGGTTGTTGTATGGAATTGTTGATAGATACGGGGTCAAAGGTGACATTGCTTAAGGAGAGCAGTTTTAACACGCTTCGAAGGAAGGGGGACCGCGAGGTGTTGGAAGCGTCTGGTGGTATGGCAACCAAATTTGTAGGCATAACGGGGGATCCTCTTGGCATAAGTGGACTCTACCGGTTACACTTCTCTCTCGGCGGAATTGCATTGGAGCACCCCTGCTACGTATGCCCGGACACGGTGTCTCTGCCAAACGGAGTGTCAGGTATATTAGGGCAGGATTTTTTGAGAAAAGGGAAGGTAGTAGTCTCATTCTTTGAGGAAGAGGTTAATGCGGGCGGCTCAAAAGTTCCGTTTTTGAACAGGAGAGGGGCTGAGATTCGCATTACCGATATTGACACCCGTCAAACAGTGGGATCATTGGAGAAGGTATATTCGCGGGTTGCCGTCAGGCTGGTCGAGGAGGCGGTCGTCCTTCCTTGGTCGGAGCACATTTTGTACGCGTTTGTGCCTTCAGATGTAGAGAGCGGCGCCGTGGGAGTGCTTGAGCCGGTCGACTCTCTCAGCAATGGCCTGAAGGCAGCCGCGTGCCTCGTGACAGTTAATGACGCCCACAGAGTGCCCCTACGGGTGGTTAACTGTAGCCAGCAGCCACTGAGCCTTCCCAAGAACAAAACATTGGCTTTCTTCACCTCTGCGATAGAGAAACGTGAGCCCACCGATACGGTACTCGCAACTGTAGAGCATGCTAGTCCTTCGGCTGCTCCAAAGGTGTCGTTCGATCTTTCTCACGTAAAATCCAGGGAGAGGGAGGCTCTGGCTGGTTTGCTGAACGACTACTCGGAGGTATTCGCCGCGTCCAACCTGGATTTGGGCTGCTGTGGCGTTATAAAGCAGAGGATAGAAACCGGCACTTCATCGCCCGTTTACCAGCGTGCGTACAGGATTCCTTACTCCCAACGTGAGGAGATAGAGCGGCAGGTGCAGGACCTGATTGATCGCGGCATTGTCGAACACTCAAAGTCACCCTGGGGAGCACCAGCACTATTGGTGGAAAAGCCAGATGGCTCGTATCGATTGGTAGTGGACTACCGCAAACTAAATGCCGTAACTCGCATCGATCCATACCCCATCCCCAATATACAGGAGACGCTTTCTCAGCTGGGCTCTGCCAGGTACTTCACGGTAGTGGACATGGCGGCGGGATTCTGGCAGATAGCAATGGATCCGGCAGATGCCGAGAAAACGGCATTCAACACGCCTTCAGGGCACTATGAATGGAAAAGAATGCCGATGGGTCTGGCCAACAGCCCTGCTGTCTGGCAGAGAACCGCTGATGTTATCCTGGCAGGTCTTCTGGGGAGGCTGTGCTTCGTGTATATGGATGACATTATCATATACAGTGACAGTTTTGATAACCATTTGCGCGATATTGAGCAGGTTTTGGTGCGACTAAGAGCAGCGGGTCTCAAGCTGAAGCCCTCTAAGTGCCAATTCCTCAAAAACGAGGTGAAATACCTCGGGCACGTTGTTTCAGCTGACGGCGTGCGACCGGACCCTGAGAAACTAAGGTGTGTCTCGGATTTTCCATCCCCCGACTAGCGTCCGCCAGGTCCGGCAGTTTTTCGGCCTGATCGGTTACTACCGAAGGCACATAGAGGAGTTCGCCAAGCTCGCTAAGCCGCTCACCGCCTTAACAGCCAAAAATGTCGCCTTTCGCTGGGACGAAAACGCGGAGAATGCTTTTGGGGCCCTGAAAAGGAAGCTAATGAGTGCACCGCTGTTGCGCCACCCGGATTTTAATTTGCCCTTCGTTATGGCCACAGATGCGTCAAAGTTCGCAGTTGGTGCCGTGCTATCTCAGGTTATCGAGGGCAAAGAACATCCCGTTGCTTTTGCTAGCCGACAGCTGAGCCCCACAGAGCAAAAGTACGGAGCTACGGAAAGGGAGTGCCTCGCCGTTGTCTGGGCAGTAAAGCACTTCAGATGCTACCTTTACGGCCGCAAATTCAAGCTAGTCACAGACTGCCATCCTCTGAAATGGGTGATGAGTGTCAGGGACCCTAGCTCGCGACTCGCTAGATGGAATCTACACCTGCAGGAATACTGCTTTGAAGTTGAGCACAAGTCAGGAAAGACACATCTGAATGCTGATGCACTCAGCCGCACAGCTGCCGTGGCAGCTATAGATGAGTTTGTCCCCGTAGTCGACCCCGCCGAATTACGCACAGAGCAGTGCAAAGATCCTGACCTGAAGCGAATAATCGAAAGCTTAGAGGGCGCACCGTCTCACCCCAAACAGCTAGGTTATTTCATTGACAAAGACGGCACCCTGTGTCGGCGCACGAGGCCAACCAGGAAAGGGAGACCAGAGAAAACCGCTTGGGAGAGAGTCGTCATACCTCGGTCGTGGACAGAAAGGGTTCTTCGCGCGTTTCACGATGCGCCATGCGCCGGTCATTTTGGCGTAGCGAAGACACGCAGGCGTGTGGAGCGTTTGTACTTTTGGAGTGGCATGCGACAGGATGTTAGAGACTACTGTGCGAAGTGTCATTCCTGTCTCGAAAGAAAAACACCCAAGGGACGAAGACCAGCTCCAATTCAGCCGTTCTCTGAGGTTTCGGCTCCCTTCGAGCGGACAGGTATGGACATAATGGGCCCATTGCCCACGACCACTTCCGGAAACAGGTACATTTTAGTATTTGTCGATCACCTTTCAAAATACGCGGAAGCGGTAGCACTCCCAGATCAGAAGGCAGACACGGTTGCAAGAGCATTTGTCGAACAGATCGTGCTCCGACATGGACCCCCGAGGCAACTCTTGACAGATCGGGGAACGAACTTCGTGTCGCAGCTAATGAGGAGAGTTTGCGAGCTGCTTAAGATCGCTAAGAAGCAGACAACACCGTACCATCCGGCTTGCAACGGCGCGGTGGAGCGACTGAACCAAACCGTGGCCGGGTTCCTGTCGCATTTTGTTTCGCGCGACCAGCGGGACTGGGACTTGTGGCTCCCGTATGCAATGTTTGCCTACAATTCCGCAGCACACGAGAGCACGGGCGAATCGCCATTCTTTCTTCTCTACGGCCGAGACCCGGACCAGCCTAGTGAAGTGCCAGAGGGCCCCCGTCGTGTCCCATACGCTTCACTGGACGACTATAAGGTTGAGCTAGAATCGCGCTTGCAAGTGGCGAGGGACATCGCAAAGGAGGCCTTAAAGAAAGCGGCGAAGCGCAGGAAGGAGGTGCACGATCGCAGTGCTAGAGACGCGCCGTTTAATGTGGGGGACAGCGTGTACATTGAAAACTGCCAAAGGCAGATTGGGCTAGCTCGTAAGTTCCAGACGAAGTGGAGAGGACCGTGCGAGGTTGTCGAGAAGCTTTCTCCGGTAAACTTCAGAGTCCGAGACGTAAACCGGCGCTTGATAAGGATACACGCAAATCGCCTCAAGTCGGCACCGGTTCAGTATTCACGAAATGAGGAAAGGGAAAGCGCGGATTTTGATGGGGACAGAAGTGAAGCTGAGCGCGCAGATAGTTCGCAAGAAACGCCCTCTCCTGCATTTGTTCGGCAGGCGCCAGAGGTGGCGGCCGGAATGCCACCGGATTTACTTCATGCATTGCTAGAAGAAGAAGCGCGCGAGGTTGCCGTGCAGATAACGCCAGGAGAGGCTCCTGCCACGAGCCCTCGCGAGTCCCAAAGCAGACAGAGGGTCACAGACTTACTTAGTATGACTCATGAAGGCCGATATCCGCTGCGAAATCGGAAAGCTAAGTCGGACTAATGGCGTAAACAGAGCGGAGTTTTGAACTGGTTAGAATTGTGTAATGCCACAGCTCATAGCATTGCTATGTGTTTATGTGTTAAGTTATCGGAGTTGGTAGTTAAACCTTTCTGTCATTAAGTAACAACCTCACAGGAGAGCATGCGGGGCGCATGCAGAACCTGCCCTACTTCCTTTCGTTATCTATATTTTTGTCTGTGCCGTGATCGTGCTAGAAGTGGGAGCTCCTTTGTAACTGTGGTAAATTTATTTCGTCCAGTTTGGACTAGAAAGGAGAGGCTTGGGTGCTGAGTTTCATGTTTATCTGTAAAAGAAGATCAGTGCTGCCCCTGGAGACGCCAGTTATGACAGCGGAGGCATATGGTGTTGTGCAGTGGTGTTGAGTGCAGCGAAAAGTGTTTTGTCGGACGCACTGTGCGAGGCGATTCGGAAAGACAAGGGGAGCTGCAGGGACTCAAATGTTCGGAGAACATTCTTCTGGAGGGTGAGCGAGTGTGACATTCCTTGTGTGCTACGAGGTACATTCCTTGTGTGTGCTACGAGGTACATTCCTTGTGTGTGCTACGAGGTTCCACGTTCGACGGCGCGGCGTAGACGGAGACCCAGATGACAGGCGTCATCAATTACCCAGCCATGCTCGTTGAGAGTGACAACCAGAGCGAAGGGGTTTAGGCCCAACCGGACCCGCCGCCGCGGGGAAACGGGCTTATCCTCCCCAATTGGCGTGGCGGTTCCAGGGGCGGCCCTTCCGAGCACATTCCAGGACAAGGGAACTGTCAGCGGGCCAGAGCGCGCCTTACCTTGAGGAGCGAGTGTCAGTTGATGGATGGAGAATGGAGGCCGGTGACCCGCGGGAACTGTCAGCAAGTCAGAGCGCGCCTTACCACAGCCGACGCTATGCGCTACCTCGAAGACAACCTTTCCCGCGGACTCAACACGTGAGGGGGGCGAGACCACGATGCGGTGGTATGTTTGTGCGCCCAAGTGAAAGCCCTAGCCCCCCCTCCTTCCCCTCCGGCGTGGGCGTCCTCACCCTAGGGAGTGTGGAGAAGAGGATATAAAAATCGAGAAGCAGTACGGAAGAGGCACGCTCAGGACGACATCGTTCGCCAAGAGGGCCTTCAGCGCCGAAGCCCGACGGCGTGCAGCTTCTGCCAGCAACCGCTCGAGCCCAACTCCGGAGCCACTCCATCACCCCCATGAAGTCGTCGGCACGTAAGCTCGGACGCCCCAGCCTCTGAATCTTAATCATGTATAATTATTGAATATATCTGTTTGTTTAAACTGAGCCATACGGTGTCTCTTTGCCTCTCCGTCCCGTGTGGACCTGCGCATTATGGGGGTCATCACACTGCCTTCTTCCAGAAATTGTAGACTCCCGCGTTATTCGCTCCATGGAAGTGCGCCGCCCAGACTGGAACAGGATTGCTGTAGAGGCCAGGAAAAAAGCAAAAAAGAAAGCACTGCCTGAGGTAACCAGCAGTCAGCCCAGCAGTTAAAATGACTGCCTTGCCTCTTGACATGCCCTGCCCTCTGTGACGGACGCGGTGCGGCGGAAACTCTACAGCCCCTGCTCTTTCGCTCTACCGCGTTCGCCGATGATCGTTGTGACATGCTCGCAGCCTACAGGGCTCTGGGCATTCTCCCAGACGCTCTCACGGTGCTGTTGTGGTCGCAGGGCAGTGCGCGCGTCCGCGAGCGAACAGTGGTGAGCCTCTGTGCATTCCTCAGACGGGGAACGCCCCGCGTGTGCTACCTTGGACGATGAACAGCCGGACGCCCCCACTCCAGCTGTATTGGCTTTATGTCGTGCGCGTGTGTTTGCACTGTGCTCTACAAGACCTTCACGTGCGTGTTACCTGTATATATGTTATTATGTTAATATGTAAATAAATTTATTGCCAGTGTACCTCTCCCCCTGACTTTTCTACTATCCCCTCACCTCTTTCATTTCACTTCTAGACACTGCCTGCTATCCTTTATTTCCGCTGCCCCAGCTCAGGTGCTTCCAGCAGCAATGGCAGTTGCCGGGGCTAGCAATAATCTTTTTCCTTCTATTTATCATGCAATAAAACCACTTACCTTACCTCTGTGACATCTATTAGCCTATTCATGAATTACCATGGGGAGCCGAATAACCACTACGATGAAAGTGCATGCCGTCTACAGTAAACTAACTGGTTCGACCAGTAAAAACTGTGCATGTAATTGCTTTCGCCTTCTTTTTACTTGACAAATTCATTGAAAAATTGGCGCATTCCAGATCCGACAGAATGCGATCTGGTCGGTGCGTCTAATCATTTAGTATTTGCTGAAAAAAAAATGCTTCGCACGCAATGGACGGTGTTGTATGGAATAAAAATCGTAAGCGAATTATTTTGCTGCGAATGTGTGAATGCATGGCAACTGGCCCACCTCAAAATGATTTGCTACTAACCCATGAAACCAAAGGGCGGGCTCAACACGAAAGTACAGTCATGAAATTTATGAGCGTGAACACAGCAGCGCGTGGCAGATAGCCTCGAACCCTACTCTTGTCGATACGCGGCGGTCGCCTTCATAAACAAAGTGGAAAGGGATGTGTGTCCTTCTGCTTGCTGGAAGCAGGCAAGGCGGCATAGCCCTTTCCACCACGTTGATAAAAGCAGCCGCCGCGTGTCGCCACAAGTAGGTCTTGAGGATACTTGCCATGCGCTCCAGTATTCACGCTCATAAATTTCATGACTGTACACACGTTTCTTGCGTGTTCCCTGTGCAATAAATATGACAATACACTCCGGTTACATTGAAATAATGGACAGTAGTCCGTCCAATATATTGGTTCGAAAACTACAAAGGCATGCACTCTGCTTTTAGCGCGTGCATTATTACGGGAAGCTGAAGCAAGACAAGGAAGCAGCTGCCAACGTTCTTCCATAGCGTGCCGCTCTTGACATCGCATTTCAGTGTCAAATAAAATATCGCGGGAAAAAAAATATCAAAAAATGACTACAAGGATGTTATAGTTGCCTGACAACGGACGGTGTGAAAATAACAGCTGTCGCTTCAATTTCCAGGTACGCGTGCGTGAACGCGCACACACGCACGCACGCTTTTTCTATCTTTGACCTACCCCAAATCGGGGCAAATCGACGCAAGGCGAGTAAGATATACATTTCAGCACGCGATGGAAAATTCTAAAGGCAGTAAGCAACCTAATAAGGCAAACTGGATGCAAGAAGAAAGACGTACAGTCCCCGTCAAAAGTATACAGCCCAAGGGGTTTACTTCTAAGCTGTTTAGCGGGGCTCCCTAGCACATCTAGCACTCCAAAGATTGGGAGGGTTGAGGAAGCGATGCTATTCCTCTCTCGAGAGGTCACGGTCGCTGAGCATGCATAACGAGGCACGCAGCAGGCCTCACAAGCAAACCCCTTGGGCCGTATACTTTTGACGGGGGGGTGTACGTCTAACATAAATAAGAGCACACAGTTCAGGGTCCAAACGGGAGAGGGGAGGGGGACGCCCTAAGTGCCTACAGAACTATCCCTTTATAGCTGGCCCCTTTTTTGACGTTTCTCCCCCCCCCCTTCCTCGTTCAGTGTTTAGACTTAGTCCGCTTCGTGAATGATATGCATCTATACTGCATTTTTGTAAACCTTGGCAAAATTCTGTTCAAATTGACCGTCCCGAATTGGTTGCAAGATGCCGCCGCATGTAGGACGAATATTTTTTTCTGAGGCGAACTCATTCCGACACGCTGCGGTGATAACCCTCTCGGTAGCAATTTCACGTCTCTTGTGCAATATCGATTCATCTCAGCGGTAAACAGAAATTGACAGTTGCCCACTTCTCCAAACCTTGTTCTTCACCAACCCTAGATTCTATGGTTGGACAAGCATCCGTCGAGCGTTGTCTGAAGTTGTCTAGCTGTCTTTGTTACAGTTGTATTATCATAGATGTAACATTATTTGATAAAAAATATATTTTTTTTCAGCACTCGAATTGGCAGGTTACACTCTAGACCAGGAGTGTTCCGACTACTACTAATATTACTATGCATCAACAGGGACGAAGTGATTGTACGCGCAAAAGACGAGGGCAGAAAGAAGAACACAAGAAAGGCACCGACTTCAACTATAAGGTTCATTGCAAAAAAAAAAAAAACGCCAGAAGTATATACCTGGGACATAAAAAAGCATGTATAATTTGCATGATATCACACCTTTCTATTTTTGTCGTCCGCTTTCCCTTTTCGCTTACTGCGTGCGGGGCAGCATTATTTTTCTTTCTTTCTTTTTCTTTGCCAACACTAATATATGTATCGACATTGAAAATAGAAAAGTCTGTAGTCGGGTACAGCGCAAGAACGAAGCGGCACATACCCTCAAATGAGCCAAGGCTAAACAAGAGAGGGAGGGAAGCGGTCCTTTGTTCCCGTGCCGCGCATCCTTATCCCGAACAAAGCTAATCCCCCCTCCGATGCCGTTTGGGCAAAGATGGTACCCTCTTTGTCCCGGCTCTCCAACTTTTTCCCTTCACCCTTCCACAACCATAATCCGAACAAAGGAAGCTCCACTCGCGACGACAAGGCCCTTCTTCCCTCTATGCTTAGCCTTGGCTACATAGCCGCAGAAGGCTACCGTGTGTGGTTGTGGAAAAACCAGCAAGGAGCAGGCAGAGAAAGAAGCATGCCGAACCACCTCAGCCAACACCTCCCCCCACGCACGACGGGGACAAGCAGCCGGGTTTGCCATGGTTCATCTGTAACCCTCTGAAGGCAGACGCAGCAAGAAAAGAAAAGCGTTCACGCAGCGCGCGGGTCAAGAAAGGACCGGAAACACATCTCAACCAGAACCAGTCTCGGGTCGCTCAGGGGCAAGACGGGTAGACACTTTCCAAATCATGGATCAGTGTCGTAGCCTGGTGGCAGAATTTGAACTACTCGCAAGATGGCGGCAGTGGAAGCCAGGAGAAATGCTTTGAAGTGGCAGGCATAAACAGGGAAGTGCATAGGCTTAACACGAGAAGGCATCCATTTTAATGGAACGCTAGGAGCAGAGATCAGCTGGCGCCTGGCAGGCCGGGCAGTACCCTTTTTTAGGTGTCCACGGCGTCTCAGGCCGTAGGGGTAGGTATACATGCGAAGTAGAAAGTGTAACAATGGCAACTGAACCCAACAAAATGACCGCTAGGGGATCCAGGAAGAAAACTACTAAAAAGAAATTTCACACCAGGGTCAGGTACATAAACATATGCAAGGCGGCAGAAAGAGAGCGAAATGGTTAGAAATAGAACAACAGTTAAAGGACGAAGAAGTAGGTGTGTACGCGCTATGCGAGACACATCTCTGGGATCTAGAATATCCACCGTCTATTGACATCTACGTCTGGGAAGGGGGCAACAGAACAACAATGGAGAGTAATGGAGGAGAGGTAGGTATGGTGATGTATACATCAATGAACAAAGTGGCAAAGGATAAAGTCAACTTGCAAAGAATATGTCTGGTTATCAGGTACAATTGCCGGTAAAAGGACATGGCTAGGAGTAGTTTATTTATGGACAGGGGACTAATGCGGGCAAGAAACTAGGATCCACTTAAGTGCCTCAATTACGATATAAAGCAGTTTGGAGACGGTGCCGATATTCTGCTGGGTGATATGAATGGCCACATCGAGGATCTGGATGGACACGCAGATTGTAACGGTAATTTAATGCTAGACTTCTGTGAGCGACACAACCTCGTTATTGTAAATAGAGAAACTGAATGTGAAGGACAAATCACATGGGAATCCCGTAACAGGCTGACGACCGTTGACTACTGCTTAATTTCGCAGGGGATGTATAGCAAGCTCGCGTTATTGGAAATAGGCGAAGAGGTTGGAAGTACGGCCTCGGAAGTGATCGTAAGCGTATTGATCTACTGTTAGGAGCCCTCATCAAAGAGAAATGCAGGGAAGTGAGCTGTTGGTAGATTAGCACTAGATGCCCACTGGAAAACCACAAACGAGGCAGTATAGGGGGGGGGGGGGGGTATGGGCCTGGCATTGTTCGAAGCACGGGAAGCTCAGAGTAAAATACTATACGAAGGACGCCTGAGGAAATTCGACGATAAAAGGTCTGCAGCTAAGGTATTCAAATACCTATACAGAAAGAGCGTTGACTCACAATGGCGGCAAAGAACTAGGAAGCTAACCAGTAAGTATGCCAGACACGAGGACGGAGAAAGACAGAGCATTAATCGACAGGTTAAAAACGCGGAAGGTGAAAATTGGATAGATTCAATAGAAAAGAAGCATAGTGTAGAACTATATCGATGCTGGAAAAGGCAGATCAGGAAGGAAGCGTTTTGCGATAATTCAAGAGGCACTGTCCTGTTGTTTGAAGCTAGATCAGGGAGCCTTAGAACGCGCAGCTACAAAAAGAAATTTAACGAGGAAGTTGACACATGCGCTGTGTGTGGTAAATCAGTAAAAACAATAGAACACCTCATTCTATATTGTGATGGTATCCATCCCGATATCGTTGCAGGCGCAATCACTCTTCCAGAAGTTCTAGATTTTACAGATAACTATGGTCATGTAAATAAATCTGCGGTGGAAATTATCAGAAAGCGATTGGAAGTTCAAAAGCAGACAGGTGGCATAAGGTTAGAAGTGTAGGAAGACGTATTTAAAGAAAATTGAGAATTTTCATAGCTTACAGTGCCGTGAAGCAAAAATAAAGGAAAAAAATCTGAGCATGGTGGCAACAGTCATCAACCCGTTTCAAAGGAGACGCTCGTATACCGTCCATCCATCCATCTAAAACACCGCGTCGCCGTAACCACGAAGTGCGCCGGCAGCGGTGCTCGCTCTGCCGCTACCTAGCCGCTGGTGAGATCACGCGCATGCTCACCGCACTGGTGGCGGATGCTGTGCCAGGGTGCACCCGCGCACACACTAAAATGACGTAGGATGATGAGCACTCGTCCCGTGGCGCCTTATGCGCCGAGACAATTGGTTGTCAAGCTCGATGCCCCCCAAAAGGAGCAGCTATGCATTAAAGGAACTAGGATGTGTACGATAGTGTATGGTTGGCATTCTATCATTTTAACACATAAATCTGCGCAGAGGAACACGACGCAGAATAGAAGCAGACGGAATGAGCGCAGACTAACAGCTGTTTATCGAAAATGCGCGTCGTCAAATCCTGAGGACAGTACACTCACAATCAGACTAACCTGATCGAACCAAGAACGTTATTTCTTATACAAGTGAACCGAAGCCTTGTTGCACACTTTTCGGGGCCGTATGATACCTCTCTATCTGCATGCCTTTACAGGAGCATAGAAAACCCTGAGTTCACATTGCGGGCAGCATTTGCCAAAGCACTGTTCAATCCTGTGTTAGAAAATGCACGCCGCTTTTCAAGCGCGCAAATATAATCGGCGGTGCTAAATACAAAAATACACGTGAAATTTTAGAAGCACTGCAGGTAGAGCGATATGTCCCCGACAAGTCTGCCAGCGAGGCATCGGTTGACTTTTATTAAGAAATAACTCAACATTCTTGGCTTGATAAGTAAATGTGATTGTGAGTGTACGTCCAGAGTACTTGGCGCGCATGCGCATTTCAGATGAAAGAAAGGCGTCGTTTCAATAAACTAGTTGTTTGACTGCGCTCGTCCCGTCTACTTCTTTCCTGTCTTCTCCCCTGCGCAGCTTTCTTTTAAAATTGTGCAGGGTGCTTGTTGATATAAACCGGCGGATGAGTTGACTGTACTTGTTTCGAAATAAGTTGTGCGCTTGTGTGCGTCGTCCCCTCCGGCTGTCGTGTTCTTTCGCGCTATTTTTTACATCATGAACCTGTGCCAGGTTAGTATAGCCTGTTATTTTCACATTAAGCGGAAACACTCAAAATAATGTAGTTGAGAAAGCAAACTTCACTACCCAGGGTATGATGAGGGGCTAGTAGGGCGCATTGTCTGTGTGTATGAGAGGTACACTGGGAAAGGCTGCGCGTAATACAACACAAAAACAAAATGGGCCTAGAACAAAGCCATGAAGGTTTCTGATAATAATTATTTCAAAAATGTATTTTACATGGAAATGCCTTTTGCATTCACGCTGTTTTAGCCAGGATATATATTCACAAGAGATTTCGCTATACCTTTCGACCCCTCCTAACGTCTCAATCGCTCCTCGAAGAGCTCTGTGCCCGTGAGGAGCTGCCGGAAACTTGGCCTCTTGAAGACCGCCTCCTGCCACAGTGTGAAGAACCACAAAGCCATTCGATCGATGGTCCGCGTCGACGCTTCTGTCAAGTGAACAAACGTGGCGTTTTCGGTGGAGCACAGCAAGGCTTCGCTGTAGTTTCGCACCACGATGTTTCTTATTAGCACCGAGGTGTCCGTCTTCAGGAATTTAAACCGATTTGAGTAAGCATCCGCTGCAGGTCCCAGTGGTCGAAGCGGGCGGTCCAAGTCTCTCAGCGTTTCTTGAGACGACAAGAGCACTCTCTCTGAACAGTGCCGCTCGTAGAGACGTGCAAAGAATGTTTCCTTTGTAGCCATAATTTCAGATTGCGTACTTCGGTAGTCCGCCGAGGAATGACGTATGTCGCAGCGAATCCCGTTGGAACTCGTGCGATCGATGCTGAGCAAGAGATCGTACAACGACGCCGCTTGAACTGCCATGTCGTCCGCGATCTTGATCACGTAACGAGCCCCGGGGCATTGGTCCAAAGCCCATCTTACCGCCGTGCGGTGTGACTCGTCTTTCGGGGTCGCCAACGTAAGCACGTCTCCAGTCGCTCGCGCTTCGAGGTCGGTCCAGTTGGAGACTAGCGCGTCTGTCGGCTGCTCCAGCACGAAGACGCCGGACCAGTTGAAGAACGCCTTCGCTTTCGGCCCCAACAGAGTGGCCCGGATGGAAGCGCGGCCCTTCCAGTCGGATGCCTCGGTGAAAATAATGAAGACTGCACTAAGCGGGCTCCCACATTCGCGACGAATGGCCCAGTCACTTGTAGGGGCTTCCTGCTTCAAAGACTGCGCCGCCACGTGGCCAGAGACTGCGAACCCTTCGCTCGCTAGCGCAGCTCTGAGGAGGACGCCGCCCTGATCCTCGGCGTCTTCCAGGTACAAGGTGAAAATAACGCTGGCCAACATGGTGGTCCATACAAGGGCGTAGAAGCACCTCTTCAATGGCGACATTGCTTCTTCTTCTTTTGCTTTGCACCAACACTTCAAATGAGTGAAGACAACGCCATCGACTTTTTTTTAAAAGTAAAAATCGACTGTAGAGAGCTTTTTGCTTGCATTGATGTTTGCCGTCCGCAACAAAATTGATTGCTTTATGTGTTGTTTATTTCAAGTTACACACCACAAGCGAGAAGCGGCCACGGCGTTGTTGTGTTGCCTCTGAAAGAATGGCATTACCCATGGTGGAGATTGGCCAGGGTTTGGGGCACGCAACTGCAACCTGCTAGCCCTGGTCGCACACTATACGCATCACACGCTGGGGGCGCTAGCTGCCGGTCAAAAGCTATCCATTACTATACCGTAACCACGACCGGTCTCGAGGGGAGCGAGACCGGCCGTGCCATAACACCCCCTCCCCCTTCCCTCCATTTTTAAGGGAGAAAAACAGTTTACAACAAAAGTTAGTCTTGCCGTGGTTCAGACAATCGCGAAATCTTGATGGCTTACTACTCGGCGTGCCGAACGAGTATGGTAAGCACCCGAGGAAACTGCTGACGTGAGTGGTGATGATGTTTCCGTTGGACCGTTGTTGAAGCCAGCTGAGCACAGGGAGGTTGAACAAGTGATACTGGCTGAGACCATTGATGTTAGGAGGGTGGTGTTATGGCACAGCCCTCTCGTAAAGCCAGGTGCTAGAACGTCTCACGTGATAACGATTATGACAAAAGACGGCACCTTGTGTAATAACTAGATATGATGGGTGCTGTCGTCCTACATTCTGTGTACTTCCATATATCGGCTGACCTTGGTGTGGAAACCACATGTGCACCTTCTGTTTTTCATTCAACGGTGACAAAGGCATCGCTTTTTTGTCACCGTACCGATGCTGACGTTCTTGTTGGACACAAAGGTGAATCCGTGCGTCAGCACAGTTATATTAAGGAGAAAGCCTTTAATGGCTCATACTTCCGGCCATGACCTTGTCCGCTCTCAGGTCATATCCGGTCTCAAGTTATGTCACACCGATGACTCGATAAAAAGAAAATCCCTGTGCACGGCGGGATTCGAACCACCATACTTCCGTTCCGCAGCCGAGCGTGCTAACGACGCTGCTTCTTGCGCACGCATATGTAGTTCTTGTCTAGCGTAAGGACGCTGGAGAGTGTTTGCGGAAAGGCGTCGAATCAGATGGATGCCTTCCAAACGCCTTCCAGTGTCTCCAGCATTTGAGATTCACAAATAATTGTGTACTTAATCAACACCTTAACCACAGATCAGTGACACAAGCAGCAACACCGCGCTAAAGGTTTCGCCTCACCGCGCTTTAGGTCAACAAAGTGACCCCCTGAATTTTGTGGTTTGAGCTGGTTGGGCGCATTGGTGCTTTTGTACGAAGTTTATACGATGTGAATGTGCTAAAGAAGTTATTAATGCGAAACCATTATGCATGGCTCATCAGCAACGAAGCACGGCGCTTGGCTACTGAGCCGGAGTAACCGGGTTCGAACCCGAAAGCGGCGGCCGCGTTTCGATGGAGGCGAAACGCAAAAGGCGCCCGCGTGCTGTGCGATGTCAGTGCACGTTAAAGATCCCCAGGTGGTCGAATTCATTCCGGAGCCCTCCACTGCGGCACCTCTTCGCTCACTCCCTGTTTCATCACTTCCGTTACCGCGCGGTTCGGGTGTACACCGAGATATCATCATCAGCAGCCTGACTACGCACACTGCAGGGCAAAGCCTCTCCCATGTCTTTCCAATTAACCTTGTCCTTTGCCAGCTGCGGCCACCGTATCCCTGCAAACTTCTTAACGTCATCCGCCCACCTAACTTTCTGCCGCCTGCTGCGACGCTTGCCTTCTCTTGGCAATCTTGCCTTCGCATTACATGCCCTGCCCAAGCCCATTTCTTCCTCTTGATTTGCACTAGGATGGAATTAACCCGCGTTTGTTTCCTCACCCACTCTACCCGCTTCCGGTAATTTTTCTTTCCATGGCTTGCTGCCTTCTCCTTAACCCAAGCAGAACCCTTTCCGTTAGCCTCCACGTTTCTGCTCCGTAGGTGAGATACGTATGTGAGACAGTTACTGCGTTATTTCCTTTCCTGAAAAACCAATTTGGATTTTTTTGGGAACTATAAAAATTGGAAACTGTAAACTGGCTTGAAAATTGAATATTGGAAACCATAAAAACAAAAACAGTGATTCGCATTATACCCCTGTCACACGGACACCGCAAAGGCCTTTGAGAATCCGGTAGACAGCCCCGGTGCTCAACCCCAGGAGAAAAATGTACCAGCCCTGAAGATGAAGTGAGGCGGACAGCTGGAGAGAAGAAAAATGACGTTCGGGGCTCTCAGATTGAATACTGTCGTTCAGCTGAGCTCCGTTCAACTCCATTAGTTTGACGCTCTGCCAATAAACTGCTGGCACGTACAATATAAGTCAAAAGTAATGATGATCGAATTATCTGCTTTTGGTATGGGTACAGTTTTTCTGCCTTTCCAACCACTGCAAAGGTCTGCTTTGGGAAAGGAGATCTAACGACGTACCTAACGAGGAAGCCGTCGGGTATGCCATTAGCACCTGGAGATTTTTTTATTGTCAATATTCAGCAGAAGCGAGAAAAGGCCCTCTTCAGAAGCAGCAACATTATTCATGGGCGCGCAGTGCGCCACTTGGTCGAAGCATGGGTTTTTACCCTCATAGTTAGCGAATACAGAGCAGAAAAATTGAATAAAGGCTTACGCAACCAGCGGTGATAACGTTATTGTTTCGCCATTTATGAGTTTTGAGAGTTACTTTCTTCTTAGGATACAAGTGGCGAAAGAACTTACCTGGCGCGGTGAGCAGGAAGCAGAACCTGCGATGGCAGGTGTTGCTATCGGTGGGACTCCTGCGACCCGGGTTGCTCCGCCTGGGAAAGTTCTCGTGATGAACCACTAATTTAACTGCCACTGTGGTCAGTTTCCTCACAATCGGGTGGGCAGGTTGTGATGACGCCACAAGGCCACACGAGCTAGATTGCGCACCTAGGTTGCTTCGGGGATTTTTCACTCACAACGCCGACGACGACCGGATTTATGCACAACGGGTGCCTTAATGATGTCGCGTTGAAATCGACATAACTGCTCGACGATGGCGCAAAATCTGTGCAACAACGAACCGATAGACTGAGCTCGGAATCGGGACGAACACGCTGAAGGAAGGAATGGCGACTGCATGAGAAGAAAGTTTCAAAAGGCACACTTGATATATAATGTAGGCGGAGTCTGGCGAGAATACAGCGATATGTGGCGGTACTAACATTTCCTTTGTTATGGTACTTGAAATTTTATTCCACTTGGTTCGTTTTCACCCCTTCATCATCGGTGCGTGCACAGCGCCGGCATTTTCACTCCAAACGCTACTCTGAGAGCTTTGAAAAGAATCTTACTAGAATTAAGTTCTGATTCAACGTTTGTTTTCTTTGAGGCATCTTAACTAGCAGAAAAAGACAAGACACACGCTGGCGTGTGGCCATCTCCTTTTGCACTAGTTAAGATACCTGATGTCGGTAACGCACTAGCCCAATTGAGAGCCTTGTAAGACTTTATTTCTCGCGCCGCATTCTGCTCGCTGCTCTCGTTGGGTACATCCCCCTCACTGGTCAGGACATGCTGATGCCATGTACTGCACGTTCCGAGCATCCCAAGAGCCCTTTGCGTGCGCAGCGCAGTCTCTTGCACACCCCGTGTCCTGCTCAGGACAGGGCGACCTTCTCCTTGCACCAGCCGCGAATCAATTTGCTGATGGACTCGGCCTGAGAGTGGCTGGCTGACTTGAGCATGTCCAGGACCTCCCGAAGGCACTCCCTGCAGACACCCAGCGGAAGCACATTCACTCTGCTGGACAGGTTTAGGTTCCTGTGCGCACTGACGCCCACTTCCATGTGCCTTACTGCTGGCTGGCGGGTGATTAGCGGAAGTGCTGCTTTCGAGATGCTTTCCCCGTAGTAAGGATGCTTCGTGGGGAGGGAGGGAAGTTTCTGCGCTAGTAAATACAGATAAGGTTATCGGGTCTCCCTGTGCAAGAGTGCAGTGTTATGTCCCCAAGTCATTCCGAAGTACAAAGTACTATGGTTAGTGCAGTGTTGATCGTCAACTTCAATAATAAAATATACCTGCAGCAACACAACTGCACTCAGCTCTCACCCGTGGCGCAGAAAATACAGCTACCCTTCCCGCCCCACACATAAATATTGGTGTCCGCCCCCAGGCCCACCGCCGATGATTGCGCAGCTAGTTGATCACGTGGTTCCGGGGTAGTAGCGCCATTGATTTTCCTGTCGTGAAAGGGCTACTAACACCACTCTTAGGCGACCTTTGTGGGCCGTTTGAATGCGTTAGCAGACAAACGTTCGTTATATCCAGGACAGGATACTAAGTTCGTTTAGGCAGTGTACTAAGTTAGTTCGTAGCCCGATGGGCAGGTGACCGCCTGCCACTGGCTACTAACAGACGGCAGTACCCATTTCCTCTTGCACCAACGCATTGATTAGAATACGCGGAGCGAGCGCAGTCACGGGGCCAACGCTGCGTCGTCCACTCACGGCGGCTCCCTGCCGGCCAGCACCCTCTGGAAGGTGCCTACGCAGGCGCCGCGCTTTCCCTCCCAGTACTCCGGGTTGGCATCCATCTTCTCCAGCAGGTCGAAGGCGCGCGCCGCGTACAGGAACTGGCCCATCTGTACGCCGCAGGAGAAGGAAGGGGCCCGTCACTGACAGCGCATGGCCACGACGGGGCAACACTTACGATTTGTGTACTACACTTGCAAAAAAAAAATGCTTCAGCAATACCATCGGAAGTGGGCAAATGTGGCCAAGTTGTGACAGTGTTTGGCGAAGTTTTGTTTATCTACACCTTTTTACTGTACTTGGGCGCCTTCGTTGTCGTTTGATTCACTGAATACTCGGTCGTTACCAGCAGTTCGGGACTGAGGCCTAGTCCATTTGCTTTCTCACCACTGGACGGTGGCCTTGAGCATTCATAATCAGCGCGATGAAAGAAGAGGAACAAAAAAAAAGGAAAACGTGCGGCGTTAGCCAGAGAACAATCTAAGGGCCCCTTAATGAGCGCGGTGTTTAGTTAGATCACTTGACAACATCGCGACGAATAAGGTTAATTTGGACGAATTGGGTTATTGGCCCACAACTTGATATCGGATGAATGCGTTTTTGACCGTTTATAAGGCGCAAGCTGTGTACGTCTTACATGCATATAAATCGCAAAATTGCGCTCAGAATGACACTATAAAATGAATGGAATATCAGTTTCATTTCAAGACTTTTCGGCTACTTCTCTTGTAGAAAAAGGGGTTCAGATTAGTACCAACGATTTCGTAAAAAGGCCTTAAAGGTAGCAAATATGCATATCTGAGTATTTTCAATGTGTAAAACAAGGTTGAATTATAATTGGAAAATGCTTAAGGAAGTATTGAGGCAGTTCAATGATGAAAAAGACATAAAACCTGAACAACTTTTCAAAACTATTTTTCCCGCCAAACTGGGCAGCGACTAACTGTACACCTGCGCTTGTAAAAACGCACAGAACACCAAGGATGCCTATCAGAAAAAAAAGATAGTTTGACTGTTCCCCAGCGTTCACCACCAAAAATATAGGTGCTCCGTTGTCCGTTTGCCGCCATTTGAAGCAAGTGGGGCAACATCTGTGCCGCAGTCTTACGAAGGGTTAAAACTTTATTTGGGGTAAATTTTGGTTCTTGTTTCGAGAAACACTGTTTTGTGCTATAGAACGGTTCAGGAAAGATCACATATACCAGGTGTTTCAGGGAAGGTGATCACTAATTTTTTTTAAATCGGTTTTTGATTTAAAAAGAAGCTTTTTTAACAAATAGCAATAGCTGTGCTGGCGGGCATGAAAAAAAAGGCGAACCATGGCAGCTTGTAAAGTGATTAACTAAATTCTAATTGTCAGCTTCTTAAGCATTACCGATAGGCACCTAATTGCAATTAGTCGCCGGTCTTCAGTAATAGCCATATCAGTTTTTAGAGTTTCGAAAACGCGATTGCCCTCGCAGCTGTGGCTCGAGAAAATTTGGCTGCATTGTGCCAAAATACATGCACTTTCGAGAAGCATGCAGACAAAGCAATCCCTGCAGTGCACGTAACTAGTGGAAATAGCCAAATGCTGTCAAGCCACAGCGCGAGGGCAATCGTGTTTTCGAAATTCTAAAAACTGATATGGCTATTGCTAAAGACCGGCTACTAATTCCAGTCAGGTGCATATCTGCAATAGTTGAAAAGTTAACCATTAGAATTTAGTTAATCACGTTACTAGATATCATGATTCAGAATAAGAATCAGTCTTTATTTGTTAAAATATTTCATATGTACATATACCACGCAGAAGGATGTCCCGAAGTCAAAGACTGTAATGGGACCTCGTAATCAAATATATCGTGTAAATAATTTAACAGCTGCGACAGATCAGATGAATATGCGAAATTGAATACATACATATGGGGTACAACTTAAAGCAGACACATGAGAGAGAAATAAACACTATTAAAAAGCTATTATAAAAGGCCACCGAAACATCCTTAATTATATATCATCCGCCAACACTGGTATTACTATTCCTCAAAAAGCTTCTGTTTACCACAAAAACCATAATTTTAAAAATTAGTGATCACCTTCCGTGAAACACGTGGCATAGCGTCTTAGGGATATAACTTAGTGGAGAACACATTAATAATTTGCGATTCGCTGATGTCATTGCCTTACCAAGTATCTTTGAAAACGAAATGTAAACATGATCAACAGCCTATACTCAGGCAAAGTAGAACGGTGGGTCTAAAGGTGCAGAATACTGAAGTAATGCTTAACAGTCTTGGATGACATCAACAGTTTACGATAGGCAGGAAGAAGTGCATATTGTCACGAAGTGGTGACTGCAATCCGGGAGCAGAACAGCAGCGAAAATGGCGTGTAAACTAAACTTTATTTGGGGTGACTTGCGCCCACAATGGACTGAATCACTCGGCGGCGGCGAAGCGACAAGCGTGCTCAGCGGTCGTTGAACAGAATGGCCGCCGCTGTCGACCGTGCTTAATTTAAAGCTGCTAGCGAACTTTGGAGATAAAGCGCGCAAAGTTACTGGAACATTCCGGAAAAACGTGGAATCAGCTTCGCCTGGATGCAATCAGTCGAGATAAATCTGGTCACGTCTCGCAAACAAAGCGATAAAGCGGCGCGCCGGCAGCTTTGAAGAATGAACAAACACTGCAAAGGTTACCCGCTGCCAGTGAGGCTACACACTCGGCCAACGAAGTCTACTCTGTGAACGCACTCCAACCAGCAGAGTACGCTGTTCTGCGAGTAACAGTCCACTGATGTTGTGTGCCTTTGCCAATGCCGAGTGACACTTTCCGTAAGTGCACTTGGCTTGCACGCTTGACAGGGCTTTAAGAATCGGCAGGGTGCACTTGGCAGGCAATATAAGGTCATGGGTAGCAGTTTACCAGTATCTCTAAAAAGGAAAGCATGCAACACCTGCCTAAAATAATATTAATGATTTTATTTGCGTCGCTTATACAGGACGCTGGAAGCCTGCGCAACATGCTGCCACATAGCTGGCCAAAGCCGCAGGCCCCGCACTGGCAAGATCGCGTTGCAGTCGCAACAAACCATTTGATTTCTAGATACAAAAATAGCACACTTTCAAATATTGTTGCCCATACATGGAAACTTAAGGGAACAAGCACGATTTTGCAAAGTGGAAAAAAATGCAGTCATTCAAATTTGAGGACACAAACTTACAAAGTTAAAAGTTTAAGTTCTCTCCCCGATGGAGCAGAAACATGGAGGCTAGGGAAAAGATTAAATTGAGGACAGCGCAACAAGGTACGGAATGGAAAATGCTAGGTGCAGCGTTAAGGGCTAGGAAGAGAGCAGAGTGAACCGAGAAAAAAGGCGAGGTAATGGTATCCTAGCTGAAATCAATAAAGAGAAGAAGAATGGGCATAGCAAAACGTGCAATGCAAAGGGAAGATAACCGATGACCCCTTATAGGGTACAGTGGAGTACACACCAAGAGGGTGAAAACATCGCAAGGGTGGCGGAGAGGCACGTGGGCGGCGGATGAGGTTAAGAGGTTTGAGGGTATACGCTAGTGACAGCTGCGACATCATCATCATCACCAGCCTGACTACGCCCACTGCAGGGCAAAGGCCCCTCCCACGTCTCTCCAATTAACCCTGTCCTTTGCCATCTGCGCCCATGGGCACCCTATGCCCGCAAACTTCGTAATCTCATCCGCCCACCTAACCTTCTGCCGCCCCCTGCTACGCTTGCCTTCTCTTGGAATCCACTCCATTACTCATAAGGACCATCGGCTGCATTGCCTTCACATTGCATGCCCTGCCCAAGCCCACTTTTTTGTCTCGTTTTCCAATAGGATATCATTAAAACCCGCCTTTGTTACCTGACCCACTCTGCCTCTCTCTGTGTGAATGACTGGATGTGAGTGCGAATGGCCGTTAGTGTGAATGTGATTGAGCCGCCTCTCAGGTTGCCGAGGTATGTCTGATCATGGCTGAATGTCGGTCCTCAGGCTTCTACCACCTTCAGTTTGCGCCTATTGTTGAGCCAAATTACGATAAATGCCACCCTCTCGTTGATACTCTCGTTGCCTCCATAAAAACGCAGCCGCCGTGGCTGCATAAAAACGCTAATGCGCCCGTGTGCTGTGCGATGTCAGTGCACGTGAAAGATCCCCACGTGGTCGAAATTATTTAGGACGCTGGGGAGTGTTTGCGGAAATGCGTCGAATCAGACGGATGCCACCCAACCGCCCTCCAGTGTCGCCAGAATTTAAGAGTCACAAACAGTCGTGTACTTAATCAACATTTTAACCACACATCCTTGACACAAGCAGCAACACCGCGTTGGGCTTTCGCCTCACCACACTGTAGGCCAACAAAGTGCCCCCCGAATTTCTTAGCTCACTTCGTGCCAGGGAGAGTCAGTTTGCAATCACCGCAACATTTTGTGGCTTCTTCTTACGCGCACGGCGCAGTCGTTTGTGATTGATAATGTTTCGCAATACCCAGGAGCTGGTCTTATCTAAACGCTTTGCCCTTTGCGGTACAAAACGCGATAAGCAATCGTACGTGGCAGATTTGAAGCGATTTCAAAGGTGCTAGATATCATCCGTTGTAAGCATTAGGTCAAGAGCTATCTCTAAATAATCTTAAACGGACGTTTTTAAAATGGACTAAGCCCTAGGGATCCCAATTACTACCAGCAAGTTGCTCGAACAGCGCTGTTAGACCGGCCTCATTCTAGCGTTAAACGTTGCCAGGTTCAGATTCCAATTGCGGCCTGTCGGGAGTTAGCACCCTCCGCTGCGTCACAGGTCTGACCACCGCCTTGGTAAGTTGCTTCTCAGCCGCTGGGGACTGAAGGCCGAAGGTTAATTGGTCTATTGATATAGAGGGTTGTGGCCATGTAGGTTACTACACGAGGGTGGCCAAACTCTACTTTGGTGAGGGAGTACGTTGTCGGTTTTGCTCACCGAGATCAGGCTGCACACCAGGCCTGGTTATGGAATTTCATCGTCACATACTGTTTATTTTTAAACCCGGTGGAGAATAGTTCGACATCGGGATTCGAACCCTGGTTTTCTTGCACGCGAGGCGGATGTTCTAACGTTACGCCGTCGTTGCAGCTACCACAGAACAGGATTGATAGCAGCGATATGGGAGATTCCCTTGTCACGCGGTGGACATGGTTGGGCTGATGATATAAGCAGGCCTCAGCGCCCCTTCTGGCATGTGCTGATAAGTTCATAACTTTGCCGTCTTCAGCACTTGGACGGCGCTCGCCACGCGTTTTGCTACAGGGTAACAGCTGGGTAACTCTGTCCATGCACCGCTCTCGCCTTATTTTTGTCCTCCGCTTTATTCCTTGCTGTCTCACACTAGTGGCTCAGTGGTTAGCGCACTCGGCTGCTGAGCCCGATAAGCGCTGTCAATCCCGGCCGCGGTGGCCTTGATTCTAAGAGGCGAAACGCCAAAGACGCCCGTCTGCTGTGAGATTCCAGTGCAGGTTGAAGGTCTTACGCCAGATGGTCGAAGTTTTTCCGGAGCTCTCCACTTTGCGGCCTCGTTACCACTTCCGTCTTTTACTGTGCGCCTCCTTGAACGCAAAAGGCGCCCGTGTGCTGTGCGATGTCAGTGCGCATTAAAGGTCCCCAGGTGGTCGAAGTTATTCCGGAGTCCTCCATTGCGGCACCTTTGCTTTTCTCTCTTATTTTACCCCAAACTCCCTTCCTTCCCTCACGGCGGGGTTGAGGTGCCGACCGAGAAATCAGAATTTAATAGCGTCTTTCCACAAAAAATCCGAGGATTGCACATATGTCTGCTTAAGCGCGCAAATGCTAAAGTCTTTCCCAGTTCTGTTTCTCCCTCGATTTTCCATCTTTGTTATTATTTTTTCTTTCTATTCGCGCTTTTTATTTTCATTGATTTATGTTTTATTTATTTTTATTTTTTAATATCATTTCATATATGTTGATTATGAACCGTCGCTTAATCAACTTCTAATTTTTTATTTTATTTACCATACAACTGATGATTGACAGTTCGTGCGGACAACTTCCGTCCACAAACATCCGTACACAAGAGTGCAAACTGCTGGGCTAGTTGGTTCATATTGCATAGAAAAGGAACCAGCGAAAATAGACGCAAGACAAGAAGCGTTGTGGTGTGTGCCTCCTTTGTTCTTGTCTTGCGTCTATTTTCGCTGGTTCCTTTTCTATCCGTACACAACTTCCGGCCACACCATTCATGAGCCAAGAAAGGCTTACGCCTTAAAACCATTTTCGACTCAGAAATGGCTGCTTGAAGAGGCACTGCAGAGAAATTGAACTGTGCCTGTATCGATAGGTTATTGCAATCTAATCACAAAGAGACAAGTCTCACCGAAAACGCGCTTTTATAAGCTAGAAAAGACCCCAAAACAAAACAAAAAAACAGGTGTCATCAGCGGCCAATTTCTCAACTAAAATACATGTGTCGACACCGGTTTTTTAGCGCAGATTACGGAGGCTATGCTATCGTAAACTTGAAATCGGCGGCAACCAGTAAACGGTGTGGAAGTTCTCGGTGTCCCTGTAAGCTGGGAAACACGACTTCCTTCATTGAAGCACCATAGGCCGTGATGCCTATCATTACGGAACTCCAGTTTACAATTGGAAGGAGGTGCTGAAAGTGACAAGGGAATACGTCTACTTAGGGCAGGCAGTGACAGCTGATCCGGATCATGAGAGGGAAATGACTAGAAGGATAAGAATGGGGTGGAGCGCATATGGCAGGTTCTCTCGGATCATAAATGGTTGTTTATCAATATCCCCCAAGAGAAAAGTGTACAAGAGCCCTATATTACCTGTACTCAACCTACGGGGAAGAAGCGTGGAGGCTAACGAAAAGGGTTCAGCTTAAGTTAAGGACAACGCAGCGAGCCATGGAAAGAAAAATGATAGGAGTAACGTTAAGAGACGAAGCGGGCAGAGTGGGTGAGGGAAAAACGCGGGTTAATGACATCATAGTCTAAATCAAGAGAAAGAAATCGGCTTGGTCAGGGCTTGTAATGCGAAAGCAAGATGACAGCTGGTCCCAAAACGTTACGAAGTGGATTCCAAGAGAAGGCTAGCGTAGCACGGGGCGGCGGACGGTTAGGTGAGCGGATGAGATTTAGATGTTTGTCGGGATACGGTGGCCGCAGCTGGCAAAGGACAGGGTTAACTGGAGAGAGACGGGAGAAGCCTTCGCCCTGCAGTGGGCGCAGTGAGGCTGATAATGAGGAGGACTGATTTTCTTTGCCGACGATCCTGATATAACACTACGGCTCATAATATAGTCGCGTGCATATATAGTACAGGCTGCTCTTGAAGCATCCGGCAGCGTACCTTCTGCCACTGCAACCCATACCTTGTAGCAGTCGTTGGCCAGTAACTGGAGCAGGCTGAAGGACTCGCTGGACGTGTCCATGCCCTGGTAGAGCTCCCACGCCTGCTGGGGCTTGCCGTTCATGATGTCTGCGCCGCGTAGACGAAGCTCAGTGACCGCCGGTGAAAGGAAAACCTAACCCTGTCTCACGAAGGCACACAATTCTGCCTCAAAGTGGTAAAAAAGGGTAGCATCGAACGCACACTCTAAAGTGGAGGGAGTACGAAGCGGGAGTACGAAGTTTTCCTCTAGAGCATTTCATTTCGTAAAAGGGTGTCCGCTAGAGGACAGCTTATTCCCTTTTTAATTCCATATAGGCGTATTCGTGTTCGCAGTCTGTATTCTGGCCTACTGCCTTTCTGTTCGCGCCAGAAACACCGCGTGGCAGTTACAATAGTTACACTGGCGGTATTCGGGCAAAAGTAGTCCAGTGGGCACCAATGCTGAGTAGTTGTGTGAGGTTCGGCTTAAAACTGTAGTGCATGCAATAAATGCGACCGCATGCAGCATAGCGCGTCGCTTCTGCATCCTGTCTTGCTCCCGTATGTTCGCGATCTCAATATGATTCTCCACGTGAAAGTATACAATGGCACGTGCCTCGATGCATTAACTCAGACGAATTATGGACGTCGCCCAGCCGTCGGCTCAAGCCGATTATTAGACTAGGCAGTTGCCTAGTTTACCCAGTTAAACGCGATAGCGTTAGTGGGCACGCTCGGCGGCAGCCCCTTTGGTGTGAGAACGAAACACTCATTGGTCGATGAGATTGTGACAAGGCTCTGGGCCAAATAACGAAGCGCATGACGTGAAAGAACGGCCATGTGACTCGTGACGTCACACAGAATTGAAATTGATTAAAATATGACAGATGATGATTGTAAGGCCGCAACATAGCACAAACGTCGTTATGACATGGTAATAATAATAATGATTGGTTTTCTTGGGGGGAAAGGAAATGGCGTAGTATCTGTCTCATATATCGTTGGACACCTGAACCGCGCAGTAAGGGAAGGGATAAAGGAGGGAGTGAAAGAAGAGAGGAAGAGAGAGATGTGCCGTAGTGGAGGGCTCTGGAATGATTTCGACCACCTGGGAATCTTTAACGTGCACTGACATCGCACAGCACACGGGCGCCTTAGCGTTTTTCCTCCATAAAAACGCAGCCGCCGCGGTCGGGTTCGAACCCGGGAACTCAGGAATGTAAATATTTGCGCTGAAAAGAACATCGGGGCGAGATGGAGAATCCAACGTGGGAACCTTGGGTCGTCTGTTGGACACGGTACTTCTAGTCCATTGGAGCCTCATTAGATGGACTCGGTTAAAGGGAAGCTTTGACCATGTTGTGGTGATTTAAAAAATAGTAAAAATGAAATAAAAATATATCTAAAATAAATAACAGTGTCCATGTCTGCGAAGTGATATGTAAAGAGTGCCCCAGGCCACTGAAAGGACCCTTTAACACTACCACGTCATACCCTTAAGGAGGAGCTTACAACTTGCGTCGCAATCAGTACGAAGGTACATCACTCCGACTCACAGCATCGGGTCAGCCAGCTCTGGTAGATGTAGCTCGCCTTGATCTTGTCGCTCTGAATCATCAGAAACACCTGCAGACAAAACTGGGGGTTGGATGAAGGCGAGAGCCCTCATCCTCAGAAGAGACTACATGCGTTCATACCAGCATTGCTGGTACACCTTCGAACATGCAGGAAGACTTAAGTTTTGAAAGTAGCCGGGCTTGAATTCCTGGAAATCGGTTTTTGTGTAAAACAAATATAGACTCAAGAGATTTTAAGTTAATTTTGTACTTCATTGCACACGTTACACGTATAAAAACCAATACAGAATCAGGCTCTTAAGTTAGCCTGTTATGGAGACCTCCTGTTAAAAGGCAGATAAGGATAATATGATATTTATTCGGGCAGTAAAAATAACATAGGTTGGCATAAAAGAATACCCAATGTAATTAAGCAATCCTAGTTTTGGCTACTTTGGAGCGTATATCAGCGTGTTACAGCCACGGAAGCCAACAACAGTACCAAGAAAGAGAAGGTGAGGATTTAGGAGAAAACAGGAACATTTTGTTTAAAGAAGCAGCAACATCTCTGTTCAGCATTACCTAAAACGAAGGGTACCACGAAAAAACATTTTTGCCGTAAGTGCAAGTGGAAGCTCGCCAAGGGCATGCATATTGAATTACGTCACTAAACCACGGGCTGGAAAGCTTGAACACACCCAGATTGCATTAATTCGTGACCATCACAGGCCAAATCCAATCAAATAGGTTTATTCGGACATGAAACGCAGTACATGCCCACAGGATGAGGCAAAAGGAAGCTAATAGCATACTTCCTGACGAGGCCTCACCGTGGTTTGCACAACAATGGCAGAAGGAGGAAGAAATACATTTTCCTAAAAAAAAAACAGATCAAGTAATGAAATAAAAAACAAAATCAAATGCCATCAATTTATGTTTTGACACAGGTATTAAGACACATGACATTGTAAACACAAAATACAGCGGTAACACAACAGTTCGCGACACAAAAGAAAAGAAAATGGGACTAGGCAAACACTACATGCCATAAGTATTTGGTACATCAAGAACAAGTGAAAATAGCAACTTCAAGAGTTTTACTGGTAGAAGCGTCATGGATTATTGCAGGGTAGGCATTACATACTGTAGTAATTCGGCTATCTATGTGTTGGGTGCCGTGGTTAGTCTGAGCGCGAGTGGAGATAAGAAAAGTAACGCGTAGATTGTATAGTCTATATTTCTATTCAAATATGTTTGTCTGAAAGGTGTGATGTCCTGCTTAATTACCTAAAAATTCTGTACATCAACATAATACTGATGAAACAGTGAAAATGGAGGAATATTAAAGGCCTGAATCAAGCGGTCGCCCATTTATTTATTTATTTATTTATTTATTTATTTATTTATTTATTTATTTATTCATTCATTCATTCATTCATTCATTCAATACTGCCAGCCGCCTTTTGGTGGCCAAGGCGGGAGTGGGGATGCAATTGCACAGTGCTTTGTCAATAGCAAACAAAGAAAAAATAGGAAAAACAAGGCCTACAGGCAGGCAGCAAAATTTCTACGGAACAACTCAAATAACAGACGAGTAACAAACACTTTACATTAAAATCTAAAACGAAACGCGGCAAAGGCAACACTCCAGAATCGAACCAAGTTTTGACTGGCTGTGGTTGATTGCAGATATGTTTCGGCTGATGATAAGGTGACCAGTTCGCGAGGTAACGCATTCCAATCGGCTATCGTTCTTAAGTAGAACGACAGCTTGTATGCAGTGGTTCTGCATTTGGGCACTACAATTGCTTCATCGTGTTTGTGCCGATCGAGTTTGTCGTGTTCTGTTATACTGCATATAAGTGTGAAAGTCTATTGTGGTGTGATTATTGACGATGTCGAATAACATTTTCAAGTGATGCATTTTGCGACGAGAAGGGTCTGGAGAACATGGGAGCAAAGCTAGCAAGTAATCTGAGTCAGATTTGTTGCGTGTACCCCAGACTTATTTTCAGTATAACAAGTTTAGAAAGGATTAGAGAAAAATACAACTGCCTTTTAGGCTGCACGGGCAACAGGTGTTTGATGTGACTGAGCACACCAACAGCTCGAGCTACATGCAAATGAACATGGTTTACATGGTCGACTCAGCCTAGGTCATTGCGAAAAAAACGCCTGAGGATTTACAGGATTCCAGTAAAACGCGTTGAGGGGCTAATTGGTCTATTCTCATATTTTTTTTTGGCGCATACAAAGACGACACAATAAAGACAAGGAAGACAGGACGGAGCGAAACTTGCAACGCGTGCAACTTGCAACTGCGTGCAGGTTGCAAGTTGCGCTCTGTCCTGTCTTCCTTATCTTTAATGTGTCGTCTTTGTTTGCGCCAAAAAAAGAAAAAGAAGCGAATTCTGGAGTTTACTGGAGCTTACCGAGTCAATCCGGGTATGGTTGAACTGGAGTCGGAGAGGCTAATCTATAGTCTTCTTTTTAGAACAAAAAAGCATGAATTTTGTTTTCATAACAAGCAGTTCCAATTTGTTCACTGCAAGCCACAGTATCAGTTCGTGTAGCCAAGAGTTTGAACGACGCTCGAGCTCGCTAAGATCAGAACCGGAAAAGAAGAGGTTCGCATCATCTGAGTATAAAACGATGTTAGAATAAGCTGGAATGTTTACTAGGTCATTTATATATAGTGTGCAAACAAGGGGACCCAGTATAGAACCTTGAGGAACGCCAAAGTTTATATTTCTGAGTCGCATATGGCATCGTTGATTCTCGTGTATTAATAATGGAGAGAATTTCATCTACAGATGCGGAGGATAAAGATATCGAAGTTTGACATGCAATCATTTCTGATTTAGTCGTTGAATGTTGCAATGAGACATGATAGCAAAATGAGGATCCGAATGTAAGAATAAGGGTGAGCAAAAACGGAAACGCCGTCTGCCAGTAGCCAGTGATAGGTGGCTCGCCTGCAGACCGGGCTACGAACGAATTTGGTACAATAAATTAAAATCAATTTATTCAAACATTCTGAGATGCTTAGGGGCGCGGACAAAAAAGGCCACCTAACTTTTGGGCGCGTATTATCTTGTTTGTAATGGTGCTTAAGGCATGGATTACCACCTGGAATTCTCCTAGGACCGCGAAATAATTTGTAATCGCATTTCTTTTTCGTGCTGTTTCGGTTTCAACAGCCGAAAGAGGACTGCGATGTCAACATGTACTTACAGGTCACGTGAGGCATGAAAAAAAACTGCAATATAATCGCTGCTTCCTCATTCGTTGTCATTCCGGCTTTTGAGAAAGGCTGTATTCAGCACTGCAGTAAATTAAAACCAACGTTTATAGATACTTTTTTAGTTACATAACTCCTCGCAGCGCCCGTAGGGAGCGGGCGGCCTGTCGCCGTCCCCGCCACCGCGGCGCTGCAATCGCGGGTTGAGCGGGGAGAGCGAGAGTCGTCTGCTAGCGTGCAACGTGCTAGCACGAGCACTCGCATTCGAATCATCGCTGTGCGTCGGCTGTTTTTTGTTTCCGGCTCTTGCCCGGAGGTATTTCGTAACATATGTGTGCTTAGCGCGTATGCGAACTTAAGAGCGGTATTCTGAGCAGTGTCGCAAGCGGCCGTTTTGTACAGGCAATGACGAAATGCATGCTTCGATTCTGCATCCCGTGAGATGAACCTAACCTTGCTACTTCAATAGATTCGGATTATCCGCCGAACCACATTTTCGCGACTGGCTGTTGTGTCATGCATTTCGAGCAAAATTACTTTTAAGTTTTATTACAGCAATACTGGTGCAACTAAAACCCGCTGCTAGCTGTCTCAGTGGCTACGGCCCGCGGCTGCTTTCCCGAAAGCCGCGAGTTCGATTCCGGTGTGGGCGAAATGCAAGAGTAACTCAAGGCCATTGGCATTTAAATAAAAAATTTTATTCACAAATCCACTAAACATCGTTGCTGACAAATTTGCTGTCCATTAATTTGTCAGACAAGCTTCGCCTTCTTTCGCTCTCTTTGAGCTCTAACAGCGCTATTTTCCAAGCACTTTGCTCGCGCAAAGAAGTGCATGCGCGTCACTAAATAAAAGTAATTTAATTGAGCTGTGAACACCTCAGCATGCTGTGGACAACCAACACCATTCGTGCCTTTTTTTACAAGAGAATCCAGCACGTTCCAAAACTGGTCGCCAAACAACTCGCCCTTTCTAGCCTGTTTTATAGTGCCCTCTACCGTGCTTACACAGGCAAACAGCTTTTCGGAAGGGTACGCGAGACTGCCACTCACATATTCACGCTCAATAATGAGCATAGCCTCACGCGGCAGAGAATCCTGCGTGCCATGTGCGTCCGCTTTGCAGAGTTCACATTGCGTTTTCTTTTTCATTTTGAAAGCCACATAGCCTGCCAAATAGTACAAGGCTGTTTCTTCTGGTGATGGAACACTGCATCTTTTGTCGTTGGAAGCATTGGAGAGGCCCCTGAAAGGTATCGTCATCAGCTCCTGCCAGACCTGTTCTTTCATAGCCTTTTTCTGGATAAGGGCGTCGCGACGCTTTTCTCCGAGGCTCTTGAAGGCACTAGGTAATACACGATCAGTTCCCATCTCACAGTTCCCTTTCACAGCTACTTCAACAGGTGTGTGAAGAGAAAGCAGCCTAAATAATTGGCTAAACTTGGTCAGTGTAGGGTGGTCTTCGTCACCTCCAAATGACCTCACTAGGCCAAAGAATCTCTGGAATAAAAAAAAACATTATATATGAGCATTTCTAGGCTTATTCAACGTGCCAGTCTAATTACCTCAAGCGGGTCTTGGTTTAACTTCGCTGTGAGAATATAGCTGACGCCCTTGTTGTGTAGGAAGTCTATAATGGATAGCACTGACATCAATGGCACCCGCAGGGACTCAACGGTTTGATTTGATGCAATGAGTTTGATATTTCCTCTTGCTTCCGTCCGGTTCATCATGTCGAGGAATTCCTCCAAAAACTGAAAAAAATGTGTGTAGATGAAATATATATATATATATATATATATATATATATATATATATATATATATATATATATATATATATATATATATATATATATATTAAACTACAACAGAAATGGTGCATTGTACTATAAAAATTATTTTTTTTTCTTCATACATTAAGAGATTTCTGATTGATTCTTTTAAACTGAGTACACAGAAACTGATTACCTTAATTTTAGGAGAGCCTTTTCTTATTCCAGCTTGAGGAATCTTGGCATTCAGGATGTCAAAAAGATCATTTAGCAGCAAAGTAACTTTTTCAGTCTCTGCGCTGTCGGCAAAGCCAGGTACTTTTAGCTGCCGATAGACCTTTAACCCCGTCGCCACACTGCGGCTGAAAAGCTGAAAAACAGTTTCCTGATTTTACTACAGCTACAAGTCAGCAAGCTTCAGAATATAGAAGCTTAACATATTGTTTGCCAATCAATAAACGTTGCCCACACTGGAAATATGAACTGTCTGTGGTAGGAGCGTGCATACGCAGTATTTAATCTGGAAAGAGTAATAACATGTTGGCAGGGAAAGGCATCTGAAATATCGTACTTGTGTTGCCAGGCGAACATTCATGGTCTGAAGCCTCTGCGGCTTGACGTGATACTCTGTCAGTTTTGGCACCACTTTAATCTCAGCCTTTTTTTCCTCCTAATAAAGCCGCTCGTAGTGATGGTAGTTCACTCGATGGTCCCCGATCTGCAATAAAATTGCCCCGTTTGAAGGGAATAAAAGCAAGGCAAACATGCTCATTCGAAAGAAACAATTCTCCACATAATAAGAAGGCGTGGTTATAATAACTTACCTCTCCATACTTGTGCTTCATCAAAAGATTTCGGACACACTTGATTATGTGCGGCATGTCGCATATGAAATGCAAAAATGCACCGTCAGGGAGGCATGGGTGTTCCATCCTGCATTGGGCCTCGCCAAGCTTTCCGCTGACCCCAAGGTGCTTCCACATTGACTTATTGTTTCCAGCACCATCACTGATTACAGCCAAGACTTGGACGCCATGCTGGTGAAGCTGCAGAACAGAGTTTACTACTATTTTTGCCAGCACCCAGCCTGGTGCTGCTCCCTTTGTGGCATAGCTTGCAATGGGCTGAACCCACGAATCGAGCATGGGATTGAACATTATAACTAAAGCATGGTCTGCTAGTTGTTCAGAATTCGCTTTGGCAACATCACCATAGTCGATAAATCCATCAAATTTGCAAGATGTTCTGTTAAATTCAGTTGTTTCCCGCAACTTCACCTCATCAATTATTATACAGCCATAGGTTTGATGTTCTGGCTTTCCTGTCATTTGAAGCTGAATGCTTTCGAGGGCAAATTTGTTTAAACCGTACTCACACGGCAGACCACTCAGCAGCTGCACGAGGCGACATGTACTTGGAAGGGGAAGAACTTTCATTCTAGAAAGGGCCTTGTAGCCCTTCGGGCTTGTTAGCCGCAAAAGTAAGCAGACCATAAGCCAGTCGGCTGTGTCTCTATGACCACGGGGCGATTTTGCTGCCTGCTGCATTACAGCTGCTCGGAGGGCCATTTTTTGTACCTCAGGCAAATCTTGGGTGATTTCATCCAGAGTTCTTGTCAACGCATTCTTCAGCTTCTCACTGAGCCGCTTCACTTCTTGCTTTTTTCGTTCTCGTGCTGCAGTGGCACGGATTAGCCGCTTTCTCAGCACACTTGCTGCCACAGGCACCTTTTTCTTCGGTCGTGCCGATGTTGCCCTCCGCTTCAAACATTTTGCCAAGCTGGTGCACATAGCACACACTTCTTGGTCTGCACTTGTCAAAACAGTGCAGTCTTTATGGTAGAGCGTACTTCTAGCATTTTGGGCCACGCTCCTGCAGCTGGCGACATCGAAGTCAGAGCAACCACGGCAAAATTGCTTTGTGTGCACGATCTGCAAAATTGCCTCTATATCTTTCAAAGAAAAAACCTGAATGTCCGCATCCCACTTGTACAACAACCTTCCATTTGCTTGGACAACGTAGGTCAGGTCCTCACGAAATACGACACTTTCCAGAATGGTGTAAACGCCTTCCTTCATCCCGGCGTCATAAAAGACAACCTCTTTGTATTTTCCCGCCTCCTCCTCAAGGGCCGCCATTCTACAGTTTCCCGGAAGCTGTATCGACGAGCTCTTTTCCATAATCTGTGCGAAATCAACGCCTTGCACGGGATCAGACAATGCTTCAGGAATTTCTAGGTGGGACTCCGCAAATGTGGCATTAGCAGGGGCCGCATTGATAGGTACGCTGGGTCTTTTTTTTTTTTTTTGGCGACCGCCGTCTCTTTCGATTTCTCGATAAATAGCTCGGAACATTCGGGAATTGGCACGGAACTGCATCAGGCTTCAGTGCCCAACACCCACGGTCCATCTCGACAATCTGACCGTCAATGACAAGTCTTCACAATGTCATCTGCCACAAAATGTACGTCACACACCTTGCAAGTCTTGCTTTGTCTGCACGCGGAATAGCTCGATTCCGAGAAGCTCCGGATCGGATGGCGGGGCAAAAAAGTGCCGGGTTGCTCTTGTACCCGCTAGTACAGCCGGGCACGAAGCAAGTTGGCATCGTCGCGCTCGAAAGCTGCTTCACGGCCAGCAGCGTTTGTTGTTCTGAGTGCACGATGGGCACCCAGAGCGCACAGGAACACAAATGAACAAAAAAAAAAAGGCAACGACAAACGCGTGCACGGGCTAAGTAGTAACGGCGGGAGAGGGGCCGCGCGCGCGCCGGCGACCGCGCAAACCTCGACTGTAGCGCCCTCTCACCGCCCGGGTACAAGCAGCGCCCGCTTTCAGCGGAGGAGTTTGGGAACTAAAAAAAGTATCTATAAACGTTGATTAAAACGATGAAGCAGCGATTTTGTGGACATTTTTCCATGCTTCACGTGACACAAAAGCACCTTTGGACGTCACAGCTATCGTTTGGCGGCTGAAACCAAAACAGCATGACAGAAAAAAAAATTGCATTTATAAATTATTTAGTGGTCGCAGGCGAATATCACACGGTGATTCATGCGTAGTAGTGTATTCCGCATCATTATAGAGAAGAAGACATGCCACCAAAATTACGTGTCTATACTCCTTTAAAAAGCCTTCACGAGGTCCGTGCCCCCTACAAGGCATGCAGTGGAAAACACGGGATGGTACAAAAGAGCGAACACACATGCAGAACGCAGCTGCTCACAAACAAAAATTCGTTCAGGAGCACAAAAACGTTATAAAAATAACAAAGATGTACAGTTTCACGTTGGGAAACATGAAAGATGTGGTGTACAGTATCATCTTGACATTATAAAAAATAAGATAAAAGAAAAAAGGAAACACTTGGAATTGGCTACATTACACGAAGCAGAAAAAAACCAACTATATTCCAATGAGTATTTTTGTTTAGGTTACAGAGACATACTGCTTCAATCAGTGAATGCGTTAATCGATAACATCTTTATCTTCTCCATTCAGTTCGTTTCAAATGGATGGAAAACGAAATTTCAGCGTTTGTTTCCCATAATTTGTGCGGCATACGTAAATTCTCGATTTGTCTGGATTGAGTGTACAATACACAGGATTTTTTTTGGTAAACCCGGCTTTTTTACCTAGTGATTTTTCATGCTTAATTATTTCTGACTTAAAATACCAGATCAGCCTATAGGAGTATGATGACTGTAAAGGAATAATGTCAGAATTTTGTAAACATTTCGGCTGTGTGAATGACAAGGAACTTTACCAATTATGCGTATTACGCGTTTCTGTGAACATAACAGCTTATTGGTATTTTCAAGCGTAGCTGTTTCCCAGACACGCGTACCGTAATTTATGACTGAGGGAAATATAGAGCTATACAGTAATTAATGGGAAAAGATGACCAGTAGCGACGTAAATAGCCAGTCGCCCTGAAAGTTTCCGGACAAGGTGGGTAACATGGTCGTCCCACGGAACATTCTCATTGAAAATTATTCATTGCGTTTTAACGTGAGGAATTAATTCAAATGCAGTAATATTGGTTACAAAATAAGGGACGGAAGATAGAACGTGTTTTGACGTGGTGAAAGATCACTGCTTTAGTGTTTTCAACGTTAAATTTTTTTATTATTAGCAGTGGACCAAGTGTTTCAGTTCTGTTCAGTTTTATACCTTAAAAGTCCTTTGTAGGGGCATTACATAAGGGGTGGGTTTTTATACATACAGTGACGATCATGGTAAATAATTATTGAAAAAAATGATCAGATACAAGTGGCAAAAAGGAATATGGGCAATTTGAAGCAGCGATTTAGTGGGGAAGGCCGTTCCAGTATGTGGCGGTTCGGAAGAAAAATGAGGCAGTGAAGGTGGTGGCCCGGGCACGTGGACGCGCAATTTGAAGTGCATGGCTGATCCGATAAGATAAGCGCGCTGCTGCTGTGATGTACGGCGCTTGATTAAGGGATGAAAACAAAAACTTGCACAGTGAAAGGCTGGAAATTCGGCATCGACGTAAAAGCGTTGATAAACCGGATTCTGTTTTTAGAGATGAGACGCTGATGTTGTACGAGTACAATTCATGAATAAATCTAACAGCAACGTTTTTAACTGATTCTAATGCGTTGGCGAGATATGCTTGGTGCGGGTTCCTGATGGGCGGCGCATATTCGAGTTATGGCCTATCAGGTGATTTATATGCTAGTAATTGTACATGTGCCGAGGCGTTTCGCAGGTTCAGTTTCAGAAAACGTAAGGCTTTGTTAGGTGCGGAGATAGTGAGATGTGTGCTCCAAGGCAAATCATGAGATAGGCTTACACCTAAGTATTTGTAATACTGCACAAGTTCTAGGGGTGTGTTAAGAGTTGTGTAAAGGCGCGCTCACATTAGCGGGAAAACGCGCAACGCAGGACGTTTTCCGCGTGCCGCTTCCCGCGCAAGCCGGTTTTTCTCCCGCGGACAGCCTGCTGTGCCGTCCCGCCGAGCGATGGGTTCAGGCGCGCTCACATTAGCGGGAAAACGCGCAACGCAGGGCGTTTTCCGCGTGCCGCTTCCCGCCCAAGCCGGTTTTTCTCCCGCGGACAGCCTGCTGTGCCGTCCCGCGGAGCGATGGATTCGGTACCTATTTTTCCCGTGCCGGTGACGAGAACAGCCAATGGGCGCCGACCGTGAACCGTGACGTCGGTCCCAGTTCAGTGACCTCGTCGGCGGAGGCGGAGGCCGCGCGTCCGGCCGGCCGGCCGGCCGGCCGGGCACTCGGCGGCTGCTTTGCCAGGGCGACGGGAGGGGAGCTAGCAGACGATCAAGACGACGACGCGAGAAAAGGGTGCGCTTTCCAGTCTTCTCTAGTGTCACGTGACTATCCCCTTCTCTTTCTGCTCGTTCGGGTCCTCCCTCAGCGCCTCCTCTCTCCACATTCCAAGACAACCGCAGCGAGAAAACGCGCGCAGTGTGAGCGTCATTCTGAGGAGCTGCGAGGCAGCGTCGACGTTGACGCTGTGCCGGTGCGGGAAGCTTCCCGCTAGTGTGAGCGCGCCTTAAGGGAAGGAAAAAGGACTGCGCCGGCGGGAGAAGGACATGCATTTATATTTGTTGGCATTTAGCGTCATTAGCGAATTATTGCACCATTCTGAAACGCTGATTAAGTCGTTCTGGAGAGGAGATTGGTCAGATATGTTATTGATTGTGAGTGAATGACGCAGTCGTCTGCGAGCATATGTAAATTAGAAGAGTACACTGTGGTAAATCATTAATGTATATTAAAGACAACAGAGGACCAAGGACAGATTCTTGAGGCGCGTCGGAAGTTACTAGGAGCAGCTGGATAAATTATTGTTGACCAAAACCATTTGCGTACAATTAGACAAAACTTCCTGTATCCGTATTATAACGTTAGGGTTTAAGTTCAGTGTTAGTAGCATGCGCTGGCGAGATACTTTATCAAAATTAAGGCTTTCGCGAAATCCAGATAGATTGCATGAGTTTGCACATTATAGTCCATGTTCGTATGCAAGCCATGAGCAAATAGAGATAAATGTGTTTCACAGGAGAATCCTTTCCGAAACCCACGCTGCGAGCGATGAAAAAAGCTGTTATAGTCTAAGAAAGAAATAATTTGAGAGTACATAAAAACTGTCCACGAAATTCTGTTGAAAGCTACAGGCCGGTTTCATTTACTAGTATTCCCTGTAAAATCAGTGAGAATATGCTATGCAGTTATAAAATGAAACACCTAGAAAAACACGACGTCTTACACCCAAGCCAACATGGTTTTCGACGTGGATGTTTGTGTGCTACACAGAAGCGTTTCCTGGCGGGCTAGTTGGTGATAGAAGTTCAGTTTCCAACTGCGCAAAGAACCACAGAGCTAATGACACACATACACAACGTAAGCGGAGTGTTGTGCTGGCTCAATTTTTTCATGATGTCGCCTCGGTAACTGACAAGGAATTAATAATGAATTGTGTATTGCTAAAATTGCGCAAGCCATTCGGTACTGTTCCACACGATCTTCTCCGGCTAAAGCTACGGGCTTATCAATTGGACGAGGATGTTATTTCTTGTGTTTCCGATTATTTGTCACTAAGGAAACAGCATGTAGGGGCCAGATTCCACTTCGGTTCCGTTTCCGAACCGTTCCTTTTCGGAGTGACGTCAAAATGACGACAGCGAAGTACGGGAGGGGAAAGAAGGGGAAGCCAACGGCCAATCGGCGAGCGCCCGACCTCGCGGGAGCCCGGTCCACGACTGCCTGGCTTTTTCGGGGGCCGTACACTAAAAAATAGGTTGTTTTAAAAAGAAATCAAATATTACAAATAAATGGTAGTACATATTATTTAATAAGAAGTCGCAGTACGTGCAAGAGAGTGCAGTAAAAAACTATTTTGACGTTTCTTTTGGTACATGTTTCTCTTTTCTGTCGGTAGATGGTGTCGCATACGCGCGCGCGCGGTGCCGTCTGGGAAAACATGTGCTTTTTGGCGCGCGTTGAAGTTTTGTCTGCCTTTGGTACCGTTTCTGACAAGAAGACTCGCAATGGCAGAAGCAGTTACTTGCCGGCCTATTGGGCCCCATGTTTCTACGCGACAGCGTACTCTGCTTGTAGAGTTCATGGAGGAAGAACACTTGTGGCTCGTGAAAGGGTCGTATGTTTTGACGCCAGAAATTATAATAATAATAAATGACGCCATTTATATGCTGCCTTGCCGAGTATCGCTGATATATATATATATATATATATATATATATATATATATATATATATATATATATATCAATTCTAACTGTTTTCATGTAGGGCCACAATAACTGTAGTGCGACGCAGAATGCAATATATTGAGAAAATAATGCGGAAACCTCGGCAGAATTTGTTTCTCATAAGTATCGTTAACATGTTACCCGACAATGTAAATGACGTTTCCTCACTCCGAGTTTGAGTGCATTCAAATTTAAGCATACAAATGCCCGAAATTCACGCAGGCGGCTGAAATTCGCGAATTATGATTTTGTTTTAACGAGTGGACAGACTTGTAATACTTACCAACATCGTGTTAATTTAGGGCGTAGTAGCCCTTTCTGGTCATGAATGCCTGCTTTTCACCAGGGCTGAGGCCTTTGGGCTGACTGATGGCAACGAGGGTTCCATCGATGCAGCCAACAACACCAGGAATTCGGCCGCGGTGCAAAAATTCTGCCACTGCCTGCTGCTTTTCCGCTGGCGTGGACGGAAAGCTTACCAACCCTTTTCGCTTGCCTACGTCGCGAGTTACAGCTAGCGCTACTGCGCTGATGCAGCGGCTCATTGAGGATTGCGAGAGTTGGTTGGTCACCTCACTGCCGACAGAAGTCTGAAAGCTCCCGGTTGCAAACAACCGAAGCGGGCAGAGAACTTTCGCTTCTGTCGGCAGTCCGGTCGGCCCCTTTGCCTCGATTTCGCCCTCAAGATCAGCACACAGCCTACGCACCAGCGCCTTACTCATCCTGAAATGGCGGCGGAAATCTTACTCCGGCAAATCGAAGGCATCTTCCCTGTTTCTAGGTCTTCTCTGCCCAGTGCGGCCTCAGAGAAGGCATCTTCCCTGTTTCTAGGTCTTCTCTGCCCAGTGCGGCCTCAGAGAGCCGCGAAAAGATACGGGGTAATGGGCGCCGCCATGTTTTTTTACAAGCGTGCCACAGCGGTTCCCGCGAAACGGACCTACTCGCCGCGGTTCTTGTGCCGGCCGGCGAAACGGTTCCTTTCGGCGCCGTGGCCACGCCCCGTGACGTAGACGAAAAACGCGGAGCCGCCTCCGGAAGTTTTTCGTCACGCCGGACGTGACGACGGACGGCCAATGAGAGGAGGCGAAAGGAACTGGTTCCCGGACGGAATCGCAGTGGGATCTGGACCTAGTTCTGAACGGCGCATCATCCAGTTATGTTCATGTTGCGATAGGCGTACCACAGAGTTCCGTGTTGGGCCCACTTCTTTTTTGCTGTATATCAATGACATCACTTCTGGTATTCATTCATGATTTCGAGTGTTCGCGGATGATTGCAGCGCGTACAGGGTTATCAATGACAATAGCGATTTTATGTCCTTGCAAACCGATTTAGACGCCGTAGCGGCTTGGTGTACGCGTTAGGTAATGGCGCTGAATGTTAGAAATATACACACCGGTGACTTCCGCAAGAAGAAAGGCCCATCAACCTACGGAATACACGGTGAGTAATGTTTTTCTAAATAAAGTGACAGAGATTAAATATTTGGGCGTATTTATGAGGGCAGACTTACGGCGGACCGGACAAGTAAATTCCATCGCGAATGAAGCAGCATCTATTCTCGGTTTTCTAAGGCGCAGTTTCAAACAGTTTCCATGTGACCTGAAAAAGAAACTGTACTTTACGTATGCGCGATCAGTGCTTGAATACGCCTGCGTTTGCTGGGACCCATATACAAAGGAACTTATCAGTATGCCGTGAAAACTTCAAAATAAGGCAGCTGGGCTTGCAATTTGTAATTATGACAGGCGGCTAAGTATCACCAGTATCACTAATACTAAACGATCGCTCGTGTGGTCTGATTTAGGAGATTGCCGAAAACATCTTCGTTGAGGCAGCAATCGCGTCAGAAAGGAATAAAAAAACTTTAAAATATGCTTGCAGGTGCACTTGCAAAAGCACGAAACGCATAAGGGAACAACCTAAAACTAGATGTATGTCTACATAAAGGAAAAATAATACCTACAAATGCTCTTGGAAAAAACAGCTCAGCAGCCCGTATGTCCATAAGAAACACTGCCCCGGAGGTGACAGGGTACAAACGGTATAATCAGGAACCGGAGCAGCGACAACCTGACGGACCTAACCAAGTACATGAACGAAGAACTGTGGGAGAAGGGCCAGCTGCCATCGGCTTGTAAACACGCTGACATCACAATACCTAAGGCAGGAAAGCCCCCGACCAGATGACAGTGTGCAAATCCCTACCTCCACGCAGCCTACGTCTGACATAGCTCCGACCCTTATCACCTCGGAAGAAACAGGCCCGCCTACTGATGCATCGAAACATCAGGCACCAACGCATCAGCAGGAAGCCCCCCCATACCTCTCCTTCCTGGTTCACTCGCTCTGATGATCCTGCGCCACACGAACAACGCATCCCAAGTCCTCTAAGCTCTTCTACTGATGCATCAAAACATCCAACCCATAAGCAGGAAGCTTCTCAGAACTATCCGCCCTGGTTCACTGGTTCTCATGTTACAGTGCTGCAAAGACAAAGCTTACATTCAGACAAGCAGAGTCCTCCAGAGCTCAATTACCTCAACTTCCCTCCACTCATTCCAAGTCTCCCCCCTCCCAGGAAACCCAGGGGACTAACCTAGCCGCTCACAAGAATCATGGGTACAAGACTGTCACAAAGGACGCCCACTCCCTCCTCCCACAGAGAAAATAACCGCAGTTCTTTTCAAACCAAAAGGTGTTTCCCTGATATCATAATGTTACGGTGTTAGTTCAGCAGCAGGAACGGTGGGCCGTACACAGAACACCAGAAACCAGCATTAGCACGAGCTTCAGCGTCCTTGTCGACTCATGTCCAATGACAGACCAACTTCCTCTTCCTTCGCGCCTGTGCACCGTAACACTACCCCCCATCCGCCCCGCGGACGGATTCACAGTCCCGGGGCGGCCTAGGGTTGTGGGGGCGAGTGGTAGGGTTTAAGACGGGCGACGTGCACAAGCTGTGTGGAGGGGGCAACGGAAGGAGAGTGGGGGTGCAGCGGCGTGAGTTCGTAGGTGGCATTGCTCGTTTGTCTCAAGACGCCGTAAGGACCGAGGTAACGAGGCAGGAGCTTCTCTAACAGTCCCACACGGCGTGCAGGGAGCCAAAGGAGTACCAGGGAGCCGGGATGATAGTGGACGTCACGATGATGAAGGTCGTAACGAAGTAGGGAAGATGTCTCTGCCTTCCTCTACGCACAACCACATGCTGCTGAAGTTCGTGGAAACACATACAGAGCGCAAGACTGGCTGCGGGAGGGAAAATTTTCTCCCAATCAAAAGGCGACAGCTGAGGATAGAATTCGAGCCCACTACGTCGTGACCAGCAGCAGAACATCTTAGGCTTCATACCACCGTGGCACGTATGCAATATGACCGATACAGGCTCAAGGACAAAGATAAACAGCAGGGTTGCTCCAGCACACAGAGGAGTTTATTTGAAAGAGTCTGATGGCAAAAGAAGACAACAGCACAAAATGGCAAAAGAATAAAATGAAAAGCAGTGAACACATGCACCAGACAGTAGCGTCGACCCTCGGAAGGCCGCAATCATTACATGAACCTGGCGCCAGTCCGTTGCAGTTCCTCCCTGTGCATTTCCGAGTAAAGTCTGAGAGGACAGGCTGGGATCTCTGCGTCAGTGTCCGACGATGATGTATCAGGCGTGCTGACTCAATTGCTTGCGTTCCTCTCCAGATGACCCTGCAGTCGTCATCCTCGGCATATCCATGAGGCCGAGCAGAATACCGCCAGGCAGCATGGTACAGTTTAGGGGCCCAGCCGGGATTGGAACTGTTTTGCCCTTTTTTACCGCAGAACTTGCTTCTTCGAAGGATAACTCCTGTGAAGATGGGCGCATTTCTGTGGACTCAACAGACCAGGAAATTCAGAGGATCCAACGCTGCTTCGCATATCCTCAATCTCCGTATCCCCGCTACCTGGCACCTCCCAACTTCCAGGCAAAGGAGTCTCCTCGCAAAACCTGAAAAATGCCGGCGAAGCATCAGGGTCATTGCTTTGCGATTGAATGGCCTCCAATATGGGTTTCGATGGACCGGGAGGAATCAATGAAGGTGGCTGCTCCGGCGGCCAGTCCCGACAGAGGCGCTGGGGAAGTCAAAGCCGGATGTAGGCGCCCTCGCCTACCTCGAGTGACGGGTCTGCGCTTCCGGGCCGGGTCCTTAGAAGCTCGTCCAGGACGGGCGCTCTTCGAATCCATGATCTCTGCAGAGCAAACCACGCGCAAATGGGTCGCGCGACCACGATCTTTGTTGTCGTCTTCAGCCAGCCTTCGCCCACCAGAGGCGCATTGGCATGTCTCTTGATACCCGCTGGGTGGCAAACTGGGAGTACCTTGCCAAAGTGGTGCAATGAGTGCTTCGTCATGGAGCTGAGTGCTCCACAATGTATTCAGTTCATGAAGTCCGCATAAAAAGATTTAAACCCATTTTTTGATGTGCTTAAATCTGGCTTGTTTCGCTCTGAAATGACTTCTCCAGTTATTTTAAGCACGAATACGCGGTTCTCGCGCAGTTCTGAGCGATCAAGTTTTGAGCGCACACCCAACGACGACTTGTAAAACCGATGTGCTTAAATCTGGCTTGTTTCGCTCTGAAACGACTTCTCCCGTTGTTTTAAGCACGAATATACACAGTTCTCGCGCACTTCTGAGAGATCAAGTTTTGCGCCCTCACCCAACGACGACTTGTAAAACCGATGTGCTTATATCTGGCTTGTTTCGCTCTGAAATGACTTCTCCCATTGTTTTAAGCACGAATATGCACAGTTCTCGCGCAGTTCTGAGAGATGAAGTTTTGCGCCCTCACCCAACGACGACTTGTAAAACCGATGTGCTTAAATCTGGCTTGTTTCGCTCTGAAATGACTTCTCCTGTCCTATGTCTGCGCGTGAGTCGATGCTCGCTGACGTTTTGGCGATAGGGGCATATCGAATGAGTCATGTATGGGCGGTGACCTTCAAGGATGCGGAAGCGACTAATAATGGTGAGCCTAGGCGAAGTGAAGGGGAAGCAACGCCGCTGCGTTATCATCGATTCGACCAACCAAGGAACACGCATAAAGGTGCACTGGCTCCTTCACACGGTTCCAGACGAAGATGTGCGGTTGGCTTTCGCTCCGTATGGCAAGGTCACCGAGGTGAGCAAGGAAATATGGCGAGTACAAGGAACTGCCGACAAGGATCAGCGACACATTTGGTCACGTTGATTCTGAAGGCTGGACCCAAGCTGGAGGACCTTCCGCATCAAATGAGCATCGCGGGTGGGCTCGCACTGGTCGGCGTGGCAGGTTGACAACCACTGTTCCTTCGTTGTCGCAGTCAGGGGGGCCACATACGCCGTGACTGCCGTGTGCCGCGGTGCAGCACCTGTCGCCGCTCTGGGCACAGCGAGGAGCAGTGCGTACGTACGTACGCCAATGCCGTAGGAGCTGTGAGGATACATCTGAGCTGTTCATGGATGAAGCAGATGCCGAGGAAGTCGCGAAGACTGCAGGGAAGAAGGCCTCGAAAGTGGTATCGCCAGCTCCGCCTCTCGAGTCTACCACAGAGTTGAAGGAGACGCTAGCCGAGACGCCGACGGCAAAGGCTTCGGGGGCGGATAATTCTGCCAGCTGAAAGGAGGCTGTAAGCGATACCAATAATGTGCCTGTGATCACCCAGAGCCAACAGCACGACAACATGGAAATAGGCGAGAATGACGTGGGCAACCAGACTGCCAAGCGTTCTTGGGATGACACCAAAGGGGCGAAAGGGACGACGGAAGACTGCTCAACCGAGGAGCCACCTTCAAAGGCGACCGCTGTTAGGCGGCCGTCGTTGAAGCCGCTGCCGAATATACCGGCCGAACCATGGCCAGCGCCTAAAACGCCGTCGTAGTGCCCTGCTTGTGTCCGGCAAGGTGGTACGACACCGCATTAGAATTTGTATCTGATTCATGTGTGTGGTGCTGTGCCGGCGACAGATCGACTCTTCCGCAAAGATGGCAGAAGGAAGGACACGCACGTATGGCTCACATTGGCATCGAGTCGTCAGTACAGTGGTGAGCAGCCCTGTCTAGAGCGCGCCGACGGTGCTCTGTGGTAGTGTTCCTGTATACGCTCCCTGCGGGAGCATATACAGGAACACTACTCTGCGGAGCAAGTCACGGCAATCTAACGTTTGGCTCTGGGTTTGAGTTATGCATCCCGTGCGCATGCGCGGCAAAAACAGAGGGATGCCTGCTCATCGTTTTCTTGTCCGGCCCCCACCTTGCGAGTTCGTTTGTGCCGCCAGGGCCGCACTGCCTGCATTTGTGACGCTGTGGGGGTGGCCAGGGCGTCGCCATGCCGCCGTGTTCCACGAGTGTAACGAGACGGCAAGCGCGAGCGATAGCGGATGATCGCGCGTTTCTTCATCCAAGTTTCTTGATCTGTAAGGACGCCAAATGCGGTGCCCCTTGTAGTTGATAACGCAGCGCAAAGACACGCCATAAAACAATACGCCTGCAACGCATGGTGCGTGGTGGCAACGCGCTAACCTTATGCGGACAAAACGAAAACGGACAACAAACAACTAAGCCCCATTCTCGCACTCTCAGGCTGGTGCGTGTTTGAAACGCGCTATCACCCGCTCTCATTTGCTTCTTCAGCACGAGATCACCCGATATCACTTGCACTTGCTTGCCTATAGGCGCCTCGCGATTCGCGCGAGAAGCGTTCGTTTTCCGGCCGCTGTTACATAATATTGAGCGCGGCCCTGGCGGCGTGAAGCGCAAGCACTGAGCGGAAATGAGGCCGAGAACCCACGAGCAGGCACCGCTTTATTTTGGTCGCTCATGCACACGGGACGCATACCTCAAACCCAGAGCCTAACGTTAGATGGCACTGACTTACTCCGCAGAACACCGTCGGCGCGCTCTAGACAAGGCTGCTCACCACTGTACGAGGTGGGCTCGGTTTTTTTTTTCTTGCGGCTAACTTTAACTCATGGCCTTTAAACTAGGATCTCCTCTGCGGATTGCCACACTGATCGTGCGGGGACAGGGTGCGAGGAGAAGGCAGTGCCAACTCAGCCGCCTATTCCTTGAAAATGAGCTTGATTTGGTGGCAGTCCAGGAAACAAAGTTGGAAAGCGAGGAGCAAACGGATAGAATGGTGGAACCATTCCGTGCTCACTATGATGTATGCGTATGCCACTTCAGCGGTTTGTCTGGTGGATGTGCTTTCGTTTATAAGAAATAACTTGGGAATAATAGTAGAGTCTGTCACTATCTGTCAAAACGGGCGGCTACTTGTTGACTTCTCTTTTACCGATAAGTGCTGGCGTGTAGTATGTGTTTATGCCACAAAATGTTGAACACGAGCGTAAATTTTTTACAAATAGCTTGACATGTATTTGAGCAGTGAAAGAATGTTTATTTTGTTAGGGAGTTTTAACTGTGTTTGTAAGGCGGAAGACAGAGCGAAAATGTCACATCGTGCGTGACAAAAGTGTTGAAGTATTGAACATATTGGTTTCAGGAAATAACCTAGAGGATCTAGGTAGTGTTGTGACGGACGGTGTGCGTCCACAGTTCACACACTTCTAGCGAGGAAGTAACGCTAGGCTGGATAGGGTGTACGTTTCTTTGGAGATCGCGACACTGTGCACTGGCTACGATGTTAAGCCGGTACATTTTCGTGACCACTGCTGCGTAATAACCACATTAGGGAATAGGGAGAGGAAGGCAAGTTTTAACTGGCAGACCTGAACACTGAATGCAAAACTCCTGGACGACGAAGCTTTCGAAATTATCGTGGCGGAGGAAATTGAACAGTTGCTGGTCGCCACGTCAAATTAGAGCAAGGAATGGGAAAAATTTAAACAAAACTAAAAATAAAAGCTACTGAGATATGTTCTGTGGCCAAGTACAACGAAAGGAAACAAGAAAAAGAATTATGCGATGAACTTGAGTACCTGATTAGACTGTAATAAGATCAACCAGGCTGCTTCACGAAAGAAATACGGGAAGTTAAAATCAAGCTCGACCATATCACCAGTGACAAGTATAAAAGCCGCAGTAATTAGAGCGAGGGCCAAAACGCTCTGGGCAGGCGAAGCGCCGACAAAACGAGCCCTAGCCGACGAAAAAGGCACGTATGCAGCAAAGAAATTAAGCAGATCAAGTACAATAATGAGGTAACAAATGAAAAAGAGAAAATCCACGCAGCCTTTAAAGAGTATTTCCAGGAGTTGTTTGCTCTCAATAGCGTAACAAAAAATGATTTTAAGCAGGATTTTTTTTTTGCATTTGATGCCGAGGCTTGAAGGTGAGGTTAAGGAGCGCCTCGAAGAACCAATCACTATTGGGGAGGTCGAATGCGCAAACGATGACCTGGCAGTTAGAAAATCACCCGGGCCTGATGGCCTTTGCGCGGCTTTTTACAAAGCCTATAAGAGCATGATTGGACGATTCCTGCCGAAGGTATTCGCTGAACTATGAAACGAGGTGCGCCCCTCCTTCGTTCCGCACGTCTCACACTATGCTCATCCCAAAAACAGATGACCCACAGATGAGATTATCGGCGGGGTCTTATCGTCCGATAAGCCTCACCAACCTCGATTACAAAATTTTCATGAAGATACTGGCGAAACGATTGCAAATTGTTGTAAGACTAATTGTCGGACCTCACCAAACCTGCGGAATTAAAGTATGGACGATTGCCACCAATATTCATGTCGCTCGAAATGTCTTAGAGTGCTGTGACGCTTCTTCAGCCAGCATTGCCATGATTCAGCTTGACCTGGCGAAAGCGTTCGATCGCGTATAGCATGACATACTTTTCTGCATACTTGAACACTGAAATGTCGGTGATGTAATAGCCGAAGGCGTGGATATGGGGTATGCTGAATGTACCACACATGTCATGGTGAACGGCGATCTCACGCAACCTGTGCATGTACAATCTTCAAAGCGGCAGGGCTGTCCGCTCTCGCCTCTACTTTTTGCCCTTTATCTTGAACCGTTCTGCCTGGCGCTTTTAAATACCAATGGGATTGTCGGCTACACGCTAGAGTCAACAGAAGACTAAGTACTTGCTTACGCTGATGATACTGCTGTGTTTTGCTCCGATAGAGACACTGTCCGAGAAGTCGTTGCAGTTGCAGAAAAATATTGCAGACATACCGGTAGTAAAATAAGCTGGGATAAGAGTTCCAGTTTTTGGCATGGAAACTGGGATTCCACGCCTGAGCTTTTTGCTCAAATGCAGTGTTCGGTGGTACCACGGGAATATTTAGGAGTTTCCCTTGACAGTTACCGTGAACACGAGCCTTACTGGAAAGAGCAAACGAATCGGGCAAAAGAAAAAGGGAATAGATGGCAGGGCAGACAATTGTCAGTTTTTTCACGTTCCATTGTCTGCAACATCTTTCTGGTCTCGAAAATTTGGTATGTTATGAGTGTTTTGTGCATGCCGAGAGTCAATGTGCAGAAAATTCACCGTATGTTTGCAGTTTTCATTTGGACTTCAACGTGGGAGAAGTCCAGTCGATGCAATTTGTTCCGCCTTGTGAAAAGCGGGGGCCTTGGCTTGGTACATTTATTTCTACGCCAGGTTGTGTCGTGATTTAAGTACCTACGTGACCAAAATATTGCCGTCATACGGACAGTCCTGCAACTTCGCCTATGGAAACATATCCCAGATTTCATGCTCTAGACTGCTCAAGGATCTGTATATGCTGTTACTGGGTGCTTGCGCGAGGTTGTGCTTGCATACCAACTGTTGCACGTGCGGTTTTCGATGGAGCACCTTGCTACGGTGTCTAGGAAAAAACTATTCAAAGACCTAGTTGACACACTAATGCCAATACCCCTGTACCGCGCACCATACCGTGGAGGCCAGGGCGTGATGTTCTGAAGAGAGTGACAAAGATGCCCATTAAATCATCTCTTAAAACCTTTTTCTTCAAATTGCACACAGGGACACTTCTTGTGAAAACTTGGCTTCAATAAAAAGAAATATATGTGCCGTGGACAACAAATTGTTTACTCTGTAAAACGCCGGGAACCCTAGAACACGTTCATATAGACTGCTGGGGCTCAATATTTCGCTGGGACGTCCTCCAGCGTACTATTAAAACTCCCCATAGATCCGTATGGAATAAGGTTTCTACCAACAGAAAACACAGGAGGTATACCTTATGACCTAATCTTTACAGTTTGAGGAGAACAAGAATGCAGGTGCGGCACGCAGACGTGAACGTGCGATCTGTGCGAGAAAATTTTATAGAGTGTGCAGTGTATATGAGAGAAGTGTATCGGGCTCAGCCAAATCTGCCTCACTGGATTAGCCTTTTTTGATGATTTGGCCGATTTAAGGAAATTTTAGCCGATTCACGGCAGCCGGAGAAAGACTGTCGCGATTTATTTCTGCCTGTAGTTCTGTGTTGTGTATAAAATCAGGCAGTAAGGAAAAAAAAACGCCGTGGTGTAGTGGCTAGGATACCTGGCTCTCACGCAGGAGCCCCGGGTTCGATTCCTGACGTCGGAATTCGGGGTCTCATGGTGTAATGGTTAGCACTCTGCACTTTGAATGCAGCGATCGGAGTTCAAATCTCGGTGAGACCTTTTTCTTTTTACTGCTCTCATGCGTGCTGGCCGCGCACGTCCCCCGTTTTGTTTTTCTTTCTTTTCTAATCTACGTATTTTTCTTTCTTGCATTGCATCGAAGCACAACCACATGAGGGTAACTTAATTCTGCTTTACTATTAATTATCTTATTTTATTTTTTTAGACTTGTCTATTTTTGGTCAGGGGCGGATAAGAGCACGCAACCATTTTCATGTAATGCCTGAAGCCACAAAGGCTTACGTCGCCTGCCCTATGCCGTGTTACGGCGTGGTCTAGTGGTTAGTACTTAGAGCAGTATATAATGAAGCATACAAAGTAAATGAATTGCCCCCGTCTGATGGTAAATCCCACACAGTGTTAATTCCTAAATCTGATGAAGCTGACAAGTTACAACAGGTCACACCATATCGTCCTATCGCACTCACAAACGTAGATTACAAAGGTTTCATGAAGATTTTAGCCCGTAGACTAGTCAGTAACTCAAGATATAGTCGGACCCCACCAGACGTGTGGGATCAAGGTGCGCTCCATTACCAATATTCAGAGAGCGAGGTGTGTGCTTGAATGTTGTGATCATACAACAAGCACGGGACAACATAACGCAAAGGTGGAAGACTCAGAAGCACAGTAGGAGACTAAAACTCAAACTTGCCCAGATTCAATCCCAAATAATACAATGTAGTGCCACTCTTTGCAAAGCTAACTCGGATCAGGTTTGTAACGGTCTCCGCGGCAATCTCTCCACAACCCGCGCTTGGCATCTATTACGGCACATGCTAGACCCCACGCAACCCAAATCTCAGACGCGCCTTAGCATTCGCCGCCTCGCTCACAACCATCGACAGGACACCGACGCCTTCCTCGCCCAGGTGAAATGCACCCATACAACCCCCGGTCTCCCTTGCAAGTATCCTGATTATGCAGGCCCACCCCAGCCCGAAATGACGCCCTTATTACAGAATCAGAATTTCGCGCCGCCCTATTGAAATTACGGAATACCGCTCCCGGAGATGATCAAATTACCAATGCAGCTATCAGAAATCTTGACGATGCTTCCATCTCTGACTTAGTCAACTACTTTAACGAATGTTGGGAGGCAGGTACTCTCCCTGCCTCGTGGAAGCATTGAAAAATTATTTTTATTCCAAAACCCCACAAGCCTATCACCCTAGACAACATCCGCCCCATTTCTCTTACATCCTGTCTAGGCAAGGTCTTCGAGCACATAATTCTTGCTCGGCTAACAACGTACATGGAAGACAACCACCTTTTCCCCCACAGTATGCTCGGATTTCGTGCGCATCTATCTGCGCAGGACGCCCTACTTCAAATTGCGCATGACGTGCTTGATGATACCATCCCCCACCACACTAAAGCTATCCTGGCAGTTGACCTCACCAAGGCATTTGACAGAATTCGACACGATGCCATCTTACGGGAACTGCAGGCTCTACAGGTAGGCCCTAAAACCTACAATTACGCTCGCGCGTTTCTCTCGGGCCGCACTGCCTCCCTGCACATTGATCAGATTACCACATCCCCTTATACACTCGGAGAGCTCGGAACCCCTCAAGGGGCGGTCCTTTCTCCCCTTTTCTTTAACGTTGCTCTCATCCCTCTAGCTCACAAACTGGATCTAATCCCACACCTAAAGCATATCCTGTACGCTGATGATATTACCGCATGGAGCACTCGTGGCTCTGACGGGGAAATTGAGGAAACTCTTCAGTTAGCAGCAGACACCATCTCCTCTCACGCGTCATCCATCGGGCTCGAATGTTCCCCATCTAAGTCCGCGCTCTTCCTAATTAGGCCAAAATCTAGCGCTAACTCGCCCATCCAAATCAATTTAAAAGTATCCCCATCACACCCACCCTCCGCATCCTTGGCCTCCACTTGCAGGATTCTGGACGAAATGAACATACCCTTAAAAGGCTCAAGGCCTCCACGCAATCCGTGTTGCACCTTCTACGCCGAGTGTCCTGCCTTAACAAGGGTTTAGACGAAGCGGACAACATGAAAGTAGTGCACGCATTTACGCTTAGCCGCATTCTATACGCAACCCCATATCTCAAATTGAACCGCACGGAAACCGAACGCGTGAACGCAATGATCCGCCTTGCGACTAAGGTAGCCCTAAACCTACCTCGTAGCACTAGCACAGCCAAACTTCTTGCACTAGGCATGCATAACACCATTCAGGAACTAGTTGACGCGCACCTTCAGACACAGTACCTTAGACTTGCCACGAGCGCCACTGGCCGCCATATACTCTCCTCCCTTCGCATCAACATACCCGCTAACCAGTCAACCCTTATGCCCATCCCTCGACACTTCCATACACCTCTCGTTGTGAAACCCCTTCCTCGAAACGTCCATCCCCAATATCACATCCCTCGCCGCGTAGCTCGCGCTAATGCCCTCCGTAAATACTATGGGCAAGCCCACGATGCCGTTTGGGTAGATGCCGCATGTACAGCGCATGAAGCGGTAGCAGTTGCCCACAATCCAACCCTACCTCACCCCCTAACTCACCGTCTTCCCTCGGGCTCTACGCCTGAGGAGGCAGATGAGACCGCCATCGCCCTAGCCCTTGCACATTCGGACGCCCAATACATCTTCAGCGACTCCAAAACGGCTCTGTCCAACTTTGCCAGGGGCAGGATTCACGCCCCTGCCTGGCAATTGTTGAACACCCCTACCCAAAATTTACCGCGCAGGGTAGAGCTTCAGTCGGTGCGGGCTCACTCTGGGAACCCTGGAAACGAGGCTGCCGATAAATTGGCCCGAGGTCTGATTTGCCGGGCTCAGGACAGTCTCGATCCAGGATTCTCGAGGGAGCGGGCGCACACCTTTGCGGAGCTCCCGCAAATACCCCGTTTGGACCTTCGGACTTACCCTCCTCCCCACCCCTCTCTTACGCACTCCCAACAGATCCTCTTCGGACGCCTCCAGACCCGCTCTCTATCATCCCCTCAGCTTTTATCCCACTATTGCGGCACATCCCCTGCATGCTCCCTATGTGTTGACCCCCACGCCACACTCTCCCATATCCTTTTCGGCTGCCCTGCTGACCCTCCCCCGCGGGGACAGCACGCCATCTCGAGCTGGGAGGACTGGGAGGTCCTGCTTATGTCTGCAGATCCGACATCGCAGCTTGCTGCGGTGACTCGGGCTGCCGACGTCATGTCCCGGCATGACCTACTTGATGCAGTGCGGGACCGCGCAGTGGCCCAGGGACCCAGCTGGGTCTAAAACTCACTTGCTGAATAAAGTTTTTCTGTCTGTCTGTCATACAAATAGCTCTGTAGCCATCCTGCAGCTGGATCTTGAGAAAGCATTTGATTGTGTTTCGCACGAAATCCTGTTCTGCATACTCGACCATGTGGACGCAGGGTCCATTAATCGCGAAGGAGTGGCCTTGGAGTACCGGAGCTGCACGACAACATTGATTGTAAATATGAGTTTGGGGGCCCCCATTAGCCTGCAGCGTTCGGTACGCCAGGGCTGTCCCCTCAGCCCTCTTCTATTCTGCATTTACACCGAAGCGTTGTGTTTGAATATCATGGAAAATGAAAAAAAAAATTCGGGGCTTCCAGCTGCAAGCGGCAGATGTTAAGCTGCTGGCCTATGCGGATGATGTCGCATGGTTCACAGTGAATCGGGAAGGTGTAACCGAGGCCGTGGCATGCGTAAAAGAATTCTCCAAAAGTCACTGGCAGTAAAGTGAATTGGTCAAAGTTTCTGGGGCTTTGGCACGGAGAATGGCAAGCGAAGCCCGACAATTTTGCAAACATGTCCTGGCTGACGACCCCAGTAAAGTACTTGGGCGTCCCAGTAGACGGTTATCGCGATAGCGAACCGTACGGAGAGAACAGACGCAAGCCACGCGTGAAAAAGGTGTACACGGGGAATGGGCAACATCTGTCAATTTTCGCTAGGGCCACAGTGTGTAATCTCTGATTTATCTCTAGGCTGTGGTACGTGATGCAAGCGTTGCATTGTGCTAGGATGAACGTACAGAGACTGCACCGGATCTTTGCCGTTTTTGTGTGGGCTGCGGACTGGGAACGATGCAGCCGGACGAATTCTTTGAGGCGGGTCAAGGACGGCGGCCTGAGTCTGGGGCACTTATTTCTGCGGCAGATTGTAAGTAGATTTTTTTTTTGTGCGTGATGTAAACGATCCGTTTCTGCGCACTGTGTGCCAATTAAGGCTCGGAAATGCACTGCCGGATTTTGTTGTCTCAACCGAAAGTTTCTCGGGACGTATTTTTGGTTACTTTAGAAAGGTTTTCGTGAGTGTTCGATTCCTGTCTGTTCGTTTTTCGTATGAATATTTATCTTCTGTTAGCAGGAAGAAGTTGTATAGAAATTTGTGCGATGTAGTTCTTCCACAACCTATGTACAGGGTCGTATACAGTGGAGGCTTGGGACGCGGCGTTCTTAAGCGTGTGAAGGCGATGCAGGTGCCGCCAAGTGCAAAAATTTCTTCTTTAAGTTACATACCGGAACACTTCCAGTAAAGAAATTTTTGGAGGGGAGGCATTTATTTCTACCTTGGGGTGCACATTGTTTCATCTAAAGAACCGTAAACAATAGACCACGTTTTTTTTTGCATTGTTGGGAGGGGGTATACTTTTAGGACATCTTGCAAAGGACTTTAAAAAAAGAATTTCCGCCAGACTCTCATGGTATTTGGTACTTGCCTGTAGGGAGTGAGGATGGGACACCATTCGACCATATTATGCTAATGGGCCTCCACTGTATTTGGCGCTCCGGAATGGCAGGAGATCATTGCGATCCTGATGCACGGCCAGCACGGATCTATTTTCGGGGGTGTATGCATAAATATACTGAAATTCAGAAACTTGCTCCTGAAGCTCCCGAGTGGCTCGAAAGAGTGGAGCCTTTGGTGGCGCTTAGAGAGTTTCAACATGACGAAGCCACAACCCACCAGGCGGATAGTGTTCTTAATTATGGCTCAGTGTGCCGTGTAAGTGTATTTGTGTATTGTGGTTCTTGCCGAAATCAGGCAATAAAGACAAAAAAAACGGCGTCGTCTAGTGGCTAGGATACCTGACTCTCACCCATAAGGCCCGGGTTCGATTCCCGGCGTCGGAATTGTGGTCTCATGGTGTATTGGATAGCACTCTTGACTCTGAATCCAGCAATCCGAGTAATGCTGCGAATCAATGTCGTGCTTGTTCGTCTTCAAAGCTGCCGGCACGCCGCCTTATCGCTTCGTTTGCGACGCGACTAGATTTATCTCGATTGATAGCATCCAGGCGGAACTGATTCTACGTTGTTCCGGAATGTTCTAGTAACTTTGCCCGCTTACTCTCGAAAGTTCGCTGTCAGTTTTAAATTGAGCACGGCCGACAGCGGCGGGCCATTATGTTCGACGACCGCCGAGCACGCTTGTCGCTTCGCCGCCGCCGAGTGATTGTCCATTGTGGGCGCAAGTCAGCCCAATAAACAGTTTTCTTTAGACGCCATTTTTGCTGTCGTTATGCTCCCCGGATTGCAGTCACCACTTCGTGATAATATAACGGGAAAGTTCAAAAGAATACCAACGATATTTGTGTCGAATTTATGTGCCGAATTTTCTCACAGTCACTTTCATCAGGTCAACTTCCATAGGACTGGAAAAGCGGAAAGGTGGTTCCAGCCTACAAATCATTTAATGATTCACCACTTAATTACCGCCACATTTCTCCCAGGAGCGTTACCTGTAAACTCATGGAACACGTGATCAACACGCGCATCAAGGTATTCCTCGATTCGGACAACTTTTTCCATTCTTCACAACACGGTTTTTGCAAAGGTTTCTCTTCTTAAGCGCAGCTGGCTATCTTTGTAGACGGTCTGAATACTAATCTCGACTCTAACCAGCAGACCGACGCCATTTTCTTAGATTTTGCGAAGGCTTTCGATAAGATTCCACATAAATTTTACTACTAAAGCTGCCGAATTGAATATGCCTTTCGATATCTTAAAATGGATTGAAGAACTTCTGTGTAATCGTTCGCAGTTTTTTGTGGCTAACAATTTTAATTCCAATGCCTACCACTAACATCAGGCGTGCCCCAAGGGTCGGTACTAGGTTCACTTCCATTTTTAATTTACATTAACGACTCACCCACCATTGTGTCTTCTAATATCCGCGTGTTCGCCGACGACTGGGTCTTTTACCGCACTGCTATTAATATCTCCGACCAAACAACGCTTCAAGACGACCTTCACCGCATTCAGGAATGGTGTGACGATTTGTTAATGCAGCTGAACACTCGTAATGCAAAAGCTTGTCCTTACAACGCCGCCGTAACCGGCTTGATTTTCCCTGCGTAATCGCTAGTGACCTTTTGCAATCCGTTCTATCATACAAGCATTTAGGTATAATACGTAGAACAATGCCATTTGACAGTGTTATACGCGTAGGTGACAAACGGAATAACCTGGTCCCAGTCGACATTGACGTACATGGCCAGCATGTCACTGAGGGTTCGGTTAAAACGCTCTCACAGGCCGTTCGTCCGTGGATAACGAAGCGGTTCGGTGGATAATGCGGCATTCCTTTAGGAGGGCCTCAAGAGTGTGAGACAGCAAAATGCCTCCACGGTCGCTGAGCAGTTCTTGAGGAGCACCATGACGAAGAATCAGGTTCTTTTGAAGAAAGGAAGCGACGTCACGGGCGGACGCAGACGGCAATTGCGACGTTTCAGGATAACGAGTGAGATGGTCGACGGCCACGATAATCCAACGGTGACCGGCGGGAGTGAGAGGAAGGGCGCCGTAGAGGTCTATATGCCAACGCGATCAAAAGGGCGGGCAGGACACGGTAACGGCTGCAATAAAGCAGGCGAGTTGTGAGAAGGAGTTTTAAGCCGTTGACATGGACGAACAAGACCGCGCAAAGTGGCAAACAAAGCGGTACATGCAACGCCACTAGAAGCGCAGACGCGTGCAGGCTTTCAAAACGCCGCTGTGCGCATACTGGGGGTCCGCATGGCAAGCAGCGCAAATCTTTGTGCGTAGATGGCGGGGAATGAATAGGAGCCATTTGCGTCCGTCGAAGCGGTAATTGCGACGATCTAGAAAGGCCGTCCCGGATAGAAAAGTGACGGGCTTGACAGAGGAGTGAACGGGACGAACGATCTGTAGCGGGACTCGAAAGAAAGTTGAGAAGGGCGGCGGTCCAAGGTTTTCCCGCTGCCCGGTGGACATGTCGGCGGCGGCGGCAAGCGAGGACAAGTAAGCAGACACTGATGCAGGCTATCAAGCACTAGGTAGCAGCGAGCGTGAAAGAGCGTCTGCGGCACTATGATTGAGGCCAGAGTGCTGAATGACGTGGATATCGTACTCCTGTAATAGCAGAGCTAAGCGGGCTGGGCGGCCTGACAGGCCTTTCAGAGAGGCCAGTCAGCACAGGGCACGGTGGTCGGTGACTATATAGCACGAGCGGCCGTAAGGATGTTTATTATATACATAGACGAAATTTTCCAATGGCCCAAATAATGACCAAACATTCCCTTTCTGTAGCAGAATTGTTGGCCTCCGCTTTGCTCAAGATCCGACTGACGTAGGCAATCACATACTCAGGGAAACCAGGTTTGCGTTGGGTGAGAACGGCAGCTAGTCCGCTACCACTGGCGTCTGTGTGGATCTCAGTTGGCGCAGTCGGGTCAAAGTGGAGCAGGATAGGAGGCGAAAGCAAATGGTGGCGCAGAGTGTCGAAGGCGCCATCGCAAGCGGGCGTCCAAGCGGAGACGTTGGAACGACTGGCAAGGAGCTTGGTCAGAGGGGCGATTATCGAGGCGAAATTCAAGATGAAGCGGCGAAAGTACGTGCAAAGGCCAACGAAGCTACGGAGTTGCTTCAGTGCTTCGGAAATTCGATAACTGCATGCACGAAGTTTGGCGGGGTCCGGAAGAATAGCGTCCTAAGAAACGACGTGTCCTAAAATGGTGAGTTGTCGGGCAGCAAAGCGGCACATTTTCAAACTCAGCTGAAGTCCAGCGTCAGTGAGACAAGTGAGGACGTGCTTCAGGCGGAGGAGATGAGAAGGAAAGTCCGCAGAAAATACGAAGACGTCATAGAGATAGAAAAGACAAGTCTCCCGCTTGAGTCCACTGAGGATAGTGTCCATCAGGCGCTCGAAAGTTGCCGGTGCGTTGCCAAGGCCAAACGGCATGTCGTTGAGCTCGTGTATGCCGTCAGGTCTTATGAAGGCAGTTTCTGAGCGATCAGCGTCAGCCATCGGCACCTGCCAGTAACCTTAGCGCATATCCGGCGAGGAGAATTACTCGGCTCCCTGCAAGCAGTCCAGGGCGTCATCGGTGTGTGGCAGAGGATAGACGTCCTTGCACATGATGTTGTTGAGCCAGCGGCAATCAACACAAAGCAAAATAGAACTATCTTTCTTTTTGACCAACGCAACCGGAGATGCCCAGGGACTATGGGAAGGCTGTATGACGCCCCGAAGAAGCATGTCGTCCTCGTCATCAGAAACGACGCGGCGCTCAGAAGCCGACACACGATAGGCGCGCTGGCGCAGATGGTCATGTGTATGCCGGTGTCGATGGTGTGCGCAACGACAGACGTGCGGCCCAAGGCAGTCTGAGGAAGATCGAAGGAAGCTCTGTAGAAGAGCGACGAGTTTATCACGCAGCGCGGGCGCAAGGTCAGCGTCAATGGCACGTTGGAAAACGTCGCGGGGTTGCGGCCGCAACACCACAAGAGCTGAGCATATCGACGTCAAAGGAAGCGCTGGTATCACTAACAGTGTAAGGAAGGCCGGAATCAAGTTCTTCAACACGTCCGAGGCATTCACCTCGGAGCACGGCTGACGGGCGCGAAAATGGGTTGGAGACGTCAATTGTACTCCGTCCATCGTGAGAAAAGCAAAGGGAAACAGGAGGTAGGGATGTCGGGGCCTGGCCGCCGCTTGGGCGCACGTCAGGGGTGCTGTCACAGGAGGGAGCACAGGACTGGTTCTTCAGTTCCCATGGAATACACCGACTGCGGATTCACTGCAACTTTGGACGCTGCCAAACGCGACCAGACCCGACAGCTGGACGAAACCACCCTTCCTGGACGAGATTGTCAAGTTCGGCTGGCAACCGGAGCCATATACATCCGCCCACCCCGCTATCAGCGTTGGAAGCGCGGGATATAATCTGCAACCGGACAGCGTTTTCTTGGGGCACGACACCGCTTTCAACATGAAGCACTCACCGTTCGTGTTCTTCCAGGTTAGTTACAATGATGACCCTTTATCTGCTAAAACCTCGAATCGTTTTTTGTTCGTGGTGTCGTGCCCCAGACACTGGTTGCATGTTCTTACGGGTTGTAAGACTAGAATGGCACTCTGTATTAGCAGCATCCTGTTAGCGCTCTCTGGAGACGTAGAGTCAAATCCCGGTCCGCCTGGCACCGATCAAGAAAGCGTCCTGGCAACTGTACTCGAGACAGTCCAGAGAATTGAATCTGGCCAGGATGGTACCAGGAATGACCTACGCGCCCTAAAACAATGGCAGGCATCAGTGGACGTTGAACTAAAACAGCTATCTGCCAGAATTCGCACAATCGAGGTCGAAATGGTAGAAATGAAATCTACTATTTCTACGTCATCCACAGAACTGTCTACAATAGGTCCCTCAAATATAACCGAGCAATTAAAGATAATTACCTCACGATGTGACGACACAGAAAACAGACTTCGCCGCTCTAACCTACTTTTCTTTGGTATACCTGACAACGAGTCCGAAACATGGTCTAGCTCAGAAACAAAGGTGTTGGAGCTGTGTGCGGAACACCTTGGCTGCACACTTGAGCCAACACAAATTGAAAGGGCTCATCGGCTTGGTCGATACCAACCAGAGAGGTGTAGGCCGATCATCGTCAAGTTTGCTCACTACAAGGACAAACAGCAGATCATAGATAAAGGTCACAAGTTTAAAGACACACAGTATGTCGTTCGCGAAGATTTTTCTTTCCCAACACGCCTGGCCAGGAAAAAACTGATAGATTTCGCAAAGTCGGAGGGCGGATCGTTTAAGCTTAGGGTCGATAAACTGCGCATGAACGACACTGTATATATGTACGACGCTGCTTCTCACACTGTCAAACAATGTACCCGATAGCAAAAACGAAGAGCGGTTGTACACAATTCTGACTATCAGCCACAACCTTCATACGGCGGCACTGCCCACCCTTCGCTTTCCATATCTTTCACTAACATACGTAGCATCCTTCCAAAGCGCACCGAACTTTACTCATATCTTGAAGATAGTAACTCTGACATATTAACTTTAACAGAAACGTGGCTGCACTCGGATATAACTGACGACGAAATCTTACCTGACTCTCGTGATTTTGTTATTTACCGGAATGACAGACCTAATAAAAGAGGAGGTGGCGTGACGATCGCCATAAAAAAACACATTCCTTCCTTTCGTGTTAACATTTCGTCCCCTCTAGAAATTTTATGGGTTTGCATCATGTCCTCATCGCTTAAGTCTCTTCTTGGCATATGTTACCGACCACCAGATAGTTCAGACTCTTTCGTAACAAATTTGCATGCCAACCTCTTAGATATAAGAAGTAACTTCCCAAAGGCCGACATTTATTTATTCGGTGATTTTAATTACCCGAATATCAACTGGAATACCTTAACTGCATCGGCACAGGACTCACTTAATTTCGTTGAACTAACATTAGACTTTTCTATAACTCAGCTAGTTTCTCAACCTACGCGCGACCTTAACATATTAGACCTTGTTCTCACATCGGCTCCATACAATATAAGCCCGATCTCCCTCACGGATGGTTTCAGTGATCACAAACTGCTCCATTTCACTCTGAAAATGCCGTCACACCAACGCAGACCACCTCAGAAATATATCTTCGACTATAACAGAGCGAACTACGATGCCATTAACCTCGGCTTACAAACATTCTGTGATTCCTTTCTGCAATCCTTTCCTAATCAATCTGTTAACGAAAACTGGCGTCACTTTAAAGATAAGCTCACGCAGTTAATGAACACCTATATACCCCGCATATCTTTCCGTGCTAACTCATCTAAGCCGTGGTACCACAGGAACCTGCGTACGTTGATGAACAAAAAAAAAACGACTTTTTAAAACAGCTAAACGGCTCAAAACACCCGCATCATGGGAAAAACATAAAAACGCTGATAAAGAATACTGCGCGGCCATACGGAAAGCTAGGCATAAGTTCATGGCTCACGATCTGCAATCCCTCCTTAAGCACAATCCAAAAAAATTTTGGAAAACGTTATCACCTTCCGAAACTTCTTCAGATTTTACGTTGATTGATGAGGCTGGAGACCCCATTGCTCAAGACGAACGCCCTCAGACTTTCAATAACTTTTTCGCCAATATGTTCACGAAGGAAGACTATTCCAATATTCCATCGCCATCAGAATATGACTATGACTACATGAGCCCAATAGACGTTACTGTTGATGGCGTTGCGACATTGATTAACAATCTGAAATTAAGTACTTCATGTGGTATTGACGGGATTAATTCGAAAATTTTGAAACCTACCGTGGCTCATTCCAGCGTCATACTCACTCATATATTTCGGCAATCACTTTCAGCAGGCGAGATACCATACGAGTGGAAAATTGGAAAAGTTATTCCAATTTTCAAATCCGGTGACCGAACTGACGTTGCTAACTATCGCCCAATATCTCTGATATGTATATCTTGCAAACTTCTCGAACACATCATTGCATCTAACACGGCATTACATTTAGAAGGCAACGGTTTCTTCTTTTCAAAACAACATGGGTTCAGAAAAGGGTTATCATGTGAAACACAACTACTCGAATTTACTAATGAGCTTTTTCACGGTATGGACGAAAATCTTCAAGTCGACTGTATATTCCTAGACTATGCTAAAGCCTTTGACCGCGTTCCACACTGTCGTTTAATAGCGAAACTCTCATCATTGCGCCTCGATTCATTAACACTTTCTTGATAAGAAACTTTTTATCATTTCGAAAACAATTCACTTCTATTGATAACCATTCATCCCATTTAATTGATGTAACATCAGGCGTACCGCAAGGTAGTGTAATAGGCCCGTTACTTTTTCTGATTTACATCAATGACCTCTTATTAGGCATTACCTCAACACTCAGAATGTTTGCAGACGATTGCGTTATTTATCGCAAAATCCGCTCCTTTAATGACCACATCGCCCTTCAAGAAGATCTACATCGCATTAATAACTGGTGCTCATCATGGCTAATGTCCCTTAACACTGATAAATGCCCGTTAATGACATTTAGCCGTAAACGGTCTAATTACCTTTTCACTTACTCGCTTAACAACAGTCCAGTCACTCTTGCGTCATCGTACAAGTACCTTGGCGTTCACTTTTTATCTAATCTCTCATGGAAAACCCACATAGAAAAAATTGCTGCCAAAGCTAGCCGTACATTAGGTTATTTAAAGCGTAACCTCAGAGGTGCGCCTTCTTCCACACGCCAGCTCGCATATCAGACATTCGTCCGCCCTCAAATTGAATACGCATCTTCCATTTGGTCACCTCACCAACAGTACCTAATTAATTCCCTAGAGCGCGTACAAAATCGTGCCGCTCGCTTCATTTCTCGCAACTATTGCCGACATTCCAGTATAACTAACATTAAGGCTTCGTTATCCCTTCCATCCTTAGAATCTCGCAGAACAATAGCACTTATCTGCCTCTTCCATAAAATTGTTTACAGCCATCATTCCTTCACACTACCCCTTACAAAACCGGCCCGCACATCTCACCGATTGCATAATCACCTCAGTTTTAAGCGCCTTTCGGGAAGGACCACTGCATTCAACTCATCAGCCCTGCCCCGTGCAATGATTTATTGGAATAGTCTTCCTGATAACATTGTTCACATCTCAGATCATGTTATTTTCAAAGAAAAAATAAGTAGTATTTTCTTCTGAAGTGTGTTCTGTAGTGCGTTTTTCAATTTAGTTCTATTTTCTGGTTGGTTGCTTGTTCTTTGTATAACGATGTTAAAATAACCATGTTCTACTTGCTTCTTTTTCCCACCCCAGTTATGTAACCCCCCTCACATATTACTCCAGTCGGAGCCCGTGAGGTATTTGAATAAATAAAGACGTGGTCCTCCAAGGCACGGTGAAAGACAGGGCTGAGTCGGGAACATGGCGGGCGGGGCCTTGGAAATGTGAAATGAGCGACAGTTGGCGGGCGATCTTTTCGCGAACGAAGGCTTTGATTTGGTGGGGCAGAAGGGAGTCCTCAGGAGGGTCCGCCCAGGGCCAGTGTGGAAAGGGCCTCGTCGCAGATAGCGAAGCGCCGCGTGAAGAGCGCGCTGCTTGCGGAGCTCGTCGTAGCTTTTGCAAGCCTTAATGTCCTCACTGAAGGTGGTAGCATTCTTCACGAGGAGCATCTGAAATGCGTCGTTAGCAATGTCTTTGAGGATGTGATGAATCTTGTCTTCTTGGCGGTGTTGACACATCTTGGCGGGATTGACACGTTTACAGAGGTCAACGATGTCTTCAGTATAACTAATGAAGGTCTCTTCGGTGTGTTGAGTACGATCATGCAAACGTTGTTCGAAAACTAAGCACTTTGACAAATTTGCATGTCTGGTTGGGTTGGAAGACTTATAATGAACTGCACATCTCCAACCAAAAATTTTTAACTAACCCAACGTTTCGAAGCCGACTCGGCTCCTTCATCAGGGATGACTGAGGGCAGTAGCTAGCGTCTTTTAAGCATGGAGTGGAGGAGGGGTTCACGGGAACGACAGCTGTGATGCGAAAGGCGTGGGGGTGGGGGAGCTAAGGTTGTTTGTCATGTTGTCGCACTGCAGGGAGGCGGTCAATGGTGAGACACGAGTGCTATAGCGCTCGTGTGTGTTCTTTCATGTCCTTGTCTGCTGTTGCGCTATTTTATACGCCATGCACTACCAACAAGCCCAAACTGCCACCTTATTGGAAGTACTGAGCGGCTGCGACGGATCTTGCAGTGTATTCAGGCGTAGACAGCGCCAATAGAGTGGAACAACTTCTTCGTCTCCGGGCGCAGCGTAGTGCCGGTGCGTGCCGGTAGCGGAACCTGTGACTGTTGATACACTACACTATTACTACACTACACAACCGCTCTACAATAAAGCAGTTGTGTAAAGGGCTCTGTTTGTTCAAAATGCGTTAAAAGTAATCAACGAATCTGTACAATTTTATGACTTCGTCCGGATTAAAAACAGAGGCCTGGTCAGTACTGGCTAAAAAAAATATATCGCTTAAAGTGGTTGCGACGCACGACACAATGCACATTTCTTTAGTTCGTAAATAGTCATTGTAAATAGTCGCAGGGCAAAGGCCTCTCTCATATCTTTCCAATTAACCCGGTCCTTGGCCAGCTGCGTCCACCTTATCCCCGCAAACTTCTTAATCTTATCTGGCCATCTCACTTCCTGCCGCTCTCTGCTACACTTGCGAGATGGTAAAAGGGATAAAAGTACATTTGAGGTAAAATTCTCAAAGGGTTAAAATATTGTGTATTCGGTACGCGTATCTGCGACGAAGCCTTTATATTGGTCATGCCTTGCTGCAATAACTAGTTGTGAGTGCAGCGTTTGCCCATGGGTGTGAGTGTTTTCTTCCCTTTTGTGAATGTGTTTCTTCCGCTACAGTTATGTCTCCTTATAGTAGCCGTTTAATCAATTAAAACGACGCTCGGGCCAAGCATTCGCCGAAGCGAAACAAAGCGCTCACCTCTTCGGCCTCCTTGAAGTTCCGCGTGGCAGCCTTGGCCTGGGCGTAGTTGAAGTTGAACGTGTCGTCGTTGTAGAAATAGCTCTGCGAAATTATGACCGAGAAGAGGGCTTAAAAAAAAAAAGCTTACATAACAGTTGTCACTGTGAAATGCGAGAGTAAGCGACATCTGTTGGGGTATTTCAATTTCACGATATACAGTAGTGCCCCGCTAATGCGACCACTGTTAATATGGCGACTCGAGCAGTTTACTAGGGACCAAACATCTTCAATGTATTTAAACCTCGTTAATATGGGAACTTGCTATCTGGAAAATAAATAGAGTGAAATGCGCGGATCCTGTTCGGGCCCCCGTATTTTTTTCGCGTTAATATAGACAACGATGAGAAAGAAATATTGACTGCCCCTAGCATATCTTTCCTTCCCTGCATACTGAGTGCAGGAAAAGTTGAAATGGTTGAGTGATGGCTTTTTTTTGTGGCTTCAAGCTTTACAGTTCCAAGGTGCTCGCTCACGCGCGTTGCTATTTACCGCGTTGCATGAATAGTTGTGAAGAAGTCTCCCTGCAACTGGGGCGACGTTGAAAGCGCATTCAGCAGCTGTCTGCTGACCGAGTACGCATACGTACTACTCGATCGTGGGATATGTGAACAGCGTCGCGCCGTTAGACGCAAACACGCGTCTCATAGAATATATCTCCTCCATACGCTCTTCCTTCCTTTCCTCCGTAAGGCTCAGGCGGTAACCACCCTTAGGTTACGCATTCATCCCTCCTCCTTCCATGAGCACCACCAGAAGTGTGATGCAAAACATGGCAGCGACATTCCGGCTGCGGATTCTTTCGTTCTCGGCATGCTCCCCACCCTCCACAATAATTCCCCTCCGAGTCGTTCACATGGCAGCCATCCTCCGGTTACGCAGACTGACGTCAGGAACAGGCGTTTAACAGGCGTCGCTGCAAAACAGCACTGGGAGAAAAGCGCGAGTCGCTGCTAGTATGGCCAAGGCAATCTCGCGGAGCGTACTGTTCATTTCTTTCCCACAGTGGCCAGTGTTACGCGTACGCCTTCAGTTGTTCACTAACGCCGCTCTCCGGACGCCCTTGGAGCACTGACATAAGGAAGGGTAGCCTCCGGCGGCCCCGTCGGGAATGTCGCTACCACACCGCTTGGAGCGGGCAGGCCACATCCCTTGGAGCTCTGTTGAGCACTGAATCTCACTGCAACTGTCTCGGCAGAAAAACTCAGTTCGAATTACAAGGACGTGAGCAAAATAAGGAAAAATTGGAGCGCACACTTAAGCTCTGCCTTAAGAGTATGGCAGGGGCTGCCACCGGTGGGGCTTGCGCAACCCAGGCTGCTCTTCCCGAGCAACCTCTCGCGACCAATCATTAACTGAACTCCCACCTGCCATGGTGGGCACGGTGCGCATTTGCCCCGGTGGGACCGGGCAAGCAACGGCGAGATCGGCGAGTGGGGGCTCAAGTTCTAGCGCCCTCATATGGGAGAGGCTTTTTGTCATGCTGTGGGCATAGTCAGGCTGATGATGATGAGTGCCTATAAGCAGACAACTGAGACCTGCTTGCCGAAGACAAGGTTTAACTGCAATATGCCATAATTTTCGTCGAGTGCATCAGCAAGTCTTTGTCTCACAGAAGGCTGCACGATTCGTAGCTGCTCAAAACTATTCTTGGTAGCCCTCCTTCCGTTCCAGCACTCTCCCTCCTTCGCGGCATTAGCCCGCCGAGAGCACCGTGGAGGTGGCCAAGTAAATGGGGTTGCCAGGTGGCTATGTTTTGTAGCGATAGCTACACTACGCTAGCACTTCGAGCCTTCAGCGTGGCATCCCTTGAGCTGCGTGGACGCCTTCGAGCTCCGTGGCTGTGCCGTGGCTGGTCACGTGGTTGGTCACACGGTGCGGAGCAGCTGCCAATGGCGCGGCACGCCGGCGAAACCGAGTGTGTGTGTGGGGGGGGGGGGGGTCGAGTGGAGAGGGGGAAAGAGTGAATCCACGTCCAGGGACGAAGATGATGAAGGAACGCCCAGCGAAACGCAGCGGCGAAAGACTGCAATTCGACTGAGCGAGTTCCACTCGGCCAGATGTAGCTATCGCGTCACTCCAGGTTTAACCAGAGCTAAACCACAGCCATTTTATGGAAAGACACAGCTTCTCACGAGAAAAAAAAAAGGCATACCCTTATGCCGGTTTCGAAATTAAGCTTATGTGGCGAATTCAACAACGCGCAGAAGTAAGGACGCCTGCCGATGCTGGAAACTCGCACATCTCAACAAAGTACGTGATAGAAATTTTCACACAGGGAGCACCTCCAGTGGTATGCGCGTCGCAGTGTAGTTCTCCGAGTACGCGGTACGAAGCCGGGCCGAAAAGTCGCGAGCAAACAAGTCTGAAGAGGGACATCACTGTTTTTGAGCCAAGAGTACTCACTGCTTTGAAAGCTGCCCTCGGCCCACTCTGTCAATTTCTCCCAACAATTAGTCAGTCGAGATCCCAGCAGCCACAGACTTGACGGCGCAGCTGTCCCGAGACGTGGAGGGACCAACAGCGCATTGCTGCCTTCTTAATGAATTAGCGCATGCCAAGTTCAGTGCGTCGTTTACGCACTGATTTAGAGCACCTAGCTTTCACCACGCTATCTAATGTAATTAGAATGATCGTCGATACGTTGTAGTGAACCACAACGAAATAACCGATACAATGCGAGAAGTTCAGGATGCAAAAGCTACAGTGCGAACAAAAGACAAGCGAGCAGCGAAAACAGGGCGTTCTAAGGAACTCAGTTTCGCTTGCGTAATATGGTTCGCTACGACTATAACGTATTTTGGCCAGGCCAACGATGAAAACTCAGAATTTTCTTTATTAATAAACGACTGGAGTTTGTGCTCAATCTAACATACGTCAGGTTATAACGTAGTCATCTGAGCGTCCGTGTAAGAAGCCTCGCTACGAGGGCATACCTTGATGGAGTTGAGGTAGAGCAGTACGTCGTCGAACTGCTTGAGCAGGAAGAAGCAGGACGCCATGCACTGCCGCCCCGGGATGGTGTCTGCGCGGAAAGAGAGGCGGGGCGATGCTCCGACTTTTCGAACGGTGATCCGACGCGGTAAACTAATGAAAAAAGTGGAAAAAATATTACAGAATCTTCATGATTAACTGAATAATGACGCCAAGCATCACTGCTACCGCCACTGAGCTTCCACTGATCAAGCTACTGCAGTAGCCTATCAGTAATTTGGGCATTTGTGTTAGAGGAGAAGTGCACTCTGCATTACGGTCGATGGTAGGACCTCCGTTTCTAAATGTGTTGCCCAATTTGGCTTTAGCCTCAGGCTAAGCAGGCCAGTGTAGTGTTCGTGCGCCAAGTCTGGCCCCTTTGTGTTACAGGTATCTAGTTATCTTACTTTTTGCAGTGAAAGCTGTTACACAGATCCCTAGCCGGTGGATCACGTGGCGTAGACCATCAACCATAGAGTATTTTCATTATTGCTGAGACGAAAAAGTGGCGCCGACTTCTTAAAGAGCAAACATTCAAGCACTCATCTCATTCGTCGTCAAACACTCGACTACACTGAACTGTATCCGACTATAGGTAATATTGAGAAACTCTGTACCATCGCATCCATTCGCGGGACCATCGCGTGACCATCCACGGTGTCAACACCTGGTCACGTGACCGGTCACATGTAAACGCGCCATGGGTGCACGGCACGTGACCGTACCCCGCGTCGATCGTTCCGGTAGCTCAGGTTGCCACAAAGTTTGTCGGACTTTTTTTATTCACACTGCAATCTAATGGATTTTATCAGGGAATTCGACAAAAAATACAAACGGGTTGAAAATGAAAGCGACTACAATCGAGTTATTTCTTGGGCTAGTTGGTATAGTGCAAAACTGTGAACTTAAAGCGACTACAAGTCGCAACTACACGCAATGAAAAGAAAAAGCCACAACGACCACGATAAAACATTATTTGACGAAGTACAGAAAGGTAGACATTGAAACCGAATTAGCATATTGCCACACTGCTAGCCATTTACTGGCGCCGCCATGCGGTGCGACAGCACCCGCTGCTCTTCGTTGTCGTCCCTGGCTCATGCGTTCGTTGGCTGAGTGTATCTGCCTGGCTACACCTGGTGTGCCCTTCTGACCTTTCTGCCGGCTTTCAGTGACATTTTGGTGCAGATGCTGGGTAATTTTCTAATGCAAGAAGAGCTTCCGAGAGCCTCCGACGACGCCCAGCTACACCCCGTGGACACGACACCTGTCCACAAGGCAAGCCGCCGCTTGCGAGGGTTGGATCCTGAGTTTCAACCCCTGACTGCACGACCCCGCGCAATGACGTCCACTGCGGCAAGCCAGACCACCCAAATGCCGTCATTTCCCCACCGCTGCTTCTCCATGCTCCTTGCACTCCCGCGTCGTTTCATGGCGAAAAGTTCGAAGACGGGGAAGACCGGTTGGCCAGCTACGACCGACTCGCTGCGTTTAACCTGTGGGATGAGGACCGCAAGCCACGCAATGCGTATTTTGCCCTGGAAGACTCCGTCAAGACATGGTTTGAAAACCACGAGTCCGCTATCCCCACCTGGCGTGACTTCCGGCGACAGTTGCTCGACACCTCCGGCAGCAACGAACGGAAGGAGCGAGCTGAAGTTGCCCTGCAGTCCCGAGCGCAGCGGCCAAATGAGAGCGTCGCCATGTTCGTAGAAGACATGACGTGGCTATTCAACCGCGTAGATCCTACTATGTCTGAAGCGAAGAAGGTACGTCATCTTATGCGAGGAGTCAAAGAGCGGCTTTTCATAGGACTTGTGCGCGACCCTCTATAGCACAGTGGTTGACTTTGCTCGGGAGGCGGCAAACATAGAGCGCACCTTGCAGCAGAGGTTTGCGCATTACGGTCGTCCAGCGAATGTAACTGCTATGGCCGCCAGCAAGCCGCCACCCGGCATCGAGAGTGAGGCCCTCCGCGTGCTTATCAGGAGCATTGTGCGGGAAGAGCTACAGAAGCTTCGCCCTGTCGAGCAATACCCGGGTGTCGGAGCCATCTCGGATGGCATTCGTGACGAAATCCGTCGAGCGGTACAACCAATGGCCTGTCCCGAGCCGCTGCCTGAGCCGTATGTCATGACGTACAGTGAAGCGTTACGCAGCCCTGCACCAGCACCGCCGGCGTTTTACTGCCCTGCTCCTCCTCCACTGCAGCAACTGTTTTCGAATTCGCCTGCCCTCTCCAACGCACGACCACCCCTCAGCAAAGCGCACGCGTGGCGCACATCGAACAACCGGCCCTTATGCTCTGCGGTGAAGCCGGCCACATACTGCGCCACTGCCCGTACCGCCGGATGTGCCTGCGGGGGTTTTCACCAGACGAACCCCGGCCACTCTATGGTGAAAGACCCCGTGACATCGAGCAGTACCTGACAGCCAGCGTCCCCTCTGCGCTTTCGCCACAGCGCCCGTCCAGGTCGCCGTCGCCCCGTCGGTTCTCTTCCCCAGGTCGCCAGCTGTTCATCCGGCAGTCCTCTAGTCCACGCCGGGAAAACCGAAGACGGCGACATCAGGGGGTAGGGCCGCCATTTCTCCGCAATTCGAACAAGATCCGCCGCTCGCCGACTTGACCCTTCAACCCGATCTTCCACACCCTGCTCCGACCACCTTCCGAAGCCCAGAGCAGCCTATGCTCGACGCCCTATTTCGACGAACTGCTCGACCCTCCACTTCTGAACCTACCACGACCCGGGTTCTAGAAAATGAGGTTGTTTCCGCCGAAATACCGGTCCTCGCTGACAACCACCATGTGACTGCCCTCGTCGATACCGGCACAGATTTCTCCGTTATGAGTCCTGGTCTCGCTATCCTCTTGAGAAAAGTGCTTACACCCTGGCACGGAACACAAATTCGGACTGCTGGCGGTCACGTGGTGATGCCGCTCGGCGTCTTCACCGCTAGGATTGAGATTCGCGGTATCATCTTCACTGGTTTGCGTCGCTGTGCTGGCTGAGTGCTCCAAGGACCTGATCCTCGGTCTAGATTATCTTCGCGAAAATGTTGCTGTCATCGACCTCCGCGAACTCATGGTGACATTCTCCGCCCCATACACCATAGCCGACGAGAGTGCGCCAGGCAGACCCGTTTTTCGCGTCTCCAACGACCACATCACTCTGCCACCGCGTGCCAGCTTGTTTGTTACTGTCGACTGCAACAACCCCCGCGCGTCCAACGGCATCGCAGAAGCAAACTTCCCATTACTGCTGAGCCAACAAGTCTGCATCGCACGGGGCGTCGTTGCCCCGCATAACCAGCGACCTCAGCTTCTAGTTACGAGCTTCTAGTTACGAACTGCCACTTGGCGAAAAATATAGTCATCGCCTATTTTGATGAAATTAGCGAGACCGCCCCCACTGCGCGTTGTCAACGTCAAGGGACACCCCTCCAGGAGGACCTAGTCGAACAGTTAAGGCTGACGTGAACCCTGCTTTAAACCCTGATAAGCATTGCCGCTTGCAAACCATCCTTGACTATTTTCATGACTGCTTTGCGACCACCTCTAAGGTCAGGTCAGGTCGCATTACATGCCCTGCCCAAGCCCTTTTCTTCCTCTTCATTTCGACTGGGATGTCATCAACCCGCGTTTGTTCCCTCACCCGCTCTGCCCTCTTCCTCTCCTTTAACGTTGCACATATCATTTTCCTCTCCATGGCTCGCTGCGTTGTCCTTAACATGAGCTGAACCTTTTCGTTAGCCTCGACGTTTTTGCCCCGTAGGTGAGTACCGGTAAGATACAACTGTTGTACACTTTTCGATAGAGGGATTTTGTCAAACTGCATTCATGATTTGAGAGAACCTGCCATATGCCCATTCTTATCCTTCTAGCTATTTCCCTCACATGATATTCATCAGCGGTCACTGCCTCCCCTGTGCTTCCATGTTTGACTTCTGTCCTGTCCTTAGCGCTGTTCCTACACCATGCAATACCAACTAGCCCGTCAACTCGCTCTCGTTAACCTCCCCTAAGTAGACGTATTCCCTCAGCACTTCCAGCACCTCGCTACCAATTGCGCACCGCTGTTCCCTTACGAGATTAGCGAGTTTTAGTTTCACGTACGTAGAGGCTTCACGTACGTAAAGCTCTTACAGGTGATCAGTGCGCATGCGCAGAACGCAAAGGGTCTGCGTGAGACTTACGGACGTACGTGAGATTCGGATTCTTACGTTACGGTCTTTGCGTTGCTTGCGTACGTAGCGTTGACAAACATGGCAGCGCCCTGCCCGCCCGCTTCACAGCGATAACAACTTCGTCGCTAATCCCTCGACGCGATATCGTGTTCTAAACTGCTGCATTCGCCATCGATTTGCCCATTGTTACCTTCGCATAAAGTTTCAAGCGACAAATATCTTTTGTTTTTCAGATATAAGGACGATTTCCCAGCTGTTAAGCCTGACGAAGCAGCGCTCCGACGCAGTTCGACTGGCTTGGCTTTGAGTCGTCTTGTCTTAGAGTGGCTACAGCAGTGTCTTAATCTGTCAGTAGAAGAACGCACGGCGTCTGTCGCGTACGTGCAACTAAAACGGTTTGAAACTACATGCGCGTATGCTACGTAGACTTCTCACGTTTGCGTAAGTGAACTCTGTACGTACGTGAAACTAAAACTCTCTATTGTTGAACGCTGCTTTGGTACGATATACTCAAATTGTGAACAACTGCAGCGAGACAACGGCTCTTGCGAAGTAGCATCATCTGTCTTTCAGTCCCTATGTGGCCGGATCTCATTGCGTACCGCATTCGCTGGCTGATCCTCCGACCAGTTGGAAGAACTGCTGCGCGATCTTCAAGTGCTCCCGCTGCATAGAGAAAAAAAAAAGCACATGCATTACTGCGACACCCGCTTACAACGTACGGCAGTACAAGCGCAAATTTCTTTCATACATCCAACAGCATAGGCAGCCTGAGAACAACGAACTTTTGTCCAAAGCTCGCGCACTATTCGTCAGCTCAATAGTGTGCGAAAACAGATGGGCGCAGCGGCATAACTGCATGGAGAACATGGAAAGGAATGCACTCGTGGGCTCGCACTCAGAGTGCTTCCTACTGCACGCTCATAATGCTGCCAAAATTTGGCGCGAATGCAGATTTCTTCAAAAAGAGGACAGCTATAGCAATCATTTGTAATGACTAACGCTGTTCGCACACAACGCGCGCTGTTCAGCGAGATGTTTCGCGACATGGCTCACCGTTCCGAACGCATTGCTGCAGCAGTGGTTGCCGCATGCGCGGCGGCGTGAACCCCTTGCCACCTCTGCATTTTACGGATATCACTGCGTTTTAATGCCGAAGCTCCGTCCTATGATTTCTTCAATTTCGCCCACACAAGTAAAAGGGGGAAAATTGGCGGTGGTTTAGCTCTGGTTAAACCTGGAGTGACGCGATAGCTACAACTGGCCGGGTGGGTCACGTGACCAGCCATGGCGCTGCGGCGCCGGCAGATGCTCCGCAACACGGGACAGCGTGGCGGCGCCGCCACGCTGAAGGCTGGAAATGCTACCGTAATGTAGCTATCGCTACAAAAGATGTGAGGAACAATAAAGCGCTGCCTTTAAGGAGACCCGATAGTGTTTACGGGTGCCGTCAGCGGCGTCTCTTGCCTACGCAGACACGGGCACTGTTTCCATATCATGCGAAAGATCAGACAAAATAAATGTACAGCCACTCCTTAACCGAGCCGTAGGCCTACGAACGTGCCTGCGTGGTTGCCAGTTCTTGACGCATGTGTACGTCTCCCGCACTTTTGATGTGCTGGTGAATTGTACGAAGACATGAGAATGTGTGCCTGCATCGCGGAATATTATGTGTAGAACTGCGTGCTCTTCTAACAGTTCTAGGCCTCTGTCAAGATATCGTGGGCGGCTGTGGTGTTGGTTGGCGCCGAAGTTACAATTACTCGGGCCAACCTGCCCACCACTGCACTCTCCGTAAGTTCGGAGGGGGAGGAGCCACAAACTTCTCCACCCCGCGTGCGAAAGATTCTGATTCGACTGCTGACCGGCGATAGGGGCCACGCCTGATTAGTCGTTGACCGGAGTCATGAGGCGTAGGCAAGTTCCGTAGCGAATTAATTTAATTAGGCAAACAACAACCAAGTATTACAATATGCCCGACAAGGTAGCGCCGTACACTGACGTGACGCAAATAACACAAGCACCAATTGAACACGTTAACACAACAATTAACACAAAGAAAGAAACATCAGGGCGATTGCTATACAAAAATGTTACGAGACGGAAATACAGTACAAAGGATTACAACAAGAAACACAGAAAGAAAAAATACAAAGATAACAGAGTTGAAGTGAGTGGTGAGAAACGATGGCTTAGCTGCGGAGTGGCAAGGTCTGGTCGCAGGGAGCGTCGGGCTGCGGTTGCTCGTCGCGGGGCTGATGGGGGCTTGCGGATACGGGCGAACTTGGGCCTCGCGTCTTCGGGACTACCGTCGCCGCGCTCTACGCGTCAGATCTCCGCCTAGGCTCCTTGCCGACCACTTCCCTGGCTGACCTCACTCACGACCGCACGCACCGAAATCTCCAGACCAACTGCCAGCGCGCGGCGTTCCCGTCGCCCCCTTCGCATAGCAAAGAATGAAAAAAAAAACACAGGGAAAAAAAAACTCTTCAGGAACCACGCACAGAAGAATGCAGCTCCCAAAAAGAAAAAAAAAGAACACATGAAGGAATGTCGAAAGAATTCGGCACAATGCCTTAATCCCACGAGGAGTCATTGGGGGCCGCGAACAGTGCCGGGCATTCAATCCGCCTCTGCTGTTCCCAACACGTGCAATCGCTTGCCACCTGTATGGCAACAATGCTAGGAGGGGTGGGGGGGAGTAGTTTTGAGTGACCCCTCCAGCGCTATGGTGAGAATGCCGTTCCCCCGCGGGGGAGGGGGAAAAAGTCGTCGACGCCGCTCCGCGACATGTTTCTGGGAAAGGTCAAAGCTGGACAGGGCAGGCATGAACTTTGTGACGGCCTCGTCGTTCTCCCACGAACATTCTAGTGGTTTCTGTCTCTGCACGCGCTTGTCGACATGGGTGCTACTGTGTCAGTGATTGATGAGAGACTGTGCTGTCACTTACGGAAAGTGATGACATCATTTTCTGGTTTGTCGTTTCGCACTGCTACCGAAAAGAGGATCGCACCTTTGGCCGCATGCACAGCGCGTGTTGTCATTGCTGACACTTTGCACAGTGTCGAATTCTTCGGCCTGCTGTCTTGTTGTCACGACGTGATCTTCGGGTGGGACTTCCTGTCAAAAAATAACGCCGGGATCGATTGCGCCCGCGCTGTGGTAGAATTTTCTGCATTCTGTGACGAACTGGCCGACGACCTCTATTTCGTGTGTCCGCAGAAGCTCACCGTCACTGAAGGCGTCGATGTCGTTCCGGAGGCTTCAGCGCTTGTATCGCTCTCGTGTCCTGCCACGCCAGGCGTCACCGTTTTATTTACGCCGTCTTCCTTCGTCCACCGCAAAAACCTGCCGCTGCCATTGGCTCTTCTCGATGTGCACGGAGGCCTCACGAAGATGCTTATCTACAATCCATCTCCTTGCCCGCTTACCCTGCTACGCGGTGAATCTCCTGGTTCAATTCAACCTGCCCACATTCTCTCTGACCTGGATGCCCGCGTGACCTCCTGCCGTTCCTCCATCAGCGCTCTTCATTCCGATTCGGCACCTGATCCATTTCCCGACGCCGCTTTCCAAGCCGCCATTGACGACGCTCTTCCTTCCGCCCACCGGACGCAGCTCTCAACCCTTCTGCACACGTTTCGCTTCGCTTTCGACGTCGCCCACACTCCTCTAGGCTGGACTTCCACCGTCGCTCATCAATTAGAGACCGGGTCTCACCCGCCGTTTCGACAGCGGCCATATCGTTCGTGTGCCAGCTGCCGAGCACCGCGTGATTAACGAAAAATTTGAGGACATGCTACACCATAATGTCATCCGTCCATCTCACAGCCCTTGGTCTTCACCGGTGGTACTTGTAAAGAAGAAAGATGGTTCATTTCGATTTTGTGTCGACTACCACCACCTCATCAAAATTACCCACAAGGACAATTACCCTCTTCCCCGCATGGACGACGCTCTTGATTGCCTCCAAGGCGCTGAGTACTTTTCTTCCCTTACCTACGTTCTGGCTGCTAGCAAGTACCGATGGCTGCACCTGACAGAGAAAAGAGAGCATTTGTTACAGCCGACGGCCTCTACGAGTTCAGTGTGATGCCGTTCGGTCTGTGCAACGCGCCCGCCACATTCGAAAGGATGATGGATAACATCTTGCGGAAGTTCAAGTGGCAGACCTGCCTCTGCTACTTAGACGACATTGTTGTCTTTCCCGCCAATTTCACCACGCACCTCGCACGCTTACGGCAGGTTTTGACTTGCCTGACTGACGCCGCTCTGCAGCTGAATCTCAAGAAGTGCCACTTCTGAGCTCGGAAGTTGACCATCTTGGGGCACATCGTCTCCAAGCAAGGCGTTCTCCCTGGCCCGGCGAAGCTCCCCGATGTGGAGCAATTTCCTGAACCTATGTCGCTCAAGCAACTTCGAAGCTTCATAGGTTTGTGTTTCTATTTCCGGCGCTTCGTACGCAATTTTGCGCCGATCATTGCGCCGCTGACGAAATTACTTGGCGGAAACAATGACATGTCTGGCTGGTCGGTTGAGTGCAACGAAGCGTTCACTACCCTGCGCTATCTTTTGACTTCGCCGCCAATACTCCGACACTAAGACCCAACAACACCTACCAAGGTCCATACAGATGCGAGTGGCGTTGGCCTCGGAGCTGTCTTGGCTCAGCGAAAAGATGGGTTTGAAGAATACGTAGTTGCGTATGCTAGTCGCGTGTTCACCAAAGCTGAATCCAACTATTCCGTCACGGAGAATGAATGTTTAGCTATTGTATGGGCACTAACGAAATTCCGGCCCTATCTGAACGGCCGCCTGTTTGATGTCGTCACGGACCACCATGCGCTCTGCTGGTTTATTAGAGAGACGGGCTAGTTGGTGACTATTAGCAGAATGCATCATGAAACCGCGCAAAAAAGACAAGGGACGAGGAAGAATCCGCGCTCTGTCCCGTTGGTTTCTTCCTCGTCTCTTGTTTTTTTTTGCGCTGTTTCATGATGCGCTCTGCTGGTTATCGTTTATTAAAGATTCATCCGGTCACCTCGTTCGATGGGCTCTTCGCCTTGAAGACTTCCGCGCCATCTACCGTCCCGGCCGTAAGCACATGGACGCCGATGCTTTGTCTCGGTCTCCCATTCCCAGTTACGCTGCCTGCTCTTGGGCGATAGATCCCGTGCTTTCGTCTCTTACCATCGCTGATCTGCCTGCGGAGCAGCGGAAAGACCCGTGGCTTGCTTCCCTAATAGACGCCGTGTCATCGTCACAAAACGTTGCGCCTTCAATAACATTACGGCGTCAAGCTCAGCACTTTGCCCTCCGGGACGGCCTTCGATACCGCCGCAACTACATGCCTGATGGTCGGCGGTGGCTTCTCGCGATTACCCGCCATTTACGTTTTTAAATTTGCGCCTTTACCACGCCGACCCTCAGTGTGCATACACTGGTGTGCTGAAAACATTCAAAAGACTTTCTCAGCGTTATTATTGGCGCGGCATGTACGCCTATGTTCGGAAATACGTCCGATCTTGCATCGCCTGTCAGCGGTGGAAGACATCCGCTCCTCGTGTGACCGGCCCGTTGCAACCACTCCCTGGCCCGGCACGTCCTTTCGATCGCGTTGGCGTTGATCTTTACGGCCCGCTTCCATGTACGGTCTCTGGGAACCGTTGCATTATCGTCGGCGTCGACCACCTCATCCGGTATGCCGAGACAGCCGCCCTTCCTGCTGCTACTGCCCGCGAAGTTGCGATGTTCCTGCTGCATCATTTTGTTCTTCGCCACGGCGCGCCGCGCGAGTTCCTAAGTGACAGAGGCCGCGTCTTCCTTTCCCACGTCATTGAAGCTCTGCTTACCGAATGTCGCATCGTACATCGTACCACCACTGCCTACCATTCTCAAACTAACGAGCTGACCGGCGCTTCAATCGTACTCTCGGAGACATGCTCACGATGTACGTTGCAGCAGATCAGACCAACTGGGACGCTTTCCTTCCTTTCGGGACGTACGCGTACAACACCGCCACGCAGTCAACCACGGGTTTTACCCCTTCCTTCCTGCTGTATGGGTGTGAGCCGTCATCCACGATGGATACCATCATGCCATATACTCCTGACGCCTCCGAGTGGACGCCCCTCTCCGAAGTCGCAAAGCATGCGGAGGAATGCAGCCAGTTGTTGCGCTCTTTTACCTCTGCATCCCAAGGCCGCCAAAAGCATCGCCACGATAACGATAATAGGCAACATGTTTTTCCCGTAGGATCCGTAGTTTGGCTCTGGGTTCCAGGCACACCATCAGGATTGTCGTCAAAATTCTGTACAGAATACCACGGCCCTTATCGTGTCATCCAGCAAACGTCGCCTGTGAATTACATCGTGGAGGCGCTGAACCCTTCTTCGGACTTGCGTCATCACGGCCGAGAAACCATCCACGTCAGCCGCCTGGATACCTACTACGACCTTCTCCTCGTGTCCTCGCCGTAGGTTGCCAGGGTGGCTCCTCTTCGTTCCCGGGGCAGTTGTAGGGAACCATGACGGCCGCGCCTGATGTCGCATAGGCAGATCACTGACCAAGCGCCGATCAAGACGAGGCGCCGATGAAAGACAAAGCGTCGCCGCACTGCACGAGATCGCTTGGTTTGGACTGGTCGTCTTTTGCGCAGCCCGCCCTTCTGCTCGCCGTTTTGTGTCGCCCGTCGTGAACTCTTTCCCGCGATCTATTTTTGCACAAACCACCTTTCGGTTTGTACATAATGCATTTGGTAGCTCAGCGGATTTGATTTGCACGCAATAAAGAAAAAGACACGGTACCTTCGGGTACCGTGTCTTACTCGCAGCCCAAAGATCAGAGGTTCGATTACCCTAAATTTTTTTCAGCGCAATTCGTTTACTTTACACAGTTGCATGCCATAATGACGTTTCAATCATGTTGCGACCTTCTCGTCACCAATTTTCTGATGTTTTAATCACTCGTCATTCCACAGTCCGCGAGTAACGTCACGACCCTTTCGACCAATCCAGCTTTTCTGCAGACATCGGTGACGACGCTAATTACACCGGCTTCTCCGTCCAACAATACCCTTAACGCTATCGCGTTAAAATGAGTTGCACTAATGAGAATGAACCGCAATCCTGACTTATCGCATTACACGTAATGACGGCGGCGTGGTCGGTCCTGTCGGGTTCATTTAATTCTGTACAGGGCCGCTAGAAAAGCATTCCCGGGCGTTTATAGGCTTATGGTGATGGGAATTTCAGCGACAGCTGGGTAGGTGGGAAACGCCGTTGCCAGTCGGGATAACTCTGGGCGGGCGTCACCGTTCGAAGACAGCCAAGCCTCCCGAGAACCCGACAACCGATGTTCCTCAGTGGATGCCGCACACAGAGATTGCTTCCTTTTGCGGCCGACCGACAATGCCTGCATTATGTATTCGCTTGTACCAAACTGTAGTGCATTAATACTTGTGACCGCAACGCTTCCTTATTAATGCGTTAGCGTTAGGAGGGTCCGTGCGAGCTGAAATGGTGGCCGCCGTCACGCGTGACGCAGTGCGAACCTTGTGACGTCATCACAACCTACCCACTGAATTGTGACTAAACTGTTAATCGTGGCAGGAGGGATGTTTGGTTGCGAGAGGTTGCTGGGGAAGCGCAGCCTAGGTGGCGCTTCGCTTAACCGCAGCACTGTGCAAGGAGTCGAATGAGCACTCCCAGAATGTATGAATGTGAAGTAGTGAAACATCATTCCTCATGTATCGGCATTAACCCATTAATGCTATGACGTCATACCCATACGGCATAGCTGCAAAAGAATCAGCAGCAACAGAAATTGCTAACGCATTGAAGCGATCCACCGAGGATCGCCTAAATGTTTTATTGTTCTACTTAGGCGCGGTATGCGGCACACTGCGCGATAACAAAAACTATGCGTGCCGGAGGAATTAGGTTGTTGGCTAAGCGTGCGTCACGAACGGTGGCACATCCATTTACAGCATTCAGCGTGACGGGCGCAGGTGGGTGTAATGTGTGTGTTTTCTGCACATAAAATGAAATATAGAGCTTTAGTGACCGCTCGTGGTGTCACAAGTGACGTCAATGTGTACGGAGCAATCGGCGTGGCCTGTTGTTCCTTTCCTCTCTCTCCCCCTTCCTTCTTGCACTCCATCGTGTTATGCCGTCCCTGATATAGACGCCGCCGCATAAGCGGGAAACGTGGTGTTAACAGCTGTCGCCGTATAAATGTGTAAATAGCGCCCTGCTGACGCCTCGCGTACAGTGCTCTCGCTCCGAAAGCAAGGCCAGATGCGGATGCAAGAAAATATCACGATGCGACCTCCGCAGCATGCACTGCATGTTAAGATTCGTGCATGAAGAAACGTGACTGCAACATACTCAAAAATTTTGGACAAGCGCATTTTTCAACGGGAAGTTGTCAGTGAACGCGATTTTTGCACATACCGTAAGATTCCACTATTACAATCGATAAATCCACAGATCTCCCGTCGGGAGGCTTGTAGCTTTTGCTATTAACGTTTCTCTACCGTCAAAAAAGTTCCCCATTGATGCTCTCTGGCAGCCTTAACTATACTCGATACGTGCTAAGGACAAACTTAATAAAAAGATCTGCAGTGCATCTTACAGTACCTTACAATATTTAACAGTTGCCTGTCCATTAAAGAACCATGTCCAACAATCCTGGGCGAAAGGAAGGCTTCTGGCTCTCCTGCAGCCACAGCGATGGCCATGCCTCCCGGTCCACCTCATGAGGACGCTCATTTGAAGGACCAGCCGGACCTATCGAGGCCCACTGTTGGGTTACTGGTCGGGCATCGTCCTTGGCTCAAACGTGCTAAAACATCCTCCCTCCGTCTTCCTTCGTGTTCTGTCCTGTTTTGGCGGCTTATACCAAGAGTGAAGCTCATTACTGAGAGCGCCTTCAAAGGTTTTGCGAATCTCCCTCTCCCTTTTTTAAATGCGAAAGCATTACTAGTGCCATGACGAGGAAAGCCGGCAGCGTGTGCGTGTTTCTCGTTACTCGTTACCCGTTACTGGTTAGAGTGTGTACTCGGAAGATGGTACAGAAAATCTCAGCGATGGGAAGAAAAAATAGGGTGACGGCATGAAGCGGCCGTATACACCGCACACAGCAAGCCGAGCTCCACCCTTTCAGAAAATGATATAGATGCCGTTCGCCTATCTACACTGCGCACTGCTCATCCTCAATGTGGTTCCAATTTTCACAGCGTTCTGGGTGATGTTCAGGTTTCTTCGTTATATTTGCCTGATGATGTGTCCCATGTTACAGGTGGTTGACGCTTAGTCAGGTCTATTATTGCCTTTTCGTCAACCTCCTTGTTGCCAAAATAAACTCAACTTCAATGTCCCGATTTGTCGTTGCATATATGTTGCTTACATGCGCTAGTCAAGATGAAGGCTAGCTTGCGACAGGCATTCGAACAGACAATGCATGCACCTTCAATTGTGTGCTTTCTCAGACCCTCTACATATTTAAAAAAAAAGCGTAATCAACTGACGGGGAAAGCACAGAAAGAAACGATGACAGAGGCGCTTGTGTCATCGTTTCTTCCTGTGTTTTCCCCTTCAGTTGTTTGCGCTTTTTTCGAACATGAACTTCAACCAACTCGCCCAACAACTTCTTCCCTGGCGCGGTTGAGATGTCCACCGAGATTTGAGACAGTTATTTCTCGATTTCCTGTCCCCAGAAACAAATTTTCGGATCAAAATTGCGATGCAACCGTTCCTCGTACAGCGTGGGTGTTGTCATACGCGCGCGCGCGTGTATGGGTGGTGTGTGTGAGTGGGTGTGTGTGTGTCAATGCAACCAGGGACCGTAATGCTTTCGTATTCCCACAGCAAACAGTCCTAAGTTCCACTGCCGAGTTTCTTTTAAAGCGAAAGCTTTACTGGACGCGAACATGCGATTTCGCCGTGGCGGTGCTCCGAGGAGGCACAAGACATCAAAACGAGCCCCTCGCCGCGGATATTTCTCCTTCGCTATCTAGTCAGGCTTTCCGCCGCTGCGCAGCGCCGCGCCTTTCCTCAAAATCCAACTTTCAATTTTCAGTTTTAAAGCGAAAGCTTTACTGGACGCGAACATGCGATTTCGCCGTGGCGGTGCTCCGAGGAGGCACAAGACGTCAAAACGCGCGCCTCGCCGCGGATATTTCTCCCTCGCTGTCTAGTCAGGCATTCCGCCGCTGCGCAGCGCCGCGCCTTTCCTCAAAGTCCAACTTTCAATTTTCAGTTTTAAAGCGAAAGCTTTACTGGACGCGAACATGCGATTTCGCCGTGGCGGTGCTCCGAGGAGGCACTTGACGTCCCGACGCGCGCCTCGCCGCGGATATTTCTCCCTCGCTGTCTAGTCAGGCGTTACGCCGCTGCGCAGCGCCGCGCCTTTCCTCAAAATCCAACTTTCAATTTTCAGTTTTAAAGCGAAAGCTTTACTGGACGCGAACATGCGATTTCGCCGTGGCGGTGCTCCGAGGAGGCACTTGACGTCCCAACGCGCGCCTCGCCGCGGATATTTCTCCCTCGCTGTCTAGTCAGGCGTTCCGCCGCTGCGCAGCGCCGCGCCTTTCCTCAAAATCCAACTTTCAATTTTCAGTTTTCAAGCGAAAGCTTTACTGGCGGCGAACATGCGATTTCGCCGTGGCGGTGCTCCGAGGAGGCACTTGACGTCCCAACGCGCGCCTCGCCGCGGATATTTCTCCCTCGCTGTCTAGTCAGGCGTTCCGCCGCTGCGCAGCGCCGCGCCTTTCCTCAAAATCCAACTTTCAATTTTCAGTTTTAAAGCTTTACTGGACGCGAACATGCGATTTCGCCGTGGCGGTGCTCCGAGGAGGCACTTCACGTCCCAACGCGCGCCTCGCCGCGGATATTTCTCCCTCGCTGTCTAGTCAGGCGTTCCGCCGCTGCGCAGCGCCGCGCCTTTCCTCAAAATCGAACTTTCAATTTTCAGTTTTCAAGCGAAAGCTTTACTGGCGGCGAACATGCGATTTCGCCGTGGCGGTGCTCCGAGGAGGCACAAGACGTCAAAACGCGCGCCTCGCCGCGGATATTTCTCCCTCGCTGTCTAGTCAGGCGTTCCGCCGCTGCGCAGCGCCGCGCCTTTCCTCAAAATCCAACTTTCAATTTTCAGTTTTAAAGCTTTACTGGACGCGAACATGCGATTTCGCCGTGGCGGTGCTCCGAGGAGGCACTTGACGTCCCAACGCGCGCCTCGCCGCGGATATTTCTCCCTCGCTGTCTAGTCAGGCGTTCCGCCGCTGCGCAGCGCCGCGCCTTTCCTCAAAATCGAACTTTCAATTTTCAGTTTTCAAGCGAAAGCTTTACTGGCGGCGAACATGCGATTTCGCCGTGGCGGTGCTCCGAGGAGGCACAAGACGTCAAAACGCGCGCCTCGCCGCGGATATTTCTCCCTCGCTGTCTAGTCAGGCGTTCCGCCGCTGCGCAGCGCCGCGCCTTTCCTCAAAGTCCAACTTTCAATTTTCAGTTTTAAAGCTTTACTGGACGCGAACATGCGATTTCGCCGTGGCGGTGCTCCGAGGAGGCACTTGACGTCCCAACGCGCGCCTCGCCGCGGATATTTCTCCCTCGCTGTCTAGTCAGGCGTTCCGCCGCTGCGCAGCGCCGCGCCTTTCCTCAAAATCCAACTTTCAATTTTCAGTTTTCAAGCGAAAGCTTTACTGGCGGCGAACATGCGATTTCGCCGTGGCGGTGCTCCGAGGAGGCACAAGACGTCAAAACGCGCGCCTCGCCGCCGATATATATATATATATATATATATATATATATATATATATATATATATATATATATATATATATATATATATATATATATATATATATATGAAGGGAGCCAACAGTCACCGAAACCAAGGTACATAGGGGAACGTTAATTTTTTTTTTAATGTGTTATGCTTACCAGTGGCATAATAATACTTAGATTAATAAATCGCTTAAAGAAAATTACTTATAAAGCAGCAGAAAAAACAACCATGCCGCCGGTGGGATCCGAACCCACGACCTCCGAATATCGCGTCCGGTGCTCTTACCAACTGAGCTACGGCGACGGCTGTCCAATCTGCTGCTCTCGTGGGTATTTATGTTTACTGGGTGTAAGCGAGCCTTGAGAGTGTTCACCAGCGCCACCCTCGACCATAGCGGCGGACGTAGCACGTCCTGTAATACCGCGAGCGTAACGTAGAACGTCATCTAACGGCGAGGGCGGAAACTGTGCGAGAGCCCTCTTATGCTACCTATGGCATCAAGTCAGCCAGAACCGAGACCCTCGTTAAGCTATTAGCAGACAAGTTAAAGGAAATGAGGGGCCCGTTTTGACAAATTTATGAAGGGAGCCAACAGTCACCGAAACCAAGGTACATAGGGGAACGTTAATTTTTTTTTTTTAACGTGTTATGCTTACCAGTGGGATAATAATACTTAGATTAATAAATCGCTTAAAGAAAATTACTTATAAAGCAGCAGAAAAAACAACCATGCCGCCGGTGGGATCCGAACCCACGACCTCCGAATATCGCGTCCGGTGCTCTTACCAACTGAGCTACGGCGACGGCTGTCCAATCTGCTGCTCTCGTGGGTATTTATGTTTACTGGGTGTAAGCGAGCCTTGAGAGTGTTCACCAGCGCCACCCTCGACATAGCGGCGGACGTAGCACGTCCTGTAATACCGCGAGCGTAACGTAGAACGTCATCTAACGGCGAGGGCGGAAACTGTGCGAGAGCCCTCTTATGCTACCTATGGCATCAAGTCAGCCAGAACCGAGACCCTCGTTAAGCTATTAGCAGACAAGTTAAAGGAAATGAGGGGCCCGTTTTGACAAATTTATGAAGGGAGCCAACAGTCACCGAAACCAAGGTACATAGGGGAACGTTAATTTTTTTTTTAATGTGTTATGCTTACCAGTGGGATAATAATACTTAGATTAATAAATCGCTTAAAGAAAATTACTTATAAAGCAGCAGAAAAAACAACCATGCCGCCGGTGGGATCCGAACCCACGACCTCCGAATATCGCGTCCGGTGCTCTTACCAACTGAGCTAGGGCGCAGCAGATTGGACAGCCGTCGCCGTAGCTCAGTTGGTAAGAGCACCGGACGCGATATTCGGAGGTCGTGGGTTCGGATCCCACCGGCGGCATGGTTGTTTTTTCTGCTGCTTTATAAGTAATTTTCTTTAAGCGATTTATTAATCTAAGTATTATTATCCCACTGGTAAGCATAACACATTAAAAAAAAAATTAACGTTCCCCTATGTACCTTGGTTTCGGTGACTGTTGGCTCCCTTCATAAATTTGTCAAAACGGGCCCCTCATTTCCTTTAACTTGTCTGCTAATAGCTTAACGAGGGTCTCGGTTCTGGCTGACTTGATGCCATAGGTAGCATAAGAGGGCTCTCGCACAGTTTCCGCCCTCGCCGTTAGATGACGTTCTACGTTACGCTCGCGGTATTACAGGACGTGCTACGTCCGCCGCTATGGTCGAGGGTGGCGCTGGTGAACACTCTCAAGGCTCGCTTACACCCAGTAAACATAAATACCCACGAGAGCAGCAGATTGGACAGCCGTCGCCGTAGCTCAGTTGGTAAGAGCACCGGACGCGATATTCGGAGGTCGTGGGTTCGGATCCCACCGGCGGCATGGTTGTTTTTTCTGCTGCTTTATAAGTAATTTTCTTTAAGCGATTTATTAATCTAAGTATTATTATCCCACTGGTAAGCATAACACGTTAAAAAAAAAAAATTAACGTTCCCCTATGTACCTTGGTTTCGGTGACTGTTGGCTCCCTTCATAAATTTGTCAAAACGGGCCCCTCATTTCCTTTAACTTGTCTGCTAATAGCTTAACGAGGGTCTCGGTTCTGGCTGACTTGATGCCATAGGTAGCATAAGAGGGCTCTCGCACAGTTTCCGCCCTCGCCGTTAGATGACGTTCTACGTTACGCTCGCGGTATTACAGGACGTGCTACGTCCGCCGCTATGGTCGAGGGTGGCGCTGGTGAACACTCTCAAGGCTCGCTTACACCCAGTAAACATAAATACCCACGAGAGCAGCAGATTGGACAGCCGTCGCCGTAGCTCAGTTGGTAAGAGCACCGGACGCGATATTCGGAGGTCGTGGGTTCGGATCCCACCGGCGGCATGGTTGTTTTTTCTGCTGCTTTATAAGTAATTTTCTTTAAGCGATTTATTAATCTAAGTATTATTATGCCACTGGTAAGCATAACACATTAAAAAAAAAATTAACGTTCCCCTATGTACCTTGGTTTCGGCGACTGTTGGCTCCCTTCATAAATTTGTCAAAACGGGCCCCTCATTTCCTTTAACTTGTCTGCTAATATATATATATATATATATATAAATATATATATATATATATATATATATATATATATATATATATATATATATATATATATATATATATATATATATATATATATATATATATATATCTCGCTCCCTAGTCAAGTGTTCCCCCGCTGCGCAGCGCCGCGCCTTTCCTAAAATCCAACTTTCAATTTCCAGTTTTCTCTTGCATTGACACACACCCATTCACACACACACACCACCCATACACACGCGCGCGCATATGACAACACCCACGCTGTACGACGAACGGCTGCATCGCAATTTTGATACGAAAAATTGTTTCTAAGGTAATGAAATCGAGAAGTAACTTTCTCACATCTCGGTGGACATCTCAACCGCGCCAGGGAACAGCTTGATGGGCGAGTTGAATGAAGTTAATGTTTAAAAAAAGCTCAAACAACTGACGGGGAAAACAGGAAGAAACGATGACACAAGCACCTGCGTCGCTTCTTCCTGTGTTTTCCCTTCAGTTGATTACGCAGCCGCCGTCGTCGGGTTCGAACCCGGGAACTCCCAATCAGGGCGCTAGGCTACTGATCCGGAGTTGCCGGGTTCGAACCCCACCGCGGCGGCTGCGTTTTTATGGAGGCTAAACGCTGAGGCGCCCGTGTGCTGTGCGATGTCAGTGCACGTTAAAGATCCCCAGGTGGTCGAAATTATTCCGGAGCCCTCCACTACGGCACCTATTTCTTCCTTTCTTCTTTCACTCCCTCCTTTATCCCTTCCCTTACGGCGCGGTTCAGGTGTCCTACGATATATGAGACAGATACTGCGCCATTTCCTTTCCCCCAAACCAATTATTATTATTATTAATATTATTATTATGTCCCTCCCTCCTTTATCCCTTCCTTTATGGCGCGGTTCGGGAGCCCACTGAGATATGTGATACGGTTGCTCTGCCGTTTCCCATCCTGAAAAACCAAACAAAACAAGTGAGCCGACGGCGTTCATAGAGTTCATTGGCATGGACAACTTTGCAAGGGCCGTTCATTTTCACGAACGGAAAGGCGCACAACCGGCTCCGTGGGTCAGTGAAGACCTTAATCTCGCTCATGTACGTGGCATTAATGTTCAACTGCAAAAGCCTGCTTTGGTTGCGTTCCACACACCGGATAGGCAGCGCGCCCTCCGTGCCACCCTGGGAGGTGGCATGCAGTTAATGCTTGATTGTGAGATTGATCACCAAATGAACGCTGCGGCCTAGCTATTGCTGCACTGCCGCATGTCAGCCACAACACTGTCAGTGCTAATGCATTCAGGCCACATCTCTCTCTCACCACCGCCACATGTATCAAAGTACGAATGAGGCGTCCACATATCCAGGGAGCCAGTTATGCGCCCTTCCTTTGCTCAAAGCCAGCGCCGTCTAGAACATTGTCAACGCCAACGCCAATGAACACACTGAACGCCGAAATCTTTCGATTTTTATATCCCGGATTAGCCGAGCTAATCCACATTACTTTTATTTCCTTCGTTACTAGTTGCCTGATGTTTTCTTCCGGTTTTTCGTGCTGCGTATTGTTTTATTTCTTTTCATTTATCTTCTTTCTGTTTTCCTTTCCTGGTCGTCTCCTATTGTCTGGTCGGAAAGGGAACCACCTTTATTTGCTGGACCGCGCTTGCGTGAGTGGCGACGAGGTCGGAGTTTCCGGTTGCAACATACAACGACGACGCAGCCGTTTACAGCCCAACAAAGTTCCCTCCACACTTGACGCAGTACCATCCCATTTCTTGTGTATGGTTTGTGCCCGACATTTCGTCGCGAGCACCACAATAGTGTGCACACCAAACCAACACCACCTATAGAACTGTGACATTCCGTGTGTGCTACGTGGATCCACGTTCGACGGCGCGGCGTAGACGGAGACCCGTGACAGCGGCATCATCAATTACCCAGCCATGCTCTTTGAGTGACGACCAGAAAAACCGGACCCGCCGCCGCCCCGGGGAAACAGGCTTTATCCTCCCCAATTTCCGGTTACATTCCAGGACAAGGGAGCTGTCAGCGGGCCAGAGCGCGCCGTACCACAGCCGACGCTATGCGATACCGCGAAGACGACATTCTTTCCCTCCCCCCCCCTTTGTCGTGGGCTATCGCCGGGAAGGCACCCACAGCTTCCCAGAAGGGCCGCGACGGACACCTGTCATGGCGGACAGGCAGTACTCGCCAAGAATGTGGAAAGACAGGCGCTAGTGAATTAGCTCCGAAGAGAGCCTGTGTATACTCTCACTTGAGAGAGAGTGGTGGCGTTTTTGTTGTTTATTTAGTTTGTATTGTTAACAGACTCTGGGTTCGAGGCTAAGCCCAACCCAAAGGGGTGGTCCCCATCTCGCATGTTATTTTGGATTGGAGAATTGATGCTTTGGGCGGGCCACTGGAAATGACCGCCCTTAGTCCTTTGTTAATCAAGTGCTTAAAAGCACATGTAAACGGATGCAGTCCAGTCTGAGCTGAGGACGACATCGTTCGCCAAGAGGGCCTTCAGCGCCGAAGCCCGACGGCGTGCAGCTTCTGCCAGCAACCGCTCGAGCCCAACTCCGGAGCCACTCCATCGCCCCCATGAAGTCGTCGGCACGTAAGCTCGGACGCCCCAGCCTCTGAATCTTAATCATGTATAATTATTGAATATATCTGTTTGTTTAAACTGAGCCATACGGTGTCTCTTTGCCTCTCCGTCCCGTGTGGACCTGCGCATTATGGGGGTCATCACACTGGTGTCAGAAGTGGGGTCTCAAAAGCAAATGTCCTCTGAATGCTGTGACATTCATGACTTCAAAATTGTAATCAAAAGGGAATCACGGGACTGATTGTGGGACTTTTACCCCCATTTGAGAGGCTTGAGGCACCGGAGGGCTTGAAAAAAAAAATGTCTTTATCTGAGGGAGCTCCCACTCCACAGCCGTCGCTCGGAGCAAGCATGCTGGCATTAGGAAGCGTCATTCCGACGTTTACGGGAGATAAGACAGGGGTTCCAATCTGCGATTTCTTTTCCATGCTAGAAGAGATTGGGAAAATGGGGGGATGGTCCGATGCTCAAATGCTGGGAATGGCGAGGTGTAAGATGGCAGGAGCTGCTCATGATTTTGCATGGCGAGACGAAAAAGTAAAATCCACAAAATCATTTGCGGAATTTAAGAAGCTCGCGTTTGAGCATTTTGACACTGAACCACGTCACGTGCGAGTACAGAGGTTCCGTGACGCCGGACAGATGGTAGGGGAGGACGTGCGAACATTTGCGTCGCGGCTTCAGCGCTTAGCGCGCGATACGTTAAGCAGGGAGGAGGAAGGAGACCAGCATAAGAAGAAATACGCGGAGGATATACTTAAAGAGGAAATGACCGCTTTGTTCGTGGCTGGTCTGCAAGACCCCGTGCGCCGGTTCGTGCTCTCGCGCAAGCCGAGCAATTTCGACCAAGCCGTGGAGGCCGCATTGGATGAGGAACAAAATGAGGCGTTAACGACAGCCGCAGCGAGAGTACGCGTCATAGAGAGAGCGGTGCTCAACCCTGAGGTTGCTCTCTTGACAGAGCGGTTAGATCGCTTAGAACAGCTGCTATCTCAGCAGGTAGAATGCCAGGTTGAAGCGCGCGCTCAACAGCGCCCATTCGCTGGAAACCGGAGACCGCCACAAAGCTACAGGCGCGGTATGCGAGATTTTAAAGAAATCGTATGCTTCGCTTGCCAGGGTCGCGGACACATCGCCAGGTTCTGCCAAAACGTGCGCCGTGGGGAGCCACAAAGAGAAGCAGGCGAGACACGCCCTAAGCAAGCCTACAGCGGGGCTCCAGATACCGAGTCAAAAAACTAGTTAGTCCTCCCCAGCCTGAGGAGCGTGGGGAGGGAGCAGTAGATGATGAGGTGGTGGTAGTTTGTGTGGCCGACGAGGCATGCCCTGTTGTGCGTTGCAAGTTAAATGGTTGTTGTATGGAATTGTTGATAGATACGGGGTCAAAGGTGACATTGCTTAAGGAGAGCAGTTTTAACATGCTTCGAAGGAAGGGGGACCGCGAGGTGTTGGAAGCGTCTGGTGGTATGACAACCAAATTTGTAGGCATAACGGGGGATCCTCTTGGCATAAGTGGACTCTACCGGTTACACTTCTCTCTCGGCGGAATTGCATTGGAGCACCCCTGCTACGTATGCCCGGACACGGTGTCTCTGCCAAACGGAGTGTCAGGTATATTAGGGCAGGATTTTTTGAGAAAAGGGAAGGTAGTAGTCTCATTCTCTGAGGAAGAGGTTAATGCGGGCGGCTCAAAAGTTCCGTTTTTGAACAGGAGAGGGGCTGAGATTCGCATTACCGATATTGACACCCGTCAAACAGTGGGATCATTGGAGAAGGTATATTCGCGGGTTGCCGTCCGGCTGGTCGAGGAGGCGGTCGTCCTTCCTTGGTCGGAGCACATTTTGTACGCGTTTGTGCCTTCAGATGTAGAGAGCGGCGCCGTGGGAGTGCTTGAGCCGGTCGACTCTCTCAGCAATGGCCTGAAGGCAGCCGCGTGCCTCGTGACAGTTAATGACGCCCACAGAGTACCCCTACGGGTGGTTAACTGTAGCCAGCAGCCACTGAGCCTTCCCAAGAACAAAACATTGGCTTTCTTCACCTCTGCGATAGAGCAACGTGAGCCCACCGATACGGTACTCGCAACTGTAGAGCATGCTAGTTCTTCGGCTGCTCCAAAGGTGTCGTTCGATCTTTCTCACGTAAAATCCAGGGAGAGGGAGGCTCTGGCTGGTTTGCTGAACGACTACTCGGAGGTATTCGCCGCGTCCAACCTGGATTTGGGCTGCTGTGGCGTTATAAAGCACAGGATAGAGACCGGCACTTCATCGCCCGTTTACCAGCGTGCGTACAGGATTCCTTACTCCCAACGTGAGGAGATGGAGCGGCAGGTGCAGGACCTGATTGATCGCGGCATTGTCGAACACTCAAAGTCACCCTGGGGAGCACCAGCACTATTGGTGGAAAAGCCAGATGGCTCGTATCGATTGGTAGTGGACTACCGCAAACTAAATGCCGTAACTCGCATCGATCCATACCCCATCCCCAATATACAGGAGACGCTTTCTCAGCTGGGCTCTGCCAGGTACTTCACGGTAGTGGACATGGCGGCGGGATTCTGGCAGATAGCAATGGATCCGGCAGATGCCGAGAAAACGGCATTCAACACGCCCTCAGGGCACTATGAATGGAAAAGAATGCCGATGGGTCTGGCCAACAGCCCTGCTGTCTGGCAGAGAACCGCTGATGTTATCCTGGCAGGTCTTCTGGGGAGGCTGTGCTTCGTGTATATGGATGACATTATCATATACAGTGGCAGTTTTGATAACCATTTGCGCGATATTGAGCAGGTTTTGGTGCGACTAAGAGCAGCGGGTCTCAAACTGAAGCCCTCTAAGTGCCAATTCCTCAAAAACGAGGTGAAATACCTCGGGCACGTTGTTTCAGCTGACGGCGTGCGACCGGACCCTGAGAAACTAAGGTGTGTCTCGGATTTTCCATCCCCGACTAGCGTCCGCCAGGTCCGGCAGTTTCTCGGCCTGATCGGTTACTACCGAAGGCACATAGAGGAGTTCGCCAAGCTCGCTAAGCCGCTCACCGCCTTAACAGCCAAAAATGTCGCCTTTCGCTGGGACAAAAACGCGGAGAATGCTTTTGGGGCCCTGAAAAGGAAGCTAATGAGTGCACCGCTGTTGCGCCACCCGGATTTTAATTTGCCCTTCGTTATGGCCACAGATGCGTCAAAGTTCGCAGTGGGTGCCGTGCTATCTCAGGTTATCGAGGGCAAAGAACATCCCGTTGCTTTTGCTAGCCGACAGCTGAGCCCCACAGAGCAAAAGTACGGAGCTACGGAAAGGGAGTGCCTCGCCGTTGTCTGGGCAGTAAAGCACTTCAGATGCTACCTTTACGGCCGCAAATTCAAGCTAGTCACAGACTGCCATCCTCTGAAATGGGTGATGAGTGTCAGGGACCCTAGCTCGCGACTCGCTAGATGGAATCTACACCTGCAGGAATACTGCTTTGAAGTTGAGCACAAGTCAGGAAAGACGCATCTGAATGCTGATGCACTCAGCCGCACAGCTGCCGTGGCAGCTATAGATGAGTTTGTCCCCGTAGTCGACCCCGCCGAATTACGCACAGAGCAGTGCAAAGATCCGGACCTGAAGCGAATAATCGAAAGCTTAGAGGGCGCACCGTCTCACCCCGAACAGCTAGGTTATTTCATTGACAAAGACGGCACCCTGTGTCGGCGCACGAGGCCAACCAGGAAAGGGAGACCAGAGAAAACCGCTTGGGAGAGAGTCGTCATACCTCGGTCGTGGACAGAAAGGGTTCTTCGCGCGTTTCACGATGCGCCATGCGCCGGTCATTTTGGCGTAGCGAAGACACGCAGGCGTGTGGAGCGTTTGTACTTTTGGAGTGGCATGCGACAGGATGTTAGAGACTACTGTGCGAAGTGTCATTCCTGTCTCGAAAGAAAAACACCCAAGGGACGAAGACCAGCTCCAATTCAGCCGTTCCCTGAGGTTTCGGCTCCCTTCGAGCGGACAGGTATGGACATAATGGGCCCATTGCCCACGACCACTTCCGGAAACAAGTACATTTTAGTATTTGTCGACCACCTTTCAAAATACGCGGAAGCGGTAGCACTCCCAGATCAGAAGGCAGACACGGTTGCAAGAGCATTTGTCGAACAGATCGTGCTCCGACATGGACCCCCGAGGCAACTCTTGACAGATCGGGGAACGAACTTCGTGTCGCAGCTAATGAAGAGAGTTTGCGAGCTGCTTAAGATCGCTAAGAAGCAGACAACACCGTACCATCCGGCTTGCAACGGCGCGGTGGAGCGACTGAACCAAACCGTGGCCGGGTTCCTGTCGCATTTTGTTTCGCGCGACCAGCGGGACTGGGACTTGTGGCTCCCGTATGCAATGTTTGCCTACAATTCCGCAGCACACGAGAGCACGGGCGAATCGCCATTCTTTCTTCTCTACGGCCGAGACCCGGACCAGCCTAGTGAAGTGCCAGAGGGCCCCCGTCGTGTCCCATACGCTTCACTGGACGACTATAAGGTTGAGCTAGAATCGCGCTTGCAAGTGGCGAGGGACATCGCAAAGGAGTCCTTAAAGAAAGCGGCGAAGCGCAGGAAGGAGGTGCACGATCGCAGTGCTAGAGACGCGCCGTTTGATGTGGGGGACAGCGTGTACATTGAAAACTGCCAAAGGCAGATTGGGCTAGCTCGTAAGTTCCAGACGAAGTGGAGAGGACCGTGCGAGGTTGTCGAGAAGCTTTCTCCGGTAAACTTCAGAGTCCGAGACGTGAACCGGCGTTTGATAAGGATACACGCAAATCGCCTCAAGTCGGCACCGGTTCAGTATTCACGAAATGAGGAAAGGGAAAGCGCGGATTTTGATGGGGACAGAAGTGAAGCGGAGCGCGCAGATAGTTCGCAAGAAACGCCCTCTCCTGCATTTGTTCGGCAGGCGCCCGAGGTGACGGCCGGAATGCCACCGGATTTACTTCATGCATTGCTGGAAGAAGAAGCGCGCGAGGTTGCCGCGCAGATAACGCCAGGAGAGGCTCCTGCCACGAGCCCTCGCGAGTCCCAAAGCAGACAAAGGGGCACAGACTTACTTAGTATGACTCATGAAGGCCGATATCCGCTGCGAAATCGGAAAGCTAAGTCGGACTAATGGCGTAAACAGAGCGGAGTTGTGAACTGGTTAGAATTGTGTAATGCCGCAGCTCATAACATTGCTATGTGCTTATGTGTTAAGTTATCGGAGTTGGTAGTTAAACCTTTCTGTCATTAAGTAACACCTGCACAGGAGAGCATGCGGAGCGCATGCAGAACCTGCCCTACTTCCTTTCGTTATCTATATTTTTCTCTGTGCCGTGATCGTGCTAGAAGTGGGAGCTCCTTTGTAACTGTGGTAAATTTATTTCGTCCAGTTTGGACTAGAAAGGAGAGGCTTGGGTGCTGAGTTTCATGTTTATCTGTAAAAGAAGATCAGTGCTGCCCCTGGAGGCGCCAGTATTGACAGCGGAGGCATATGGTGTTGTGCAGTGGTGTTGAGTGCAGCGAAAAGTGTTTTGTCGGACGCACTGTGCGAGGCGATTCAGAAAGACAAGGGGAGCTGCGTGGACTCAAATGTTCGGAGAACATTCTTCTGGAGGGTGAGCGAGTGTGACATTCCGTGTGTGCTACGTGGATCCACGTTCGACGGCGCGGCGTAGACGGAGACCCGTGACAGCGGCATCATCAATTACCCAGCCATGCTCTTTGAGTGACGACCAGAAAAACCGGACCCGCCGCCGCCCCGGGGAAACAGGCTTTATCCTCCCCAATTTCCGGTTACATTCCAGGACAAGGGAGCTGTCAGCGGGCCAGAGCGCGCCGTACCACAGCCGACGCTATGCGATACCGCGAAGACGACATTCTTTCCCTCCCCCCCCTTTGTCGTGGGCTATCGCCGGGAAGGCACCCACAGCTTCCCAGAAGGGCCGCGACGGACACCTGTCATGGCGGACAGGCAGTACTCGCCAAGAATGTGGAAAGACAGGCGCTAGTGAATTAGCTCCGAAGAGAGAGCCTGTGTATACTCTCACTTGAGAGAGAGTGGTGGCGTTTTTGTTGTTTATTTAGTTTGTATTGTTAACAGACTCTGGGTTCGAGGCTAAGCCCAACCCAAAGGGGTGGTCCCCATCTCGCATGTTATTTTGGATTGGAGAATTGATGCTTTGGGCGGGCCACTGGAAATGACCGCCCTTAGTCCTTTGTTAATCAAGTGCTTAAAAGCACATGTAAACGGATGCAGTCCAGTCTGAGCTGGGGCTCCATGCTTAGCATGTAATGTGATGCTACTTAGGCACTAACCTGCCCGGTCGATGAGTAAAGTAGTGCAAAGTTTGTTCTTTTGTAAATTCAGTTCTGCTTTTTCCAGTTTAACTCTCTGTATATGTATGTTGTAAAATTATGCTCTGCTGTCATCATCTACAAGCTCGCCTCCTGTTCATCTTCCAAGCCGAACGACACTAGAGGAAGGGTTTGTGAACCATCCTCGAAGAAACGGACGACTATTGAAATTCTACTGCATACACGCTGAGGACGACATCGTTCGCCAAGAGAGCCTTCAGTGCCGAAGCCCGACGGCGTGCAGCTTCTGACAGCAACCGCTCGAGCCCAACTCCGGAGCCACTCCATCGCCCCCATGAAGTCGTCGGCACGTAAGCTCGGACGCCCCAGCCTCTGATGTATAACCTTAACCATGTGTAATCATTGAATATACCTGTTTGTTTAAACTGAGCCATACGGTGTCTCTTTGCCTCTCCGTCCCGTGTGGACCTGCGCATTATGGGGGTCATCACAGAAGAGAGAGAAGACCCACCGGGCGATTTTCACACCCCAGCAACAATGTCGCTACAGTCGTGACGGTAGCGTCGGACAGACCCGCCGGCGCGAGCCTGCACCCGCCCCGCCTTGAAGGGCATGCCACTTGCCACTAGCGCGGCGTCGGGACCGGCCTGCGGACACTGGTAGCGTAGAAGGCGGGACATAGGGAAGGCGCAGACGGGAAACGGGGTACCAGCTCCTTGGACGTGTCCGTGGCAGTAACTCACCGAGCCCTGTGCCTGTCCGATGGCGGCGTTGACGACTCCCTTGAGGATGTACTCGTGCGGTACAGTGGGCTCCAGGTCCTTGATCAGGTTGTGCGCCTCCTGGATGTTGTCTGTGGCCGCGGAGAGAGGTCGATTTGTGAGAGCCGAAGACAACGCTGAAAGCGATCACTGCTTCCTGCTGCCACACATTCCCGCCAATCGTCGCCCCTGAGCACCGCACTGAACGCAGGACTCTTTCCTCTGTTCTCTTTATTACCTTCGCACTCGACGCGCTCCTTTTGCATCAAGTTCTCAAGTCAGAACCAGCTATAGCACGCGGAAGCGATGGAGGCGAAATTCTACAGGCCCGTGTGCTGTGGGATGTCAGTGCCCTTGAAAGAACCCCAGGTGGTCGAAATTTCCGGAGCCCTCCGCTACGGCGTCCCTCATAGCCGAAGTCGCTTTTGGGCGTTAAACCACCATAAACAAACTGCATCCGGGAAAATGCGGTGTGATGCAGAACTCACGTCCCTGCCCACGCAAGCAGAAAGGCGGCGGCGCTCCGGCACCGCTGTCGTATGCGAGAAGGGGATAGCGATTGCGCAGTCAATGCACCACTTTTAAGGCGAAAGCCTTAGTTGCCTCATGAGTCCGCAGGAAGTGTCCGCCTCGCCTGACAAATGATGTCAACAAAAATAAAAAAAACATAAAACATAAAAATAAAACAGATCATTAAAAAAGCAAAAAAACTAAAGCAAGAAAGCAAAAGCAAAAATGAATGAAAATAAAAATAAAGAAGGAATAAAAACGGAAAATAAAAAAGATATTAAAAATGAAAAGAACAACAGAATATTTTAAAATAAAACGCGTACCACCGCCGTGAAAAAAACCCACGTTCTAAAAATTCCATGCTTTCGCATTCCTGTCCGCAAACAGAAAAGTGCCATCAGAATTTTTTTTCTGTAATTTATTACGAAATTCTTAGCGATATTCAGCGAAGAGGCCTTGCAACGCATACCGAGCGAGCGTTCCGTTCAGTAACACCCCCTCACCGGGGCATTTGGCGTGCTAAACATTTTTGCAGCGAAAGCTACGCTAGGCTAGTAGAATCGCGTTTAGCCGTGCCTGTCCGAGGCCACAGCTGCGCAAGCGCCGTAACCAGTGCAACCAGCTGCGCCGTTCCTGACTATCCAGTGTGCGGGACGCAATAATAATAATCGGTTTTTGCGGAAAGGAAATGGCGCAGTATCTGTCTCATATATCGTCGGACACCTGAACCGCGCCGTAAGGGAAGGGATAAAGGAGGGAGTTAGAGAAGAAAAGATGGGCCGCAGTGGAGGGCTCCGGAATAATTTCGACCGCCTGGGGATCTTCAACGTGCACTGACATCGCACACCACACGGGCGCCTTAGCGTTTTTGCTCCATAAAGACGCAGCCGCCGAAGTCGGGTTCGAACCCGGGAACTCCGGATCAGTGGCCGGGCGCCCTATCCACTGAGCCACCGCTGCGGCGGCGGCTGAAACGTACCTGAAGCTTAAAGAGACACTGAGGAGAACTCTATCAATTTTTTTTTGTTAGCAAAACTTGATAGTTCGGCATTTCATGGCTTTGTTGCCGCTTGTCTGGCAGCGAAAGATGCATTTATTTAACAGAAATTTGTATTCCAAGTGGAAGAATTTTTCGTTTTTCCCGCCGCTCCGATTCAAACTCGAGAACTCATGACGTCACGGATAACTCGTATGACGTCACAGAACGGAGTGACGGGAAACGTGACGTAAACGCAGACTCCGTGATTTCTGGCGGCTAGCGGTGCGGTCTAGCAGCTGCCGAAATGAAAGCTACCGCCGCCGTACGTTGAAGACATCTATCGGGGGTCGCTACCGTCGCGTCGTTTACGTTCGCACCGGCGTCTTGCAAGCGTTACGATGGATCCTGTTCCCGAACCCGCCGACGAAGTTCTCGCTAAAACTCCGGCATGCATTTCAGTGACCTCAGCCCCACAGAGCGTGCGATGCTTTTGGGGGAGCACGGTTAGGTTAGGCGCCGGCGGGTAGTTTCCCCCCTCCTCAGTGAGCAGCCGCTGCTAATCAGATATCATAACCCCATCGCGGGGAGTCGCGAGGGGCCAGGACAAGGTCGGCGCGTTGCGCCCATCGGAGGCTGGCCGGGGCTTTGGGGCCAACGGATTGTGATTCCTTGAACGGCGCGGTTGCACGGTGCAGCAGGCGGCGTCGAGGTCTCCCATGGTTGCAAGAGCCGGGTTATTTATTTTGTTGCCACAAAAAACGGATGGATGCTCAAGGGCGCTCGCGTTTAAAGTTGGCGGCTTGAAACTAAAGCCGACGCATGACGCTTCAACGGCTTCCGCTAGATCCAACGGGTCCACTGGATCGGGCTCTCTCGCCCACTTGCATGCACCTTCATATGTGCACTGTGAATGGATTGTATTAGCCGAGAGCTCGAAAAGAACAGCTCCGCCCAACTGCCGAAGCTACTGAATTACGTCACAACGCGCACCTCGCCGCGAAGCCGAATCCGTCTAGCCGGGCCGGCGGCGGCTGGCGCACTCGGCGCGAAATAGACATGCTCAAAGCACTCCGCCAGTGTGAGCCGAAGCCGCTGAACGCCTCGGCGGTCAAGCGCAGTTGGAGTATAGAGGGTCTCGCTTTGGCCGACGTGACGTCGCCGTGCAGAGCGCGCGCGCGTTACGTAGGCTTATAAACGCGCCTTAACAGAGCCTGCGCTTGACCGCTAACCAACGTATTCGGTGGCGGCATCTATGGGAGCCACTGAAACTCCCCGCCCACTCACTGAATGAAAAAAGATCCTGCGCCGATGCTCGGAATCGAACCAAGGCGTTTGGCGTTTTAGGCGGAGACGCTACCACTCCGCCACGACGGCTTTTTTTTCTTTATTGTCCGCCACGACGGCTCAAGGCTGACCACCAATAAAGGCGCTTCTAGTGAATGCACTCTTCCGATGCAGAAGATTGATAAAGAGGAAGAGCGAAAGGCAGGGTTTCCGATGCAGAAGTCTCCGCGCTTTCGCTACGTATATCCTGGCCTAACACAACTAGGCCATCAAAAATCTCTCTTAACTGCCTTATACCTTGCCTCCCGTCCCTAATAAACGATTTAAGTTCAGTAGTTTGAAGTTGACTGGCAGAGCCGGGAATGTTTCGTCGGGCGAGCGTGCGAAGACACAAGTGCTCTTTACACTGCGAACTGCCTTCTACGATCACCGACCGTCGTGCCATCATTGTTTTTCATCGGTCGTGGCGATCATCTGACCAGCCTTAACAAGCTCCTTTTTATGGAGGAAAAACGCTAAGGCGCTCGCTGCTGTGCGATATCAGTCCACGTTCAAAATACCCAGGTGGTCGAAATTCGGAGATTTCGGCACCTCTTTCTTTCTTTCTTTCTTTCTTTCTTTCTTTCTTTCTTTCTTTCTTTCTTTCTTTCTTTCTTTCTTTCTTTCTTATTTCATTGCATCCTTTATCCCTTCCCTTACGGCGCGGTTCGGGTGTCCGCCGGGATGTGTGATAGTTGTAATAATAATATTATTAAAAATTGGTTTTGGGGGAAAATAAAATGGCGCAGTATGTCTCATATATCGTTGGACACCTGAACCGCGCCATAAGGGAAGGGATAAAGGAGGGAGTGAAAGAAGAAAGGACGAAAGAGGTGCCGTAGTGGAGGCCTCCGGAATAATTTCGACTACCTGGGGATCTTTAACGTGCACTGACATCGGACAGCACATGGACGCCTTTGCGTTTCGCCTCCATCGAAACGCGGCCGCCGAGGAGGGGTTCCAAGCCGGGAACTCCGGATCAGTAGCCGAGCGCTCTAACCACTGAGCCACCGCGGCGGGTGAGGGTGACAAAATCATGAGTGTGTAGAACGTTCTCAACGCCAACGCCAATGAACACAGTGAACGCCGACAGCTTTCGCTTTGTATATCGTGGATTAGCTGATCTAATCCACATTCATTTTTTAAGTATGACTGTAACGTGTTAAGCAAATCAAGTATTTTTCTTTAACTAAAATATTAATATTCATTACTTATACCCGACAAACGACCAGCAATCACTGCTTTTAACATAAAGTATTTGAAGGCTGCAAGCATTCACGTTGTGCTGACTACAGAGGCGAATGCCATGTTAGCGTTTCAGCGATGAACCAAATGCCTGGCATCCACACACCGGATGCCTCATAGATGCACAAAGTGCCTTCCCTGCTGCTGCTGCTGCTGCTGCTGCTACCGCTGCCGCCGCGGCGGCTCAGTGGTTACCGCGCCCGGCTACTGATCCGCAGTTTCCGGGTTCGAACCCGACCACGGCGGCTGCATTTTTATGGAGGAAAAACGCCAAGGCGCCCGTGTGCTGTGCGATGTCAGTGCACATTAAAGATCCCCAGGTGGTCGAAATTATTCCGGAGCCCTCCACTACAGCACCTCTTACTTTACAACATGAACTTGTGGGCGAGTTGTTAAGACATCGTTCTTGTAAACCAGTGCAACGGCTCGAAGCCAAACAGAAAGGGACAAAACACAGCGCTGAACTAACAACAGAATAGTTTTCTTATTTTTTCTTGTTTTTCTCCGGTTTACTGTTATTCTGCGATACCAGCGTGTATTTAACCGCTGCATGGTGCCCTGAATAAAGCTATTCTGTTGTTAATTCAGCGCTGTGTTTTGTCCCCTTCTGTTTGGCTTCGAGCCGTTGCGCTGGTTTACAAGAACCTCTTTCTTCCTTTCTTATTTCACTCCTTCCCTTATTCCTTCCCGTACGGCGCTGTTCAGATGTCCAACGATATACGGGGCACATACTGCGCCATTTCATTTCCCCAGAAAAAAATTATTATTGCGTCCCGCACACTGGATAGTCAGGAACTACGCAGCTGGTTGCCATGGTTACGGCGCTTGCGCAGCTGCGGCCTCGGACAGGCACGGCTAAACGCGATTCTACTAGCCCTGCGTAGCTTTCGCTGCAAAAATGTTTTGCATGCCAAATGCCCCGGTGCGGAGGTGTTAGTGAACGGAACGCTCGCTCGGTATTCGTTGCAAGGCGTCTTCGCTGAATATCGCTAAGCATTTCGTAATAAATTGCAGAAAAAAAATTCTGATGGCACTTGTCTGTTTGCGGATAGGAATGCGAAAGCATGGAATTTTCTAGAACGCGGGTTTTTTTTCCCACAATGGCGGTACGCGTTGTATTTTAAAATATTCTGTTGTTCTTTTCGTTTTTAATATTGTTTGTTTTATTTTCCATTTTTTATTCCTTATTTATTTTTATTTTCATTAATTTCTAGGTTCTTTAATTTTTTTTTACTTCGTGCCAAGGCTTTGGAATACCAAATGCCAAGCAAGGTAACATGCGTAAGGACGCCGACCATTGCGCAGCTTTCACTTTATGCGCTCAGTTTTCGCAAAGCTTTATAGGTGATCTCCATATAAGTTAATACGGACCAGGGTCTTTGGTCCCCCTGGACAAAATTTGAAGCGGATTTCGAGCATTTACTAACTTTCCGATAGCGCATAGCGGTTGGATGTGAACATATCGACGCCGACTTGAAGAACGTAATAGAGGAGGCATTTTTTTCAGCCGGTCTAGGCATATATGTTGCTCAATCTTGTAGCCTTGTCGCGAAGAAGCGTATTGCTTAATTTGCCGGCAGATTGCGGCACTGGGCACTCGGCGCCTTCTATCTACAAACCTCGATCGCTCATGCCGCGGCGAGCTAAGAGCACTCAAAGGATCATATGCCGATTACTGCTTTGTTTTCTACGTGTTCCTCGAGCTTTTTTCATTATCAATTACATTTACAAGGCCTAGAAAGCTCTGTCGAACGTTTAGCTGTTGCAAGGTGCTACGCACTGTTTTCCTCTAATGTCGTGCGATCGCGTCCGCATGTTATGCGCGTTAATGTGCCTTTGTGATGTAACACACACTATTGATAAAAACTGAGGTTTGAACGTTTTATTTTTTTAACGATTCCTGCAGTCAATACCCGCGGCGACAAAGTATTGCTCAAAAAGGTGTGTAGATTGTTGTGAAGGAAGGATATGCATTTGTAAGTTGGAAATTTTACGTACAGCGGTGCGCTGAAAACACTTCAGGCCGTTTGATTTTATTATGGTTTTGGCAAGCTTCACTTAAGTGTCGGAAGCAACCGAAAATGCGAATTTTATAGCTGCGCTGATATCGCACAGCACACGGGCGCCTTATCGTTTTGCCGGTGGCTGCGTTTTTATGGAGGCAAAACGCTAAGGCGCCCGTGTGCTGTGCACGTTAAAGGCCCCCAGGTGGTCGAAATTATTCCGGAGCCCACCGCTACGGCACCTCTCTCTTCCTTTCTTCTTTCACTCCCTCCTTTATCCCTTCCCTTACGGCGCGGTTCAGGTGTCCAACGATATATGAGACAGATACTGCGCCATTTCCTTTCCCCAAAAAACCAATTTAAAAAGTTTAAAAATAGCTGCACGCACAGCTTGACCATGGTATTGAGTCAATGCATGCGACTATTTCTGCATAGATCTTCCTCTATAATCACGCGAGCCATGGCATCTGGGAAGGATCCACGCTAATTCTGTTGTGTAAAGAGGAATTCAGGATCTCTCAAGCTATGGAACTTGTTCCTGGCTTTCCTGGTAACATCTTGCTGCGAAATAATAAAAATGCAGTTCACTTTAATATCGAAGTAGGAAATTGAAGGAAAAAACTACGTCTTTGCCTACAATACTTTGAATTATATATGCGTATACTTTCTTGTTAATATTGACTGCTAACAGCGCAATATACACTCCAACTGCGTCTTTAAACGAGGCGTATGCCCCGTTTAAATGAACCGTATAACAACGGCGCCGGGCTCTGAAACGGTTACGTTGAAAACCGCGGATGTGCATTGCGCATTGCAGTTGAAGGAATGGCATTACGCAGCGAGCCGAGGGTCTTGTGTGATCATATCGCAACGCACACAGCTGCGAGTGTCAGCGCGCAATAGTTCGCACTTCAACAGTAGTTGGTCAAAACATCTGTGCACTCAGCTCAAAATAACCCCTCGCTACCCTGCCAGATGAATTTGCGTCCACTTGAAAATTAAATTGCGATGATAGTGTGGGACGCTTGAAGCGGAGCCTAAATGCGCGCATAAATCGACAACGTCACAGAGTTCGACATTGCAGCCCACTTCCCAGTGCCGGTTCTTGCCATCATCAGCTCCAAACTTCAAGGGAAGCTGATGACGCGGTAGGAGCATGCTTGGCGCTGCCTGAAGGGCCTATACATTTGTTAAAGATTAGCAGTGCAAGCAGCAGGGCAGTGGGTGAAGCGTTGGCTTTTGAGATTCCGCTCGTGAGATTCACGACAGCCACACCGGCATCAGAAAGTACGCATAGCAAACGACGCACGAGCTCGGCGAGCTCGACCGAACCAAGATGGAAACCGGACGCTGTGGGCGCGGTGTTGCCAGACCTCCAAGCAGTTTCGCATGTCGTCTATTGTAAGTAATTAAGTAAGCTTAAAAAATACCGGATGTGACTTAGATTCTATCCTTCCATCTAAAATTAAACTTGTTGCACACGAACTGTCGCCCGTTCTCACTAATGCTATCAATAAGATGTAATAAGTCTGGTGACTTTCCAGATCAACTTAAAAATGGCAAAGTTATTCCTATACATAAGCGAGGCGATAAATACAGTTTGGCAAATTATCGTCTGATAACTATTCTTCCATTTTTCAGTAAAGTAATCGAAAAGCTTGTTGTTAACCGTCTAATGAACTACCTTCCAATTCAGCCTTCTGATACCTCATCAATTTGGTTTTCGCCCTAACTATTCCACTGAGCTCGCACTGATACAATTTACTGACAGAATTAAACGCTCCATTGATAACGGACTTTGGGCGGCAACTGTATTCTCTGATTTTACGAAGGTATTTGATACAATCAATCATTCCATACTCCTTTTAAAACTAGAAGCGCTGGGAATTTGTGGGCACAGTCTTAGTTTACTACGTAATTACCTCGTTAAGAGAACTCAGTTTGTACAAATATCGAATACTTTATCCCAACCAATTACAATTAATCAAGGAGTTCCGCAAGGGTCTGTTTTAGGCCCCCTTCTGTTCTTAATTTACATTAATGATCTGCAAAAATGCTTCAATAACACTGACTGCATTCTGTATGCAGATGACACTACCATATTTTCTTCTAGTGATAACTTAAGTGACCTAACTTCGCAAATTAATGCCGACCTTATAAATGTAGTGGACTGGTGCCAGAGCAATCTTTTACAAATAAACCCAATTAAAACAAAGCTAATGATATTTCACTCAGAACACAAACGACTTGTCAGCTTTCCAGATGTATACCTAAATAATCACATTATTTTCCCATCAAGTTCTGTAACATTTCTTGGTGTGACGCTTGATTCACATCTAAAATTCATTCATAGCCATCTCAATTACTGTTTATCATCGTGGGGTAACACGTACTATACCCATCTTTCTTTGTGTCATCTTGAAAACCAATCTGTTAGAATAATGAAATTCAGCTCATACACCGCATCCAGTGCTCCCCTTTACCGCCGGCTCAATATTTTACCTCTCCTTTGTTCATTTCAACTGAAACTAGGTTTATTAATTTATCGCGCCCGTCACAATAGCACTACTCTCCCTATATTTACAGCTTCCTGTTTGTGTAACGTTAACAATACTAGATTCGCTGAACAACATAATCTTTTGCTTCCGAAAGTCAAAACTAATTATGGCAAACAGTCCGCTTTATTTTCAGCAATAATTGTCTGGAACTCGCTATCCGCAATCATCAAATCATTCCGCACTGAAGCACAATTATATAAAAGCTTGAAAAACTATGTACTGCATAATTGCCTTGAATTGCCACGCCAATGAAACCTGTCAGTATTGTGTACGACTTCTATTGCCTGAGTGCTTGTTCTAGGTTCTCTTTTTGTGTTTGCAAGATGTGTTTTTTTAAAACTTAGCATGCCTAAACTGTTAGTTCAGATCTTAGTTTCCATTGCACCTGTTTTCCGCTAAGTAATTGCTATCTGCCATATGTTTATCCTACTTCCAATATGCAATTAATTACAGGAGGTACCCCACTTTGGGACCTCCTTCTGTAATAATCAATTTATGTACATCTTACCTATGCACCTTTTTCAGTAAAACCGTTTAAACTACTACTTAAACTACACTTCAACGACACAAAAGCCACGGACGTGGACATAGCACCTGGATGCCAAAACAGCCACGGACGTCGACATAACCCCTAGACGTGATAAAGTAAGACGAATAAAGTAAAAAACAATCATAATTAAAAACAAGAAAAAATCACAATAAACAAAGAACAGTATAGAACGAAAATAAATAACAAAAAAATCACGTACTGGCGTCGTGTAAAAAACTCGCGTTCTAGAACGTTCCATGCTTTCGCATTCCTTCACGTAAGCAGTCTGAAGTGCCCTGGTAATTTTAAATATGATCGTTAGTTAGGGTCATAAATAATGTAAAATGTTAATGACTAAGGACTGGCTCGATATTGTTTAATCACTCAGTTTATGTACTTCACCACACCACTCCTGCTTCCACGTTTTGCGAACACATTTTGCAGACAGTCCTGATGCCGTCATAGCGCAATAATGCTCTCGCATTAATAAAAAGGGCTGTCTGGGAAAGACCAGGCGTAGCCGTGCTTTTCAATCGTCTTAGTCGGTCCAGCCGGGTTGAACCACAGACAAATTTTTCAAATTTTATTTATTTTAGAGATTCCCACTGTTCGACAAAAAATTTCAAACGGTGCAGCTGCAAACGCTGCGACTGCAGAAACTTTGACCGCCGTTATTAGCGCAGCTGCATAAAAACGCAGAAAACAAGATGAAGGCCTAAGTCGCAAATATATGTTGTGGTGAATTTTGCGAGGCTTTTTCATCATACACAGTACAACACGGCTATGTAAAATTGCCTTTTTTTCGGGGGGGGGGGGGGGGGAATGGCACATTATCTGTCTCATATATCGGCGGGCACCTGAACCGCGCCGTAAGAGAAGGGATAAAGGAGGGAGTGAAAGAAGAGGTGCCGTAGTGGAGGGCTCCTGAATAATTTCGACCACCTGGGGATCTTTAATGTGCACTGAGATCTCATAGCACAAGGGCGCCTTGGCGTTTTGCCTCCATAAAAACGCAGCCGCCGTGGTCGGGTTCGAACCCGGGAATTTCGGATCTGTAGCCGAGCGCTCTAACCACTGAGCCACCGCGGCGGGTCGGCTACGTAAATGTAAATTGGTTTTTGGGGGAAGGAAATGGCGCAGTATCTGTCTCACATCTCGGCGGACACCTGAACTGCGCCTTAGAGGAAGGGATAAAGGAGGGACTAACAGAAGGAAGAGGTGCCGTAGTGGAGGGCTCCGGAATAATTTCCACCACCTCGGGATCTTTAACGTGCAATGACATCACACAGAACTACAAACTGCAGCTCAAAGAAATTTTGCACACGTAACAAAATATGCCCGTCCCATAAATGGGCCAAATATGCACGTGTTCTGTCAATTAGACGAGAAGCTGCAGAGCCACTAATAAGTGTCATTTTTGTTATTTTGAACATTTTTTAAAGCGGTGGTTTCAAGTAACTATTCTCTGGAACCAGAAAGCGCGCTCAAAGTATCGGTATTTTATTTAAACGCTGCAGATGCGGCCCTTTCTGGTGCAGGAGCTTTTACCGAACGCATCTGCAAGCAGGCAAGTCGAAAAAAGTATTGTTTTAAGCATACGCTGGTTGCTCTGTTTCAAACGATGCGTTACACATTGGTATACATGGATCATCCCGCAGCATTCACCTACGTACGACCGCTAAACAATCTATACATTAATTTCTTCATGACATTCTAGCGGTTTTGAATTGATCAAGTGAGCGATGTTGTGACGTGTAGTTGACTTTAGGTCACGTGAGGCACAAAAACCCGCAAAGTAACTGCTGATACGCCGTCTGTTGTAACTCTAGCTCTTGAAGCAGGCTAGTTTAAGTGCTGTAGTAAGTTAAAACTCGGTATCGGCGTTCATATTGCAGTTTTTTCTGTGCCTTACGTAACCTAAATGTCTACGTAAATTGAAAATTGGCTTTTGAAGAAAGGAAATGGCACAGTAATGATCTCACAGCTGGGTGGACGCCTGAACTGCGCCGTGAGGGAAGGAGGGAGCGAAAGAAGAAAGAGAGAAAGAGGTGCCGTAGTGGAGAGCTCCGGAATAATTGCGACCCCATGCGGTTCTTCAACGTGCACAGACATCGCACAGCACACGGGCGCCTTTTGCGTTTCGCCACCATCGAAACGCGGCTGCTGCGGCCATCGCTTGGTTGATGAAACCGAACCAGCATGAGACAAGAAATTCAGTTACAAAGCATTTAGTGGTCGTAGGCGAATACCACGAGGTGTTGCGTGTATTCTACTTCCTAACGCATCATTTAGAAGAAGGTAAGAATAAATAAAATTAGGTGTCTATACTGCATTTCACACTTAGCAGGCAACACAGCGGAGGCCGCGGAAGTAGTACGTCCGCGAAACCATATCACTCCACCAAGTATCATTCGTCCTTCTTGGAGCATCAATGAGTGCTTAGAGGAAAACAAATAGCGGCATAAAACGAAGTGCTAGGACTTAAAAGCACAAAGCACAGTCGAAGCTGTGAGGCGCTTAGTGCTCGGGCTCTCCGGTTATAACTGTCACTTAGTGCGCACTACTTTTCAGACGCGGATGGAGTAAGCACGACTCGCTCTGCCAGCCGCGTATCGGCCAGCTCACTCCTCAAAGTCTCGATAAGTTCGAGGACGAAAATGTGGCAAGAGGTAAAACAAAGTCGGAGATTGCCATTGACCGCATTTAAGATCTGTTGCAATGAGATATGCTTGCGTTCACTTTGGTTGTAGAACGACCTACTTTTTTGGGGCGCGGACATTGCCTGCGCGAAAAGGCGCGCTAGCTTTCGCAGCGTTGCCTGCTGTGTATGAAACGGAGTACTGTATAGTCCTCTAAGCAAAACACTCTCGAGGACGTGCTAAGGACCAAAAAAAATTTCTGTCGACCCCGCGAAATGTGATAGCTGCCACTAATGGGAAAGCCCGAGGGACATGCATGTAAATATATGCACAAATATACCATCACAAGTAATGCTAATGATGTTAGCAGACTTTGCTATATGCACTGTCTGGTAAAACAAATATCAGTAACGTCGTAGAAATTTTTCAAAACAAATCTTTGGGAAAACGCTTTGTTGTCCTTCAGCAACTTGTGCAGAAGGCATGTTGTGCCTTCTCGGCTATAGCGGCCATACAGATTGTCCACTAAGGCATTTTAGAGCACTCGCTGACTGATTTTAGTTTTTGTTTGTCGGCAAGCGATTATTACACGAAGACTGTGGTGCCTCAAATACTTGGCATAAGATCGCTTAAAACAACAGACACGCTCAGATAAGGGCGGGAAGAGATTAAGACAAAAAGAAAACACGATACGAAGACAGGTAACACGCTGAACGTAAAAGCGCAAAAAACAAGTACGAGAATAAGACACACAACACGAGCGCTCGTGTTGTGTGTCTTATTCTCGTCCTTGTTTTTTTTTTGCGCTTTTAAGTTCAGCATGGTAAACCAACACGCCCGAACTCTGCCTTTATTAACCACACACAACACTGCAGTGTGTGTCGTCTGCTATATTCGTGTCGTTTTGCTCTTTTTCGCTATATACCTTGCGATATGGAACCAAAACGAGTTTTCCTAGTTGGCCCTTTGCAAAACTTCGTAATTAAGCTTTCCTGCATAGCAAAAACCCGTTCACCATGGCGGCGCGACTCGTCCTATAGGGGTAAAAGTTGTGTGCAGCGCACAAGGGTGCCTATACTTCGCAAAGCTACGTTTCACTCGTCCATTGTGGTCGTTAAGCGGGAGGGTGTACATGGCAGAGTGCGCTTAATCCTTTTATCGCGGCATCAACACACGGCAGAAGCGTGCAGGAAAGGCGCGCGGCATTATTTTGACAATATATATATATATATATATATATATATATATATATATATATATATATATATATATATATATATATATATATATATATATATATATATATATATATATCTCCAGCACTGCACCCAATTTCTACCCCCCATACACGTTTCGCCGCCATGGTGAAGCGGTCCCCCTGTGAAGAAGTGAGCCGCAGCGCTCCCGAAACGTCATTATTTGTGTTTGACCTTGGTCAGTGACCAGCGAATCTCATCAAGCCATGATTCCTGACCAGACGGAATGCCGTCGAACGCTCGACTACATCGGAATAGCCCGATGTTTGTTAGGCACATGTCTTTCTTCAGCATTGTAACCATGCTGTACTCACCACTGTTCAATCGCGTGTGCTAAGCTGCAAGTGTAGTATTGCGTGTGTTCGAGTCTTGCTTTGCGGAGAAGTGCGCTCCGCTCTTTAATTCGGGTGGTTGGTCACAGAGGCATATGTTTTAAAGAGTCTTCTGACGCACATAGTTGTGCACAATTCTCTCCATGGAGCACAGTTCATGGAAGCACCTTCCGGTGCGTGTCTTCTGTGGAAGAGCAGGGGAGAATATGCGACAAAATATACGTCCTCTCCATCCTTCCGTGCTTATTGGCGGGGGAGATGGGGGGGGGGGGGGGGCATTGCCACATTGGTGTCCCGCTCTGTGCCCACGTCCGTGTATAGCAGTGCCTCTCGTGGACAAGACTGTAGACTCCAAAGCAGGAGGGGATAGTGTACGCGAGCTGCCTACCTTGCTTGAGGTAGTGGATGACGAGGTTAAGGCGCGCCTCAGGGACGGCCCCGACCAGCGAGGGCAGCACCTGCAGCGCACCCTCGCCACCGCGGAACACCACCTGCGGTGAGGAAAGGGATAGTGGAAGGAAGATGCACCGGCCGAACGAGGGCGGCGCCTTGAAAGACACTATCGCATTGTGCGCCCAATACACGTTTAGAAGGCTAAGCTTCGACCTGGTTTGTCTACCGCCTGCTATATGGTTCCACAGCACATCACGCTGTTCGTGCGGTATGCTGGCTTGGGCTAAGAGGAGCACAGCAGTGAAGAGTCAAGGAATACTTTCCGCAACTGAGGTTCTCTGAAGTATGTGCAAATGTCGGCGCCTTTTCGTGCAGCCTCCATCGGGATAAGGCCAGGTGTGGACCGCACTCTCACCACGCGCCAATAGCTGAATGCAACAACCGGTTAGTCACCGCGGCAGGATGTTTTCGTTTGCACCATCATGTTTCCACCAGTAACGGCAAGATTTTGTAGAAACAGAGTAACTAACGAGCCTGAATGAACTGCAAGTGACGGCCAGTAGAACATTGTCGGTCCAGTGTTTCACGACGGGAAGACAACATGCAGCGTGTGACAAAAAAAATCACAATAAACAGAGGGCGATGGCAAAAGAAAGAGGGAAGGAAGCGCTTGCCCTGTCCTCCTCTCATGCCCTGCATGTATTGCCAAAGGCCGGATAGGGAGCAACTAATAAGCCAAGAGCAAGTGTTACTGAGCCCTAGTATTTTACACCTATATGTCCGTGTACAGGGAGGATTGAGGAAGCTGTTGCCGGTACGAACGGCTGTGGCAGAAAACTAGTGGCGTTAATGAATTCAGAGGCGCTGCCGCAGGAAGGCGCGGACGTGACATCGCACGAAACTGCCGCCGCCGTCAATGCTAGCGCAGGGTACGTCCTCTCCGCGCACTGTAGACTCATCGCAGCGACCTTGCGTCTTGAACACACCTGAGACCTGAGCTTATTAGGCAAATTATTCTGATAGGCGTACGCTTCCGGAGGCCTCTTCCGACGCTTTAGAAATTATCCCGCAGCAGATTGTGATACCTGTCTGAACAGAAGGCAGTGATCTATAGAACAATTAAGGCACCGATTTTTAACACGTTGAGTGAGCCAGATTTGGATTATCCTAAGAAGTCCAGTAAGGCTACGAGCCATGCTACATAAAGGACGTATATTGCTTTCAGGACTGATAGATAAGCATGAAAAATACATTTCGGGCTGTTCGGAAGACTGCCTATCATTCCCAACCTCACTGGGAAGTCATGGCAGGAACTATGACATCCTTTTTCCTCAATCGCTTCATAGTACCACCAGCTGAGGAGCCAACACAGCTCCAGTACCACTACTTAGAGGTCCTCGCTCCCAAGGGCTTCGAGTGGATTTGGCGTTCTCACCAGGTTATGCTTGATGAGGTCCTGGGCGTAGGTGAACGTCGGTGAAGCTCGCTCCCGAAGACTCTTCAGCTCCGCCTGCAGAGGAGGGTTCCACATTTACTGTCATTTCTTCGCGGATGAGGAGTGAGAAAGGCGTGGGAGATTTTCAGAGGCTATAATTAAAAGACAAACGATTGCTCGTGGCTTCAGAACGCATCCTGATTTTCCGGCTCTTGCTTTTTAATTCAGAACGTGTGTGTGAAGGAAATTGCAACTCATAATTGACGAAGCAAGGGTCAAGAGTATACGTATTACTGACGATGCAACAGTTATTAATCCGAAAGCGTAAGGTGGCTCATCGACATGGAAACCCGGCGTCGCCTAAAAAGTGGCGGCGTTACAAAACTCGAGATTAGTCGAAACGGTGTGACCTCATCAAAGGCGGGAAAATGCGAAATGCGCGCATGCTGTAAAAATGGAGGTAGCCTAAAAGCGGTAAAGAGGAAACTAGGCATATGTAATTAGCAATATAGATAGGATAGTTGAAGTAGCTTAAGAGTTCTACTAAAATTTATAGAGTAACCAATGTAATCAACACGTTAATGAGAGAGGCAGTAGTGCACAGCAATGGGACATCCCGCCACAAACGAAAGAGTAAGTAAAGAAAGCCTTAGGAGCAATGCAAAGGGGAAAAGCAGCTGGTGAAGATCAGGTAACAGCAGATCTGTTGAAGGAGGGAGGGGACGTTGTGCTAGAAAAATTAACCACCCTGTATACGCATTGCCTTATGACCTCGAGCGTACCAGAAGCTTGGAAGAACGCTAACATTATCTTAATTGATAAGAAGGAAGACATCAATGACTTGAAAAATTACAGACCGGTCAGCTTACTGTCCCGTTGCCAATAAAGTATTTACTTAGGTAATCGCTAATGGAGTGAGGACAACCTTACACTTCAACCAACCAAATGATCAGGCAGGCTTGTCGTTATCTTTTGGAATCACGGCTGTTGGTGTTAGTCGTAGTTTGTCCTCCTGCAAATTAGGAGCCGCCAGTGAAGTTATGGTTCAACAGTGGAATCATTGCTGTTGTTCTTAGTCGTAATTTGCTTGTCCTCCTGCAAAGTAAGAGCCGTCAAAGAAATTTCGGTTCACGAATTGCCGCTTCATGATGGCTTCCTACAAGCACTGAGTGTTGCGTTGTTCAGAGGATGTTCCAGTTATGATACGCAACCACGTGTGTTTTGAGCCCCATTCATGTTTCCGCCAAATGCAGGATCACCTCCATCTGCTCATGCCATCTTGGGGATGCAGTCTCCGTTCACTTTGGCTAAATTCATCGCTGCAATAGATGAAGCAAAACTGAAGACTGCCCCTGGTCTTGACGGCGTGACATACGAGTCGTTCAAAAACCTTGATGGAGCCACCTTGGAAGCTATCCTGTGTTCGTTAAACACTGTATGGCAGTCAGGAGAAGTACCCATGCAATGGCTGCAAGCAGCTATCATCGCCATCCAAAAGCCCGGAAAACCTCGTGACATGTCCAGTCTTCGTCCAATTTCTCCCACGTACTTTGTGGACATTGTTGGAACGCATGTTGGCGAACCGTCTGCAGTGGTGGCTAGGCGTACATTACTGGTACCGTCCGTCACAGATTGGCTTTCACCCTCACCATGGTGCAGAGGATGGCCTAGAACACTTCTCCTCCACGGTTCTGATCGGTAGCCGATCGTCCCTTTTCCGCATAGTTCTCGGCATGGATGTGCACAATGCATATGACCATTTCAGCCACACTGCCTTCATTGAGGTGCCACACTAGATCTACTTACCGGCAAACATCTGCACCTTTCTTCACACCTTTATACCATCTCGAGAATCCGCCATCCGCATCAACAAGGAAAGTGTGGGATCCTTTCGGCCACATCGTGGCGTACCACAAGGGTCAGTTCTAGCTCCACTACATTTCAACATTTGTCTCCTACCATTGGAATGGCGCTTGGGCGACATTGCTGACCAGCACGCACACATTTATGCGGATGATATTACAGTCTTGTCTGTTCATCCAACTCTCCAAATTCAGGCCACAAGTTTACAACTCTCACTGAGAATTACAAATCAATGCTGTTCTTTTGTAGGACTCACGCTGTCGCTCCAATAGACGGCTCTACTTCCCATCGCGAACGCACGTGGCCGCCGTGCGTTTAACAGCACCGCTATCAGCCTTTATCTGAATGTAAATAAAATTCCAGTCATCACCTCACTCCGAGTCCTCGGCCTTTACCTGCATGATTGCGGATCTGCAAGCCCCTGGCTTCGCACAGCACGCCAGAAGGCGTCCCAAATGCTGCATCTCATCCGCCGTATTTCACAGAAGTCAGGTGGTGCCACGTCCACTATCGCCCGCCTCCTCGCCTTCTCATACGTTTTGTGCTACAGCCAAGATTGATTTACCAAGCCCAATTCCAGCACATGACACCCGCAGAGTGGGACCGCTTGGAATCGATCAATCGAACAGCAATGGGTGGTTTGCGGTCTTCCCACAAATTTCCCCAATTTACGCCCTCCAGGCCGAGGCGCAAGTAAACATAAACGCTTGACGAACTAATTCACCAGCGTCGCCATGCACGGTGCGCAGAATTCCGCAATATCCCTGAAGCCGCAGCTCTCGCGAAGTACATGGGAGATGGCTCTGTGTTGCCTATCGTTTCTTGCCCGTCACGGCCACCGTGGCTTTACCAGCAAGTTACAGACAATCGGCCTATGACCCACAATTCGTTGACCATCTGAGTGAGTCTAGTGTGGGGGCGGATGGCATCTCTTCTACGATTGAAAGTTCACTGCGGCGACGCGTGGCGTATGTCGACGCTAGTGCGAGTGAAGATCACGTGACCACGGCTATCGCTTCCCCTGCACTATTAGCACAAATTGCAACATGCTCATACGCTTGCTTTCCTTGCCTGGCCATCGATAGAGGCAGAGCTGTTCGCCATCCGGGACGCATTAAACATCCTCTGTCCACTGTTGCCACCTATAAGTCACCTTGACATCACTCACATACCCCTAGGGCGCCGAACGCAGTCTGCGGCGTGTTCTCAGCACCGAATTATTGGCGTAGCTAATTCAGGACATAATAGAAAACTTCTTCCTCACGGTATATGTATACGATACATTCGTCGAGATTCCCACCCTACACAAGATTTGGTGGATGGAGCCAGTCACGAATCAGCTCCTCCACGTCCCCGTTGACAACACTGCTTCAAGAAAAAAGTAAACCTCCGGCGCGCCACGCGAGCACTTGTCCCACCGTGTGGCACCGACCTCCCTGACGGCCTCGCAGGCTGGGAAGAGGTCTTGCTTCGAAGGTTACGCCTCCGTGTAGCCCGTGTGGTCTTCATAGTACAATGCCCTTTTCGGTGACTCCTGCCCCTTCTGTCCCGCTCCTGTCTGCGAGGAGGACACTGAACGCTTGCTTTGAACCTGCCTGATATGCTTGGGTATCGGGACCGAGGTCTTCACCGCATGACGATGAACTCTGCAGACGACGGAGGGAAGCCTTCAGGAGGGTTGGTAAACTTGAAGGTTTATTTACAATTTACAAGAGAAGCAGGGAGACCAAAAGTCAGAGATGAAGTGCCGTGAAACCAGCCAAATCGCGGCTTAAATACAGTGGATATTCCCTAGGCACCTAGCTAGGGAAACCGGTGGCTGATCAAGCGTCCAATGGGCAGACACACTCTTCATAGTCTCTTCCCTAACCCCGTGACCGCTCCGCCCCCACAAACACGTGCACAGGCGATAAGGAATCCTGGCGCCTTGAGGTCCTGGAATGCTGTTTCCGACCGGTTGACCATGTGCATAAGGTCGTTGGCTTAGCAGGCGGTGATCCCCTCCGTGGGAAAGAGGCGTCCTGGAATGTGGTTTCCGACGGGTTGACCATGTGCATAAGGTCGTTGGCTTTGTAGGCGGTGATCCCCTCCGTGGAAAGATGCGTCCTGACGGCCCCGGGCATTCCAGAGGGTAAGATGAATCAGCCGTGTCCGCCCCCGCTTTGTATGGCCGCGCAAGTGCAAGCGAGCGAGGCGGGTCCGGCGCCTTTTTTCGAGTCTTTCTGCCGGTCCACGTGAGGGCGCAGTTCGGGAGAAATGCCGCATTCCATACTCCGGACGAAGGGATGAGAGGCCTTTTGTCACAGCTCACCGTCGCCAGGAGCCGTTCCTAATCCTCTTCTCAGGACGACAGCACCTTTGGTCAACATAGTTCCATGGCGCCTGCCGGGCTCGTCTGTTCCTGCTGTCGGGGCCTCCGATCACAACATGCCCCTCTCTGCGTGCTATCCGGCGGAAACACCTGTTCCGGTGTGGGCCGCCCCCAGGCCGTCCACCAGGTGTAGAAGAATGGATTTCTGGGCCCCACCACTGGATATTACTGGACTTCGAATGTCCAGTGTGTACCTATATCTGTAACTACTTTATGCCAGCATGCACACTGTCGCCATAAAAAAAAAATCCGATAAAAATTCTTGTGACAATACCGCTGGCTTCTTCGCGCTCAAAATTTGCACATAGGTGGCGCTTATAGAGGTAATTTTTGTGTTCCGGTATGCTTGAAAGGCGTACTGCCTATACCGGCGCGAATAATCTAAAGTCCACATTGCATGCGTCGATGCCAGACCGAAAAAGATGGTTTCGCAACAGCAGCATTGCCAGCGCCAGCTCTTGTCGGCGCCAGAATGAGAAAAGCAGACGATCGCGAAACGAAGAGAGCGCTCAATGATCCTGCAATATTTATGAATAACAGGAGGAGCTTAGATTTTGTGAGAGTGAATCACCGCTTCTACTGGCTTGTTCTTTTTTCCTGGCTTGAGTTATGCTCTCATACAGAGCAGAGTCGTAATGGCATAGTTTGAAATTAGGCATTGCAGCGGCTCAGTTTCCTTTTTATCCATGCCATGCAGGGTAGAGAGAGAGAGAGAGGCTATGGTGGTACAGTACTGCCTGTACATGTTGCTGCTCGATACAGTTATTTCTTCCATAACGTCATAGGATAAAAATAGAGGATATACCATTTTACAGAGGAATAAACAAGTTGGAAGTACATGCTTCGTCCCTTGTACTTTCATCTGAGTATATTCTGGTAATTGGGTAACAGCTGTTTCCGCGCATCATGAAGAAGTTCCAGGCCCAAGACTCCGCCTTATTTACCTGCGCTGCGTCAGCGCTGTTGGTTCCGCGGCGCCGCGCACCGCGCTACGTTACAGCTCTGTACACTGTTTAGTCTGGCTGCGCGCTGCTGCGATATTTACAGGGGACAACGACAAATAAAATGAATTACTCTGTGCTTCCTGCATTTCACAGCGTTACCATTCTTATTGTTCATGAAGGAATCTGTAAACGCTTACTTTTTAGCCCACCGTGGCGCCTCACATCTGGAAATGAAGCAGTTGAAAGTCATACTGCCCATGCCAGCATGTAAACGTCGAAGCAGCGCGCAGCTATACTTAGGTACAACTCAAAGACGAAGCAGCAGATGCCCTTCAAAGGAGGCCCTGCAGCCAGTGGCGTCGATCGATTTTCATGACGCCGTGGTTAGGCCCCTTTCATCCGCCACCCCCTGAGACATCAGGAAGCACTCCAGCCAGTGGCATTGATTTCCTTTCATCAGCCACCCCCTGAGACGCCAGGAAGCAGGAAAAGCCCTTCAAAATAGGCCCTCCAGCCAGTGGCATCGATCTCCTTTCATCCATCACCCCCTGAGACATCAGGAAGCAGCAGAAGCCCTTCAAAGGAGGGCCTCCAGCCAGTGGCATCAATCTCCTTTCATCCACCACCCCCTGAGACGCCAGGAAGCAGCAGAAGCCCTTCGAAGGAGGCCCTCCAGACAGTGGCATTGATCTCTTTTCATTCGCCACCCCCTGAGACGCCAGGAAGCAGCAGAAGCCCTTCAAAGGAGGCCCTCCAGCCAGTGGCATTGATCGATCTTCATGACGCTATGGTTAGCCCTCTTTCATCCGCCATCCCATGGGACGTCAGGTGAGCACCTCCAATGGAATTAACCACGACGCAATGAGAATCGGTAGACGCCACTGGCCTGAGGACTTTCATTGAGGGGCATTAGCCTCTTCGCTCTTGACTTCTGTCCGACTGTGGTGTACAAAAAAGGATCTACGCTGATTAGGCGGCATTCTCGCTATCTGGGCTGTACAGTACCTCGGCGGCCTTGCCGTTGTAGAGGCGGAAGTGGTTGCACGCCTTCAGGTTGATGGCCGTCGCGCTGTCCGGGAAGTTCTGCAGGTACACGGCCAGCACCTCCTGCGCACCGCCGACAGACTCATTCATTCATTCATTCATTCATTCATTCATTCATTCATTCATTCATCAACTGATACTTTCAGCCTCTGCAGGCTCTTACAGGAGTGGAAAATTTTGAATAAATGCACATTCAAAAGGGCATACATTTCAACAACTATAAAAATACGACGCAAAACACAAGGAATTGCCCTGGACGTAAAAGAACAAAAATTGAACAATATAACAGATATTCAGACGCACAACTATTATGTAGGTAGGTTATGGTTCAAGTGTGATTTTAGGCTTCAATGGAAGGCATCAAGAGAATCATTTTTTACAACGAAGTGAGACAGCATGTTCCAATCTTTGAGAACACGAACAAAAAAGCTGTATCGAAAACAATCATTATGAGAAAGCTGTACAGGAATATACATACTATGGCGATGTTTTCATGGCTCATTGGCGTGTGTTGTAAAAAGTGTGATATATTAGATCTTAAAGGGACCATGAATGAGAAGGAAATGAAATTCCAGCCTCTCCATCTTTGTTCGACATTCTAGTCTTTCAAGGTTTGCTAATTTGCTTAATTCGTTCGGTGAATCGGTTCGGCGATATTTATGTAGATGATATGTAGATGAAACGGGAAACGACAATGAAAATTTTCATTTTTTTCCTCTTAGATACAGTGCAGGGATCCCACACAATTTGAAATTGAAATTGGAATAGAAAACGCGGCCGCCCGCGGCGGCCGCGTTTCGATGTAGGCGAAACGCAAAGGCGCCCGTTTTCTGGGCGATGTCAGTGCACGTTAAAGATTCCCAGGTGGTGGGTATTACTCCGGAGACCTTCACTGCGGCACCTCTTTCTTCCTTTCTTTTCTCAGTCCCTCCTTTATCCCTTTCCTTACGGCGCGGTTCAGGTGTCCGCCGAGATGCGAAACAAATACTGCGCCATTGCCTTTCCCAAAAAAATCAATTTTCAATTTTCCCGTGTGCTGTGTGATGTTAGCTGCACGTTAAAGATTCCCAAGTTGTCGAAATTACCCCGGACACCTCCACTATGGCAATCCTTTATTCTTGCATTCCCTCCTTAATCCCTTCCTTACGGCGCGGTTCGGGAGTCAACCGAAATACGTGATACAGTTACTGCGCCATTTCCTTTATACCTTTTTTCCTTTCCTGAAAAGCAATTTTCTGGAGGAAAAACGCTAAGGCGCCCGTGTGCTGTGCGGTGTCAGTGCACGTTAAAGATCCCCAGGTGGTTGAAATTATTCCGGAGCCCTACACTACGGCACCTATCTTTTCCTTTCTTCTTTCACTCCCTCCTTTATCCCTTCCCTTACGGCGCGGTTCAGGTGTCCAACGATATATGAGACAGATACTGCGCCATTTCCTTTTCCCCCAAAGAACAATTAATTTTTTCAAATTTGTTTTTGAGGAAATGAAATGGCACAATAATTATCTCACATCTTTGTTGGACAATAATAATAATTGGTTTTTGGTGGAAAGGAAATGGTGCAGTATCTGTCTCATATATCGTTGGACACCTGAACCGCGCCGTAAGGGAAGGAATAAAGGAGGGAGTGAAAGAAGAGAGGAACAAATAGGTCCGTAGTGGAGGGCTCCGGAATAATTTCGACCACCTGGGGATCTTTAACGTGCACTGACATCGCACAGCACACGGGCGCCTTAGCGTTTTTCCTCCATAAAAACGCAGCCGCCGCGGTCGGGTTCGAACCCGGGAACTCCGGATCAGTAGTCGAGCGCCATAACCACTGAGCCACCGCGGCGGGGCCTTGTTGGACACCCGAAAACAATGCCGTGAGGAAAAGGCTGAAGGTTCGAGTGAAAGACGAAAGAGGTGTATAGTGGAGGGCTCCGGTATAATTTCAACCACCCGGGGAGCTTTAAAGTGCACTGATATCTCACATAAAAAAAAGTTTTTTTTGTGTGTGTGCGGGGGGGGGGGGGGGGCACTAAATGGCGCAGTACCTATCTCACATATCGGCTGACCCCTGAACCGCGCCGTATGGGAAGGGATAAAGGAGGGAGTGAACGAAGGAAAGGAAGAAGGAGGTGCCGTAGTGGAGGGCTTCGGAATAATTTCCACCACCTGGGGATCTTTAACGTGCACTGACATCGCGCAGCACACGGGCGCCTTAGCGTTTCGCCTCCATCGAAACGCGGCCGCCGCATCCGGGTTCAAACCCGGGAACTAGGTTCAGTTGCCAAGCGCACTAATCAATGAGTGACCACGGCGGGTCAACTCAATATTCCCATATTCAATTACAACCGTGAAGACGACGTCCACGCTGGCGCGCTGTGCGACTTTCTTTAGACGATGACTGATTGTGTGGAGGTAGGGCATTACCACGATATTTCTGTGCTTATCGTTTGAAGCACAGCGCGCCGGCGTGGATGTCGTCTTCACGACTCCCAACAAGCTTTCCGCCCTCTGTTCCAAATTGAATAACCCGCCGGACCCCCGGGGGTGTAGGGTGACACACTCTGACCAATATGTTCCCTGTGAGTCAGGAATAATTTACTCCGTCCCAGTGTCATGCGGGAAGAGGTATATCGGTCAAACTGGAAGTTGTATCAACATCCGTCTCCAAGAACATCAAAACAATGTTAAACGTATAGCCATTTCTGGGAACCTGGCTAAGCACCGTAAGAAGTGCAAAATCGCAGAAAAAAGCCATGAATGAATCTGCACCCCTGACTTCAATCGCTTAACCTCTGTCGGCCGAGGACGAGATAGGTTGACGAGGGAAATCGTCGAAGCCCTCAAAATTCATTGTGCCGGTGAACAATGCGTGAGCAGTACATCCCTCTCGTTGTCAAAAAAAAGAGGAAAATTTTCGGAGTGACGTACTTGACGAACACCTGAGATTTATTTTGTGCCACATGCAGCTGAATGATTCAATGATCCAGTGTTGTTATTGCCTTTATCTTGTTTTATCCTCCACAGCGTCGTACAAGATTTTAACGCTTTTATTCCCTTCTTTTTGGGCACGTTTTTAAAGCTTTTACCTTCTTGATTTTTCATGTATTTACTTTTATATTCCCCTCTGTGTTCTTCATGGTTTTAACGCATTCCCCGCCCTTTTGGGTAATTTTTCACTGGTTTTGTGTTTGTTATTGTTACCTGACCACCTTTTCGCGGCTGTTTACACCGTCTTTTTATCGCTTACTTCTCTTTTATTCCTGCTTTTTGTCATCTTGTGAAGCGACCACACTGATTGCCGGTTATTGCTCCAGTAGCCATGTTAACCACCCTCTCATTTCTTCTATTTAAGCGTCTTTCCATCAGAATACAAATTCAGTTGTACGTCAGCACTCGTGTGTGTCGTTTCTTCGTGTGTCCATGTTTCATCGCGCTGTTTCTTAGTTTAAATGCACTACCAACTACCCCGGAACCTTGCTCTTCTGATCAGCGAACAATCTGCCTTGAACTGTGATAGATTTTGGAAGCTTACTTATAAAAACCAAGAACAAAAAGGGGCCCAGAACCCTTCCCTGTGGCACACCTGAAGCCACCGAGCAAACAGTTGATTTATAACCTCCGAGGTGTACAAATTGCTCACAATAGGCGAGATTGGAAGAAAATCAGTTTGTTATTTTGGTGTTATAAGTATAGAATTACTTAGCGCTAATTATTAGCAGCAACTGACTTGTCGAAGCGTCCACTGCAGACTGCGCCACATACGCTGGAAGAGTGCGACTCAACGCTACCAGGTCTACCAGGAAAGCTGGAAGATACGGATACCTGATACCTGATTGAATATCTGCTGCGGGTCCTTGGACCCAAGATATTAAACTTATTTCCGAATATGGCCGAGTGCTTGGCTTGAAGCACTCTGGCATGGGTCGGCCCGGTATTGCACTGTATCCGGGATCGGCCCGGGGTATATCAGCGCGCGCCTTTTCTTTCTATCTTTGCTCTCCTATTCTTTCTCTCCTACTTTCAGCAAGTGGCAGCGAGCGTGGCTTGGAAGGAAGGAAGGAAGGCCTCAGACGTTGCTGGCACATACCCACTACGGGGGAGTGGCCAAGACACAGGCGGTTAATTACTGGATACAGGAATTACTGGATGCGTGGCTTGGCATGAGCCTGTAGGCAGGCCCGTACACTTTCGTTTTCTTTCTTCCTAGCAGCAGCTGGGTGATAGTGGGCGACATTGCTATCACTGTTGTTGCACTTTCACATAACGAAGCTTACTTCTAAGATTCCTTAGCTAAGTCTTGCCTTCAGCCCGGCTATTACGGACGAATTATTATTCGAAGAAGCGCTAGCAGGCTGCCATGAGCTTTGAGCGGAACTGGTGTTCGTGAAACTGTACCTTTTTCTTTCGATAATAATAATAATTGGTTTTTGGGGAAAGGAAATGGCGCAGTATGTCTCATATACCGTTGGACACCTGAACCGCGCCGTAAGGGAAGGGATAAAGGAGGAAGTGAAAGAAGAAAGGAAGACGACGTGCCGTAGTGGAGGGCTCCGGAAGAATTTCGAACACCTGGTGATCTTTAACGTGCACTGACATCGCACAGCACACGGGCGCCATAGCATTTTTCCTCCATAAAAACGCAGCCGCCGCGGTCGGGTTCGAGCCCGGGAACTCCGGATCAGTAGTCGAGCGCCCTAACCACTGAGCCACCGCGGCGGGTCCTTTTTCTTTCGAATTTTGTCAATGCCACCAAAGCGCCTGCCTACCCTTTCAGCTTCCCTAACTGCTGCATACTACTACTCGAGTTGTTAGCACTGTTCACCTGACGAAGACGAGAGCACACTTGTTGATTATTGATGAAGTAAATACCGTCTGAAAAGGTCCCAGCTGTTGCAGCTTGTATAGCTGATGGTACCGCTGCCGAAGAAGACAAAAGGCTCTGACCTACGACCCAAAACTCAGTCTAATTTGATGCAGCAATTAATTTGTCCCAACTTCATCTTCGAATGCCCATTTCGAAGTAATTCTTCCTTGACACGTACAAGTCCCGGCCACCGGTGGGTTAACGTTAGCGTTTTCGAACGCTTTATCTTCCTTCCGCAGCGAGAGCTGGATAGGAGACATTCAAGTAGGTTCCCCACTTGGAAAAAACGTCACAACCGTGTTAATAAAGAAGAATTCTTGCCAGACTATGGTTCCTGTCCCTGCTGTACAATCACCAACTAAGCGTTTATTCGGAACTGTTCATTCATCCACGTTTAGTTCTTCAAACTTGACACACCCATGTTTACAACTTTGAGCCATACCTTGCACGCATACTAACAGTTTCAAGAACGACAGAAAGCTAGGGAAGCTGATTGCGATGCATAGTATAACAGCGTGGACGACGAGAACAAACGAAGAACCAGACAACACGAGCGCTGACTTTCATCTCAACTTTATTACACACTTGCATGCATTCATACATTTCATGCAAAGACTGAGTTTAAGAAACCGAACTTTTAAACACTGATGAAGGCCTGCAACTCCCCAAAGGCACCTTCGAAAAATTTCATTTTTCGGTTGTCGGGTGATAATGACGAATTATGTCGAATTCAGAATACGGCATAATCTTCTCGTGTGTCCGACAGATGCGCTGTGGTTTCGCGCTGCTGTTTCCTAAGGGACCGATACGAACTCACCGAACTCGCTCTTCTACAAGATAGTTGTGTTTTTCCCTTTTTCACCGCTTCTGCAGTCTCAAACGAGTTTTACAAATCGAGAGACAGATAGAGGGTACACACGAGAACTCCGAAGACAAGCAGTGGGTCCAAATATGCGATACAATAAACGGGCAGATGGGCTGTAAACAGACGTGGCAGCTATTACGCCACCTATTAGACCCCACCCAGACCAAATATACCCAACGCAGTCAGCTCACAAGACTGGTACGCCAGTACACGGGCGCTAACAAAGAGCTACTCGATGACCTACAGAGGCGATACCTAAACACTACCCCGGGTAACCCACTGCCGGATTACCAGGGGTTCCCCAACGACGAGTTAGACGCAGACATCATGGATGCGGAGGTGTGGTAGGCGCTCAGTCAACTCCGCACCACCTCCGCAACCGGTCCGGACAGAGTTACAAACAAAATGCTTGGGAACCTCGACCCCGGCTTGATGGTGGCTCTCACAGACCTCATGAACACCTGTTGGCGTGAAAGCAAAATCCCACAGGATTGGAGGCATGCTAAAGTCACCATCATTTCAAAACCTAACAAGAAACTTGCTATAGAGAATCTTAGACCCATATCACTCACTTCCTGCATAAGCAAGTAGATGGAACATGTAATCCTCAACCGCCTGCAAAGGTTTGCGGAAGACAGCGACCTACTGCCCTACACCATGATTGGCTTCAGAGGGCATCTATCTACACAGGATGTCATGCTTCAATTGAAGTCCGGCATCACTGACCACATGCAAGGAACGAGCGCGAAGGCAGTGCTCGGGCTAGGCCTGAACAAGGCCTTCGAGAACGTCTCGCACGAGGCTATCCTCACGAACCTATCTGACATTAATCCCGAGGTGCGGGTATTCGCATATATCCGCTCCTTCTTCTCAGAGAGAACCGCGGATCTCGCAGTGGGTGCGATCAAGTCTGACCCCCTAGGGGGCAGAGGAACACCTCAAGGTTCAGTCCTCTCGCCTTTTCTGTTTAATCTGTCCCTCATCACACTTCCCTCAAAACTCGCATCACACTTTCTACGCGGATGACATCGCTCTGTGGTTAGCCACAGGGAGTGACGGCCAAGTGCAGAGCACACTGCAGCAAGCGGTAGACACGGTCGAAACATACGCCCAAGCGGCAGGCCTCTCGTGCTCGCGTCAAAAATCTGAACTGTTTGTATTCAGGAGCAAGCCCAGAGGCGTACCCCTCAAAAACTGCGTTCCCCCGTCACCCTTAAACGTGTGCGTAGGAAGTTTGCCCGTGAAGGAGGTATCCAGCATACGCATCCTATACGATCCATGCAAACCAACCTCAAAAACACCCAAGCTATTGACAGGCTTAAATCTTTTATTAGTATGACGGCGAGACTCATCAGACTAATAGCCAACCGCAGACGGGGAGTCAAGGAAAAGGATCTTTGTCGTCTGGTTCAGGCCTTCATTCGAAACAGAGTCGTATATTCGGTCCCCTACCTCCGCCACTCTGCAGCGAAGAACAAAATTGATAGTATCATCAGGCAAGCGTGCAAGACCGCCCACGGTCTACCGCGTCACACGTCAACAAAGAGGCTCTTAGGGCTCGGCATACACAATGCGCTAGATGAACTCTGCGAAGCACACCTCACGCCACAAGCGCAGAGACTCACTCGTACCGGTGCGTGTAGAGCCATTCTCTCCCCAATAGGAATGGGCAACTCGCCTCCGAGAGGAGACGCGAAAACTCAGCTACCGAAACATACTCGGAAGGACCCACTCACAAAACCACTCCCCAAGAACACGCGAGCATCCCGTGCACCACGAGGGCCGTCGCCGAAGCAGAGCACGCGCACTGCACGAAAAGTACGGACAGCACTCGGGAGTCGTGTAGGTGGATGCTGTGGAGTACCCACACAACAAGGCCTACGCATTGGTGGCGGTGGATGGGCCCGACGGACTGCTCGCAGCCGCGACTGTCAAAACAAGCTCCTCCGAGATCGCGGAGGAGGCGGCACTAGCTTTAGCTATTGCTAATACCACCACTGATATTATCATCAGCGACTCAAAATTCGCCGTTCGCAATTTCGCGGGGGGCCGAATAACACCCATGACCCTTAGCATTCTTTAAGAGCAGCCAAACCTCCCAGACAGGTCGAACTATATTGGGTGCCGTCCCACTCGGACAATCTGGGGAACGAAGCAGCTCACAATAGCCCGATGTTTCGTCAACCAAGCGGCATGGAGCTCGCCTAATCATCCGGGGTTTACGAGAGACGGCATGACCTCTTTCAATGACATTACCCGACATTACACATTAGGCAGGCCATTTTATCCCCTCCGGCTAAAACGCTGTCCAAAACGCAAGAAAACACGTGGAGATGGCTTCAAACGCGCTCCCTCACGAACCCCGCGCAAATGTCACTCATGTACCCCTCACAGTAGGGATCCCGATGTTTTCGCTGTGGCGAAGGCGCCACTTACGACCACATCTTACAAGACTGTAAGGAAGAACCGCCTCCGGCGGAGATAGTACAAATCCCTTCTCTCGAGAGGTGGGGGGCTGTGCTGGCCAGCTCAGACCCGAAGACGCAAGTACGGGCCGTCGAGTGGGCCAACCAGGTCGCCAACAGTCTTGGACTAATGGCAACCTAACACAGCCCTCCGACCGCCGAGCTCTTCTTGAAGATATAAAATGTTTTTCCAATCCAATTCAATCTACAAGATAGTCGAGGCTTACCATGTTGATAAGGGTGGTTCTTTGTGCGTCAGCAAATCGGCACCGTCATTATCACCCGAAAACCACGAAATTAAATTTTTGGAAGGGGCCGTGTTCTCAATTCTGAGCCCGGGTTCGATCCCGACCGCGGCTGCTTCGTTTCGATGGAGGCAAAACGCAAAGGCGCCCGTGTGCTCTGCGATATCAGTGCGCATTAGTGCCAACCGGGATTAGGAACCAAGCCAACCAAACCTCTCCTAACGCCTTCCCTTACTTTGTTCATCAATAAAGTTTTTAACTACCTACCTTTTCTCAATGTCACAAGGGAGCGATCAAGAAGCGTTATCTAGTAAGTGCCGTTTCGGATTGGATATGTTCACAAAACTTGAGTGGTAATTTCCGACAAGGAGGAACATTTCGCTGTATTTCCTGGAGAACTGTTCATAAGTAAGGCAAAAGAAGCGGTAGTAAAGAATTTTGAGAATTTTTCCGCCAGGGAGATCGCGGTCAAGAAGCAAGCCCTTGCTTTCCTAGCAATAGTGAGCTATACTCCTACCAAATCTAAATCTAGAAAAGTTGCGTGCACAAGTCAACAGCGCCACCAATCTTCACCTTGAAATTTTCTTCGCCCCCGAAGGCATCCCGTTTCGAGCTATTGTCTCAGAAAAAGGCGCATGACAACACAACGTCTCCAAGTTCCTACAGCATCACCTTTCAAGTCTTAGCACCGATGATCCTATCATCATACCAAATTCGGACGCCTTTGCAAAATTTATAAAATCTACGAACCCGACCATATGCAAGGCCTTCAGTATCAACGGTGAAGACCTCTATTGTTCACTGCCCCAGGACAGTATTTTACTGTGTCTACGCAACTGTATTTAGGAGGATAATGACGAGTATGCCTCCACAGACAGATTGGCATCTCATTAGAGGGTTTCCTCGAATTTCTTCGTTTTATCTCCGTTCCACGTACGTTGGCTGGGAAGGGAAACTGTATACCCAGAAAGGGGAAGTTTGCATTGGCTCCTATGTGGCCCGAATACTAAGGAAAATTTTTCTGAGCTATGTAGATAGATTTCGGGAACTTGCATTAGTTTGGATTCACCGTAAAATATTCAGGTATGTTGATGATTACCTAGTTATTGCAGATCGTTCGAATTTCAATTCTAGGACGATTAACATCTTGGAAGTGTTTAATGAATGTGGTTCATGGCTGAAATATACATCCAAGACCACCAAAGATTTCCCTGCATTGTTTAGACGTCCAGATTTAAGTGAAAGAAAACCATATCTGTTGGCACCATAAGTCAAGGCCACTTAAAACGATCGCCAGTTTCAACTCAGGGCACTCCAGGATAGTTAAAAGTTGCATAGCCAAGTCGTGCCTACAGAATGCCCTGAAGAAATCGTTTTTCCATCTGATGAACATTAGCTTCGAAGCACAGGTGAAGAGATGAACGGAAGCAGGCTACCCGCAACAACTATTGGCACGCATGTCGGGTGAGCTAGCTAAAAGAATAGTAAGCAGGCATTCCCACACCAACCAGCAACGTAACCGGAATATGAGTGATCAATTGACTGCCATTCCTTAGGCACACCGCCTCTCGCATGGGATGAAGAAGGTGGCGAAGCGGCATCAGATTGACGTCTTTTTGTCCGCTCCCTTGAAACTGGCCCGTACCTGTCCAATGGTGCATCATATGCAGGAAACACCGAATCGAGGTGCACACAAGGGTTGCACTTATACGCCGTGAGAAGCAGTTCGCTGCATGCAGTGAAGGCCTAGAATATCACATCAATCTATCGTACGGAGCCAAGAGCATAGGGCAGACTGGACGATGTCTGAACACGCGCCTTCGAGAACACAACAAAAACGTCGAAAGCAACGACCCAGATTCCCACATTATCAAGCACTGCCTCACGTGCAGCGGGGTGTTCGCCCATATTCAACTCAGCAATAGTACTGTAGAACAGTAGAATTATTTCTTGGGCTAGCTAGTGTTCTTGACTGAAGCTCATATATTTTCTCCGCAACGGTACACAGCCAAAGAAAGGAAGAAGGAAGAGAAGAAGGACGAACACTGTACAAACACAGGGATCCGACCACGCGGGCGGTTGTGGAGTCATACTATATCGCAAAAAAAACGGGGCACGTGCATCAGCAAGGCCACAGTAGTTCGTACAGATAATAAGCTTGCATTCCTGGGCACAAGCTGAGGGCTCAGTGGATTGTACAGGTAACCAAAAAAGTTTCCGGAACGCCAAAAGCACGAAAAAGCTGAATTTCCTTGCTACACAGAGGCACAACCAGGGATTCAGAAGTGCATTCTTCAGGTCGCATAGGAAAGTACGAAGCACATCCATCAATCCGTGACTGGACGCTTAGACTGGCCAGAAATTAAACTTTCTTGTCATTTTCGTGTTCCGAAAACTTTTATGGGCACCTGTACGTTGTTTGTTAGCTGTGACTGTACACCCTTTCTTCCTTTTCCTTATATGCATTTTTCAGACGCTCATGAAGAAATAAAAAGGGCATTTCAAGTCTAATATTAAAGTTAGTTGAGACTAACCGCGCGATGTGTCGTGTTCACTTTCGCCCCCGTCCTTATTCTCGCCCCCGTCCTTATTCACGCTGTTGTTTCATAAGAACCCGCCGCGGTGGCTCAGTGGTTAGGGCGCTCGACTACTGATCCGGAGTTCCCGGGTTCGAACCCGACCGCGGTGGTTGCGTTTTTATGGAGGAAAAACGCTAAGGCGCCCGTGTGCTGTGCGATGTCAGTGCACGTTAAGGATCCCCAGGTGGTCGAAATTATTCAGGAGCCCTCCACTACCGCACTTATTTCTTCTTTCACTCCCTCCTTTATCCCTTCCCTTACGGCGCGGTTCAGGTGTCCAACGATATTTTAGACAGATAATGCGCCATTTTCTTTCCCCAAAAAACCAATTATTATTATTATTGTTTCATAATGGCTCGACTATCTCGCTTACCGCCCGATCGCTATGCGTGAAAATGACTGTCGTCATGCAACAAAGGGCTGCGTGTGTGATCTCGTTGCCGACAATGGAGTTTTTCTAGGGCATGCCTTCGCGGAGTTGTAGGTCTTGATCACTGTTGATAAGCTTGGTTTTTTAAACTTAGTCTTTGCATGAAATGTATGAATGCATGCAAGTGTGTAATAAAGTTGAAAGTCAGCGCTCCTGTTGTCTGGCTTTTCGTTTGTCCTCGCCTTCCGAACAGTTATACCATAAAGAACTAGCCTTTCCCGAGCACTGCGGAATGCACTCCCAATACAAGTCTTTGCTCCTGTTGAAGCAAACACATTTGAAGAACGCCTTGAATGGCCCGCTGGATTACTTCTTCCTCTTTTCGCTATTTTCTTGTTCCAATGCAGTTGTTTGTTTTGTTTTGTTGCTTGCTTGCTCACTGTAGCGCTGCATTACATAAATGTATTTAATTTTGTATAGCCTTCCTGCTTGTTTTTCAATGACTGCATTGTGTTATATAAGTATTAAAATAAAAATAATACGACAAAATGCTTTGCAGTTTTGTCCTAAAAACAGATATTTCTGTTGTTTTGTGGTGTTCAATTTTCTGTAGATTTTTCTGAAGTACTTTTCTGTGGTCTGCAACTGTGTAGTACATTTCTGTACTTATTACATCGCATTCTGTTGTTAAAACAAAAAATTCTGTTATAAGGGAGTAATTACTCATTGGCATCCACCCAAGCGCCTACACGGCTACCCACAGCTACCATTAAGGAAAGCTGTACAACTTTCTCATCAACTTAGTTGTT